>NC_139404.1:103812932-105061266 GCF_905368555.1 Meleagris gallopavo | reverse complement strand
CTCCTTAGGCACCGGGTAAAAAGGGGAGAGAGGTACAGGCGTGTAGGTGCAGCCATAGAGGTGTATGCGTGTACCATGCATGGAGCACCACGCACACGCTATAGATACACTGTATATAGGACCCATATAAGACATCTGCGTGCCCGAGTGTATTTATAAGCATATATTTCCAAATGACACATGCGCACATATGTTTATTTATTACTTACATATTATATATTACGTATATTGCATTATATATTTATTGTGTGTTGTTTTATATTACGTATATAGTATACATATGTAGTATACATATGTATATATATATATAGTATGTGAGAGATATATCTTGTATAAATACACACCTCGCGTTGCTCTTTACAGTGCCGGGGGCTCGGTGCTTCTAGTCCTGCTGCACTGCAGCCCCCTCCGCCGCTGTCCTCCGACCCCACTCGACGATTCTTCTCCCAGTGTACGAAACCCCCACAGAGAGAAGGGTGCGAGGGGCAGAGGGGACACAGGAGGGGGATCAGCCCTGTCCCGGGCACGGCTCGGCCTTGGTGTAGCCCCAGGAGGGCCACAGGCTGTCACCTCCCAGGCCACCCACTCGGGGCTGTCCCAGCGAGGCCGAGCCCCGAGCTCGCTTCGCGTTTGCAGTCTCGAAGGCCGGTATACCCCGACGGCACGGAGCAGCCCCTGCCCCGCTCCATAGGGTCACTCCGAGCCACCGCCTCCCCACGTCGAGGAACAGCGGTTTGAGAGAGAATTGCGGCTCTGGGGAATGCTTTTACTCTCCGTCCGGGGGGAGGGGGGTCAGCCCTGGGCTGGCCTTGGGGTCAGCGAAACCCGAGGAAAGCGGCCGCTCTGGGAGACGCGATCCCCTCTTTCCTCTTCTGCTGTCGTCTTTCTGTCCTTCCCGTGGAATCGGGGACACTCCCGCACCCCGCAGACGGGAACGGAGGGAAATGATCCGTTCCGAACTCCGTCGCCCCGTTAGTTTTCTTTCGGCCGCGACTTTCGCCGAGAAACCCAAAAGCACTAAGAACAGCACACCATCAGTCGAACAAAAACTTCAGCGTTTCGGAGGAACTCTCAAACTTCAGCCCAATCTCCGCCCGCCGCCGAAACCGGACCCGTTCGAAGAGGTAAACCATTTAGCCGGGAAAAGAAATACAAAACAAAACCAACCAACCAACCAACCAACCAAACAAACAAAAAAAAGCCCACGACAAAATGTAAATGAGTCACACGCAAAAAAAACCATTATATATATATAATGAGAGCCCTGCTGGGGCCGAAGGGGAAAACTCTGGGGATAAAGCTGCTAAGTGCGGAGTCGGGGAGTGCAGGAGGACGATGCGGGAGCGCGGTGTGTTTCCGACAGAGCGGGGCGGTTTATGGGCTGGGATCGTAATATGGAAAGGGGGGAAAATGCAAGAAAAAAAAGCAAGAAAAACAAACAAACAAACAAACAAGAAAAACACAAGGAAAGATGTAAGCTAAAAAGGACACCGTTATTGCTGGCCCGGCTTGCAATACGCAGCTCCGGGAGCGCCGCTGAAGTGCGCGGTAGCTGCGGGGTCCTTCGGGGAAGGGGTGCCCGCTTTAAACCCGACGCGGGGGCACGAAAATAACGAAAACAGTTCCTGATTGATGTGTTCCGATCCCGTTTTCAAACACACTTCGCTGTTTCAAAACGGATCGGGAGCACACAGTAAGTACCGTTATATACTTCTGCCGTGATTTGAGGGGAAGCTCTTCCCCGCCTGGGGACATCTCTGCCTCAAGTGAATTTATACTGCGGAGATACTCCGATTTTTTTTTTCTTTTGTTCTTTTGTTCTTCCTCCCTCCCCCCCTCCAAGACTTAAACAAACAAACAACCACAACAACAACAAAGTGTTAAAAGGGGGAAATCACCGACGCCCCGAACCAGTTGGCTCCGAGCAGCGATGCAGAGCTGCCGTGCGCCTAACGGCTGAGGGCCAAACCTGGCGCTCCCCGCGGGGAGCCCGGGAGATAGGGGGGGAGGGAGGGATGCTCATGCAGGAGAAGCTCCGGACGCAGGGTGCTGAGAGCCTATTTGTCACATTTTCACATTTACAACCAGCACCGCCGTGAGCCCCAACACCCCCAGGAGTGCCCGGGGTTGTGCCGTTCTGTAACCGCCGCTCCCCAGTGCGGGTGTACGCACGCCGCCGCTCGCCCGCACAAATCCCATAAACGCTAATAAAACAGATTCCTCCGGATTTGTTTAACTTTCCCTGGCACCGCGCGGCCCTATATTGGTATTCAATGGGGTTACCCGTGTGCATGAGGATTACTGGTTAAGCGCGGACGCGGGATCAACCTTCTAGAATGCCACTCGAACATGTCCCTACAAATGAGTAAGGTGAGAGACGTAAGCACTGACAATACGATTAATTTGCACCGAAGACTTGAAAGGAAAAAGGAAGTTAAATCACTGTACTCGAGTTATTAAGCTAGGCAGAACTGAGGCCTCTGGTTGCAGGGGATCGTTTTCAGCTCTTTACTCGGAGCTGTGTTACTGCTATTGTCCAACCTTTGCTGGCCACATGGGACCCCGCTTGGCAATCGGTCAGAAAATTATTTCTACTGGGCATGAACTGGAAATATCCAGCTGGGGTGGGGATCCATTTCCAGGCAGAGAGCGGGGAAAGAAACCCGGTCCTCCTTCTCCTTACGCGGACAGTGCTGTTAGAGGTTGTCCAAAGCACTCGAGCTACTAGCCAGAAAATATCTGCTGCTCACAAATGAAAAAAGATGGGATTCCAACCCCTGACCCCCTCCCGTCCTCCCCCCACATGAATTAGTAAATTTGTTATTTATTTATTCTGTACAGAATGTAGAAAAGGGTACATGGTGTCTGCTTCGCACGGCGCCTCTGCGTAACACACAGTGACAATATGGGCACAAGGCACTGCTGGAGCTGATGGACTGATCCAAGTGGATGACATTTGGAAAAAACACACCCAGGTTAAAAGCACAGAATGCTCATCTTTGGGTCAGGCTCTCCATTTAAGTATTCTAAGGAGAACAAAGTTATTTTGCTGAGGCCAACTTTCTTTTTTTCTTTTCCTTCCTTCCTTCCTTTCTTTCTTTTTTTTTTTTCTAACTGGAAAATCTGATGATTTTTCTGAAAGTAGTCTCCTAAAGTCAGATAATTGATATTAATTATGAATCCCAAACATCCATGACCGAAGGTTTGTTTTTCCTAATGTAAGCTGCAAACCATATTTCTTTCAGTTAGTTTTGAAGGTGAAAACCTTCCTTGGGAACAGGAGAGGGAATGTATCAATCACAGAAAGGAAGCCTCTATGTTGAAAAATTAGGAAAAACCTTGTATGAAAAGCACACAAAAAGCAGAGTGTTTTTGCTCTGTTTGTCTGAAGTCTTTTGAACATGATGAAAGTCAATGTGAGTATTTCAATGTAATTTTTTTAAAGTTATGCTCAGCGGCTTCAAGTAGTTATCTCAATGGCCCTTGGCTTTTATGAATAGTGTGACTAATCTAGTGGAGATGAGTAATGGATCTACGAGGAATAGAGGAATTCTGATGCAAAAACATCTCTCTTTTCTGTTGGTGTTTTATGCTGCTTGACATTCAATATATTATATAATGGCTGTCAGAAGAACTTTGGTAATGCTTTATGGTAATGTTTATAAATACTTTAGTCATGATTTAGAAACGATGAATGGAAAATGCTATTTATAGATAATTATGTGATGTTTTACTATGTTGTAAGCACATTCATACACATATGCATGTGCTCGTGTTAATTGCCGTGCTTTGTTTGTTGTAGCTCACTGATTCAATATTTTTGCATTTGTCTACAGTACACTTAGCAACACAGCTACCAGTTTATCTCTAAATAGGTATTTTACCATGTATGGACAAAGAAATTGAAGTCAGGATTGATCTATACACGTGGGACTGGGAGGTTACTGCAAGGGAGTGGGTACGGAGAGGGGAAGCAACGTTTCTTGTGAAGGCTGTTTTTGTGAAATGAAGACCTCAGCCCTGAAAATGAACATGTATCAGTGAACTCTGTAAGCCACTGGCTTAACACGGCTTAAAACCCCGCAGTACAGCCCCAGCAAGGCATGACTAGGCACCAGCATGTCACTAGGGTGGATCTGTCCCCTCGTTAGCATGGTCGAGCTGATTGGAAAGATCTGGCATGGGAACGGGAAGAGGGAGGATTCACACCTCTTTGAGGCCTGGTGTGGTGATCTCATGGTCATGATCTTGCTTGGATCAAAAGGCAGAGCAGAGAGCAGCTCATGCCCTGATGCTGTGCTAGAAGTGGCTTGCAAGTCCCCCAGCTTTCATCCTTCCACAGCAAGGATTTGTGAGTAAATAAGCAATAGGTAGTGTAACAAACCTATGTGAGCTATTTGGCTTCACCAAATGCAGAATGCAAGCTTTCTGTTCTGATTCTGACTGATGTTCATGTCGTCCCGGTTTAAAAGAAGGTAGCTGCTTAATTCAGGTCACCATGAATTTTCCCACCAGCAGTGAGACTGAAAAGTCACGTTGTATGGGCAGTGATCACCACAATTACATTTCACACTGAAACATTTCAAAATTATCCCATACGGGCACACAAAACATCTGCTTGTCTTGATAACTTGCTCCCCAAGAAAGTCCCATCAGCATGCTTTGTGTCTGAACAGCAAGGACCAGGTCAGCACACACATCTGAAAGTATAGCTGCTCTCAGTATGGGTCTTACTACTACTTCTTGCTAGTGTTTCCAGCTCTGGATATAACTTCGCATGTCTTTTTAACTTTGTTAGAATTTGTATCAACCAGGTTTCCACGCTTATACTGTGGGAATATGGGATTAATTCATCCTTAATTGAACAAAGGCAAACTAAGTTCAATTGCTGCTAACATCAGAAAGATACTCAGAAGATACTACCCTCTAAAATGATCTGTCTGACCTTTAGACATTGATCCTGAAATTTGATCTTTGAGACCCACCAATACCAAAGAATTAGACACTTCAGTCTCTGGATGCCATTTGGATGTGCTCTCAGTTTCGGAGTTGAGGGCCAGGTCCAGAAAGGGACTCAGGGAGAATGCAGATACTGAAGGCTAAAATGGGAGTGCTGAACACTTCCACTCAGTTGCTGACTAATTCTGGATGTATCCGAAGCTCATCTGTCATCATTTCGTCCCTTAATGGAGGAACCTAACTCAGACCTAGGATGTGAGTTTTCTCCTTGATTTGGTCCCAACACTATCAGTGATGCATTCTGCTCCACAATCAACAGAAGTTGTCTTTGATTTATATGTGCATATCAGTCACATTTGATGATCAGGACCTGGACTCAATTCCCTCCATTGTCCAAAGGGATGCAATGCAGACTCCTGGTGAAAAGTGTGTTCTAGACATTGTCCACTGGACTGCATATGATGTACGCTCATACTGTATTTACTTTGTTGCGTATAGAAAAAGGGAAAAAGGCAATCCTCTGTTCCAGCAGTCAAGCACATTGCTGGTAAGGGACATATCTGGAGTTTGGTGCCTTTTCCAAGATTTTGTTTGTTTGTTTGCTTGTTACAAATATGTTACTTCCAATATACACAAATGCATTGAAAGCCCTTGGAGAAAGATGAGGAGCGCGGTTCCCTTCTCCCAGCCTTACCGAGGAGGCTTGGGTCATATTACTCAACGGTTGGACTAGGTGATCTTAGTCTTTCTAACCTTAATGATTCTTAATGATGATGGTGACTTTCTCTGTCCTTTAGTTTTTCTAGGCACAGTAGCCTGATGGGGAGGGACTGAGTCTTAGCCTGGTTTATAATATGCTGTTGTGGACTTCGTGTTGAAAAGATGGAGATAAAACTTTGAACTTTCTCAAAGGCCAGTGATCTTCCATCTCATTTGCCAAGTGCAGGATCAAAGTGCGGTATGGCAGAGAGATGAGAAAAGCTGTTGTTCTGCCTCTAGTCTTACCATCTAAGCAGCATTTGCTTTTTCTTTTTTCACTTAAAAGTCAAAACCTAAGCAAGAAAACAAAAATTGAGAAATGTAGAATAGTCATGTGAGGGAAACTCATGATGAGTCTGAGATTGGAAGAAGATGATAAGAACCAACCCACTTCCTTAGCATCTTCTCAGTGAGTAGCTCAGATGTTTCAGTGCTCAGCTCTGTTATGCACTCTATTTGGAAGAGCTCAATTCAACAGCAATTTAGGCAGTTGAGTGGGTTTGGGAATTAGCACTGCATTATTTAAGAGAAATTACAACATTTATTTTTATGTCTCCAAAATAATTCTGGGGAATATTTTCCTATTAAAAACAAAAACAAAACAAAACAAAAAACCCTCAAAAAACCCAAAACAAAAAAAAAAACCCCAACAAACAAACAAACAAACAAAAACAAAACAAAACCAAGAGAAATTTGTCTTCAGGTTATATGCATATATACATACAATATATGTGAATGTTTCCACTGTTTTCTGGTGGTATGTATGAGGAGTTTCAGACCATTCTTGAGGCCATTTGTTCTCATATAAGCAACTCCTTACAACAAATCACTTAGCAAGATCGTTGGGCAGTGGCTTACATCTCCCAGATGGTGGACAGCATACTGCAGTGGAAAGAAACACCCTCATCCTTCCTTGCCCTCAGTCCTTGTATAGAATTTTCGTGCATGTCAGAAGTGCAATATATTTTGTCTCTGAGAGAAGTAGAAAACAAATGAGTCCCTCCATCTGTTGAAAACTGTACATACTGTTGTCTCCAAACACTTCTTTAATCACCTGGATGGTTTCAGAAAATCATGTATCTGTTCTTCTCCTGCTATCCAGTATGTTAATCAAATTCTGAATATGTTTTTCTCCTCTTTCCTTCCTTTTCTTTCCTTCCTTCTTTTTTTTACTTTCCTCTTTTTTTCTTTTTTTTCTTTTTTCTTTTTTTCTTTTTTTTTTTTTTTTCTTTTTCTTTTTCTTTTTTCTTTTTCCTTTTTTCTTTTTTCTTTTTTCTTTTTTTCTTTTTTTCTTTTTTTTTTTTCTTTTTTCTTTTTTTTTCTTTTTTCTTTTTTCTTTTTTCTTTTTCTTTCTTTTTCTTTTTTCTTTTTTCTTTTTTCTTTTTTTCTTTTTCTTTTTTTTTTTTCCCCACGCTTTCTCTTCTTCAGGATTTCTCTAGCACTGGGGACATGCTATTAGCATATCTTGGAAAACGTCACTGCAGCGGGGATTTGCAGACAACTGTTTACCCTGAATAGATTGCAAGTATTGGACAGTGCAAATATTCACAGTGGCAGGGTTTGCACCAATATCCCTAACGCTCTGAACATGTACAGTATGGACTGGATAGTTCAAAAAAACTAGAGAGGCTCTCAGACCAAGCTCAGTGTCTGTGCAATTAATTCAAGATAAACATTCTCCCAACTGCCTATGCAGTGTTTTAATGACCATTAGAGGCCCCCTGCTGAGAAGGTTTGTGCTTTAATTCTACAACAAAATGAGATTTCAGGCAGGTCAGTACAACAGGCTTTAAGCTGAGACAGATAAAGCCAAGCGGGAGGAAATGGGAGAACACAGAGAATATTATTTATCATAAATGCCTGAGAGAATTGGCTGGAGACCTGAAATGAATTTAGGGGCAGATAAAGCTGACAGATAAATCTTAGACAAATCTAGGATGAGAGAAGAGCGTGATTGGAGAAATAAAATAGATGTGGTGATGATAGCTGCTGGAAGAAGAGTGAAGCTCTGCAGAAGTTCAAGCTCATTTTCAGTAAGATGTTTTATCTTTGGGGATTACTCCAACAGAAACTACAACTCCTCGGAGATTTGCCTCAACACCACTAAAAATGCATAGGTCTGACACTGCAAACAGGGTTCCCACGAAGGGGCTAAACTCCTCGTGAATCAACAGCGTGGCCTTCAGCACTAACATGGCTTTCGGTCGGTGGGGGCTTTATCAGATGATGTCATGTTTGTAACCTGAGATCCCACTCCAAATGCTAATGAGGACAGAAATGCCATGGAACTGAGCCGTGCCAGAGTGATCTTTGCTTCCCTATGAGCTTTTGGTTAAACAGTTTAATGATTTCTTAAATTCAGTGCCTAGGATACATAACTTGTCCCAGGAGCTTGATGTTTACTATTTAGTTAAATCAGACCTGCTGCTTAATTATTAAAGAGGAGAACTTCAGCCGTGCCCACCTCTGTTCTGTTCTACCACTGACGTGCACTTTCAGTTTTGATATGCTACCTATTATTTGCAAACGAAATAAAGAAAGCACTCGGATTGTTTGTGCATTCACATCTACGTATGCGTATGCTTAAAGCACGGATATCTGAGAACTTGAATTTAACAACAAAGTAAGTCAAGGAAAGAGTTTCAACCCTTAACTCCGAATTTCCTGGGGTTTTAAAGATTAAATCAAATCCTTAAGGCCATTTTATCATAGGTTTTTCTGTGCAAGTGTGTGATTTATGTCCTCTTTTTATTGCGTGAACCTTTGTCTCTGTGCTATTTGATTCAGTCTACCAGCAGCTGTCAGCTGATTTTATTTTAGTATCTGTAAATTTTTGCACACAAAGCTAGACAAATGCAATGCGGGGGCAAATTAAATCGTGCAATTTAAGGCAAAGTCAAGTTGCTGGGAGAACAAGATTTTAACTGCTGATCTAAACCAGCTCTGCATGTAAACAATGGATCTTTGGTGTTTACTGTATACTATCTGTCTAAATACAAGGATTACTGTTTCCTCTTCTGTAGCAACTGGCTGGAGGTTCTCACTAGTAGCTGTTATTAGTAGCAATGACACATTAATTGAACTTCACTGCTTCCAGGTGTGTGGCACACTCCGGGGTCACCCAGTGCACTACAGTTTCATGTGTATTCAATTACTGTAGCGTTATGAAGGAATGCAACATGTCATACATTAAAACGTCAATTACCAGTTTTTATGGGATAGTGAGTAAAAGAAACCAATCAGTTCTCCGAGCATCGGTTTTTGTCTACTCGGCTGCTGTAAGCATCTCACTAAGCTTTATTCCCCACCTCACCTTTGTGACCAGGACAGAAAAGGAAATGTGTTTGGAAATTACCGCTCACTGTTAGAAATTGTTAGATTACTTGTGTATAAATGGCTGGGTCATGCAGTGTTGTTATTAGTGGCACATCCTGTTATGAGCAAATCAGTAACGGTTCGTCTCAATGGTTTGTTCTGAAGCACTCGAGGTCATGGCCACAAATTCTCATGCGTTTTCAGGGACACAAAACATTTGACACTCTGCTCTCTGTGTGTGTGATAGCATCTTTGCTATCTTTTATTCTTTTATAGTGTCTGTAAATCTTCACTCTGTAGATATCCAAGGCAATGTCTCCCTCTAAAGAAAAACACCTTCCTTCAGTAAAGAAAGGCTTCTTTCCCTCTATGCCTTTAAATATGATGTTTTTGGGAAATTATATGAAATTCAATCTTTCTGGATGAAAGAAGGAATCTTTGGAAAGAAATTTTAGCTACGGGAGATGGAATAAAAATATTCTTGCAGTATTTTTCCTGGGGAATATTTTCATATCTCCCCAAGTTTAGCTATTTCAGTTTTTAGTTTAGAAATTTCAATACATATAGTCTTTTCTGGTAAATCACGTTCAAGATCCCTTTGAAAAATTACTGTTTTGGGGGAAGTTGTCCTTAAAAGGACAGAATGATTACCAAGTTGTTAGGGCTGTGCCATGGTCGGCTGAATATTCATCATCAGCATTTTTTTATATTGCTGCTTGTGCAGCAAGTTGATGCTTAAGCCTTACATTACTCAGATTTGAATCACAAGGACTAGGCTAAATGAATTAAAAAATGAAGGTAGAGATTTATTTTAGAATGTAGTCTGTGTATCTTTTTAGTCCATGTCTGTAGGTCCTTCTGTCCTTGAAACAGGAAGGAATAGAAAATTCTGCAGTGGTGGTAAAGATGCTGGGCCTAAGTCCTGCACCAACAACATGCTGGAGAAACATTTTAACTGTTCTTAATCTTCTAACAGCTATTGCAGACTATGAATCGAAAGAACAAACCTTTTATATGGAAGCCTGGGAACAGGGGAAAATAATGCGGTTTAAAATAGTTATACACGATACAGTTTGTACACCATTAAATTTCAATTGAGTATGTTTCCTACAACTACGGGAAACATTAGTTGTGGTTTCGAAAATCATTATTGAGAAGAAAAGCATCCAGCTGGCATCACAAACTACAGTAGGCCCAAGGCTAGGAAGATTACATCCAAATGCCTTAGTTTCCCTATTTCTTCGCTGTAAATGTACTGTGAGAAAGTATTGTGCCAAGGAGATTCTTGTTTGCCATATAGAAGGCATGTGACATCCAACTGCATGATGTAGTGTTGAGCCAAGGAATAAAACCTTATTTATTTATTTATTTATTTATTTATTTATTTATTTATTTTTATTTTTATTTTTTAAACCAAGGAAAGTGATAAGTATCCCACAACTTGGGGCTGCTACTAGACAAAAATCCTATAACTTGATTATGTTAATATTAACTTCAGGGTATGGAGGCATAACATTCTGATTCTTAAACCTCCAGTGTTATCTTCAGCTGTTCAAATTCTGTTCCATTCCCACTGAAGAACACACACAAGTCACTTGGGTGGCAACCTGTCATCTGGATTCTGCCAGAGGTGTAAAAGAATAACTTAATGATCATTTCCGATCTTAAAATCTACAGAATTGTCCCAAGCATCGTGACTTTAAAGTCCACAAAACACTAATCACATACTGTAACCTGTTGCCTATTGAAATAAAGTGTATATGAGTGAAATAAATACATTCTGTCAGTTCTAAACCAGAACATTTAAAAAACACTCAAAATAACATTAGCTAGAGGAGATGGAATAGAAAATACATTGCTTGTGTCCGAAGCAAATTCATTTTAATGAATTCTTCAAAATAATGCAGATGCCTGAAGAATTGTGCATTTTTTTTTTTTTTTGCATGTCATTACTTTAAAAATAGTATATATGGCTCTTTCTGATCTGTTTATGAAAAAAATCCTATCAAATTCCAGATCGCAGACAGCATTTAAAAATGAATGTGTAAACTAAGAATGTGACCATGTCTTATTTATAAATACGTGCTATAAGGAAAAGAAACAGAATGTACACTTTATTTTTAAATTCAGAACACAAAGGGATACTGTTTTAAGTAAGCATTCAAAGTGACTACATTAAAGAATTAACTACTGAAATGAAGAATAATGCAGATAAATTGAGCAGCAACACTGAAAGGGAAGCAGTTCCGAAGCAGCCTTTGTCTTTGCAGAGTTGCGGTGAATTCTTTGATGAAGTTGTTTTTTACTGGTGCAGATGGATGATATGACACTCCACCTTGCCCTGGAAGGTAACAGGAGGCAGATAAACCTCTCTGGAATACATCAGTGCCCTTCTACTTTTGGTATTCAAACTGACAGGTAAGTTTGGAGTATGGGTACTCAATGTGATTGGTCAAGAGAGCTGTGCTTGATTCCTCAGATCACCTACATGAAGGATTTTGTTTGAAGTTTCTGACGTAGGTGCTTTAAAGCATACACCTCTCTGAGGATGAGACTCTCTCTGCTCTCCATGAAATTCTGCCACCTCATTTCACTCAATTTAGCAGAGGAGTTCTTCTGCTCCGTTAAGTATCAGTTCTATCATTGCATTTTGGGAGAAGACCATCCATCCATTACAAATCGGGTAGAGGCAATTCGGACAAGAAATGGCAATCCATTTTGTACTCTGTTGACTGAGGCCTCAGTGCAGGCAGAATATGCCTAATTTTTAGAGGTCTCACTGACTGCTGGGACTGAAGACATGATTAAAATTAAGCGCATGTTTCAGTACCTTCCTGAATCAAAGTTTAAATGAGACCTGAAATGGTTGCTTGACTTTACATCGTATTACCATTAGCAATTTCCTGGCGATTGTTTTTCTTCTCCCTCTGTGGTGACTTCTCCAAAATAGATCCCTCATCTGACTGTAAGGGTAAATGAAAATCAGGCCCATTAAATTTACTGTCTGTAAAACACTAATGCCTAACAAACAGTATCTTTACATTTAGATGGCATTTCTATCCTGAGGAATCTCAAATCACTCTATAAACCCTGACCTCGATCCTAAAGTCACTTACATACGTGAGCAACTTTATATTGCATATCGAACAGGATTACGCATAAATGTAAAACTACTCATGTGCTGATGTGTTTGCATATTGAAGACCTTAGTGTATAAGTGTCACTCTGGACAAATGTCATTAAGACTGTAGTTTATGCCCAAACCCTTAACAGGATTAATAAGGATTCTGTCAGGTTTCATAAACGCACAGCATTTACCATATGCCAAGTAACGTTTCTTCTCTGCATTCTCACAGCTGTTGCCTTCGTCTTTTTAAAGGAATGCAAATAACTCCAGGATTTATTGGCAACTGTCACAGAAAAAGTGTTAATGAAAACTGGTACTGCACATAACATAAACTAAGCATCACTTAGCATTTTTCACATTATATTCTTGAATACTGCAAATGCCAGATTAAAATTCACTAAGCATGTGATGACATCTGGCTATTTTGTCAGATTTCATAGTGTTATTACGTTGACTAATCCAATGAAAAGGTAAGTTGACCAAGTCCATAACAATATCACTCATAACTATAACTCCTATAAATTCTCCTTGACTGCATATACTACTTAATAACCAGACAAGGCATTCTAATTTAGGAATAAGCTTCTTAGGATGCCCCAAATTATTATTATTATTTTACGTTTCACTGCTTTCATCACTCCCTCAGCAGTCACTCTTGTCCTTATAGACCACCATTTCTTTTTAATTTTAAGTAACAAGAACACATTTAAAAGCATTTCCTGAATCAGAAGCTTGAGTCTTTTTTTACTGCAGGTGGTTCCATCACACAGCCTTTCCACAGGCTGACCAAGCTGCAGCTTAAACGTAGCCAGGTAACTTTTTAGCTAATTTACTTTCCCCCTGTCCTTTGCCAGTAAATACCTGACATCTTTCAGATACAAGGTGACACCTTTGTTACAAAGAGCAAGTGCTTCTTACACTCCAGGCTCGGAGACAGTTGCCCTGTAGGCTGCGACTTAAGTAAAACTTCAAGGAACAGGTTTCTTAAAGATTCCTTCTCCTTAAATGATTGAATCAGCAAAATATTACAGTATTATTTGTTTGAATTCTGGACATGCTGTAAAATACTTGCTAGGATATTCAGAGGAAGTGATGCAGTGAAGATTGATTTAATCATTTCAATGTAAGATATAAGAGACAGATTCTTCTCTCTTATATCTTTCATTCATTTTGACACATCCTGACTGCTAGGTCAGCAAGAGATTTGCTGTTCTGGTGCTGTTGGACAACCTTGCTCACAGTAGGAAAGATTCTAAGATTAGCAGCCTTCTTTGAAAAACAAATAGCCTTCCCTCTCTCTCTTATGTCAATCAGCCTTTTGTTCAGTTCTGTGTATAACTGAAACAATGTGACAACTGCAGAAAATATTCTGCATCAAATGTTTGTTTTAGTAAAATGCAGTGGAACAGAATTTGGTCATGATTTAACTTATGTAATTTAGGATGCACTGAACAACAAGTGCAGCCCTAGTAGTATTTTACCAAGTGCTGTTGTTTCAAACAGATGTTTTTATCCAATAGAAAATATGTGACACCATTTTATTCCCTCTATTTGCCTCAGTAGAACAAATTATGTTTGTCAAAATCATTCAGGTAAAGTGTTTTCTTCATTGTCCTTATATTGCATGTTATTTCATAGGCCACAGAAAATACATTCATGAATCTGGAAGGCTCTGTCTGTATTCAGAACTAAGACGTGTCCTAGAGGTTGATTATTCTACTCAAGCACTTCTCATCATTCTATTTAAGTGCTGATCACTCAGCATGGTTTGAAGATAAGATAAAAATCAGCTTTATTTCTTATTCTGAGAAAAGCTGACATCAGGATCAATAAATCCTGACAGAAGCTATTAACATTTTAATGAGTTACTCAATAATATTCTAAAGATGTGCTGACAAGTCGAGCCTCCTTTGATTAAGGACAAATTTCTTAGACTACTGTAAATATATATTTCAAGGTCCAGAATGCAAAGCTGTCACTTATCAATCAAGAATAAAGGGCAAAAGTCATGAATAAAGACACTATGGCAGGAGCTGTCCATATGATTATGATGATTACTGTACATGACGTAAATTTTTAAGATGCCATTCATCCTAAACAAACATGGCCAAATATTAGTCCTTGGGTTGTGTATTTGGTTGTCATATGATTGAAGAAGTGTCTGTGACTTCCTCCTGTGATGTATAGAAATCCAATGATGTTGGGAAGAAGTTGGACATGTCTATACATGGTTGAATGGAATGGCAAATAAGAGCAATGAGCCAGGTGAATAGGAAAAAAAGTATCTGTCCAAACTCTGTTGAGCCTCAAGAAAAAGACAAAAGGTTGGTTATTGAGGTGAAATATACTTGTCTAAGGGTGAATTTTGCCTTTAAAACTAGGCAATTCAATTGTGATAAAATGAATCCATATTTGACCTAAAGGGGAGATTTTACCTGACATAGTGTTAAACACTGCAATAAATCTGTTGACAGAACAATACTATTGAACATAATGCCAATAGGTTACAGGAAAATCCTTGCTAAGATGCCATGTTTACAGAATACTGACTTCAGTGCAACATTTCAGTGAACAAATATGAATCTTCTAGAACAAGTCACAGACGTGACTTTTCTAATGGAGACAGTCCAACAGAATCAAAAATACTGAAGTAAAGCTAGGGACAGCAAAAGACTATAGGGTTTCTCAGCCTGGACTATCAGACACAGGAGAAAACTGTAGAGAATGTAAAATGACATTAGCAATACTTCCCTGTGGGAATGAACACATGAATCATGAATCTAGCTAAAGAGAAATTCATGTTATTAGATAAGTTACTTCATAGACCTACCTTACTCATAATGAAAGCATTAAATGATTTCCATAAATATACGAGTAGGAGATATTTCAAGAAAGGCATAAGATCAAGATGCTGCTGCTGCAAGGACTTTTTAGCCAATTTACTTCAAGGGCTGCTGAAAAGGTAGAGTTGAAGCACTGATGTTTGAGTCCAGAATACTTACAGTTTCTAAAAATATATATTTAGACCAAGAATCAGAACGATCTCATCAGTGTGGAACATTCTGAAGGAGAACGCTGAATAATGGCTAATAATACCCTTCCTGTAAAAAAGAACAAATAAAAAGGAAGAAAATTGAAAAAGTAGCAAAAAAATGCAAGACTTCAAATTCTGCACAAACATCTCTTTTATAATAGCCTAGGGGTTAAAATGCTGCTATTTCAAAATGTTCTGTTCATTCATCCCTTGATAAATTCTTGCTGACATACTGCTCAGAAATGGGAACACTACAGCTTCACAAACAAACAAGTCATACAACAGTTGAGTAAACTGAATTCTATCACACTGCAGAGGGAAATATTCCAGATTTCTCCTCTTCATGCTTTTTCTATATGATATATATAGAGCATATGCGTGTGTGTAATAAACAAAACAGAAGAGATTCCAGGAGCAAAGTGAATAATGTTGGTATTCATAAAAGCATTCAACAACTGAGGCTTTGTTGCAATCAAGTTGCTGTTGGCACTCACTGATAAACATGACATTTATTTACCTCTCTGACAGCCTCAGTGTCTCATGACATACAACAGCATTTTCAGGACTAAGCCTTGAAAACAAAAGCCCTAGGAGAGTTGTGAATGCTACCTCAGTATATTGGGCAGGTGGCAAAGGGATGGATGTCATGTGAACCCATTGGTACGCTCTTTTTTTTTTTTTTTAATTTTCTGAACTTTTGGTCAGGCATTCGTTGAATATGAATAACAACAGTCAGGAATAACTTGGTACACAGCTGAATTTTTAGATCACTATTTTGACTGAAAGAATTGTGTTGAAGTCTATTTATGGATAATGCTGAATATTTTCTTGGTGAAGCAGGACATATTTTGAGAAGATTGCTTATTCTTCCTGTTGAAATTCTCCACTGGATAGGAACATATCACCCAAAGCCAAGGACATTGGGTAAGGTAGAGACTGTGTAATAATAGTGTTGTAGGTGCAGAAAGTCTTTGAAACACTTAAATCCCCCCTCCTACAAATGGCCAGAACTGCTGCCATCCCAGTAGAACTGTGCAGCTTGGCCCTTAAGCCTTTTATGGGCCCTCATGTTTGCTTGAGAGGCCTGATTCAACGGATGGCCAGTTGGCTGCCTTCCTCCACTCTGCTCCTGGCTAAGCGCTAGGCTGAACATAAAAGCAGGGCCAGCTTAGCTCAGGGATGTGGTGAGCTGTTTTTGACCCTGCCACAGGGAACAGCTCATCAGACAAACGGTGCCTATGAGGAAGGACCTCAGATGCAACACCTCCAGCCCAAGATGTGAAAATCCATATCTATTTACGACTTCACATTCTATCTCTGTGTTGTCACAGTGCTTCCTCGGGAGGAAGACAGATGGGGTTCAGGCCCATCCTCAGAGCTACTGAATACTTTTATCCAGGGCAGACATCATGTATAATGTATAAGCAAACCTAAGAGCTGGGCTAAGTTCCTGTCTCTGTCTTCCCACATGAAGAGCCCATGCACCTGATTAGAGCATTAAGGTCCTTCTTAACACAGCGACTCTTGAAAGCTTTCTGTGTGTGTGACCCAGCAAACAGAAGAGCACCCAGACTCACCAGTAGCTCAGTCACCAGGGCACCGTCTTGCAGGAGCCTTGAACAACCTGTGTCCTGAGAAGTAATTTAACTGCTGAATTAGAGGACAAAAGGATATTGTGACAACTGCAACCTTTTGCTCTTTTTCAGCCTGTATTATAAAAGAGAAGAGTGACCTCTTGCTATGCTGTTGAAAAGAACAACAGCCTGGGTTAAGAGCCTAACCTCCAAAAGAAGTAAAATGTATGACATGCTGCTCTTTAAAGCATTCCTTACTAGCTGATTTACGCATCTCCCTGCTCAGCATGCTGACTGGTGCTTCCCAGAGAGCACATGGCCAGCCCACGAGGCAGGGGAGATGTGCACCTACCTCATTCTATGGGGCTAATCTCACGGCCTGACTCAGGTTGAGATATGAGGGTTAGATTCCACTTCTGTGGAAATGCATTCTAGTGCCTTCTGTATAGGTGTACAAGTATTAATAAGAGCCTTTTATAAATCTGTAATTAAGGTTTGTAGGTCCTTGTGAAAGGCACATTTTTCAAAATCTCATTCCTCTCTAAACACCTTCCAAAGGAGAACCAATGAAAATCTTCCTCTCAAATTTTTCAAAGCTCTCTCAATCAGATAGGTCTATTTTTCCTATTAAAAGTAAGCAAAACAAAACAATCCCTATTGACATTAATAAATCTTGTGTAAAAGACTTTAAGCTTTGAAATATTAAAATATTATGTTTATTTTATTTTTTATATATTACTTCTATTTTTTCTCTGCTCCTGTTGAAACTGTATGGCATTCACTCTAGCAGAGCACATTATGGCTCATTTAATGACCAACTATAACAACTAAATATTTTTTACAGAGTTCACAAAATCACAGAGTCACTGAACCAAACAAAATTCAAACTGTGTTTCTAAGAGTTCCATGTGTTTCTTGAATTCCAGCAAGTATGGTGCCGTGGCCACTGTCCTGGGAAGCCTTTTCCAGCCAACACCTATCAATTTGTTCCCCACCCTGTGTTTATGCTCCCCCCTACAAAATGCTCACCCTCATTTCTACTGAATTAAATATTTTTACATGTTATTTTTCAGTTTCATAGCCATCATGAAGAATTCAATATTATTCTTTCACTATTCTGTGGTCAACTCAAACCATAGTCATCTGCAAATGTGACTGCAAATGTGTAAGCATGTTGCTTATTTTAACATCCATGTCAGTAATGAAAATACTGACTAGTAACTGACTGTGGACAGATTGCTATAGTGCCATGCTTGGGACAGCGTCCTGTATGTTTAGTGATCACTATTGCCTGAGTACACCACTCCAAACACCTTTTCGTGCATCTCGTAACAGGTCCTACTATGTTTTTTATTTCCCATTCTTCCAATACATCAACTATAATTCCCAAATGTCCTCTTTCAATGGCTTTCCCATACCATCCTGTGGTCTTCATTTTGCTACCCATGTGCTCTACTCACACCCTCACTGCCAGATTTGGAGTTGGAAGGGGTATTCCAACAAACCATAACAGCTTTGTTCTCAACAGCATGAAGCATGGCTATTTTTGTACCATGTTTTGGGAACTGTGAGAAAATTTGTGCTATTGAGGGGTCCTGGGGCAAGGGCAGTTTGATTAATCTTCTTCTGTCCTCTTCCTGCAGCACGGAAATAACAATGAGTTTTTGGTAAGAAGATCTAGATTTTTTTTTTTTTTCCCAGCATTTTGGGTAGTTTAGTGGCTTAGGTAAATATATAAAATCAATGCTCTGTGTAGTCTTTTAGAGTGGACATCTATCCCAGGATAGGGAACCAAGTGATCCTCTCCTGTCTTTGCTCTTCTGCCTTAGTGTTCTTGTTACTCTTGATTCTCTGAGTGAATTACATTCACTTTATGCCTTGTTCTTTCTGGCTGTCACTAAATTCTCATGCTATGTTTCTGTGATCATCTGGATTACTGGACTTTTTTTTTTTTCTAACTTGTGTATGCTTCCTCCTTGTGTTTGAGACTTCTGTATAAAACCTCAACATTTTGCCATACTGTTTTTTTCTATGCCATTTTTACATCCCTTTCACAATAAGATCTGTCATTTCAGTTGCCCTTACCCAAGTTGCTTTCTACATGAATGAGTTCCTCCCCAATCACTAGAACTGCATCAGAAAAAGCCTCTAGCATTATTCTTTGCTTTTTTGCATTCCCCGTAACTTTTCTGGATAACTAGTTTGCTTTTCTCTCCCAGAAGATGTTTTGATGATGAAAATCTTTAGAATTGACAAAAATTTCCTGAATGTCAGTTACTCAACAGCATAGTTATCCATCTGATGTTCCCATTTTGGCAGCCTCAATCGGGGTTATCTGCAGATCCATTACTAAGCCTAGTCCTTTTCTCCTGTTATAATTACCTCTTCCTCTGCATTGGTACCTCTGCTGGTCACATTAATTCATGCTTTAAGAATTCTCTTTCCATTCTTTCGATCCAGTTCGGACCCCTCTTCATTCAAGTAACAGAGTGGTGTACAAAGATACTTATGTTGTTAACTACAATCCTTGCTCAACATCTCACAGGACATCACCCATCTCACAGTATGCAATGGCCCTTGGTAATGCTATCTGTGTTGCCACTTGCAGCCATCACTTCCTGGCTGGGGAGCTGAAGGAACCTGCTGAGAGCACCACCTAAATCCCTGGCCTCCTTATTTCCAGGATCTGGGAAGTGTTTTCGATGCATTCAGGATGGCTCCTGGCAGTGTGATTAGTGGTCATAAAGGCAGAGGCTACAGAGACACTTGATGTCTTCACAACTTTTTTCAACTGTTTCAGATTCAAGATCTTTGCATGTAGAGCACATTGAACATGAAGTGTGGCCCACAAAAGCATATTTTTTCTTGCCTTCTTCCTGATAGCAATGACTGCTTCTGTTTTCTATCCTTTTTTGGAATAGAGATGAATGTCATGGTCGTTATGGCACATAACTTTTGTCTCTCCAGTGCCCTGTCCTGTTGGAGGTTCATTTCCTACTGGAACAAGAGCTTAATTTTCTCCACATCCAGGAGATGCTCACCACAAGTTTCTTTCCTTTCATATTAACTAGACTTGCAGACGCTAACCCATATAATACACACATAAATTCTGCTGGGATTTAACATTTTTGGTGACATTGCAAACCTCACTTACTGCTTTGCTTGGGGAAATGATCCCGCCTTGTGCTGTTAATGCTTTCATGACTGTAATTACCTCTCAGCCTCCTTCTTTCTCCTACAGCTCTCTTATTTGCTGCCAGAGATATTCTACCAGAAAGCATTCTCTATGCAAAATGTCGTTCCCATTCTCATTCCTCTGCAGTGAATTTGGACAATCACAGATCACTGCCTGGGTCCCAACTCTGGCTCTCAGAAGTGCAGGAGAACAGATGCTGGAGTTCAAGGAAGGGTTGGACATTGCTCTTATATATAGGATTGATTTTGGGAGTTCCTGTGTGGAGCCATGAGTTGTACTTAATGACACTTGGTGGGTCCCTCCCAACTCAGGGTATTCTATGATTCCGTGATTCCATAATATAACTCTATTAAAACTGAGGCCTTTGTGAACCATCCCTTAAAATCATCATTTGTAAGCCACCAAAGTAGCACATGACCTTTAAAACAATGTCTACAAAGGTGCCAGGATATTTTCCAAAAGTGTTTATGAAGATTTGAGGCCATATACCACATATAAATTAACTAAAATCAAGATGACTTAATGGTTGCATTGACTGATGATATGATCTGTATCTCAGAAACCACTCCATTTCAGTACACCACTGCCACAAGTATAAACAGCTTATACTTGAACATGACTACCAAAACTTCAAGAATTAACAACAACTCAAAAATACCCAAATATTTTGCTGCCTGCATTTTGAGAAAAGGCTTTGGTAGACTGTAATTACATTTCATCTACTCTGACTGCTTCTTCCAGGGTCTCCCTCCTCACCACCCTCCAGTAGGGCTCTTGGTTGTTTTTTAATGGAATAGCCTGAACAAACATACTGCTCTCAGTGTGACAATGTGCTGCTGGTTACTAAGCAGCATTTGCAAAGAGTGTTTGCTGCTCAGACCCCCTCCCCCTTTTATCACTTAGATGTTATCTGCACAACAGGCCCAATTGTAAATAAATGCTGACACTATAATATGAGCACGCTTCAGTTTTATGTGCCCACATTATACTTTTAATATGCTACTTATTTTGAGGGAAGTAAATAAAATGATGATGATGATTCTAGCTAAAAATACCTGGTGCACACTATCCAAGAAATCTAACAAAAACATTAAATATGTTCCAGGAAATCAAATTTATAGCACAGGAAATGTTTAGTGACTTCATTGCTCAGATTACCAGTTGGATATCAGTTACATCATCAGCAACCTCCAATTTCCTGTTTTGCTTATCATAGAGTTACTGTTTTCTTTTTTTAATGTTTGCACAGCCCATATGGCAACAGCTACTGTAAAATCAGATACAGGATTTTTCTGTGATGGATTGAAGATCATGTTTATTTTATTATTTTTGAAGAAATAATAATAATAATAATGTCAGAAACCGAATGTATACAAAACACAAATAAGCTTTTATTTTTTTCCATTGGAAAAGATGTTTTGTAACAATATGTGCATTAGTTCCTTGTAAACATTATTGATTTGTGTCCTGCTTCAGAATTGTTCCTACTAAGTAAGAAATGATACCAGACTTCTGGCAGTTGACAATAACATTATATACTTCGGTTTCTTACAGAAACTTGCTTTTTTTTTTTTTTTTTTCTGTCTTTATGTCTATGAATCAGCACTGTGTCAACGCTTTGTGCTTATGACTCTCCTATTAAGCATACAAGTTGCCTGGTTTTGTAAAAGTCTGACCCACAGCATTGTTTCAGCCAAGTACAAAACTCCCTCATGGCAATACCAACTTCATTCAAGGAAAAGTGTATTTCTTTGTCATTCCCAATCATTCTGTGAAACTCTAGTTTTTTCTTCTGACACAGAACTTCACACATAATTGACTGACATCCAAACTCCTCCCAAGCTTTAGCATCTTTTTGGCCTCTCTGAAGGCCCATGAAGTTCCTAAGTGAAAGCCTTGAGTTCTAGACCTGAAGGTTACCTGCTATAACCACCTAGAAAAGGACCTTGACCTGGGGCTGATAGATAACTATAGCATTATGTTGGGTCGGTTGTTCCTTTTCTAAATTTTAAAGTGACTTTGCAGAAGTACAGCATGCTGCATTCAAACCCAAATGAGAGCTTTCTTTCAAGTGACTAAAATCATACTTACAAGATCTCTGTAGTGAAGGAAAAAGAAAGGAAAAATTTGTGATCAATTTGTGGGTTAGTACGTGGTAACAGTGTGTAATTATTAAATAATGCATATTCACCAAATGTATATATTCAGCAACATGTTTCCTGTGCTAGAGAACTAAACAATTTCAATCCAATTGTTATTTTGGATTAAAAAGTAGGAGGATAAGTAAAATAAAACTTCTTGATAACATAGCATAAATGGATTAATTGAGAAATACTCTTTAATGAATGGTATTAGACTATTTGTGAAAACAATGCCATGCAAATCTTTAAGTCAGTCTCATCAATCAACTATCAAGTTCTTTTCATGTTGCCTTTTGCCTTTGGAAAAACACAGTGAGATAGACTGAGATGTAAAAACAGTATTAACGCGCAAAATAATTTCATCTTCATTACTATATTAAGAAGTTATCACAGAATGTCTTGGATTGGAGAGTACCTTAAAGCCCATGCCGCCCCAACCCCTGCTGTGGGCAGGGCTGCCCCCCACCAGCTCAGGCTGCCCAGGGACCCATCCAACTTGGCCTTGAGCACCTCCAGGGATGGGGCACCACAGCTTCTAGCTGCACTTTTGCCTAGTGTTCCAAAAATGTTATCTCTTCAGCTTTCATTTCCATTGACAAATAATACACTGTATGAAAGAGAGAAGAGAAATCACATGCATACTTTTATGTCCAGTTCTTCCCATCTTCCCTCTCTCAAACTTACTTCTCTAGTCTGCTTATCATGTGCAGGTTGCGGGTAGTGATATTGATGCAAATAAGAACGTTAGCCCCATGTCATCCTGATGGTGATGTCGTTAACAAGCATGACTGAAAATTCATTACAAATGATCTACCCTGAAGAATAAGGCTTTATATTTTTATTTATTTATTTTAGTTAACTGGGCAACAGGGCATTAAAGCCTTGTCATGTATTAATTTGTTGGCCTGAAACTGATTTAAGGTTGAACGAGGAAGAGTTTTTGATGCACCATTTGTGGTATGAGCATATTTTGACACCAGCAGTTTTTTAAGATATCTATAATACCACTGTGACTTCGATGTTTTATTTGTCCATGCTAACTAATATAGTACTCTGAATATGTTAAATTCTGTGTATTTTGAACATGGATATAAATATATTGCTTTAATCAATAAGTTGTTTAGAGTTAGGTGTTGACATTGAGAATCAATTCTTAAGAAATAAACAGTAAAAGTCCTGGGAAACTACTGGCAAGATTTAGCTTTCCTGTATTAATTGTTCTCTGGTTTTAGCCATTAAGACTATTACAGAGAAATCAAATGGCAAGGTAACCTTGAGTTCTGATGTACTGTACAAAAAGAAAACTACTCCCAAACTCCACTGTAGTGCCCAGTAGATGCATGACAGCGCTGCTGCCTGCACCAACATACAAGATCCATGGGTTGCATGTTGGTTTTTAGGCTTCAGTCTTTCATCAAAGGCATGATTAATGCTAAGATGTTAAAAACCTGCATTCACACCATAGTTCTCATTTCTTTAGTATTCTGCTTCACTCTGTCATTAAATTGTACCAGATAATCCTTTTTCCTGAATCTATTGTTCAGTTTGAAGTACTCAGCACTAACATACAGCTAGTGGGAAAGGAAGAAAAGGCTTTTCTGGTGCTAAACCTGAACCTGCAATGGCTACAGGGCAGTGAAACTCGTGTTTAGTGCAAGTGACTGATGGAAGGCTCTTATTTTTAAGCAATGATGAATTATCCTCAAAGCCTACCCTCTACTTATTAAGCAAATAAGAAAAAGTTCATATGCCCCTTTACTGTGTAACTATGCCACATGTGTACAGGTCTTTCACTGGCTCTGCCAATTTTCTGGCTGTGATCAGATCAGTAGATGCCAAAATCATAGAAACATAATAACATTAAGTTTGGAAAAGAACTCCTAGATCACCTAGTCCCCACCATACCCAGTGCCTACATCCCTCAGTGCCACATCCACCCAATTCCTGAACACCTCCAGGGACAGTAACTCCACCACCTCCCTGGGCAGCCTGTGCCACTGCCTCACCGTTCTTGCCTAGAACATATTCTTCCTAACATGCAACCTGATCTTGGCACAACTTGAGTCATTCCCTCATCCTATCACTGTTACCTGGGAGAAGAGGCCAACACCTCCTTTCAGGTGGGTGTAGAGAGCAATGAGGTCTCCCCTGAGCCTCCTCTTCTCCAGACTCAACAACCCCAGCTCCCTCAACTGCTCCCCATCAGACTTGTGCTCCAGACCCTTCATAGATTTGGTGCCCTTCTTTGGGATGACCATGCTGAGATTCCCATAACGTAATGAATACATCATGCAAAAGCTTACATGCCTGTTTGAATAATTTGAAACCAGATCTATGGATTTTTGCTATATGTTTGCCATTTATTCCAACTCTGTAAAAATCTGCATATTGTATGGGACTCTGTTCCCTCCAGCTCCAGGCTCTCAGTAGGAACCTAACTGCTCCCTCCATTTGCATGGAAGGAAAATAATTCCCGACTTCACATGAGAAGCACATGTGCTGTCTCAGGCGTGCATGTGGTCTTACCTCCATTGGGCTACTCAGGCTCACCACTGCAGTAGAGCCTCTTTTGCTCTTTAACTGTATTTTATTTCAACAGGTGCCTTTTCAATGGAGCAGCAATTCAGCTAGCACTCACCTCCCATCAGGGCACACGTCTGCAGACCTGCTGCTGCTTATGCCAAGCCACATTTGTCCTACTCACTGCACATTCAGATTGCATTTCTAGTAGGACTTACTACAGAAGAATCGGGTCAAGCACGCAGGAATTTTTGACAAAGACTTCTTTAAAACAGCCCTATCAATCTATTGTGTACTGTATTTCACTCACACATTATGAAATAAGACCAGGGAAAATGTTCATCTGCGAAAAATTCCCCAAAGAGAAGCATGTCAAGACCGCTAGTCTTTCCATATTGTTATGAATGAAACTCAATGTTTCAAGTATCAACCCTTGACTGAAATCACTAGGGATTTCCCCTGATTTCCACCCCCACTCAATTTTAAAGTAACTGCATTGGAAGTATGCATTTTTATACAGTAAGGCATAATGTACACACATGCACACACATACACAGAACAGCAACTGCTGTTCCTGGTGTAGTGAGTGATAAAAAAATTGGCTGTGATTCAGAGAATACTCCATGTTTTGGAGACTGTCATGACAGGCAGGGATTAGATTTTACATGAGTGGTGATGAGGATACTTCTACTGACATGTGGGGGCTGTATTTTTTCTTGCCAGAGGGGCTGAGCCACGTAATTCATCTTTCTCACTGAGAAAAGAGCACATCAACTACAGAGATCCCAGATTTGTATGGGGAGAACTACGTGGTGCACAGCTGGAGCTGGGCTGTCTGTTGAAACCAGCACAACAGATTACTCAGGCTATTTTCCTCCCCATTAATTATTTAGAATTCCTTACCTTTTGTAGTTGGGATTGGTATCACTATGGAACAACTGTGAGGGCTTCTCACAAAGTGTAAATAGCAGAAAACCACCTCTGCAGATTTAGAAATGTACTGGTCTGAGATACTGTAAATACATGCTTTGTTTCCAGAGTCTTCATCACTTTTTATTTTGTGATTATTGTATACATGGGGCATGTTCCCTGAATTTTCCCACAATCACTTTAAAATGCTTTTCATTTATAGTTCTATTTTTCCTGCTTTGAGAGCATCTTACTGTGGGCCACAAGGCTCTCAGATAATATGGGAGAGACTGGGGCATCATATGTCCCAATAGAAGTTCATTTTCAGAAGTTTATAAGCGCAGGTTTTTGGTGAATGGTTATTTGTAGATATCTCATCTACAGAACAGCGAAAATCTGAAAATGAAAATGTTTCTATCCTGTATTACACTGTGTATATTGCTTTACAATTAATATTTAGACAGAATTTAAGACACTTAATGGCAATATGCTTCTATGTAGAATGTAGATTGTGTGGACTAGACAGTGTTCTATTTTAAATCAATCTATTTTTTAGCCGATCAGCAATTATGATTTTTTTTTTTTCTGCTTACAGGCATAGTACAATACTTAACAAAGCGGGCAGGCACTAAAACCCCCTGGTCAGCATCTTTCAGTTTCTGTCAGAGTCACTGTATGAGCAGATGTGTTTATGTTGCAGAACCTTACCCTGAGCCATGCAAGCCATGGTGAGACTTTTGGTCTGTGGAACACATAGGTATGCTCATGAGCAATTTCCATTCCACTCTCCTTTTTAAAACCAGCTCATATAAAATAAGATTGAACCGAGACACTTATGGCAAACAATAAAAATCTGAGATTAGCAGGCTTTAAAAATGTTATCTGCCATTCCAGCCTGACAGTTTTGGATTTCCAGGTTTGAGTAAGATCAGGAGTGATAAAACAGATACAATACAAGAGACTGTTCTCATGGCATTTTCAAAAGGCCAGACAGTAAATCTCACCAGGAGAGTAGATTTCCAGCATACCTCTAATGTCTAGAGGTCTGAATAAGCAGAAATAATTTATTAGGATTCACTCATCGCTTAGGCTGAGTGTGACCCAGTGCTTGAGTAAGTGATACAGGCATGGCTTGTCAATGACCTTGTAGTCTTCAGTTTTGAGTTTGTGCTTCAAATGAAATCAAAAGCTGAAAAACAGAGATTTGGCCATTTTCTTGTTTTATTCCAGTTTCCACCTCGGGTAAAGATTTACTTCATGAGCCTAAAATTTGCCAAAGCTAGCTTAAGTTTGGGGTTCACCAGCAGCACTGTGGTGGCAACTAGACTCAAGGTGCAGTGTCATGGCATAAAACACGATGCACTAAACAATTCCTACTCAAAGAGTTATAGAAGAGATATTAAGACTTTTACTACAAATGCTGCAAAGATCAACATGAAGAGGAGGACTGAGTTCTGCTCAGGAAATGCAGGAGATCTAAAATATTTTCTAAGAGTGTGAGAGTGTGTTTGGGGAAAACAGCACTGTTGATGTGGAACATCCTCTGGCTCTGGTAGCCAAGCTTTAAATGGAGAGAGGGTTTCAGTTAACATATCCTCTGAATGTATCAAAAGGGGAGAATGAGCTGTAGCAATAAGGGATGTCTGCACTGGAAACTTCTGTGAATTTGGTGCATTAAAGGATCCACAGCAGCTGTTGTGCAGGCATATAGCAGCACACCATGTGCTCCCACTGTTATGGGAGCAGAGCTCCTTGCACTGGGTCTCTACATCTCAGCAGAGAGAGTGGTGTTTCTCCACAGAGCAGTGAATTCTGGTTAGTCACCATGCGAAATGCCCCCAGGAAGGGTCTGAGGAGAGACAGGCATCCTTAGAGGGCTGCATTGCTTTCTGTTGTAGGAAACTGGTCTGCTATTTCTCCTGTCATAGAATCAAAGAATCATAGAATCATTACAGCTGGAAAAGACCACTAAGATCACCTAGTTCAACCATCAGCCCACCCCACCACGCCCACTGCCCACGTCCCTCAGTGCCACATCCACACGGCTCCTGAACACCTCCAGGGACGGTGACTCTACCACCTCCCTGGGCAGCCTCTGCCACTGTCTCACTGCTCTTGCTGAGAAGAAAAGTTTCCTAAAATTCAACCTGAACCTCCCCTGGCACAACTTAAGGCCATTACCTCTTGTTGTATTGGGTGAATTCCATTTAATATTGAGGATCTGTTTGTGGGACTTGGAGGTGGAAGAAAGGAGCGAATGGTACCCTGAGCAGCTGCACATTTCCCCTGGGATGTATTTTTGGGAGCCTGAAAGTGTTGCCTGATGTCAGAGTTGGAGGACAATAAATCTCAGCCTGTTACAGCAGCTGCTTCAAAAGGAAAAAAGAGCATGTGGTAATCAACAGAAAAAAAAAAAAGAGATTTTGTTATGTAAACTGACAGAGAAGATGGTCCTAAGCTGCTGACATCAGCCTAGGACCCAGGATGCTTTAGAAATATAGCTTGATAAGTGTGCAGTCTGAAAAGAAAGGCTGCAAGATTAACAACATCTGAGGGCACAGCACAGCTGGTCCCAGTGCTGCTGGACACAGTAGAGATGATTGGTAGAAGATGATTACTCTCTCAAGAGGAGTGAGCAGAGAAGGTAGAAGAAAATGCTGGGGTTGTTGCTTCCCCCATTTTATGACCTAGGCAAAGAAAAAATGCTTTTACCCACGTTACCTGCAGAATCTGCTGCAGACCTAAGAACCAAGTCTAGTGTACAAAGTCTGGGCCCAGGTCCTTTAATAAAACCCCACATCCCTGCCTCCTACATTAAAGCTGCCTGGGGGAAGTCTGAAGCTGCCAAAACAGCTGCCTCGCTGTATATTTTCTAGTCATTTATTCTTCGTCCCTGATTTCACTAGAAACCACAGCTTCCCTAGCCTGGGAGTTTCTTTTGACACTGTTAACAACAGAACACAATTTGCTCATCACATGCTCCCAATGGGAATATCTTGTGCCTTACTTGCATCTTCTGCATGCTAGAAACACTCTGCTCATGATTCAAGACTCACATATCCAAAGCACATTTCTTATCTCTATGGATAGACAAGAGCTTACAAGGAAAAGTGAAATATTCCCTCTCCTCTCCTCTTTCTCTACTCTCAGCTCCTCTTCTCTCCTCTCCTCTCCTCTCCTCTCCTCTCCTCTCCTCTCCTCTCCTCTCCTCTCCTCTCCTCTCCTCTCCTCTCCTCTCCTCTCCTCTCCTCTCCTCTCCTCTCCTCTCCTCTCCTCTCCTCTCCTCTCCCCTCCTCTCCTCTCCTCTCCTCTCCTCTCCTCTCTCTCCTCTCCTCTCCTCTCCTCTCTCTCCTTCTCTCTCTCCTCTCCTCTCCTCTCCTCTCCTCTCCTCTCCTCTCCTCTCCTCTCTTCCTTCTCCTCTCCTCTCCTCTCCTCTCCTCCTTCTCTCCTCTCTACTCCTCTCCTCTCCTCTCCTCTTCCTCCCCCTCATTTTTTTTCCATCTTCTCCGCCTCTTGATCTCACATCCCTACTGTTACAAAGCTTGCAAAATAGTAGCAGCAGAAAAGAGAGAGAGACATTTAGGGTGACTGTTGTGCTAAAAATTAGGTGTCTCTAAAAAAAGCCCTTTTCACCTTACAGTATTTGTTGAGTTTCTCCAGTACATGTATTGATGCCACTAAAAAAAATGCCAAAGTTAAACTGAACAGCCGCAGCCATCAGATTGTGAGGCAAATTAACTGGAAGTAAGGATCCCATTGAGTTCAACAAGTCTTTTGTGATTTCCAATGCACTATGAAAAAATGCCTTCAAATTACCCAAGAAGTATGTTAATAGCTGACTAATGCACAAGCTGGCAGGAATCATTGCTGTTTGGGAACGGCTCATTAATCTTACCTTTCATTAAAAAAATTCCAAACTTTTTAATAAACATTTCTTCATAGGAAGTAAAGAATGTCAGAGCTCACTTTTTGCTAGGAAAGTGAGTTCCCTGTGAAAACAAAGCATATATTTACCTTTTTTTCTTTTTTCTTCAAATAAAGCCATATTTCTTCTGTCACTATGTTTGGAAATACAGAGTACTTTCCACCTCTAAACTCTCAGGGCTAATTTTTAAATCTGCCTTTTTACCTTTGAAAGTTTGTCCTTCCCGAGCTGAAAAGACTTTGCTGTGAGTACCCAGCATCTTTCTGCACGAGGTAGGCAGTGGAGCTGGGGGCTGCTGGGGATCATCTCTGAAGGTCAGGTTGGATGGGGCCCTGGCAGCCTGAGCTGGTGGGGGGGCAGCCTTGCCTACAGAAGTGGGTTGGGGCTGAGTGGGCTTTAAATTCCATTCTAACCCAAGCCAGTCTATGATTGTAATATACTATGATTCTACAATTCTATAATTCTGTGACCAGAAAGGAGAGCATAGAGATGCTTTGTGGAGACCTGCAGTGCTCATCACACCACTTTGCATCAATTCTGACCCAGCTGAGGCCTTATCTCTGCATAAGAAGAGACCTGTGGGTCTCCTGTTTCCCCTATCTCCTGGGAAATGTTGTGTCCAGACACTGTGGCACAGATGCCTTGGGCAATTGTGTGTGCTCTTTGTGCTCCCTTCTGCCTGGCTCCACCTCTCCTAGACCCATTTAAGAGCAGACTATCAGTGGGGAAGGATCTCTTCTGGAGATCCACTCCACTGGAGTTTCATAAGCGAGCCCAGGATACGGGTAAGCGTCCTATCTTTTCTGCTTTGGTGTAAAACCTATGTAGTCAAGCTCCCTGGTATACCTCATAACTATAACATCTGTACATTCATTGATTGTACAGGACCCTGCACAGGATGACTTATTTGATTCTGCAGTGAAAATGAAAGATAGACTGCATTATCACTAGCAGATAAGGAAAAACAATTGTTTTCAGTTACGTTTTGTTGATAAATGCAATGGCTGAAACTCTTAGAATCAGGCATTGCTAATTTCTGACAACACATAGAGGAGGGGTAGAAGAAACATAAAAAAGACATCTAATCAGTATTATCACTGATGTTTTACATATCTCAGTAGAGATATACGCTAACTTTTCAGTATAAATGATCTTCAAGGTTTATACAATAATTTTATTTGCTTTTCAGAACAACCCAGGCTTCAGGATTTATTAATGCAGCAATTAGTATGCTGATCATGCCCAGCATGCTTAAATCTTTATTGGCTGTATGCACCACCGAAAGTTTTAGTTTTATTAAACCTGAGCCTCCTACATACTGCTGTTTAGTGTGTGTTACAAAACTAAGATCAGCTCTGAATATAATGTAACCCACATGTTGGATCACTTGCTTCAGTGACTTACAGAAATATTTCAGGTAGCAAGTATTTTCTTAGTACTCTGTTATAAAAATATGTCAGGCACACAATGTTTGCATTATATGCTTCTTTTCTGTTATAGAAAAGGAATTATGCACCAAACCCCTACACTCTTTTCTATTCCTCATAGAGAAGTCATTTGCATTAAGTGTGTATCAAACAACTGTGAATCATTATATTTCAGCAAAGATTTAGTGGTGAGATAGACAATGAGTAAAATGAGATGCAATGATCTTCATCACATTTAGATTGATATCTGCAACATGGGCTGTGGGTTTTATTCATGTGAAAGAAGGGGCAAGTGCAGTTGAGACTTTTCTTCCCAGTGATTGCCAGGGGGCAGGGGTCCAGGAAATCCACCAGGCATGGTGATTCCTGCAGAATGATCACGCTTTCATGTCTTGAGACAAAAATATCAACATGACGGAGGTGCCTCCTCAAAAGCCCAGCTCTGAGCCCCTCCAAGTAGTTGTCCTGTCTGCCAACCTGCAGGCACCAAGTGAACAGGCATGGTTTTTCTCCACAACAACATCCAGCTGCAATGTTGGTGTTTACATGGCCCCTAAGAAAGGAGACACAGGGACAATATAATCTGTAAAATTAATTTTAACAGGTGATGCAGGGACTTGGCCAGGGTTTTTAAAAGATTTATCTCCCCTGGAGCATACAAAGAAGAAGCAAATTGCCAAATTTGTTTCATATTCAATCTGCAGCAACTTCTACAATTAGTCTAATGGTTCTAGTCAAGAGGGACTCCTAACAACCCACAACTATCCCCCTGTCACATTCAGTTTCTTTTTGGTCCATACAGATGAGCTATCAGATTTTAGCTATACGTGACATCCCTAGCCATCACCCACCTTCCATCCCAGGTTAACACCTTCTGTATGAGTGGAAGAGGGCTTATTGTGCTCATGCTACTAGCATGCTGATCCAAACTGCTGTGTGAGCACTCTGCTCTCTTCTGTCACTTCCTTGATGGCACAAGCCCCCCACCTGTGTCTCATGAGCGCTGAGATTTAAGGGGCCTGGCTAATGCCTTCAGATACTGTGTCTGGGTTTGCCATAGCCCCACCATCATCATCCTCTTGAGTGCAGGGCAGAGGACTGAGGGCAGATGGAGAGCCCTACTTTTGCAGAACAAGAGCAGCACTGACAGTCCAGAAGTTATCAAATCACGATGGAAAAAAGAACCTGAAGCTTGGAGGAGCTTCTCCACCCCTGCCATTTACTGGAAAAAACACTGTTCAAACCTATTGCACTTTTTCTGTCACTCTGAGTTGACTGGAAATTATGTTATCCAGAAAAAAAAAGAAATAGATAGATAGATAGATAGATAGATAGATAGATAGATGAATGAACAAAAGAAAAAACAGATAACTCCCAAAGCCAGCCAACAACTTTCTGCTCCATCAGCCAGATGCATGAAAGTCAACACACTCAGGCTTTGCTGGAGATAATTCCAGCACTTAAGTTTTAAGTGTGAATTACTCAAAAATACACACAACCGAGTGTTCCAGGTCATCTCAAATTCCACAGCATCCAGAGAAAAAAAGCCAGCCTAAAGTCAATAAAGTCTACAATGGTGTTGTAAAAGGAGGTATTATTGGGAATTCATTTCAGTTTTCTGTTATACCCAGTGCTATTTTCACAATTGGTAGTCTGGAAAACACAGTCTTAAAGTTAAACTGGATTTGTCTTCTTTGTAAATCATCATAAGTAGAAATTCTGCTTTTTAGATATAGTTAACCTCTAGTTGGTCTGCACAGATTACAAAAGATCATAGAATCACAGAATGGTTCGAGTAGGAAGGGACCCTTAAATGTAAACTAGTCCAACTGCCCTGCAATCAACAAAAATCCTACATTAGTTAAATTTGATGTAAAATGAAAGTTTTGGAGCTAGAAGTATGGATTATTCTCAAAATTCACAATGACTGAGATCCAGATAGTACCAGCTAACAACATGAATGAAATCCCAGAACAGCTAAAATGGTAAGTTGGCTGTTCACTGCAGCAGGGCTTTTCTGTGCTGCACCTGCCCTTGTTTCTACATCTCCCCTTCAAAATTTTAGATTCATTTAAACCACATCTATATTGAATCAGGGCCAAGTAGTCCATATATTTTTATCTTATGTTGCACATGCATTACCTTCACTATTACTACTACTATACAAAAAAAAAGCAATTCAGAGAGAAGTCCTGCTTTCCTACCTCCCTTCCAGACAATCTTCATATGAAGCAATAGGGCTCCAGATGGCCAAAAGACTTCACACAAGCAGCAGAGGACAACTGAATGAGGAGGAAGGTTCTTCCAAAACGCATACCAGTGCCCAAACTTCTTTCTTGCTTGTCCAGTTCTTTGTGGTGGCTGCACAGAGGACACATGCCCCAGACAACGCAGGGCTGATGCCTAGACCCAAGCCAGATGACAGCCATTTGGAGATGTAATGACTAAGTGTGGGCATTCCAGGGGTGGGAGCATGCTGCAGAACCCCCCTTGGAGCAACCTACATGAGAAGCTTAGCTGAAGAACAGGACCAACATGGATGTAGAGGAGGAAGATTACATGGTTTCAATACAGAGAACTCCAAACATTAACTTGCTGAGGTCGCATTGGTGTTGTTGGAAGCATTTACTGTGGGAGAATGAAGGCATCCAGAAAAATGAACACTCCCTGTAGTAAAGATGATGGGGTTCTTCAGGTTTGTGTTTTGAGGACTCTGACAATCACATGTGTATTTTATGTGGAAAAATAACCCTCTTCCCTTTATGCTCCTCTATAGTCAAACAGCTCACTCATCAATGGCAATCTCAAACAGCTTCCTTGCTACCTTCCTTTTCCTTCTTCTGTACCTTCTTCCCTTAAAACAAGGAAGTTCAGCTCCACCTGTATACACAGTTGTATAATTTTTCACATGTTAAACATACCAGAGGTTCCTGTTCCTGACATTCCCAAGACAGTGCAGTGGAAGAAAGAATACTGGGACTGCTATTGTTTGTACCCCTCACATTTTATTAGAGCGTACAATGTTGAGATGTTGCTTTCAAGCCTAGTACTCTGTTGCTTATAACTGTTTTGCCTCTTTGAGACCAAATAAGTTTAGTATTAAAATAAAATAAGTTAAAAAAAAAAAAAAAAGAACGACAGAGGTACTACCACAAAATCATCTGTTCAGACATCATCACGAGGGGAAGTTTACATTTAAAATAACACTTTCTACATCCTGGCATTACTGATCAGTCAGGCTTGCCTGCTGAAGTAATCAGGACCATTGCTATAGAATTTTCTGTAAACAAATAAAGATTTTTTGCAGCTTCTGTGTATGAACTGAGTCACAGTGAGTGGCTTAACAAGTCTATGCGTGAACTGTTTTAGGACTCATGTAGAGGCCAAAAGAAAAACAGTTATTCTGCACTCTTACCTTGCTCAATACGGCTCTTGTCTAAGAAAAACAATTCTCCACTTTTCCCAGTAAGCACTGGCACTTTAAGTTTCTTATCTCTCATCGAACTTTTGTCACGTACTTTCATGAAAGCTGAGCTGAAAGACCACATTTCAAAGAGATGCTACACTTCACCCTAAACAGAGTCCAATGTTGTCTCTAGTCCACATTAATATCAAAGCACTCATTTCATTTTCAATTACCTCGTAGAACCATGCATGCTCTTCCACTTTCTCCACTTCACTGCTGAAGAAGAAAAGAAGAGAGGAAAATATGTTGGCAGCTGTAGGATGCCCAATATGCTTGGGTAGCTTTGCCCCATTTTTTGATCTTTACAGAGCCTCTTGCAGAGCTCCACCTTCATCTCTAGATGAGGAATGAGAGGGTGGAGAACATCTGCTGGTGCCAATCTTGGAGCAGAAAGCAGACAACAGCCTTTGTAACACTCAGTGACAGGCACCGATAACCTGGTTTTTAACTGATCCTCCCTGGAACACACATGTTAAGCATCAACATCCTTTAATTTTTTCTTCAAAGAAAATAAAGTCGTTTTTATTTAAAGCATGGGATACTTTTTTCTCCTACTGAAGAAAGCCAGAATTTGAAATCACAGAAGTACTTAAACACACACCAAGCTTTAAATACCGCTGGGGATTTATTCAGCACTCAAACATGTGTTAATGGATGAATTTAAGTACGTGCTTAAGCACATTGCTGAATCAGGGCCTAAAACAGCATATTCTCATTTTATTTATATTTTTATGAAATTTCTTTAAATGCTCATGCAAATAAATTGGTGAAACTTGACTTCACTGGAGAAGCATTTACTGGAAATTATTTCTTAATTAAAATCTGAAGCCATAAATTTTCATCTACAGATGATGTGCAGGATTTTTCCAGTGTGAAATTGACACGGAACAGAATTTTGAGGGGAGAAAGGTGGACGGTCATCTGGAAACTGTAGCGAAATATGACAGAGGCAAGGGAACATTTAGCAAATACTATAAAAAGATATTCAAAGGTTCCAATTGACAAACTATCTTCTAAAGAGAGTTCTTGCAGAAAATACTTTTTTTGTTGCTTCACACTGAAATGCCTGTACAGATGCAGTTCCTGTACAGAGAAATGCAGTTTTTAGTATCAGCTGCCCTTAGAAATAAGATTTTCAAGATCGAGGAGGAAATAAGCAGCTTCTATGAGGTGTTGATCTTGAAATGCCAGCCTTGCTTCAGTACAGTGCAGAGAGCTATTGGACCAGACCCTGGCTACTGATAGCCTGTTTGAATTGGAGCACACTAAGCACAGCATAATAACTGTAACTCAAAACCTGTTTCTTGAAAATATATTACACTCGTCCAAGTAAGCAGCTTCTACACTGCAACTGAACCATAAATGCTGAGGATAATTTGCTCACTGTTTTTTAGTGGGGAGGCACAACTTTCCACTCTTCCAAAACAAGGCTCAGAGCAAAGAGTATCCATCTGCATACTAGTGGAACACATGCATCAAAACAGAGAAAAGAAAGAAATCTCTTGATTTTCAGACAGACATTTGACATACCCATGGGTAAACCTTTTGCCACATGTGAAGGGGTATGGTATAGAATGAACAGTCAAAATTCCTGGTCCAAGTGAGATGCTATCTGGGGAAAGAAGTCAACCCTTCTCTTAGGTGCTCAGCTCTAATGATGCTGCAGAAAAATGAGACTGACTGAAACTCGTGTTCATGCAGATTTCTGTTCTGCAAGTGTTCTGACATCTGCCAAGAGTAATTGACAGCTAAGCAAGGATGTGTCCATGCATGTCATTTTTCTGTGTTCAGGAGGCTTTGAGGGGAATTTGGGGAAATTTAGGGCTGGCACTCCAGAGCCCCCAACCTTGGATGGTTTTTCCTAACAGAAAATAGTGTCCTTACCCCTGAGAGACAGTCTGTGACATGGAGACCCTGAACTGTGGATGCAAGGACAGGCAATGAAGACAAACATGGATGGAAGAGGGGCAGACAGGAGGTGATGGATAGAAACAGAAGTAGCAAGGAGTCTTTGCACTGAATGCTGGCCCAGTGCTCCACTAGGCTTGGTCAGCAATGTAAAAGGCATGGGAACTCCTATGTGAAGCTGAAAGAAAGCACTAATCTCCAAAAATTGTTCAGTGGCAAACACCTGAGACCATGACAGGCTGGTAAGAAGAACTTGTGTGATTGAGGGACCAGAAAGATTTGTCTCTTAGCTGATCTTTTAAGGTCAAGATGGCTTTTGAGGTTTTTTTTTGAGAGAATTGAGTCAGCGTGCATGCCCACCAGCCTGCCAGATAGCAAGCATGTGATTACCACATGATCAACTGCTGGTTACCTATATGACAAGAGCAGGTGCTGTTGCCCAAAGCAACAAGAGATGCATGAGAGCAGAAAGAACAGGATAAAAACTGAAGAGATTGGAGGTAGTGTGAGTGCCCCCTCCATTAAATATCTCCTTCATTAACTGAAGTGAGACACTACATTGGCATCACAGGGTAGTATATACCCCAACCTGAGAGCATTGTCATCCAAGAATATGAGTGTACCCTCATATTCTCATATGAGTGTACAGGACAGACCTCGAGGTGAGAGGATTATAATTTTAGACTTAGAGTTTGTAATAAATCAGTTGGGCAAAATCTTGGCCTTCTTTGCTATCTTAGTCTTGCTCCGGGAATGTATATATGGAGCCATTTCCTCCAGTAACCGAAACAAGACATCTCTGTGCCATAAAAGCAAAATGAGGTAATTTCAATATAAGAAGTCAGAGATGTACGTTAATAAAAGCAAATAATACTTAAAGATTAAAATAAATGTTTTTTATTTTGGAAAAAAAAAATATATATATATATATATATTTACATATTTGCTTTAGGAAATCCCAGGAACTTATCTTTCACTGTTTTCTCTCCTGATGAGAGAGCAGAAATTTCCTCCTCCTTTTCTGAGAGTGCAGATACCTCTCCTTTTTCTTTCTGGACAGGATGTGATGTGGGGCCAAGCCAGGCTAAGGAAGAATTTGGGTTCTCTGCATTGTGCTGTGGCCTGGGAGCACCACATCACAGACTTATTCCAGGAGAAAATAACAGTAGGGGTCAGTACATAATTGCCAATGACCACAGCCTCTGGGGGAGACAAGGATATGATGGTTTTAAAGGAAGCATCTAACAAGGAAGAAATTACAGTTACAGAAGAGATCTTAGGCAGCAGACTGACTGAGCAAGTCCTGTAAGAGGATTTCTGCATGAATCACTGTGCTTCATGAGGTCAGAGGATCAGATCCAAGCCCACACAGTCCGCTTCTGAACCATGCAGAGGGAGTTGTTAAGTGAGAAACTGAGTGCTGTACCAGGCTGAAGCCACTTACAAAATTGTTCTATTTATTTATTTATTTATTTATTTATTTTGGGCGGGGGGGTGTGGAAACAGCAGTGGGCCTAAGTAGTTGAGATATTTGTTAGTTAAAATAGTGTAATAGTTTTCTTTCTTCTTTCATCTACCATTTATTAATCTTTTCTTTCTTCACTCCCTCAGTCTGGGTCTACTTCTGTGTAGGAAAAGAGAGACAGAAAAAGTACCACTGAACTCAGTGATCCATCTGTTTAGCTAAAAAAGAATTGGACTCCATGCAGTAAATGATGCATTTGATAATTAAATGAATTTCTGTGCAGCAGAAAACAGCATTATTCTTGAACTTCTGAAAAAGTACTTGCGTTAATCATTCGTCTTATTTTTTGAAAATAAGTCTTTCCAGAAGAGAGCTTATTTGCAAAAACATTGCTCTTACTTCTTACCTGTGGTCATTACTTAGATTTAATACCATAACTAATCCCCCAAGCCCCAGTGCAGTTTCCTTTATGAACATAGGACACTTTTCTACATTAAACCGCTGAGAAAAGGCATTGGGTCTACCAGCAGCGATCCTGGGCACGTTGATGCACCCTCTGCAAGGCTAGAATTAAAGTAAATAAAGTGGAACTCAAAATAAAAGAAGGAAGAGAGTGTGGGAAGGAAGGATGAGGGTTTCCAGCATCAGTGGCAATACTCACACTGGCCCTTTCTGCAAGAATGTCTTGAATTAATTGTGCTGTGTCCTGCCTTGGTGGACCAAGGCTGACCAATCCCACCCCAACCTTCCCTCTTTTGTGCACTAAGCCTGATGTGACAGCAGTTGAGAGCTTAATGTTAACAGCCCACTTCCCTCTGTCCTTTCTAGCTCTGCAGCAAGTGACACATAAGCCCTCCCAGTGGCCTTTGCAGAAGAAATAAATACAGAAATCCAGGCTGTTTTTTTTTTTAATTATTATTTTTTATTTTTTTAACAGAGGATTAATTTTAAAATAACAGGTGCTTCAAACAAATCAAAGGCTACGACTGTGTATAAAACTGCTACTTGTAAGCATTTTCATTCACTGTCTTAAGGGACATAAAACTATGCAGAGCTGTTAAAGCACTTTTCTCTTTTGCCTTGCGTAAAGAAGAGTGCTATGTGGGGTTTGATTTTAAAACAAGATGAAATTTTTCACAGTTGTGAGATGGCAGGAAGGAAGGAGAGAGGCAAGAAAAAGAAAAAATAACATGCCAGGATCCTTGACCTCGTAAGTAAACTGCTCAAATCACATTCACTCCTAATAACTTCACAGAGGTGTCCCTGGGTGGTCTCACTTCCAAGGACAAGCGAGACCTCTGTCTGATGCATTTCACTGCATTAAGCTTGGGGAAATGAAATATATCTGGAGGTGAGAAGTTTCTTCACTTGCAGCCATATCCACTGGGTTTTAGAAGCGCTTGGGTCCAGCAGTTGGGAGTTTTCATGCTTAAGCTGCGAAGGCAAAGGCCCACCACTAATGCCAGAGGGTTAACTTCATGATTTCACACATTAGGCCAGTCTCCATAAAAGCAAATTCCCTTGCATGGGGGGACTACGTGATCTTGCATGTTGCGAGTCTTTTACAGGAGGCTTTAGATGCATATCTTACACATAATTCAAGAAGAAACAAAATCTAACTGATGTAGACATGCATTTTCTCCTGCCTAAGGTCTCTTGAAGTGCAAAACTGGAGCACAGAAATCCCCAGGGCAAAGTGCACGCTGAGCTGTGGTCTCCGTTCTCTTAAGTGTCTCTGTTTCCCTTCTCACCAGAGATTTGCTTCTGGAAAAAAAAAAAAAAAACAACGATCTGGAAACCATCCATCAGTGCCTCAGGTGTAGAGCTGTGCAGGGGGAAACTTCACAGTTTGGGATCTGCTCTTCACATTGTGTTTTGACACATACAAAAAAGGATAATTTATGTGTTTTTCATTTATTAGGAATGTAGGCAGCTATGTCCCTAGTACACTTGATGCCAGATATGCAAAACAGCTGCTTTCAAAATAGCAGGTGGCATTGTGAGCCAGAGCTCTGTTTGTATAGATTTATCACAGGCTTATGAGGACTTCACATCTCTTTTGGTCCCTTACACTCCAGATCTCTAAGTTACAAGTGAATTCATATCTTTAACCAAAAAATAGCTTTGTGAGCTTGTCAAGAGTAATTCTACCCTTCATAAGCCTAGTTTCCCAAGAGTCAGAAGGACAGACAAGTGGTAGTTTGAAGAAGCCAACAGTTGTTTTTTTTTTACCAGAGCTGAGTCCTGTCCATTCCCCGTTAATCACACTGTAAATATCTTTCTCCCATAGGTTGAGAAAAAAAATTATAGTGATGGAAAAACAAAAGAATATGATTTATTTTATCAGAAAATTTATGATATATTTCACACTAAAAACCTGTGTTTACCTTGGTTCTCTAGTGTCATGCCCCCCTTGTTTTTACATTTTGCAAGAACTTCAAATGCCAAAAACTTTGTTTGGCAAATATCTGAAAAGAAAATTAGGACTTAGAGAAAGTTCTGCTCTCTTATTACCTTTGGAACAGCTGAGCTGGTTGGACTGCAAACTAACAGCAAGGCATGAGGGGACAACTCTCACAAGCCTCACATATAGAAAAGAAGCATTTCTTCCTGTGAATGTTCATTAAAATAAAAGCCAAAATCCATTGGTCTCCACTGAACTACACCTCTGGGTTATGTGTTTGTATAAACAAGTTGTTGCTTTTCACAAAACCTTCTTACCCACATTTTTTCATTTTCTTGGCTTTTCCTCACCCTCTTGGTCATCCCAGTTGGCTACAAGTGATAGGATGAGAAGGAATGGCCTCAAGTTGCACCAGGAGAGGTTCAGGTTGGATTTTAGGAACAATATCTTTTCAGAAAGGGTGGTGAGGCAGTGATACAGACTGCCCAAGGAGGTGGTAGAGTCACCATCCCTGGAGGTGTTCAGGAGCCGTGTGGATGTGGCACTGAGGGACGTGGGCAGTGGGTGTGGTGGGGGTGGGCTGACAGTTGAACTGGGTCATCTTAAAGTTCTTTCCAACCTTAATGATTCTGTGATTCTGTGATCTCTCACTGCTCCCTGTCTTAGGGAACAGGGTGACTGTCACTGGCTAAGGTGAGATGGATGAGCTCTATTCTTCCCAGACCAGTGCTGATGAGCAAGATGCCCCAATCCATTAGAAAACAGCCACTCCTCTCTCCTGCCATGGCACGGTTTTCCCATGCTGTCAAGTGGTACAGAAGCCAGAAACGCTGGAAGAGGTGCTCTTCTGGCATTTTCTCCAGCCTTGTATCTTGTCACCTGACAAAAATAATAATTCAAAACTGGACGTTATTGAAATGTTTCAGCAAACGTGTGCTGAGTGTCATGGCTTCTTCTCTGAGGGATGCAGCAAGGAAGGAGCAGCAGGCCACTCTGTCAGACCTCTGGTGTTGCACTGCCTTTGCATGGTGACAGCTTTCACACTGGAACCAGGAACCTCTTATCCCGAGGGCTAACTCCTTTTGTTTGGAATGCCCAGGAAGCCTCGCAGTGCAGCATTTTCACAGGGTTGCCTGAAAGTTTTCACTTTGGTCTTAAGAAGATTTCACCTACAAGTGCTTTCCTTTTCTGATAGATCCAAACAAGGCTCCCCACTTTCATGAAGATTAATTTAGATTTTCTATTGCAGAGGCACCCACCCCCAGCCACGTGACCACTCTCCTTTTGAAAAGTAGGTAAAGCCTGTAAAGAGGCAGCTGTGTTTCAGGCTCTTTGAACAGTGTCTCTCATAGAAGAGGAGAATAGATAAGCCGTCTTGCAAACACTGTTAGCAGGGACCAGTAATCAGCGTGGAAGAAGTCTGCACTGGGAATGAATGTATCAATTTACCTCAGGCTGTGCACTTCAGAGATGGGCTCTGCCCTAGATGGGGTACATCTGAAGCTCAGCCTGTAACTAAAATTAAACCACTTTGTTATTGCAGGGGTTTGTTTCTAAACTGCAGATTTTTCCCTTTGTGTGGAAGACAGACAGACGATGTCCTAAACCTGCCTTTTAGGGGGCTTGTATCATGAATGCATATATTATGCACATGAGCACTCATTGTTACATATGACTGTGTGTGTAAATATATCTATCTATACAAATATAGATGATTTGAAGTGAACTGCGAAACTTCACTCCTTCTCTTGCACACAAGCTTTCTATAAATCAGTCGCTAAGCATCACATACTATACAATACAGAGATTCCTTAATTTTAATTAATGTTGATTCCTACTATCACTAAGGAAGGGATTCCTTGGAGCTGGAAAACACCATTATTTGCATTATGCCAGTGTTTGCATGTTTTATTTTTCTTTTATTCCAGTATTTGTCACTGGAGTAAAAAACTCATCTTTTAATTTTAATTTAGTTTTAAAAAGATAAGTTTATTAACGCTGTAATGTATAAAGTTAGAAACAGAGAATTACTTTCTGCTGATGTAACCCATTGCAGACTGAAGTGAGATAACCATTCTGAGAAAGTCAAGTGAAAATATTAAATGCCTGTTATTCCAGCAGAATTAATGTTTTACCGCTGGCTGGGAACAAAATTGAGTAACCTATCATTAAACTCAGAAAAAAAAGATTTCACATCTGGACTAAGTAAAGTACATCCAGTTCTGGAAATGTGTAGTGAGAAATTGGGATGGTGAAACAACTCCTCATGCATCTTTTTCCATGAAAGGACAGAAAACTGAAATATAGAGAAGAGACCTTTAAGACAATAATAAAGGAGATCTTGGCTACTCAAAAATAAATGTTTCAAAGTGACCAGCTCGATATTTTTCAGCTAAAGACCTCTGGGACTTCACTATGGAGGATGCTTAGCATTTCTTCAAATCAGTAGTACAAAAAAGATGTCTCAATTCTGTGTTCCAGACAAAGGGAAAATGTTTGCATGCAAGATCTTTGGACCGAATGGATAAATAAAAAGTCACTTTACAAAAAAAGAAGAGTAGATGCAAATGGCTGCAAGAAAGAAATTAAAGTGCAGAAGAAAACACCTGAGAGCTGTAGATAGGCGAGTGTAAATGTAAAGTGCGAATTGACAAGAGTCAAGCTGAGTTAATTTTCTGAAGAAAAAAAAAAACAACACAAAAACCCCAACAAATTGATTAGCAGAAGATTCATCCAGAATATCCAGTGAAACAAAAACAGAACAAGCAAATAAACAAAAAAATCAGAAAAAACAACAACAAAACCCACTACACACTGAGAATAATTTGAGCATTAAAGATAATTCATTTGAGATAGAGATGAAATTGAGTATCTTGTCTCATTTTCTGAGAAATATGATGTTGTAAATGAGAGGCTACATGGGAAGATAATCAAAGAAATGAAAACAATCATAGCATTGAAAATGAAATTTCAGTTTTGGCATAAGAAATATTTTATCAAACTTATTAAGTGGGATCATATAAACATGGAGTTGTACTGGTAGCATGCACATTTTAGAACAGGTGACAGACCAGGGTTTAATGTTAGTAACACATAAGAGAACAAATGCTGATCAGAAAAAAATGAAAGTGCAAGAGGAAATAAAACTGTGTGATGGAGGTTTATTGATGAGATCATGCCAGACTTTTTAAACTCTTTGAGAACAGATTTTCTAGACAAAGGAAATCTATTATATCTACTCTGTCTGGCCTTTGTAACATATTAAACATGCTGACACATGGAAAATCTTTAGCAAGTAGAAAGGATGGGGATAAATTCAGACACAGAAAGGAAGTAAAGAATTACTGGTGAGAGAAGCAAAATCAGATTGCACTGAAAGTGAGTATCAAGCTAGATAAAAACTTTTTCAGATAATTGAATGTCATACTCATGAAAAAAATTATGGCACAGAAAGTATAAGCTTCTCTAAAATCCTGGATTGCGTTGGCAATACAGGGGAGGGGCAGGGTATTCAAGAGGAAATAAAATAATGGATATGGATTAGTAGTACAGAGAAAAACATCCATATCTGTATTTCAGGAGTGGTAGGTGCTAAAAATTCTTATTAACCAGATGTCAGAGTTCTGTGACAAAATTCCATTCACAGTATATATGATGCCTAGAGCCTCTTCTAAGATGTAGACAAATTGCTTGGTAAGGTTTGAGATGTTTGGTTTCACTCCTGATAGCTTAAGAAAATACATCCAACTTACAGCGAGACTGAGAGATGAGTTTCTAACACTGCACAAAACTAAGGCTGTACATGCAATCTGTGTGACCCAGACAACATTGTTGCTTCAGATTATGGAACTACCAACAGCCAAGACAAGAGCACAGCCTCCCAATTGAACATGCAATTGCCCATCTCTGTCACTGTCCATCCTATAGGGAGCTGTGATAAGAGTGTTCTAGAAGAAGGAGACTAAATTGTTTATTTTGAGTGCGAATATTTTGGAAAGGGAGCTTGCAGATATTGAAGCAGATACTTATCCATCTGGCAAAGTCCAGGAGGTCCCCCTTCTTCATATGAGAATGAGCTTTTGTATTTGTGAGCTGATGAGAGACCTAACATTTAGGAAGATTCCACTAAATCTGTGCTTGCAGTTCTATAACATTTCAGTGGAAGTGGATACAGCTTAATAATTGAAGTGATTTAGTGGATTTAGGATTTTCTGGATCAAAGCAGGACTGGCACCATCTCATAACCATAACCCAAAGAAACCTACAGAAATAAACACTGACAATTTCACACAGGCATGAGTGAAGTTATAGAAGATCTTGTCCTTCTGTGTTCCAGAATAGAAGGTCTCAGATCTAAGTGTTTGCTTTTAGTCACGCAGATGATATTTTGCTTTCCACGACAAGCAGTGATGTAGTCTGATGTGGAATCCTTCAGGAGTTTAAAAAAACACTCTACAATTGCTATTTTTAGAGTCTGAAATATTATTTTCTCTTAGTAATTTCTGCATGCCAGAAAAAGCACTAATTGCAATGAGACGTCAAATCTGTGTGCTAATCAGGCAATTGAGTTGAAGGTTCATCAAGATCTCCTAGAATCGATTCTTCTCTGCCTCAATTAAGATAAAATGAAATTTAGCACTGATTGAAAAAGTAACATTCAGGCTACTATTTTTCCTTCTGAGGAGAAAAAAAAAAAACAACCTCTATGTATTAGACTCGATTCTAATGTCTGACATTAGACTGGGAAAGACTTTCATGACAGATAATCTAAATTTCTCATAGGTTTAGCCCATGGAGCCAGTATATAATGGAGTTCTATCTATGCATATTAGTGTGTTAATGACAAGACTTGATAGAGACTACTTGGATCCACGCCAGAGTAATTACTCTTGTGTATAAACGTCAGAATGATTAGAAAATTAGTCATTTATTTTAAATAAGCATTTGAGAGAACTCTTTGCAATCGTTATATTCAGTACAAGGATCATTTGTATTCACATTTCTGAAAATGTTATCTTAAAAGAGGCAGCACTTCGTTTAAACACTTCATTACAATAACAGCAGTAATAAAGCTACTGAACTGTGATCTCTCTCTCTCTCTCCTTCCCTTCACCACAAAATAAAATAGAATGGGGAAGGTAAGCAGGCAGACCTCTCAAGCAAGTCCGAGAAGGAAATACTATATGAGGCTACAGCAGAGAGCCTAAAGAAAATAATGCAATATTTTTTTCCAGAAATTTCTTCCTGCCATATCCACATTGAGGCCTCAGCTTTCCACGCCTGATCTGGAACAGTTCAAAAACACACAAAAAAGCTGCAATTTACTGAAATAATACGAAATTTTAAAAATGAATGATGACTAGGTTTATTTCAAGACAAGAAATACTGAAAACATTTGGCATGCTTTTCAAGTCAACTGAAAAGAAAGGTGTTTTTGATAAAAATGACATTTACCCCTTTCACATTGCATCGTTTGAGGCAGAGTTTCAAAACAGACGAAAACACAGATTTTCTTCCAGAAGCCAAGTAACCTGAACAAAATGTAAAGGAAGGCAGTAGCAAATACAAATAATTAAATAGTGTTTTGAAAATACGCAAGCAAGACATATTGTTAATTAAATAAAGAAGGAGTTGAACCAGAAGCGACTAGCATAGATTTGGGCGATGAAAATGTTTGCTAATGCAATCCCATCATAGAAACCCTGTGGAGAGAACAGCCATCTTTATCCCAGTAGAAGTTTGCCCACTTCTTCAGGATCAATGCTAACAACTGAGATTCTTAGCTTGGTCACTTGAAATGAATACCAGAGCATATCAAAATTATTCCTGAACACTTTCAATATTGTTCTTTCTTTGAAAGTATGGTCTCTCAGCTCAAGTTGAAACAACTTTCTTTCTAACCAAGGTGATCAGTTGTAGTTACAGGGCAGAGGCATTGAAACAAACCATCAAAAATCTACCTCCTTTGATGCAAATATTTGTTCAAGGTTTTAAAAATACCAATCAAGAAAGGATCTAGAATGCTTACTTCATGATTTATTATCATCTCAAAATACATGTAAGGGCTCTTCAATTGCAGTTTATATATATTTTCAAGATTTTACTCGCATACTTGGGCTTCAAATACCCTTTGATATCACAGTAGTGACTTCAGACCCTGAGGCCCTTATAATTTGGTTTTGTATTCCATTCACTCAATGTTTTTATTAAGTATTGCTGCTGAACAACTGTTCACTGCTAACTCCTACCAGAAATGGTTTTATGAACATGAATAGGATACAATATATATGGTATCATATATTGTACTTCTTTTGGTTGAAATTACTGGAGAAGTGGAGTTGGAGCAGATGCCCTCGAGGGATCCCTTACAACCTCCACAGTTCTGTGATCTGGTGATTCAATGACATGATAAGATATGATATCATATCACATAACTCATCTCTGCCTGTAAATCCAATCCCACAAGTACAGATGAATCATAGAAGTATGACTATTATATATATTACTGCTTAGATGTTAAATTGAGAAGGAAATTTCGTGGAGTCAAATGCAAACAAAATTCTGATTTAATTTCTTAAGGCTAGTTCAGCAATATATATTTAGTTGATAGTCTAGATACACTCAGTGGAACAGGAAATATGTCCAGCACTTCTTCAAATTTACCATTTTTTTCATTTGTATACCTCAGTGTAACATCAATAGAGAAGGAAGACTGATGTTTTCAACAGTTCATGTAAATTATTATTAGAGGTATTTTAGACAGAGTCCACCTGGAATGTAACTCACATTTCATCTTCTGTTCATAGACACAGACAATTACTGTGAGAAATAAAGGAAGATAAAACATCTTGCAGACTTTTTGTCACAAATGTGAGATAAGTAGCCAGAGCTGATATAAACTCTGCATCAAAACACTGAATTAAAGAATTAGTGGGTTCGTGCATAAATGATCAAGTGAATAACTGATTTCTTGGGAAAAAATTAACATCTTCTATAGCAAGAAGTCATGCCTTTGCACATCTCTTAGAATTATGCATTACAAATATGGACAAGGGAGAACCAAGTGCTATAGACTGCTTGGATTTTCAAAGGATTTTCAACAAGATTTTTCCCCAAGTATTTTAAGGGAAAAGCAGATTGTTATGGGAAAGAAGGGAAATCATGATGTATCTAAATTACTAATGAAAAAACAGGAAGCAAAGGGAAAAAAAAAAATTATCTTTTTTTTTTTTCACAGGAGGAAGGTTAAGAGAAGAGTTTCTCTGATTTCTCTGATGCGCTGATTCTTCTAGAAATCATCTGAAAGAGGGAATGGAAAGAAAGGTGACAAAGTCAGCATCAAAGTTAAATTCAGGATAGTAACAACTGAAGTCAGTTGCAGAGCTGCAGAGGGACATCGCGTTATTGTGTAGCTGGGCAATAAAATGGCAGATTAAATCTGATGCACTGAAATGTAAAGTAATACTCTTGGGAAAAAAATAAGCAAGGAAAGTTTTGCATACAAAGTAATAGTTTCCAGACTATCTAGCACTAGTCAGGAAAGAGATTTCAGAGTCCTAATAATCAGCTCAGTGCTTAGTAATGCTCAAAAAGCAAGTGGTATAGGAAAGGAGTATCATGACTGAATGTTCCTATGTAAACCCGCCTGCATCTTGATTACAGGGTTAGTTCTGATACCTTAACCTCTCTTTTTAGGCATATGTATCAGAACCAGGAAAAACTTGGCAAAGGTTGAAAAAACATGGCATAGCCATGGCGGATCTCCGGTCTGCAGTGAATATTAAGCACAAGTAAACAAGTTTCCTTGTCAGTAGGTACATATATCTGATAAACTTGTTTCCTCCAACTGCAAGGACACATGGTCAAATCCACAAGAGAAAATTCTTGTTTTCAGAACTGGATTGTTTTTTTCTCTCCGTCTCAGGCTTCATCTAAAGGAATGTTTTCCCCATTACTTATAGATTTAATAACTAAAAGGACAGCACTGCTAATGCTCAGAAAAGTTCTGAGCAGAATTTCAAATATCAGGAATTAGAATGATGCCATGTTTAAAGTTAAATATTAAGGCGTATATTAGACCTGATAGGAAGAAAAAACTACAAAATTTTTGTGGAAATATTACTCAGCAAATACAATCATATTATTTCAAATACACGTCTGATACTTGAAAATGTGCAAATATGTAACTGCATATATAAAGTTACTAAGTTTACATGTGTGAATGAAAAAAAATAATTTAAAGCAGAACAACTAACAACCGATCACAATTTGTCTCTAATGTCACTGTGATTTGGGAGTTGCTGCTAGATAATTAGTTCTTAACATCTGGAAATACAGGAATTACTATTCCTGTATTTTGAAGCAACATTTTATTAAAATATGAATTAATCTGGTGTTGGTGGCTCTAAAAATAGTTTGCCATAAGTTACTCTATATGTCACCCAAAATGTGTCCCCTCAGGAATTACTCTTAAAAGATGATTCAGGAAAAGAAAACTTCTTCCCTTCCTTCAGAACTAAGATTATGAATTCTCTTGCGTTATGGCTGTGTATGGAATGCAAATCAGTTTTGTAATAGAAACTACAGAATCAGAGCCACTCCCTGGGTTGAGTGGAGACCAACAGCTTCAGGCTGTCTTCTCTATCCTCTTTTGTGACCGTGCTGAAGATGAGGTATTACATTTGATGAAATCCAGGACTGCAGATCAATACACAATGGAATCATGATATGCTCTGGAAAATGTAGTTCCTGCATCTTTAATATTCTCCATTTCCTTTTATCCCAACCTTCGCACTCCCAGGAGCTTAATAGCTCTTAGTCAGCCTGGTGGTTCCAGTACCCCTCTTCTTCCTGCTGGCAGACACATGTCTTCCGGCTGAAGATGCCAACAAATGTCAGACAATCTAATTTATAATTCTAAATCTTCTGGAAAAAACTGTGGAGGCCAGGCCATACAGGGCTTTCCAAATTAATTCTGAAAGTAAAACAGTATATGCAGCAGGCGGGTAACTTTATCTAGATTTCAGAGATTTAGTTACATGAAAGTGAGAATATAAAAACACTTTCGCATGTAGCAGAATACTGTTGAACACATTTGGAAAGGATCAAGTCAAGACTACCTAAATCATTCAATAAAATCTGCTACATAAAACATCTAATAAATTGTAATGGCAAGGACTTGTGCAGAGAGGCTGAAATTCCAGCTATGCGCTGAAAATAAAGCTTGGTCACATAGTCACTTTCTTTTCTTTTCTTTGCTGACTTTACTAGCTATTGGGCTGGAAGTGTCCAGTTTCACTGGAACACCACAGAAAATGCTTGGCATCAGTCTCAAAGGAGAAATGATTTGGTATGCTGTGATTTTCTTTATGATTTTGGGGATACTTTATTAATCCCCCAAGTTTCAAATCTCTTAAGACCATGATTAAACAAACAAACAAAAAAAGTCCCTTGGTGTAAAGGCAACTCCTATCTTAAAGAAAAACAATCGTAAACCTCCTGTGACAAAGCAATAAGGATTTCACAGTAAATTACACAGCTAAATAATGATAGTATCTCACATCAAAATAAAACTTACTAATTCAGTTAAGCTGAAAGTATTTCTGTAAGTAATTCTGTAAGTAGAATTGGAATGCCACTAATACAATAAGATTTTTGTAATCATGTTAGTAAGAATGATAGCCTTATGCTCCATATCCTGTTCCTCATGTACCTGTAAGATACTGGGCAAGAAAAACAAAAAACAGAGAATTCATGCAGGGAATGTGGAAGCATCTGTTTCTGTTGCACTTCATACAGCAAACAGGTAAGTTGATTAAATTGCTTTTATCTGCATTTTGGTGACATCCTCACTTGAAGACATAACAACTATGGCTAGGAGGTTTCTTGGCAAATATAATAGAAAATATTATAAATTTTCTTAGCCAAGCTCTCTTACAGACAGAGTATAAGATACTTGTTATTAGTTTCTAGTTTTCATTATCCAGAAGTAAATGCTGAGTTCATTTTGGGTGGGTATCAGAAATCACAGAATATTTAAAAAAAAACCTAACATCATCCAGTAAGTTCTCTGCATTTTAGATATGACTTACGATGTGCCCACAGTGTAACTACCTCCTAATTTGAACTGGCTCCCATGAGCAACTGCAGAAGTTAGCGTAGAGAGGCCTGGATAAATCTTTGAGATATAAGTATAGCATCAGTGGGAAAATAGGTTTCCTCAGAGATGGCTTCTTCTTAAGCACAATCCAGGCTACTTTTGTCAATGCTTTTTTATTTTGATATAGATGATATCTGTGAGCTTCATTTCAACCAGTTCATCTTATTAATGGCTAATGAAAGCAATAAGGTGAGAAAACTGAGCACTTCTGTCATCATGAGGGGAAAATAGTCAGGGAAGATTTTCTACCAGCTCCTGAGAAGAAGGGGAAAAATCTCTTCTCCTTCATCTCTGGTCATCTTGAAACTGAATAGGAAGTAGTGTACCATGCCCAGAAAATTAAAAGTACCCCACCCTCGTAAATGTGATAAAGCCATAATTCCCACTCACACTTGAAGTCAAAAAGAAAGGAGCACACCACATGAAAGGAAACAGCTCTCTACAAAACATCTACACTTTATGTTTTCATTTAAGTCAGAGAAAGCTGTAAGAAATACAAACATGCTGGTAACAGTAGTGTATTGTAAAAGAGAAGCCTGGATTAATACAATAATCAGTACTCTCCAAAGGACAAGCATGAAGCCTGTATGGTGAGCAGCCAGCAGCAGTAGAGGGTGCTGCACTGATAGCAATATGGGAACAGTGTGGCATGCGTTAACATCTAATCAAGACAAGATGGGAATATTCCAGGCAAAACTGCTCAACAAGCAGTGAAACACCTTTAAAAAGTAACATCATTCACTTTGTTCTGTGATATTCTTTCTTCAGTGTTCCTCTTTCTTGTGAACTTCAGAGAAGGAAGGCAATACACACAATATTTCCATTTTGATAGCTTCTTAATTTAAGCTAACAGCATCAGTGGTAATTTTTGTCTTGTTGACAATGATGTTATTAAAATACTGCAGAGGCACTCAGGTGCTAAATCTGGAATGGTTTATGAAAATGTGGCACACAAGTTCAGCTCACGTGTTTTGACGAAGCTAACTGCCTGGGCTTGGCTGTTCTAGAACACGGTGTTGACCATTTCTTTTCTATATCGTTCCCCTTCCTGTGGGCCTAGAAATGGGACTTAGCTCAAAAATAGAGGTCAGCTTGTGTCTGCACAGTAGAAAAAATACATGGTGTAAAAGGTCTACATGCAGTCTCCAGAGTGTTGTTTACACTAGCTTCGCCAAATAAGATGAGAGAGGTATGAGGATATGGCCACAACTGAGTGAAGTTTCAAATGAAACCATGTGCCTGATATGGAGGAAAACGTAAAACACACGTTTAAAAATAAAAACAACACTACAACCAGGTGGCATGTCTACTGCAGCACGAAAAGCTAAGAAAGCTACAAACCTGTTCCTTTCTGGGTTGTTTTTTTCAGTGAGACTGTGACTTCCACTAGCCAATATTTGACATAGTTTTAGCTCACTAAAGTCTGCTTCTCTTCTTGATTGGGGCTTAGGTCCAAATGTTCTGATATTACTGAAAATACTTGCATTGGCTGTAATGGAGATTTGATCAGAACCAGAGTTAGGAGATAACAAGTAGGGTGCCGAAGAGTGCTTGGTGGGGTAGGAATACCTGAGCAGAGGAGAACAAAACGAAAAGCACCAACGGATAATAAGTTACCCCAGGTTCAGTATACAAATTGAACAATTGGTTAATATGTCCAACATAAAGAATGTAGTAATTGACAACATCTTTCCTTGTGCTTCAAAAAATACAGCTGATGATGGAAATAATCTGAACAATATCTGCAGCAGGGGTAACAAAAGTCGAGTTGTGATTACTTGGAGATGACTGCATAAGCAAATGCACATATTTCCAACACACAGATGATCTTCTTTTCAAAACTAATAATGAAGTACATCTTAAACTTACTCCTACCTTCTTGGAATAGAAATGACAGCATAACTTTCTGACAAGACAGGACAGGAAGAGTGCAACCTGAAAAGCATCAGCAATTTAAAACATTCCTCCACTCAGTCAGAACAGACAGAAAACAGCAACATCCCAGATCTCAATGTCCAAGAAGTGCTGCAATGAGACATACACAGGGCTGCTTGCCAGGAGTTGGCTTGCTCTTTCCATCTCTAGTGACAATGAGGCAGAGCAGAGGTAACCAAGAGGAAGAAAAATGTGCTTATGGTGCAGAGTCTGGATGGGAGACCGATGTTCCGGAAAGAACAAAAGTAAAGGGAAGAAAAGAGAAGGAAGGTGTAATAGAGCGGGGAAAGGGATGAATGATGTCCACCATGTGGGGTAGCAAGCCTTTGTAAGAAGTTAAGACATGTCAGACCTGAGTCACAGAAAGGAAGGAAAGGTGGAAGAAAAATGGCTTTAACTTAAAGACCACCATTGGTGAAGGCTGTTGCAATAAACCCTGAAAGACTCTTCTCTCTCCCAGGACAAGTCTTCAGGTTCTGGCACCTCATTTTCTTGATAAATATTCCAACAGGTGCAGGAAGAGACTCAACCTGAATACAGTTTAACAGCATGAGTAGAGAATAAAATGAGAAATCCTGCATACATAAGATACTTTTATTATAGTCATAGTTTTTGTAACTTTGCGGTCTTCCATGGATGGCTCATTATTAGTCAAAACCAATTCTCATGCCTGTATGCTGTTATTACTATTATTCCTACAACAACAACAACAACAAAGTATTTTTCTCAGCACATTTCAGAAGTACCTTCTAGTTTTCCTATATTTGGCATAATAAAGCTATCTGCTTGCAAGGAACCTCAAGACTTCCAGCCAAGTTTTGAGATATATAATCAGTTGCAAATGTTTTGGGGTGGTTGACTGATGAATGCAGTAACTTTACCATTTATCCCATTTTTTACCATTAGCAAATCTTAGATATTTTAAGAACAGAAGCACTTTCCCTATTTTAGGTTAAACAAAAAACAAAAAACAAAAAACAAAACTTAAAAACTATTGAAAATGATCATAACAGCTGTTTAACACATTGCTCGGTCTGCTTCTAGCAACAATAAATTCAGTGGTGGTATTACAGTGATGAACTTTTATAAGAACTGATGTAATAGGATAATTTCTGCCATAATAAAACTGAGTGTCAAAATACAGTTACCTGGCATTATTTATACTTTATAAAAAAACACTTTATTTCCTGTATTCTTGTTTCAGCTCCTTCTCCTCGTAATGATACACTTCATCCTGTCATATAAGTCTTGGAAAAAATCAGCAGCTTGCAGAGTTGTCCCCAAGCCAGGAGGATTTTCATTCATTTGCCCTCTTTTCAGGTTTCCCAGCTTATTTGTCATTCAGAGTTCTTTCTTTCTTTAGTTATTTTTTTCCTGCTCAATACATCACCTGTGATTTACACGATTGACAAAAATATTCAGAGGTGGATTAATGAAAACTTGCACATTCCGGAATGTACATAAAGCCTTGAATTTCAGGACATAAGCTCCAAGTGATAAGGGTCTGCTCTTATAACTTGAGCTGGGATATTTTGTTCCCCCTTGCTGTTGGTGCCTAACCACTTTCAGAGTACAGACAAGGGGGACCACTGGTCTGCTCTGACATAAAAAGCCCACAAGAGATTATTCAGTTGGTTGCAATTTATTTAGAGATCTGTTCAAGAATTTCCTTCTGAGCTTGCCAAAGAGGAGTAAAAACCAAAAATGTTCTGAAGATCAAATAGGAACAGGTATATACTGTCACTTGACTCTAGCCACTGTGTTGTGAGAAAGCTTCCACAAAAAAAGAGAGAAACCCCACCCAGAGCACCTACAAAAACAGTTTACTGGGAATCTACCTCTCCAGTTACACAACCCCTTTTACCTTGCTTTGAGACAGGAGGCCAGAGGTTTTTTTCCTCCATTCATGTTTCGACACCGAATATCTTTCTCATTTTAGAGAGTCTAAAATATATTTCTACCATTTCAGCTTCTGAACATGTTCACAGTGCATTAGCCTGCATTTTCAGAATTATTAAATATAACACAATAAAGCAAAACAAATTTACACTTCAGGCAAATCTGCATTCCTTTATGTCCCTAGATAATGTCATTTTAACAACACAAAGGATCTACAGTGCAACTGGCTAGGCTTTTTTTTTTTTTTTGCTTGAGTTACAACAGGCTTTGAAAATAGCATTGGTGTTACCCAGTCTTTGTCCACTGGGTTCTGCTTTTGGCTCTGACTTGATCTGCAAAAATGGGGAAATCATTGTGCCTCACTGTGTCTCTATATCTTCTCCCCTTTTTTTTTCCTTTTTTTTTTTTTTTTTTAATATATATATATTTAGTCTGCAGATTCTTGGAGACAAAGGATGTCTCTGAGAAACTGCGGGTAATGTGTAGAAACAGGAACCTTGGTCTTTCTGGTACTACTGCACTGTAAAAATAGAAAGTATTTAGTTTTGAATCTGGGTGGCTTTTACAACAAGTTGCTGCAAATGTACTCCTTCATCCTCCTAACTTGCACTCTTCAGCATTCCTATATTTTACAACTCAAGACAGGGGCTCAACCTCAGCTAATGCAAACTGTGAAAGCTTTATTTCTCTAGCACCATGACTGTTCACACCAGCTGAAAGTCTGCTTTGCACATTCAAGGTTCCATTCTGTAGATGGTGTTCTATAACTTCATAGCCAAGACAGGATTTTTAGTTATGTGTCTCAGCCATGGCAGAAACAAACCAGAAACAATGTGATTACACTTAACCACACTCTGTTTCCCTATAGATGTGTTGAAACTCCACTCTTATAGACAACAAATCTTATAGTGACTTTTTGTAACCTCTATGTTCTAAAAAGCATAAAGGAAAATGGATTGTGCTTTTCTTTTTAAATACAGATGAACACTGCCTATCAGGATTTTTTTTGTTACTTATTTTTTAAAAATGGGAGGGATGCAAAGGATATTTCTTTAGTTGGAAAAAAAAACAAAAAACAAAACTCAAAAAAACCAACCTATCCCCAAAAACACCTTCAGAAGCTTCAAATTCTTCATTTCCTATCCAGAATTAAAAAGGTTCTATTTATTATGTAGTATTATAACAGAGAATGTACCTTAATAAATGTGCTAAGTCGCAACTGTTCCACAGACTCACAATTCTGAATGCAAAGTACTGAAAATATAAAGCAAAGTCAACAAGAAATCCCATGACTGCAAAAATCACTAAAATATTTGTTGATTATATTAGAATAAGAAAGCGTCAAGCAAGTGCAAATTGCTAATAGCCATTCAGGAACTAGGAAAACTAGTAAACTGAATACATTTATTTTATTTTATTTTATTTTATTTTATTTTATTTTATTTTATTTTATTTATTTTTTCCAATAAAGATCTAAGAAATCATTACTCTGTTGAATACAGCACTGCATGTCCAGTAGCATGTAAAATCTTTTACTGCCCACATTGCTTTTTCCATCTTTAGGGGGAAAAAAAAAGGGATTCAGTAGATAGGTCACCTAAATAAAAGAGGTAAGAGTTGTATGTGTGTGAAAAGTGGACAAAATGCTCCTTCCAGGGAGCTCTTGAAAGAAAATGGCAATCTGGGATATCATCCACTTTTATATCAAGGCACTGTGTGCAGGATAATGGTGTGGAGAAAATAATTACCATTGTGCTTTGTATGCATATTATAATAGTTGTCTCTCCCCATAGACTGAAATATATGTGGAAAGAGTTAGTGAGATAGGCCACAGTAATAAGACTGCGAGAGGGTGAATGCCACCATGCCAGGAAGTCACTGGCATCCCAGAGAAGATCTGTTGGTTTGTGTGGTCTCACTTCCACTCTTCAGTACTCTTCATGCTGCTGCACCATTTTATAGATACTCTCTTTTTCACTTCCTCTGGTTCCTGCACACTTCCCCTGGCTAGATCCAGTGACTCTTCTTTCCAGCTGCATCTCCAGGACATTCCCATTCCCTGACCTCGCACAGTGCACGGTAGCAGCTTCTGGTGCCTGGGCTTTCCTCCTCTGTGTACAGCTCATATCTCCATGGGAGAGCAGCTAAAATGATCATTCATTACTACAAAACCCCTGAACACCATCTGGGAAACCAACATCCCATCTGCTCTCTCACATGCAGAAGATGCTTTGTAATTGAGATGGCTGAATTTTCTTTGACTGACAAAAACAAAAACCAAGCCCTAAACATTTTTATTAAAACCAGAAACATGTTCAGGTCCTGGTATTTAACCAAGACACAAAACATATTTCCACAGGAAATTAATTTTTTTTCAAAGTTTCCAGTGCTACCCCCATTAAATCAGCCCTGAACTTCTTTAACAGCGACATGAACTCTCTGATAACCTCGCTGTGCTCTCGTTGTGGAAAACGCAGATGGAAAAAATTCTGACCGACACAAAGAGCAAAGGATGCCTTTCTACTGGGGTGTCCAGCAGTGACTGTCTGCTTTATCCCCTTCTGTGCCTCTGGAAACCTCCTCTGGGCTCACCGCAGAGTGCAACAGAAGCTCCACAGCCATCCTGCCATGCCTGGGGCTATTGCAAAAGGCATGTACAGACAGCTGAGACAGCGGGCATCTCCAAATGATGGCTATCAATAAACCCCTTGCGAGCTTCTCAAGTTCAAAATATTTTTTTCCAGTGTTTCTCCGTGGGTGCAACTGGATCTTTGCTGAAGCTTTTATGACAAAACTGAACTTGCAATGGAATAGCAGTCGGGAGTGTTCTATGTAGCTGTGACTCTCCACCTCTTTTTATAGCCTAAAATTCATTTGAAAGAGTTGGAACCACTCCGAAGCTCACTGCGCCCAGCTTTTTTCCATTCTCTGCCATCTCTCTCAGTTTCCATTGCCCTGCTCTTCCTCCCAATGCTTTCTGTTGCTTTCTGTGCAGGAATAATTCTCAGCACCAACAAGATCCACTGCCAACTCTCATCTATAGTTCATCCTGCTTTACTCATTTGGAGTTATGGTTGCTTTTTAAAAGACTGTTGGTTTACCTTTTTTTCCATGGCTTAGATCATTTTAACTAATGTTTGTAATTTCTATTTGGAAAGTTAGGTTTGGGCTTTGATCTCCTTTAAGCATGTAACTTAGACAAAGTTGTTCTATTGAACTGAATGAGACTTACATTCCTGAAGTCAAGCATGTGCACAAGCGTTTTAAGAATTATGGCTTCAGCCTAAGTCAATCCTAAACCTTACATGAATTTTGGATATTAAAAAGAAAAATGTTTTTAAACCCAAGTCTCTAGGGAAAGAAATAAATACTTATATATGTCCACTATATTATGAAAACTACTGTACTTGAATAAGACAGTCATGAATGTTTTTTAGATTTAAGAAAATAATTTTGAAATAAAATATATCCATGCATACATGATTAATGTGGCTTCTCTGTTCTCTTCTGCTCAAATTATTTATATTCCTAGTGAGAGGGGAAAAATTCATTCCATCTAAAGAAGTAGCCTCTTTTATGAATTAAAAAAAAAGACTTTTTTTTTTTTTAAACAGAAAAGGGAGTAAAAGCTTTCCTTTCAGTTTTATTTTCTGACATCAAAATAATATGGTGCAACTTTGAATGTGATCTTCTCTCTTTGCTTTCTACCATGACTAATTTCCTTAGTGGATTTCAGTAGCACTTACAGGCACCAGTTAGGCATTCAAAAAATATATACCATAAGAAAATGAACCAAATCACCCACAAGAAGACAGGGATAGAGATAACACAGACGGAAACAATAAAGTAGCACAATTCAAATAATAAACAGCAGTCGTCCCACATTCACTTTCTTGCTATCATAACAGGATGATTTCCCATCATATGCATTTAGCATAAATACTCCTACAGATAGTTGAGTTCACTAGGATGCCGAAGATTCAAGTCAAGAAAACTCTGAGAGGCCAGATGCTTAATGAGCAAAGAAAGAAACCTGGATAGAAGTGCAATCTACATGTTGAGTAGCTATACTGCAAAGCAGACATTAGACAGGAAAGAAATGTTAGTACAAAAGGTTTTTCTAGGATCAGGTTACTAAAAAGTGGAGAAGTCTTGAGACAACCCAGTGATTTAGGAAAGCTCCTGAAAGTGCAAAAGGCTTACTTTGGTAGGGTTTTCTTCCTTGTCAGCATAATACATGGTCTACTTCTTCAGATCCTGGGAGCTTTTTCACTTAAAACACTGTCTTGAGCAGTTATTGTCCTCATTCTTTTCTTGGGATTCAATATAAAACCTGAAGTTGGCATAGGTCCCCTTTATTTATGTTTGAAATTTGCCAGAAGTTTCTGAGAAGTACTCAGAACTATCCTCCAGATAAAGTACTATATGCCTATTTGTAGTGGTGGGAGAACAGACTTTGGGGGTTTAGTCCAGGTGTCTTTCCACTAGCCAGTCTTCAGAGCAGTTGCTAACAAATCAAAGGTTACAGACTGCTGCAATAGCATCTTCCTTCATGTTGCCAATGGATGGAAGGTCAAATAGAAAAGACAGCAATTGGCAATATTAGACTGGTATAGAGCAAAGGTGGGTGTAGGAATGCAACCAAAGGAAGTATCAGAGAGATGAGAAAACAAGGTTAAAATGGAAATGATACAGTCAGAAATGGAAGAAGATAGAAGAGTGCTGATTGAAACTAAAATAACAACTCCCATGAGACCCCACCTGGATTACTGCTTTCAGCTCTGGGGCCCCCAGCACAAGAAGCACATGGACCTGTTAGAGCAGGTCCAGAGAAGGGCATGAGGATTATCAGAGGGCTGGAGCATCCCTCTCATGAAGAAGGTCTGAGAGTGTTGGGGTTGTTCAGCTTAGAGAAGAAAAGGTTCGGGGAGACTTCATTTCATCCTTCCAGTACTTAAAGGAGACCTACAGAAAAACTGGAGAGAGATACTCTATCAGGGAGTGTCAGGATCAGACAAAGAGTAATAGCTTTAAACTGGAAGAGATTAGGTAGAGATAAGGTACAAGGAAGAAATTCTTTGCCATAGAAGTGGTGAGGCACTGGCACAGACTGTCCAGAGAAGCTGTGATTGCCCTATCCCTGGCCAGTGTTCAAGTCTGGGTTGGATGTGTCTTTGGGCAACCTGCTCTGGTCGGAGATGTCTGTCCACAGCAGAGGGTTGGGACTGGATAGTCTTCAACCCCAAACATTCTATGATTCTGTGAAGAACAGAAAAAAGTCTCTTTGCCTGCAAATCTAATTCATTGTGTGCAAATTCTAACAGCACACAATCGAGAGAGTGTTTTGAAACAATAGTTTTGTGAATGCATTCTAAAAAGCGGTGTTTTCCTGCCACCCACTTCCATATTCAAGATCTCCAGTGACAACTGAAATACTGACAGGTTATCAGATACACAGACACTATGTATCTAAAATCTTCATTTTTATAGGCAGCATAATGAAAATGTTTGGCAAAAAATAAACTATTAAAAAGATTGCTTAGATATGGGACAGTGTGGACAAACATCTGTCTGGATTATGAGTTGCTCTTACTCCTCTCTGTCCAAAAAGCACCAAAGTGGGAATAGCCTCTCTTCAGGGGTGTCTCTCAGCAGCTGATAAAACAGTCAGCAGGGATGTGCACAATGCCCTGCTGACCCCCCCAGCAGGACCTTCACTGAAGAGGTTCTTGGTTTCCAGGAGGCTACCCTACAGCGGCTGAAACAAAAAGAACACAGTGAGGGAAGCTGAAAGAGGGGAGAGAAAGGTGCTTTAGCATTTAGGAATTCAACAAACAATCCTCTTTTCAGGAACAAAGTTCATCTATTCAGAATCTGCCCACTGAATTACTATTTCTATTTCTTGTCCCTTCTCCATCTGCATTACAGGTTTATACATGTTTCAGTCACAATGGATTCTTCATGTATTTTTAAAAAAATCACTCTCTGGGTAGCTATCCAGCTGTCTTGTTTGCCAAACCATCTCAGGAAAAGCCCAGTAAAGCCCATTTTGTTTCCCAGGATTTATTCTTACAACATAGAAAAGGAGAGCACATTATTTGCTTCAACGTTATAGACGTCAGTACTGATCCCACACAAGGTAATAGCAAACTCTTTCAATTTAACCTTGCTGGCCATGATCCTTTAGTGCAGGTACACAAGAGAGCCAGTCATAAGTTACACCTAATAGTGAATCAAACTGTATAATTTTCCATTGGTGAGTAATAGACGGGAAATGTGAAATGTCATTACAAGGCTGGTTAACCATCTGGTAAAAGCTCCTGTACGAGCAGTGCAGATGAACTACATTGAAATATTAAGGAAACATCAACTGAAGCTATTTAGCCTCTCCAGAGACCTATAGTTCACGCATGGTGGGAAGGTAATAAAGTCCAATTATTCTGGAAACAACTAAACAAGTCACTGTAAAATTATCTCATTTGCACTGGATCCAACATTATGTATTTTTTTTAAATATTCATCATTCATTCCAGGTAACAAAACAAAACAACTAATCAATCTCCGAGGAACTCCCCATAAATCAAAAAGCCATACTGAGGAGATGGCAATTTTTCATTATTGCAAGAGTAATATTTTAAAGCTGACAAGCTGACGGGGTGGTCCAGGTCTGTGACATTATCACATCTGTGATGAACAACGGAGCTTTGCACAATTACAGTAGTACGAGTTACTCTAACCAGCTATCACAGAACCTGTGGGAAAGCACTTTAAAAAAAAATTACACTGTGAATTTATTTAGCAGATAAGTTACTGAAATCAAATATTTGCCAAATTAATGCTTTTATGATCGCACAGAAAAAGATTTAGTTTGGCATTCTCTTACATCAATTACACAGAGCCTTTCACAAAAGGCTAATCTCCTGAATAGAAGTGTACATTCAGCTGTGATTTATTTCAGAGAAAGTTGACATGAAAAGGTTGAAAATCCCTCGGTGAATGGCAAATCAGATTGGAAACTGGAGGCAATCCTGCTCACAAGTGGTGCATGTTGATTGATCACTTGATGGCGCTTAAGAGATAGCTCATAAAAATGAAGTTATCCATTGCTTTGCATCTCTCTCTGCTGAAGATATAGTTCAAGTCTCTGTCAATGTCACTTATCTGCCTATTAGAACAGATAAAACCAGGGCATAGAGAGCTTCTAGAGATCATACTGAATGTTCATCCCACATTTACGCCATTCCTATCTGCTGCAGTAACGTCAGGTGGGCAAATTCTTAATTTCTTTACATTTCTTCTTCTAAATTTCACTGTGTATGCTTCACATACAGGGCCCAGTTCACAGCAATCCAGGTGTGAATTATTACATATGCATAAGGAACATTTGAACAATAGCAGGCAAGGCAAAGGCATGGAGTCTAAAAGCCTAGTTTAGTAAAGCAATGGTGTTCAGTGAGTATTTGGTTGACATGCAACTTACCCATCTTTTCTTTCTTTTTCTTAACCTTTTAAATCAGAGCAAGTACCAGCTGGGTATACACTTGATTTGGGAACAGCTTCTATTTTGGATAGTTCATTTTGGGAGAAATCTCCATTCAGGCTTGACTTCAGCAGCTTGACTATAGCTTAGAATGGGATGGGAGGGACACAGAAGTTTTGTGTGGTATGAAGTGAAGGACTCAGTGTCTGTACTCTTCTCTGCTTTACTCAGTTTGCTTAGTCCATTAACTAGGAAATTCCATTTGTCTAAGAGCTTAATGTGATGTCTAGTCACATGTCAGAAAGAGTTTGACTTCTCCTAGAGATTCTGTACCCAGTATCATACTTAGATTTGACTCTTAGCTAGCTCAAATATTTGCCAACAGAAACTGGGGGCAGGTCAAGGAGTTTGCATTTAGAAGTACTTTTCTTGCCACCATTCTTTTCACATTCGCATGATTACCAAAAGATACATGTGCCAATTTCCCTCATTTTTGTTCACTTTCTTTCCCTGCTTCTCTGTCCATCTTCTTTTATCACCTATTCTAATGCTATTCTAAAATCATTTGTAAGGACTGCTCAGCCTGGAGGAGAGAAGCCTCTGGGGAGACCTGATTGTAGCATTTCAGTATTTAAAGGGGGGCTATAAGAAAGAAGGGGATGGAATCTCAACAGGAATTGTTGTGATAGGACCAGAGGAAAATGGTCTCAGAATAGAAGAGGACAAGAGGGGAGAGTTGACTGGATAGAAAGAAAAAGCTTTTTACAATAAAGGTGGTGAGACAGTGGAACAGGTTGCCCTGTTGAGGCAGTGGATGCCCCATCCCTGGAGACACTCAAGATGAGGCTGGATGGGGCTCTGAGCACCTGATGGAGCTGTAGGTGTCCCTGTTCACTGCAGGGGGGTTGGACTAGGTGGCCTTTAAGGATCTCTCCCAACTCAAATGATTCTGTGATTCTATGATAATATTAGAAATTTTAGAAATAATTTTGCTATAAACTCAGTTGTGGCCACTGGGATAACACTGCTTTTTGGACATTTACTCTCTCTACCCAGGCCTTTAAGCTTTGTTCATGAACTTCTATCCTATTGTGCTCTTCAGGCACCAGCAGCAAATCATTAATCATGAGGTAGTAATATAATATCAACCATCAAAAGATACTTCATACACTCAAACTTCTGGTTCTGATTCCTTTGGTCTTTATCAGTTTCTAAGAACATTTGCTGGTTGTGCTTCCCAGTACAATTCTCAAGATTTTAGAGAGAGCTTTCAAAATTCCAAGATGTTTCCAAAGCCATATGGCTCCATATCCAGCAGTGTGATAAAGCTGAATCTGAGGATCTCACAGAAATACTTTCCAAGCTGTTTCTGTTAAACTCTCAAACTGCTAATCCAAGGCTACATCTATATTAGCAAGCATGTTTCCTGATAAGGGTGGATTTATTGAGTGGAAAAAATGGTGTTGGGTATCTCATGTTCAGATGATACATGCTTCTAGGGAATTCATGTCAGCCTAGTTTCAGTCTTTCAGTCTGGTCCTGTGGACTGAATACATAGAAATAATTGGAGTCCATTAAAAGCAAAATTGGAACATGTTGCCTGGTTTAATTTAATCCAAAAGGAAACCAGTTTGTGCGCTCAGGGACTGCCTTGTGCCATGGGCCAAATCACAATAGGTGGTAATTGTTAGGAGACCACTGATGGAGCTGCACAAATTTCCTGAGATGATTATTAGCAAATTCAGTTGGAATAGTTATATTTATGGTCCTAAAGAAATCTCTGTGATAACAGAACTTATTTCTAAATTGCCAAAACTTTTCTGCCCCATTCTACAGATACTTTGATCAATAATGAATTGGAAATTCCAAAGTGTCCTTGCAAAATTCCTGTATATATCAAACCTAATGACTATGGACTAGGGAGAGAATTTGAGCCAAGTCATGGTTTGTAACTTGATTTTGAGCTTGCTCCAGTAACACCGCCCTGCCTCACGCCAGTTTGATTTAGAGATAGGCTGTGTGCCCAGCATCTAATTTTGTGTATAATTACAGATCTAATGTTTGTAATATGGCCTTTGTGAAAAAAAGGAACCCTCTGAGGAAAGCTCAAACTACGCCAATATTCTGAATAACTCCTTAAAACAACACAGAGAGTAGAAGTAGTACAGCTCAAATGCATGCACTCATCTGCAGCAACATTGGCTCTTAAGCAGTGTGGGAAGCTTTCCTTTGCATAGACGTGCCCACAGTGCAGAGTGTAAGAAGTAGAAATGGTGGAACCCAGATTAGGATCACAGTAAAACAGTCTTAGTTTTGGTGCTCAGTGTGAGGATATTGGTTACACCTACAAGAAGATGTGCTTTCTTTTTGGGACTCCTCCTCATATGGATTGCTGAAAGCAGCTAGATGGGTGGTCAGCCAGACTGATTCTGGAGCTTCTTTTGCTCCCTTGCTTTCCTTATCAGTACACCTGTGCCCATCTGCATTGGCCTGTCCTCATTAACAAACTGATATGACTGGTGGGTTTTTGTACAAGATCCACAGAAAGCAGACAGAAGACAACCAGTTTTGGACACACTGATGCAATGTTAATATCATCACATCTTCACGGGTGCCTCTATTCATTTGTGGAAGATTGATTTGATGATAAAGTTGCCATACTATACTTCAAAATTATTCGATAAACTTCAAGAATGACCCCAAAAAGAACTGATTTTTTTTTGTCCTACAAATTACTCACGCAAGGGACTTCTGCATAGTTCTGATTACAAACTGTAACAAGATCTGTATCTGTTAAGAAAATATAGAAGACCATGGTACTGCAATTCTCAGCACAGAAATTGAGACCAGTGCCAACTTAGTCTCCCAGGTTTCTGGGTGATATATCTGTACCAGTTGTGTATTTAGCCAGCACGGTCAACTTCAATGAACATGTTGACAGCTGAGACTGGTACAGTAACATTTGATTGACTGCATACTGTTCAGAAAGTAAATCAGAAATGGTTGGTTTTAGTCTTCAAATAAGTTGTGAGTAAATAATGAAGAAAAAATAGATACCTTCAACTACATTTTTCTTAATAGTTTCAATGCCCGGATACAATTTCTATTGATATATAAGCTATTTCTCTAATAGCTTTCCCCTTCTTCTGGAGGAGAGAAGTGTGCTACCTCATGTCTAACTATGCACCACACTGTGTAAAACCTTATTTCCTACAAGAACTCATAAATGCTGCTCCTAGCACATGGCTCCATGCAGGTGCAAATAATGTTCCCTCTTGTTGCATTCTTTGAAGTGTCATTTTTGGAAGAAATTATATTCTATAGAAAAACCAGCATTCAGATATTCTCATCCAAGTTAGCTTGTAAGGCTTTAATGCTTTGCTCTTACCAGGAAAGGAAGGTGGATTTTAATTTGAGAGTAGATATTCTTGATAGTGCATCTCCCCACTTCAGTCTGTTGCCACAACAAAATTTTAGACCATAGTAAATGTCCAGAGCATGTAATATTGGACACAAGGGCTCGTGCTGGGTAAATTAAGGCAGTGAATTACTAAGCAGAGATGCCCAGTGCCAGGAATGACAAGCCACCTCCTTGTGGAGCCCACGCTCCCCAACGGCTGCTTCACAGGAGCCTCTGCAGGACAGAGTGCTGCTGAAACCCAGCAGCTGCTTTGCTCCTGTCTCTTATAATGCTGTTTCCAGGCTCCAAACCACAAGGAACCACATTACACAAACCACAAGGACGGAACTGCACTGCACAGACAGCATGCCTCGTTACAGCCCTCCAGTAGTTGAAGGGAGCTTATAAACAAGAGAGAGACTGACTTTTTGCAATCTGAAAAGGGGAGATCTAGCTTAGATGTCAGGGGAAATTCCTTTCCAAGGAGGCTGTGAGATGCTGGCACAGCTGCCCAGAGAAACTGTGGTGCCCCATCCCCGGAGGCGCTCAAGGCCAGGTTGGATGGGGTCCTGGGCAGCCTTAGCTGGTGGGGGGCAGCCCTGCCCATGATAGGGGTTGGGGCGGCGTGGGCTTTGAGCTCCCTTCCAATCCAAACAATTCTGTGATTCAATTGTTCATTTGCTGCAAGAATAAGAGCAGGAGAAGAGCTAAAGGAACAACGCCTTCAGCACCTCGTACGTGGCAAAAGAACGTCTTCCCACTTGTTCATTTGGTGAAAATGTTAATTGAAGAGTTTTGTTTTCAAAAGATTTATTCTCCTTCTTCATCTCTGTTAGTAATAAATAAATAAATATCGCAGGATATATCTGGACAGATTTTTCCTCTTCTTTCTCTGAAACCTAGAAAAGTCCAACCTTTTCCAATTTAGAAGTTTACTCCAAGTGTCTGTCCAGCTTTAACTCAAGCCAGACTGCCTTCACCCCTGTGGCTGTAAAATGCAGCAAAGCCAAGGACAGCTGTGGTCACAGGCTGTAATATCATGTTATAAAGTCCATCTTTTACAATGAAATATATCCAGTAACAAAAAGTTGAGAGCTTATTATGTATGCATGGAGTATAAGGGCTTAAGCAATACTCCAAAGGAGTTCTGTGAAAGGTTAAGCAGTGTTTGGTGTGGAAGACGATCAGTACCACAACAAACCAGGGTTCTGAAAGTACATACAAAGATCAAATATTAGCAACTATCAAAGAAAATGGGTTCAGTCCTCTAACTAGAATAATGACATTTTTCTTCTTATTTTCCCTGTCACAAGAACATTTTCTTAATGCTTTAAACTACTTAATATACTTAAAATAAGCTGTGAATATATTGATGAAATACAGATCAGAGTTGAAATTAGGTTATGATTAAAGATAGTTGGAAAAGATCGATATCAAGTTTTTAAAACTTTATCTTGATCAACATGAATGAAGATTATTCGGCTGAGGAAAAAAAAAATAAAGAAACAAGCAGCCTCCAACTTCTTCCCTTCCAGCTCTGTGTATATATCAGAGATCAGAGTTCTTCACTTGGGACTAATAGAAAAAAAGGTTTTTGGAATCTTCTTGAGCTAACCTAAATTGTGTTTGACAAGGCCAGATTAAACAGGGTGCTGAGCATGGCTTGTCAATATACTCTTTCAAATACGGCCATTTTGAGGAGTGTTTCAGAGGCAGCATGAGTTGAGATTGGTTGTGATGTGGCTTTCCTTTTGAAAGCAAAGAGCTCAGAGAATAGAAAAGCCTAGGGGCAATAAACACCTTTTAGCTCCTTACTGAGATTTAGATATTGGGTGAACATCTGAGAGCATGAGTAGAGAGCTCACAGATAAGATCTCATGTCTCTATTGTTGATGGTATCCAACACATTGTATGTCTTTCCCATACACAGACACATAAGTGATTTTCAAGAGTAGCTCTCACATGTCCTCTCCCTCAATTCCAAAGGCACAGATGGCACCAGTGGCTCAGCTTGCATTCAATCTGAATGCTTCAGCTAAGGTGCAAGCTGGTGAGAAGGAATAGCCCTCTCTTCCAGGTGTTGTTCTTGGGCAACAAATCCCACTGCAAACTATTTGTTTTCAGCTGATTTCCACTTTCCCAGGCCATCATCAAGATTCAAAACAGAAAGACTAATGCCTAATGGGAAACTAATGCTCTTGTGCAATATCTATGTTCCTCCGGAAGAACTTGTCCTCTAGGAAGTCCTTCAGTCAAAATTTAGGCCAAAGAGTTTGCGATAAAATTTCTTCAAATCCAGAATTCACTTATTTGGGCCTTCAACCATTATCACAGCTGCTGTTTGCCAGTAGCTTTCCTGCTCAGCCCCATTGCTGGCTGACTTGGCACTCCACAGGACTGTGAAATTTCACCATTTTCCATTTCAACCTCCCACTTGGCAATAGTGCTAATTGGTTTTCAGAAGCAGAAGATTTTGTTTTGGAGGTGGCCCAAGGGCAATTCATGAGAAGTCAGCCGAGCTGTGGGCTCAGTTCTATCAGCACCTACCAGTGTTCAGTGAGCTGGAGCAGACGGCTTGCCTTGGGTCACAGCAGCATCAATCCTTTCACACAGACAAGAATGTTGCTGCACTTTCTGCTGCATGACTTGGCCCATTCTTGCTAAGAGTTCTGATGTATTGTTACAATTACTCATAACTATACCAATATCTGCTGTTTCACTGACACTGTAAAACAACATCTGTACCCTATATAGTTGATAGGATCCCCCTGCATGAAAACAAAGCCCTCAAATAAAAAACAGCACAGCAACAATAAGGACAAGGAACAGAAAAGTATGGGTTGCACAGCACAGTGGCTGCATGCTGCTGGGGCTAATGTGCACATGCACAAAGGATTTCCATATTCAAAAAGGTGAACACATCAGTCTTGTGACAAAAAGAAGAAGGTTTCTATGCCTTAAGGAAAGAAGAAATTCTAGTGAGATATTAAGGAATTATTCTTTCCTGTTGTCTCACATGTTTTAGAGGATCATAGAATTATAGAATCATAGAATCACTCAGGTTGGAAAAGACCTTAAAGATCATCGAGTCCAACCACGACCTAACCATACTACCCTAACTCTAACAACCCTCTGCTAAATGATGTCCCTGAGCACCACATCCAAACGGTTCTTAAACACATCCGGGGATGGTGACTCAACCACCTCCCTGGGGAGCCTATTCCAGTGCCTACCAACCCTTTCTGTAAAGAAGTTTTTCCTGATATCCAACCTAAACTTACCCTGGCACAACTTGAGGCCATTTCCCTTCGTCCTGTCATCTGTCACCAGTGAGAAGAGACCAACTCCGCTCTAAGTAGTATATATAGTAAACTGTGTATTTATAAAAATAGTTGGCTATATGCCTCTGTTGTTCACTGAAACAGAAAGCGTTCCAATTCAGATTTGGAGACCAGGAAAAAAAAAAAAAAAACGAAAAACAAACCCAAAACAACTAAATCATCTGGTCCATCCTCTGCCAATTGAGAACTGCTCCTCAGCTTTGCTGTTGGTTTGTGTGCAGCACTGCTCAGTGAGTAAACCAGTGGGATTTATTGCATCAGCTTAGGGGGACTCTTGCACAGTCAACTGGGAATTTTTTTCTTTATATTGATTTACACAATGATGAGATCAGTAGGGTGGATATTTGGCTTACCCTAGTACGAGATGTTGTTGGGTTCTCTGCTGCATTTCAGTGAGAATTTACACCATCTAATCTGCTTTACATTGAACAGCACTGCACTTCCTTCAAAATACATTTTAAAAATCTCATGCTAATCCTCTACATCCATCATAGAATAAATAAAATGGGTAAATGCTGACCTATTTTGTTCAGCTTTTGTGATGGTTCCGCCAAACTTACGGTTCCGATGTAAATCAGACCTCTGAAGGAGGCATTCTCTGTTGCCTCACCACTTACAATGGTTTGTTTCAGATTTTTTTGCTAAATACTAAACCTCAGGAATATTAATATTCTTTGCAAGGGACATTATAAAAGGTAAATTTCTATAGATCTGCCAAACTTGGTGATATAGTGGCAGTGGGATTTCTATTTTTTTTTCTTTTTAAATAAATCAAGAGTGGAATGTCAGCAATCTGAGATAGGCCCAGAACATGGGATCAGGAAAGTCCCAGCAGCTGCGGGGCTGGGTGAGTCCAAACCCACATCTGGATCTAATGTGGGGCCAGCTCCCCTCTTGGGATGAAAACCCAATGCATCATGCCAAAGCCCTTATTTAATAGATCCTTCATGACAACGCAATTTGACAGTAAACAAACAGGTTTCCAACGCAGATATTGTCGTTCGCAGGGTCCCCACGGCAATTCACCTTTTCAGACCCATTTTCTTGAGGAAGGAACGCCTGTGAGCCGCGGTCCGTTCAGTTCCCGCAGCTGCGGAGTTTGCTGCTCGGAGCGGCGATGGCGACGGAGCGGCAGGGAGCGCTGACATCTAGCGGGTGCTGCGGGAAGCATGGGAGCTCCTGCTCGTGGCCGCCGAACAGGGCTTAAAAGACAGCTCATTCTCAACTACCAGTTGCCTTGGAAGGGCACTTGGGGGCTGTCCGGGGATACACGGCAATGTACTGCTGTCTGACAGAAGAGCATCCATTGCTAACTTCGTAGAACCATAGAATTATGAAGGTTGGAAATGACATCTAAGATCACCCAGTTCAGCCATCAGCCCACCCCCACCACACCCACTGCCCACATCCCTCAGTGCCACATCCACACGGCTCTTGAACACCTCCAGGGACGGTGACTGCACCACCTCCCTGGGCAGCCTGTGCCACTGCATCACACCACCGCTCTTGCTGAGAAGAAATGTTTCCTAAAATCCAACCTGAACCTACCCTGGTGCAACTTGAGGCCATTACCCCTCATCCTGTCACTGCTACCTGGGAGAAGTGGCCAATCCCCACCTCACCACAACCTCCTTTCCAATCGTTGTAGGGAGCAGTGAGGTCTCCACCGAGCCTCCTCTTCTCCAGAGTGAACAACCCCAGTTCCCTCAGCTGCTCCCCATCAGACTTGAACTCCAAAACCTTCACAGCTTTGTTGCCCTTCTCTGAACGTGCTCCAGTGCCTCAATGTCTTTCTTGTAGTGAAGGACCCAAAACCAAACACAATACTTGAGGTTCACACAGTTTTGGGGCTAGATGAAATTCTCATCATGTTTCTCTCCCCAGTGATTGGCCTTTCAAGCCTCAGTAAAAAGAAATTATAAGGCATTCCATATAGGAAAGGAAACCTCATTCTGGTTTCGCAGGGGAGATAAATCTGTTGCCAAGCTGGGAAGTTTCAACAAGCAAGCATAGCTCATGGAATCCTTCCACCTCTTCTTGGTTTGGGAGCTACTACATTCATTAGTCAATTCTACAATCCAAACGATTTCTCTTATTAAAAGCACATATTTAATTAGGTTAAAATTTAGAAGAAAAGAGTACCTTTATTCCTCAAGTTCTTCACTGCAATTCCCATAGCTTTTGGCAGAAGCAGCTGCCCAAGCAAGGAGGATTCCCCTATATCACCAAATTGTTTTGCAGCCTTTCTTTTCCTCTCACCCCATCATATCCAAGGCAGATGGAGGGTCTGGAGAAGAATATTTACACTTGCCCACGGTATACTGCTTCTGAAAAAGTTCAAGCATTAGCAGATGCTCTCTTTCCTTGCCCCAGCTCTGCCTTGGCTACAGTTCCCACGTCCTCTCCAGGTGCAGATGATAAGATCCCTTTTGGGGTCTAGGAGGGAAAAGAAAACTCCAAAGGCTGGAGCCAATTCAATATATCTTCCTGCAAAGGGAATGACTTTCCGTGGAAGACTGTAGCAAGAGAAACAGACAAGAAAAAAATAGACGTTAAATACTTTCACTTCCACACTCTTAAAAAGACTTTCTTCCTTATTTTATCTACTTTCCTCCAAGATCACATTACAAAAAAAATGAAAATGAAAGCCATAACAAAAACAAACAAAAAATCCCTCAAAACAAACCACACCACAAAGAATAGGATCTCTATTATTAAATTTGAGGGAGGTGGGATAGGAAAACCAGTCATCCATCCTGACACTGAAGGTCAAACCCTCACTCTATAAAGTCTACTGCTGTAGGTAAAACAATAAGGGAGTTAATGTGATATATTACACCAAAGGGACTTCACATTAGCCGTGTTTGGTCAGTTGTACTGCTGTTTTCATCTCTCTGATCACTACTCTCAAAATCACAGGCTCCTTGCCTTGAGGAACTGAACAGGACTTGATGCTCCTATTGCAGCAGCGCATCCTCCAGTGAAATGTTCAGCATGCTTTGCTTTCTGGCACCTCTCCTCCCATGACAAATTGAGGTCATGCACCACCAGCTGGTGACCGACACAATACTCCTCCTGGGCAAAGCATCTGCCTATAGCATTGGTATGCAGGTAGATGTCTTTTTAATTCCTACTTGCAAGATCTCCTTGATCACTACCCCATGCTAGCCATTGGGCTCGTCTTCTGCATCTCCCAGTGACTGCATTAGGCAGCCTGAAGACTGCTGTGCGAAGGCATCGGGTGCAGCAGCAGATAGCTTGTCACTTGGCAGAGAGCAGGACAGCCCTGCTGGGAGAGCGTGTCGCTGACGGCGTGGAGCTTTGTCAGGCTGGGTGTTCCATTTCCCTCTGCTACGCAGTATGTGTCGACTCTAATCAAGTGTGTGATGGCATTACCCTTTAGCTCTCGTAGCCCACCGGGGATTATCACCATGCATTGGGGCACAGAGGTTTCTGAAGCGTGCAGAGACGAGTTGCTGGGATGTCAGGGAGCCACGCAGAGAGCGTAAGTCACCGCGGAGGAAACAGGCGCTTCTTGTCTTTCCTATTACACGTGTGTATGGGAGAGAGGGAACGACAAAGCCTGCTTGTTGTGCTTTCCTAAGCAAGACATATGAAGCTGTTTATTTATAGGATGAAATATATGAGCTTAACTCATGTATCTGTTAGGACTTTAAAAAATAATGTAAAAATTCTACCCCCTTCCCCCAACTGGGTTTATATGGGTAGCATGTTCCTTTAGCGATGTTCCTCCCCTTCCTAAGCTGCTAAAAAATAGAAACAAAGCTGTGGCAAAACCATGTTTTTAGAAGGCATGATATTTTGGGAAGGAAGGGCGGGAGGGAGAGATGGGGAGGGATCTGAGGATGTTTTTATTTTCACCCAAGAAAAGGCAGTTTGCATACCAGCCTGCTCTGAATACAGGAGGCTGCTGTAACTGTTTGCTGTTGCTCCTTTTGGTCACCAAAAGCCCCAAGCAGATGAAATCCTTTGATACCTCGGTGCTGCTTCTGAACTGCTTCCCCACCAAGGCTGCAGCAGTCAACCATAGGAGTTTTTGCAAACTTCTAGATACAGCTGTAAAAGGTTCAAACTTTTTAAAGGAAAAGGAAATAAAAAAAAAAAAAAAGAAAGAAAGAAAGAATGCAAGCATGCCATCCTTTGCATTCAAATGAAACTTGGGTCACAGATGCAGAGAAGTGCAAAGTTTCGTTGTTACATCATATTTACATTATTTATTTGTAAGCTGCACTTTCTGGAGCACATGTTCTTGTTCACTTCACATTGTTTATTACCAAAGGTCCATGAAGCCTCCCCAGGCTTTGGACGTGTGCAGGCAGTTCTGAAGAGCAGAAAGAGTTTGAAAGGAGCCAGAAAATCAATTCACACACTCTTCCTGAATACATATTGAAAATATCTTTGCCAAGCACTGGCCTCACTAGAGCCAGCCTGTAACAAAGCCCAAGGACTTATTAATTCTCAGAGTGCAGAAACAGGTGCTGTGAGTCTGCTACTTCTGCAGCTTGGGTTTGTGCTTTCTCCTGATAGTTTTTCCTACTCTCATTTAACTGTTGGGGCAAAACTTCTTCAATACACAGTGATGAAGTGAGCTGTAATTAGCAAGGGAACCCAAGAGCTGAGGATATTAAATTTGCACCCTGGAGGCACAAAAAACTGCTTGCCTTTCTACAGCTAGCATATAAGCCAGTGAAGGGGAGCAGGGACATCCACCTTATTAACATCCCATGGCCTACATTTTTGCTGGAGGAAAGTGCTGATGCAGTAACCTGAACCTCATTCCATTTTCCTAGCTCCTCGCCAGTGCTGTCTGCCCAGCATGTCTCATTGGTGCACGCTTCTCTGCTCTCTGTGTGCATATGTGCAGCAATGTGGGGAGGGCACCGTCAAGCATGTGCCAACACCTCTCCAGGAGGAGAAGTTCCTGTTTTTCCTGCCCAGAAGAAAATCCATGCACGGGTGTGGGGTGGGTGTTTGTGAGAGTGCTAGAAAAAAGTAACACATACAAGATGTAAAAGGTCAAGCAAGAAGCATCGCTTAAGAAGCAGGCAGGATGAGGGAGGATTTAGACACAGGATGAAAACTGTAAAACAGGCCTTAACACTGCTGTTGTGCTCCCATGGGGGAGAGAGACTGAGCTAACAATTTTGTATTATGGGCAAACAATATATAAAAGTAAGCCTCTGTGAGAGATCACTGTGCTTCTCCTCTCTACTCAGACAGGATTTGTTTTTCAAGTAATAGGTGTACTTTACTCACAAGAAAAGCCCTCAAATCTAAAAGTCAGTACACAAAAGCATCTCAGTTCCTGACTCATATACATAGTTATTTCATTGAAACAGCATGTGTCATCAATAAGGCCACATTTGCCTATTTCAGTCTTGGTATAAAGATATGGTCTGGATGTTACCTGTCTCCCTATAACAGTAATATGAAGCAATGCAAAGACTGTTTGAAATCAACCCATTTCACACACATTTGAAAAAGCAGAGGCTTCTGAGGCATTAGGTTGCTAAGTATTTTATGAAAATAAACAGCTATGTAGACAAAACTCCCTGTGTGCACTTCCAGTGCAACAAAGGCAACAGCAGCACTGCAGCCTGGAAGGCCAACTGCACCCTGGGCTGCACCCTCCTCTCTGCAGGGAGAGTGAGGGAACTGTACCCATCTGTCTGCCCTCCTGAGGCCCCATCTGCAGTACCGTGTCCAGACCTGGGGCCTCCAGCTCAAGGAAGACTGGAGCCGTTGGAGCAGATACAGAAGATGCTCAGAGGGCTGGAGTATCTCTCCTGTGAAGACAGGTTGAGGGAGCTAGGCTTGTTCAGCCTGGAGAAGAGAAGGCTCCAGGGAGGCCTCACTGTATCTTTCCAGTGTGTGAGGGGAGTTTATAAACAGCAGGGAGACTGACTTTTTGCATGGTCTGATAGTGGTAGAGCAAGGGGGAATGGCTTTAAACTAGAAGAGGGGAGATTTAGGTTAGATGTCAGGGGAAATTCGTTACCAAAGGGCCAGTGAGGCACTGGGACAGCTGCCCAGAGAAGCTGTGGTGCCCCATCCCTGGAGGCGCTCAAGGCCAGGTTGGATGGGGCCCTGGGCAACCTGAGCTGGTGGGGGGCAGCCCTGCAGGAGTTGGGGCTGGGTGGGATTTGAGTCCCCTTCCAACCCAAGGTGTTCTATGATTCTCTGATTCTCTGATTTATTCAACAGAACAGAGATTCCTTAGGGATGTTCACAGGAAACAAGTCCTTTGGACACACTTCTTATAAAAAGAGCAGTAAACTCATCCCACCCATTGCAGCCTATTGCTCTCTGTGGTGTGAACACTGGGGACCGTCCTGGCAGACAGAGCTCCTCCAGGATGCACAGATCCAGCCTCACTGCAGCCCCCTGAAGATACACAGAGAACTCAGGGACGTAGGATCTTAACAGAGGCACCAGCTTCTACATCATGTACTCTGAAATACCTCAGCTTCCCAAGAGACAGAAACAACACACCACATTGCTCACAAAAACAAAACAGAAAAAAAAACCCACCACATTTTCTTAAACTTACCCTGCTTAATGGCCCAAAAGAAGAGAGAAAAATGTTTTCTGTTTCAGGTTCTTCTATGAAGAACAAAAGGTAAAAGTTATCCAGCATAAAAGAACCTGAAAACCAAACCCAAACTCGCATGAGCTTTCACTCCAGCGACAAAGCGGCTTGGCTATGCTCCATTAAGGAAGGCACAGCTGGCAGGTGCGGGAACTTCAGATCTTCTGGTTTAATCCAGTCCTCACAAGCAGAAGTAAGTAAATCAGTGTAATTTTTCACACATGGCTATACTGACCCTCTGCTAACCCTCCTCCAACCCCAGTTACAGAGAGGGAAGTCTCACCCCACTTCTCCCCATTTCTGCAGTGAATTCCCTAACTAGGCAGCACTGGGGCTCTCCTCTCCAGTGGAGCAGTCCTAGCAGGTGTGGCACTGCTCTTTCCCTGCTTCTGACCTGGGCTCTAACCTTCCCAAGGGTGTAAGGTCTGTAACAAAGCTCATAATGTCTGAACTGCATTTCTTGTGCCTCTCGTATTGCATATAATCTTCCTGCAATATTTAACTATTGAAATTCCTGCTGCAGAAACTTGATGTTTTCTGTGGAGCATCCATTATACAAGATAGTGCTATATTTTGAAGAAACAAAACATTTGTTCTTCGGCACACTTACTCAAGCATGTGCGTAAAATCAGTGTATGTGATATGAAATGTATGTGAGTAAGGTTATTCAAAAAGATAATGGTAATGGAAGTGTTTAATTGGCAATTGGAAAAACACTTGAACCAGTTATAACCTGCACAGAAGTGTTTTATTCCTTTTGCTGATGGCCTCAGAGAAAAAAAAGTAAGAGGAAATAAACCCAAAAACACTATTTCTGTTCATGCCACAAAATATAACACATCATAAGCTTGAGGAGAGATAATCTTCCTTACTTCTCCTTTTCAGGCTTTAGGTGTGGCCATAAATCCCTGTGTTTGACTGATGAGGTAAAGACAGCTTTTCAGCCTTCATTCCATATTGCCTGACTTTTACAGCTTTAAAAATTATGTCAATATTGCCTTTGCAGTGTAATATTTTTTTAGTTTTCCTTGGGTCTATTCTAAGTTTGCTTAAAGATAAAACAGCCGATAATTAATTTGTGGAAAAGAAAAGGCAGATCCTTAAATCCTTTCCTGCTGGAGAGCAAACCAAAGTGTGTGCTTAGCGATGGAGGTAGTTAAGGGGTTTCTCATATTCCTCCTTTTCCCATGAGGAAGAAGGTGATTTGTCAAAGCCCTTATTATATAGGAGGATCCACTTACAGTGTTTGCAGACATGAATTCAATCCCAGGCTATGAGTTCTAGCATTCTTATAAAGATTCCCATATTAGCACTGCTGATCAGCATCGTGCTGCTTGAATAAGCTGTTCTCGAAGCCTCCATTTGAAATACTCAACAAAAAGTGATGTATTGCTGTTAGTCACATGTAACCCAGAATTAAGTTAAATACATTTGGAACATTATCCCTTGGCTATCCATTAAGCAAACCAGGGAGGCAGGCCTCCTAGCAAACGGCCTTCTTTCTCTGGCTTGCTTTAGATGCATTACAAATGCCTACCCGTGAGAAGCAAAGTTTTCCAAAACTGTTTTGAACAAGATAATTGGATGGTGAAGGCAACAGTACCTCTTCTACTGCCTTCAGAAAAAGCTGCTGCTGGAAACTCACTTGACACAGATGACTTCTTTTGCCCTCTACTGACCTGCATCCATCAGATTCCAGTTCTGCTCTGGTCCTTAGAGATGTGCGCTGGTGTGATACGGCTACTGCAGCCTTTAGTTTGGAACTTTTGTTTGGTTGGATATCAGGCAGTTCTTACACCTGTAACAATCTCTCCTAGTCATTATATTCAAAGAGATGTTCATTAGGAAGCAACGGGTTTCCCACCTTTCTACACCAGGTGAAATTCTGTCCATCTTCATTGAGTGAGCGGCATTTTCAGAAGAGAATTCACCGTATGATGCTGCTTTAATTTTTAAGTTCTGCTCCTTACCAGCTTAGTTCAGTATCTAAAGAAAAGCTTTGCAGCTATAGTTCTGTGATATAGTTGGTTCTGAGGGGGCTCCTTGAAAACTCAAGAGGGCACATCTTCTGCCTCAGTCTCTGTGAAACCTCAGGCAGATTCGCACAGAATCATAGAATCGTAGAATCACAGAACACCTTGGGTTGGAAGGGGACTCAAATCCCACCCAGCCCCAACCCCTGCCATGGGTGGGGCTGTCCCCTACCAGTTCAGGCTGCCCAGGGCCCCATCCAACCTGGCCTTGAGCGCCTCCAGGGATGGGGCACCACAGCTTCTCTGGGCAGCTGCGCCAGTGCCTCACCGCCCTCTGGGGAAAGAATTTCCTCTTGACATCTAACTTAAATTTCCCCTCTTTTAATTTAAAATCATTCCCCCTTATCTACCAATCTTAAACTGTGTAAAATCCTGCTTAGGAGCTCCCTAATAGACGTAACTGCTGTTATTTGTCTGAATTTCTTTTAGTAGAATTGTCTGTAATCTGTTTCTGCTTATAAACTGAAGCTTGTACCTTATATGAAACAAGCTGTGAAAAGAAACAGAAGAATTTGTTAAATCCAAATCACTTACTAGCAGATTCTTGAAAAGTTTTCTTTTAGGACACGTTGCTGAGAAACATACAGTGTAAAGTCACAAAACATTAGTTAAACAACAGGAGAAGTATGCCGGTTTTGATCTTTCCTACCACACTACCATTATCCACAGGAGATCAGCATTTACTACTTTCTCCCTGCCATTTTTTGGAGTGGTGAAATTCAGTTCTTTGTGTTTACAGAAGTGACTGATCAAAACACTTTTCTGATAGGGACCCTGGAAACATTTCCTGTTGATTTTGAAGCCTGACAGTTGGATTTGTCTCTGCTCAGCTTGAGCCACGGCAACCATGACACTTCTGGCTGTGTTGGATTTCAAGATGTTTCAAATTTCACATGCTCTTTGGTGAAAGGACCTCTAGAGGGAGGCAAAAAGAGATGTGTGTGTCATGGTAAACAACTTCAAAAAGGGGTGAGGGAGAAGGCTGTCTTTGCAGGCCAAATGCACTTCACACCTCTTGAAGTCTGGGGTTCCATCCATGCTATCACGGTCCATCTCAGTTCCCTGACTCACTGCTTCAGCAATATCAGCTTGGACTCCTCCTTTGTGGCAAGGGCATTCTGTGTCCTACTTAATTCCTTTCTTACTCCCTTACAGTGGCTTTCATTATTCTTTATCCCAGCAACTCTCTGTTTGCTTTGTATATGAGTCCTACAGTCTTCACCTACAGGGATTGTCAGTTTTCCTTTCATCACTTCTACTCCAAATATAAACCACTGTCTGTACAAGAGTTTTTATGTAGCATTTGCTGCTGAAATATACAGTGAAAGATATATTGTAAGTATTTTTGCTGAATTTTGTGACACATTATTATGGAAAGGATGTAGCTCTTACAGTACTAAACTGCTTTGGAAAAAAGTGTTCTTCTGTATTCTGGGAGACTTTGAAAGACAAAGGACTTTTTATGGTTGAGGGTTTGTTTTTTTTCTTTTTTTTTTCTTCCCCTCAGCATAAAGCAAAGAAGCCAAATAAACTACTGAACTCTCCTGAATGGGATTGTGAGTCAGCTTCAGGGAGAATCTAATCAACAACCTGTCATCTTGCCTTAGCTTTAGAAGGGTGGGGGAGGCTTGAATTGCTGCAGCTCTTCTCAAGGAAAGTGCCTATCACCTGGTTTCTGCTGCCAAGTGCGTCAAGGGGAGCTGGGATTCTAAGTTCTTGCTTTTAATTAAACCATATCCCTTTCTGAAGCTGGTTCAGCAATTGGCTCAGCCTCTTCCATGCACAGAAGGTCTGTGTGCTTTAGACTCTCAGCCTCCTTGTACATGTAACTTTTTCAGAAATGCACAAGAGACATAGGAGCTCAAGCCACAGCAATGTGAAAAGATAAAGGCTCCTAAATCTCTTTTGGTGTTTGAGAAAAGGCTAACTGTTGTCCCTTCTGATCATAGTGAGAGGAAGAAGGAAGAAAGATGGGCTGTGAGGCATGCCTGTGCCATTTCAAGATTTTAGAGCTGAAAGACAAAATCTTTGAAGCCAGTTGTGTAACTGGATTGGGAGTCCAGAGGGAATGCAGAGCACTGGTGTGAAGTGCTTTCTTTGGCATGTCTTACTCAGGAGACAAGTCTTATGAACCAGCTACAGGTTCTGAGTGCCTTTTTGTGGTTAATTCCAGCTTGAGAATGTATTGCTTGCAATAGTCTAACTTGAAGGTGATGAAAACATAGTTTGCTCAGCCAAGTTCCACATCCAAACCTAAGGGGCACAATTTCCTGGCTAGTTTCAGAAGAAATTAGGTGTTCCTGTTGTTATTTTGGTTTTCTGAATCAGAAAGAACAATGGGAACCTTAGGACCACATCCATCTTAGCTGTGGGAGGACTAGTTCTTCCAACAGAGATGAGGCCATAACTCCAACAGTTCTCTTGATTTCTTCCTTCTTGCTACATTCACTTGTTTTCTCCAAGTTATTCCCTAGACGAGATATTTTTATATGTTTTTCAACTTTCTTCAGACTGCAAATGGCTAGAAAAAGAATTGTCAGGCCAAGGAAGAGAAGGGTGGACTCAGGCTGCTGATATAGTGGTGGCCGTATCTTGTGGGGTATGGTTGTCCCAGATCATGGTTTGGCATCACCAGCTGACAGGAAGAGAGTGCTGAAATGGCACTTGTGTGAGAAGATCAAGGGACAAAAGAACTACTTGGAATCTCTTTATTCCAGGATGGTTTATATGGCCAGAAGCTCCATACTAGTCTTGGCATTTGTTACTCTGGGTTGCGTCAATCTACTCTGCTACTTTTCTTCTAGTACAAGAGTACATTTTCCACTTGTTGCTGAGATCCTGCCAGTTCCTACAGGCTGCATGTCATGAATCCTTGATAATGCAGCATATTTCAACAGCTTTTCACACTGATGATTGTAGATTGCTGCTGACAGTTTTTCTCTGAAATGAGCCTTATATGGTTTTTGACACTTACGAGAGCAGTCATGATTCAGTTAAGAGTTGCTGCAAGGCAATATGAATGGGTTTAAAATCTGGCCTGTTTCTACCACCCTTCCCGTTATACACAGAGTTCAGAATACTTTGTAAGGCCTTTTGCTCAGACTATACTAAATATGGAATATCTTATCATCAGCGTGCTTACATCCAACAGCTGAGCTCTGGTGCTAGCAAAGGGAGATTCAAATGATATTCCTTGATGGATTCAGAAGATCAGCTCTGTTGTAAATGCAGGGGTGCTGTAGAGTAAATGCAAGTGAGTAGGGTGATTATATGTAGCTGTATTGTCTGTATTAGGAGAGAAAGCAATTTGAAGGTGTGAGTTTGATTATTAATTTGGTTATTTTTGATTCTGACTTCTTGGTGGACAGACAAGCATATGAAAGTGTCATACAAGTAGTTTTGTTTTCCAGTTGCTGTTTTTTATGTCTGTAAAATGTGCATATTCTGTATGTATCTTTATTCATTTTATTTACTTGCAGTTACCCTGCAAGAGCAATGATTGCTGTCTTGGCCACACTTTTCTGTTACTGTAGTTCTTTTTTGATAGGCATCCGAGACAATAAAAGACACAACCACATGTTCTCAAAATATGCTCGGCAGACATTGTCACAATATAAAGATTGCTGTTACCTAACTTCGCTGATGTTTGAGACCTCATCATGAGATGAGGTCTTCTGCCCTGAAGACTTAGTGGTGGAGTATGGCTCAGAAATGGGAGATTAAATATGAGCCCTCAGAAGGGATCTAAGCTCAGTGTGAGAAGTTATCTCCAGGAGGAAATGAGAAATGTGGGAATGTGCTCCAAGAACTGATCCTCACCTGCTGTGTGATCTAACAGTTCTATATATATATATATAGCTATGTCTATATACCTTTTGTGTAGCACAGGTCGTGTTATCTACCTTTTTCTGTAGATCTTTCTCAGACTAAGAATTGTTTAGACATGTAGCAAGTAAATATTATGTTATGTTGTCTGAGGTGAACACAGAAGGACTCTCCTACAGTAATGTGCATCAATTTTCCTTGACTTGGAGAAGCAGATCCTGCCCTGAAGTTCACTCAACCATGTGTCTGGCCTGACTTACACAGGCCTTTCCTTTTAATCATGGAACAGAGCCCCTAGACATGTTGGATAGCATCCATTTAGTATGCTGTTTTCCACACAGTGGCTATCAAAACCTATTTCTGCTCACCTGACAGTGAAGAAGATTGAAGATTTTTTATTCCAAAGCAAACAAAAGTAAAAGCTTTTGCTGACCTATTGCCATTTGCCTGAGGACTTGGAAGTGAGCTACAAATTGCGTGTCACTCAGTAAGCCATTATAAATTCAGCATGTTCCTTCTATCCAAATCAAAATGTTGATACAATTTGGTGCTCAGACAGGGCTAGCTCACCATGCCCTGCAGGGAAAGGCCCAGCAAGGTATGGCCAACATAGTGCCAATGGGACCAGAGGCCTTCCTGGAAGGTCAGTTGTATACGTTCACGTCTGTGTAAAGAGAGAAAGAAGGGAGGCCCTTGTGTAGCTGTCTGTCCTTCAGAAACCAGAACCCACAAAGTGCCTTCAGTTCCCATTGACTTCAGCAGCCACTCATTAAGAGTGATGGTGTCTGTCAGGAGAAGAGCCTGAGCCGTTGCATACATTTTGTTCTTTTTGTTTACCTGGTAAAACTGATGCCATTCTATTAATCTATTCAGACTTATGGCAGCTGTTAGTATAATACTTTCCGTGTTTGATTCTCTTCGGGTTGTCTGTGTCCTGAAGGCAGCTGAGGCAATAAGAAGCTAATTCTATGTGCCTGTAGATGCACCTCTCTGTGATTCCTCTGAGAATGATTTCCATGGCAATGGGAACCTACTCAAGCAACATCCTCAGGTTTTTACTTCTAGCATATTTTTTGTTTTTGTTTTTGTTTTTTTTTCCCCCCAAAAGTGATTTTTGTATCTGGTACCCCCAGGAACATGGGTTGCTCTATGACTGCCATAGAAATTTTGAAATACAGATTGCTTTCACGATGTGCCCAGAAACAAACCTTACAACCCTAATTATTTTCAGATCATTTTTCATCTCACTGATATAGCTTTTTCTCAGTACCAGTGAATGTCAATGAGGACTTTTTATTACTGGGCCACTGGATGTAAAAAATAATTTGAAGTCTAGTAAAACAGTAATAATTCAATGGTGATATATTCAGATGTGTCTGGAGAGGTTTCAGGGTTATTATCTTGGTGGAAATACCACGGTTTCAGAGGCCTGAATTTGCCATTTACTTTTTGTTTCGGAAGCTGCAGTATTCAGCCTAAGAATATGTAGTTTGTAGAATCTGATAGAAATAACATATGTCTTTTTTAAAACAATGCTTGGTAATAAACCCAGACCTCCAGTATTTTAAAGATATATGTAATGCTTTGGTGCCAGCTACTCAAAAATCATTTAGAGACCAGCAACACAGGATCAGATTCTGCTGCTGTTCCTCAGCATGAGTTGTATTTTGCTTCAATTCAACTCTTTTGAGGCTAATTTGTAAGCAGATAAAACTTGGTGTGAGAAAGAGCAGTAGAGCTGGATGCTGAGTCACACAGCACTTAGCAAAAATTAAAAAATACCATAGGCTCCTGAAATTTCCACTGAAGACTGGTGTTCACCAGCAAATAATTATTATTAAGGTGATAACAGCAAGTCTTGGCTTCACTGGCCTTTTACTACTTTGAGTAAAGAGTTATTTGCCAGATTATTAATATCTTGGCACTCGATGCAAAAAAAAAAAAAAAAAAAAAAAAAACACCAAAAAAACAAAATAACAAAAAACCTGTAGTTTTCCATGGTTCTTAAAGCTGAGTATACATTCATTGAATGAAAGCATTTATTAAACATACGGGGACAGATTCTCAGCAGACGTAATAACTTGCCTCCACTTGCCAAGGACTCCTGCTTGCTGTGTTTTATTATGCTGACAACTGCAGGTTGCATGGGTAGAAAATGGTAGAAAAAGGAAATGGGTGGAAATGTGGCTTTACTCTGGAGAATCAAGCCATTTTATATCTTCTGATATGATGTAGATCTGAACTCTGTGGCTTGGGTTGCCCTCACAGTTTTGTTCATTACAAAATCATGGGTAGCACAGAGAAGTGGAGAATGACTGTTCTAACACAGGACACAGTTTAATATTAAGCGTTTGTATGGATTGAAAAAGTAGTTAGACAAAACAGTGAAAGAAAAAGTCATTAAGGTGAAATGCAAAGATAACATTTCAGAGTCAAGAGGTCTGTGATTGTCAGCTTGCTGGAGGCAGGGATATTATTCTGGAAATGTCACATGCTTTTCTGTTTTTACTCTTTCCTAAACCTCAGCTATTGGCACTTTTGCGATACACTACAGGAAAGCATGGAGCTTTGATCTAACTTGCTTGTAATTTTTTTTTTTTTATATTGATAAGTAAAACACATTTTTGAGTCAAAGAATGAGAAGAACTTTCAGAAGGAGGCTACTTTACCTCCTTCTGTGATACATACTTACTCTATAACCTGGATTTAAAATATAACTTAAATCTCCCAAATTAGAATGGTTCAGATTATTTGGTGTGATCTCATCACCATATACGTTGATGGTACAGAATTACTAGGCAAAGGGAGACTTTGATGAAAAATTCAGGTTGATTAAAATTAAATGGAGTGTTTCTAGTTTACAAAGTTTGGTGAAACTTTGTCCATCTCACAGATAATCAATCTCCAGGAGAATAGGGCAAATCTTGCAGGCCTCCTTAGTTTTCCTTACCTTGGCTCAACTTCCACTGAAAGATGTAGGCCTTTCAGTCACATGAAGCATTCAGATGTTTCCCAGCAATGCTAAATATCAGAAGATAGACAATCCAACTGGCTGAATATAGGGTGCTATTAAAGGGAAATTAAGGTTGTGCAAAGAAAGGTGTTCCGAGACATGAGTTACGTGCACCGCTGGTTTCTGACATACCTTTCTCTGCTCAAGTAGACATCATCAAACAAAAAGGGCTGCACATTCATGTTGCTTAATGCTAGCTTGAATTAAGATTTGCTAGCACAATTCTTGTCTATCATTTGTTCTCAGAGTTTATCACCAGTTGAGGTGACCTAGGAATTATGTCCTCTGAAAACATATCAGTGTGAACAGTGACAAAGAGATAATTTGACACCATCCAGAAGTAAGTCCAAGATTTATCCAGTGGTAACTTCAGTGGGTACTGAACTTGGGGCTGAGAGATTTCTACGTTCATCTATTTATCAGATCTATACAGTGAAAAAAAAAAAAAAAAAAAAGAAACGTAGGTAAGTCAGAAAACATCTAGGGATAATCAGTGATGTGAGTCACAGAGAAGCTACACAGATGTCAACAAGAGGGCCTGCAGGCTGTTATTTCCTCCTCTTTTGCGGTAATTGATTTGTAAAATGTTTCACCAGCCATACAGCACAACGTGCTGCACTGCTTTATCTATCAGCATTCAGATGATCTAATGCTACTGGCCAAATCCAAGGGACAATTGTTCCATAGCATGTATTAAACCCCAGGAAAAGGAAGACAGGTTTTTTTTTTTTCTGTGTGGAAACAGGCTTATATTTGTATCCTCAGTAAGGCTTTAAAGCAATTCTGGGGGGCAAGAGAGTTCTCATGGAGAATCTGATACATAACATAAAGAGAGATTTGATACATAACATGAAGAGAGCTTGACCATTTCTGCATACCTTGAGCCTCAGGACTCAGCAGCTGTTGTGATCTTCACAGGATGCATGATATTCCAGTGATATGTGAGAGAATGGAGAACAAATAAAACAGAAAGAGGAGGGATTAGATAGTTTAGGTCCAAAAAGCATTAAGCAGCCCCTGATAACTCCTGGGAACTATTTATTGATTCCTTCTATGTACTGTGCATTCCCATTAAGTGATTTCATTTCCTTATTTCTCCTAATCAGTTTGCTTGGTTTAGAAGTCTTTTGCTCTCTGCAGCCTGGAGGTGCATAGATAAGTTCCATCTCTCATGTGGCTATGCTTTTTATTGCATGTGAAAAGTTGATACAATAAAAGTAACTCCTTGGAGCCAGTAGGTCTGGAGATTTCATCCTCACAAATTGCTGTGCCAAGTACTGGAAGGTTAATTGCTGCATTAGGCTTTGGCAGAAAGTCATGCCTTTTCCCATCTCTGTGATGGGCACTAACAAAGTAACTGGAAGATGTGGCTGCTTACGAAAAGCATATTGCTGCCTTGGAAATAGTAGGAAGGGACTAGGAATAATAATGAGTCAGTGTACTGTAATCATAGAATCACTGAGCTGGAAGGGACTCTTAAAGCCATCTGGTCCAACCCCTTGCAATAAACAGGGACATCTACAGCTCCATCAGGTAGTCAGAGCCCAGTTCAGCCTGATCTTGGGTGTCTCCAAGGACAGGGAGCCATTATAACAGTAGTAGCGACAGCAGTACAACAGCATTGGAATAGCCCCAGGTGTTGGGCTAGCCAGGGCACTTCAGCAAGTTTTTGTTCCCTCTCTGGGAACTCTTCCTAAAACAGGGCCACCCATGAGTGCTGCAGCGACAGAGCGATCCTGGCCACCTGGTACTCCCCTTGCAGATTTTGCAGTCAGTTTAGGGCTGGAATTCCTCAGCCTGGCTGCTTGGCAGCACTTACGTCCAAGCCAGGAAGAAAAATCCACAGCTATACGGGAACAAGAAGGAAATGAAAACAGAGGTCCAGGACACTGAGTATATTTCTATTGGCTCGGCCTGCCGAGTGCAGTATATCAGTTCCCGAAAGGTCCCTCCTTTGCAGATATTTACGGAGGCATCTGCAGTAGGCAACTGGACAGTACCTAAGTGGTTGAAAAATAAACCCGCAATACCACATTTCCCATTCTTTGGAACATGGTAAAAGTGTCTCCTGTTCCTTTCAGCTCCTAAACTCAATATATTCATCAGCTCATGAAAAGACACTGGCACATGGTCTGGGGAGACACATGTTCAAAGGAAACAAACCTGCACCACCAGTACTTTCCAAATTAAATAAATGCCCTCGTCATTCTATGTACTTTTGTAAACTAAGATACCAGCACTTTCTTCCATGTGATGCTGAGCCCCTTGGAAGACCTTTGCACAAAAGTTTTGTGCACAAAGTATTTGTCTCTGTTTAAAAAGTTGCTGGTTTCCTCTTCAGCGCTCAGTCATACTCATTTGGTGATGTCCTGCAGTAAAGACATGCAATCAACTTGGAGTCATGCGTCACTTAGCATTGGTAATAGAACAGTTCATCACAGACTAGAGTGAAGTGTACATCCCCATCTTGCTGCTTGGGGAGGAGGATGATGTGCTATTGGAAAAACACAAGCATCAGTCCTGCCCTCAGAGCAGGGCTTAGTGCATTGCTCTTCCTTGGAGCTCACATTCAGCTCATGAGGGGCAAAAAGCCATCCCATTGCGGAGATCCAGCATCAGACTGAAGGCTCCATTTAATCCTGCTTAAGGAGTTTTGAATATTGTATGGGTCTGCTACCCCGTCACAAGGGGAGAATTTTCACATCAAAAGGCCAGGTAATAGAAGAGCTCCTGACACCCACTCACTCCCCCTCCCGAAAAAAGCCAGCACTGGGCCCAGAAACAAGTCTGTAACTTGAGTTGCAGAGCAGTCTGGATGCAGATTGAGAATGACCTATGCTGTGTTTTACATGAGTGCAGCTTCTCTTACTTATTATGCTGCTTTATGATTCCGCATAGACAGAAAGGATTAAGTTCCCATTCACATCCAGGGACTATACACACTAGCAGCTATTAGATGTAGTTCGTCACCTGTTCAAATCCCACATGCATTGATGGGAAAATTAAATTCAATTTCCTTTCAAGTTTAAATATCTCTAAAGATATTCCCCAAACCAGGAAAGCACTCAAGTGAGTGCCTCACCCCAAGCATGAGAGCAGAGCTAGCAAAGCTCCTGGACAGGGTTGTGATCCGTCGCTGATATACACCTGCACCTGAGAGCACATGGCATGAGGTTAAGGCACAGGGGTACAAGAAACACTTGATTATTGTTGAGGTCCTATGATTTTGCTCCTGTCTGCAAGATTTTCAGTTAAAAAAAAAAAAAAGACTAACTGAAAAACCAAACCAACACACCAACCCAGGGAAATTAGCTACAGAAAGGCAACATTTCAAAAGCACATAGTTCTCTCAGTCTCGTGGGGAAAATTTTACACAATCCTAGTTTCAAAATAATGTTCAGGTTGCAAAATTGAGCAATCATAAAAGTCAGGAAATTTAAAAAGTTAGTATGTGTCTTTCAATGTTAGCTCAGCAATAGCAAATATATGTGGTGGGAGTTTATACTTGCAATTTCTGGGTTATATATTTATAAAGTTTATATATATATAAACTTTAAAGTATTCTTGTTGACCTTTAATAAGCAACATAAACTATATCGGGTATTTTATGTCTATAAAAGGAATCTTAATTATAAGAATTTCCTTGCTTTGGAATTCAGAGCACTTGATTTTGAAATATAAAATGTCCCCACTGGGTTGCTGAGTTATTTTGGCTTTTTTCTCACTTATGGGTGAAAGTAATCGCTGGGACAGAATGGGAGTTTCACCTGTGTCAGAACACAATTCTCACATCAGAATACTTTTGTGATGTTTATGAAGGGCCGTGATTTATAGAGCTAGTGAAGACTGACTTAATTCTGGGGGTTGTTGTGAGAAGTACGAACTTCTGTGGTAAAGGGACCGCAGTGTTTCCCCTTTTGCTGGCAGGAGAACTAAACCTCCCCAAACAAATGTTCTCTACCTGAAATTAATAATATGGAGCTGTTCCGCAAAATGTTTAAAATACGGAATGATCTTTCCAGGCCAGATGTATGACTTTCTCAAATCGACGTGTTGTGGTTTAACTTACCGTGAAAACCTAAATACAGTGTGATGGTAGTGTTTAGATAAGACAGATGTAGAGTGCAGTGCAGGCTTGGTCTTGCAAAAATGCTGATCCTTATAAATGAGCTGTATTGCGCTGTGGGATTTTTCTGGCTGAGTATTTCAAAACCCAGGCGAGATTAAATCATCACAGCTGGGGAGAAAATATCAAGAGTTAAATAACTACTTTATGAGAGCTGTAAGAGTGTGAAAGTTTTAAGAAGTTAAATAATTACAGCGCTCTCTGAGAGCTACAGGAAAGACAAATGAGTTTGTGGCCAGTGGTTGTATTTATGCTACTCGTGTACCAAAAGACAAATGAAAGTGCCAAAGATGTCAGGAGAATTTCATGCGGGGCTATAACACAGCTATCAGACGCAACACAGAGCAATGCAGGGCAGTGAGGAGTCCCACACATGCTCAACTCACAGAGAGGATGGTACCTTGGGCTCAGTGCTCCCACCAACTTCCATACTGCAATGGTGTCATGGGCACTGTGCAGTCAGTCGCAAGCATTCTGAGTGCTCAGTCACTTGGCTCTCAGCTCATTTGAGTGGAAATGAATTGGTCTGAAAATAAAATATGTCTCTCAGAATAATACAGAAACGTGGAATTGTTGAGGTTGGAAAAGACCACTAGGATCACCCAGTTCAGCCGTCAGCCCACCCCCAGCATACCCACTGACCATGTCCCTCAGTGCCACATCCACACGACTCCTGAACATCTCCAGGGATGGTGACTCCACCAGCTCCCTGAGCAGCTGCCTCATCACTTTCTGACAAGAAATGTCTCCTAGCATCCAACATGAACTTGAGGCCATTCCCTCTTGTCCCATCACTGTTACCTGCAAGAAGAGGCCAACCCCCACATCACCTCCCTTCAGGTGGTTGTAGAGAGCAATAACGTCTCCCCTGGGGCTCTTCTCCTGACTGAATAATCCCAGTTCCCTCAGCTTCCCTCCATATGTCTCCTATGATGGCACACAAGTTTGTAGATCAACAGCTTTGTGTAAAATCTCTGTTGGTGTGTTGCAAGACCAAAGCCAAAGCAAATACTGAAGGGCAAGGAAGATCTTTTCATCAGGTTTGTTTCTGAGGTCTCAGCCCTTTAACAGGACACGCTCAGGGAGTTGCTCTGCATTTATGCCTACACACACGAGCCCAAGATGGTGCCTTGGAGGCTGAGATACTGGTATGCTGGTTGCTCCCCTGGCTTTTGGAGTGGCATTTATCTTCTTGTGCAGTTTTTACAACACTTACCACTCTAACAGCCTCTATGCACTTTCACTGGGTTATGACATACCTGGATTTTTTCAGATACATCTTTAGCACACCCTTATATTGTGTGAGGAATAATGGGGAAACTTGGCCATTGATCTGGGACTGACAAACATTGGTCCACTCACAGTCACATTACCCGCCTGCCTGAGAGGGTCTGCCAGGATTAGGCAGGTAGCGATGAGATCCTGTGTTGCCCCAAGACAGCATGGGTGCCACCAGTCTTGTGATGGCCATCCATGCAGGCCCTGCTTGGCTTGCGCGTACAGCCAGGCCTACAGGATGCATCCATACCTAAGAGTAGTACTGACCAGGTACATGATTCTTTTCTGAGATCAGTTTACGTAATGGCTAAAGGGAAACCGTGTCCTGGAGAAAGGACAACATACAGGGCAGTAGATCACACATTGCAACAACAAATGAAGCTGAATTGGGCTGAAAACTACTTTAAGCATTATTAAGTAATATCAGTAGTATGAGAATGGGGGGACAAGGGGAAGAAGGAGTGAGCTTAGGTGGGATACAAGTAATAAAAAAGTATGATAACTTTCAGTAGGCATTTGCAGGGCATACACATTAGCGAGGTAATTTGTTTAGGTTGATTCAAGGAAATATGGCTGGAAGAAGGAGCATGATATTTTAGCTTGGCACTCAGGATGTATTTCTGAACTGTGAAGCATACCAGACTGCAGAGCAGCCTGCTGCAGGAAATGTCAGAAACTCCAGGACTTGAGTAACTCAAAGACTGACCTGGCAGAATCACCCAGGAGTAGCCTGCAGGCAGTGCAGTCACTGGCCATAAATTACCATAACTCAGGTACAAAAGGTAGCCAGCCAGCTACACACACCTCTGCATCCCAATACATTGAGCCAAATGCTATGTTGGTGCAAGTTGGTGCTGCCCTGTCCCCACCACCAAGTGACACCATGTGGATTTATGCTAGCAGAGAACCTGGCCTGAATGCCCTGACCTCTGAGCTAAAACAGCTCCAAGATCTCTTCGTGCTCCAGGGCAATAAATACTCTGTTTTAGCTGCTAGACTTTCATAATCTGCCCAGGCAGCGATTAATTCACCAGCTCATGCTTGCTGACAGGAATCCTCCAGGGCACAGAGCCCCCCATAAGTTCTGCGTCATTCGGGCTGCAACCCTTTCTGCAGATGTGGTGGCTTTTTAATCTGAGGGCCTGATAAAAGCCCAGCCTACGCACAGACTTTCTCTGCTTCCAGCAGATCATGTTCCAAAAGTGGATATGGTTGTTTCAAATGCAAAGCTATGAGAAGGCTTTCTGATGTTGATGCGGTTACATTTGTTCTGGAAGGAAAAGGTCTGCAAGACATCGGTATGCAAACAATTGGAGTCTCAGTTCCCATGACTCCTTGTTTTGCACAATTGTTTTTACATGCTGATACTGCGTATAAATTCTGTAAACCAACCCCCAAGCACTGTGATAAGTTGTTATCTTGCCTTTTCCTTTTATACTAACTTTCCAACAAAATGCTCCATTACGTGTAGAGCAGCATCTTGGTGGTCTCACTGTACTACATCATCATTTTAAGTAGTGATGAAATCACCCTCCATTTAAATTATTTCCATTTTACATGGAAATGAAAGCCAAAACTATCCAAAATGCAACCAATATTTCGTGTTTGGCAAGTGGAACCACATACATGACTTTCACAGCACTAAGCATTTCACAGCACAGTATCTTGTCCCATCTCCCACTGAAATTTTAATTGTCAGCTTTGTTGTGTCTTCTGAGCCTGGAAGTGAAGTTTGGCATCTGTGATTTGCCCAATACTCCCTAAGAATGTTGTGGAATAACACTAATAATGCCCCCAGACAGCAGCCTCATTTGTGAATACAACTTCCCTGAATACAGCCCATTACTCTAGATCAAGTGAGGTTCTAAAGGAATAAAGGTTGTTTCATCACGTACATATACATTACTTCATAATGTTTGTGTGTTTGTGGATGGATTCAAATTACCCAAAGAGGTACTAATAACTCCAGTAGAGTTTCTGCCAAAGCCACAGTCAACATGTAAGAAGAGAGTCCATTATTTCCAGCATGTTAAACTTACTCATCTAGCAGTGTCCCATAGGCAAGCAAACATTTCCTAGATTCAGTAAACCAGTTTCAGTGAAAGGATTGACTTTCTGAAAGAAAATGAATGTTTGTAGTGTTTATTTGCTACAGTGCTCTTTAAGACATTAATATTATAAATAAAAGGCAGTATCAAGTATTGCATGTAGTACTTTATAAATGTACCATTCATCATCTCCTCTTCTATGTTAAACTATGAAGAGGAGCCCCTACCATAATGTGGATGTTTATTATCTTTCAAAACTACTGATCTTGGCTACATTTAGTAAGAAATGAGATCATGATGTGAGCTGCAAGTGTTCCAGGCATAAGAGCCTTAGATCACATGCCAACCAAATAATTGCAACACATATCTCCCTCTGTCCAAAGACATCAATCATTATACTATAATCAATCATAGTTCAGCTTAGTTTTGTTCTTTGTTTCTTTTTTCCATACCATGGGTTTTATGGGTGGACCTTGAGATGCTGTTATAGGTGTAACGAAGGACTTCAGGTTCACCACAGATTGGAATACTTGAAGCATTCACAGACTAAGCATCCAAAAGCATGGATGAAGACATTAAAAAACACTGGACTGAAGTCTTTGGTCAAGAGAACAGTTTTGGAAATATCTAAATGTACAAGTTTGGAAATACATGTATGTGTATACATACACATCATTTCTTACAGGGAGTTGCTGATTCTTCAGTCTGGAGAAAAGAAGGTTCAGGGGAGACCTCATCACTCTCTACAACCACCTGAAAGGAGGCTGTGGCGAGGTGGAGGTCAGTTTCTTCTCCTAGGCAACAGTGATGGGACAAGAGGGAATGGCCTCAAGTTGCATAAAGGGAGATTTGGGCTGGACATCAGGAAAAAAACTCTCAGAAAGAACAGTGTGGCAGTAGCACAGCTGTCCAGGGAAGTGGTGGAGTCACCATCCCTGGAGGTGTTCAAGAGCCTTGTGGATGTGGCAGTGAGGGACGTGGGCAGTGGGCTTGGTGGGGGTTGGCTGACAATTGGACTGGGTGATCTTAGTGGTTTTCTCCAACCTTAATGATTCTATGATTCTGGGGACACATCTTCATCCTGAAACCCTGATGTCAATTTGTGCAGTGCCAACTGCTACGTGCTACAGTCCTCCTCCCTGAGGCCTGCTCAGGTGCTACCTGAAGTACCTCAGTGAGGAGACCCACTCCCCTCAGCTGCTGCCATTGACCCCAATTGCAAATGGCAACCTTGAGGGCAGCTCATCCTAGTGAAGACCTAAGCCACCTCCTGACGCACCTTCCTCAGCTTGGGGTTATCCAGAAGACTAAGGTGACAAAACTCCAAACTCCACGAAAGTAAAACTATTGCAATCGAATTGTGGACCCTTGTCAGCACCTGTGACCCAAACAGAGACGTGAAAAATCATCATATGGAAGTGCCGCTCGTGCTGGGCCGGTTAAAACTCAGCAACTCTGCACAGGGAAGTCCTGCAGACTTTGGGGTCTGCTGAGGGGCTCCTGCTCCTCCCACACATCTGGTGGAGCTGCAGCTGTGCAGCAGTTATCAATGTCAGAATTTGCTGCTAGGTCTTGCTTCACAGAGAGGGGTTAGAGTGGGTGTCGGGTCAGGGTTGGTTACAATGCGCCTTTCAAACTTTTATTGATTTCCTAATCTCTTCTTCAGGAAAAAAAAGGGGGGGAAATTGAAGAACTATGCTGCAAGCTCTACAAACTTTATTTCCCGGAGATCTACTCACCCACGCCCACATACTGGGAGGGATTTCTTCTTAAAGAGAGAGAAGTGCCAGCCAAATTTTCCTTCTAAAAACATTTCAGGAGTTAGCAATTAAAAGGCCTTGGGATGAAGAGAAAGCCAAACTCAAAGTGAAGGAACGGATACCCTTGCTCAGCTGCCTGGCTGAAGCACTGCTAGTTCATGCCTTAAAGCTCTGTTTCAGCTGGCACTGATACATATGCCCAGCCATTATTGAATTTGGGCTGTGTGCCATTAAATAAGCATGTAAAATGAGTTCATACTCAGGGCCTAGCTGAGCTGATGTCCCCAGTGGGGAGCACCTCAGGTCTTACTCCTTGCTGGAAAGCTGAAAAGGACATCATCACACCTCAGCAGCCTGCATCACCCCTGAAGAGCTTGAGGCTGACAGATTTTCAGAGTTTTTAAGAGAACTGGTGCAGAACTTGAGGAGCTGAGGTGAGCACTTGAGGAAGTGAAAGAACATGTAGGTAAGGGCACACAGAGAAACATCAAAATCATTGAATGAATACCCATCAGCAGAACTTTCTCAGCCCAGCGGATGAGAGTCACTGCAGACAAAATCTGTATGAGAAGAAGCAATCCATAAGTATAGAGAAAGGACTAGGAGAGAACAGAAACAAAAGGATATGACTGATACGGGTACAGAAGTAGTAAAATGAGAAACAATGAAAGAGGTAGCAGTAAAACATGCATCTGCCATTTAATCCGGGGTAAATACCCAGATTAGTGACATCAGTTTCTGCTGTTTATTTGGAGCTTACTTTGGAGACAAGTCTCCTAAAGCTACCGCAGCTGTGGTACAGCCCAATGGAAAGTAAAGCCCGGGGCTTATCCCAGCCATGGCTGTTCTTGTAAAAGACAAGTGACAGGCAGAACAAAAGTTTATGTGGAGAAATGCTCCTTCTTCAGAGCTTTTGTGCTCTTAAAAGGTTGGCATAAGCTGAGAGAGTGATGAGAAGAAAAGCTTCACAGTTCTTCTTCATAAATTTCCACATTACTCTACAACCACTTGGTGCTTAGATGTGCTGTCCTGCTCATCTTGGTCCAATTACGGGGCCTTGGCATTGGGATTTAACAAAATAGCAGTGCTCACCAAACCAGCTCTGCTGCAAGGGTTCAGGTATGCCAACTCACAGCTTCATGCTGTTATGAGTTAAACTGCACCAAGAGGATGAAGACAAAGTGATTTACCTGAGATGATGGGACAGAAGCTGTACTGCTGTAGAGCAGAGGCAAGCAGGCACCACTGCAGCTGAAAGGAGCTTCTCCCCCAGGAGAACAGCCATTTGACCAGCCTCCGTATGTTTTCACCCAGGACAGATGTCTTCGCTTCCTCGCAAAGGCTGGCTCTGGTTCTCTCGTTTCCTAAAAAAAATTAACAAAACCAATTCGTGCAGAAAAATGGCTTGCTGCTGTTCTTGCATTTAACTAGGCCAGCACAGGAGAAAAATTCCACCAGCCGCACACCTGATCCCACTGTGGTGGTCATGTTCTCACCTAACCTGTTAGGAACAAAGCTGTAAGGTGAGACATTTTAACAGGGGCACTGATGTTCTTAGAGATAAAGGCATTACATTTCTGCTGGCTTTGTTGCTTTCGGATAGGGACTGGGAGGGCTGCTCAGCTGTGCTTAAAGCATTACTCAACACCAGGGGCAGCTGGCATCCGCTGAGGCACATGGAAAACCTGATGCCAAGCAAGTGGGGCTAATTAATACCCGTTTCTTAAATTAGAAAGCTCTTAATGACTAATGTTTAAAAATAACACCCTAACAATATCTAAAAATAGCTGCTGCTGAGTCCCAGAGTATTCTGACCTCCATTAAATTGGAAGTCCATTTCCCGTGACTGGTGGTGTAAATCACATTTACCTTTTATATCCTGTTCTCTCTGGGATTAGCTGCAAAGCCTAATGCTTGACCTTGAAAGCTTGTTTGCAAACATAGAGGAGTAACCTATGGCACTCTTCAGAGTGGTGTGCAATATAGGGGTTTAACTAAGCAATTGAAGGAAGTGTCTTTGTGCTATGTCCCAAAGTGAGATCTGTTTCTGCCTGCTCCAGGAGGGGTGCTGCCAGGGTGAGTACTCTAGCAAGTGGTTTGCTTAGATCTAGCAATAAGGTGCCTTGCAGGAAAGGGTAATGTAAAAAAAAAAATCCCTCAAAGTTTAATTTTCCTTATGCATAATATAGTAAATAAAATAATCTGGAAGACAAACGTAGCTTGAGGACTTCTAGTGCTCTTCACATAGCACGTGGTGGGAACAGAAACCAAACTGGTTGCTGGTGACAACCACCTGCTTACTCTCGCTGTGCACCTCCATGCTGTGTTTGGCCATAACGTTTGCCATGCTACATTGCAGTGCCCTGTGACAGCTGTTACAGAGAACAGTATGCAATGCACCCCTACCCGGTAGAACTCAGAAAGACCGTGTGATACCCACCAGAAAAAGGATTTCTGAGAGAAACCCTCTGCATTTTTCTCACTGCTTGCCAATTGGGCAAATTACTTCCACAACCACACACAACAGGTTATTTTCGTGTAAGCATTAGATATAGAGTGTCTGAAATGAGCCCTAAAATGTGCCACCCTAAAGCAAAGCTGGTCTTAAGTTTTGCAAGGGGCTGGTACTCTCATCCAGCACCGCCTTCCTTCCCACTCTATGTCTGCACCAAGCAGATGCTCTCCATACCAAAGAGAAAGAGCATGTCTGAGCACAAGTCTCCAGGTCTGTGGGACTGCCAAACCCATGCATTTTCCATACATTTCAATTTTTTTCCAATCATCTGGTGCAAAGTTTAAGGTGGATTCTAGGTTGTTCTGAGAAGAAACGCTGCACATTTTTGTTATGCAGAGATCAGTGCCTGTCATGATGTCATCTGGAGACAAAAATTGCAGTCCTGCCTCATTAGTGAGATAAGGTGAATGTAAACCAGCTTTCGCTTTCCTCACTCTACTCGTTCCAATAGTCTTCATTAGTTTCAACAGATGGTTTTCCTCCCTTTCCCTGCAAAAATTTAGGCTTTCCCTGCAAACAGGCATCAGCTCTTTTGCAGGATTGGAGCCTAAATTTGTTTCTGTTTCTGAATTCCAAGTTGGATTTTGATGCAACTGTTATTTTATATATTAAAATATCAGGTTTCTGCCCACACACAAAATGCATGATGTATAACAGACCTTTCAAGACAGCCTTTGGAACAGGCCACTTAACTGCTATTTATACCAAAGGAAGAGTTCCTATTCCTTGCTTTTCAGATGGAATTTATATATGACAAAACTGTGAAGGTGTTGCTCCTCAGAAGCTCCAGAATGTACATCTGGTTTCACATGCTGTCATTTAGCCCACAACCTAAAATCATAAGCTGAGTCTCCACAGAGGCTAATGAAAATTATTCCCCTTTGAGCTGCTTTATTAAAATGCAACCTCAAGAATTACTGGCAAGTCAGGAAAGAGGCTTTAATCCAATACTTGTTATCCTCTTCCACAGGTTTTAAATCACTCTCGTTGCTCCCCAGTTTGAGCAAATACACCCTCATTGTTTTTGTAGTCCTGCTGTGACCTTCTGGGAACGTTTTCATCGTGTAAAGCAACCTGCAGCTCCCTACTTTATAAATCTCACTCATTCTGAGTGTTAACACCAGCTAATTCTCTGCTTTAGGAGGAAATCATGTTTGTTTTAGTGAAGAGTCTGCTGGGAAGAAGAATATTTCAATTTAAAATATTTTTTTCCATTTCATAAATTGTCTCGAGTTTTCTTCCCAGTGGGCACTAGAAGCCTGTTTATATAAGCGGAGAGGGAAGCTTACTTTCCCATTACTTCCACAAAAATACGATTAACAGCGATAACTATGCTAATTATTGCACTAACCGCACTTGGAAGGCACCTTACTGGCTGGAGAGGGAATGCATTTGGGTAATAATTAACTTCTTTTTTCCTCAATTACCTTTTATTAGGAGAGTGGAAGGTGTCAAAGTAAAACAGCTGCATATCTTCCAAGAAAAGCCCATGTTTTCCGAAGGAATTCGAGCGGAGGTGCTTTATTAAGGGAACCGCTCAGGACAAACATTAGCATGGCAAGCACAGCCGTTCAGTTACTTGGCTTCTCTCTCAGTCTGCTCGGCCTAATTGGGACACTAATTGCTACTATTCTGCCTCACTGGTGGCGAACGGCGCATGTGGGCACCAATATTATAACAGCTGTGGCGTACATGAAAGGGCTCTGGATGGAGTGCGTCTGGCACAGCACGGGCATCTACCAGTGCCAAGTGCACCGCTCGCAGCTCGCGCTGCCGCCTGACCTCCAGGCAGCCCGTGCCATGATGGTAATTTCCTGCATCCTTTCTGCTCTGGCTTGCGTGATCGCCGTCGTCGGTATGAAGTGCACGCGCTGCGCCAAAGGGACCTCTGCCAAAGCCTCCATCGCGGTCTCCGGAGGGATTGTTTTCATCTTGGCTGGTCTCGTTTGCCTGGTACCCGTTTCCTGGACCACTAACGACGTCGTTACAGATTTCTACAACCCACTGCTTCCCCAGGGGATGAAGTACGAGATAGGCCAAGCCCTGTACCTGGGCTTTGTCTCTGCATCGCTGACCATCCTCGGCGGTGCCCTGCTCTGCACCTCGGGCCAGTGCAGCACAGACCAGGCCCCACAGCAGCCACGGCCCTGCAGCAGCAGGACGGCTCCCTCCTGCAGACCACCAACTGCCTACAAGGGAAACCACGCTTCTTCCCTGACATCTGCTTCCCATAGCGGCTACAGATTGAATGACTATGTGTGAGTTCCCTATGAGCTGCCTGCAGGACACAGCTGCATCAGAGTTTCTGCATGGCATAAGACAAAGCTAAGATGATTTTTAATTTATAAGGGTAACAATACAGAGTTCACTGTTGTTTTTTTCTTCCTTCCCTTTCTTTCCATAGAAAGAATTTGAATCCAGAACTGCTCGCTTCAGTGCACGGAAAATAAATGCAAAGAGAACTGTGATACTCCATGGACTGCAAATACCTGCCTACTTCAAGCTGGGGTTTTGCATACAGGCAGTTCCAGAGCAGTTTTGCTAAAAGTGGTGTTTGAGTTTGTAGTTTCTGCCCTGCAACAACTACGAACTGGCCACAACTTCTTACTTGAGCAGTGTTCCCACAAAAGAAGATGCAGTTTTGCCTAAAACAGAATTTCATGGCAAAGCACAGCAGTGATTTCCTGTTGAGTTTCTCATTTCCATAATGTGTGATATCTCACTGTGACAAGTTAGTCGTTTGACTTAACTTTTTTTTTTGTAGCGTTCAGAAATTTTAATACTAATAAAACCCATGTAGCATGTCGTAGCCAATATTTTAAAAGTTTCTGCAATGGTTTTATAAGATTTTAGTACTTTTTTGAAATATAATGGAAACAAACATTTTCAGTTGATCACAGAGTGATAGAATGGTTTGGGTTGGAAGGCAGCTCTAAGGTCATCTAGTTCCAACCCCCTGCTATACCTCCTCTAGATCAGGTTGCTCAAAGCCCCATCCAACCTGGCCTTGAATGCTTCCGGGGATGGGACATCCACAACCTCACTGAGCAACCTATTCCAATGTCTTACCACTCTCACAGTAAAGATTTTCTTCCTAATATCTAGTCTATCAACTACAGGGTTTTTGAAATATGAGCAATAGAAAAAAAGTACACATTTGATTTTAAACTCCAATTAAAGGTGGAGAAAAAATAATTAAATAATTATCAGAACTTGCCACAGAATAGATATTTGATTCCTTAGGGGATATGATATTGTGAATATCCATGAATTCTGCAGATTAGAAAAACTGTTTTTAGAATGCTATATCCCAAATATGATGTGATTAACAAAACTTCTTAGGTTCAGTCCCAGTGCTAGAAGAGGTTCTGCTCAGGAATTATAAGCACTGCCTTCCAGGAGGAATATATGATGAAGAAAATCCTGATAAAATGCAATAATTCACCTTTGTATTCAAACAGTTGAGAAAAATAAATGAGCACTTCATATTACAGTGAAGACCAGTAGAAAACATACTATGTGACCATGGTATAAAACCATCAAAACCATAGAAGCCCTCCATTCCTGCTAGCCCCACAGAGCTGTAAGTCCCTCTGGATCAACATATAGACCAACATACTGACATTTAACAGGGCTGAAAAAAGCACTTCCAACAACTGTGAGGTGGTGCACTTCATTTGGACAAAAGCCTGTGTGCAGTTATGTTATCACTGGGCAGCGCCTCCAGAACTGTGAGTCTTTCAGCACTTCCCACGTTCTCACCCTGTACCTTTCTTTCCGTGGTTGATTACCAGCCTTTTCTTTAATGTTGATTTGAATTTTGACCGAGTGTTTTTCAGCATCGAAGCCAGTCATCGTCATCACTGCTTTTAAAAAATGAAACGACATTTTAAAGCAATTTGCTGAGAGCAGCAATCACAAAAAGGATGTGGGGCCAGGCTCTGGCACTGGAGTGGTAAAAGACCAGTGTTTTATTAACTGCAGATATTACATATGATGTGAAAAAAAAGATTGTACAGAAACCTCACCAACACTGAAAACAACTTAATAACAGATTTGGGGATGCAAGGAATGGATTAAAAAACTGCCTTAGACAATGGATTCTTAGTTATGGTGAAGTAAAATTGCTCATAGTCTATTGCATATTTTCTGGGATGCTTTTTTAGGGGGAAAGGTAGCCTAATAAAGGTGGCCAGTTACGTAGGTCTTTTTCTGTGTTTATGCTACGGTAGATCTAGCCAAGTGATTATGATATCAACTTTGAACAAGAGATTTGGACAGCCATGAATACTAGAACACAAGTCCAAGTCCAGGAAATGGGCTTGTGTGTCATTAGGTAGTATGTTTGCTATATACTGATAAATTATTTCACTTGCCAAGATGTTCGCGTAGTGGGAATGCTCATGTGTAGTGCTATTCTTACTGCACAAATTCCCAGCCAAATAGGTTACGTGATAGTAGTAAGAACTGGCAAAAATACCTGGAAGTGCTCTGATGTCAATAAAGAAAGTGAAATGGTTTGTTTCACATGGTGCTGTGAACCGGTGGATCCTATCCCCTGCTAGAATCAACATCAACATATGTTTCTGTTTCTTTTCTTTTTTTTTTTTTTTCTTTTCTTTTTAAGCTGTCATTTGGAGCAGTCTTATCCACTCGAGCAGTATGAAAGGTCTGGCAGCAAACAGGCATGTCACTGAGACCTCAGCCAAGGGCTGAATTCCCGGTGCCTTCGCCTTGCTGAGTAACCCCTCAGCCCTCAGTGGCATCCAAGTGCAAAAGACTGCCAAGGACAAGGGCTGAGTTGCCTTGATATCGTCTCATAAAATATGTGCAACTCTGATTCAGGGCATCACAAACAGCCAAATATAAATCAAAGGAACAGAAGAGAAAAAAAGTATTTAGTTGCTGCTGGAAATGGTTAATAGTTCAAGGGAGGAAAATGCATCATTCTTTTATGACTGAACCTGTGGGATTAAAATCATGAGCATCCTTGCCAAACAGTATTCCACCACCTCCCTTCATTTGCAGAAGAAAGATCTGACCAGCAGGCCACAGAAACAAACTGATCTAATGGACTGGAGGCGGGCACAGAGGCAAACCTAGGCTCTGGATGCAAGGTAGGTGCTTGGGAAGTGATTAACTTTTTGGTAAAATCAACACACATCAGTCTTAGGCTCTGAAGACACTGTTATGTTCAAACCTGCCCATCTGCACAGTGGAGGCCACAAGATCGTGATACAGAAGGGTTACACAAAGCAGCACCTGGGATATGCAGTGCTGCTTGCAGCCACAAAACCAGACTGGGCAGAGAGAAGCTCTTTGGGCTGTGACCAGTGTGTTTGTTTTAGGTTCTCCACAGCACCTAGCACAAGTGCTGGAGTAATGTAAATGGCAAACTATAGGAACAGTAACTCATTTCCTCAAGAAATGTGCCTGAGTTAGTAATATGAAGAAATGAGTTAGAAGTTCCAGTAATTGAAGACAAAAGTTATCAGATCATCTCTACAATTAGCTGTTAATCAGGGACTTTGAATTTGTCCGGTTTTGGGACCTCCAACACAAGAAGGACATGGAGCTGTTGGAGCAGGTCCAGAGAAGGGCCATGAAGATGATCAGAGGGCTGGAACACCTCCCCTATGAGGACAGGCTGAGATTGTTGGGGCTCTTAGCCTGGAGAAGAGAAGGCTCCAAGGAGACCTTATAAAAACCTTCCAGTACTTGAAGATGCCCTACAGAAAAGCTGAAGAGGGACTTTTTATAAGGGCATGTAGTAACAGGACAAGGGGAAATGGCTTTAAACTGGAAGAAGGTAGATTTAGACTTGATATTAGGAAGAAATTATTTATTGAGTTAGACAGTGGAATAGGTTGCCCAAAGAGGTTCTGGATGCCTGAAAGTGTTCAAAGCCATGCTGGACAGGGTTTGAGCAATCTGGTCTAGTGAGAGGTGTTCCTGCCTATAGCACAGAGGTTGCAACTAGATAATCTTAGAGCTCCTTTCCAACCCAAACCATATTGTGATTCTATAATTCTATGATAATTCCGTGTATTAAGATTGATGGAAATTTTGTGTACAGAATATTTACAGCTATTTGCTTACTTTGCTGTGTATCCAGTAAGATGGCTTGTGGAGAAATAGGTTAGAAAGATGGGCAAAGGTAAAGGCCATGACACTGAGGAGGTGCTTACAGAAGAGAAAGCTCAAACTTTTTTCTGCCTAGCTGATCTTCTAAAATATATTATCTTTTCCTGCATGCCTTATTTTGCCATGCAATATGAGAGAGACTTTATTTTTTAATTTCTTTTCTTAGGAAATAATTCATAAAGCTTAGCCTGTGCCCAACCTGGATATTAGGAAACATTCCTCAGCAAGAGCGGTGATGCAGTGGCACAGGCTGCCAAGGGAGGTGGTGCAGTCACCGTCCCTGGAGGTGTTCAGGAGCCGTGGGTGGCATTGATGGGACGTGGGCAGTGGGCGTGGTGGGGGTGGGCTGGTGGTTGGACTGGGTGATCTTAGACATCTTTTCCAACTTTAATGATTCTATGCTTCTATGCATTGCTATTACCTAGATTTCCCTTTTCTCACTGATAAATGAGTGCATGGTCATGTCAATTCCTAGGTTATTTCCTGTCTTTTCCTATTCTTCTTACCATTACACCAGAAGACATGTCTGAATCTAGAGAGGCTAGATCCTGACAACCCATAAATCCATAGGAGATCTCCCTTGAAGTCACTGAATTATAGAATGTCTCAAGTTGGAAGAGATTCATAGGGACCATAGAGTCCAACTCCTCACGTTATTCCACTTTCTCCAACTCTCATCCTGCCCAAACAAGAGATCAAAATGAGGTGTTTCCCTTTGCTAAGAGACCTGCCATTTTGTAGGACGGTTATTCATTAGCTTTAACATCTGAATGGGTGAAAAATACTCCGTAGAGCATGGGCAAGATGCACTGAATTCCTTTTTTTTTTTTTTTCCTTCGGATGAAGGCTTCCTAGGGAAAAAAATGTTGTTAATTTTATTTTCTAATTTAAGCGTGGGGAAGATCCATTCATTTTATTAGCTTGCACCTGAAACAACTTTGGTAAGCAAACTATTAGAAAACAGAGTGAATAAAAAGAGTGAATCAATGTGCAGATTTGATCTGTTAAGAGAATATGTATATGTACTTTATATATGCGTGTGGACATATAAAACAGTGAAATTCTGGCTCTATTGACTTTACTGAGGTCAGAATTTAACCTATAAGCTTATTATTATTGTCAATACTTCCAAGTCTATTATAGAGCTTTTAACTAAAAGGCCTCCAGAGCAAAGAGAGTCAAAGTCACGGGATTTTTTGCCCTGTAAGAACAGCAAGGTAGGACTTGGAATGGCCATTTCACAAAGTGTTTAATACTGAGCAGAGCAGCTGTATCCGCTGGAATGTATGAATGAGTCTCCCTTCCACTTGAGTCAAGGACAATCAATTTTATTTTTAAAATGTCATAATTGGTGATATTGATCAACACTCCCTAATGGGGTTGCTTTCGAATCCATACTGGCTTGGGTTATTGCTACTTCCCTTGCAATTCATGCTCAATTAGGCTGCCTTGCTAATGCATGTCAGCTTCATTTAATCGCTCCCGGGCTTGCAGTGTGAGAAAAGAGCAAGCTGACAGAGTAATCCCGCGCTTTCACTTTTCAGTGAGCTGCCTATTTGTCTTATTTGTTCACGTTTTAAGGGCTAAGCACTTGTTATACTGAAAAAAACAGAAAAGCAAAAGTCAAGAAGTACTAATAACCCTTGAAAAGCAGTTAGAACACGATCGCTTGTGCAAAGATTGTGCAAAAATTTTTGGTATTTTGAAAATAATGTGGATTTTGTAATTAGGGATGCTAATGAGTAGAATCTGTCTCATAAAAACTGCAAAAAGAAATGGTGAGAAGCAAACAACTTCTTCTGGCTACATCCTTGGAAGAACAGTCTGTTTATTCGCTGGTTGGCTGAGGATAATGTGGCAGAAGCAGCAGGATTAGCTGGGGATCATATCCTTATGGTTGCTTCCATAATATCTAACATTAATGTTAAGAAATGTTAATTGATTATGAGAAAGGGAGGAAAAGAGAGGTGGCAGCAAGCCAGCAAAAAGGAATTGACCACTGAACACCTGAGATCTTCAGTCTGAAAGCAGTGCCTGCATTTCCCAGTTGTGAACTGAAACAAAGTGAAACCTGCGAGCAGCAAAGCATCTTGGCTGCAGACAGAGGCTCTCAGGGTGTTTCTGTCAAGATCTGAAACCAAACACCGAAGGAAGGAAAACGCAGGTATGAGGAAAGTGAGGGAAAGGAGCTGAAGGGGGCTCTGTGCAGCTCAGTGCCCCCTTTATGGCTGGGCTGGCTGTCCCTGGCCGCCTCCCCACCTCCTGGTGAAAGGTTGGGTTTGCTGAAGGAACAAAGACATCAGAGAAACACGTGGAAGCAGTGCTGTGAGTCCTGGATTTCCAGCTCCTAAACCTGATGCGTACCTGGGGAATCAGCCCCAGGTCTCACCATGAGAGGTAGACTAAGGCTGCATTGTATTTCTTGTTTCCTTCTAATTTTGCAAGTGCGAGAGGTGGATGTTGCTGCTCAAATGTCTGCCTGATGCTTAGGGGAGGAAGAATAGTCTATAACATTTTGGGGTGCCTTGCTTCCTTGGAGATGAGGACACAGCATCAGAGCAGTGCATTCTGCCTGGAGGGAACCCTGACCTGGGTTGCAGCTGAGTTGATGTCATTGTTCAGAACTTTAGAGGAACCATCACTCTCAGCCTGCGGATCCCTCTCCTGCAAGAGGCAAGTGGCAGGACCTCATGTCTGCACCTCTGCAGAGCTATGCCCACTGCTATGCCCAACAAAGCTATTGTAGGGGAGCATTAGAAAGACAATATGAAAATAACCTCACACCGGTACATGGCTGCTTGCCACTCTCTTTCTGTTTTTCATTGATTTCTTAAGCTTTTCATTTCCTAGACATGACAGCCTCCCTCTTGTTCCCTGTTTCCTCTGATCCAGACTTGCCAGGTTCCTTGGCTTACGAGCTTACTTCCTTCTAGTTTTAAGCTTGCTGAGGGCTGTGCAGATGACGGAAATTAGAGCAAAGAAAACTGAAACCACTCAAGACAGGCAGGGAAAAAGAAAGCTGTGGGCTTCAGTCTGAGATTTCAGCTTAACAGGGCCAAAAACATTCCAGTATTCTTACAGAGACGTACCATTAGTAGTGCATGAAGACGGTCAGATGGTAACAACACTTACAGAGGCCACCTAGAAGTGCTCTGTGATTCATTACTATTGTCTTCAAATAAAAAGTTACCCGAACTCTACACAGGGTAATTTTTTTTTTTTTTTTTTTTTTTTTTACTATAGCTAGCTCTCTTCTGTATTTCTCTTCCTGCAAGTTACTTTTTTAGAGCTATCTTGTACAGCATTTTTATAAAGAAAGGAACAGTGCTATGTATATACTTACTAGTATATTTTAACTGTGATATTCTTGCTCAGTAAACCTGGAGATCCAGCATGCATTTAGGGTCTAATCTTACAATATTATGGCCAGCATAGCTTTGGGCAGAAGCCAACAGAAAACACCCATACTGTCAATTCTTGCTCTCTGCATCCAGTTGCTGTGGGCGTTAATTGCCTAACATGAATCATTTGGGTTCATCTACTTTGTATTCCTGTTTTGGCTACCAATAACTGAGTATTTTTCACTATTCTTTTCACACTGAACACTCAGCTAAAACATAATAACAACCAAAAAAATCATCCACAAGTTCAAAAAACTCTCCAAAAATTGTTTCATGGTTTTAAAGGTCTTTTACATACATGCATAAATATACATCTATTCATTTACTTGCATGTATGTATTTTACCAGCTTTAATTTTTGCAGTTGAGTTGGATGAAGCTGAATTATGTTCGTGAGCATCCATAAAGTGTACTTAAACTGGTCACTATGTACTCCTCCATACCAGTTTAATTACATGAACACTTTATTGGTATGTATTACAAATTGTTCTCCTGTCCCAGGTTGTGACAGACAGGCTTCTTTAGATGTTCAGGTGTAGGCAGTGCAAACCCAGAAGCTGCTCCCCCTCTCCCAGCTTTTCCTTGCCTATACCAGTTTTGAGCACATTTGAATTTTTAAAGTTACATTACACAATTATTTCAACGGTAACAGAGTAAAGAGAAAATTGATAACTCAAGTAACGTGGTCACTGATGTCTGTGGGGTATAGGACAGAAGCATTATGATGAGAAAATTCAGTTTAAACTTAACTGCAGTTAAGTTATGGCATAATAAGTATACACATGTACCTGGTGAGATTTAGGATTTCTAACTCTATAGTAAAACCCAGCGTAGAATGGAGTAGGAAAGAAGCATCACACGATTCACTGTGTGTGACAGACAGACTGCACCTTTGAAAGACCACCATTGGTACAGAGGGACATCCACTGCTATACAGAGACAGAACAGAATATCTGACCGAACTTCCCCAACCTCAGATGGCTGCTGCAGGACGCAGTCCCCTAATAGGACCTTATAGGACTCCCATGTAGCAATGGTGTGGCCACAGCTCCAGTTCCAGTGTGTGACTGAGTGAAGGGTGCTGGCATCATGTTCTGGACACTCCAATGGCTGTCTCAGTGAGAGACCGGCAGCCTGTCTCCACCTCCTGTAAAAGCCAGTGGTGAAACATCCGGAATTAAGCCAGACTTACACAGAAATAGGGCTGCTAGCAGGAGCAGGGAAGTGATCGTACTCTGTACTCAGCACCGCTGAGGCTGAACCTCAAGTGCTGTGTTCAGTTTTGGGCCCCTCGCTAGAAGAAAGACATTGAGGCCCTGGAGTGTGTGCAGAGAAGGGTAATGGAGCTGTGAGGGGTCTGGAGCATAAGTCTGATGGAGAGCAGCTGAGGGAACTGGGACTGTCTGGTTTGGATAAGAGGAGGTTCAGGGGAGACCTCATCACTCTCTACAACCATCTGAAAGGAGGCTGAGGAGGCTTGGTGGGGGCGGGTCAGCCTCTTCTCCCATGTAATAGCAATAGGAGGAGAGTTAATGGCCTTAAGTTGCACCAGGGGTGGTTCAGGTTGGGTGTTAGGATAAATTTATTCTCCAAAAGAGTGGTAAGGCACTGGAACAGGCTACTCAGGGAGGTGGTGAAGTCATCATCCAGTGGAAGATAACAGGCTTATCTGATTCCTTATTTTCTTATCTGACAATGGTAGTTTTCCATACAGAACTTAAAAGAACATTTTTTAAAAAAACTTCTAAAATTAGGTAGAAAAGATCTTAGTTTTTCTTAGGGAGTGGATAGTGTTGAGAGTGACTGGACGGAAGGGCAGAGCTAGTGAGTGGAAAGCTCATTTGAGTAACTGGGATTAGGATGTGCAGGTAGGAACTGGTCTGCCAAAAACAAGAGCAGGCCAAACACGGGAGACCAGCTTTATGGAGTACTGACTAGTCCTGTTCCCATACATCACAGTGTGCCAAGTTCTCTAGATGTCCCTCCTTACTGTAAGTACAACAAATATGACATATTGATATATGGCTTCTGCTGTATCTATTTACCTATACGAAATTAAAGATAGAGGAAGAGAAAAACAATTAAAGAAAAACTGAACACATACAGAAAAACTCAATCCATCAACACAGAATGAGTAATTAAACTTAGAAATTGTGTCCCAAAATATCTTAAAAAGTAAAAGATAAAATCTACATAAAGTCAGAGCGTCCACCTCAGTTGCTACTGAATGCTACCAGTACGTTGCTCAGATTAGGTAAATAAAATGAGAAAGCTGAAAGAACTGGTCAGACACATCATTCTAAATATCCTTTACAAAGATGTAACACCATTCCAAAATACAAGCATTGTGTTCCTTAGTCCCAGTGACAGTGGAGCAGCTCAAATGTTTTCTTGTAGCCACCACCACAGACTAGCTGACATCGTATTTGCATCCAGCTGCAGGGATAGAAACACAGCATACTTTTGCACAGTAAGAAAATCAGTGAAGTAAAATTCACATCAGGAAGTTGGTAGTTATTTAGCAGGTTACTGGTCAAAGTGTTTGCCACAGTTTCACTGAGGATTTGGCTTGATCTAGTTAATAAAAGAAAAATGAGACCACACAAGAACAGAAGTTAAAAGAAATTTTCAAGAAAATTATGGAAACTTCCATTTACTGAGCCAGCATGGCTGAACTCAACTATGAAGAACTTGAGAACAAAAAGAAAGAAGGAACTAAAAAGTAGTTGCCGGAACATAATCTCAGATTCTTTTCCTTTTCTCAAACTTGCGTAACGTAAAAATCACAGTTCTTACACTAAATCTGTTCATCAATGAAACTTTACCATATGCTGCAGCCAAGAGTGCTTCAAAAAAAGGCAACCTTATAATCTTGAATACCCCTGCAGAGTTCATCTAAATAGTCTGCTTGAGATGGAGAAGAATTAAAGATATTACAAGCATTCATATAAGGAAATAGTACTGATTCATGTAAATTTTTACCTGCATGAATGCTTTCCGATTCTCTTGGTAGGTACATCACTCAAAGGTAATATTACAAACGCTGCAGCAGTCTCCAAGGCAGCAAGAAAGAGCACTGGCTTGTACCGGCCATTAATCAAAGCCATCTGTTAAAATCACTTAAATTTGTTCAGACTGCATGAAGGAGGTATATTTATTTTAACACCATCAGATTCCTATCTTTATTTTCAAACAGAGCACAGTAAATATTCTTATTCCAATATATTTCAATTCTTACACCGTTCAGATCAGATTGAGTTGCATCAGATTTGAGTTGCATCATGTATGCTTTTGGAAGGCAGCTGAGGAGAAAGACTCTGAAAGTTGGGATAGTTTAGTAAAATATTTTCCTTTTGCTGAGCTCTGTCAGCCCAGTGAGTCAGCTTCAAACTTGTTAGCATTTCCAACAGCTTAATGGAATTAGTGTTTGTTTCCTCTACAGTGAGAAAAAAACATCACTTTGCAGCTATTTAAGATGCCAGCTGCAGAAAAGTGACAGCAGTTGAAAAGGTATTTCTGCCCTCCATAATATGAAAGTGCTCACCTAGTGACTCAAATGAACATCAAATACTGTACTTCTGGACACACAGGCTCCTCCCATGGCTTCAACTCATCATGTCCCATACTCCCAAGTAAATTTACTGCTTTTGGCTTCTAGTTTGGCACCTCATCTCTGAAGTTACATGGTAGGCATAAGCAAGCTGACAAATTAAAATAGACATGGGCTTTGAACAGCGTTTCTGAATGTCTCATTGCTTCAAAGGCCAAAATTGTTTAATATTGGTTCATTAGAGGAACTCACACTTTACAAACATGAGACTCTTCAAATTAGCCCTCTCTTTTGGTAACAAGTATATCATAAACACTCAATATCAGCCTGTAAGTTCTCCAGTAGGATTTCCCAGACCTTTATGCCTAGGCTGCATCAGAGGTCCACCACTCACTCTGTGAAAATGAGTAACTGCATTTTAACCTTTGGAGTCCCTGGGATATTATACGGTTATCTCATATACTCTTCAGATGATGTATTGAGTTTTTGCTTCTGCATCTTTTAGATGACAACTGATGACATCACTATACTTGTAGTTGTTACTTTATTTATGCTCGATCAGATACCAAAGCGTGAAAGTCAACAATATCCAATCTAGGTGAAATCATGTTTGACTTTCATAGTTACGACTGCATTTTAAAACATCCCCAAATGACAGAAAACTCTGTGAAAAATACTCTATGAAGTTCCACCGTCATTCAGTATCTCAATTCTTCCATCCTCTATACTTCCATAAATTGTTGGTCTTCCCATTCAACAGTTCATTATTATTGCACCAGTAACTAGATGACAAACTTTAAAGGCAAAAACTTATGGACTTACTGGCTTTTGTGAGCTGGTATTTTATTCCTTGCCAGCAAAGTATCTATCCTACATCCACATGCTGTTCACAAACATCGTAACTTCTCTTTTCCTGTCAACATAGGAAATGATTTTGACAGTGTCGGTTCAATAAAAAGAAGTTTTAAAGAACATTTCATATCAGACACTGAGGATGCTGTTGGCAGAAAGCACTCAAAATTATGGATTAATGAGCGCTACATTTTAACAAAATTTCCTCCTTGTGCTTTTCACTTTGGAAAATAGCGCTACGTTTTCCTTCTAGCACAGATTTGCATCTGATTCCTTTGACTCTTTCTTCTTTAAATTAGTAAACTGTGCAGCTTATTTTGGAGAAGGGAGAAGAAAAGTCATCACTGATGTTAAACTATTAATAATCTTCATAGACATTGAACTATCAATATGCAATAGACACCTACCAAGGGCTGGCCTTGCCAGATGGTTGGGTCATGCTAATGGGTGAGTAGTGGAGATGGATACAGTTGGTATTTTAAACCATTTCTTCTGCAGGATTCAGAAGTTCTAAAATTAATCAGTCTTCTGCAAACTGGCAGTAACTAATTTAAAGATTTCAGTTGCTGAAGAGTAAAACAGAGATATTGCAGCTTTTCTTTAAGAACAAAACTCTTCAAATAAGCAGATGTGAAATTTCTAAAGGAAGCCTGGGTAAAAAGATTCTCTTTTCAAATATCCTCTCTCCTGCTGGTTCAAGACACCAAAGAGGGCCAATCTAATAATCATAGCTTTCCTGCAACATGGATATCTGGTGGTTCAAGACATCAAAGAGGGCCAATCTAATAGTCATAGCTTTCCTGCAACATGGATATCTCTATTTTTAAAGAAGCACAAAATACAGAACTTATCCTAAACTTACTGCTCTTTAACTAACTATTGCCAGTCCTGTCTAGATTTGTCCATGGGCTTTGAAACACTTCTAGGCATCAACAGACATAAAATCACCTCAAACTCATTTAGCTCATCTCTCTGGTGGTTACCGCTATCCTATTCTACTATTATTGTGACTTGCATCACTGGCAGTCTCTCAAGCACTGAGGGATTTAGCTCTGAGAACCCTGGGGAGGCATGCAAGGATCTCTGCCCCTGCTTTTTGACTATGACAGCCAAGCAGCAGGGAGACTGAGAGGACTGCTGCCAAGTTCACTAGAAAGGTTTTAAACAGTAACCAGCTTACTCAGCACTAAGCAGTGACAGCCAGCCTCAACGCTTTGTGGTGCAGGATGAAACAGCTTTGTGACCAAACTTTACCATCCCCCAGATCATCCAGAGGCCCAAGAGCTAGCTGTCAACAGCAGGGACCAAACATGAGCACAACCAAGTGCTGCCTGCCATGGGACACTGTAGTTCACACCAGTGGTAGAAGAGCATCATGACATGTATTTCTGAGTATGGCAACGCACCCCATGTCTGAGAGAGAAGCGGGAACTGGATCTGCATCTCAGCTTTGTGCCATTACAGCAGGCATATCCTCTGTATCCAAAGGAAAGGAATACTACAGCAGATTATGAGCTGAATTATCTGCTACATCTCCTCTAAACTTCAAGATATTCAATGGCAGCCAACTCCAACCCATGTTTCATCTGCAAGCATGTGGAAAAAGCCACCTACAGCTCCCTGTAGGTTAATCACAGGATCCCAAAGGATGTAGCCAATACCTCCCTTCCTATTTCAATGCAGTCTGAATTGGGTATTAACTACCTGCTGTGTTTGGCAGGTCTCTTATTCCTAAAATAAATAACTGTATGAAAAGTCATAAACTCTATATTGGACTTTTTCATAAAAAAAAATCAAAGTAATGTCAGGTTTTTAGCAGCCTCACTTATTGCAGTAAATCTGGCTTCCACAGCTGTTCATGTTGTACCGTGTGCTTCAGCCAAAAGTAGCTGCAGTCCAACATTTCCTTCTTAAGGTATCCTTTACCCAGAGCAAAGCCAAGTGAATTTTGGACACAACTAGCATGCTAGAAATTATGAATGTGCTCTTATTAGAGCAGGTTGCATGTTTTACATTAAATATTCATTCAAATAACAGTCCAGCAAAATGTTTGTCAAGATGATAGTTACTTTGGCTAAAAGAGCACATTTTTCCTCCAGTCTCCACCAAAACCTGCCCATATTTATCACATTGAGAATCTAAGGACATTACCAAAGATCTTGCTTAAACTCGTCTGAGCTCCTGCACTGGTGCCAGATCCTGGTCTCCTGTTTTATAGCCGTACCATTTCAGAAATTACTTGGTTCTCACTAGGGACAACCCTTTTACAGGTTCCACTGCAGCTCATAAAAGGGAAAAAAAAAGGGAAAAAAAAATAATAGAAAGTAGCATTTTCTGCTCCTGCCTGTTAAAATCCTGCTTGTGTCGAGCTGAAACTCCCAGAATGCCTCATAAAGAGATTTGATTTCAGTGTCATGGTTTTCTGTGAAGAACCAAGTTTTCCTCCACCTCACACATCCTCACTGCTTTCGCCCCACTTCTCCTTCATTGCAACTTTCTCTATCTCCCTTTCTTCAGTCACCACTTTCTTTAGCCTTCTCTGCGCTATGTTCCTGCAGCCATTTTTCCAGTCATGGAACAATCTTTCTTTGCTTGGCCATAGATGTTTTCTCCTGCTCTTTTTCCAAATCCACCTCTGAAGTCCCTGTTATAGACTTCTTACATTACTCCACTTGTGCTGGGGACTTGAAAGACACATTCATTTGGTGGTCATTTGGTGAGTAATTGGTTTCAATTAGACCCTGAACCTGCAGTAGGCTACACAACACTGGAGAGGCCTCCTCATGCCAGGCAGCAGACAGGGCATGCACCAAGCTTTGTACATTCTTTAATGCAGAGAACAGAAATGTTTGTGACACAGTTCATAAAGGTATTTGCTCCGTACTGCTTATCAGAAATACCGGACTGAAAAAATCCTGTGCCTTTGGTTACTCAGAAAACATCTCTTAAATCTTTCTTCTTTTTGGTATTCTCCCATTTCATGGCTAATGCACCTTTCCAGTCTCAGCATCACTCATATGTAGCACTTACTGTGTTGTCACAGTGGCATTAGTATTCTTTTTTTCCTTTGAAATCAGGGATGTAACCATGGGCCAAATTTACAACAGATACTACATATATAAAGTCTAAACATGAAAGTTTTCCTTTAAAAGACAGAGAACTTCAGTATTTTTGAAGAACTACATACCATATTCTGAATCAAAACCAGAGCTAGCAAGGCGGTTAAACAAATAAAGTTAAAGATTAGCAATATTGCCATCATGTGGCTACTATAAGCAAATGCTCAGGCACGATCCTGAATTTATTAAGTATCGGAAAGCAGAATGCATCCTCTGAACCCTGCTGTTAAAATTAAAAAGCAATGTTTAAAGTTGATATTTATTATTATAGATTACCAGTAGCTACCTTCCTACATTAGGGGGTACAATAGACAGTTACATTACCCTTTTCACTATCATCCCTATCCTCATGGATTTACAGCTAACACTTAAGAATTCACTCCAAAATCAATCTTGAGTTATTCACTAAGAATTTAGAAAACTGAGAATCACCTCTTACTGCAGAAAGCAGTAAGGAAGATCAAATAGTCGTTTTACATACCTTTCATATCTGTAATGGTTTATAAATGTTAAAGCTCAGATGCCGTAATTAGTTTCTCTTACTACTGTTAGAAAGATTTGTTCTTTTCCATAATGTTATTCTCTCTCTTTTCCCACCCCATTCTCTGCATAATCACAACAAGCAATACTACACTGACCAAAAAATGGACAAGACAAGAGATGTCCACATCACAACATGACCTGGGTTTTTGCAAATTTCGTATAAAGTAGAATGCGTGCATACATCTGATTTGTAAGTAGTTGCAAACTTACAGTCCATTTTGAAAACTGCTTCCTTATTTCTGGGAATCTGATGAACAAAATAGAAAAAAAAAGTGTATTTACTCACAGCACTTCTACAAAGAACTAATCCATACGGGCACTTGTAAGACACTCCAGTTTTCCTGGTTGAAGAACAATCTAGGTATGCATACACACACTTTCCCACTACAGACCATTCTATGAGACACATTCCAATAACCAATAGCTCGTCTTTGTTACTGTACTGTCTGCTCTCAAGCACACACGCTTGAATCCAGACAAAATATTGCAGCAAGACTGGTTGGTGTTATCACTGTATATGCACATGAGACAGACTAATTTAGCTTGTTGCTGGCCCCAGTCATTGCCGTATAATAAATCATCATACAGTCAGAGATGCAGCTTTTTTGTAGAGTCAAAATACAAGTTTAAAATGCTGGAGCACAGAGCCAATGTATTGTCTCTCTTCTGCTTGCAGACTAAATCCATACCTTATTTTATGCCCCACTATGCATAAGTACATCCAGCTGGTGCAACCTTGCTGGTGCCAGGACAGGCAAAATAAAAACATCCACGAAGGTCCCACAGTGCTCAGTATGTAGTAGGTGGCATTCATTTAGCCCAAAGTATGGTTTTAAACCAGTTCAATTAAACAGGCTAATATATACAAATATCCATTTCCATTTCAATCTGGCCTGTTTCCCTTAGCAAACAAAATTTAAGAATGCCTATTTTACATTATTTCAAATAAATATGCCTGCACAGCTTATTTATTTATTTTTGCTGTTTAAGTGCACAGGAAAATTTTATACCTAGACAAAACCTGACATTATTTATAATCATCGCTGGTGTGCCTAAAAATCATACCATGCAAGTGTCAGAGAAATAAGGCCCTACAAAATGAAGGTTTTCTGGTTAATATAAGTCATAGCAAGAAAAATGTTTGGAAATGTAAAATATTAAGGAAAAAAAAGGATATAAACATAGGCTAGAGTGCATGTGAGCACTTATGTACTTAAGCGCAGACTGAATCTAACATCTCTGTAACTGCATGGCACAAAGAAGCTCTTAACACTGAAGCTTTGGAGATCTCAGACATTCATCAGTCCAGGCTAAAAAGATACGAAAAAGTCTTCTGCTTTCATGAGAACCAGGATCAGGTTTTCACAGTCCCTGGACAAGCCCAGATTTGTGAACAGTTTCCAGACAGAAATAAGTTTGTGAACCTTTTTAATTATTCATGCTCCCAGAAGCAAACCCTCTCAAGTTGCAGGCCAGGAGGCCTCCAGGCCATGGCTTTTTGGGGTTTCAGTAGAGGGAATAAGCAGCCGCATTCTCAGCAATATCACTTGGATGAAAGTGAATGCCAGGCTCAAGAAAAACACTGTTGTATGCTGGTTTGGCACACATGAAAGGGAACTGGCAGGGGAAAAGCTTAACTGCTCTCTGTTTGCACATTCCAGTTCTTCTGCTGGTGCTAGAGCACCTGCAGCCCAGGACACTAAGTCAGAAAGGCAAGATCAGGCCATGCTGGTGGAAGGGAGGGCTCAGCAAGTTCATTTGTCCACAGCAGAGAAGTACTTATTCCTTCTCTCATGCCTCCTTTGGAAGGAGGACTAGACAAAGTAGTGAATATGCAAAGGCCAGACTCAGAGAAGGCTGGAGCTGCAAGTTCAGGGGAATCTTGGCATCCATAGGTTGCTCTGCCAACTCTCTGAAAAAAAAACAGCATAAAGAAAATGGCAGTACCCCCAAAAGCTCATGGGACAAAGAATAGACATGCTGTATGGGGTTCTGAGCTGGTCAGAGAGAATAATTGGTACTAAATCTGGGGATTTTTCATCAGAACTACTGGCAGCACTGCCAAAGAAGGCCCAATAGATCTTTAGATCTCCTATTCATACCTGGAATGTGGTGGAAAGGGGACAAAAATACCTTGTACATTTAGTACTGTCTTGCATCTTGAGCACTCTTTGCCTGGTAGGCTTCCCTCAGCATCCAAATTCACAATAGACTTTCCATTAAAACTGTCAGAACCTTTGGCTGACAGCTCCCCAGACCAGAAGCACTGCTGGACATCTGAGCATCCAGCCTTCCACACTGCTGTAGCTTAGACTATCTGATACCCCAAACCAGGATACTGACTCATCAAAGGTCAATTGATCTGGAAGCTCTGCAGTGTCAGCTCCTGCTGGAAAAGCTTTCAGATCTGCCTGAGACTGTTGATGAGTGGATTAGGAGAGGCTGTGCTCTGTTTCACAGCTGGCAGCACGGAAGAGATATTTTGATTGATGTCAATCTGTTGCATTTTCCTCCTGAGTGTATCTCTACGCTCAGCTCAAAAATCTTAATCCACACCAGTGACTTTGACTTTTACCTGCATTCTTCTCAATAACGATGGCCCCTTCCTACTCCTTACACAGCAAAGAGAAAATCCAGAAGTATCACTAGGAAGGGGCACTGTCTCACATTTGTCTGATCAAGATTTCCCATTTGGACTCAAGAGAGCACAGTGAGCACCGAAGAGATTTGGGCCTTTCTGCCTGCTGCTGTAAAAGCTGTCCTCTTTGCAAGGAAATACAGGGAATGAAAGTTCATGTGATAGCCTCAGCACCCCACGGTTATTTCCTGCTTGTGAGACAGGAGCTTAAACTACACAATACAGAGATTCTATTTTGAATCCGTAAGCAAATATTAACCAAGTTTTGATAAAAAGCAATTAAATAATGGGATGTATTTGATATAGGTAGCCAGATAGAGGAAAAAATAAAACTAGCACTGGTAGCATGGAAAGCATTATGTCCAGTTGTCTAAAAATTAACTATTATTACACACCAAAAAGTCCTTCCAGCAGCAAAACAGCAGTGAAACCCCTCAGTCTAAAATGTTGCAAAGCCTGTTTGAAAACACTAGTGCAAACTGCTATATTCCTGTATGAAACAAGGTCTCAGTAGTTCAGTGGCTCACTGAATTATGTGTTTTTTAAGGAAGTAAATCTATATGTTTTTGTTGAGGAGCAAGTATTCCTTGCGATTGTAATGATTAATAACTCAGCAGTGGAAAAGACCCTGACTGGGCAGCACCAGTCTGACACAAGTTGGAAGCAGCAGAAAGTACATTTCCAGGCAAAAATAAATAAAAATGACACTAATTAAGGAGTTATCTTTTTGCTCTTGCAGAGAGAACACAGTTTATGTGAGGGGATTGCTTGCACACTGCCCTCACACTCTCCATGGCCGCTCTCTCCTAGATGTGCAGCTATGTATGACTGCCCTCATCTTCTGCATTTCCTTTTAATAGGCAAGACGATAAATAAAATGGCAGTGCAATTTTTTAAGACAGATAAGAACAGAGAAGCTGGTACTGTAGTATGGACACACACGATTAACTTTTGACATAGGGGTGGGGCATGCAAACATGCAGCAATATATGTATCATAATCTGGGAACTCCTGGAAAGACAATCCAAAACTGGTCCTGGAGTATATACCAACCAGATGGTCCATACACATTTCAGATCCTTCCTCTACGCTCTTCAAATAGCTTTTTGACAGAAACGATGCTTAAGAGATTCCTGGCAAGTTTAGGGTTGCACTTGGTATTTCAGATCTGTTACCTTGTATCTCCCAACAAAGAAGGGATGTGGTGCTCAGGGACGTGATTTAGCAGAGGGCTGTTAGGGTAGTATGGTTAGGTCGTGGTTGGACTTGATGATCTTTAAGGTCTTTTCCAACATGAGTGATTCTATGATTCTATGACTCTAAGGGATATGGAAACGAAAACACATCCTTTTAGAAGGAAGCTCGTCAAAATAATAAAATCAATTTATTTGTTGATAATTTATATTTGTTATATAGATTCAATTACAACCTGTTATTAAAAAGAAAACTCTTTTCTTGCTGCCTGGATCACTCTTCGCCATAACCACAAGAGGAGGAATCCTGTTAGATCAGCGGCATCTAGCGGGCACTCTGTACTTTGTTTTTACATCTCACTCGGAGCTTCTGCAGCTAGGGCTTTTTAGAACCATGGGCTGAACTTCGTACAACTAAACACTCACTCGTCAACAAAAGAAAAAAGGGCACATAGATCAAAATAGATCAAAATAACAAAGAACTTTTTTTTTCTTCTGACATTGGTAAATGATTACATATATATAGATGCATTTAAAATAGAATAATATGCGGAATTGAGACATAAAGATGACCTTTTAAAAGGTCAGGTAAGTAAGGTACATGTAACTGAAAAAGGAAAACTTTGTTCCAGCTTGTGCCCCTTGTCTCTTATCCTCTCACTGGCACCACTGAAGAGCCTGGCTCTATCTTCTTAACAACCTCCTTTCAGGTGTTTATAGGCACTGATGAGATCCCCACAACCCATCTCTTCTGTAGGTTGAACAGTCCTAGCTCTCTCAACTTTTCCTCACAGGGAGATGCTCCAAACCCCTTCATCATCTTAGTGGCCTTTCATGAGGTTTCCTCCAAGAGCTCCATATTTTTCTTGTACTGGAGAGGCCAGAACTGGATGCAGCACTCCAGCTGTGGTCTCCACAGTGTCAAACAGGCTGAAAAATGTACGTGGTTGAATTTACTTAGAGAAACTCTGAGTCCTTCACATGGAAAACAACGGTGGCACTACTTCTACCAAGAACGGCAACAGTTTTGATGCCTATCCTGTAACATAATGTTTAAGAAAACTCTATGTGGTTGCTTGAGTAGCATCCAAAGGAAGATTACATTTCATCACTCAACAGTTTTTGCTCCATCAGAGGTGGCTTCATCTTGGAAGTTTCAGGACATACTCCGTCAAGAGTACATAACCTGCCTTTATAGCCTCTGAAGAAAGACAACCATTCCATTTGACATCAGGTCCCAACAGAGTTTGAAGACTCTTATTACGGCCTTCTTCATACTCAAAATGCGTGGGATAGCTTAAGCCCCAAGGGTTAGTGGGCAATTCCTCCATAGTGGGAAAGAGTTACTGATTTTACTGAAATGTGCATGCTAACAGTCCTAGTAAACTCTTATAGAGGGAACCCCCAAGAAGCACAAGCTGAAAGGACTGTGAGGCATTACAAATGACTGAGCCACCCAGAGTCCAAAAGCCTTATGTGACTAATTAGGAAGACCAGTGCCTGAGAGATGGCTGCCTTTACAGCAAGAAAAGCAGGAGAGGCAACAAAAGAAATATATGGTTCATGATTGCTCCTACAGGGATTTTGCCTGAAGGATATGACATGATTCCAAGGTTTGAAGGTTCTTTTTATCCGCAGAATCTCTGGTGTCCTCAGTAAGCAATCTGTCTGATATAAGCCTGGGTGTCAAGTCCTTTCATTAAAGAAATAGTTCAAAGTGTCTGCTAAGATTTCCTATGGTCTCAAATGACCCTGAAGTCACAACATAAACAGAACGTGTATCTCCTGTGAGGTAGATATTTGCTATGGAAAAGTCCCCGACTGAGCTGGCAGAAGTTGGTGTTCCTGCTGCTGCCCACATGCTGGGGAGCCTGGGCTTCGGAAAAAGAGCCATAACTTTTTCCTAGGAATCCACAGAAAAACAGGCAAATAAAATTTGCACTCTTGATGGATGATCATAATCTTGCAAGTAGAAGTAAAAAAAGAGATGATGGTTTCTCTCCTTGTGACAAGCAGCTCCTTGGAATGCTTCTGGGAGCTCATCACCTGGCTGAAGCAGAAACAGTCTTACAGTAAAAAGGCAGATGAATCAGCGCCAAGGGATGGGGATGGTCATGAAGCAGGCACAGCAGCAACACCAGAGACCTTTCAAGGCTATCTGGTCAACCTCCCTGCAGTGAACAGGGACACCTACAGCTCCATCAGGTCACTCAGAGCCCCCTCCAGCCTTACCGCTATTGTCTCCAGAGACAGGAAGACTCAGTAATCCATGTGTGTTGTGGCCCAACAGGTACAGAAGATCGTGCTACTTTCACCTCAAAGAACACAAATTGGTATCAAAATCCTGTTTATTTGGTCTTTCGGGGATTTGCTGGGAGGATACTGACATACACAGCTACAAAATATTTTTGACTGGGTGCAGGTTTTGGACACCCAGTGAAGAGTTTTGCAGTTCCCAAGTTTAAAACTGATTTGCTGCCTCTTAACAACAAAGCAGAACATAACTAACAGAGAATGAATAGAAAAGAGAAGTACGAAATTATAGTAGCAGAAGAAAAACTAAAACTAATGAAAGAAGTCCTTATTAGGAAAGAAAAGTACCAGATAGAACATTATGATGATGTGGAAATAATCTCCAAATGGAAGCAGTGAAAGCGTCAATAAATCTACCAATCCAATTGCATTGCAAGGCAGTGAGAAAATAGGCTAACAATTATATAAACAAATGTGGATGTTACCAGAATGTGTGTGGCATGAAATGAAGACTAATACTCTGGTAACTAATTACATTCGAAGAGCACAAAGGCCTGTTATGTCATTAACACTAAAATAACATATTCAATCTTACAGCTTTCAACAGAAAGAAGCTCATGACAAAATGCATTTTGTAAGAAAACAAAACAAAACAAAAACAAAAAAAAAAAAAGAAAGAGCAAACCAACCACTAGGATAGCTTTGCAATCAGCATTTAGAAATGTAAGTTTGAACTCAAAGGACCCTTTGCAGTACACAAAATGAATCTGTGAAGTATTAAGTGGGTCACTATCCCACAGAAAGATGAAATGTTGTGTTAGCAACAGATATACAAAAAAAAAAAAAAAAAAAAAAAGAACAACCACAAATGCATTGCTGTGTTAGTTACAAATATTTGCTTTTTAGCTAACAATTCAGATCTCTACGAATTTTATTTCTACAAATTTTGGGGAAAAAATAGTTTCAGATGTAGCTTCACTTGGTAACAGACTTTTCACTCCTGCCTGTAAGAAATCCCAGGTTTGACTAGGTCTAGTAAAGTTCTACCCTCATCTCAGTGGTTTAAAGAAAAATACAGTTAGTTCCCTCAAACACTTTGCTTACTAATTTCTGTTGAAATTTGATTGTGGTTAACATATTCCATTTGCCTGAAACTTTTTTGGAGATAGGTATCTGTAAGCATTTCTTTGTGGAATTTTTATGAGACACTTTTGAAACATTTCTATTTCTGCATGTCTGATGTATTTGTACACTTAGAGAATGACAGAAAATAAACACTAGTTAGACACCTTAAAAACAATCAAATCCAGGGAAATCAAAGAGGTGTAATACGCATTCTAGCTTTCCCCTCCCATGCATTTCAGAACTTCACAATAGAAAAGTGTGGGCTAAATCACAAGAGAAATTTTTGTCTACGTGGTATCAATAACCAGAACAACTATTTTAAGTATTATCTTCTCAAAAATAAATATCTGATATTAAACAAAAGTAATGAAATGGATTAGCTTGGAATGCTGTGGCTGAGCTTCTGGAGTCTTCATACACCAGATAAAATTCAGTGTAGTGGTTTCCAATCATAGGTCATAGTTTAATTATAGGAAATATTAAACAAATCAGCTTTTAAAAGTGTAATGTACATTGGATTCATGTTTTATTTTATTGGCCAAAACAATTTTAGTTATAAAAAAGAACCGGGGAAAGCTTTTTGTGCACTTTTTATGTATAAATTCAAATCTTGGTGCCTCAGGAAAATCTCACGTCTGCATTTTTGTAAATACAGAAACCTCCTTGTTCAGTGAAGAACTTTCTTCCACTGCTTAATGCTTATAACAGGTCTTCAGAAAATGTCTTCCTTCTGCTTTCTTGTTTTTTGCAGTTCTAGCTTCTGATTTCTATTTCAGTATCATGCTGCCACATTCAGAGCATATGAAGGTTTGCTTCCATTCCACAGGTACAGGAGAGCACTGATTATTTAGCACATTGCTACAATGTATAAGCCAAGCTGCCCTAGTGAAACAGCTTCAGGTATTTTGTTTCTTCTGTTTTTCTTAAGCAACATCAAATCAAAATGAACCCAATTCCTTAGAAATTCTATTTACTTGCCAGACAGATCGCTGGAGGACGATACATTATAAACATCAACTCAGGGAATTCAGACGGAAACACTCAGGTTACTGTATGGCTTTTTGATAGCCAGATTTGCATGATTTCCTTGAACTGTAGCATCGAAGAAAGCTGTCTTCAAGAAATAGAACTACACTTTGAAGACACTTCAGAATTATTTCCTCTTCTGTAAAGCTACATTCCTGAAAACTGTCTGCTACTGCCAGCTTACTCACAGCACTGTGTCAAATACTCATACAGTACTTCAATCAGGAATTGAGGATTTATCATTTGCAGAAGGAAATGAGCTCTCAGGTGCGGCCGCATTGCGTTCAGATTGAAGAGTCTACTAAGAAACCAGTTGTTATTTGTTTGGTTTGCAGCCGATCTGATCTTCAGCAGACACAGAAAGAGGCATTTCCTCAGTTCTAGGACGTTTAGATGCTGGGGAATTTTGAAGACTGTCATCAGATGGTAATGGCCTCTCTGAAACAGGCAAATACGAAAGTCATTTAAGCTATGTGAAGTCAAATTAAGGAAGTAAATTGATTTGTTGGATTCATGAACAATTAAATACTTGAGAAACTGGTTTGAGAGTCCAGCACCTGAAACAAGCTCCAAGTGTCTTTAAAACCTACCTGTGTGATCTGCAGAACAAGTAAGTTTATGCTGCAGTGTTTCAAATGTCAGTTAATGGTAGCATTATTATTGAACTGCAGTAACATACTGTCACATGAGCAGCTGAGACAATTGCAGTGAGAACAACACACTTCATGTTGTCAAAAGCACCTTTCAAACACACCTACATAATGAAGAAGCTTTACAATCTGCAACTACTTTTACATCTGTGCTTGATTTGAGATCTTCATGGCTTATAATAAGTCTATAATGAAAAAAATGATTGGCAAAAAATTTTGCTGGATATTAAGAGCCACAAAAACTTACCATGTTCCTGTTCTGAGGAAGGAGGTACAGGAACTGTGTCTGTATATACTGAGGCCGGTGTTTCTGGCTTCAGTGATATCAAGTTTATTCTCCTTTGAAAGAGAAGAAACAGTTCAATTACTTTATTTAAAGATTTATTTGACACATAGTAATTTAAATTTAGGTCTTGTTTGGAAATATGTTACTAAGCATATTATCTTCCTTGATATGCCAAGTAGGATGTTTTCAGCTGTATTCTTTGAATACAACTACTCATCTTTTTATTTATCTTTTTTCACAAGAAAATACTTTTTTGTATGTTATATTTGAAATAATCCTACAAAGGATATTATTTTGATCAAATATTTTAAAGCAAAGACTGGCTGAAAAGGCAAAGAATTTAAACTGTTTCTTGACACCTGCTAAGGCCTCCAGTTCCACTGCAACAGTTTACTATTCCTGGGCTAGCCCAATCCACATTAACACTTCTGACTGATAAAACTCTAGAGAATTCTTTTGATCATTGAAGTGTGCTTTTAAAAATAAACAAACCCAGCCAGAACAACAACAACAAAATAAAACCTTTCTTTACATCACGTCTTGTGGATGACACTTAAAAAATAAGAAAAGTGGCAGAGCATTAACTGATCTATTAAAAAGCTGATCTTATAGGCAGCATCATGCATGCTACTACAAGACGCTCATGGTATAATTAGCTGATATGATAAAATATAGCTTATTTCTCAAGATTAAGTAGCACCATCAGTCATCCTGCCCCCCTAACAACAGCTACTTTTGACTCTCTAGTTAGTCCTTCATTTGTTAGTCCTTGTACAGATGATCACTGATGTACAGAAAGCCATCATCCTGCAATCACTTTCTCTAAGACTCCTCTTTGCCGCTGACAATGAAACCCAGAACCTGCTTTCTCAATGACCACCTCTTCCCTAGCTACCTAGTAATCTTTGCATTCCTTTGAGAAATACCAATAGGCTCTTAAATCTTAAAATTAGCCTTTCTTTGCTGACAATGTCTAGACTTCTAATTGTGTGTGTATTTCATAATATTCCCGTCAGCTGAAGGCACCATCTTTCTAGAAAGTGGAACATAAAAACAGACAACTGTGTCTTCCATCTCGACAAGGCTTAGCAGCCAGGTTAACTTTGCTACTGCCTCACATTTTAGATAGAAATATGAGAGTTACATTTAGGATTTTAAAGACATTTTGACCTTTTAGTTGCAGTACAACTGGAACAAAAAGTTCCAGGTCAAGACCAGGAATTTATATCTAAACCTCAAACCTTTAAATGTAGCAGAAGCACAGCTTGTCTTGGCCTTCATATTTATGACTGCAAATGGCAGTATAAATCTCACCTTGGCGTCTTGCTCCACGCTTGTAAAGTGTTGAGAGTAATCCTCCTGGGCTGGTTTCCTTTAGTACTCTGGTTGGCTGGCTGGCTGATTTTCCTCTCCTCTGAAGATGAGACTGGAACATTTTTTATGCCAACAGGTGTGAAAGGCAAGTCCTTAGCAGCAGCTACAGGCGTTTTAGGTTGGAGAGTGGGAGTGCTCAGAGGAGTCCCCTCTGACAGCCTTGAGCTTGGGGAAATGACTTTGTGTGGTTGACTCTTCTTCACTTTCTTCTCTGTTGCACCGGAAGTCCTGACATTTATTTGAGGCTTTTCCTTCAGTGGTATTCCCAGCTCATCCTTCTCAAAGGTAACAAACGAACAATAACCGTCCGTAGAAGAAATAGCAAGAAAGGCTCCATCGCTGGACCTATTTGGAATTTTTTTCCATTAAGGGGAAAGGTGAAAACTTCTTTCTTCAACCCCAACTCACCTCCATATATAACACACACTGTACTCATCTATACTTCTTTCCCTCCCCCAGTACATACATCTAAGTAAAACTGTAGTCAAGTGAAAAACATCCAATTCAAAAGAACAAAAGATCTTCACATCTTGCCTTCACACCTGATTTAATCTCTCCGGCCATGCCAATAATTAGTGGTAGTGTGCTGCTACCAGAAACTACATCCATCTGAGCTGAGACACAGTATGGTCCATATCCTCAGCCACAGTTTCAGAAATATTGCTGAACTCTGCACATCCAGACCAGAAGAGCAATTTAAGCTCTCTAGTTATGATCCTCAGGATAAGTAGAAGCAATACTCAGAATCACTGTGTTCACAAGGACAAGTGTTTGGCGCTCATTTTAATTAGTGATGTCACGCTTCTACTTTCTTCTATTCCCCTTCTTGTGTTACACAATGATTTTCAGTTTCTGAGCATCAATTATAACTTCTAAAAAAAGAAGTGTCACACGGTCTTCAGTTTAGGAATACGGACCAGAAAAGCCTAACAAGCCCAGTCCAGCAGAGGGATTATTCTGACTGCAAAGACTTGACTTCAGTTTTCAGCACCAGTTCTGACTTCCTACATCAAGCCTCATCAGCTGCTATGCATAAAGAACCATCATGAAGAATTACACAGATGAAGCATTATTTGGCCACGATACAGACACCTAAACTCAAAGATGACCTTGGTAATCTCAAATAACATCACTGTTACCACTTACTCCCTGGACAATGGGCTCTTTATTGTGCATGTATCTATACAAATGCCACCTGCTTGTCCTTTGGCTGCTGGCACCTTGGTTCCCAACTGATCAAAGAATCACAATTTTCCATTTTACAGAGCAAACAAGATGACTTGCTGTCCAGATATTGCAATGACAGCGACCAAAGATGCCTCATGAATGAAACCCAAAAATGAAGCAGGACGTAAGATGCAGTGCAAAGCTTCAGCACAAAAACAGGACGTTCTTCCCAGCACAGTGAATCTTAAGAATCTAACAATGACCTACCATGAAATGTCACTGAGGGTGTGATAATGTATGTTAGAAACATAACCAAAAGGGAAAGACTGCTCAGTATCATAAAAAAGCACAGAATCTTCTGAAGCAACAGCAAACACCAATCGATAGGGTAGATTCAATAGAGCGGGCGATGATTTCTGACTGATTTCATCTATAATGCAAACAAATGAAAACACTGAGAATTCTCTCTTGTATTCAGTGCAGGGTAGTAACTGCACTGGTTAGTCGTGAACCAAATAAAGATTTAATTGTTCATCAAATAATGACTGAGAAGAAGATATACAATGTAAAGTTTAATGGCAAGCATTAACATTTCCGTTGTCTATAGGTTCTACCGTCTTAGAGAGAAGACGGCAGAAGTTTAGTTCATTCAGGTTACTCATATTTTGTTTTGTAAAGTCTTTATTTCCCAGTTTTTCAACATAATTATGCACTTTAGTACCAAAGTTTAAACAAACAACTCCTAGGATATACATTAAATCAAAGTCACCATAAATGTATGCCTGCACATTATATTCTGTATGTCTCGTACAAAACGTATCTTGGTTTCTAGCTTCTAGGTAGCCTTTTGCTTCCAGCATTGTTTCATTGTAAGGACAGATTATTCCACCTTCTACTGGACCACTAGCTAGCTACTTTCCAAAATTCCTAGAATACGGGTCTCCTGTTCACTTCTGTGATGATGGAAGCAATGCACTGTAAAAGGCAGGCCATTAACATGTACTTGCACTTAGAGATTTCTGGACTACCACATTTTCACTTCTCTAGGAGCGTGCTGCAGAAACTAACCGCTGCATTTAGAGCTACAGAGACTGACAGCTGACACTCACCTCCTTGCCACAGAATAACACTGGATCTAAATATTATGATGGAAATACAGAACACAACAGATTATCTCTAAATCCTCTTAGGCATACTGCACATTGACCCTCTAAAGAAAGAGGTTTTATTTCACTTCTGCTTGAAATGAGCAAAACTCTGCCTTTTCAGCAGAACACAACTAGTCTGGTTAAAATATAAACACTTCTGCCCCACAGGGCTCATAAGAAGGCTAAATTTCAATCTCCAGGTAAGTTCTCATGCAACTTCATACCACTCTTCCCCTCCTCAGAATTCCCATTCTGATCAGAGATCAGCATTCCTTCTAGTTTGGCTTCCTTAAATAAACATCAAAGGGTGTTGCAAACTACACCAACTCTGTGATGCTTCTGTGATGTGGGTAGTTGAGACTAAAAGAAAATATTTCATTGCATTGCCCCTTTAGTGCTAAGCCAAATTATTTACATACCCCCCACTACCCCCCACGCGAAATGGTTAAAAGTTGAAGGAAAGTACTAAGAATTATTTTTGTAGCTTACTGTGCCAAGTAAGGCATTCATCTACTATTTCAAAAGCTACTCGCAAGGTACTTGAGGTAAATTCAGAGTCTTAGAATCAGGAAACAGCTTCTAAGATGTGGTATAACACTATCTTAATGGAATGTTAAAAGGCTAGGGCATAAAATGGTATGGCCTGAAAATAAACAGTCACATTGGCTTTTTCACATATTTGCTGTAAAAATCATACTCCCTGAAGGATTTGCAGTACCTTTATTAAGTGCTCTTCTCAACTCAAAGTAGACTGGGCAGCAGCGAACAGCCAAAGTTGCCTTTCCCGGACAGGGCAGATGACCCATGGGCCTTTAAGAATAAGTATTTCAGAAAACACCATTTCATTATTATTATTATTATTATTTAATAAAATAATATTGACATGTTATTAAACTCTACCTTTTAAGATTATTTCTGGAGAAAACATACGTGGTGTTTGTCACATTTTCTCCTGATTCAACACAGCCAGCTGCAAAAATAAAGGCAAAAGCATTACTCATCAAGTCAAAAGGTACTGACTATACACTTTATGTCTATAAACATTTTACTTCTCAAGAATTAGACTTGTCATTAAGTTGGGCAAGAGCTGTGCAACTTGAATACAACTTAAAAAGGCATCCTAAATATTTATTTAATGCTGTTTGTGTTTCCCTTATATAATTCCCACTCAAAGCTTCTTTTTTATGTTGCCAGACATCTATAAATGCTGTGCTTAACTGCAGGGCAAACTGATCCCCTCCTTGCAATGTTATTTTTACTATAACTGCATAATGTTTTTTAGAAAGAATACAAATGAAGCAAGACCTGACAGTCAAAAGAAAATAATAACTCCTCATTTCTATTTTAACATAAAACGTTGCAATTCCACGTTTCAGTTAAGAAAAATCCCATAAATATCATTTTTATCACAGATAAAATTGAAGTTCTGAGTGACTGAATGACAACGTATTGTGGAGCTTCTATTTCCTTCAAGGGGAAGATGATAAACGAGGAATGGCATCATTCAGATAAATAACCCTCCCCCACTAGTCTGAAAAGCAATCTTTATGCACGCTTCAAGTACAAACCATGCACTTTATGGCGTATGTTCTTCTCACATACCTGGAGTGAGCAGTAAGGAACCATCAGGAGTAAAACTGAGTCTGCGGAAAAATGACTTCATGCTGTCATCATGAAACATCCGATAGCTCCTAGCCTGTAACATTGAAATCTTGATTGTGTTACATGTGCCATGAATATGTCAGCGGGAATTCAAGTGAGAAAAATCATCGGGTTGTACAACCCATCCTCGTGGAACTTTTAAAATAAAAGACAAATATTTTACAAAACCACAGCTCCTTCAAACTCATTTTCTCTCTTTGCTATTAACTCTTTACAGCTAAGAAAAATAGGCCCTAATCGCTCTTCAACTAATCAAAACACTCTAAGAGTAGTCACATTAGACTAGTAATCAAGGAGTAATAGCCTGGAGAACAACATTATGTAGCAGTCAGTGTAAGAGCTTGTTCCACAGGCATTTAATTTTAACTCTTCAAGTAGAGGTTTAAATAGAACTTTTATAATGGCAAAGAGCCCTCTCTCAAACCTCTCCTTTCGTCACTATAGCAATTGTTACAAATGTTTAAAAAATATATAAATAAAAGAAATTGAAAAGCTAGCTTGGAATTGTTATTTTACTATCACTTTGAATTAATTTGGGGAAAGAAAAAAAGCTTTTTGGTTTCTCTTCGACAAATCAGTAAAAATGTAGGAAATTCTAATCCCATTTTTCCTAAAAATTAGAATACCTTTTGAAAATTTCAGACTGCTGCACTGAAAGTATTAATGCCACATTGTATCTGTTAATAAACGTACAGCTACTATCTGACAGACAAGTTCTCAGTCTGTTACAATTCACATGCATACAATTTTTTTCTGCACTATTTCTAACATTTACCAAAATGTCAGTGTTATTACTGTGTACAAAATGCACAGCCTTATTACTTTACTCAGCTGAACTTGCTGAGAGATCAACAGCAGCAGGCAATTGCTAACTGTTAATTGCTAATTGTTAATTGCTTCTTAAATGGCACAAGAAAAAGTACAGGTGAGATAGAGACAGAAATATGTGATGTGTGGATTATTTGAATGGAAAATACTTGCTCCTCTGCTTACAGGGAACAGAGTAACTCATATAGAATAGCACCCAGCATGTTCTCCAGTACCATTAGTAGCAGAACAACATACCTCTCCTTCAGCTCCTGACTCAGACGGCATCTTGGTAACATTGAATGCCACACGCTTGGTTTGTGTGTTGTATACCCTCAGAACCCTACACAGTAGAGAGTACAGTTAGCTTTCACAGTGTCCTTTCACCCCAGGTTGCACACAGTGTTACAACACTTCATTTTTTGGCCAGGACTGCCAAATATAAGAAATTTAAGTGACAAACAGAAAAATTTTAACTCCATTCAAGAGAGACCACTAGAAAAGATATGTTTTTTATGGCTACACAACCAATTAGTCGCTGACAACTATTTGACTCAATCATGTTTCCAAAGTACCAGCACACGTATACATGGAAGAATAAAGGAATTTAATGGATAGCAAACAGCCATGCCATTCCTACTTGTGCTGCAGTAGCCAATATGCTCCAGTGATGTGGGAATTCATCTCACCATTAGCTACATTTCGGGGCTTTCATTGAGTTTTCTTAGGAATAAATGAAAACTGGAGCATAACACCACAGAGAAGGTTTGAGCTCTGCTGACTTTATCTCCCTAAAACAGCAAGTAGCCAAAGCAAATCTAAGGGCTAGTCTAAACGTCCTGTCTCTTCTGCCAGCTCTGACATCCACTGAAGCCTTTGCTTGGTTACATTGGTTTGTTAGGCTAGTAGAAAACTAACCTAACAAAAGATAGATTTGATTTGCTGAAACAGCTTCATAGAGTCCTGACAGAGCAAGGAGGAGAAAATAGAAGGTGATGCTGTGGCATTCAGCAGTTGGTTGGAGGCAGCTTTGGAACTACAAGCTCTGGGCGCCACATAGCTGGCGTGGCAAAAGTGGAGGAAATCTCCCTACTTGAGGCTGCTGAACATCCAGTCCAAGCACCAGCTCTGGCTCCTGTTGGACTCTTGCTGAGCTAGATAATATTTGCCAACTTTGCAGAAGTGTCTGAAACTTGAGGAGGTAGGAGACTTCCTCTATTCAGATTAGTTCATGCTCTAGCTTGTGACTTGACTCCAAGAAAAACTTGTGCATCACTCTATTACTCACATTTCGCTGCTGTTCGTTTTAATAAAAGCAGACAAATTTCTCCTAAGTGATTATCAGAAGACAGAGGCTCATAATGAACCAGTAGTCATTAACTCATCATTTCTCAGAGCCTATTGCAAATCTTAAATCAAAACTACTTCTGCACTGTTACAGCAATTTTCTTTGCAACGGGTGCCAGATGACATGCATTTATTAGCCAGCTGCAATCCCTTCAGAGCAGCACACATGCCCTTAACAGTTTAAGCTGAACTGCAAAGTTCTGACAAGGCCCAACTTTTATGAAGTGTGCATTTGCTTTCCCAATGACATCACTTACAAAACTGCTGGGGATGGGGAGGGAGCAAGAGGGCAAAAGAAAGGTATCAGTGGAAAAACATTTTAACTGATTACTTAAACTGTTCATATCTTTCTGTAAATTGTATTAATAAGGATGAACTTACTAGCTCACTGGCAACCAGAGAATGCAGCAGTCTCTTTAAGATGCATCTGGCATCTCTAATGACTAATGGCATGAAAACTTAGTGCCTAAACACAGTTTTCTTTGAAAGGTTACATAAGCTTACTTGCCAGTTAGAAAAGACACTCATATCTCAGGAATCATTTACCACAGCCATAAAGTTAACTAATTTAGCACGTTGCTTTCACCTCAGCTTTCTTACTGAACAATCTGAACCCACATAAAAGTCACATTTAAAACATATCTGAGCATGAGTTAAAAGTATGTTTAAGAAAAAACATGAAGGCAAAACACTTAGAGCAACAGCTCACCTATCACAACTCAGAGTTGCAATGTACTGGCCTAGAGGATCCCAGGTTATTCCTTGGACATAACTCTTGTGTTCATTTAATATTGAAACCTTCTGTCCTGAAATTACAAACAGTTCCCAAATTCTGAATTCAAATGTGCTTTAAAAACATTTCTTCATTTCAGAAATAAAGCAAAGTAGAATGTTTTAAAATGTAAACAAATAATCTTTTGAACATGCAAATCTATCCTGGTGGTACCTGACAAGAATGCTGGAAACAGGTAGGTTCTAGAAATAAAACAGCTAGATGCAGCCGATTGGCAATGCCAACTCAAAAGCTGTTCCCTGTGAACTAACTCAGCTAAGCAGCTTGATTCAGGCATCAAATGTGCACGTTCCAAAACTAAAAGCATATCAAAATTTTTCTGATGTAGAAAAAAAACTTCTAATGGAATTCTAAAATACTTTTCAACTGATTTTGGGTGTATGAGAAGTCAGAAATTCCAGCATTAAAACGTAACATTCAGGTGGGGCTAGATAGCTAGGTTCTGCTATCCAGGCCTGTAGAAACTCACTTCCTCCACCAAGCAGGCACTGAAAAAATGCACTGCATGCTCACTGACTGATCATTTACTCACACAGCTTTCAGAAACGCTTCTACAGCAATGCTAACTCATTCTTTCACAACTCAATCTATCATGAAGGCATGAACTCTCCAACCCCTCTAATGTTCTACAGTGGAATGGCACAAATCCAAAGTGCTAGGATGAGGTAAAGTTACATGTAATTCTCATAAAATATTTCATTTTAACTGTCAGTTGCGGACTTCTAATAGCACGGTCTTGTTTGGTTTCAAAGACACAGAATTGAGGCCATGCTGCAAACTCCAAAAGTCCTTCTGGTCTGAAGGTCCCTGTTTTCAGTGCCCAACAACAGATGCCTAAGAGCATAAGAAAGTGGGCACATAACAGTACTTCTCCAGGATGTTCTGTGAGTTTCCAAGTTTGTACTTACACGATTTCTTAAGCCAGTGATGTCGTCTTTGTACTAAACAGCCCTGTGGATTTTTAATTAATTTTCATTCAGTCAGGTTTTTGTTGTTGTTGTTGTTGTTTGTTTTTTGTTTTCTTTCCTATACTATGCAATCTTTTAGCCAGGGTCAAGCTCTCCTTGAAACTCTTTATTTTCGTGTACCTACAACCTCAACCCCAAGTCCTACATTTTCCAGTACTGGCTTCTTACTTCTGACTTACTAGTTCTGACACTGCCTAGAAGACACAAATTTCCTCCACAGCAGTAATTTCATGCTAAAAGAAAGCAGTAAGAATGGAAGACATTACGCATAAGTAACATAAAAGGACATTCAGCATTTTTATCAAGAATTAAGTTGGCATCTGGTACCAACACCCATGCACAAAATTATGCTCTGAGCACACACATTTAATTGAACATCCATGTACGTTATACTTAGGGAAAGTCAACTATTTCCACATGAAATTAGAAGTGAAAGCAATGATCACATTGCTAATCAGAAAATATTAAACTCCTGTCAAGGAACCTAACTTAGCTGGCAGCTATATACACACAGTTGGAAACTGCAGTGTCCTAAATATTCTGCACTGGTCCAACCTCTACAGGGCTTTTCTTGGAGAATATGAGCAATCCCACAGCAGTGGGATAAGCATGAACAAAAGTGTTTTGCTGAACAAAGCATAAAGAAGTGTCACATCTGGGAAAAAAGAAGCCTTCTGCATTCTTCTGTGTTTAGCTGAGGTAGTTACTTGATACCAGTCAGGTTTTGTTTGCTTGCTGGGAAGCGTGGGGTGAGTACGAGCTTAAGGGAGGTGGGAAGAAAGGGTGACGTTCACTTTCCAAGTAATCTGAAGTGATCACTTGTGTGCAAACTTTGCTGACCTGAAGGTATCTTTATATACTGGAGTATATGCCTCACAATTCCAGAAATCTACCAACTAAGTCAACTGTTCTCTCACTAAATAAAGATGCGTTTACTTACTTTGGTAAATACTTGGGGATACTTCCATCAAGGGTGGAGCCACAATGGCTAAAACGCAGTACTTACCTTTAATGACATCCCACATGATAGCCGTGTTATCTACAGAGGCAGATGCCATGTAATTCCCATCTGAGGTCCAACAGATATCATACACATCTTCTAAGTGGCCTCTAGAAGCCAGCAAAGGAACCGATTATTAAGGCAAACAGGAACATGTAAATGTAACAGCTGTACATGTTTTGGGACTAAAAAAAAATAATCAAAGAGAGAAATAAAGAACTGTTGAAGAAAAAGAACAGCATCATTTTCAGCTTCTACAGAATTTCCACAATCAGAAGCATTAAAATGTTTTATAAAACACATCCTCCTTCTACTCAAAGTAGGTTTCTTTAACATTTCTTTTCTCACAGGCAATAAATGTCACTAGGTTTGATTCAATGTAGCTGAACAAACGCTTAAAAATATTGAGAACCACCTAGAAAGGCTTCATCAAAAGTTATGCATATTGCTTGTAGTTTGAAGGTTTATTATACAGGGTGGAAGCTTCAGTAATGAATATTTGCAACATAAATTTAGGGGAGGGGGATTGGCTCTGTTTGCTTTAAGAGATTAATGTTACTAAGGATCATGCTGGTGTTTTATGCAATCTCACTAGCACATCTGAAACTGTTCTCACAGAAATCTCAATAGTTGCAAGGAATGTATTGGTTATGGATAGCAATAGTTACTTATGTTTTGTAAACAAGTGTAAATTCTGAATGACTTTGTCAGTATAGACAGAAAGTAAAACTTCTAACAGATACTACACAGAAAGCAAAACAAATATACATCTCATAAAAAACTACTGCAGATTGCAGAACCACCCCTTTCTTGCAATCTTCTGCTGAGAGTGAGAACAGAACACCACACACAGTATTGCAACTGCAAACCAGCAGTGGTTTGGTGCCTTAGCCACTGTCAGCAACACTTACATGGTCTTTGCAGGCAAAGTTGTCTATCTTATTAATTACAACACAGATTGAAACAAAAGCTGTCCAGATTTTCAACTATTTAAAAGAACTAGTTGGAAAAGACTCCTCCACCCTCATAGCTACTATCTGGCAAATTTGCCCAAACTATTTCAGCTACTGATATTTTTTGTTTTAATAATGATCAAAATCTGCACTATGAAGCTAATAAATAAAACTTTATATTTACTTATATACAGGCATTAAAGTTCAATTGATTGCAAATCTCAGGAACCAATTTCAGAGCACATCAACTATGTCATGGAAATTCTTTATGCCACATAAATGCTGTAACAGAAGATGCAGGTTGGGCCTGTATCAAAACAAAGAAATTAAAGACAATAAAAAGATGAACTCACAGTAAGCAAATTTTAGAGTGTTGAAGTGCTAAAATCAGTAAACAAAAAACTAGATGATAAAATTCACTGTGAAATCAAAAACACTGAAGAGAAAAACATCTCAAAAATATTAAAATACCTTAAAGATTTAACAACTGTCCAGTTCTCCTTGTTAAGCTGAGCTTCATCTTCATCCTGAAAAGCTAGTGGTTCCAATTCTTTGCTATCATTCAGCTTCCATAATAAAATAACAGCATCTGGACAAGAAATAATATGAAGCTTCTTTCCCACTCATTTGCTAACACATTATATTTAGTTCAATGTTACAATCATCTCACATATGACATAGGAAGAAAAGACCTTAACTTGCACTGGGGAAGAGAAGTTCCTAGACTGCCTTACCCTTTTATTTTTTTGCATAATGCTTTAATTAAAAAAAAAATAGAGAGATTCCCAGGAGTAAAATGAGAGTGCAGAGCTTAATCACAGAATCACAGAATGGCCAACGTTGGAAGGGACCTCAAGGATCATGAATCTCCAACCCCCTGCCACATGCAGGGCCACCAACCTCCCCATTACCTCCCAGTACTAGACCAGGCTGCCCAGGGCCCCATCCAACCTGGCCTTGAACACCTCCAGGGATGGGGCACCACAACCTCTCTGGGCAGCCTGTTCCAGCACCTCACCACTCTCTCTGTAAAGAACTTCCCCCTGACACCCAACCTAAATCTCCCCTCCCTCAACTTAAAACCATTTCCCCTTGCCCTGCACTTAACAATTTAACTTTCAATTTGCTTTGGATTAGAGCTGGCTATGGTTCTGTATGTCATGCTTTTTGAAAATCTTCTAGTGAAGAAGGTAACACTCTGCTCTGTCTCACAGGACACATGTCCACCTATTGCTGTCCTTACTGGGACTGAAGAAACTACATCACCCTGGAGAGATAGGGAGAAACAGCCACAGAGAGATTCAGCCACAGCTTCTCACTGTGACAATAGGTAATCCACTCAATCACCCCTCCTTCTCAGACTCACAGCCAGCAGTAAGTTAAGAACTAACTGCATGACAGGCAGAGGGCACACAGGAATCTGAAATCGAAATCATGAGAAAGGTATGAACAAGTCCATCTGTTCACTTTTCCCCCTTCATTCACCAAATGCACAAACAGAGCTTCTTTTCATCAGCACCACTGAGCACTGTTACTCACCATCTCCGCCAGATGCGAGGACTTCACCACTGGGAGAGAAGCGCACGACATTTACTGCTTTGGTATGGCGGGCAAGATTGGACAAGAATTCCACAATAGCTTTTCCATCCGGTCCTTTTTCCACTTTCCAGATCTAGTTACAAAAGCACTGCAGGTAGTTTTTGGAAACAAGGTATAATCTACATGTCTCACAAGAATTCACAATTTACTCCTTGGACCATCATTCTGAAGCTTCCACAGGTAAAGCCACACATTTTCCCTCTTTGAGCAACTGCACTGTAGTATAGAATCACAAAATCATAGAATCATAGAATCACCAGGTTGGAAAGGGCCTACAAGATTATCCGGTCCAACCATCCTCCCATTACCACTGCTACCACAAGCACTAAGCCATATCTCATAGCTCCTCATCTAGACGCCTCTTGAACGCTGCCAGGGACGGCGACTCCACCACCTCCCTGGGCAGCCATTCCAGTGCCTGACCACTCTCTGAGAGAAAAAGTTCTTCCTTATGTCTAATCTAAACCTCAATTTGCCTCTGAGGAAAAGTTTTGTCTGGACTACTGGAATTAACTCCTAATTTTTCATGACTTAGCACTTCCAAAAGAAAGAGGCAGTCCAACCAGACACATATCACAGATACAATTCATGATAATTTGTTACAAAATACATTTAAAAGTATAATGTTTCACAAAATATCGCATTGAGGTTCCTAAGGAACATGCGTGGATCCAATCAAAATGCACCCCACTGTAAAGACAGATTTGATCTTTGCACCTCAGATCGTCTACTAAAACAGAACATTTACCTATTCAGAAGGAAATGCGGGAGTAATAAAAAAAGAAAACCTCATTATTTCTGTTTTCCTGCTTATCACACATATAACAAGACCTTCCTGATTTCTTCAAACATATCAGATGACAGAAGAGTGACAGAATATAAGCAGACCCAAAAGATAATTAAAATGTAAAATTATCAGCAAAGATAGATAAATAGACAGAAAGATACACACGCATCACAGAAAACCTGCTTGAATTCACTGCCCTCCAGTCCATTCCCAAGGACCACATGAAGACTCTTGGCTTGGAATCTGTCTTCAGACCAGAATGAGTTTGAGACAAAGGTTAGCAGTAGAATTTTTATTAAACAAGCCTTCTGTTTTACTGCACATCACCAGGACTGGATGCTGAAGAGACACAGAGGAACTCAAACACGAACTGAACAGCCCAGCACTGATGGGAAACCTAACTATATTGCAGTGTTGGATCCAATAAAAAGGGAGGCAAGCATTTCAGAAGTGCTCAAACAGTGACTCAGAAAAAACACTGAACGCTGTATCTACCTTCCGTACTGAGAAGCTGTTAGAAAAGCAACAACACATTTGAGTCAAGTATATTTGTCTGCAATGAAAACTCTGCCTCGCCAGGCCGTTAACTTTATTTAAGGAGTTGACTAACATGCAGTTAAAAAATAATATGGCTCATTCAGTGCTCTTGATTTCCCACAGTTTTCCAATGAGCGCTAAGGCTTCTAAAAAAAACAAGTGATCTCTGAATGACATGGACAGTCCTCATGGCCAATAAGAATTTATAAGAAAGAAAACAACTGCTTGATTTTGCAGTGGTGAATCTGATAGCCACTTATTTTGTGGCTTAGGCTACACAATCAATCATTATTTTCAGAAATGACTCTCAAACATTAACAGAGCTTGCTAACACCAATGGAAAACCATTTCTGAGAGCTGTACATGGAGCTGACTGCAAAGGTGTGTGGAAAGATCCCACAGTGCTGATAGCTTACAAAACAGGCAGATGAAGATCAACTGTGATAAATACAAAGGAAAGAAAAGCAGTTGTTTCTCATTAACCCATAAGATGATGCCATAACTTTGGGATTACTACTCAATCGCAGAATCACAGGGGTTGGAAAGGACCTTTGAAGACCACCTAGTCCAACTTCTCAATAAACACAGATCATCTTCTAAAAGATTCAGTTTGACACTCGGCATTAGCCAAGAGCAGTAAGCATAGATACAGCCATTCTGTCTACAACTGAACAATCTCATGCTTTTGCCCTCAACATCTACTCCACTCACAGAACCACTAAGTTTGGAAAAGACCTCTACGATCACCTAGTCCAACTGTTAGCCCAACAACCACGTCCCTCAGTGTCACATCCACACGGCTGTTGAACACCTCCAGAGACGGTGACTTCACCACTTCTCTGTGCAGCCTGTGCCACTGCCTCACTGCTCTCGGTGAGAAGAAATTGCTCCTGACATCCAATCTGAACCTCCCCTGGTGCAACTTGAGGCCAATAGCTCTCATCCTATCACTTCTACCTGGGAGAAGAGGCCAATCCCACGTCACCACTCCTCTCAGGTGGTTGTAGAGAGTGATGAGGTCTCTCCTGAGCCTCCTCCAGAGTGAACAACCCCAGCTCCCTCAGCTGCTCCCCATCAGACTCATGCCCCAAACCCTCCATAGCTCCAATGTCCTTCTCTGGACACTGTCCATGGCCTCGATGTCCACACTGGTTCCTAAAATAACACCTCAGATAAGAGTACGTGTCATGCTTTATTTATGCCAGGAAGCAGAACAGAAAAGGTATGAGACATACCCGGACGGCCGTATCCACACCCGCAGAGGCCAGTCGGTTGATCTTCCCATCAGTTCCGTGCTGGAAGTCCAAGCTGTACACAGGCTCCTTGTTGTGCCACGCTATCTCGCAAGTGATGACCTTCATATCTGCTAAGGAAAACGGAGCAAAACCCTGGCTAAATTCCTGTTCCCTATAACCACGATCCAAGTTAACGTGGACCTCACAAGCACTACAGGAACTGACAAGACGGTAGTTTCAGGAAGATCATTGTAGATCGTCGCGATTACAGCGGCAGAGGTTACTGTCCGAGCGCTGCAGCACACTCCGGGAAGGAACTGCAGCTCTTTCCTCCTGGAGGAGGCCGACCCGACCCGCACCGCCAACAGAGGCCGCTCCCGCCCGCAGGCGATGGGAGCTGGCAAGGGTTTAACCGCATGGAAGAACATAAGCCACCCGACCCCGCCGCTCCTCACCGCACGCCCACAGAAAACATCTAACCCCTGATCCGGCCGCCCCGCGCGCCTCTCCCTTCAGTCCCAACCGTTGTAACGGCCGCCCGCACCCTGAGACTCTACCTGCGGCCCGGCCCAGCTCCAGCGCGGGAGCGCGTTTCCCGCCCCGCGCATGCGTGCGGGCTCTGGGCGGGTTCGAGCGGGGCGACAGCGCCCCCTGGTGGCACTGCTGAGGGCACGGGGCGGGGAATGGAAAGCGAGCGGCGTGGAGCACGGCATTACGGTGCGGCTGGGCAGCGGCGTGGCCGCCTGGATGGAAGCGCGGGAGGTTTCCACAGCTTCTCAAACCCTCCGTGAGGCGGCTTTCCTCTCGGCCTGAATCACAGAATGGCCTGGGTTGAAAAGGACCACAATGATCATCTAGTTTCACCCCCCTGCTATGCGCAGGGTCGCCAACCAGCAGACCAGGCTGCCCAGAGCCACATCCAGCCTGGCCTTGAATGCCTCCAGGGATGGGGCATCCACAGCCTCCTTGGGCAACCCGTTCCAGTGCGTCATCACCGTCTGTGTGAAAAACTTCCTCCTAATATCTAACCTAAACCTCCCCTGTCTCAGTTTAAGGCCATTCCCCCTTGTCCTATCACTATCCACCCTCCTAAGCAGTTGTTACCCCTCCTGCGTATCTGCTCCCTTCAAGAACTGGAAGGCCACAACGAGGTCTCCCCAGAGCCTTTGCCTTTCCTAGCTAAACAAGCTCATATGCATAATTCTTAAGGAAAGCAGGTAACAGTCTTACTTGCTTATAAAGGAAACACAGCACCTGATCACAAGTTTTGATCCAGCAAATTCAGATTTATTTTTTCATTTTCATTTTTTACAAAAAATACATTTTGACAAATAAAAAGCATTTCCATTAGTCCACTGTTCCTCAAAGTGTAAATGTACACTGTAATTTTTCCATTTTTAATATAGACTTATGCTATATTTTATGTCATCTACAATAAACTCAACTACAGAATCTGATGAAACATAATAAATAATGATGAAGGAACGGAAAACTACACAGCAAAAAAAAAAAAAAAAAAAGGAAAATAGAAACTTTTTAAAACTCATATTTAAAAGTTACATTACAGCCACCTCGCCAAAAATCAAACATTTGATTTAGCCATTATGAAGCAAAGCAGTATTGCATTATCCTTATTGGCGTACTGGAACAGAAAGCATCCTGAAATCAAAGTACTGCCCACTGGAAGAAACTGAGCTACAACTAAACGGAACGTAATCCAATTAAATATGGACAGCAGTGCAAAAGCCAAAATTCTTGGCTTTACAAAAACAACAATTCCTAGGAACAAACACTGAATGCAGTTTCATGATTTTATTTTTTTAAAAAGCAAAAACTGGTTTTTTTGATCGCTGTTTGGATGATGAATGCCACCAGAGATACCAGGTAGATAGGCTCTTTGCCCACCTCTTATTCCTGATGACCTCAATGGGAAAAGCATGCAGTTGGCTGAAGAGAAAAATACTGTCACCACTGTAATAATAAAACTAGTGGTTTAATAATTACTGTGATTATTTAAGAGGGGAAAAAAGAGAGGGAGTCACCTATCTTACCTGTAATAAAAGATGCCTAAACATTAAGACAGCATAAACAAATCGCATTTGAACATTTTCAGCTTTAGCTAACTCTGTCGTTTGACACCACAGATAAGAAAACATGCCTCTCTTTCTCAAAATATTTCTATTTTGACTAATTAAGGAAGGATTGAGTAGTCTGACCATTTACATGCAGCATGGCCCACTGTGATTGAAAGGTAAGCCTCAGACTGAGAAACTCAAGGGCAGACTGCTCGCTTAATGCTACAACACTTCTTCTGAGAAAAAACATGCAAATATTTGTATACATTACAGAGCCTCTAAGCCAATTATTTTCTGCATTGGGCTGCTCTGAAGAGGCAGTGTTACAGCAGAGGTCCTCCAGGAATCCTACCTTAGTTTTGTGTACATTCTCTCCAACAGACCACCAGTTGCTTCTGACTTGGAAAACAGGCAGGCAAAAGCTGCGTGTGAAAACTGACTACTTGAACTCACGTACTGGTACATACTGGACTTAAAAACTAGTACTGCTGTGTTCAATTGGGAACCATGGGGTAGAACCAATCATCCCTCTGACTGCACTCCACTACAGTCTGGTTCTTGGAACAAGGAAGTAACAATCGTGGAAAGAGCAGGCCACAAACAGGCATGTGGTCTCCAAGACTGGTAAGGCTGAAATATCCCATGGATTTGTTTATGCTGCAAGATTATGTACAGATAATGTCTTCTATCAACACCAGAAAATCCAAAAGGGTGTCAAAGATCATCCATATTTGGGATAAAACCCCTAAGGAATTTTTCTTCTTTTGGTACTAAGACATAAATACTGCCAATATGGCCAAAATTTTCATCTATTAGTTAAATTTCTAAACCATTAACGCAACACACAACATTGTTGATAGCAATGAAAATACTGTAGTTTACAATAAAGTTACTGAGGTTTGTTCTGGGAAGAAAATCAGCAAGGTTTTTTTTTTTTTTTTTGCATTTTTAATATATTCTGCTGCTAGGATTTTGGATGAGGAAAAAAATTGCAAGTATCAATGCATATATAAGACCAAAAATCAACCAAAACTTTTGTAGAAAAGTATTAACATTCTTAATCATAAAAATATTTGCAAATTTAATTACAAATACATTTTAAAAGCAAAATCTTTAAGTACATCGAGGTTGGTCAATATTGACAGTGTTCATTTAAGAGGACGTTAAGATAATACCCACTGCATCTGTGGTAACATCTGAACTCACAGAGTATATACATTTATTGATCAAACTGTGAAGTATATAAAGTGAAGAAGCAGTATTTACACTTCAGAACTTATATAAAGGTTATACTGGAAGATCAAGTAGGGGTCTGTGAAAATTTTAATATCTTAAGTGCTGCTGATTTCATGCATTTGTTCTACAACTTGTCCTAAAATTTCATCCACTACATCAATGTCATAATTTACTTGTTGCAAGTCTAGATCAGGCATGATTGTAGCCAAAAGCTGTCCAACATTCACTCGAAGGGAGCGCAGTTTCAGGCTGTGAAGAAATAATCGAGATGTTTAGATGTGGATCAAGTTTCACATCCAAATATACAGAATGTTAATTAACAAAGTTAGAGTAACATTCAATAATAGGAAGGGTCAGTATGTGACTTCTATGAACCAACAGAGAGCTTATACAATTGAAAATGCAACAAGATAATTTCAAGATCTATTATTTTTTCAAAGCTTACTGTCTTGAGTTTTAACTTTGAAGGTGTGTATTTCCTTCGTTTCAAACAAATACTAAGATTTCTGCCTTTCCCAGAATGGATTAAAGGTATTTTTGAATACTTCTACTGAAGTTAGCAAATAAACATTGGTATAACCCTTTATCCTACAATATTTTTTTATTTCTCAAACCAGTATTTAAAAATATTTAATATATCTAGAATTGCCAACTACCACCATGTATGGGAGCAAAGGAAGAGAAAACAAAGAGGAAAGAAAAAAAGAGAAAGTATGAAAGAGTAGTTTGTCCGAAGGTTTGAAAACATAAAGACGAAGTAGCAATTTTACTAATGGGAAAGTACTATTTCTCCTCTTTTTGCTTTCTTTCACGATTCCACTGCCCTATCCGCTTCCTGGTCAAATTGCTTCTAAGTCATTCATCCCTTCTCTTGAGCATTTCCTTTACCATTATTTTCTTTATTATCTCCAGTAGCCATTCTTCATAGAGTCATTACATCCCAAAGGACCTGTAAGTACACAAGTAATGCATGCAATTTCTAATTCTTCTATGTAGAAGTAGTCAGATGCAGTAAGCAGAAAGTAAAACTCTAGCAGATGCAGGGGAGGCTGAATCCCAGAACAAAAACAAACAAAACCCAAACAAATTTAGCTTGAAAGGGATCTCCAGAGGTCATTCATTCCCTTACCCTACCCCTAACACATTCAAAGAATGGTTATTTCAGATTAGGTTGCTTAAAACCTCCTTGTGTTTTCAAAATCTCCACAGATGGAGATTCCACCATCTCCCTCGGACCCTTTTTTCTGAGCCCTCACTGTGAACGTTATTTTTTCCCCTCTATCTCATCAGAATTTCCCTTCTTACAGCTTGTTTCCATTGCCTCTCATGACATCACTGTGCTAGCGAGGAGTCAGGCTTCATCTTTTCTACACATTCATTCAGCTGCAGAAGAAAGCATTAGGATACCAGATCTGAAGGTAGCCTTCTCTTCCTGCAGCTCTTTCCCTCAGCATTCCCTTGTAAGACGCTCCAGCCCCCTAACCATCTTGGTAGTCTTTCAGTGGATTTGCTCTTATATGCCAATGTCTTTCATATAGTCAGGAACCCCAAAGCAGACACAGTACTCTGCATTTGCCCAGCACAGGGGAAGAACCTCTGCCATACAACTGCTGGCAGAACACTGGGCACTCCTGCCACAAGAGGCACTGTTGATTTGCATTCATCTTCTAATCCACCTCCACCACAGCCCAGCACTTCAGCTTGTCCAGCTGCAGAGACGATTCCTAGCAGAAGTGTAGAACATCACTGCTGCCTTTACTAAGCTTCTACAATATTTCTCTCGGTCTTTTTCCTACTTCTCAAGGTCCCTCTACAGCAGTGCTATCATCCAGGGTATCAGTGATTCCCTCCAACTCGGTTCCATTATGAGTTCACCAAGTTAACTGCGCTCTGTCACATTCGCCATTAATGAAAGCATTAAAAATTATTGGCCTTCATATTGATGCCCAGGCTTAGCAGACTGGCAGTCTGCTAAGCAGTTTTACAACCCACCACCTAGTCCACTGGTCTAAATCATATCTCACAAAATTTGATGATAACATTATGGCAGTCTATTTTGAAAGCTTTCCTAAAATGAAGGCCCAATCACCCCTCATCCACAGAGCTGGTCATCTCAATGGAAAGGTTACCAAGTTGGAAAGGCAATCTTTGCCCTCAGTAAATCTACGCTGATCGTTTCTGATCACCTTGACTATCATGAGCTTGCATGCAGCTTCCAAGCAGATTTTCTTCAGGGTCTTCCCAGGAATTGAGCTTGTACTGGCCAGTCTGTAGTTCAGATCCTCATTTTTGCCTGCTCTGAATATGGGCATGACAACTTTTTTTAATTATTATTTTTTATTTAAACCAGTTATCAGGGACCTGCCACAAACTTTTGGACATCATCACAAGGCCAACTCTCCATCATCTGGCCAGCTCTCCCTGACACATTTCATCTGATTCTATGGACTTATGTGTGCTGTGCTTGCTTGCTTCCATCTTGTACACGTACTTCTTTTATGTGTTTACTATTTTTATTAATGGAGAGCAGCAAGATCCCTACTTGGAGGCGTAAACTTTTGTTTAGTTTTGAAGATACGCCCTGGACACTGGCACAGGTCCAGAGCACTGGTCTGCAGCAAGTTCTTACATGAAAGGTCAAATCAGTTCCAAAACTGAAAACAAACTCTTTGCGGTATGGTACTACTGAGTCAAGAAATAAAAATAGCATGCAATAGCAAAGATCATCTGCACAGCATAAGCTAATGATCACCCCTCCCTCTTCCCTGCCTCTCCTTTCTTCCTCCGCTTGTTTTACAAGCTAGAATCTAGAAACTCTTATAACATTTTCAGCACTTAAAGAAGTGTCAGTATGACATTCTATTGAGCAATGGTCAAGTACTTGTTTAAGAAGCACTAAGTCAAAACTAAAACAAAATCAGTGGATGAAAAGGTGAAGTAGAAGTGTTATCAACTTAGAAGTCACAAGAGGCAGCAAAAATAATTCCAAAAACCACGTTTTATTATATGATTGTCAGACATGATCTTTGTCAAGGTCTTTTAGGTACAATCAGCCAAGTAAAATCTTACTTGAAGTAGTCTAGAAAGAAGAAAATTGATACCTTTCTCCATCAGAAAAATTAACAGTGTCTTCTACATTACTGGCTGTAGAATCATTTGCACGTGCTACTGCTTGTGGGATTGAAGCTTTCAACTCTGCAATTTCTGATTTAAGTTCTTCACATTGACAGGCAATTTTATTTTTCTCTGCTTCCAGTAGTTCCACCTGCAAATAAATAAAAATAAATAATTTTATACATCAATTTGTTGTGCTTGTTTAAAATAAACATAACCAATATAAAACATCCATTGACTGCTTTTAATCAGCTTTTTGGTGACATTTTAATATCCAGTGACATTTTATGATACTGCAACCTACAGACTATTTTAAAGTAGCCAGTTGAACACACTGCACTCTCAGCTTGCTGTCAGACTCTCTTAAGTTTACTTTCTGCTGTCAATGGAATCCAAGAAAACAAAAGATTCTAGGCTAGATTATATTTATTCCCCACCCTTCTAAGCGGCTTGATTAATGAATGGTCTGTATTTAACCATACAATATGTTGTGCACTGGAACTGCTACAAAACGTTCATCTAAGAAAATGGAAAGTTAAATTCTTCGTTTGAAATATGCCACTGTTTTAACTAACATACCTGACTTTTGTATTCGTCTCTCTCAATGGTGCATTTGTCCAGTTGCCTGAAAACATCATCCAGCTGCACAGCAATTTCATCTACCTCACTCTTACTTTCACCGTCAGCACACCTGCTGCATTCAGTTTTTAAGTTTTGCAGAGTATTGCATTGCTCTTTTAGTTTTGCTATTTCTTCTAAGGCCTGTTCATAGAGAAGGGTTGTTTCCGCCAAACTTCTTTCCTGAACATTTTCTTCCACAAATGAAGAAATTGTCTCAGTTGACTGATGGCACATTTCTTTTTTCACATACTTATCATTCATTTCTAGTATCCTCTGTTCCAGTGTTTCTACTTGCTTGGTTAATGCTTCACATTTGCTTTGGTACATCTCCTTCTCTTTGTTTGCTGATTGCAGCTGATTTCTCAGTTCGTTTCCAAGTTCTGCAGATGTCTCAGAAAGATTATTTACACTGTGCCGGTTAATTTCCATTTCCACGTTGGGAACTTGAATATCGATTTCATCTTCCACCTCTTCCTTTTTAACAACCAAATTTGGGACCTCTGTCTGCGTTGCAGAGGTCAGCTGTTCGCTTCTTGATTCTGAGGTACTTGCACTGGAGGGTTCTCTTACATCACTGCTTTTTTTCTGCTCCTCCTGGTCAACATTTATACATTCAGTTTTTACCACTGGAACATCAGAATCTGTGGAAGGCTTTGGAGTGCTGCTCTCCTCTAAAATAATGACATCATCATCATCATCACGGCTTTTGAATGCTCTGTCATTTAAACGAGGTGTCTTTATGGTTAAAGGTGTCACACTGATGAGTATCTTCCGTTTCAGACTGAGGAAGAAAGCATTAAACTGATTACTGTATTGCTCAAATACTGCAAACTCATTTGTTTCAAACAATGTTTAAATGTGTCTAAACGTGCAATTCAAAACTGCTACACAATAACTAGAAAGAGATGTCTCCCTGAAGAGCATCTTAAGATTATTAATCACAGTAAATACCTTTTCTGTAAAAACAATGGCTGAAATTCACACAATAGATTATTACTTTCATATACTATTTTGAGACAGACTCAACATTTTTGAGATGAGGAAGACCTGTAAGAGAGGTTAAGGAAAACATCCTGTAGAATGAGCTTAACACAATACAGTGCTTTCCTACATTAAGGCAAGTCACTGAGCAATTTTCCTTGACAGTACAGTATTTTCTTTTTGTTGCTCTCACTTTTGTTCTTCATGAGGTTTCTAGGCATCATTAACATGGTTCTTCCTGTATTACCAAAAAGTGACACATGAACTTTGGCAGCTGTGACTCAAAGATGGGACTACACCTGACATCATTTTTTTATTTAAAAATTATTAACTTTAGAAATAAATCAGTCTATTTTGTACAGGCTCACTAACCTGTTATCAGAATCAGAATGAGGTGAAGATACTGATCTATTTGAAACAAGTAGAGGTCTTTTGACAGAAGCATTTGATGTTTCTGGTAAAAGTGCTCTTGGAACAGCTTCCCTTCCACTCACAGGTGAGAACGTTCTAAAGTCTTTACTTGAGGAAACGGATGTTTTTAAAAGCATTTCATTACTGATCTATAAGATAACATTAAGAATGAAAAGCAATAGACATTAGTAGAGTCTTCAGAATAAGTTTCAAGTAGTTCCATTAACTATCTGAAAACACCTGAAATTATGACAGTCATTTCTTCTGTATACTGCAAGGATTCTCCACAGAGCAATCTCCTTGAACCTTGACTCAATATTTTGCAGTAAGAAAAGCAGACTATACCCTTTGTTAAAAAATAAACAAAAAAAGTTATCAGCTTAATGATCACATACACAAAAAACAAACAAGACAGAACAGAAAATACAACTAAATTCTACTGATGTTAACTGTTTCCTTCATGTCTTTTCCATGCTGGTTTAAAGTCACGTATTAAAAAAAGTAATCATCATAGCACAGCTGAGTAGCAAGGTTTCTTGTTTTTTTCTTTTTTTGTTTGTTTTGTTTTCTTTTGTTTAATTTGCTTTTTAAGTCTAGATTAAGACTTCTGGTGGATTTCTCAGAAGACTACAGCTACAAACTCCTTCCCATGCAGAGATTTATTGTTGTCAGAAAGCAGCTATCTGATCTTAAAGCATTTCCCAAGAAATACCTATTATAGGTACCATGTAAAATCCTGGGGAGTATTTTTTTCCAGCCTGTTCTGTACTCATATCTGAAGTCTGACCATCATACACAAAACATGGGACAGTAATCTCTCTTACAACTGCTAATAATTAGTTTGTAAAATATTTAAATATTTTGTTCATTTTGGTCTTTCAGAAATAACTTTTTTACTTGGATTAAACTAATTGCAGGAAAATGAATACAATCAAGTAGATAGGTTAGAACAGCACATGGAAAATCTTTTATCCAAAAATTGATTGGTCTGAAGTTCACAGTTACTTTGAAAGCTACATCTCACTTCAGAAACCTGATTCTGAGTTCCAATCTGTATAGTCTTGTCACTAAATCATTTTTTATTTGCATCTCCATTTGAATTTGAGTGTCTCCTAGCAAAACAAACTCTCAAAAACACAGCCATTACAAATTCTATTCCCCCCCCACTCCCTTTTTTTTTAAGGGCATCTTTACTTTTATATCCTTATCACATATCCCTCTACAAAAAATCCACTTCCAACAATAAGATGTTGGATAAACTGTTCTATAAAAACGAGTAGCAGTGACTTATTTTCTAGTAACATTTTTGTGAAGCAGCTTCATCCTCTTCAAACTCTTTCTTCAGTACAACATATAAAATGCACCACTGACTTCTATCATTGGACAGAAGAGATGGGGGATTTCTGGTTTACCTAGTGTAAGCACAGCCTATACAACTATCAAAAAGGTTGCTGACCTAATCAGCTGGCCACTATTTAAAGCAAACTAACTCAAAGCCTAGCCCACTGGATCAAACTGCATAGCAGTGGTGCCAGAAAGAATAATGGCTACCAAAGTTGGTTTGCCATCAAGTTCAGGAGAGTTACCTGGTACTCTAGGCGTTTCTTCAGTTTTTCCCTGTCTCTGCACAGGAGCAAGGGGGAAGAAAAAAAAAAAAAAAGAGCTTAGATTCAAATTGTTAATTAATTGTGAATCCAAAACAATCTTACTTAAATCTGAAACTAAACACCTTATTTTGAGCTATACACAGTGAATTTCAACATTCTACTTCACTGAATGAAAATTTTCTGCATGACTTTAGAAACTACTAGTTGAGTTAAATCTAAGCTGAATTTAAACTTCAAACAAGATCCCTCTCACATTAAAATAATAATTAAAAAAAAAAAAAGGCACTTTTCAGAATGTAAACCAGCAATTCATTAAGAGTGCTCCAGTCATTTTTTTCCCCCCAAGCATCTTAACTAAGAACCCTGAAATTCTTAAACAAATTTACTGAGGTTTTCAGCTGCTTGAAAATAGTAGTCACCCAGGCAAGGGCTCTTAACAACCATAATGACCTGTTTCTTTAACATACTGTACCTGAACACCAAGTTTTTGCTTTATTCTCCTTACTTGTTACTAAATGATACAGGCCTCTTTACCTTCAATATCATGTCAACATGCTAATAACAGAGAAAAGAAAAACACTATTTATCTATTCACTGCTGTGATTAGGTTTTGACCTTAGGGCACTGTTTTCTGAAAGGATGAATTCTTAGAAGAGCTGCAGTTATACCACAGGTGAGAGAAAAGTGTTCAGCTTTCATGCTCCTTTTCTAGTGTAGGAACACTTGAAGTCTCCAGTACTCACTTTTTCTTATAAGTTTTCTCATACGTGGGATGTATTAAGTCATCATCTTCTGGTTCTTCTGGCACATTACAATCCCTGAGTTAAGAAAAAAAATAAAGAGCTTACCATATGTGCTTACATTAAGTAATAAAATAAGAAGTAAAAGCAGTGCTTAGATATTCAGCTAAATATAATTTTACCGGAATTGTGGGTCAGGGTTCAGTGAGCAGTACCACTTCTCTGGCAAATGCTCTATTCCATCTGGTAGCTTCCGCCATTTCAGACATGCATCACACTGCACCCATGTCTGATCAGGCTGCTTTCTGTAATGGAAAAAACATATCAGAACTTTCACATGAACAATTTATTTGCATGATCAAGAACAAAGCTGTAATAACAGTATGTAACGTTCTTCTATTTGAAAGTGATACTCACTGTATCTCCTCAACTGGTAAAGCTAATGGATACTCTTCGTTTTTCTTTGCTTTCATTTCATTCCAGTAGTCATTAAGCTTTTCTCCTAGCGCTGCTATTGTAAGCCTGAAAACAGAATTTTCAGAGAATACCTGAAATAGTAACATCTTAGCACAGAAAGAATGTTTATAAACAACAGTGAAATAATAAGTATATGAAACGCTCTGATACTCACATTTTCACAATAGTAAGCTTTTCACTTTTAGTAAACCCCAGAAGTGTGGGATTGTGGGAACAAATGTTTGTCGGATATGAAATTACAAGAAATTTGACTTGGGATACAGACAGTTTTTAAACTGAAATAAAATGCTTGATTCAGAAGCACTGTCAGTGAACAACGCAAAACCTGAAACCAATTCATTAAACTCAATTTCAATCATAAAAAAAGCTGCCTCTCCTCTGTCAGTCCAGCACTGGGCTATGTATACCTGTTAACTGCAAGCTCACAATCACTCTAAGCTGGCATAAAGCAATACTTAACTGACATTGTAAATATATGTTCACTTTACCATAGTACATAGTCTACATGCCGCTGAAAGAAGCAGGGTGGTTTTTTCCCCATATTAATTTTTAGCTGGATTTTCTGATCAGGAACCCAACCATTTCACAGCTGCATGACCATTAGAGCTGGCACACAGGAAAGAGTGATGTGGAAGAAGAATAAGGAACCTAGTCCAGCCTGGAAAGTTTCCACCTGGAACACCTGAACTCAAGTCACGAATTTTGGTGTCTGAAGAAGGAATTAGCAAAGGGGCAGAAATGAACAGCAATACATGGATTGAATCATGTCTCTTCTGGTGAAAGGACAGAGGCAAGTCAGCTCATGCTGATCACAACATTACAGCACCAGTTTTGTGTTTCTGTTTCAGGATGGAAATCTACATTTTAAAAATCTGTAGAAGCACTCTTTTGTAAAGCAAAGAAACAATCAAAAAACCTTCGCAATACATGCTACAGGTGCCAAACAACAACAACAACAAAAAAAACAAAACAAAAAACACAACCAGTGCTCACTGTGCCAGCTGGGTTGCAGAAACCCAGTGTAGAATCTGATTAATAGCAGTGCCTATGCTATGGCACATCCATTGCCAAAGGAACTTTTAGTGCTACCACAAAAGAAATGGTTCAAGGAACATTTGTACTGAAACAAGCACGAGAATAATTCCCTGGTCTGTTTTAACTTGTGTTCTCATTAACAGCTCTGCTAGTTCAATAGTTGCAGCCACAGGAACTGCTTGAAGCCGGCATCACCACTGCAAAGAAGAATACAGTGAGCTATTTAAAAATACAGAATGAACTGTAGTGGCTGCAGCAGTTATGTTGCCAGCTACCAATCATGCTCCTCCTCCACTGAGAGTTGTTGTTTCAGTGGCAGGAATGACTGGAGTTTTCCTGCCACAGCTCCTCAACTACTACAACAAACAGTTTAGTTTACTACAGTACTCTGATACTGTTTCTGGGTTACTCGTATATGTAGAGCTGCATACAAACAGGCAATTAAGGAAAGGCTTTGTGGATTTTTCAGCTGTCCTTGTCAAGGGAACACCAATAACTGACCGAAGGATAAAATACACAGCCTGAAAAAGGTGATGACATCTCCTGCCAAAGTCTACTCCCACTTATGTTTGTGAGTCTACACCCCAAAATTTCTAAGTCCACAGTGAAACTAAGTCTGAGGATACAGAGGAGGAGATGTGCTCTTTTAAGCACATCTGGTCAAAGGAGACTGGTCATAGACAAGTACAGAAACAAATCTGACTATACGATAAGGGAAACAGTGACAAGAACAATCCTGGTCAGTCATGCTAAATGGTAAGGATACACAGAGTGTGAGAACATTTGTTTTTTTAGTTGGGAGGATAAGGAAAAGGAAGGAACAAACACAGAGTCATAAAACCTGACTAACTAGTATTAACAAAGACAATAATCAGAAACAAACCTGGGTCTTATCAAGAAACTGATACGGATGCAATTCTGAAGGCCCAAGCTGTTGGAGAGAGGTCAGTGGAACCATGCTAACATGCAGGGCAAGAAGGATCAGAAAGAAACAGTGCTGGGGGAGTGTTAGACAGAAAAGAGTATAAAGAAGTGCAAGTTGCATATAAAACAGGGCAGGCCAATATACTTGACTAACCAATCACTGTGCTTGATCCCTGCAGCCTACCCTATCTACTTATCAAATTTTAACTCTATCCATAATCTCACTCTCTATCACATATATATGCATTGCAAAGACTAAGTGCCTGCTAGTGGAAGACCTGTGCATATGAGTGGAAACAGGTGCAGCTACTGGAGTCAGACTTGAAGTGGAGAGTAAACTGCTGCAGCAAGCAAGGGTTCCAGCCTTGTGTGCCTAATGCCAGTATCTGGGGCACCTGGAGAAGGACAAGTACCTGCATCTTCATCAAACTTGGTGCACATATGAATGTACATGTGTATTAACCAGCAACTTTAAAGCTCAACCTGCCCAGTGAGTAGTAGGACCCACGTCTAGGCCTAGGCCATCAAGGGTCTGTCTGTGCTCATTCGTCCAGAAGCACCTGTGAGCGTGCCTTGTGGGGACAGTATATTTTATATCAGAAATAGCAAACTCAGCAGAAATAGTCCTCTCAGCAAGACTAGAGAGGCATTCCTCTCTCTGTACTCAGTACTGATGACACCACACCTCAAGTGCTGTGTTCAGTTTTGGGCCCCTTGCTCCAGGTGAAGCCCAAGAGAGTGTCCAGAGAAGGGCAAAAAAGCTGTGAGGGGTCTGGAGCATAAGTCTTACGAGGAGCAGCTGAGGGAGCTGGGATTCTTCAGTCTGGAGAAGAAGAGGCTCAGTGGAGACCTCACTGCTCTCACCTGAAAGGAGGCTGTGGCGAGGTGGGGGTCAGCTTTTTCTAGGTAGCTAGCAATAAGATGAGAGGGAATTAGAGAGTTGTGCTAGGGGAGATTCAGGTTGGGTATTAGGATAAATTTCTTTTCAGTAAGAGTGATGAGACACCGGAGCAGGCTGCCCAGGAAGGTGGTGCAGTCACCATCCCTGGAGGTATTCAGGAGCTGTGTGGATGTGGCACTGAGGGACGTGGGCAGTGGGCGTGGTGGGGGTGGGCTGATGGTTGGACTGGGTGATCTTAGAGGTCTTTGCCACCTTAATAATTCTGTGCTTCTTTAAGTGTGCATGTTGCCTTGATTTGTACTGAGCAACAAGGTGGACCGGCCAGCACATAGTGGACCTTTGGACTGGATTAGAAGACCCTAAAATTGGGCCAGAGGTGTCAAGTGATCAGAGGGGCTGTACTCAGTATGCTTATGAATATAAAGTGTGTACCATCTCTAGTGACCTTCAATCACTATCTGTTGAGGAAAAAGAAAGGTACGTGGCTGTCTAGATCCATACTTTATGCAAGTCCCACACATAGGTGCTGCTGAAGGGAATGTGCCAGCCATGTCAGTGTTCGGTGCGTCTGCATCTCTGAGACACGTGCTCAACTTCACTGCTAGTTAAGCCTGCAAATGGGAAAGAGGCAGGGAAGACAGAGACTCTGGGTCCCCAAAGTCTGGGCCAGGGGCATCCTGGGACACAACTGCTGGGGGAGGCAGCTTCTCCTAATATCCCTTAGCACCAAGCAGCATAGAAGATAGAAAATAGCCTCATCATCTTGAAAGGAAAGATAACACTGTGGAGTAATTCCCAATGTTTGCATCTTTTCTGCTGAGGTAACTCGCCCTCCCTACCCTTTCCTTCCCTAATAGCAGTGCAATCAATTCACAGAAGAGCATTGTAAACACACCAGACATTTCATCTGGCTTAAGAACAATTTTTTTTTTTTTTTTTCCAAATCAGATTAGATTCTCAATCAGGTTTACAGTACAGCTATAAGAAGTAACATACTAGATATTGATTGATGGGATGTAGTTTCATTCTAATTCAGGGTGTCCTGTATTTTTTAAATGCTCTATCAGGTAGACTTAAGGACGTGAAAGTCTACTTTTAAGAAAGAACCTAAAAACAATAGATGAAAAACGTCCAGAAACAAAGACAAAAAACAAACAACCCCTAGGAAATTGTGATGAATCACTATGAATCATCAATCACGTGGCATTCATATCTCAGTTTTAGCCGTCTGCTACAAAATCTAAGCTAGTTATTTTGGGTTCATCCCACAGTAAGTGAAGAGCAGGGTTGCAACCAACTGCTTTTAGGGCATTTGCATAAAAATGGTGAGTATTGTACCCTTGATTTCACTGACTGCACAATGAACACGCTATGATCAGCATATATGTTAACATCCTATCCCTACTTTAAAACGCAGTTTAATGATAGAACACAAGTATTCTTACTACTTAAAAGGGACAAAATCTTTTATGGTCAAGTATCTCCCAGTGAACAATACTATTAAACAAAAAGTCTATATAGAATACATATTTACCTGTATTCATTTGTGTAGTCAAAATCTTGTTTGTTATGAGTTGGTTTTAAGAAGTTGCACTCGATAATCCCAACTACACCAACACCCATGTTGTTTGCCTGTAAAAAATTAAGACCCATCAGGGAAAACAAAACAAATCCTATACTAAAACCTCTAAGATCTTGACAGAAGTAATTATAATTTATATATCCACCAGGTCAAAATAACCTCCTGCTTTATGAATAATCTCCAAAAGAACTCTTGATGTAAATCCACTAGACAAAAAGAACAAATGCCCTACAACCCATCCGTCTTTCTGTTCTGAAAGGCACACCGATTTCTGTGTTTCATGCATTAAGCTTAGTTTCAAAAATTAAAGAACTGTGTGCAACTCAATGCAATTATTAACTGCTATGCCAAAAGAAAAAAGGTGTATTTATGAAAGCATACTAGTTTTCATCTGTATTCTTTTTTTTAAGAAAATCAGCGTTTAAGTGAAAATGATTTCTAACAACATTGAAGTATTTTTCAGCTTAAATTCCTACCTTTAACTGACAGCCAACTCTTTCATAAGCTTTGATGAGTCTGTTTTTATGATACATCATTATTCCATAGTGATCTTTGTTTCTACAGTTAAATCCAAATGTAATTCTTACTGTTTTAGCCTTTTATCGGATATTAAGGAAAAGTCTGGTTAATGTCACGTGATAAAAAATATTAGGGCTCATTCTAAACTGGGTCCTGGTATTTTCTTCCCCCCTCCATCTTTTAAGTATTGAGATAGTTCCTTTGGTACCTCTTCACAGCAAAGATTTACAAAATAATTAAAGAACACCCGTAAAGACAGCTGCAATATTCCCAGCAGAATCTAGAAAGCTTACGTACAAAAACTCGTCATTAAATTTAGCATGCAATCATCACATTAACAAAGGATACATTCAAAAATTTTGGCCTATATATATCACGTTCAATGAAAGCAAGGCTCTTGGAAACCAGCTGTGTTTTCACTTTTTGTCCTCGCAGAATGATCTGCATTCTTGGCTTCAGATACAAAATACTGCAGTAAGCCTACAAAATATACAATAATTCTCATTATTCAAAAACAACAGCAGTGAGATCCTCACTACCACTACCTAAAAAACCCGCACACCTAAAAAACTTCAAGAAACGGGTATTGTAAAACATTTACCATGTTTGGAAAGACAAATCCAGATTTTAATTGAGATGTTACAAAGTGTTTTTTTTAGCTCCTCCAACCTGACTCCACAAAACACAGGAAACTCAAATGCACATACGTAATACAAATCACATTAAAAGCAACTGAAAGAGAACTTTTGTAAATAAGGCAAGTTAGTCAGATATCTGAAGATACAGTTTTACTATTATAAGAGCTTTTAATCGTGTTTAGATATACAAGCCTATACTCTTATTCCCTATTTAGAACTCAAAAATTATATCACAGACTTTAAAAAAAATAAACAGCAGCTGTTAACTTTATTCCAAATGACTTACAAACTATATAATCTTGTGTGTCAACCCATGTATTTTAACCTGCATTTCATCTGCCATATTTGAAGCGGATTTATGACTTCAATGAGCCTTAGACTAATTGAATGTTGTATCTGAGCTGGAACAATATTTACAATACTATTCACAAGCACTCAGAACACCTAGTAATTCCAGGCACACTTTCTTGTAAGAAACGGATTCAGAGACTATGGGTCAGTAGTATAAACAATGGCTGCAATATTTAGCCTGTAGTCAGGGCTAGGGCTTTTCTATATGAAGATTTTGAAACAGCTGCCTTATAGTTCCTTGATCTCTTTTGGAATCTAAAGAGGACACTGCCAGCTGAAAACTAGCTACACTGTATCTGTAGGACTACATCAAAAACAGACATTTTCTTCTAAAAGAAAAACAAAAAAGCAGATGTTTATAGAAGTCCACAAACACATTCTATGTTTTCCAAATACCACTGGCTCATTGCCCTAACGTTTAAATTCGGACTTTGTCTTTTTTTTTTTTTTTTTTTTTTTTTTTTTAAATCAAAACCTCTATAGTATGGTATATTACATTAAAACAAAAGCATACATCACCTTGCTTCCACAGAACAAGTAAATAAACGAAAAGTATACATACTCTTAGCGAGTAGTCACTTTCTGGAACTATCTGGTCCAGTCTCTCTTGTTTTTTGTATCCTCTTTTCCCTGTTTCATCTAAGTCTTCTGGAATCCTGATGTCGTATTTATCCTTGTCAAAGTCAAATTCTGTTTTATCATTTTTATCTCTAAGAAATAAGAAAAAAATCTAATTATGATAGAAAAAAAAGATTGAGGTGAACCTGATATCTCATAACTAAATACCTGTCATTTCTGCCTAATTAATGTGTTTGCTCATGTGTTTATAGTTCTGCTTATAACTGCCAAATGTACTGCTTATCTATGATAAACACCCTTTCTGACCACACGACTTCTATCATAAGAGCAACACCCTTGAAATAGGAGCGCAGATCCGAAACAGTGGTCAGTCAGTAGAGACTAGATGAAAACTAGGCGTCCTTAGAAAACTTGTGTCCAAACGTGGACAAAGCGAGTAGGGAGACACCTCCCCAAACAACCACTGAAGACTCCCACAGAAGTGCAGAAGACTCAATTATGTGTGCGTAGCCTTGTACTAGTATAACCCTGGGAATATGTAGTATGTTGGTGTGACTTGAAAATTTTCAACTATAAATAGAAGATGTGAAAACTGGGGTTGCATGATTTGTGGAGATGACCCATCTTGTACCATGTGCAGAGAGGTATGCTTGCCCCCTCAACACTTGTTTTTTCCCCCCCAAAGTGTTTCAGATTTTAAAAATGGACAACGGACCCAGAGGATATCACAGATACAAGAGAAAAGACACAAAAGAAACAATTCCTTTGAGTCACAATGGCGTTCCTAGCAGACTTGCTAGAAATCAAAAACATTCAATAGCTTCTTTTAGAAACCCAAGGAAAATAAGAGAAATGCTAGCAAAGAAAATTTGCATGAATTCTAACTGTATTCTAATTGTACTTCACTAATAAAAGCACTCAGTATCACTGAGAACACAGATGGGCCAAGATGCATGCAGTCCTTCTAAATGCAAAATTCCTCAACAATGCAAACTGCCTAGGATTCTTACTGCTGTGAGAATGACAAACTACAACTCTCTAACTCAGTAATTTTTCATCACAATTTCTTACTGAAGTGCTCACCAGAGGGTTTCTTCTATTTAATTGCATTGGCAGTAGTTTTGCACAACATTCAGATATAGATTTTGTTACCTCCAGCTTTCTTGCATATAAATCTACTAAGCTAAAAGTGATGCACCTTCCTAAAATACAGAAGAGATTAATGAAATAGGAAAAAAATAAAGCTTTTTATCAGCTTTGATTGACTGAGATTTTGTTTTGTTCTGTAACATTTATTCCATTGTATCCCAGAATGAGTTTTCTCCCCACTCTTTTTTTTTTTCTGATAAGCAAGAATAAACTATTTTCCTGCCAAATTTACTGGCCCATAAAACCACTTGAAACTGCTTCTTATGGATACCTTGCTATTTCAGGTATCCAAAACTGCAGTAAACTAAACACTCAGGAGCATAACACGAGGTTACACGTTCCCAAACAATTAGCTCCAACATTGTTAAAGGCAAGCTAGAACTATTCTAATGGATCATCGTATGGGTTCCCTGCAAGTAAGGGATCAGCAACCATGTAAGAGGAAGAAAGGGAAAGGAGATGAGAAACAATAACACCCAGCTGCCACTGCTACAACAGCTGTTTAAAGAAAAAAAACAGCAAAAAAGAAAAAGCTACCAAAGTCTGAAAATCCATTCTTCTGTTAATAATCCCATATATATATGTAGATGAAAGTAATTAACTGCATCTATTTACTTGGACTTCTGTTTTTACTACGATAAACAGTTAAGAAGTTTAGAAAGGTTCAAGCCTTTCCCAATTGGTTTGAGATATCAGATTTATAATTAATCTATTTCAATTTTTCTTCTGGAATAGTAACAATATTTTATCAAAATGAAATATGGAATCCTTTATGCTCTCCTTTGGTCAAATGAATTTGAGTCTAATTTCACCAACTGCAGCTAACTCTTCATCCAGTCTTCTAGAGTTACTCTGCAAAAAAAAACCCTTGTGTACTTGCAGACACTGAAGAGATAATGCAAATGAAAGAAAAGACATGAGCAATTGGGCCTCATCTTACCTTCTGAGATTCCAAATTATGATTCTTGTTCCTTTTTTCCCCATTATAGCATCTAGCTCGGCCACTAATTTCTCCTCGGTAGAAAATAAAGAATGTGTTAAGATGGCCTTCAAACTGTTTTTGGATTCTACTGGATCACTTATCTGTCGTAAGCAAAATGTTAAGGAAAGTAACCTTAAATGTAAAAAAATAAAAAATAAAAAATTCAGAAGATTAGTAAACTTCTGCAATAGGATCTGCACCCCTCAGAGGGTCTCATTCCACATCTCAAATACAGAGCTCCAAAAAAAATGTAAAAGTTCTTAAATACATTATAGCTTAAATAACCTTCTGCCCATCTTAGAATGCATCTGTAGAACAAGACAAGGAGATTTCCTTTAGTGATGTTACCAGCAAAGTTTGACACACATACACAACTTTTTGTTAGGAAACTGTCAAAAGGATATGTTGGTTGTTGAATGTCACTATAGGAACCATGACATGTTCTGCTTTTGTGACTTCAAGATAAGTCTGAGATAAGAGACCAACACTCATTGTTTCTCCATTCTTGGTGAAGACTATTGCATCTTTTCCCAGGCGCATGGACCCTGATTTAAACCCGTTTCCATACAGTCCCACTGGAACACGGCCATTCATCACAGATTTCTCACTAAAGCCGAAGCTGATATGAAAAAAAGCAAATATTGGAAGAGTGTAAAAAGCCCCCCAGACAACTGAACACCCAAAAGATGTACTCAAGGTGCATCAAATTTGACTTAAGCACATTGAGTCCATCTCCTGTTCTAGAAATCAGGGACTACCATGCAATTAAACAGTGAACAGCAACACAAACTGAGAACACCTGTATAATATTCCCAAAATCACAAAACAAGAATTTAGAGAAAGTTAAATTCATCTTTTAATTATCTAAAAGACACCATCTGCCTGGAATCATACAAAGGTACATTCCCATATGTTTCTAATATTTATCCACCGGTTTTGCAATGAATACTGGAAAAAGCCCCTTAGGTTATCTTCCTCTTTAGTCACTCCCCCCGTTTGCTTAAACACATGCGATCCACGTATTTTCTACAGGTAACTACACATTACACTTGAAGTCAAATGGGTAACTGTATATGGAGCATGGAATTTAACAAATAAGCTATTAATTATGGTATATTGCAGAAAAAGAAAACAGTCATTTGAATTCAAGCTTCCTCAAATTTATATCCAGAGATTTATCTGGAAGCAGACGAGTATCTTTCACAATAGAAGAGAATTTGAACAGCAGTCTGTTTGCTAGCTGCAGAAAGAACAGTTCAAGTACTATAGGATATTAGAAGGTAAAATGATAACAGCATCAATTTAATTCCCCTTAACATTTCCATAGTATATTTTCAACACCGAAGTACTGGATTGAACTGAACATCTCTTGCCTCTCATTTGCTAACTTAGTCTAAAGCATGTTCAAATGGGGAAAATATTCTCCTTACTTCCACTGATGGGCATTACTGAGTTTATACTGCACGTGCCTGCACATAAAAGTAAATGGGAATGCTGATGGAAAGGATAAAAGGAAACTAGGAGATAAAACAAACAGCCAAAGCTATATGAAAGCTGTACTGGCATCTCTGTTCTAGAGCCTCACTTGGGTAATCACTCACCCTCAAAAGTGCTAAATAGAAAAATGAGCATAGTAGATTACATGTGAGAGAAAGGAGTTAAGTTTAACAGTAACAAAAATAGAAATTGGAACTGTGACAAGAAAAAAAAAATACACAAAAGAGGTTATCCACCTTAGCATTTTGTGCAGCTTCTCTGAGTTCATACCATTTCCATTATCAGTGAACGTCAAGCATATATTGTTGTTTATCACTGTTTTGTCTATCCATATCTGTTTAGCACTCACATCTGGATCATAAGCGTTATCTGAAGTGGGAGAAAAGTAAACAAGAACAGGATACTAAGAAAAAAAGGAATCATAGAAAAGTAAACACTTAAAACATGTTTGCACTGAAAGTGCTTAATTCCAGTGAAGATGCCAAAAAGCAACTCTCAAAGTTATTTAAATGCTTGTGACACATAACACAGCCTTATCTGGTAGTCATGCACACGCAATCTATCCACCAAACATTAGTCTTGCAATGCTTTAGCTATATGGAATTGCTTTCCCTAACTTTATTACGGTGCTGTGCTTCATCAAAGAGATGTTTGTGCAATACGGCATTGCGGGCTCTCAATTTTGCACTTGTGGTAATCCAACAACCCTGCAGAGGCACACTGTGAACTAAGGGAGCTCTACAATTGCAGCGGCTTTTCATCTCTGCAGTCAGGTATGTGATCACAGAAATCACCAGGTTGGAAAGGGCCTACAAGATCATCTAGTCCAATCATCCTCCCATTACCACTGCTACCACAAGCACTAAGCCATATCTCATAGCTCCTCATCCAGACACCACTTGAACGCTGCCAGGGACGGCGACTCCACCACCTCCCTGGGCAGCCATTCCAGTGCCTGACCGCTCTCTGAGAGAAAAAGTTCTTCCTTATGTCTAATCTAAACCTCCTCTGGTACAACTTGTGGCCATTTCCTTGGGTTTGTTGCCTGGGAGAAGAGGCCAAACCCCTCCTCATCACAATCTCCCTTCAGGAAGTTACAGGAATTATGCACTCACTCAGACTCCTCAGGAAAGTCATGGAAAATTGCACAGAAACAAAAAGCTTTTTTTATTAGAAGTTTTTAATAAAGGTAATGTTGTGCTAAAAATGAAGCCTCCTACAATACTATCCTCTTTATAACTATAGTTATAGACAACAGTAGATCAAAAGATTATAATGAAGAAGCTCCATCAAAAGCCAGCAAATCTTGCCTGAAAACAAGAAAATCTTTCTAGCCACTACAAATGACAACAACATATAGCCAAAAACTTTGGTTGAGATGAGTAGCTGAAACAGAGAACAGAAAACAAAAACCAGACAAGTTTCTGCTTTTGCTTTCTGCATCCCAGGCAGCTGCTGCAAAATTCACTTCCAGCCACCAAAACACCTCGTCTGACTGGCTGCAGGTGAGGTTACTGTCCACACTCCAGATGATGGCACATACACATGGCTACAAAAATACATTACATACTGCGGGCATTCTAAATGAGAACTCAGACATTAAAAAAAAAGCAAAAGCCTGAAGCCCAAGTATTGGAGGTCTAAGTGAAAAAAATTACTGCTGCTCTACTTCATTACCAGCAGAGCCGACAGCCACAAACACACATCTTGCTACTGCAAATTGTTCAGATCTAAGAAGGCATAACTTCCACAGAAGTATAAAATGCTTTACCTTAAACTCCCTACTTGCAGGATTTGAAAGAGCTGTGAAAGAACTTGTGTCCCTGCCTCACTATTGGTTTGACTCGTTTAACTGAAAGGCAGAAATACACAGCTCAGGCCAACACAGCAGCCATAAAAAGCAATCATAGCTCGCAGCTTGCTGTCTGTGAGCATACACTACACACTGTACTCACAGTGAAAAAGTTCATAAAAATAGTTCAGTATCAATAAAAGAGGACATTTCAAGTACAATTAGACTGAAAATATTTTAAGTCCATACTTCGTACAAGTTTCCTGATTTGCTAGCTCACCAGCTCTCTCTGGATGCCCCATTTAACCTCTCCCCAGGAAGTAGCATCAATAGTTTGCTTACATTTAAAGCAACTGAGGTCTAGCAGAAATCAGCAACATAATTACCAAAACACTGACACTAGGGACTAGAGTTTAAAAAGCAAATTTTAGCATACAGATCATTAACATCTTAATGAGTGAACAGAAGAAAACTCAGGCCTCTATAACATAGCCCAATTAATATTGCTTGACATTTGGCATACAATATAGCCACACACGTAGCCTGTGAAAGGCAGTTCACAAAACCAAGATGACTCACTAGTCATGTCGCTGCTGTGCCTTTGGATGTGTGCTAACACATCAGAGAGCTGCAGATGTGTTGGCGCACGGCGTGTGCATGTCCCAGTGTGCAACCACCAGGGGACTCATTCTGCTTGGGCAATGTGCTGAGCACACCGGGGGGTTGGTGTTTCTCACTCTCTGCCTGGCTGCCCCAGGCTCCCCAGCTTTCCTTATGGCACGCAGGGATGCACTGTACCCCCCTGTGGGGAGCTTCCAGCCAGGAGATGGTTGCAGGTGGGATGTGCCCATCCTGCTCTTTTCCTCCCTTCTCTCTTTCAGTTCTTCCCCATCTGTTCATCAGGTTGGATATTAGTAGGAACAATTTCTTCTCCAAAGGAAGGGCACAGGCTGCCCAGGGAGTAGTGAGGTCATCATCCCTGGAGGTGTTCCAGAGGTGTGGGGATGTGGCACTGAGGGATGTGGGCAGTGGGCACAGTGGGTGTGGTTTAGGGTTGGACTTGGAGATCTGAGAGGTCATTTCCAACCTAAATGATTTGGCCCTGCACGTGGCAGGGGAGTTGAAGATTCATGATCCTTGAGGTCCCTTCCAACCCTGGCCATTCTGGGATTCTGTGAATGATTCTGTGATTCTATGGTGCCTTCCCAGTCGTAAGCTATCCTTTTCTCTGCATGAAAAAAGCTAATTGGGGGGAAGAAGAAAAGCAATCCGAGTCGATAGTTTTTTCCAGTAACTTTCCCTAAAATCTCACCAGGTTACATTATACTCTAATACGCTTTAAGTCAATCTGCCTAATGCCATTGCAAAGGTCAATTAAATTCACCCTAAAAAATTTACTCTTGGCTCACTATACATTTGGAAAATGAATTAGAAACAAGCTGCCTGAGAGGTTTCTGATATCTTCCTAATGAACATGCTTTCTAATGGAAGAAAAGGAAAGAAAAACGCTGCCAGAAAAGCCCTTTGAACAAAAGAGTTTGCTGGGTCTGGTGGGGAGCATGGAGCTGAGCTCTTGGGGACGTGGTGAGTGGGCACAATGGGGATGGGCTGGAGTTGGACTTGATGATCTCAGAGGTCTTTTCGAAACTGAACGATTCTGTGGTTCTGCAGATCTTTGTTAAAGAGAAGCATGACAAAACAGAGGCCAAAGGAAGGAAGAAGGCACGCTTCCATGCCTTACACTGCACATGTTTATTAATTCCAACCAGGTATGGCATGACAAGCTAAGACAGCTGAAATGACTTAGCTTTTCAGCCATGACTCATCACTAAAATATCTAGTCCTTCCCATAGTCATACGGTTATGATCTTTGTGGCAATTCTGGCCTTATCTAACAGAAAATTTCTTATTTTGTTAGGTTACTCCTCTTCTGAATTAAGAACTGACAAAACCAGTGCAGAGGAAGCAAAGGAACGTGTGGCCACAAGAGCTGCTCCCTTTGGCAGTAGACAACTGCTAGATTAACAGCTCTTTCCATACCCCACCTTTACTGTAAGGAAACAGAGAAGGTACACTAACCATTCCCCAACTAAGGAAACAAGGAAGAATATTTACTTACCAGTTATTCAGAATAAAAGACAAAATGACAAACGGGCTCTAATAAACCAAACCTATATTCAAACCCTAACAAGCAGCAGATGATAAAAGCAATAACAGAACTCCTGGGATGCTGATGAATGGACTGTTAAAAGGAACTACTCTACCATAACCCAAAACAAAATAAGGATGTTTGAGGGGTATTGTGTCAAAGTCAAGAAATTACTGTGAGATGTTTTGGAAGAAGCACTGAAGTGAAGAAAAAGGAAAGGTCCAATGGGTAGAAAAAGCATAGGATAACAAGGGTGGAGGAATAAGGGGAATAACAAAGGCTGACTGTGTGCAAGCTGTCAGTATGCTTTCACGGTTGGACCCTTTGTCACTCGGTTAGAAACAGAGATTAACAAAAATGCATAAGAATTTCCTACATGAGCGTGCTTTCTCACATTAATGTGTGCCTGTATGTATTCGTCCTAACAAAATTCAAACCTGGTTAACCACATCAAGCAGGAATTGAATAAGATCTTACTTGATGGAACAAAAAATTACAACTGGAAATAAAGTTTCATAAGTATTAGTGATCCACATACCTATAAGCTCAGCAACTGCACTGAAGGGCCAGGTGTGACTGGTAGAGTTGGTATGCAAGAACTTTGGGCAAAGCTGAAATAAAACAGAAACAACAGCATCAGTTTGTGATCCAGGGTGAAGTTACAGAAACCCATCAATGCTTCCATCCAAAAGTAACAACCTTAACACAAGCACTCAAATATTAAAAATGTACATTTTAAACCATGAGTATTAATCTGGAAAAAAAAAACAAAACACCTAATACACCCAGTGACTTACTGTTTAATGCCACTGCTCCCTTTGCCCATATTGATCAAAACTGCCTGTTACTGGGACCTGTCAGATTCTTTCAAATGGTAGTTGGTACTGCTGGCAATTCACAGTCATATATTTCAGCCTCATTTATGATCAGCTGTAACCACAAGAATGTAGGCACTACTAGGACTAGATGGCAACGTGCACAATAAAATATGTATTTATGTGACACATTTTATAGATGTCAGTGACAAAAGTATTCTCAAGTCATTTATGAAAGCCTAGGTTTGTATACATTCACTAGACCAAAAGAACAGGAAAAGCAGAACTGGGAATCACATAACTTATGGTTTTGTCAGTGCAATGTTTGGGGAAGTTTAGCTGTTGATCTTGGTATGGCTGTATTTGCGGAGAATATCTGTAATTATAATTTTACAAGCTCTTGGACACAGACAGCACACATATATGCTTATGTCTTATTGGTGTAGTTACACTGGTGGCACATAAAAAGCATCTAGGAATATCCAATGCTGGAAATAGCTCCTGTGAAGTACAGGTGCATGAGAAAACATAATCTATACTATACATAAAATAAGGAAAATATTTCAGAATAGCACTTATGTATCCACACAATCAATTTTATACAACTGCTACAGTGACAATCACTTTCACATAATTAGTAAGGACTAAATTAGAGGAAGCAACCACTTGGGGTCCCCAAGATCATTTATCAGAGAACAGAATAATGCTAAAACAAGTTCCAGAACTAGGTGCCACAGCGGGAGCAAAGCTGCAGCAGCCCTTGTTCAGATCAACATCTTCTGCCAAGAAATCTCACCTTGATTCAAAGGTCATAGAGAGCCCCAGACACACTTTTGGACTGCAGCTTAACCCTGGTATTTCTCCACCAGGTTAGACTGCAAGTAATAGACAGACACTACACTCTTTACTGTCATGTGTTTTATAAACTGTGGTGAATTCAATCAACCCAAGTCGCTGTGCTTTTTAAAAATTCCTAACAGATGCTTATAAATAATTTAGGATTTAAGACATTGAGCCCAATTACTGGAAACAGCATGTACACCACAGCTCTTGGTTAAATGGAGCTTTCAGTTTCTTCATCTACTACATGACAGCTCAGCAGATCTTAAGACTTGGGGGGAAAAAAAAAAAAAAAACAAAAAAAAAACCCCATGTAGTTTTGAAAGGTGAGAATTCAAAGTTGTGAGCCTCCCCTGGTCAGACAGTGCTAAGGAAAGAAAGAACTTCAGCATCTCTCAGACTGACATAATCAGAGCTGAGCGTCCTCTTTTATGTGAGGCAAAGTGTAGATCAGTATGGCAAGAAAATCTTCTCATGCAGTGCCTGGATAACACGATGCCTCCCATTCCTTGTGTCACTGCTGCATACTAGTGACTAACTTTGAAAAGAAACACCTTTTATAAACAAACAGGAATTCCACCAGTCTCTCCTGGATTGCTGTTTCAGATGGTAAGGTTGTGAAAAAGGCTGAGAGGCGGTACCCAGCTGCAGAAATGTGAACAGTTATACAAAACCAGAAGATATGAGTTAGAACACGAGATCTTTAAGAAATTGGTTCTTGGCTCTAAAGCTCCCTCAGCTAAAGGTGAGCATCCTGGAGGGCAGTTCACAGGAAAAGCTACAGAATCACAGAATGGCCCTGGTTGGAAGAGACCTCAAGGATCATGAATCTCCAACCCCCTGCACACGCAGGGCCACCAACCTCCCCATTTCATACTAGACCAGGCTGCCCAGGGCCCCATCCAATCTGCCTTGAACACCTCCAGGGATGGGGCACCACAACCTCTCAGGGCAGCCTGTGCCAGCAGCTCACCACTCTCTCTGTAAAGAACTTCCTCCTGACATCCAGCCTAAATCTTCCCTCCTTCAATTTAAAACCGTTTCCCCGTGTCCTGCTTTCAAAGAGTTGCAGCAGATAGCATCATTTACTAACAGAAGGCTATGAAACAAGGATACACAAGAAAATCAGACTAAGAAGATGGAGAAGAGTGGTTGAAGGGCACTCCCTAGCTTCCTTCAAAGCATATCCAGCTGCTACCACAACTGAGGTGGAACTTGGCGGGAAATAGTTAAGCCTATTTAGCTTTATGAGTTATGCAGTACTAGGATACAGTATGAGTGTTAATCCCCAGGCGAATGCTCGCTTTTGGTTATGTCAGTATGGCTGTGGTTGAGATGATCCAGCTGCTTTGTACACCGACCAAAAAATATTTTGTCAGTGAGTGGGTTTTGGTTAGCTATTTCATTTGGCATCCTGAGACCAAGTGCAGCAAATCCTCTTCTGAAAATCCAAGTAAACTTTAAACTGTTTCTACAACTCATATGACAGAAAGACTCACTGTACCAGGCAGAGCATCTCCTACAATTATGAACAGTAAATATTTAACAATAAAACAGCAGTTTTGAGAATTTTAATTTTCCAAGGAAAACTGAACTATTCCATCTCTCATGGATCATCTCATGCACAAATCACAACTACTGAGCAAGCAGCCTTGTCTATCAGAGCTATTTTGCAGATTTTGGCTGAACAACGCCACTATCATTCTCCTCCTCCTGCTTTTCTTCCATCTGGGTGCTCGTCCCCTTTCCGCTACGTTCTCCCTTCATCCTCCCTTTCAGTTATGCTGATACACCTACATGACCACAACAACAAACTGTATCACAGAGCTGATGCGCATTACAACTCATTTTTTAAATTGTATTTTTAACCTGGATCACTTTCACAATATGTCTCATGGTGCAACTGAGCAAACATTTTACCAGAGCGACAACAAAAGATAAACACCAGAATGAGAATGAATTGCCAGGCCTGCTTACACCAGCTGTGTGGTTCATGCACGCCTCTGAAACTAATGCACACATTCTGGTGAAGCCCAACTTATTTCCAAAGAGCAGTGGCTGACAGAAGAGACCAAGTGCCAGTTCTGCATTGCTCTTTGCTGGGAAACATTGTCTGAAGGTATAGAAAGGTGTTATCTGTTAAAACAACCATTATCAGCTGTTCCATCTCTGCACTGAAAACCTACCTAAATAAATAAATAAATAAACGCTGCAATTAGAAATACATTGAATGAAAATCTTAAGTTATGAGTAGGGACCAATAAATAAATAAATAAAATCCTAAATATAGATCAGAAAGTTACCAATTGCTGTTAGCTACACCAATTCTAGTTGAGACTTCTCATCTGTAAGTTTGCCAATGTGATTTCTACCCGAGATAGATTTTAAATCATAGCCCAAGTTGTGCTACTCACAACAGATGTTAACGGAGGCACGCTTTTCCCCTAAGTTAAACTACTCATGCATTCAAAAGCAAAGGGAGATTTTACCTTTTTTTTTTTTTTGAACATTACATTATCTAAAAAGCCAGGTGAGCAGTTCCCTAATAAAATCAGGCACTTAGAGCAATTACAGTGCTGAAATGAAAGTGCAATTCCCAAACTTCAAACAGGTGACACACGTAACCTCTGCAATCATGCCAATTAATTTAAGGTAATTTAAGCAGTGCTGAGAGCACATTGATGCATCATAAATCACAGAATATCCCGAGTTGGAAGGAACCTATAAAGATGACCCAATCCAACACATGATGTATGCTTTACATTCCGACACCTGAGCGGTTATTTTCCTGTAAGGATCCAGCTTCCCCCCACAACTTAATTCCAGATTTCAAAGCAAGGCCCCAAGCCACGTGTTTGCGTTGCTAGCGTACTTAGAGGCGTACAACCACACAAACGAGAAAGTCCCTCGAAAATAGCCAGTTTCAGCCACAGTGTATTGAGCAACTGAAAGAACAGCGGCATCCCCGCTCGCAGTGAGAGTAAATAAAGAAGCCACCAGCTGCAGGAAAAGGACGGCAGCGAGCAATGCGAGGCCGAGTAGCGCAGCACAACAGCGGGTCTGGCGGAGCCCACCCCCAACCGGCCTCGGCTGTTAAGACGGCCCGACCACCTCCCGCCGGGAGCGGCTGCAAGCCCGACTGGAGCTGCCTCCCCGCAAGGGCCCGGCCCCAGGCACACCGAGCCGCCCTGCAGCCTCCCGCTTGGGCTGAGGAACGGCGGCCGCCGTCCAATCGCCCGCTTCCTCCTCCCAGAGGCGTTCAGCGGGAGCTTCCCTCAGCCTCCGCGGCCCCGCGCAGCCAGCCCGGTTCGCCCCTCCTCCTTCTTCTCCTCCTCCGCCTCCTCCTTCCTCGGTAAGGGCCACCCGGCCTCCTAGAGACCCCTCCACCGCTCCCAGGCCCCGCGCTGAGGCGCTCACCGCGCTGAGGCGAATGCCGCCCTGAGTTTTCGCCGCCATCTTTTGTGCTGCAGCGACAGCCGGGGCGGGAAGGAGCGGGGAATGGGGGCGTCGGGGAGCGCCCAGAGCGCGCACATCCGCCTCGCCCCCCTCCCGGCGCGCTTCCGCCGCCAGCCTCAACCTCTTCCGGGAGGGGGCGAGGCTTAGTGGTTAGGCCACGCCTACTCCGCGCGCACAGACCGCCGCTGGGTGCGCGGCGGCGGGCGGGGTCGAGCGCGGCGCGCTGCCGCTGGTCGGCAGCCGGCGGGGAGGCGGGGCCATCGGCTGCGGCCGTCCAACGGCGCGGAGAAGTGGGACGAGGCTGGCGTGTCGCGGGGGGGGGGGCGGGTTTGTTTTGTTTTGCCTTCCCTCTCTTTTTTAGGTAAAAATGCGCGGGCTCTACGGCCACGCCTGGGGGTGGGGCTCGAGCGGGCGCTTGTCCCCTGCGGCCCCGCGGATAGGTGGGTGGAGAATTAGTTGGGTGAACGGTCGCAGCGATGAATAGCTCTGTGTGCAGGTGGGGGTCGGTCACAGGTCGTGTCCCTTAGGGGTCCGTCTTAGGGCAGTGCTCTTCAGCGTCTTTATCGGTGAGCTGGGTAGTGGGATAGGGTGCACCCTCAGCGAGGTTGCAGACGACGCCAAGCTGAGTGGTGCAGTTGGTACAGTAGAACGGACACCGTCCAGACGGCAGGCTTGAAAAGTGATCCCATGGGAACACAATGAGGTTCATCCAGGCCAAGTGCAAGGTGTTGCACTTGGGGTAATCCCAGTTATGAGCACAGACTGGGAGGAGAACTCGCTGAGAGCAGTCCTGGGGAGAAAAACTCGGGTGTCCTGATGGATGAAAAGCTAGACATGAGCCAGCTCTGTGTGCACGCAGCCCAGAGACAGAGCAGTATCCTGGGCTGCATCACAAGAGGAGTGGGCAACAGAAAGATGGTGGGGATAGTTCCCCTCTGCTCTGCCCTCCTGAGGCCCCATCTGGAGTACTGCATCCAGGCCTGGGGCCCCAAAATAAGTGTGGAACTGTTGGAGCAGGTCCTGAGCTCAGAGAGCTGGAGCACCTCTCCTGTGAAGACAGGATGAGGGAGCTGGGCTTGTTCAGCCTGGAGAAGGCTCAAGGGAGACCTCATTACAGCCTTTTTTTAAAGTACTTAAAAGAAGCTTATAAGCAGGAGGGAAATCAACTTTTTCATGGTCTGATAGTTGAAAGGTCAAGGGGGAATGGTTTAAAACTAAAGAGAGGAGAGTTAGATAGCAGGGGGAAAATTTTTACTGAAGAGGATGGTGAGGCATTGGCACAGCTGCCCAGAGAAGCTGTGGTGCCCCATCTCTGGAGGGGTTTAAGGCCAGGTTGGATGGGGCCCTGGGCAGCCTGAGCTGGTGGGGGGCAGCCCTGCCCACGGCAGGGGTTGGGGTGGGTGGGCTTTGAGGTTCCTCCAACCCAAACCCTTCTGTGATTCTATGAAACGGAAGCAAAGAGATCTGTTTCTGGCCCTTTCATTTTCAGTTTCAGTTCATTTTCAGTGTCAGTTTGTCCATGAATGAGAAAGGAAATCCGCAGACTGCAGAAGTAAGGGGCTCACAAAGCATTACCTTTATCAATCTTCCCAACTAAGAAATGCATGACAGCATGACCTGAGGAGCCTTTGATTAATACAGGAGTGAATTGCTTGTAAGAAGATGTACTGTCATCTCAAGCTTTCTTACCTGTCTGTGCAGATCCTTCTTACATGAAGCAATCAGATGTTATTGTTCTCTTTTGCTATTTATTGTACTCCTGCTTATCTGACAGTTCAGAGCTCTATAACCAAAAGCTACATAAATGCATAACTGCTCTACATGGGCAGAGTTCCTAACAGTAGCGGCTGACATTGCTTCTCTGTTTTCTCTTACAGCTGTAGCAGTGGATTGCTTCTATTGTGATCCAAATAAAGTTGTAATTCTGAGTATTTGGTAACATCATTTGTAGAAATGAGAAAAAAAAAAAGCACAAATCATGGCAAAGATTTGCAACTGTTTGCTCAGGTGCAAACCCCAGAATGCAAGGTAAGAACTTAAAGTTTAATCAAAGGGCTTTGACTCTTTTTGCTAACTGCAGCTGCAATGTCAGATACACTTGCACAATAAAGATTGCACAATTCCCTTTCCCAGTGGATTTCTTATGTGTTTTTCAAAGACAGCACTGAGGTCAAATTCCAGTGCCATTATTAATGAGTTAGCAGTTTTCCCCAGATAAATCACACCGCTAAGAAGAGACTGCACGAGTAATTAGAGTCTCCCTCACTGAAGACTTAGTACTGTGTTCTACCAAGTTGCATACAGTAACATCTACAGTAAGATGCATATTTCACAAAATTATTATTTCACATCCTGTTTACTCACAGAACAAAATTTGCCAGCTGTTTCATTAAAGTTACTGTGTTTTAGCTATCTGCAGGTATTTTGAGCAGTGGACAGTTACTTACCTTGAGTCCAGACTATTTTCTTTGTGAAAGACCTGAGACAGTTGTGGGTTTGTGGGGTTTGATTATTCTTATATATGTACTTATAGCTGGGAAGCTCCCTGTTGTCTATTATAACCACACTATGTGTTCCTCTCCATCTCCTTTCTTTGTCCTTACAATTTTTCATCCTGTCATCTCAATTTTCTTCTACTAGAAAGCAACTCTTATTTTGGTGGAGGTCGAACAGAAAAAAGCAACCCAACAACTGAAGATACAGGTATTGTAAAAGAAAAAGTTTGAACTAAAAGCCTGAGGTACAGTAATTCGTGGTGATCAAAACCTTACAAGCCTCTGCTAAAGAAGTTATGGAAAACATACATCAGCCTCTGTCTGAAAGTACCATCAGTTTTGATCAACCCTGGAAAGAAAGGGTCGATCAAAACTGATGGTACTTTCAGGCAGAGGCTGTTTCTATCTGCCTGCTCCCACCATCCCTTTGCTCTATTTGCAAAGATGAAATCAGAAGGCCTAGTCTGCTGGGCACTCACCTCTGTCATGAGCTCCTCCTGAAGCTCTGCTGCTGAGTGCCAGGAGACAACCAGTATTGAATAAGTAAGTCGGGGAACTGCTTTGGGACAGTAATTGCAAATCGTGGAGGTGTTCTGGTACTGCCAAACCTGATGATCTTTATTTGACTAAGCAGGTACTCAACAGGCATTGAGTACTTTAGTATTAATAAATTAGTACTATTTGTACTATGCTACAATATTTCCCAGAATGCATGCAACATATTGCAAGCATTTTTAAAATATAACCAAATATTACCTGTTCATGAGGTGTGAGATACACTGCATAACCTTAAAAAGATGCACAAAGACTCAGGGGAAAGGGTGAAATATGAAAATAGCTTATTCATCAGGGTCATTGAAACCATACTTCTCTGGCATTAGAACTTCAAGCCAAATTGTATGAAGAGTTCTCTTCCCCCCAAATGAAAAGGCAGGACTTTCAAGGCTTTTGCCCAGAACATACGAAAGCATCAGTATGAACTTCAGAAGTCTCTGGTGAAGAGACTTCATGCAACAGGAAGGGTGGGCAATAAGACAGGGTAGATGGTGCAGCCTTGTCCAATGGGGATGTATGGGCAGGCACACAGCCACGGCTGCAGGAATCCAGATAAGGTCTGGAGTTCTGCACAGAAGCCTTCATGCACTGAGATCGAATTTGAGAGCTTTTACAGAATCAGAGAAAAAGACAATCCATCAGCAGTAGTCTAAAAATGAGAACTGCAGCTGAAGAGGTATTTCAAAAATAACATTTAATATTATTATTAGAATTACATTCAAATGTAGCATTGAATACAATTAGCCATTATTTAATGCTCCATATTTAAAGTTCTGCTGTTCTTTGGCAGTTATCATAGTTGCACCAACTGTATTTTTCTTCCCTTCAGGAAAAGGAAACCTCTGTGAATATTTAAATACTTTTCCCTCTATGTATCATGCACTGTTGCTCTGCTGTCTCAAAGCTGAAGTATGAAAAAGAAAACTAAGCTTGAAAACAAGCAAAAACTACGTCACACAGCAAAGGCATTTTCTCTCCAGCTCTTGCTAGTGAGTTTGAAGCGAAAGTTTATCAGATGTATCTACAGTGAGGTTATACTGCTTTCATAGTACAACCCTCTTCCTTCACATGGATTTAAATGCAGTACTGTAAGAATTAAAAGGGCTAACGTTAGTCTTGTGTAGAAAAGGAATGAAGTTACGCTGTTATCGATACCTTTAAGCGTATTCAGTGGCAAGTCTCTGCTATCCGAGTAAGACGAATTCAATTGAGCCCATTGTTTTTTGTTCAGAACCCTTTTTATAATGGTAAAAGATGTGCAGGCCACTTAAAGCAGCAATCTGCAGAATCACAGAGCAAAGGTAAAAGTACACACAGAAGGCAAGAGAGAAGCAAGTGCTATTTTTGCAGAAGGTAACATCATCTTGGAGTTCCAAGCAGCTCAGTTACAGATTTAATTTTTAATGCTTACCACCACATCCTGGGTGGTGGGATGGTGATGTTTGATCTCATGCACATCTGAAGCCCTGACAGATAGAATGGGACATTCCCTTCCAAAGGGAAGGATGATAAAACCCTCCATCTAAGTTAGTGCTTTATCGCCTTTTGTTAGCAAGTAAACTAAGTGAAGACACGGGTTTAGAGCTTAGAGGAGAATGTAAAGCAAAAGGTTTAGTAGCAAAAAGTTGTCCTAGATTGTTAACAGCAATTCAGTAGCATCTCATGAATGTAAAAGAAGTCCCTAAGCATGGAATGCAACCACTCACCAGAAAGCTAAAAGTCAAACTACCAAGTCATCCTGAGTATTAGCAATATTATTAAAAAGAAAATCCTTGAGCTTATGTAAGCAATTAACAAAATTATTTAAAAATATCCTGTTCCAATTTTCAAGTGATGCTTAAAAAGGAATACTTTTTTTCATTTGTGCTTATTTCAACAGCATTAGATTGTTAATAGATTATATTAATACAAATAATTCACATCCCTAGTACTACACAGTATCACACCTCATTCTATCGCTTTCCTTAACAGTCAAAATTCACAGAAACTTTAAATTTAGCACAAGTCTATCTTATTACCTTCATACAGCATTACAGTATTACAATTGTAAAGCATGTTGCTTAGTCTTTCATTATTTCAGTTTATAATCCAAAGATGGATTCATACATCTGTAGGTAAAAAACACTGCCAAGTAACCTATATTTCTTGTGAAAGTTTTGAAAAAAAATAAAAAATAAGAATCCCTGATCTCACAACCTAACAACATTAACCATTTATTTGGCATGTCCTTTATTTTTTTTTTTTAATTAGGAAAAAACCACCAATAATGATGAAGTCCAATACCAAGCACATTTGCCTCGGTTGAGATGTTTCAAATAACACAAGTACCAGTCTGCAGCTTTATCTTATAAATCCATTTCTGTGGAGGCAACGTTGTTTAAATAAAGAAGCAGACAAAGCTTTTCATCATGAAAACTGTGATAAACTTCCCTTCCAAACAAATCAGCATTGCAAATCCAGTCAGAAAACCCAGTAAATCCAAAATCTCAGTGGAGTCTACCTCCTCATGGAAAAAGCATTCATCTGAGCTTTTTGATGTATGTGTGGCTATGGTGGTATTTATCCACTGTCAGAAGTGCCCTTCAGACAAGCAGCTTCACTGTATGGTAGTACAACTAATCACTGTCTCGTCCAGGTCCTGAATGGTGGAAGTGGTGCAGATCCAAAAGAAGCTGCACCTTGAACATTACCGTTGTCATGGCACCGTGAACGACATCCCTCACTCCTATAATACCTAGGAACAGCCAAATATATTTATTTGTATAAAAAGTGTTTCTTAAAAAATGAATTTTCCTTTGAACTAGGCTGGGGATTTACAGTAATTTATATTTTTACAGGATTATCTTCATTTAACTGCATTTTGTAAGTTGCAAGGTGATCTTAGCCACTGAAAGAAGAAAGTTCTTCCATTTAAGAATTAGAGTATTCTTTAATTAGTCAGCTAATTAAAATCAAAAGCCCTCAAGGCAGTGCAAATTATAAAATGTTACTGCATAGGTTGTTTATTTGCGCATGTACATGTCTTTTATTTAGGAATCACTAATCCTGAAGAACGGTCTTATAATACAAAGCTGAAATTACAAACATGGTAAGTCTGCAGTTCTTTGAGTAATAAGGCTTATAAAATAGATCTGTTTGAAATTTAAATTATCTGTTTACAAGTTGCTAAGTTTTAGGATCAGTTAAAGGAAGAAGAAATAGAAGGGGGTTTTAACTTCAAGACATGGCTTTTCTGCAAACTGATTGTACACTGACATGCAATATAAGCTTCTTCTCAAATTTACTTTCAGATCACAGTTCCAAAAGTAGTGTAAAATACTTACTTGAGAAATTACTGGATAAATGGTACAAGTTGCTACTTTCACCAAGTTAAAAATCTTCTATCATTATTTACAAATCTGTTTAATCCTTCACAAGGAAAAGAAGTAAAAGAATGCAGTAACAATGGTAAATTACCACCAAGCTGTACATCCTCCTTCCTGCATTCACAACACAAACAATCGTGTACTTCCCATGAGAGCTGAAAGAAAACCTAAAATGTAGTTTCAAAATGGGAAAAAAAGAGGAATCACAGTAATGTTTTCTCTTTTTTTTTTTTTTGACTGCTTAACCACTTAAGTGTCTGATATGCAGCCTAACTTTCCATGTTTTCAAGGAAGTCACATTCAACACTTTCTTCAAGCTGTTGCAAGATCTTTATGACATTGCTGCCAACGTAGTCCACAGAGAGAGATGCAGAAGTATGTGAATTCTGGGCCTCACTCCCTTTTGTTGTAAATGCACAACACAGTGTCTTGAAGAAGGGCATAAGCTGGGTAATGCTAGATATAGTGTGGAAGTTCAAAAGAGGAAATTTGTGCCTTTTGGAAATTCCCTCATCAGCGTTGTTTCTTTCCTGTAAACATGCAAACCAAGATTTACTTACTGCATTAAGACACAATATCCTACTAAATATGGCTCCTTTGAAGCCTGTATTATACACTTGGTTTTATACTGAGAGGTCCACAGCCTACAATTCTGTCATAATATGAATTGTACAGATAGTATACTGAGTTATTTCTATAATCAGATTTGAGCTTCTGTTAAATGAAAGTTCCACAATTTCAGAACATTGGAAGTTTGACAAGCCTTCAGAAGCAGGTATCAGAAAGCTGCAGAATGCAGAGGTACCTGATAAATACTAATGCATTCTTCTGTAAGTACTATTACTAAACCTTAATGGCAATTTAAAATGCTCTTATGGTAAATTTCTTGCCACTCCACATGCAAAAGAAAACTGGCATTTTCAAGATACATTTGTGAAAGCAGGCAGATAATTTTTAAAACCGTATGAAATCTTAACATCTAAAAACCTCTCACCCAACTTACAATCTTACCACTAGTTTAGAAAAGTAAGCTAAAGGCTTAAAAAAGAAAAATAAGTAAAGCACTCTTTCTTTACCCTGTATTTCATCTTTAGCAGATCCATGATTCGTATTATGTGTGGCCTACATTCCTGATGATTTTCTACCAGATGAGAAGTCACAGTAGATGACTCTGTGTCCACCTCTGGGACAAATGCCCATTTATACCTGAAACAAAAGGATTACATTGCTAAGAAGACAGGAAAAAAGTTCCCTGTTTGGATCAGACATAGTTAGCAAAGCACTGTTTTGTTCACAGAAAGAGCTGTCATAACTATGAAGTTATGCTATTACCAGAGCTAAACTTAGTGAGTTATTACTTCAGTACTGTATCAGTACTTGAATGCAACTGTCTCCAAAAAAATTCCCAAGTGTGGCAAAAGGAAAACAAAGAACAGTCCTTCTTTTTCTTCTCCCTATTTTTCCATGTGAGATAACCTTCAAATAAAGTGAAATCTTCCTCCGCTGACAAGACTGAATTGCCTTTCTAAATATCCCAAATTACTTTTGTCCTAGAATCAAAGTCTGCACTTGTGAAAAGAACAAACAGTGAAATTAATATCTGGAATTACATTAAAGGACAAGTACAGAAACAACCTGGAGAACAGTTAAGCAACTAAAGGACTTACATTTGGAACAACTGCATCCTATCAGGTGGAAATGAAAGCGCTGTGTCTAAAAACTTGCAAGCGGATAAGTACAAAGACAGCTCATTCTGCTGGATGTCAGATCCACTGCCATCACCTGAGACTTTCTGTTTGCTTAACTTGCTGTTGCTTCTGTGGTAGTAAAAATTGAGAAGTACACGATTAAACATAAATCCACTAAGTGTTTTCCATTCAGCAAAAGGGAAATGTACACATTTACACAAATGTGCACTTGCACCTGTGCACAAAAGTCTTATTTTTATTCTGTATTAACACTCAGATTTATATAAAAGGCTGTTACATGGAAAGAGATATCTAAAGTATTCAGAAAAAAGTCAATGTTAAAATATTTAATATTCAAACACTGACTTTGCCTCTTTTCTATTCTTGTATGCAGCTGTTAAGTATCATTTTTTGTAACTATAACTATTTCTGCTGCTTAAAAAATACTGATTTACCAATTTCAGAAATATACAAGTAAAAAAAAAAAAAGGCAGATGCAGAACAAGCACAATTGCTAACAGCTTTCAAGCTTTCATCAGGTAAATGCTAATTCTTACTTTGATAGTTCATCTTCCTCAGTTAATTCTTCTTCCAGTTGTAGAAACGTCTGAATCTTGAAATAAATAAATTTAAGGAAATGCTGAATCATTTGAACAACTTAATCATAAAAAGATACTCTTCACATAGTAGTGTAAGTACTATAAGGAACCACCTCTTGGTTTACTCACAAAATCACATAATGGCCCAGGTTGAAAGGGGCCTCAAGGATCATTAATCTCCAACCCCCCTGCCACATACAGGCCCATCAAACTCTTAAACAAGTTAACAAATTGTGAAAGAAACTGCATTATCAACAACAGCAACATTGATCAGAAAGGTATCTCCTAATGAAAGTGTTACTCCTTTTTCCAAATTATCAAACTAATGCAGACCTATGAAAACAATTCCTTCCATCCAGGGATGGATCTGTGAGGGAGGTGAAATGCAAAGAATGCAAGAAACTAATTTTAAGTTACCACTCATTCCTTACCAATTCAGTTACCATAATTGGCCACAAGGAGGTTAGATGCTGAGGAGAAATCCTTAACAATAGAACTCTGAAGAGGAGGAACATCTGTGCAGCAACTAAAGAAGTCTGCCCAACACGAAGGTTCTCAGTCAGTCGTTCTGAAATAAATTACATAAGAAAGGAATGTTGTACTTTTTTTTTTTTTAATTTTAATGTTTACATATGTATTAGAGCCGAATGAAAAAGACCACAAATCTTACCTTGTATTAAGGGAAGATAGAGATGATACTGATCAATTTCTCCACTGAAGACAGCGAAAGCTTGCCGCTTTAACAACATTGCTTTTTGTTCAACACTTGGGTAGAGCTTTAAGGCGCTGCTCTGCATATCTGTAACACATATAAGAATTACTTCTTAACTGCCATAAAACGAATAGTGACTTGACATGAAAATAATTTCTGTATCCTGAGATCTTTTAGAAATATCTACTCTCTTTATGCCTACAGATTGGAATAATATGTTGGTGTTGATCCTGATCTGCTCAAACTAGCAGGAGAATTATATAAAGCATACTCTACAGCTGTTCAGTATTTTAAAGCCCTGTCTCTAACATGCACAAATCTCCTTCTCATTTCAGACTCTTAAAACCATGGCTGAGGGATTTCAAGACTTTTAATTCTTACCAAGAAAAAACTAAAATGGTAAATTAAAAAACATACAATGTTAAAAAAAAATGCATTAAAATTTGCACTGTAAGCCTTCAACTATTCTTCTAAAGGATTTCAAGAAGAGGCAAAAGCTGCTTTATCTTTCAAAGCTCCAGGCAAATGTTAGGGTCCTATCCCATCTCTTCTCCAATTACTTATTCTTCTGTATTGTCCTCAAGCCTGAATTAGAGATCAAAGCATGTTGCTCAAAGGCTTGCTGTACTGGTGCACCATATTCCCACAGCTCTGTGTGAATATACAGATACATGCAAAGTTAACTGAAGTCTCCTTGCTTTCTGACAGGCAACAGTGCTACAGTCACCCTTCAGCAACTTAAAATAATGGCCAGATGTGCTTGCAGCAGTCCAACACTAGCATTTCTGGAGTAAATATTTTTGAAATGTTAACATTACCAAAATACAGTCTGAACTTAGAACAGTTTTTAGTGGAGAATAAGGTTGGTCACATAATCAATTCTACAGATGCAGCGTTGCCTGCATTTTATTGACACATTAGACACCAAACAGCTCAATATAAATTTAAAATTAATGCAGAAATAAGTTATCAGTAGCTAATACTTACTCATCAGGTCTTTAAACATAGTTTTCTCATGTGTTAGAAGGTGATCAATAATGGATCTCCAACTGGATAAGACATAGAAGGAATTGGATAAGTAAAAGATCAACAATATAAAGGACATGACAGATAACCAGAGAAAGCCTTGGTGTACACTCAAATAAAAAGATTTTGGACAAACATTTCATACTAGACAACAGTTTCCAACATGTATTCACTATGCAGAACCTAATCCAGTTTACACATACTGAATTCTAGGTCCTTCAACTCCATTATATGCCATTTCCAAACACCAATGGCAGTTGTTAGCAAGAGAGAAATTTATTCTTCTGCGCCATAAAGATAACTTAAATATCTATAATGAATTTACTTGAGTTTGTTCAGATCTATTTTTAATGTTACTACATTCTTTGAGCAAGTACTGTAGAGAGCGTTCAGTATTAGCTCATTCTCTAATCTTTCTTTGCAAATCATCAAATAAACTCTTGGAGTGCTACCATCTCATGTCTTACTGAGTGCATGAAGTGTCCATCTGGAAAAAAGCTGGATCCATATATAACTCAAGAACTTCTTTTTTCCATGCTCGCTTGGTATAGGCGTATCCACTCAATGAGCTGAGCAACTGAGAACCAGCACGGAAACTAGGAACGTTGTAGGTACTGGGGGAAGAGGAAAAGTAATGATAAATATGAATCTTTTAAAAAGTTACATTTGCGTATCTGGAAAATTAACTGTTTTCTGCAGAACTTCTAACCAAATTATCTCAGTAACAGAAAAGGCTGTGTTTACATCACCTCATTAATTCAGAGCAGTTTCTGCAGAAGTTCCTCACATTTCCAGAGTACCTTGTTTGGGGAGGTATTTTCTGATTAGACATATCATGGCACTGCCCACATCAACTACAGGTGTGGTTCAAATCTTCCCCAAAAGAAGGTTCACAAACTAATCAACAGGCTCTGAAAGGTACAGTAGGGAAGGAGTGCTGAACTCAAGCCTAAAGTGGTAGGAGCAAGGAGAAGGGACCCTTGATGAACTGATGCTTGTCAAATAGCTTCCTGGAAATCCTGGGTATGGCAGCTGCTCTGACAATCGCTCAACACAGGTTTCAGAGGTTTGAGTGGTGGCACTCAGACTAACAGGAATACACCTTTTGGATGGAAAGAGATGCTGTCAAATGTTCTCTCTTGTGAGCTGGCACCACACCTTCTAAAAAGATTTTGGTAGCCCACTTGTCTTCAAGGAAGAAGCTCTGGCTTTTTTTTTGGAGCCCTGCAACTCAGCCCCTGCCAGCTGAGGAAGAACAGAGGCATTAAAGAGAGTCTTAGTCCAACTGCTGAGCAACAAATATGAGTGATGAGAAAATCATCTAACCCTTCTCAGGCCTGACAAGGGCTCCATATTCTTATCCAGTGAACATCTCACTATAGTTATGGCTACACAGATCACAGGGAATGATGGCCTTGCCAGGCTGACACTGGAAAACCATCAAGAAATATCTGTAGGCATCTCAGCAACTCATCACCTGATGCCCAATGTATTTTGAGCCATCAGTTTCAGATCACATGGAATGATACTACCTTCTTTGCAAAGAAAAATGAAAAACAAAAAAAAAATCAGGCTTAATCTTCACATTCAGATCATAGAATGGCTTGGATTGGAAGGGACCTCAAGGATCATCAAATTCCAACCCCCAACTGCAGACAGGGTTGCCAACTGTAGATCAAGTACTAGGTGAGATTGCAGAGGACCCCATGCAAACTGGCCTTAAACATCTCAGGGACATGGCATCCACAACCTCTCTGGGAACTGTTCCAGCACCTCACCACTCTATCAGTAAAAACTTCCCAACATCTAAACTGAATTTCCCCTCCTTTAATTTAAAATCATCACTATCCTATCACTATCTACGATCATAAAAAGTGTATTTCCCTCATGCTTATAAAATCCCTTCATATACTGGAAGGCCACAGTGAAGTCTCCCCACAGCCTTCTCTTTTCCAGGCTGAACAAGCCCAGTTCCTTCAGCTTATCTTCATAGGAGAGGTGCTCCAGCCTTTGGATTATCTTCATGGCCCTCCTCTGGACCCCCTCCAAAAGCTTCACATCTTTTCTGTGTTGGGGGCCCCAGACTTGTACGCAGCATTCCAGCTGGGGCCTCACGAGGAAAGAGTAGAGAGAGACAATCACTTCCCTTGCCCTTGCAGAAGTTGTCGTTACCCCCTACACTACCTCACAAGGACATCCTAACAGCAGTGGAGCAGAGATGGAGTGAGTGTTTGGCTTATAGCAAGCTCAGCATGACAGCATGATGCTGCCATTCCCAGGAACAGTTTCCATGGTGGCTATATACAGGATTTTCTTCAGGTGTTGCAAATAGCAAAGGCACATGATCCATTTGTGCAGTAGTATATGCTGGGAGTCAACAAGGATGGCATGCATTTCATACATTAAGAATCTGAATGACTTGCTGATAGGTTAAGTACATTCTAGTAAATACATTGGAAAATGACAAATAAATTAATAGAGAAGAGCTTCCCAAAATTTCTATGCTTCACTCTGATTCATTTCCCTGGAGCATGGAAAAATCTTCATACCCTGCTGCACTCTCAGGCTTGCTGGCTTCACTTCCTCACTTCCTAGTAACACTCAACCCATCACTCCTTTTAGGCATGCCTGGTTATTCTGGTTGTATCTTCCTTGATCCTTCATATTCTTTTTTTGCTCTTTACTGCATACTGCCTAGTGGTTTTGACTGCAACCTAAATAACACTTGAGACAATCTCCTCTCCACTCCCTGAACTGTGGCTGTGATCTCTCCCACACTTCAGTATATACTGGCCTACTTTGGAAAACGTAGAAGCCAAAAAGTAGCGGATAGGAGGAGGGGAAGCCTGACAATAGCTACAGCAGTAGCAGCTGTCCAGTGTTTGCTGGAGAAGAAGTAAGCAAGAGAAGGTTGCTTCTTGCCAGTTGGCAGAGAGCTGCTAGAAGAAGGAAGTTCATTTGATTTTTAAGAGATTTGTGAATAGCACTGGGAGTTTAAGAGAAAGGGAAGCATGAAGAAGACTAATGAAATAGGACTGACTTATAAGACCCTAGAACATGGAAATTAAATCTCCCCATGAAGACAATGTTTTCCTTTCCCTCCTTTTGCTCCTATGGGGACAAAAAAGTTACACTGGAATGTAACTTCACTAGAATGGGAACAGATGAGAGGACAAACAGTACCAGGCATCTTTCCCTGTGGGCAAACAAAGTCTACACAGCGTCTATACATTTACAAATATTGGCCAACACTGCCTAAATAGGACAACATCCTGTGAGAACAAAGAGAACAGGAAAGGGCCTTAAAATCTCCTTGTCTCTTGCCCTACCTCACCCTTCTATAACCTTGCACACATAAATGGGCTCTGTTGTTTGACCAAGCATCAGCCATGAAAAAGTGCTGGGGATCAGCACTTGGCAGCAAGCAAAGCTGCTACTTGCAGTCAAATGTGCAGCAGCCACAGTTGGGGAACATAGTTCACTGGCGTTCCTGCAGAGGCTGTCATTCTCCCAGCTCTTAAGAGCCTCCTGCTCGCAAGCCTTTGTCAGTCTGGTACCATGCAAGCATCATGCAGATCCCTTTCCACTATTGCCTCTGGTATTTTCCTCCCTTTGCAGTGCAATCCTAGCCTCTGAGTGCTCTGAAATAATTCTCTGGAGTACATACTGCACCACAGCATCATGGGAACTAGATGTTGCATCTCCCTCCTCAGAAGACATTGCAGACAAGAAAAGAGGAAACCTATCAGCCTGAGAGCCTGTGAAAGAAACACAGTAGTCTATTATCTGTGGCCTCCCACCCCTGAACCTCCAGCTTTTCTCAAGGAGGCAAGGATAAGGCTTTTGAGCACAGAGAAGGAGTTCTGTCAGCATGTGCTTTAAGTGTGCTCCAGGCCATATCCCAGACCATCCAGTATGAAAAATGACCTAGGCCTGCATTTTTCAGGGGATGCACACAGCATTAGGGCTATTCTCTATCCACAGCCAGTGCTCAGAATGCCTCCTGACACAGAATTTTGCTGGATAAGGTAAGGACATGCCAAGGGTTCAGAGCTCTGTTGCAGCAATGACATGTCAGCATGTGTGACATTAGTGCCTCTGGATGCTACTTGCATGGTGGCCCTCAGACTTGAGCTGAAATGGGCTGCAAGCTTGGCAGTGAGCTGTGACTTGAAGATTTCCTCTAACTCTCTACAGTCAGTGCATGTCTGCTAGGCTGTTCCTTATCTCCAGTTGCTGTCCTGGTCCTCACTCTGACTACTAACAGATATTTAGACACTTCACAGAGAAGACTCACCAGTGGCACTGTTTTTGTTGCTTTTCCTCCTCAAGGGGCAGAAAAGGTAGGTGTCAGATTGGTAGAAATTAAAAAACAATGATAATAAATGATAACAAAAGCAATAGTTTTCAACAAAGAGAAAAGCAACTGGGCAGACAAAGTAGGAAAGGGTTACGTGTAAGAAGAACAGAAGGATGAGGAAACAACAGCTGCAGAACAAGTAGTTGCAGTGAAGATCTGAGGGATCATGGTGGATGGCAAATAGAAGAGCAGGATTATCTGATTGGCAAGAACTGCTTCAGGATGTCCCAGGTTTAACAGCCTTCCACTGGCAAGCGTGGTACATACATGCTAGATATCCTCATGGCAGTGCAGTCAGGAACTAGTAAGCCCTCTTGGGTCACACTTGCAGAGGACTTTCTGTTAGTTTCCTCCAAAAGGAATTTAGTTCCCACACCAAAACTGCTTTGAGAACTCTCTGCTTTTCATAAATGGAGACAAATCATGGGATTCACCTCAAAACTAAACTACTGCTCTAACCAAATTGCTAATGTAAACACAGCCATCAAGAATTATCCTGTATTTTAATTCATTAGAGCAATGGTCAGAACAGCAGTCTCCAAGTATAGGAGTTTTACAAGTCTTGTAACAGAAATGTTCACTTGTTAGTGAGACTGAGAATTTTCTAGAGCAAAAGATCAAGTTTATGATATTTTATCAACTATTAAGTACCCCTGAGAAGGAAAAAAAGCAAAAATCTGTAATGTGGTCAAAATTAAACTTCAGAAAAATCAGATATACAGAGAGAGAAGTCACCTGTGGTTGCGTAGATAAGGAAATACATAATATAGCAAACGGGAAATCAATGGCACAGCTTTTTCTTTCTCATCACTTCGGTAAACCATGTCCAAAAGAGAAGCAAGAACCTTAAAAATGAAATGAATGTCTCATTAAACCTATAGCAGTTGTCTCCGACAAAGGAGAAAAGCACACTGTGTTTCAAGATAGGACGTGGATGTGTGTGGGATGCCTCATTAAGATCTAAACCCGCACACACTCTGCTGGAAAAACCTGATGTATTCCTCTGCTCAATAATATCAATAAATAACTATATTTGAGAACAGCAATTGCAATGCAGGATCCTACTTACTTCTGCAAGGAGTGAAAGAGCTTGGACACTGTATATTGAAGGGGCAGAAGCAGAAACCATTGATGATGGTGCCACTGAAGTATCTGCAGGAGGCAAAATCATATAGTTTTCACCTCAGACAAGACATGTTTAAATTTTGCTGTTGACTCATTTTCTTCCCAAACAGAACTATTATTTGCATGTTGGTATTACAAAGAAATGCTTCTGGGCATCTCACCACAGTAGCATACTTCATGCTTTGTGTTTTTCTGTCCCATGTATTGAATGCACCTAAAATAAGTTTTTCTCTGTGTTACACACAATATATAGTATTTACTAAACCCGCTATTAGAAGACAATGCATATTTTTACTTTTACTTTTCATCTGTATTACTTTCTTCTCAAGCAAACTACGCACTAACACATTGTACTCTTTATTGACTTAAGCAGAAGAGAGAAAGCAGTGGAAAGTCAGACAAAACCATCACATTACCATTCACATCTTCAGTGTTGAACTCATCTGGCAAAATCTGAGGCTGAGCTTTCACTTCTAAGTTCCGGCTCAGCCAACTAGTCTGTTCCAAAGAAGAACCAGCAACGTTCCCTACAGCCTCCAAGATTTTTTGGGTCACTTCCTATAAAATAAGATGTCAGTCTGGCATTAGATAAAACTTACTGTCACTTGGGAAATGCAATAGTCCTTTTCACATGGATCTAAAATCAATAGTAGGCACTTTTAACTCTTAGAAACATATATACTTCTATGATATATTTATTTATCTGTGCTCTCAATATACATTACTGCTCACTTCAAACAAGACAAGAAGATGGGAAACAAGAAAGAAAGCTGTAAGTTAGATTACCATGGAGGTTTTAGTAATTAATTTCCACAGAAATTACTAATACAGTATCTTTCTGCTCAGTATCAGTCCTGACATACTTTATATATCTAATGTCAACTGTCAAAAGACACGATCTGAATTGTTCAGTCCCTCAGGAATGACCTACCAGTGCCTGTGTTGAGACCTGGTAGTGTCTTCATTTCAAATTTGAAAGCATTTAGTGAGCCTGAGTTCTATTCTATGGCAATTCATCTGTCCATATCAGTCTTTCTACTAGGGGTAAAGTAAGTATCAAACTATATACATATTTTAGCACATTTCATTCCAAGCAAAATGAAAAGCTGGTCACACTTTAAGGAAAGTAAATCTTACGCATCCAAATTAAAACAGAGATCATTTGTGAAGAGACTGCAAGATGTCATTTTGCTGGTCAGTCTCTGAAGCAGATATACACAGAAGTGCTGGGACACAGAATTCCCATAACCATAATAGAGTCTCACCTCATAGGAAGTGTTAGGTTAGCTCAGAGCCAAAACTACACTTATGTGGGTAGTGCTTACGTTGTTCTAGTGAAATCACAATCAGTAGAGGAAAAGAATACTGCTCTGCTCCTTCCCTTCTTTATATAAAAGATGAAACGACAGTTATTGACATTACAAAATTTAGCTATGTCCTTCAAGGACAATTATGACACTAATTTTCTAGACAGTTTTGAGATTTTGATATTTTACACACGTGATATGAACTCATGACAGTCAAATTTTTGTTATGATTTCAAGTCTGAGAAAAATCATACAATTACCCAAGGAAACTAGCTTTGAATAGTCCATAGTTGCTACTGTGATTTCGTACTTTTTCGAGAAAATTTGGTTAGAGACATTCTGTGCGTGTCTCATATTTCAGTCTCCTGTATTTGTGTAAATGTGCATTCATCCATTCCAAAAGGACAGGTGAATTTAGATCCAAAGTACAGATTAGGCCATCTCCACTTTTACTCAGATGTACATGCCAAATAAACAAACTAGAAGAAAAAGTTCTACAAGTATCGACTGTACCTGCAAGTCTTTTTGGTCTTTTTTGTTTTCTAGAGTAGGTGTCCTGGTCACAAAGTCATTCAGGGTACTGTGGGAAAAATCAATTCGCTCCAAATTAGCAATTGGACAGCTCTACTCAGTGCATCTATAAACCTTCTCTCTTATGCAATACCTGAGAAGCAGAAAGTGTCCAGGAGGAGCCAAGTTCAACTGCACAGACTCCTTCAGAAGTCCTAACAAGGACTGGAAGTTCTCCTGTAAGGCTGCAACAGGCAATCTGTCAAAAAAAAAAACAAAAACAACCCAATAACAAACACACCCAAGCCTGAAGTTAAGACTTAAAGCAACAAACAAACAAACAACAGCAACAACAAAAAGTTTAACTTGGTGTTCTAGAAGCTTCTATCAATGTTAGGAAAAAGCAGGATCTGAAGGACTATCTGACCCAACAGTATGGAATAAGTATCTGGTGGTGCAGTCTGTATGCCTACATCAGTAAGGGCTAGCAGCATGTGCAGTATGCCAGCTCAGTAAAAGGAATGGTTCTTCAGGGGAAAGGAAAAGAGTAAAGCTTAGCTGACCGATCCACTGCCTGCCAGCTCACTCGATCTCCATAGCTTATTGCATACAGTATCATGTGCAGTCTGATACATCCCAAAGCATCCATATGAGAAAAGCCAATATGTGAGGAAACACTTTGATTCAAGAAACATTTCCAATCACCTGTCTGACCCACTATGTGTCCAGTATGGACTGCATCCACAGCAATTTTATTGTGCCTTTCTCAAAATGAAGTAAAATGTGGAAGTTTGCTATCCAGCCATCTGGAAACACATACCAGATAAGGAGACAGATTGTAACACCTTATGTAAGTGTCCTGCTAATGAAATATCTGATCCATATTGCTCTGTTCATATGCAATGAGATTTTCAAGTGACATAGGCAACATATCATTGGAAAACAATCTAAGCCCAGTTATTTTGTGCCTACTTAACAGTGAAGTGCCGATAACAATTCCCTACCTAAAGGTGTTCCGTGACTTTGCAACAAGATCAAAGTTGAGCAAAAACAATAAATGTTAACTGTTATCCTGGTACTCTGAGTAATATTCAAACAGAAAATAATCTTTCACAATGACTGAATTACCTTTGAATGAAAGCATAACTGAACTGCAACATCGGAATATCTACAAGAGAGGATTTCTGAAAAATAAAAGCAAAAAAATTTCATTATTTGCCCTCAGAAGAATAGAAAGCTCTTGCTGCTGGGTACCTGTATTCAATAGAAAACAGCTTGTAGAATTAGAATAGAAGCAATAGAAAGAAGCAGCTTGTACTCAAACAACTGAGCAACTGTGATACAACTGTCTACACAGGAGTGCGAGGGATTTCAGAGCTTCAACAGAGGACTCTAGTTCAGAATCAGTGACATTACTTCTGAATATCCCCTACAGTTTTTCAGAGCTGTATGAACTCCTGTGATGGTATACATACATGATAGCTTTCCAGGAAGCCAGTATTGCTAAGAGGAAAACAGCAGGGGCAGTATAAAAGTACTTCTAACTGCTCAGATAAAGGTAAAGAAATATAAATATCTCACTAAGCAGTATATCTGCAGCATCTTTATGATACCTGAAATCATCTTTGGTACCAGAGGACCCAGAGCTACCACACCCATGGTAACTTTTCTGGCAAAATTTTCTAAAGAATCTACTTAAACTGATAGTTTAAAGAAAAGCAAATTCTGGAAAGCATAACATGTTCAGGAAAATTCACACTTAAAAAAAAAAAAAAAAAGTTATTTTTCTTCTAATAATATCTAAAGATGCATGCTATTCTACATCTATCCCAACACGTTAAACATAGTGAACTTATCTTCCCGGTTACCTCTTCACCCTTGATTTGTGATGGCTTCTTGACCACTTCTTTGACTAGATGTAATATAGTATCAGTTTTCAGTGTGTTAAGTGCACATATTAAGTCCACAAGAATGAGCTGGGATGCACTAGCCACTGGAAGTATCTGACCAAACAAAAAGCACATCTGTCAGATCATTATACCAAGCAAACCTTGAAGTTGATGAGCAGCTTTCAGTGGGACTACTCTTGTATAAATACACAAAACTTAAATCAGATAAATTACGTCAACCATGCAACCATTTGCCACATGCAGATTTCTTTCAAAACATTCCTGAAAGCAATTATGTGCAGGGTTCTGCAGTTGTGTCCTACAAACGAGATGCAGTGGTATAGCTCTGGGGAAGAGTGGCTGGAAAGCTGCCTGGCAGAAAAGGATCTGGAGGTGCTGGTCGATGCTCAGCTGAACAGGAGCCAGCAGTGTGCTCAGGTTGACCAAGAAGGCCAATGGTGTCCTAGCTTGCATCAGAAATAAGTGTGGTCAGCAAGACCAGTGATAGGACTAAGTCAGGTTGATGGTTAGACCTGATGATCTCAAAGGTCTTTTTCAACCAAGATGACTCTATGACAGTGTGTCCAAATGAAATCAGAAAAGGTCAGTCTTCTGCTCACAGTACATGCGTAGTTCTAGAGGACTCTGTATCTCTAAACTTTCTCTGAAGACAGAGCAGATAAAGTAAAACTGGCAATATGTAATCACTAAGATTACAATCCGGTATTGAATTTAAAAAAATGGCTACTACCGTCAGACTTAACTTGCCATGTGGTCCTTCTAATCTGATTACTTAATTAGGTTTAATTGTAGCCCTTATGCTTTGTGGAATTGCATATACACAAAAACATTTTAGATTTATCTTTGTCATATGTAAACTACAACAGAAAAAAAAAAAAACCAAAAAACAAAAAAACAAACCCAAAAATAATTAAAAAAAATACTCAAATCAATCTATAAACAAGAGCAGAACTAATCATACAAATGCAGCATTTGCCTTTACATTGGAAAACTAAGGGTTCCTTTATTCAGTTTTACCTTTATTTTACTTTGATTCCTATGAGGTTTCTTGCTATTCCACACTGCTGCAACTGCTGTCATCAATTGGATTCCAAGTTGTGCTGTCAATGGATTCAGGAAGTCCAGTATTTTAGTTCTTAATGTCTGTAGAGGGAGGAAAAAAAAACCCAGTATGCTAAACTTTGCAAGGTAAAGGCTAATTCTCAGTAATATTTGTCCTTTTCCAAAGAAGTTAGAAAAAAACAACATGATAACAAAATACTCTCCTTATGTATTTGGCAATCAGACTAGTTTTAATAAGTTAGTTGTGTCCTTTTTAGAGAAGGGAGGCAGATATTTTAGAAAACAGATATTGAAATAGAAAAACCGACTTCTTATTGTGCTGTATTCTTTTTTTCTCCTACTGATTTTTTTACTACTACAGTTTATCAGTAACTATAGAAAAAGGAAAAAGCCTAGTATTTTTATTTCCTCAGATACACGCTCTACTGCCTGTGGAAAGTGCAGACAATTCAGGCTCTACAGCAGTTAGTAATAGAAGCTCACAGAAAAAAAATAAACATTAAACAGGTCAAGAATGAGTCCAGATGAGCAGGAGGAACAGAGAAAGACGTATTTTTGTAGGAAAGTACTGTGAAAGTTCATAGCTTTTAAGATTTCTTCAGAAACTCTTTATGTCCCAGTGTTATTCTGGAAATGGCAAAGCTATTTCTATGAACTCTATCTAAAAAGCACTGGTGAGAGATGAGATGATAAGAATGATGAGATACACAGTAGTTTAAAAAGAACTCCTACTTTGGTTGCTTTAAAGTAGACTGAGGAAGAGCCTTTAGTAGTTCCAAAGAAGTCGGTTGGTCGTTTTTGAGAGTCTTCCTTCTTTATAACATTCCAAAGAAGGGACATAGTATTAATAATACGAGGCAACTCTTCCAAAATGGCATTCCTAGCATTTCTCAAGTTTGCAGGTTCAGCTAGACAGGATGACTACGAAAGCAAAAATATGAAGATTAAAATACATTATACTGTGCACTACAGTGACTGCTTTCATGCTGTAATTAGAAGTCTTTTATAATGACAACCTCACAAATAATCAAACGCTTCTATTTCTGAATTATACTGCTGTTGTTAAGAGTATTTAATTGGCTGCTGAATGTTTTTGTGCACATTCATCTAAGAAATTGTTAGAATTATATCCTTTTCTGCCTTACGTTGCAGGAACAAAAATTTAGGGAACATATTAGAAAGCACTTTATCAACTATAAGGAAAATAGAAGACTTGGTTAATGACAGAGCAACTACAGACAAGCTACATAGGACTAGTATATGCATGACTAAGATCATCACAATCAACTTTCCTTTCTTCAAATAAAAGAAAATCAACTCCCTCCTTCCTTACACATTTACATAGTTCACTTCTTTTGATGTATTATCAGGCTTCCCTAAGGTTACTTGTCTTCTATAGGCTTGTCTTTACTACTTAAATTCACCTCAGAATGAAAAAGGGATGCATATTCTGACAAACTAATACAAAGGTGTCAAGCAAGTGGTAGGAAATGGCAGGCATTAAGCAGTTACCTTTTTAGTTTGATTAGGGTGATCCAGGAGGCAAAAGTGACCAATAGTTGTCAGACCTTCCAAAAGGGTTAGTGGATAATCAGGTGTAACATTCTCTCTTTTAGAGGTTAAGCTTTTGGAGGAAAAAAAAAAAAAAAAAGCAAAAAAAAAAGCTCAACAGTCCAAGTGGATGATGAAAAATTCCAACAGAGATCTATTATTGTTCAGTAAAGAAACATTGCAAAAGAATATTGGAATGACCAGACAGACAGTAATTATCAGAACAGAGAACTCACAAACTGTGCTTGGACAACCCCATTTACCTCTCTAGATCTTTTAGAATATTATTCTCCACCTCAACGTGAATCTCTGGTGTTCAGTTCTTTTTCCCTGCTCCTTTTACTTACTATCTGTTCTGAACAATAGCACAGTATCTTACTTCTGCAGGGTCTCTGTCTCCAATTAATTCCCTAAAATCCTGAATCTTGTCAGAACGGAGACCTTGCTTTGTACTTGGATAGTAAGCAGTATCACAGATGCTGGTCATCCTTGCTGCTGGTCCCCTTTCCTCTCTTCATCCAACTGCTTTAAGCCCTATGTCAACAGAACTGCATCCACCTCATCTAGGCTTGAGGCTCAGATGTCTGTATAGGCAGCAGGATTTAAGGATCAAAAAATCAAACTCTGTGAGTTACAATGCTAAGTAAGTAACCATGCACTAGTCTGTAGTGAAGGGGATTAAAAAAAAAAAAAAAAAAGTTTCAGCATAACGAAGCCCACACTGCAGACTCTTACCTTGCAGATGTTTTCACAGATATCTTCACAGCTTCATTTTCGTACTGTTTGACAAGCTCATCCAGGTTTTTACAAATCTGTACAACAAATGGTGCCACAGTCCAACCTAAAGACTTCCCAAAGTAAGGCAGGGAACATGTGACTAAGCTTACCCAAGTAGGATGCATCCCATAACCATACTCTGGTTGTAAACCTCTAACAACAGCAGAGACAAATAATCCCTGTGAAGTTATTGGGTGTGGATAGACATACTGCATTGCACCAATAGCCTGTTGGAAATTAAGAGCCTGCTGCCATTCCCTGGAGAGGTCTGGCTGATTCTCCTGCTCCTCTGGAGTCTGTCCAAGATGGTGCTCCAAGACAATCAATACTTGCAAGAGCTTCAGCAACTCAATCTGGAGCGGGTGTTCGCTCCATATTTGATCATGTCCAAAATTGATTAGGCTCTCTTCAAAAAGATCTTCTTCCAGAATGTTATTAACTCCACCTACCATAAGCAGTTCATACCGTTTCTGACTTGTGTACATAGATGCAGACAAAGAAAGAAGAACAAACTCCTGAATTTTGCATCTTCCTAGCAAATTCCGTATGAATTCTACGTTCTTATTCTCTGCTGCTTTTGCCATGGTAGCCAGTTGGGTCATCATCCTAATCAAGACTTCCACACTTTTTACCTGGACATCTCTGTTGCCAAGCACATCTCTGTGTGTAACCTTCAAGTAGCATGGATAATACGAGCGCAGAAAACTGAGGCAGAGATAAGTGAGCAATTCTATTAGGAGAGAATGGGGACACATGGTTGGGGACTGAGTCTGAAGCTTGCCATAAAAACTTTGCCCTACAAGAGCTTCCTGGTGACGAGCTAGGAGATTGTAAATAAGATTCAAATGTGCAGTGGAGCTGGTATCCATGCTAGTACTAGCTACAGCTTCAACAAATTCTTTAGGGTTTGTTTTAAGCACTGCCTCCAGAACAGAAAAAGCATACAGTACCCTCTTGGAATCATAGGGTTGCAAATATAACAGCATATGTTTGAACAGAGCCTCAGCCATCTCCTGTTTTTCCTTCTGCTGCTTGAGCAACCTAGAGTTTGTAATTTCCTGGAGCTCCAGGTCCACCTCCTCATCACTTGACAGAGATTCTGACGCTTGAGTCCTTTCAGAGTCAGCACGCACAAGGTTTAGTGCTACACTGGATTTGGAGCTTTCAGGAAGGAATGCTTGATTTGTGTTCTCTTTGCCATCAGCTGCAGCACTGTCATTGTCCTCATTGCTCATTTCTTGCAGCTCCAGAGAAGGAGAAAAAGAGGATGTATTTTCACTGTCATGGCCTGTGCTGGTGTCTGCTGATTCTGTGTGTTCACTATTATCCTGGTCACCACCTGCCTCATGCGAAGTTACAGGTTTACAAGAGGCATCATTTTCAGACTGTTCAGTTTTTAACTCCAGCTTCTCTGGATCTTTTTCCACTTCTGCCCAAATTGCTTCTCTATCCACAGCAGTAAACTGACTCAATGGGAGGTTTTCTTCAGAATTGCTCTCAGAGACGCAAGATTCTTTCCAGGAGACCTTTTTCTTGCAAAGCCAATCATGTATATCTTCTGAAAAAAAAAGATTAAAAAGTTAAAAAGAATGTATAATGGGTCATTACATACAACATTCTCTATACTGAGTAAATTATTGTAAGAAAAAAGATTTTAAAAAGCTACTCTCCTCTGCTATTAATTGTAATGAACAGAGGAAAAAAAAATTTGCTTATTGAAGCAATTTTTTTTAAGTGGTAAAGCAGTACTAAGCTACTCTAAGCACAAGACAAGAGGATCACAGCACTAAGCACGTGTTGTTTTTCTTATGCTATGATGCCTGAGATGTGGAAATATTTGTTATGCTTTCTGAGCATAAAATATTTGTTGAGATCAGGAAGGAAATGAGAATAAAGAGCTTATTATTCGCTTTTTGTCTATTAATATTATCTATTAATAATATATTATTAATAAAGTTTTCCTTGATTATATGCTATGAAACAAGGAAAGAATATATTAGCTCGGTGTTTCTACAGCGTCTTCTAAACAGATCTCTTTGGATTCTACCAGTGTCTGTCATCTAATTATTTGCCAATCAGGACAAAAATAATTATACAAACAGATAGCTAGGCTAACAGAATGAGGGAGACAGGTGACACAGAAGTTTATTAAAAAAAAAAACAACTGGACACTTCTATGCAGTATTCCTGATATAATCCAGGAAAAAACCTTGGTTACTTGGGCCAAATGATGCAGGGCATCTCATAGCCACACTGTTCCCAGCAATCCCAAACCTAAACAGGCTTTCAGCCTTCACAGGATTCTGCACTTGGAGCAAATCCTTAGTTCATACCTAGATATATCTAAGTCTTCCACAGCTACTCCCTAGAGGTCTCTGTCACATGAGCTGTTTGCTCCACATTTGCCACATGATCACGTGTGGTTCATAATGTTTCTCATTATATATCTTAAAATTAAACTAAAAACCAAACAAACAGAAAACCCCAAACAAACAAGCAAACAAAAAACAAAGCAAAACAAAAACAAAAAACATACTGATTGAAGAAAGAAATCTGATACTGAGGGTGCATGCTCTGCTGGGGCAAGACTTGGCAGAGAGAGTAAGATTTGCCTGTCCATCCCACTTACTGGAACAGCTCCTGGACTGACATAGTCACCAAACTGCTCCTGGATTTCATTTGGTTGCAAACCTAGTTTTGCTCAGGTAGGGATCCTGTAAACAGTGAACACACGTGCAGTGTGGATCATTTAGGAATGGTGATGAGAAGTGTGGGACAAGATCCCAGAGCAAAGCAAGAAGCAATCCAAACCAACAGTGCAGGTGCAACTACTGTAACAGAAATTGTCATTAGTCCTCGAATTAGCATGACTTACTCCTGAATTCTGCTTTAGGCATCACCAGAAGTACATGGATGAGGAAGAATCTACGGAACTGAGGCAAGATAACCCAGTGCAACAGGATGCCATCACAGTCCAGAAACCACCTTCAGCAGGTGTTCAGAAGTATGTTATGCTACGTCAGCACTTACAGTTTCAGTCCAAGAACAGTTTTACCTGTTGAATTTTTCTGTTTGATGTAGTGGATGGACGTGCGTTGTGTCTTTGGATGAAGCAACAGCAGCAGGACTGGTTCAAGAATCCGTGCAACATCATTAAGTGAAAGAGCACGGATCAGCCAGCCCTGTGCTGCAGCACCAATTGCACCATCTGAACAATTGAGACTGTCCAGTACCACAAACAGAGACCTGAATGGAGAAATCAGAGCTAATAAGTACAACTGAAATACCTGAAAAAGCTAATGCAAACAGCAAAGTTGTTGTGTGGAAGACTTAGCACATGTTCATGTAAGCATCAGCCAATAGCTCATCTCTGCTAACAGCAGCTTGATCATGCACATTTTCTTGAATTGAGGTCAACTACACATGCATTTGTAGAAGCAAGGCCAAACATGCATTCACACTGTAGAAAAACATACTATGAAAAGTTCTTTCATACATGTATTTAGGAAAACTCTTAATACTTTTCTCTCCATTTTCTATGAAAGTTGTTGTCTCATAAATATTAAGTCGTTCTAAACAAAAGGGTATTTTTGCGTGTGTGCACGCGCACTGGTTCCGTTTTCTTTGAGAAAACAAAAAATATAACCCACTCTAAGAGAAAACGTGTCTGCTATGCAGAAATTTGTCAGCAAGTTATCTTTCATAGAAGAAGCTCCTACTATTTTTACAAAAGCCTCCTTTACACCAGAACATAAAGCTGCTCTTCGGTGCACCATGCAATGAGTGCAAGCAGGAGTGCAAGGAGTCTGAAGGCTTTTCATTTGCTCGTGTGGCTCTACAGAACTTTCTCCCATCCCAGAAAAAAAACAGCAGAACAAAGCATAATATTAACATAAATATAAGCAAGTGGAAATGAAAATACCTATCAAAGGACCGATTGTGAGAAGATACTCTGCTGCCTTGGATCTCTCTGGTCAGATGCCACATGACAGAGAATCTGAACAGTGCTTCCAGCCTTGTTCCCTTTGCAAGGAAACAAGACACAGACATTATTTTTTGCAGTATTTATCTCTGAGTAAAATTTTAGTGATTTTTAAACCTCTATCAGAACAATAGCTGTTACACAGATGACTACTAATCCTTCTCAGGTATTTTGAGAGTACTTTTATGCAGTAGACTAAACCAAAATGCCAAATATCCATGAATGCACAACCAAACCTTGACAGCCACAAAGATGCACCAATATACCAAAAATATAGTTTAGGACTTAAGTGTATTATAAACATTTACTCTTGGTTTGATGTTAGGGAGGTCTGAAAGTTGGATGACAACTGCTGTATCAGGTACTGTTTATTATTGGTGATTTTGTTTGAAAAGCTTTAACATATTTCCAAACTTTTAAGTTTCAAAATTGCAAGCAGAAAGACCCAAATCAATGCTGGAGAATAAAGGAGGCTGTTGTAAGCTTTGTTATGCAAGACATTTCTCACAAATAAATACTAAGTCATTACGGAACTGTTCTGTCATTAAACCAGGTAAGTAAAGTAATTAAGAACTAACTGACTTCATTTAATTACAGCTTACTTAATATGAGAACTAAATACTAAGGCAGACACGGGGTCAACATTATGCTGGCATACACTTACAAAGTAATAAAATGTTGCGTTGGACTAAGAGTCAATTGTGGGTCTAGGTCATTTTAGAAATAATAATAAATGCTGCAAGTTTTAAGATGCTGAATTATTTGGGCCAAAACTAAAATGTTCCAGCACTGACTGATACAGCTTGGATTCAGGGATTAAATCTAGCAGTAGTCCCAAGGAATTGCAGTGGAGTGGACAGAGAGTCTGTGGAAAGACAGAGGGACCACGGAAGCAAAGGCCATGGGATGGAAGGGAATTGGATGCAGTTTGGAAAACACTGGAAGAACTCTACAGTGACAAATGGGCTTCAGTGAATACAAGACCTACTTTATCATGATCCAAAAGTGCATGGCATATAATGTCTTCACAGATATTTGCTGATGGTGCCAGGCAATGCAGCCTATAGAATAGTTCCACACAGGCAATATGATGTTCTCGTGTCTCTTTGTTCAGCTGATTCCAGAGCACGCAAGCTACTCTCTAGGGTACAGTAAAAACAATAAATAAAATAAAATGAATAGATAATAACAATTTCTTCATTGTCATTTCTTCACTGACTTCAAAGCTTTCTATTGCATAAAAGCACTCTGTTGCTGAAAGGTATTTCTAAATCTTCCTAGTTTAGTAAAGAGCAAGAATTCAGGTCATACACTTAGACCTAAAGGAATATACTTTCCAACTCTGATATTAGAGAGTAGGTAATTAAAGTAGATGAGCACCAGAGTTCAGGAGAGCACTTCTGCTTCTATTTTCTGGGTCAAAACAGATCACATACATCAGGCACAGCAGCCGGAAGCGCAGTAATAAACAGTAAGAGCTTGGACTGAACTCTCATACCAACAGATGGTTGAGATGAGGAAAGCATTTTTGAAATAGATGCAATCAAAACAAGGAGGACGGAAGGTTCGCATTATTATTTACCCACTAGTACTGGCTCTTACTGAAAAATTTGAGTGGTATCTAAGTTCTCTGAAGTATAGCGCTTAGGCTAATGAAAATTAGCCCTTTGAGTTTACCTCCATCTCAAGAATTTGGACACAAACAACCAGCAATTTAAAAATAGCCTGTCACTTTCGTATTCTTACTTGTATACTTCACAATAAGATGTTCAACTCCTTTCAAATGCTTGTGAAGGTCAAAAAAAAAAAAGAAAACAAAACCAAACCAAAACCAGAAGTAAACATATTACTCCAAACATTCATACCGGTACTACTTCCTTTCCCACCCCACCTTGGATTTACAGCTGGGCAGTAATAAAGAAAGAGAGTGTCAACACCTGGTAGAAATCTGTTTTCTCTGAGATGATCTTTAGAACTCCAGGAGCAATGGGAGGAAGCGTGACCATCTGCAGCTTCCCGAGGAAGGGGTTGTGGCCAGAGACTTTGTATCGCTTCATTCGGTCTTCTATCACAAGCGCCAGTGACTGGGAATGGTTGATCACTTCCAGCAGTGTGAAGATGGACACATTCTGAACATAGCAGTCATTCACACAGCAGCATATTGTCATTAAGGACTTCAGCCACAGAGGGAAGCTGGCATCACAACCTCCTCAAAAGACAGGTGAGAAAAAAGTTTAGGTTACTCAAAGGTTATAGTCTTACCTCCGACTATTCTTCAATCTAGCTCACAGGATCAAGAGACAAAAATGACTACCCAGATTCAGCTGTGATGCTATCATAACATCCCTTGCTTCAGAAGAGCTCTCTTCAAAACATAGTGTATGTTTTCCCTACTTCTCCTAGCAAAAAGGTGCTCAGTGACCCAACAGCAAGTGCACTCCTGCTTTCTGGATTGTTTAGGCACAACTAGTTTTTACAGCTGCCATTTTTCAGCTGTCACTGTCAGAGATAATAACAGAGGTCTGCTGATCTAAAGTGGCTCCCTGGAACAGCATTGAGGCATATCATTTCAGTAACCATAAAGCACACAAAGAACTGATAAACTAACAGCATGTCAAGCCACTTTTAGCTCTGCTGCATGAATAATCAGATAACGTTTTATTAGGACTTGACTGGATACAGTCTGAAGTATGAATTCACGTCTCCAGCTTCAAAGACAAATGTTTTCACTACTTTACCACCAGAATAAAATGAATACTCTTCCTTCTCCACATCAGACAACTTCTGTACTGCATTCAGCCTACACCTTCATTATTAGAGGGTCTCTACCCTTTTGCCTTTAAACCTTACTGTTTCTCCAAGCTGTGCAGATGAAAATTATATCAAAAATAATCTTACATAATCCTAGGACAATATTCCAAAGAAATACAAGTATGTAAGGAAGCCTTCTAAGTACGCTCAGTACAGCAAAATTGCTTAATCAAGTGGAAGGCACTGCAAATATGCAAGCATCTACAGCAAGGAGAGCTCACCCAATGATGTAAATGTAAATGATAAGCATATCACTGTTGTGTTAAGGAAGGCACGAGAAATCTGTATTGAAGTGAAAGACAAATTTCACTTTCCCACCTCTCCGTTCACCACAAAACAGTCTTGTCAACAAGCCTTCAAGCCAGTAACTGCTGCTAAACCTAATGAAAATTCCTAGCACAGACAGGCCCTCCAATCATACATGATTTTTTTTATATATGTTAGCTTTAATCAAATTCCTTTGAACTTTAAGGTTAGGAAAATGGATATTTTGCTTCTATTATGGGCTCCGATTTTCCATTTAGTCCATCAACCTCTAATGCTTCTTTTTTATGGATGTTGAAACTTCTGAAACCTGCCAAAAAATGCCCCAGGCCAGAAGATGTTCTCATCCCGTCATCTACAAGTTTTGTAGTGAAAGTCTTCAAAAAATTCAGTAAAAATGCTTGAGAAGAATTGTCCCATATTCCCAAGACATAAAATATAGCTGACGTGGTAAATCTTGAATTCATAGGCAACTTGCCTTCAGCTCAGTCAAAAGGCATTACCTACTGATTGCATCTCTTGCAAGTAACTGAGCTCACACTGTAATTTGTATTCCCAAATGCACAAGTTGTCCATGAAAGGAATCTTCTCTTACCAGGAAACTGAAACAAAGAGATATATAACTGTTCCATTTCCTCCTCCGAAAGATAGACGGGGAATGTGGTACAATCCAACAGAAGGTGACAAGCTGCAGCAAAAGCTTCCTTGCAGTCAGCTCTAAAGGTCCCAAGACAAGCATCACTTGTTCCAAGTCCCAGTCTTCCTCCTTTTCTTTTTTATCAGACTTGCAATCAGAAGAAAGAAGGTTAGAACTCTTGTTCTTGAATGGTGACCCTCGAACTGAGAACAATTCTGAAAGCATTTGTTTAAACTGAGGTACAGTGATTTGCTTTGGAATCTTTTTCTTGCTGGCACTCTCAGATAATCTGTAGCCATTCTCCTTTTTCTCTTTTCCACTCAGATTAATTGCTGAGATGCTTTCATTATTTGCTTCTTGAAATTGCACCCCAAAAATGTATTTACTGGAAAACTTGGCAACCAGCTCTTGGATGCAATGCAAAGTCTTCTGAATGCTCCCCCCTTTTTTCCAGACATCATCTCTCTCCAGTGTCACAGTTGGCACTCCTAAGTGCTGAGAGAGCTCTGGGGAGGAAGCACTCAGACCAATGCCACTGTCTTCTGACTTCAGGGGAGCGAATGGAGTCTCATCCTCCTCCTGCAGCTCTGACTTAGTCTCCAAGGTTACATCCACATTTTCCTTTTTCACTGGGCTCTAGAACAGAAACATTAACATAATCAATGTGACAGTATTTAGTCACTGAGAATTAATTTGATTCAACTGAATTTAAAACATAACAAATATTTGTGTAGTCCCCACACTTTCACTCAAATATCAACAGATCCCTGTCTACAGATGCTTAGCAAATGGAAATATTTCCTTAAATCCACTTTACAACTGGAACAGTATTATTTATGCTGGATTATTTTCAGTCAAATACATTTATTTGTTCTACTGAAAAACATTCAGGCTGTGCTTGTGTGACCGCTTCATACCACCCGTTCCTTATTTGCCATAACAGTCTCCTGCACCCAAGTAATTCCACATTGTATTAAGCTAAAATATTAACAAAAAGCCTTATAGACCTAAACCAGCTGTAATACTGAGCTTGATTTGTCAACTCATCTTTAAGAAGTGCATGATGCTGTCTGCCTTTTCAATGCTATTAAAAGCACATTTTTCTTAATACACAGGATCATAGCCTCTGTTTCAGACAAGACTACTTCACTCTCACAAATAACTGAAACAAGTCAGAAATGGAACAATAATTACAGGACACTGAATAATCTGGAAGGGGACAAAATAAGTTTTGAAAAATCTGTATTGCTTCTGTTCATCATCTACATTTAAGATTAAAGAACTAGTATTTAAAAACAAGACTTGTCACAATCAATTTTACATATCGATAAGTACTTGTGAAATACTTACCCCATTTCTACTTCCTGTCTCAATGTCTAGATAGGAAGGAGGCATTTGCACTTTGCTAAGCACCTTAAAACATGTCTTTAAGGCATGAGTGAGTTCTGGCAAACTTAATACCTCCACATTTTCCAGGAGAGACTGTACCATATAACTGAGCATCTGGGGAAGATACTGAGTCTGCACTTCAGAGTAGAGTTCCTAAAATAAATAAGCATTGTTTAAAAGAGCTATCAGACATTATTATTTAACTGTGTAGTAACACTGGTTAATTGTTGATAACATCAGTTCATGAATATGTGATCTGTACAAACTTGCTTCAGAGCTATTCTTCTTCCTTCATTCTGTATGATAAAAAACAGATCATACCCTAAAAGAGTTACTGACAGTCTGCCAGTTACTTTCACTGAATTACCATAATTTGAAATGACAGTTATTTTGCTAGGCAACAGCAAGGATAACCATATAGCACGTGAAACTATACTTTGCCAAATGTGTCATAGATGCACAAATGCATGCTTGCTTGCTTCTTTTATACATAATCTACTAATTATTTGTTCTTAGGCATCTAAAGACATCAAAATAGTTAACTGCAAGTTGCCTTACCAAAGGAATCACGTCAAGAAGAAACACCAATAATGTGCAGAGCTCTGAAACAGTAGGAGGCATGCTAACATTTTCACGAAGATCTCTTGTCTGTGTAGATTTCTTTCTAGCATGGAAATAAACACCATTTTAAAAACTTTTTTCCTGTCAAAATTCTTGTTAAAATGGAATACTTTCAGCAGAACAGTTAGACCTTCTAAAGTAAAGTAAAAAGAGATTTCTAATACAGCAGCAGAAAGCATTCTGTCAAAAACCACCTAAACTGCTGCACGTATGCAAGATGCTCAAGAGTTTCTAATTTTCAGATCAAATCTCTATAGACTCTCTTACTAAGTGTAACTTTCTGTCTTACATTTAAAAAGAAAAAAAAGGATACACTTGTCCTTCAAAAAAAGACAAAAGCATTTTCTCTATCCACCTCTCCTTTTGAGTCCTTCCCAGTCCTAGCTGCTATTAAACGTAATTTCTTTTTTAATTTATTTTATTTTTTTTGCATGCAATTATTTGTTTGCATTCTTTAATTATTTCAAGAAGCAACACATATAGCTATCTGAATCTAACTTGTACTGAGGCCCTACCAGAATGTAAATGTTTTGATAAATTTTATGATCTTACATAGATAGCTGTTATGAATCATTTTTGGGGAGGGAGGGAGCTCTATTTTTCAATAACATAAATACCTGAAACAATCTTCAAAACATTTAGTCATGTAATCCCAAAGAAAGTCTGTGCTTAAGGAGGTAATCAACACATTGACTGTTTTGACAATTTCTGAAGCATTTTTGTTCTCTTTGATTGCACTGCATGGAAGGAAAAAGAAAAAAAGAAAAGAGAGAAAAAGAGATATCAGCAAAGATTTTAAGAGCACGTATGTTACAGCATTATCTGACGTAGTCTAAAAACTTATTTTCTCTCTGAGATATTGATTGCTTTAATCCAAGGACTAAGAGATTCTAGAACAGCTAAACTTTGAGTATCTTCCAAGGTGAAAGAAATCAAACCTTACTGAACTTAATCACCGCCAACAATAAGCAGCGTTCTTCAATTTCTTCTCTTCTAATCACAGAAATCAAGCGTGTGTGTGGAAAATGTTAGGGAAGTCACAAGAAATCTGGCATTTTATATAGAAGGATACTTAGCTTTTGAAACAAAAATTTGCTTAGTTAGGTTAGTTTTTATTAACTTGGCTTAATATATATACGAGACAGTTTCAGTTTATAATTGAAAGTTGTACCTTGCAAGTACGTTGCCACTTTGGTTGTAGCTAAGTTTGAGATCAGAACCAAGTGCATCCTTGCAGTAGGAATAAAAGGCTCTAATAACTTCAAGGAAGAGGTCCCCAACAACCTGTGGCCCTACAATTTAAGAAAAAAAATAAATCCTGCAATTGTATCAAAGTCATTGCTAGGTAGTTCAGTTACAAGCTTGTATAAATTTGAATTAGGGGTAACTAGATTTAAATAAAACAACAACAACATGTTGAGTTTTGAAGTATGAAGAAAATGATTATGTGGCTTTTTAAAACATCAGATTTTGGGAAACATCTCAGTTAAAATGAAATTAACTACTTACAGGGATTTTTTTATTATTATTATTTTTTATTTTAGTCGAATACTCCCTGTGTTTCATTTTTAGGAACTTTTAAAGTGCTACTTGAAAAGCCACAGCACTGATTCTACATTACATGTAAGACACTTCAGTAAGGCACATCTACTGCAGTCATTGTAAGTGGCTATAAGCATATCACAAACCTGCAGTTCACATGCAAGAAATAATCACCATATCTGTAACTGTGAGGAAAACAAGCAAATTTCCCAATTCTCATTCAGCATAGTAGCCATGATTAAATTTTGAGGAACAAAATCTGGGAAAATAACTGTAATAGAGAAAGCTCAATTGCACAAAAAGAACCATAACATGCTTTTTTATGCACAGTTTTAAGAAGAACCCAGAAGTCAGGTGTGTGCTGTCATCAGCACCCAATTGTCATGGGTCAGCACACCTTCATTTTATGTAAAATTACACACAAAGATGAACAATTTATATGTATGGTATCCCAAATATGGAACTATTAAAAAAGAGTATATAAAGCATTCCAATGAGTGTTTCTATGGGAAGAAACAAAGTTACATCACTAAATAGCAGAAAAGGTCAAAGATTCTTGCTGTTTTAATTTGCCTCTTTTTTTTTTTTTAATGTCATTTGAAAAGGAAGTGAAAGTTATACAAGTTTAAGGCTCAAGAAGTTATAATTTGTGTGCTGATTGAAACAGAAAGAGTAAACCATATAATGCAGCTCAGCTAAATAATCTTTTTTTTGTGGTTCAGATTAACAATGACCATCAACAAAATAAAACATACAGTAGGCCATCCACTCTCAGTCATTCACTTTCTAAATTAGATTATAAAATATGTGACTAATCCAACAACCTCAGTCACCTGTTCTTCCTTCAACATAGTTTTCAGGAAATAAAAATGTTTTATATAATATTCTTTAATCACAATTGTTTTTCAGGTATTCTTAAAAAAAAAATTAAAATTAACAGCTGAAGGAGATGTAAGCACCATTTGATAAATAGATTAACAACGGCCTCTATTAAGGTGGCATTCAGTTAATAGGGAAGTAATACAGAATTCTCTTTTGTCCTGGCAATGTTTTGGTAATACTTTAATAGGAGATGTGCTTTAGAGGACTTTCCAGACCCATGAAAAAGGATAATTTAATACACAGAAGCCTACAAATAAAGAGTTTAGTCTCAGTATATGAGTTTTATTTGTGATAAAGACTACAGGCTTAGTCAACACTAACATCTTTCTCCAGAGTAACACATAGAATGCTGAGGAATACAGTCAATCATTAAGACTACACTGCCTTCTAAAAACTACCTGTTAACCTCACATATCCATCAGATTCACACAATAGAGTTTCAAAGATTTATCTGCATGTGGTTCTTATAAGAATACTCCGAAAATCTAAATTCTGTCAAGCCCCTTAAATTTTATTTATTTATCTATTTATTTTTGACACAGAAAAAAAACTTGACCTTTGAAGGGCAGGCTGGCAGGGTCTCACCCTTGCAGAGCTGGGAAATTCACACAGACAACAGCATAGACATGTGACCAAGGAAGTGGAGGAAATTCTTCACAGCCCAGTCACAGAGCCTCGGACTATAGCTCACACAGCAGTAGCAGGCCAGTGCAAGCACACAGTGCCACTCACAGAGGCACCTCCATCTCCTACGCTGAGAGGAGGTTATTTGCAGCTGGAGCAGCTGCAGGTAAATGGTACTGCCCATTCCGACAGCAGTAGCACTGTAAACAAGCTGCCTGGGGGACTAAACTGTTGGGAAAAACAGTGCAGTCAGAGTGATGCGGGCCTACAGAAAGACCTGAGAGCAGCCAAACAATAAAAACAAATGCAGGAAAAAGTAGTACTGGCAGTTTTTCAGATAGAAACCTCCTTACAAGCCAGAAAGTAGAGATGTCTGGCATTAAACCTGAGAGATTAAGCTCCAAGGAGTGAATAGAGCAGAATACTAAAGCTAGAATAGTAGTGGTTCTTTTGAACTGGACTCTGACTGCAGTTCTGAGCACAGTGGAGGGTTCTCCTTGTGATAATTACAGGCTGGAGTGCACTGCATCCAGTGCAGTGCTCTGCAAAAGGCCAGAAATAACCTGGACGGTGCTTGCTTTAAAGCACAGTTCTTAACCAGTTCTAAAGCGAGTAAAACAGTCCCCATGCACAGCAATGCACAAAACACATACGATCAGAATTCAGAAGAGCTCTGCAGGGTGCTGTCCTCAGTCCTACTTCCAAAGCTGATAAACAAGAAGTCATAACAGTTTTAACAGTCACAACAGAAGTGACAAGTAACATTACCTATTTCAGGTTTATCAAGGAGACTGATAAGGATGCGGAAAGGTTTCAGATAAGCTTGGTGCTGTTCCTCTGCATCAGACTCAGAGAATTTCTGATGTAAAATTTCAGCCAAACTCTAGTAAAAGGAAAGAATCAAAATGTTATACCTAGAAGAGAGATTTCCATTTTATTAACAGTTGGTCTTCCACGGCCAGGCTGGATGGGGCTTTGAGCAACCTGATCTAGAGGAAGGTGTCCCTACCTACAGCAGGGGATTGGAACTAGATGATCTTAAAAGTTCATTCCAACCCAAACCATTCTATGATTCTATGATTTCTAAGTTTTATTTTGTGTAGCATCATCTACAACTGAACTCCAATTTTCCACATAAGGTAGACAAATCAATGACAACATCTTATCATGCACACTCAAGAGCTGATCTTATTCAGGGAGGCATTTTTAATAATTTCAATTAGATTCCATTTGTATTTGTAAGCACGTATAATGCTGGGACAAATACAGCACAGAAGGCATTCAGATTGAAGAATATAATAACACCAAGGGGATGCTATAGTTAGGGATAGAAAGCTCTGAAGGACATATGAAGAGATGCAGTGAACCACAGACACAGTTTGTGCTAAAATTTAAAAGGATCATACAAATATCTGTATAGAATGAATACCAACCTCAACTAAAAGATCTCTAGAGTATTTTCCAAAAAAATAAATAGCATGGTCTTCAGAAGTTGTTGTCTCTGGAGCAAAAGTACCCCCTTTAATATCAGAGCCTACAAGACAAATAGAAGCATAACAAGTATAGAGAGACACTACATTACGGAGCACTACCTACACTACAGAGAACTACACACACCTTGTTTATAAAAGTATTGAAACTACACTGCATTTTTTATCTTCATAATTTTAACACTTTACTTGAAACTAACTCAGAAGGTGCCCAAGGACAGCTCCTGCAACACAATTTGAGACATCCAGGTATACTATACTGAACTTCAAATATACATCAAAACCAAGGTCAGGTTAGATACGGGGTCATCAAAGGTAGGCTTCATGCAATTACACAGCTGCAACTCTTGTCCTATCACTTTCAGTCTCCTCTGGCACTTAAAAAGAGGCAGACTGGGAGAAGCCACAGCTCATTTATAGCTCCTTCATTGACTATTGAGCCTACACAGGAATCTTTAATAGGCTATTACTTCCAAAAGAGCAAGGTTAAAATGGCACTCTGTTCCTTTCAGGTGATTCTGGAGTGAATTGTGAAGGGAACCATAAATAACTCATCAGATCCACAGTGATTCAGGACAGTGAAATGAATTCAACCTCTGAAGAGAAAACCTGTTTAATAAAAATCAAGCATTCATTTGACAAACGGGTACTTTGTAAATGCAAGCAGAACAACATTTTCTTGAATCATCATTCATTAACAGCTGAAAAAGCGTATTATATTTTTAAGCACTGAAACAGTTTTCTCTTAGGTCCTTGGAATATTGAATATCGCTGTATATTGCATCATACCTAGCAACCATGCATATAATCTTCTATTGAGTGACATGTCTCTCCTCAACAGTGTTTGCGTAGCTGCTGACAGAACATAGACTAGATCAGTCCTGCACAGTAGAATAGCATTTTCATTGTAGTCCTAGGACAAAAAAGACAGCGCAGTTGTTTACGAACACTGAAACAAGTTAAACTGGTAATGGGGTTTTGTATTTGTTTTAAAACTGGTAATATTAGTGTTCTGGGAGAGGGATAAAAGAGGAATAGTAAACCATCAATGACAAAATATTTCGTTCACTAAAAATTTCAGGAAAGGGAACCTGACACAGTTGTGTGATTATTTTCCTATTTATAGTACAGAGCCACAGTTAAGCTAATAATACTGAAGACTTAATTGTGTTACATTTTAAGACTTAAGGTTATTTGGTACCTTCAAACTACTACACAACAAGGCAAGCTGGGAAATGATGGGGACAGCTAATGTTTCAAGTATTATTTGTTTCTCTAGTTATTCACAGAAGTTATCTTAGTTTAGCATAGACAATTCCAAATGCTCTATATTTTTCTCTGTGCAGCTTCCCAGGCCTGAACACTTCAAACACATTCCAGATACACAATACTCGAATCAAAGCACAGCTTCATTTGAAGCATTTTGATGATGTAGAACTGAGTTAGCTGTATGGAGTATGAACACATAGATGGAGGAGTAAGAAACTGCAAAATCTGTTTATTGGTTTTGAAGGTACAAAGGTCAGACATTTAGTGATAAGAGGTGGCAGCTGGACTGGTTTCAAGTAACTACCTCCCTGCACAAAGTGCATATATGACAATACTAAAGTAGTCCTCTTACCAAAGCTGTATCAAATGGAAAGAAGAAAAGAATCACTTCGAGAGTGTTTCTTTGCACAAGGACATTTGAATCCAGTACTGATACACACAAAGACTTGATCTGCAAAACAACAAGAAAACATAATGGTCTTTTACTTCATGATGATACCTAAAATACAATCATGAGGAAAAAGAGAAAAACCAAACTTGATTAAAATATTATTTTACGTGAGAGGATAATTATCCACCCATTTACTTCCCCTCCAAAAAAAAGCCAAGCCAAAAGTTTTGCAGAGTACTGTTAAAATATTGTTAAAACTTACAAAATACCTGGTTTTGTAACAATACAGAATGTCACAACGTGGTACCACTAACTATCAGACAGAAAGTGAAGTCAAACAAAATGCCGATGTTAAGTACTTAAGCTGACTTTACAGTAATTCCATCACTTCAACATCAATTACTACCTACTGACGTTTTCTATTTTACTGAAAAAAATAAAAAGGCATTAAATTTCAGAACTGTCTTCTAGGATTGTAAACATTTGAGAAATCTACATTAAAAATGGTACGTAAGGTGTTCATAGTATATAAGGTGTAATTCAGAACAAGCAGAGACAAGGTTTCATGTTTATCACTTGAGTCAGTCTCCTAAGGTTGTATACAATACTGAAAAAAAAAGTGCAGAAAATTCAGAAGATTTGCATTCTGCAAACTGAACAAAGTATGTATGGGAGATTCTCTGGCACATTTCAGTTAAGATGTTCCCATGAAGTAATTGCCTAATAATGCAATTCTGAAGTACAGACCTTTCAGCCTTTCTTTTTCTCACTCTTAAGAGCATGATGTTCTAATCCAATACAGAGAAGATACAACTTGCTAGATGCTGCCGTTATGGTAGGTAAGATTGTTCCACAAGAAGCATAATGAACTTACTGTAAGCTTATAATCGGCGCCAAGCATGTACTTCTGCTGTTTTCCAGACAGCTCTCTGTTGATATGACTGACAACAAAAAGAGAAGCAGGCAGCCTAATGGATGGGCTGACCAGAACACTGCCCCAGAGTGCTCCATAGAAAACTTCTTTGCCCATTAACAAGGAGAGCTTCACAAGCAAAGCATCTGTTCTGTAAGAAAAAATATTTGACGTGAGAAAAGATTTCTGTTCCTATAGTTCTACACCGTAAAAAAGCAATTACACACAGTTAGTATTGTAGGTCACAATTTATTTATTTTCTCCATTTTTGTATTATCAGCATTGTCCCTTTCCAGAAAGATGGCCAGCATGTGATTGCACAAACAAAAGAAAAGCAATCAAGCAACAAAACCAGAATAAACAATGACAAAACAACAGAATAAACAAACAAACAACCTTCAGTTCTTTGTCACTGTGCACATTCATTTGAAACAGTTTCTCTGCATGCTATGGAAACTTCTCCTGTAATTATCTGCTGACACTAAGCTCTGACCAAACCTGCAGTAGCTCTAATTGCAAAATATTGACAATGAGATGTGCCTGATGCTGAGCTGGAAATACTTTAAGCTGATGGCAGGCTGTGAAAGCTGATTTTGTCAGTCTGGGTATTGGAAGATATCCCATACATTCATACTTAAAAATTGATGGGCTCAATTTTTAAGTCTTGAACAAGCAAAACATGAGAGAAAAGAACACAGTTACTGCACATAGAACTGGAACACTGAAATTTGTTAAATGGCAATCACACTGGAGATCCTATGACTTCAGGCACATTCTCTGCTTCGGCAACTCTGTCAGTACTGTGATACAGAAACCTCACATTAGGAATGCAGAAGTGAGTGAAAAGAGAGAAGTCCAGTACAGAAGAGAGGGAAAAAAAAGACACCAAACCCAATGTTCTTTATCCATTTCCTCAGAAAGTACCCTTCAAGACATTTTCTTTTCTGTCTGTATGTGTGTAAGCATTAGAAGGATACAGTATCTATGTCTCTCACAAAGCTGAGTTTAAAATTAATCTAGCACAGCTTCCAACAAGAAATCTAGCTTATCTTTCTTGTACCAGAATCATTACCACAAGGAAACTAAAGAAAGATATTTGTATGTGATTTGTGTGTTTTGTAAAATGACATTAAATTTCAGCATAAATCTTCCACACAGTGAAATATACGGCCAACTTCTGTCTGTGCAAGGTGAAAACAACGCCATCAAGAACAGGGAAAAAAAGGAATACAAACAGAATCTGGATCTTGGAACTAATCTGCAGTTGCCAGTAACTCACTAGATAGGCACTAGCTATAGGCAGTTTCAAAATAAGCTGAATCTCATTAAGTCTTGAGATGAATAGAATTTCAAAGAATCCTTAGTTTCAAAGGATTCCCTTACTTCCCAAATTCCTAACAACTAGTGCTGTTGGAAAGAGGAAAGCTACACATCACTGTGTCTTGTAAACCTGTCTGGAAAAAACATGTAATGAAATCCATCCTTCTATAGCAGACTGTATGAGGTACACACGTGTCTACAGATAAGATGCTCTGCAATTGTCAACTGAATACTACCAAGTTGCAAATACATGTGACCTATTCTTACATGCTTCAGTGACTGATAAGAATTTTCAATCTAACACTTGTTGTTGAGACATTAGATCTACAACTATTTTATCAACCATATTATATATAACTTGGCATTCAAAAAAGAACAGTGAGAACAGCCAACGTATCCAGACTGTAAATACAGATGGAAATACACTATAAAGGTTTAAGCAAAGAAACATTTGATTGAAACCTACGGTAGCTGAGCTCTTACAAACTGAAGTAAAACCATTACACAAGTGGGTGCTGAGCTGCTCTTCTTAGCACACTCCCTCATCCTGACTTTATCGTACCAAACATCACTGCCATTACTGTCTGAGGCACCAGGGAATGAGTGAGACAGCTCTTCCACAATAGATGTTGAAAGGGTTGCCTCTTGCTTCTGCTTTCAGAAACTGAGGCTAAGTATCTGATATAGAGAGATTGGAAAGAAGAGAGAATGCAGATGCTCTCTTCCGTCACAATACATATTTAAATAGAATTTCCTTACAGAGCAGCAGTTTGGGAAGACAGGTCAATTATTCAGGAATTTGGAAAAGCATTTAAAAATGCTTTTTCATTCTCTTCCTTCAATATATTGATTTTCATCCCTCCTTCTTCTCTTCTCCTTTCCTCCTCCTGAGATGAAAATAGACGGGGAAAGGTTGTTTCTACTTCAAAGCTATTTATCGCAGCTTTCAGGGAGTCATCACACTTCTGCCCTTAGAAGCCCTTTAACAAACTTTCTCTTTCCACAGCCAGCCATCAGAAATTTCTTCAGAATTCTATAAGAAAGCAAAATACTGTATATTACTTTTACATTAATTCTCACCTGTCATAGATTTCTGACCCTTCTTCCAATCCAGGCAGCAGTCCAATTACAAAGGCTTGAAGACCAGGCAGGAGGGACTTTTGGAGAGGAAGAAAGTATTTCTCATATAAACCAAGGAGAACAGGCCTCACTGACATTGCTGCATTTGCCAGCAGAGGAAACAAACCAGAGCTGAAAAAAAATAAATAAAAAAATTAATTAAAGTAGACTGCGAAATGCATAAGCTTTTAAAGAGAAGTTTACCTGTACAAGAACAAGTCCTTGGCAAGCCATTTTGTCCCAATTATTTTAAAGATTATTTCGTAGGTTTCTAGTGCCTTTAAATGTACTCCACTAGGAAGTGCTGGATGCAAACACTGAGATAATCTTTTACTGATGATCAGACGTCTTGGCAATAGAGAATACTTCAGGTTACTCTGAAGAGCCTGTGGAAGAAAACAGGTCAGAATGAATATCTATAATGTAAAATACGGTTTATAATGACTCTATTTCAAAGGTTTCCTACTAGCAAACAGAACTAAATAACACATTCAAGACTTTTCTCTCATAAATGCAGATTGTTTCACTTCAACAGACTTCTGCAATTGAGTTTTAGTATGAAATCAGTTATGAACAGCCTAGTAAAGTCTGGTCTTGCTTTCCAAAGAGACTGGAAATCAAAATCAAATGGACAAAGAGAGCACTCCCATCCTATCTCTAAGGGAATTGGGAAAGCAAGAAGTGGAGTGCCTCAGTTTTTAAGGACAGGAATGGTGTAAGTATTAAATAACTATCTTTCCTCATAAATTAACATTGCTCTTATAGCTGGAATAAACAAATAATCCTCCCACCAAAGTACACATAGAAAATCTGTGAAGTTACTTGTAAACCTGCGTGGCTATACTCAGTATGCTTTAGTAACTATAGCCATTGTATGGATGAATAAGCCAGAGATCTTCAGGATAGGAAACAACTAAGTATTGTCCATAGGCTAACGCTCAGGAAAACCAAACTGCATTGCCTTTCTTGAAAACATTACTCTTTTTCATTAAAGCAAATGAGTATATAAATACAAATAAGTATGTTTCTAAAATTGAGAAAGCAACAATTAAAAAAAAGGAGTTGCAAGTAAATGCCACTTTGGCCTTTAATCACCGACTATTAACACAAACAAGTGTTTTACTGCAGGTTGCCTTTTGGGATGTTTTCAGGATGAGGCAGATTCATGACTCTCCCAAAGGCTAAGTCTTGATCTTACCCCATGTAACCCTTTAAAACTCTATGTTATTCCAGTATGCCTGAAAAAAAAACCAAAAAGCCCAGTAGACAAAGGAACTAACTCATGCTTGTCCAGTTCCAAGAAAAACACAGTACATCAATGATCACAGCACTCACTTCAATGGAGAATCCTGAATATTCACATCAGCATTCAGAAGAAGACACAAAACTCATCCTATTTCAAAGGTGTGTGCAATGTATCATGTAAGACTTCACAGTAGGTGGGCACGAGAAGCTAAAAATCTACTACACTGCATTATTTCTCCTTTTTGCTGCCATGCCTAAGCCTACATTAGCTCTTAGTGAAGAGTTTCTAGTAAAAAGCTGCACTCCAGAAGAAAAGGGCTGTGAGTTCCTAACAACAGTAAATAGAAAGAAATGTCATAATGTCACATTACTCTGAAATGCATACAGTACAAATGCCATTCGGAGCCATTATATTTCCTTTCTTCCTTCCCCCCATCCCCCAAGATAAGATTTGCATTTCAATTGGTATTAAAAGCCAGAATTGAAGAGTACAGCATAATCTCACACATGAAGCTCTAATGGGCCATACTTCCAAATTAGCTTTTATATTTGAGATAGGAAAAAAAAATATATATCTTTAACATGTTGTTGTCTTGTACCAACTTTGAAGACTGTCTGAAAGCTGGACTTTGAAACATTCTGCTTATATTGGTTGGTATATATTTGCCCACACCCTCTGTAAATATAAAAGAAGATGACTACAAAAAAAATACACTAGTGGTAAATATTTCCTGAGTTTAGGATCAAACAGATACCATCTTAATATACTATCTGCTAAAACCTTAATATTAACTACATAGAAAACAGCAGGTGGACAACTGTCCTCACAGGATTGGGAACTGACATTATTCCCCCTGCCCCTTTTTCATTTTTAATTCTTGTGAGTGTAATTTGATGGCCTTCAGTTACATAAGAGCTGAAGCCCACCCTGATCTACATTTTCTCCTTTTCTCCAGCTTTCCTGCATGTGAGCAATTACGACAGCAGAAGAGTTACATTATACACATAAAACATCTTCTAATGGACAAGGATGCTTATGCCTTCTTTGAACACGAGCTATAAAGGGCAGAAGAGAAGACTATCTACTCTTTATAGTGTATACACATGGCTTTATAGTGTTGTGGCTGAGAACGCAAAACAAACACAGGCACACATGCAGAAATACTTCTATTTCCACAGTTACTGGTTAAGGCCTACACTGCTTTATAGCACCACAGTATCAATTTGCCTAGACATTAAGAAAAGCAAGCAAATCAAGTAAATATTTATATTCCCATAAATAGAATTCCAGAAAAAAAATGCAGCATGTATATTCAACCAGGAAATCCTCTGACTCTTATTTAAGTCAACAGTGGTTGGGAAGAGTGAGGGAGAAGGCCAGCCTGTAAGTCCATTTTCCACTGATTCATTTTCCAGATAAGTTTGAGAGAAATTCATAACAGAGCTCCAGCTTCCACAAAAACAGCAGCATGAAGTTCAAAGCCAGTAATGAGGAAACTGGAACTTAAGATATATCAAAAGGAGGAGACACATCCCCAGTTAAGCACACTGCATTTGAGCACTGGGTGCGGTAAAGTTCCATAAAGCCATTAGAAGGCAGGGCTTTCCTTCAACAGAAGGCAAGTGGTGTTTATGTTTGTAACTCAGCAAACAGTTGGCATAAAGACCTGGCAGTCACAGTTCTCATACAAACTAACTGGCATTATTAAAGGCTCTGCTGACAAAATCTGTGTTTCAGAAGAATCTTTCTCTCCCCTCGAGAACATAGTGTTGCATTTAGATGTTACTGCTGAAATAAAGGCCAGCTGTGCAGCAGCAATGATTTTTGTTCTTTCTGTCCCATTTCCTTCTAATTTGTTTGAATTCTGAACAGATTGCTACAAGCATTTTAAATGTGAAACAAGGCAAGCCTGCACATGCTGAACTACCACCTATTTCTAGGTTTAAAAATAAAAAAGGGGCAGGGGAGGAGAACCTAAAAATTTCTTCTATCAGAGTGACTTTGCAGAGTTGTCTAAAGTTGTATCCTATTACAGCATTGGAACAAGCTGGCAAAATCTGCAATAGCACCATCACTTTTTGGCACTCAGACAATCTTGGATGCAGCAATCTGTACTGAAGATCTGAAAACCTTAGCCACAAAACACTGTTCTCCAGATAGCGAACGTATGCAAATTTCCAAAAATAATTAAAACACAGTTCAGGGCTGTATCCATTCAGAGCAACGAGAAGATGGTAATCCTACTTCTTGAAGCACGGAGCAGCCCACGCTGCAGCTACTAAATGATTGGTTTATGTAATTAGAGATAGGATCCATCATCATGATGTGTAACACACCGTAAAATGAAAAAACGAATATGTGATGTAGTGTAAGTTAGCAACCTCTGCCAGTGCTAGCTTTTGTTTTCACTCATACTCACACCTGGTACCTGCAGTTCTGTTCAGAACACCGCAGGGGATTAATCTTACCTAATGTTGGAAGTCTAGGTCATCTAAAAATAATGGGCAAAATGGTAGTAACTCACTCCAGGCTTCCTACAAAGCCAGTAGGGAACATAAGCAATTTTAGGACAGGATTCTTCTGATCTACTTTAAATAGCAAGAGGTGAGTCACATCTAACTAATTAAAACCTTTAACCTTATTTCTCTCCCTGCTTAAAAGTGATTCAAAGTAAAGATGTCCACACTGAAGACATCAAAAGTTAGAAAAGGTTTGTCTCCCTTAAGTGACAAAACTGTCTTTTGAGATCTACAATCTGACCGCTTTAGCCGATCATTCAGACTGATGTCAGGCAGTTTCTCTGCTGCTTCTGTGGTTCTGCAAGTCACCATGAAACAGAGAACCACAGAAGCAACAAAGAAATTGTGAAAAATAACATTCAGTGTAACCTTGGTAGGCATTTAATATTAGCAAGAAGTAGTAAAACTGCCTCTTTTTCATCAGCAATAAGAGCAGCAAGAGTTCCAATGCCACTTGTTTTAGCCATGGCCAAAGGCATTTGTATCAGCTTCCTCCACCCTTTTTCTCTCATCTTTAAATAGGAGGACTCCCACGCTGATTCCTCCAGCCCTTGTATTGAAAGGATAATTCCACTGAACTTATGTGGATATAAGAGTGTGGGTATTAACCTGGGAGACTCAGAAGCACAAGTACTACAAGACCGAGTACTCTACCTACAGGAGAAAAAGCCTCAGAAAATATTACAAGTATGTAAGCAAGAGCACTCACAATTCAAAGATCCTTTTGAAGCACATGCTTAGGATCTCCCAAGCAACACCAAAAGCATGAAAAGTCCTTCCAAAACGCCTTGACTCCTTCTCTTTGCTCTCTCTCCTTTTCTCAGCATTTTCATGTTTGCTTAGTAATAGGCATCACTGTTACTGACACTCAGACTCCTGAATATAATCATGTGCTGTGTAAAATAATACGTATTTTTACAGACATTTCTGTCATTAAGATAATGTTGATCTCCTTCCTTCTACCCACTCATTCCCTGCTCATTCATTCATTCTTGCATTATCAGAAACTGTCTGTAAAATAAATTAGGCTCTTTATGTTAGAATCACACCATGAAAAGAGTTCCCCGACAATATTTTTGTTTTATAGAAAAAACGAGATATCACAGGGGTTAAGCAAATAGCTACTGATATCTTATTTCACAATCTTCCTTTTTGTGGCACACTCCCCTGACTTTTCTGTTATCATCCCTCTTTTCAGATAACAAACAGAAGCAGATGAACACTAGGGATGAATACTGTTCTACCAATTCCTATGCTCCTAATACGATTAAGTCCACAAAATACCACAGCAGATGGACTGATTTAACAGCTGAAAGCCTTTCTGTTTGTTTCCCACTATGCTGCTATGTATTTTGGCAATCCTGTACCCTGCACAGGAGATTCAGCTAGGTTAGTCAATTGCAGTGTATTCACCTAGATCCAGATAAAAGATCAAAGCCTATGTTCTGCCATAGCTATGTAAATCTCATTTAAATTCTGATTTTCCCTTTCAAGAGAAGCATTCTGAAGGCCTTTCATTCTCCTTATGACTGTCCTCAGCAAGAATACAGGGAGAAATAGTGTAGGCAGAAACGTGCAACTCCTATTAACAAAGCAATATGCAGCTTCCTTCTGTTGATAAGGAAAAAAGGTGGCTGCCCTTTAGAAAACCTTCCATTTGGATACTCCTTCCCTTTGAAACCTCTGTAGCATTATGGTTTAGCAATACTTGTCTGGTAACAACACATTTCCTTATGAATTCTGCAAGAGCTGTCTCCTCCCACTCCTACTTACTTGATGATGCAACTACTCACGCCCCATGTACACTCAGGAAGAGCATTATGTCAAAATAGACCAAATGGGACACAAGTAACATTCTCCTTCTTTCTTGGGCAAGAGGAGAAAACATTTACTAGGTGTTTTCCCATATAAGACTTCTTATTTATTCATATTTTTCATGGTCACACAAAACAAACCACCAGCAGCAACAAATCAGTTATTTCCCCAAATATGAGGACGTGATCAAGTAAATGCGTTCTTTAAATATAATTTTTTACTTGGTAGCTATAGTAGAACCTGCAACTTCTTGTCCTACATAAAGCCTTACTCGACTGTTCTAGGTTGAATTTAACCAGGACTGTGAGATTGTTTAAAACCAAAATCTTAATTAGACATAAAGGCAACAAACACCATTTGAAGAAAACCTTTGCTGGTTTTATCAGGATTTCTCATATTTGTATAAAAGATACTAATTCAGCTGTTTCTATTACCCCTTCTTTTATAAACTAGTATTTTTCAACTGATTTTTAATTCTTTTTAAACACTGTGAGTTACAGTGAATAAAAATAAAAAGATAACAAACAAATGAAAAAACAGTCCTGGGACACTGTACCTTATTGAGTTTGCCAAGGGAAGATATAAGATCTGCCCATTCACTTGATGATTCGAAGTTTCTCAAAGCTTTCTCAATTGCTGAAGAATAATTCCTGTATCTGTAATCACCAAGTAACTCCTGCTCCTCTGGGTCCATCTTCAGTTCTCATAGCAAGGTGAAATTTCCTGTTAAACTAAAATATATACAGAGTTTCAAAGAGATAATTGACATTTAAGTTCTGGTAAACCTAAAATGTTATAAATAACAATAGATACACAGAAACACTGACATCCCAGTGAACTGGTCAAATGACCAAGTTGCAAATGAAGTTAAAAATAACTTTGCAAGCATGACTCCAATTCTCCACCAACTGTTTTAGTGGCTTGGCAGTCACAGTTCCCTTTTTTATGAAATATTTTTTTTTATTGTTGTTGTGTTTGTTTTAATTCCATGCACAAGGATCTGTCACACAGTAAGAAAGGAAACTATAGTCTTATTGCAAATAGGCAGAATGCTGACAAGCAGAGAGATATGAGTAGTTTTTGTCATCATGCAGTGTTCTGCAGGCTTATCTGTAGCAGTGGAATGTGAAACATTTCATATCAAAATATGACTCTTCAGAGGAGGCCCTTTAATGGGATTCCCAGCCCTTAGAAGAAGGATCCCTCAGACCTCAACATGTTTAATTGCCAGCAGGAAACGGTGACGTAAAAGGCTCAAGGTGTTGCGCAAAGGTGACAAGCCATGCATCCAAGTCTTCCTTTACTTCACCACAATGTATTCATATATTTTTGCAGAGTAGAAAAACAAGTTTTCCAGACGTGCTTTCCTCACGTTCTGCAGTACGTTCAGATAAAACACAACCAAACCAAAGCTGGTTTAGAACAACGGGAAATGGGCTTGGGTGCACTGTGCATACAAGAAATTTTATCTGCACTCCGGTATCAGCTATGACAATAGTTCTGTGGGCTAATATCAAAATAAGCACCTAGACACATGCTTAGGTTTCAGAATGCCAGGCTCAGGTCAATCCCTTCTGTCTCACTGACACAGGAAAGTGAGTATAGTCCTGTAGTAACATTTTATCACGTTTCTGAAAGGTGTCTGCATTCAGTTTCCTGCTTTTAAGTCACAAAAATAAGTCAAAGCAGTCTTCTATATTCTTAAAACAAACAAACAAACAGAAAAATAACACCAGAAGAAAACCTGAACTGTGTATTATCCTTGAACAGGAAATAATAACTACACTGAGAGAGGGTTCTGGTAGGGAACTCAGAAACAGAAAAATGCAGATGGATCCAAAAGTGAGAAATGATTTCAAAGGCATGTTTAAGCCACTTTTGAGTTCTTTAATAGCAGGATTCAGCAGGGCTCAGCCACTGCTAACAAAATACCTGATGTTTTTCAGCCTAGATACATCTCTATGACAAAAACATACATACATAAATGATGATCTACCTGTAGGTGTCCCTGTGTATTGCGGAGGAGTTGGACCAGATGACCTTTAAGGGCCCCTTCCAACTCAAACGGGCCTATGATTCTATGATTGATTCTAAGTTAATAGCAAGGCCATGTGTGTTTTTGCTTGCTTGTTTTTGTGGTATATTTTTTAACCCACCACAGTAAAGATACAAAAAGCCCCGCTTCCCTCATCTCCTTCACGTGCCTGAATCACCGAACTGCTGGACTGCATTAGAAACCGTTCCAACCCCCTGCCGTGAGCAGGGCTGAGCATCCGCGCTGATTAGAGGAAAGCGAGCCCGCAACAACGCCAAAATCCACACACGGCACCAGACAGCGACCTTTACGTGCTGTCAGGAAGCTCCCCAGAGGCGGGAGACACCGCACCGCCCGCCGACCCGCAGGTGACCGCGGCGGGAGCCCCGCGCCGCTCCCTCCCGCCCCCGCGCACCGCCGGTACCTGACAGCGCCCCGCAGATCCACCGGGCTGTGGCTGTGCTGACAGCGGCGACGTGTCGCGGTGTCGCGGCCCGGCCCGCAGTCACTATGGCAACGGGAAGGAGCGAAAAAACCGACCCAACCTGCCACCGAGCAGCAGCTCCTCCCGCTCCGGGCGGGCTGCGCTGCGGTCGGCAGCTGGGCGATACCACTGAATGCAGCACGGGGGGAGTAGAAGGGGAGGGAGGCAGAGAGCATTCAGGCGCAACCCAGCTCTGATCCAGCCTCTGGCTGTCCCGCCCAGCTACGTCCCCTCGCATCTTCACCCACACGGCAGGCGGCACAGCGGCTCACCCGCGATGCCCCCCGCAATTCCGCGGGGAGATGGCACGGCTCAGCGCCGCGGCCGGGCTTCGCGCGCCCCCTGGCGGTAACAGGGCGGCCGCCGCCCTTACGGCAGTTCGCCCCATCCCGCAGCGACGGGGTGCCACCTCCCGGGGTGAGTAGGTGAGTTTTGTGGTGAGAAAACAAACCGGCAAGGTACTTACTGATGGTTCTGCGGTAATAGACTCTTATCTCAGTTCTGCACTCTCTTTCCAAAGCCGGACCAGGAATCAAAAAGCGCTGCTGGCAGATCTTCACCGCTCGTTATCTCTCTCTATAGTCTTAGCAGTTACTCAGAGGTTACTCAGAGGTTTCCACGCAGCCCATGTGGCTGCTGCCCATTCCATCCATTTGAGAAGCCAGCATCTGCTGACAGCGCGAGAGTCAGCGTGTGCACATGGAGCACATCAGTAACAGCTGATCAACATGTAACATGCGCGTGACAAAGGCAGAAAGCATTTTGCAATTATTTTTAACACTATTATATCTATATATATGTTTTTAACATCCTTATCAATAGCATAAATCATGGGACTAAGTGCAGCCTCTGCAAGTTTGCTGGTGACACCAAGCTGAGTGGGCTGGTCTAGTATTAAATGAGCAGGTTGGTAGCCCTGCCTTGACAGGGAGGTTGGAGATTCATGATCCTTGAGGTCCTTCCACCCTGGGCCATTCTGTGACTTTGAGTGCTGCGGTGCTGGTGACATCAAGTTGATACTGCAGAAGGAAGGGATGCCATCCAGAGGGACCTGGGCAGGTTTGAGGAGTGGGCCCACCGGTACATTATGAGGTTCAGCAAGACCAAGTGCAAGGTGCTGCACCTGGGTTGGGGCATGAGATACCCCACCTCGTTTCAGATATCTTTTAAACTTACAACAGATCTGTAATAATCATAGATTGGCTTTGGTTAGAAGAGACCTCAAAGATCATCAATCTCCAACCTGCTGCCATGGGCAGGGCTGCCCCCCACCGGCTCAGGCTGCCCAGAGCCCCATCCAACCTGGCCTTAAGAGCCTTCAGGGTGGCAAGTCAGCTGCGGCAGAGTCTACTGAAGGGAGAGGCCATGGAAGCATTCAGTCTGATGGCAAACATGGATTGGAGCATGCACTGAAAACAACCAGCCTTCAAGTCAGTCCACTTCCTTATTTCTTTTCATCAGTAAATAATACTGATGAAAGTTTAACAAGTTGCTTGTTTTCTCCATATGTTACCTCCATAGAAAAATCTAAACCAACACATACAGAAATAAAACCAGAGGCACTTCTGTTGTATATCCTCTAAATACTATACAACTCCAATCAAACAAAACAGACACTGCTATGGGGTGTCTCAGAGTGTAGGTACATTTCTGAAGACGCAAAGGTAGGATTTTAAGAACGTAGAATAACTGTGACAACATAGTGAGTAGGGCCCAAGGACAAGAAAACAATCCTAGCTGGAAAATGTGATCTTAAGTACTATTCATTAAGATCTACGTGCTATGAACGGCTCACCTTGTGAAGCAATCTGCAGGCTATGACAACTGGCCTCCAAGACCAGAACGTTTTCCAGCTGATGGTTTTCTTTATTGTCAGCTTCAAAATGAAGTAGTCTTTGCAGAGTAAAAACGAAAACTGAAATTTTTCTGTTGTGAAACATCATTGTTCCTTTTTTTTTCCCCCCCATTATTTGAGGGAAAAAATAAACTACAAATGTTTTTATATAAATTTGAGACTGGCATTTCAGCTATGTTCTTCATTTAAACATTTTAGGTAACACTAAGTGGTTTATATAATTTACATTTTCTTGATGCATTTTTAGCCTGAAGGGGACTCAAAGTCAGCACTCAAAGTCACAGAATGAGAATGACCTGGCTTGGAAGGGACCTCAAGGATCATGAATTTCCAACCCCCTTGCCAAAGCAGGGCCACCAACCTCCCCATTTCATACTACACCAGGCTGCCCAGGGCCCCATCCAACCTTGAACACCTCCAGGGACGGGGCACCACAACCTCTCAGGGCAGCCTGTGCCAGCACCTCACCACTCTCATAGTAAAGAACTTCCCACTGATATCCAACCTAAATCTTCTCTCCCTCAACTTAAAACCATTTCAAGATTACCTATATGTTGGATCATGCTACCATAAGAGTTGGGTTAAATTAAAGTTATCTACAGACATAAAGAAGTTCAAAAAGTTCTTTTCATCTTTTTTTTTCAAGTAGGGAAACACCACATTATTATTAGCACTGTTTATATCCAGCTGATACAGAAGCATGGACAGCTTCCATTCCCTAAGTTTTGCCACTGCTGCCTGAATGGCTCCTCCAGAAGCCATGGCATCACCAATGAAGTGCCTCCACTGAGCTCTCACAATTGTCAGTCCAATTCCTTTGCTGTTCCATGTCACCACAGTCACTGCATTGCCAGCCATTTTCTTTAGCTAATAAATTGCAAAGTGAAAATGCTAGTGACATGCTGTAAAAAGAAAAACAGTAATTCACATGTTTTCAAAGGTTTCATACAGTAGAACAGATCATTATTTCATTCTTTTCCCAACCCTTAAACTTTATACAATGACCACTCTGCAGGCATGCCAGAATCTGAATACAACAAAACACTTCAGACATAACAGACATGGGAGAGAAGCAGGGAAGCAGCCTTAAAAATAAATTATGGTTGAACAATGGAAGCCCTGTCCAAAGACTCAGCCTGCCAGGCACACTGTACAGCTTGTCCTCTCATTCTGCTCTTGGCAAACAGACCTCCTCTGGAAGCCTGCCATGCACAGTCCCAGCTCTGTTCCCAATATGCAGTCCTCATCCTGCTGTCACAAGGAGATGGGTGTGCATCTCTTGCACAAGCTCCTCTCTGCTTCAGGCTGGTCCTGTGAACAGCCATTTTTTGGCTTCTCTTTCCTCAAGTATGGCACTACTCAACTGAAAGGCTGTAAAAGACGTGTCCTCTGTTCTTTTGATATGTATCAGAAGAAACTGTATTATAATCAATCACTATGAAAATGGCATTTCTGCTGGACTACTAAATAGTCTTCCACTTTTCTTCTTAAAAAAGAATAAGCGCTGCAAAAGGGCTTAGTGTAAGAAATTGAAACATCTGTAAGGTTGTCAAACATCATTTGCTTGACTTAAATGTAAAAAAAAAACCAAAAAATACACCGACAATCCAGATGCTGAGTTAGACTTAAGTAGGAGCTCTAAGGGGTGTAGAAGAGACTCAGAAGCTGATTTTCTCTTACGATGGATATCATTTAGCTGCATTCAACTTACCAGGGATTCTTAGTCTGCTCTTTGTACAAACCTTATGAAAATAGGTATAGAAGTTTGGGTATATGTTCATTTGTAAAGTTCATACACATAACCTAGAACAACTTTTGAAACAGAATGACTCAAGTATCAAGAATCAAACTATGTATGATTCTCCACTGCTCAATTACATCTCTCAACAGTTCTGCACAATGTATTACTAAATCAGAACAGCCAAGTTTCACCCCCCACCCCACCCCAATACCAGTAAGACAGCCAAAGAACATAGGAAAACTACAGTCCTTTCTGTTGCACATTAGAATGTGAGTCATTGTACTAGCAGAATGGCCACTGGAGCTATGATGCTGTAGGCAGCCTACAGTTGCTACACGGAATGCATAAGCTTTTTTTTTTTCCCCTTTAAACAAGGATTTTGTAACTGATCTGTTGCTATTAAGCACCAGGCCTCAGATGTTTTTCTTCATAGAGAATATATCAGCACGGTAACTTTGGGAGGCAACACTCACTCTCTTTTATGAGATCTGGGGCTTAACTCATAGCAACACTTCCATCTTACTTAAAAAAAAAAAAAAAAACCTAATGTATCTGTAAAAGATTAATACTCCCAGCTTTGTTCTCTGTGTTAAGTGATTACCAAAACAACACATACTGTGCTCAGTGCCTCATAACTTAAGACTTCCCTGAACACAAACTACCACAGAAAGCCAGTATAAAACTCAGTTGGCCAAGCCATTGTCTTGCTGACTCCTGATTAAGAATTAACATGACTGTTACATTTCTTTCACGACCAAATGAGACCTGCAATTTTCCCACAGCTCTTTCAGTCTCTCAGCATTGACGAAGGAGGCACCCTCTTCCTGCATAGCAGTCCTGCACACTCCCTGCTCTGCAGGAAACATGGGACAGGCAAGGTCTTTGAGACTCTAGCCATGGCTGTCATGCTAACTGAAACCAAGACATTATAGAGAAAGTTAAGTGGTTAGTGCCTGGGTGTGACCAAAACCCACCTCACTCCTACAAGCAGCAATCAGCTACCTTAACCTACCCATAGGCTGCCTCATGGCTCTGCCTTTCAAAGTTAAGCATTTGAAACACAATAACCAACTATTAAAACAACTATGTTCTTCATATTAGTGCTTCCTCTACTTGTCATTTTGCATGAAGGACATTTAAAAAAAAAAAAGTGATAATTATATTCTTAGTTCATTTTTCCCTTTACACAGAGGACATCTGTAGCAGAAACACTAAGTCACAGCCTGAGACAGTGATAAAGCACCTGGTGGGAAGGCAAGGTCAACCCAAGGGATTTCAGATGCATGCAGTGTACCTGAGTAACCACAAGGGATGGTGCCAGATCCATCCCTTCCCAGAGCTCAGCAAGTGTTGGCAGTGGAGGCAAGAGGATCTCTCTCTGGAGATCCCTGCCTACCTGAAGCCTTCTCAAAGGTAAGCAGCTCTTTTCTTTCATTTCTGTGTTTGCAGCTGCTGCAAGTCAGCTCATTCTCATTTGCTGTAGCCAAAGACTTTGGTACCTCACTATTATCGTGGTACTTTACATCCCATTACAGCATTTAATGTCGGTTCTTAGTAAGAAAACTTCAGGTTGTGCAATAAGTGAAACCGAAGTCCTGCAGAAGTTCAGATGTTTGATATACCAGTTCTATAGTTTATTTTGTCTCCACATATTCCAAACATCACACACTTGCATTACAGACTTGAATACAGAAAATAGTCTCAACTTAGATTTTTAGTATTCATACAAGCGGCTTATTCTGATACAAGCCTGTAAGTAATCACATTACATACATATTAATAAAACCAACTAGGTAATTTTTCCCTATTAATGGTACATCATTGTTTTATTTTTTTTCTTTCCACCAAATTCTGTTCTATAACAATAAGCAATCCCTATACAACAGTGATTCAGTTTGAACCCGATTAGTTCCTCCCAACCCAAACTAGTTAAACTGTAGCACTGAGAAAAACCCTTCCTCCATTTAAGAAATCCCATACAATCTTAAGAAGCAACTACGGTCCCCCAAAAAGATCCACTGCACAGAGAAAGCATAAGGCATCTGTCTCCTCATATAAGCCCCGTATCACAGAAATATGTAGGCTCTCTTATATGGGGAAAAAAAAAAAAAAAAGAAGGGCTGGCAATGATTTCACTAAGACTAAACCCTTGTAAAACAAGGTCAGGCACCTCTGTACTGGGGCAATACCAAATCAACTCATGTTAACTAGGTTGGAACGCCCCACAAATCAGAAGTCAGGCTACCCAATCAGTGCTGCAAACAGGCCAACAGACACTGCTGAAAGTACCATATTATAGACAAAATGTTAGAGAAACTCAGTAACTGTAGCCCTCGCTACAAAGGACCCAGTGCTAAAGTGGCCAGGGTAAGATTCAGGGTAAGATCTAGATGTATATATCCCTACCAAGGCATATGTTAATTCACAGCCATGTTTACCACTTGCAAGGGTCCACAGATGTTAAGTTTACCAGGCTCGAACAGTTTTGTCACTAACAAACTGGCCGTGAGGACCATCAGCATCAGAAGGCAGAAGGGCTAAGTAAACGGGAGTCTCAGCCCCTTCCTCTGGTGATTTCGGGGCCTTTGGACCTGCCATGTCTGTTCTCACCCATCCAGGACAGCAGGCATTAAGAAGGATGTGGTCATCTTTTCTTTTCTCATTTAACATCCGGGCTTGAATCCTGGACAAGACTGTGACACCAATTTTGGATACCCCATAAGCAGTATTTGGCCAGCCTTCTTTCTCATGCACGCTTTTCTTAGTATCTTCCACAAACTTTGTCATGAGCTCCACTAACTCATCCTCAGTGATTGTGTCGCTGCGGAACTTCTTCTGCAATTCTTGGCTACAGCCTGCCAGAGCTGAGATACTTACCATGCTAGAGACATTCACCACTCTACCTGTTAAAGAGAGAATAAAGACTGATTATATTTGTACATACTAAATAAACCCCAAATTCAAGTCTGTTTACTCTACAGCTGTGTGTTCACTGAAACAAATGCCTGTAAAATATTTTATGTGAACACAACTGATCACGGTTCACTTTATGTTCAATGTTTGTAGTGAGTTTCGTTACAAAAAAATAAAGTGTGAATCTGCAAAAACTCAACACTGAATTTCAGGAATGCTTCCAGGAAATAGCCTGTTACAATCTGTAGGCATATTCAGAATAGTAGGTGATTTTCTCAATAATGACAGCCAGATGTTGAAGTGAAAAAAAATATTCCCAGCTTTGCAACAGCTTTTAGAATGTAGTCCAAATGCCAGAATAATGCAGAATTCAACAAAAGCAATCTAGTCACTAATACACTGGCGTTATCAGCTTGTTTCCAGAATACAAATCCCAGCATGCAAAACTGCAGCAAGCTTTTTCTCTCTTAGCATTTCAGTACACAGGAATGAGTCAGATGAATCAATAATTCACTCATCTGTACCAAAGTTGTTCATTTCCTTCTTTTTCTTGCTAGTTCACAACAATTCAGACAACAAATATGGTTCCTCGTTGGGCAGTGTGCTTCAAGACATTAAATAGCAAAATCCTGTCATAAGCACCAAGAGTCATATAAAACTATTTTTCTACTTGTTATGTGACACTTACCATAAGGCTTCATAAGAGGCAACAATTCTGTGCAAATATTCCTGGTTCCAAAGAAGTTTGTCTTCAGCGTAACCTCTGCTTGGACTGCAAATGGAGTTCTGTCACTAACTTTTTTTTTTTTTTTTTTTTAAAGTGGTGGTAGCAAAGGAGGGGAATAAAAAAAAAAAAAAGAATAAATCAGAATTATATTACTGTTGAAAGGAAGTTACTGCATGAACAGAAAGCCCCAGAGTTTATCTTATGGCTGCCCAACCAGTTCCACTGACTTACCTCTTCCCATCCAATGCTCAAGAGAATGGGCTGCCTCTGCCACCACACTTAAAAGGAGAGGACACCTCTCTTCTTAAACACATGCAATGTACTTTGTCACTAACCTGATATATGTGGGGAGGGCACAGGGGAAAGGGACAATCAAAAGGGAAGGAGATCCTGGATCTAGGGTACTGACACTGAAGATGCAGAAGTTTAACTACCACCCCTTGACAGCATTCAGATTCAAAACTAGGGCAGACAACAGCTTCCACAGCCTAACTCATTTGCCATCATGTCTTTTGGGTTCTCACCCAGGACTTGGTCAGAACAGCAAGTTCTTGTAGAAGATTCCGTAAGAATACAAGGATAACATTTGGTACAGTCCAAAAAAAAAAAAAAAACCAAACAAAGAAACAAACAAGCAACCTTCTGATAAATACAAGTGTCATAAATAATTCCCCTGAGCTGACAGATCTTTGCTGACAGAAATAAAAGAATGGGAAATAGCAGTTGAAAAGAGCTGGGAACTGATGTAGGTAGTCTTAAGCAGACCACAGAACTGCACTTAAGGATGCAATTTCAGACAGAACTGACAGTCTGCCACCAACAAAAGTGGGGTAGGACGTGCCATCAGCTGACAACCTGGCATATCAGTAAGCTATATGCTATGCAACCTCTACTTTGCAGGGAAATAAGTTGAAGTGTCAGTCCTCCTCTTGATCTGCTACAGGCTCAATCTCAGCAGTGATAAAGGCCACCTACAGATGAAGTAGGTCTTCACTTGTCTCCACAGCCCAGACCTATGTAAATTCCAAAGGGAAGAAGCAGCAGGTCACTGCTTTCACAGAAGCTCACCCAGAATGCTGGTCATGAGCACATATCCATTTCATAAAGGGTCATTTTTCAGTGGACTAAGGACTTCAGACTATGTGTAGCACAGTACAAAAACAGCAATTAATTAAGCGATTAATCTTTAACAGCAATAACAAACTGTACTACAATAAAGAAAGCATAAATTCTGGGATGTCAGCAAAAACCTAACAAGCCAAGCTTCAGTACAAATGCCAAAATATGAGATAAGCATCACAGCGATTACACAGGTGTTAAACCCTCTACCCTCTGTACTAGATACTTAACACAATAGCAGTTATAAAGAGCTCTTCTATCATAATTCTTAACCATATGACCTACTGCTGACTCACTGTAAGTTGTAAGTATGAAGTCAAGGCAGAACAACTGGAAACTTCTGAACAGAAAAAAAAATCTATCATGTTACAAGGAAAGCAACAGAAACTTTATTGCTCATGCCTTTTTTACCTACTTGTGGACATGGCACTTAGGGGTATGGTTTAGTGGTGGCCTTGGTCATGGTTGATGGTTGGATTTCATGACCTTAAGGATTTTTTCCAACCTAAATGAGTCTATGATTTATCTGTTAAGTGAGTACACAACAATAATTTTAAGATACCCCACATGAGATATAGCAAATCTTGCTACAGTGCTGTCAAGCTGGTGAAGGCAAAGTTGCTGTGAAATCAGCAACAACACACACTGCACTTAAGTTACAGCCCAGTCTAGTTCAAACCCACTAACACCAGCAGGCTGATCTAAGGATCTCATTATGACTTAAAGAAATGCTGTTCTGAGTACCTGCAAAGTTTTTGCATGATATACTTGGATTGAGACCATTGCTGTAAGACTTTAGCACCTATTTGTCCACAGTTCAGGATGCACTCATTTATAGTAATAGCTGCCCTCTATTGGGCTGTCAATACAAACAAGGGGAGATTTAGATTAGATACTGAGGGAAACTTTCACTGAGAGCAGTGAAGCACTGGCATGGGCTGCCTGAAAAAGCCGTGGATGCCCATTCCTGGACGTGTTCAAGGCCAGGTTGAATGGGGCCCTGGGTAGCCTGAGCTGTAGGCAGGCAGTCCTGCCTTTGGCAGGGGGTTGAGGCTGGGTGAGCTTTGAGATTCACTTCGATCCAAACCATTCTATTATCGTACAGAGTATCAAACAAAAATACGGCAGCTGACTGGACTACACGAGCAGCAAGTGAGGTTTGATCCACACTACCTGATGGGCTGCCTTAACTCACACTGTGAGCAGGTGAATGAATACTTTTGCTGTGCTTGAATAGTGTAACATGTCTTAGCTACAGATCAGGCAAAGAGTTTTTAAAAGAGTCCAGAAGACACAGAATGAGCAAGTTTGTACTGGCAGAGAAATGAACTAGTAGTCACGCTCATGACCTGTTCCATCTGGAGCTAATTTGATTTTCAATGATTTTTCATAACTACAAATAGAATGCACTCTGCTACCCTACAACTGCTGTGCCTTCCTCACTTCCACTACTTTTCCACCCCCGAGGAGATGAAAGGATTCAACACATGCTCAGCACAGTTAGATTTACATTAACCATTCTATTGGTGACCAACTGGCCTGAGAAAGTTAAATAAAGAAAACAAAAACACCCATGCCAAAGGTTCTCTTTAACCACCCTGAACCCTTGAGCAGATAATGCATAGAGTAAAGTATGAGGCTTGCAGAAGAGAGAAAACAATATCCCAGAAGAATATGGTTGACATTCATACAGATAATGGGCTTCCATGGGCCTGATGGAACTCAAAAGCATTGCAGCAACAAACCCAACTGTACACCTGAGTACTTTCATGTTTTGTATGTGATGCAAATACTCCAGGAAAGCATCCTTACACACAGTTAACACAACAAGCGCAAGACAAAGAGTCATTTCACACTACCTTCTCATCATGCCTGGGATGATAGGCAGCTTACTCCGCCAAAAAACAGCCCAGAAGTTCCATATAAAATAGCTTTATGAAATCCTTGCTGCATATACTGTACTTTACCATGTAACTTGACACCACACATGACTAACATGACTATCCCAAACAGCCCAATTCCTACCTTTGAAAGCAATCCCTGCATTGTTAACTAACACATTCAGACCTCCATACTTCTCCTTTAGGAAGTCCCGCAAGGCTCTAATGCTTTGCAGATCATCAATATCCAGCTGGTGGAAGAGCGGATGCAGCCCTTCCTCCTGGAGCTTTGCCACTGCTTCCTGACCACGGCCAGGGTCTCGGGCAGTAAGGTACACATCCCCCTTGAACTGCTTGCACAGATCTCGCACAATTGAGAATCCAATCCCTTTGTTGGAGCCGGTCACCACAGCCACAGGCACGCTGGACATTGTCTTCTCTGGATGGATGCCAAAGCAACAGGCACTGCAAATGGCAAGGAGGAAAGTTGCAGGGAATCACTGAGTGGCTTGGGCTGGAAAGGGCCTTAAAGACCATCTAGTTTCACACCCTGTCATGGGCAGTCAGGCAAAATTTTACACCCAGAAGGATGAAAGTGTATATCTAAAGATGAACCAGGTGTTTTCTTTTTTTCCTTAAAAATTCTACTCAGAATTCCTCTTTGAGTTATGCAAGTCCATGTTATAAGTGTACATTAATTTACTGAAGTAGCATGAGGCTTTGGCAAAGAAATGCATTAGGTGGCAATGTTTTACAGAACACCCAAACCAGCCTCGTCACAGAGTAACTGCTCTGTAGCGTTATGTTAGCTGCTGATAGGAGGGATTCTTGCACATCCACCTCACAGGAAGACTATCTCTTTCTTGTGAGGACAGGCAGCTGGTTCAGTGCAAGCACTGAGGCAATCCAAGTTCATAAACAAGGGTGAGGAACTGGGTCTGCTCACTTTAGACTTAATTGTCATTTCCCTTCCAAACAGGCTCGTAGCCAACCCTGAGACGGCATCTCTTAGGGAAGAAACCTAAGCCAGCCCCCAAGACCCACACATAGCACTGAATTCGCCAGACAACCGCCTGCCAGTCATCTCACAACCACCCCAGGGCAGCTACCCACCCCGCAGTCCAAAGGAACAGACCACACCGCTGCAAAATCCAGAGAACCCCGCTGGGGCGTGCCCGAGGGGCTGCAGCCCTCCCCGACCCACCTCCAGCACCACGCACCTTCCCCCACGCCTCAGCTCAGCGCCGGAACGAGCAGACCGACCAACAGCAACCGCACGCAGCGTGAGGGAAGGCGGGCGCACCTAAAATGGCGGCGGGCAGCCCCGCCTCCCGCGGCGGCTGGGGCGGGTCGGGTCGGACTCGGCAACGGCTGTGGAGGTTTGTTCCTCCTCTTTGCCAGGTGGGTATCGTGTGACCGTCTATGCTCTCTCTCTCTGGAGGGAATCGGAAGCTGGAGGGAAGTGGGATTCCGCAGTCTTAGCCAGACAGGCCGATGCAGTACAGCTGTCGAGTGTGCGGTGTTACTGCGCCCTGTGGTACTGGGCTGCTTGGGAGTGTTCTCTGTGTGATCAGGTGCCATGATTCTGCTGCTTTGTTATTTTCAGAGAAGCCACAGAGGCAATTTGTGCTGTCTTCTCTAATTGTAACACATTTGCTGTGTGAAAACAGTTCTGTGTTTATAAGAACCCAAGTCCCATTTCCTGTATACAGTTATGGGCATACCTTGGCCCAAATGATGCTGAAGATATGGGCTTCTCCTCTCCCATCACCCCATGTTCATTTATGGCTTTGCTTGTAGTCCTGTAGGGGTTGTTCCGTCTGAAGAAAAGGAGGCTCAGAGGAGATCTCATTGCTCTGTGCAGCCATTTGAAAGGAAGTTGTGGTGAGGTGGGGTTCAGCCTCTTTTCCCAGGTAACCAGCGATAGGATGAGCAATACTGGCCTCGAGTTGTGCCAACAAGATTCAGGATAATATTAAGAAACATTTCTTCTGAGCAAGAGTGGTGAGGCAGTGGCACAGGCTGCCGAGGGCGGTGGTGGAGTCACTGTGCCTGGAGGTGTTCAAGAGCCGTGTAGATGTGGCACTGAGGGATGTGGGCAGTGGGCATGGTGGGGGTGGGCTGATGGTTGGACTGAGTGATCTTAGCTGTCTTTTTCAACTTAACAGTTATTTGATTCTATGAAAAGAAACATGCAATGCTTGAAAAGGTCATTACACATTTTTAAAATTTATATATTTTTAATTCAGACCATCTAAATAAGGAAAAAGTGTTTTTTTTTAGTATGAAGAAAAGCAGAGGGCGGACAAGTCGAAAGAGAAGAAGAAAACACTTGCAGAGATTTATGTATGGAGGTACTATCCCAGGAAGTAATGCTAAATAATAACATAATCAGTTGTCTAAGTGTTACCTTATGGTTTCACGAACACCTTTGTGCTTTGAAAATAACATTTGTAAACATTAGTTTTTGTGTGTGTTAATTTACAGTTCCAGTCAGAGGATGGTGAATATTGTGAGCTTTGTTTTCTGAGTAGTGGAAAGCATAGCCACCTTCTCACATTCTTTGCTCCTTGAGTATGTTGAATATATCCTATAGTTCTTAGAGCTCCCAGTACCCAGAGGCCCACAGCTTAGTAAACTAGTTCAAGGAGAGCCTTACTTGCTATTCTATTACACCACGCAAAGAAGTCCAAAATACAGCTTTTATCTGAATGTACAGTCAATGTTTTTTGTTTCTTTTATTGTAAAATGAGATATTATAGCATTCATCCCCTTTTCATTTTTAGTCAACTGCAGTCACAAACTGGAATACATTAAACTTAAGAAGTGGCTCAAAGACAGAGGATTTGGAGACAGTAGTTTAAGGCCAGCGCAGTTCTGGGGTAATGTTTTAATGATTTACTGATGGTACTTACATCTGATTCTTATAGGAATGTTGGGTTTTGAGTCTCACATATGGCTAGCATCGGGCAAAAACCCCTTACCCTTAGTCCTCTAAAGGACTTTCTGCAAATGCATGTGAATGTCATTTACATGAACTGTTTACTGTTTCTTGAATAAAGATACTTCTTAAGTGCTAAGAGAAAGTTTTCAAGAAGAGTACTATCTTTTAAATGCTTATAGTATTAGAATCCAACCTTGGTATCATTTCTTTATCTCTTCTTTTTCCTTGCAAATTCAACAGCTCTAGTGAAACAGACAAGTAAATGATTTTAAAAGTTGGATTCACTTACTGTTTCCAGTAAATATATTTATTTGTATTTTTTCTCTTTAATTAGGTGGTGTTTCAAAACCTTTTGCAATAGGGAGAGTAGAGAGGATAGTATGAATCAGAGAAAAATATTGGGAATAGAAATTATAAAGTTTAGTTAAAACTCTGAAAACAATAACAAGAACCAGTGATGAAAAATGTGTTTGAAGAAAAAAATGGGAAACAGAAAGCGAGAATTGCTAGAAGTGGACAGCAAGTGTTGCAGGGGTGCAGGAGAAGTGCTTTCACCAGGTCCTGAAAAATAGTAGAAAAGTAAAGAGAGCATCAGAGAAAAAATAAATGAGATGTATATCTGGAACAATCTATTATTGCTTTTTTGTTATTTGTAAGGGATATGTATGTTCTTTCAGAATTTTTCCTTGGAGGTTTGTTCATTTATTGCTGTTTACCACTATCTCCTGTATTTTACTCTAAGTATCCTCTTTGTTCCTACTTTAGGTACAGGAAGAGGACTGATGACAACAAGAGCTCTTCAGGTTAGTAATATTGATTCTAAAGCAAGAGCTTCTCTAGAATCATTGATACATAATGGCTTTTATAACAAAGAAACTCAAAATTCCAGACAAGGTGTTTGGAGTCCTTGTTGTGACTGCAATTTCTAGCCTAATACCAGAAATTGTAGTTCCAGCTTATTTGTAAAATTATATTGCTGAGGACTTGTTGGCTGAAAACATTATTGTACTCCTCAACAGTGATTCAGTATGCAGCCTTGTGTTTCTGTTAAAGGCAATAAGTGGCTAACTGAAACCAGAAGGACCAGTCTTCTTTCCTGCTGTATGCCTTCTCCTTTAGCCACTGGTTTGCATAGCTTCTTTCGTGCTGGCTGCAGTAGTCTTCCCTGCTCTTGGGATAAGATCACAATAGCACTATTTGGTAAATTCTCAGCTAAAAATAGAGATATTTTTTCAACATAGTCACCACCACTAGCTTTGCATTTTTACCAGCAACGAACAAGAGCCTGTGTGCTGTGCTCCTTAAAATCTGCACCAGCAGAGGTGACCCACTCACACCACTGCAGAAACATATTGCCCACTGCTTTACTGTGCTCACATCCACTGTTTGGTCTCTGTCAACATTCAGTAAACATTGATAAATGTCAGTGGGTATAATTTTTTCCACATGGAGGAATTAGCTGATTCAGCTTTCCTTCATTCTCACTTCCATGTGAGACACGATTGTGTCAGATTCCTCTCTGCTGCCTCTGTCACATGGTTACAAAATGTAACAATATTGGTGGGAAGGTTCAAACCTCAGCTACCATACCACTAATATCCACCTCTGAGATCGTGGACCAACATAATAAAATTGGAGGAATTACTTTTGGAGCAACCCTCATATATCTTAGTACAAAGCAAGTGGTGATGCTGAATAGCCAGGCACCAAACTCTTTGTGAACTTTCTTCAGGTGAAAGTTCCTACTGATTCCAGTCATCCTCTTTCCCTTGACTTTGACCGTCATAAAACCATGCTAGTTTCCAATAAATTCAATATCACATCTGATTGGTTCCTGGAATTACTTTTTTCTGGGGAATATCTCTCTCTTTCTTTATAAATCATATAGTAGATAAGCCATTTATACTTGACCTTTACTATTCTTTTCTTGTTTGTTTTGTTTTTGTTTTCCTCAAAGGCAGGAGAGCTGGTTATTTCATTGCCTGAAAAATGCTTAGTGACCACCAACACTGTCCTTAACAGCTGTTTAGGAGAATACATTATGAAGTAAGTGAAAAGTGACATTCTGTGGCAAGGAAGGAAAACCAGACTTTTCAGCTGTCCCTTCCTCTGGATTGTGAATTAGTAGACAAATTATCTTAAGTGGTGGTAGGACATAACTGCTTACTCTAATTTGTGAGCATTTATTGTGAACTTTCATGCATTCAGAATGTTCAGGAAGTGAGATTTGAATACAGAGTTGAAGAGATGGTATAGGCTTGAATGTATCCTGCTTCTAGATCCAGCTCAGACCTAAATATCATGTTATGAGTGACTTCTTGGGAATTTCAAAATACCCTTCAGTAAGAGAAGGAGAATAAAGTGAAGCTGCAAAGCAATCACACGAATGTAGCCTTTTAGAAAATGCAGAATCCGGCCTGTGCTGGACACTGAGTATTTGTTATGTGGCCTAAAAAAAAGCTGACAGAAAGAGAACCCAAGAGGTGAACCTGAAATTTGTACCACAAACCAGTTTTTATAGTTTCTCAGTAAAATTAAGTCAAAAGCCCCTTTGAAATCATCAAAAGGACATGGAGATTAACTACAAAGAAGTTTAAAATAGAAGCTATTTATAACCTTTTAAAGAACTAAGAGAGAGATAAAATACTACTGCATCCATTTCCTGTCTCACCTTTGTATATCTGCTTTATCTTATTTTATTTTTTTAATAGATGGAAGCCTCCTGTATCTCCTTTGATAGCACTATGCACATTTTTAATAGCAGAGAAGCACGCTGGTGAGAAATCTCTGTGGAAGCCGTATCTTGATGTTTTACCCAAGACATACAGTTGCCCAGTTTGTTTGGAACAAGATGTAATACAACTGTTTCCCGAACCTTTAAGAAAGCAAGCTCAGGAGCAAAGAACAACGGTCCATGAGTTGTACATGTCTTCCAAGGCTTTTTTCTCTTCTTTGCAATCCTTGTTTGCTGAGAACACGGCAACTATTTTTAACCACAGTGCCCTGGAGTGGGCTTGGTGCACTATTAATACCAGAACAATATACATGAAACATTCCCAGAGGGAATGCTTTTCTCTTGAGCCAGATGTTTATGCATTGGCACCATATTTAGATTTGCTAAACCACAGTCCAAATGTTCAGGTAAGAGACTGAAAATAGATCACTTAATATCTTGATATATATGAGCGTACTATCTCAATAAAGTATGCATTTATGTGATAGATTAGGAGTGTCTGGAGGCCAGTGAGAGATCTCATAGTGGAGAAATTGTCTATCTGGAGGACACCTGCAGGCTGAGTATGCATGGTTCATATATATCCTGGAAGCTGTTATTCAGTAAAGCAGAGGTACAGGGAAAGCCCACAGTGACTGGATGCAATTTGCATCCAGGGTAACAGTTAGGAAGAACCCATTCACAAATATAACCCTACCCTTCTCTTCCTGTGAGTTCAACTCCTCAGACAAATATTGTGTTACACAATCCTTGTGTTACTTCACCTCTGTCTTAAAGCTTCTGGGTTGTCTTAGCAAAGTGTATAGAGCAGTTCCACCTGATAACAGGGATGGAACTCTGTGTGCCAGCATATTTCTGGGACAGCAGAAGAGTAGTCTGGTTTTATTTGCAGATTTGGAGTTTCTGTAATAAGTCTTCAGAGTGGGTGGCACATCCTAAGGTTTTGATTTTCATTCTTCATACTCACAGTTTTTAGAGTAATTTTAGAGTCAAGTTGTCCAAATATGTTGCCTTTTCAGACATCTAAAACATTTGTTTGCACCCTATTGTTGCAGTATTAGAGAAGTACTTAATTCTGTTGGATTTTAATATTAAAGTTCGGATTCCTATTCCTGCTGTCTTCCTCCCAAGAGTAAAACCTTTTGTTTTTAATTAATCATAGGTAAAGGCTGCATTTAATGAACAGTCAAGAAGCTATGAAATTCAGACAATTTCACAGTGCAAGAAGTATGAAGAAGTATTTATCTGCTATGGGCCTCATGACAATCAGCGACTGCTACTAGAATATGGATTTGTTGCCATTGATAACCCTCATAGCAGTGTTTATGTCTCATCAGGTCAGATTTATAGATTGTCTTAACATTGAAAGGTACAATAGTAGAGAGCAGAGTTTCTTCAACAGGAGGTGTGGTTAGAAATGCACAGCTGAAGGACGATGAAGAAATTCATGTGCTTGTGTACACATTTATGCACAATGCATATAAGGCATTGTGTTCTTTTTATCAAAATATTTATGTGTATTTCCAAGAACTGGAATAGAGCTCACTTTGATCTGCATAGGATTTAAAGATCGAAGTTTTTAAATTGGAGGTGTTTTCCATAAGTTTTCCTTTTATAAAATTGTGATTCTTACTGGCATTTATTTAGAGCTTCCCATGACTGGATGTCTTAAAGTTGTTGATAACTTTGATTTGAGTCATAATTTTCATTATAAGGATATAGTTGTGCATGTTGCTGATTGCTTTTGAGAAATTGTGAGCCCAAATATATTTTGATTATGTTAATGTTCCCCCAAATTTAGCACTTTTCTCCTTTAGCTAATTGACAAATACAGATGAAATGTCATTTCAGAATTGAGAATTGTCATTTCTTCTGCATATGATTTACATAAATGTTTAAATTTGTTTTTATGCAGATACTCTCCTAAAATATTTCCCACCACTGGACAAGCAGAAAAATGCAAAACTTTCCATTCTGAAGGATCGTGATTTATTAGAGTAGGTATATGAAATTTTTTGTTTCTATATGAGCTTTCTTTTTTACTCTTCATTTTTCCGGGAGTCAAATTTTGCTTCTGAAAATCCACCATCAAACCATTTTTATGTAGCAAATCGGTTTGCTTGCTGCTTGTGAGAGAACGTGCAATTGGTAAATACCATTATCAAAGCTTGAGATTGGCTTCAGTGTCCAGCCTGTCTTTCTTCTAACTGTGGATAGAAGCAGAGTAAGGTTAGTCAATGAATCTTCTAGTTCTGAAGAGTAGGTGTCTTGTTGACAATTGTCAGGAAGAAAGCTGTCAGGTTGTAGAAGGCACCCTGTACTTTCTGCATCTCAGCACTTCTGACTTTTTAGAAACTTGACCTTTGGATGGGATGGACCATCTTGGAGACTTCTTACAGCCCTCAAGGTGTTAAGTCTTGGAGAAGATGAATTGTAAGTTTCAGTACAATGTTTAAAAAATGTGCACGTGTCATTTTCCTTTATTTCCTCTTTGCTGCCTGTGAGACTCTGGGAGCAATTCTTCTGGATCTCCTGTATCTATCTTACTGACTCCGTGTCAGAAGGGAAAAGAAGAAAGTCAGAGAAAAGAATGTACTGTAAAGTCATTGCTTATTTGTTGCTTTGATCTTTGACTTTCTTGTATTAAACGCTATGCACACCCCACTGTTTTCCCTTTCTATTTCAAGAACCAGATGTTTCTTTAAGATTCTGACAGCAGGCAATTTTTCTGTTGATTTGATGAAACTTGCTTGATTTCCTTGACATGTGCTCCACAGACTGCTTCTGAAATTTTAGGGCTAAGAAAGTTGTTGAAATTCATTTCCAGTAGCTATCAGTGCAGTTTTGATCATTTGTTCCAATTGACAAATTTGCCTTAAATATAGGCATTAATAGGAAAGGAAAAAAAAAACCAACAACTTTTACTCTCTTGGTTTTGATTTTGATAACTGTTTGTCCTTCCGAGATTGACTGGTGAGTGGAAAAAGCTGGCTATAAGAATTAAAAATAAATCCCAGTGGCACCAATTTTAGGCCCATAAAATATGTCGATATGTGAAGTGAAGCTTAGCAGAAGCTGTGCTAATAAGCTCTAAGAGTACAGCTTGTTCTCCTGACTGGTGCTGCTGAAGTTGGGGGCAGCATGACAAAGCAGTAGAGCATTGGTCCAAGTGCAGACTGTTACTTTATCCGAAAGGGTAAGGTTGGAGGACTGGAATTGCTGCTCTGGATTATTAAATCTTCTTTTTATCTTGCTTGTCTCTCCTCTGTGCTTTTTTCAGATATGTTAACCTACATTTCTTTATGCCAATGATGTTATTCTTAATATAACCACGTGTTTATTATTCAGTTGTGGAATGCAGCAAGTGATTATGTGTTGTTTAAACATTATGCTTCTAGTACTTGCTGGAGGAGAGCACTACTTGGTGATGTAATTTCAGCCAGAAATGAACAGCAGGCATTGAATATAACAACAAAGATATGCCATTTTTTAATAGAGGAGACACAGCATGTCCTTCTGCAGGTAATTTGGCTAGAAGAGCCAGGTAGCTGAGATATTTTCTATCCCTAGCATAAATGTACAGCAGCATAATTTTCAGGGTTGAGAATGGAGTGATTGGGGTAATTGACTTCACTGGGGTGGTGTAGGGTTTGTCACCAGGGTTACTGACATACATCCCAATTAAATAAGTAATTGCTCAGCAGAATTTGTGGCTGCAGCAGAGAAACAAACCATGTTACAGAGCTTATGTGTGTTGTGGTTTAACTTGGGAAGCAGCTAAATACCACACAGCCTTTCCCTAATTCCCCCACCTCCCAGTTGGTTAGGGGAGAGAATCGTTAAAAAAAAAAAAAGTAAAACTCATAGGTTCAGATAAAAACAATTTATTAAGACAGGAGAAATAACAACAATGGTAACAATTACATATATTTATATCTATACATTTATAAAACCAGCAATGTGCAAAGCAGTTGCTCACCACCTGCTGCTTAATGCCCATGCAGTCCCCAAGCAATGGCAGCCCCTGGCCAACTGCCATCAGTTCTGTAGTATTTTTTATAATAATTCATATGGTATGGAATACCTCTTTGGCCAGTTTTAGGTCTGCTATCCTGGTTCTTTTCCCCTCCCAGCTAATTGTGCTCCCCCCAGCTCCCTTACTGGCAGGACAGGCAGGTCAGTATGAGAAGCTGAAAATCTGAAACATCTCTGTACAGCACTGCTCAGCAACAACTAAAACATCAGGACATTACAAAGCACTGTAAACAAGTGAATCATGTTTAACGTTTCTCTACCTACAGTATTAATATATTTGTTGAAGTTACCTCTTAAAAGAAAATGCAGACCTAAATAAATTAGGCACATAAGGTGTTGCAGACCTGCCCTGTTGCATTGCCTTTCCTCTCCTCCTTTTTGGTGGGCTTCCTATCCACATGATGATTGTTTCATTCTTTTTTCAAAACAACTTTTACATAAAGATAAAAAGCACCCTGTATTTTGACATAGTTGCATGGGAAAGGTGAGCTTTCTGCAAAGTTTCTGTTCATGTGCTATATTAAATAATTGGAATTTTGAATAATTTCATTCCATTTGTATAAACTCCAGATTTCCCAGATGAAGAGGGACAAAGAGAACCTCAAAGAACAGCTGACTTTGGTAGAAGCACTACGCTTAGAAGATCTGAAAATACTACAAAAATCAGCAGAGATTCTTTGCAGCTTGAACGTGACAACAGTTTGATCCACCTGGAGCTGTGATAACTGTAGCTGATCTCAAATGGATCTCATTTGCTATGGACATGCCTTGATCAACTGTTTTAATGGACTTGGGCAGCAAAGAATAACAAAAGTCATCATAAAGTGCCCAGCTTAGTTTACAGGATCACATGGGCATTAAGGGCTTATTTTGTTCTTTGCTGATCTTCAGTAATACAAAAGGTTAGCCCAGAGGGTAGGGAGGAACATAGTCAGTTTTCATCACACTTCATCCAAATCATAATTGCTTTGAGCAAAACAGCTTATGGGGGTAATTTGAGCAGCTCTAGGACTGGGGACTCCAGCAGTCAGACCCTCTGATCCATGCCTGTGGGGCAAAGGCATAGATCAGAGGGTCAGGCACACATTCCTCAGGATATATTTTGAGTTCTGGCACTTGACTGAGAGGGGAAGGAGGGAGCTACTTGTATATATCCAGAACTAATCCTTTATCTTTTCCCTGAGATATGTGCATGTGCCCAAGAATAAGTAGTTCGCATAGTGTCAATTCATTATGGGAGCAATAAACGTGGATGGGAGCAATAAATGTGGACTGGAGCAGAGATTGCAATCAGCCCTTTTGAGACTGATGCCAGGTTGTTCCCTGCACAGTATCAGTTCATGTTTCTTGAATTTAAAGAAGTGAGAATTTTTTCCTTTACTCTCAGAGCTTCCTCCAAACTCATTAGTTTGTGTTCTGACTCCTCCTGCTGGAAATGAGAACAGAAAGGATGTATCAGTTGAAAGCCCACCCAGACATTTCGTTCTATTTTCTGTCATTTCTGGTGATGATACTGACAAACGTTTTAATCTTGCCTTCAAGGGCATATTCTCATGAGCTACCTTTCATTATTAGTTCAACCTAAATAAGGAGCTCAAGGTCCCTATGTGATTTAGGAGAAGGAAGCTTCTTCTAAGGGTGTTTCTGAGCAGGATCCATGTCTAAGCTTTATAAACTTTGTAATTGTTGTCTTGTAATTATTTCCCATTGTGTGGGGATTCATATTTTGTAATTTTTTTATTAATACTTTTAGGCTTTTTAAAGAATTGTGCTTTTAAAGAATGTTTATTTTTGATTAATTTTCTACAAGACTTTTATCTATTTTTTAAGTAAATGAAATTATATATGGCAATAAAGGCATTCCAGCTAATATCATTTAAAGAAAAAAATGCAGCAAGTGAAAGCTTCTAAGAAATAAGCTAGTATAAATGCACTTTCTGACTTTCTTTGTGAACATTCATCATGAACAAGAGTGTTATTGTATAAACTTGATTGGATTTGAGGATTCCAGGGGTTTTCCTCGCTGTTTCTTTTCTGCCTTGTTCTAGTTGGGACACAAAATATCTATTTGTCATCTCCCAGAATTCTTGCATCTCACTTATGTCCCAGTCCTGTTGATGACATCTGTTTCTTTTTTTTTTTTTTTTTTCCTTTGCCCCCCTTTACTGAACTGTGGAGCTCTGAGAAAGGCTTTTCCTTAACTAGAAAAGTGTATTGGCTTAGATGTAAAAGAACCAGGGGAACTGGTAAATGTTAATCAGATTCCATGTGTCTGAAAACAGAAGTTGTTCTTGGTTTTGAGGTGCCATCCTCTTAACTTATACCTAGCATTAGGAAATTCTGAAAATGAGGTATTTTTGCTGTTGTTTGCCTGAGCGTGCTGAGACTCTTGTACTCCCATGCTTTCTGGATCATTCATGTGGGGGTGCTGCCAGTGTGCTGTTTCTTTATATTTCACAGCAGTGAGCAAAGTGAATTGACTGGGAGAAGAACTGGAGTGCTTCCAGGAACTAGAAGAATATATATTATATCCTTTGAACCAACTTAATTTTGTATTTGCTTAAACTGTGATTTTAACCCATGTAAATCACCACAGTTAATACACTGGTCATGTACTGAAGTACCCCCTTGAGGAGATGACTTTTTGCTTTTCTGCTAATCCTGCCAAGGGCAATCTTCATCAGCTTGCCTAAGAGCCCTTCTGTATCAATGAATATGGCTACAGAAGAGATGGCAGAGCTGAGAACCTGACACTGCCAGTTACTAGCCCAGAAAGCAGTTCAGTCTTGGGTAGTTCCTGGATTGCAAAGTAGTTGAAGGGAGTCTTGGTATGCTAAGTATTATATATGCTCAACCTGTTCTTACTCTTGTTAAGATTGGAGAAAGAGGAGTACTGGACTAGAGAGACTCTTGCTATGAATGCGCTCTACTGCTTTTATGATTAGCATTGAACTGGTTGTCTTCTTAGATTGTTTTCATAGTATGTTTTTTATTCTTTAAGAAAAGATATATTTCCCAGATATGGGAAAGCTACACAGTCTCACTGCAGTCAGTAGGGCCATGCTAACTTAACCTAGTTGAGTATCCAGTTTTTTTGTTTTTTTTCCCCTTATGTTGGAGGTTTTGAGATAATTTTTTTTACTGAGATAGTACTGTACTTAAAGAAGATAAGTGGCTTTTTTTCTTTATGCCTTTCAAAATGGATACTAGTTTGACAGAAGTTTATTGCAGTATAGGCCACACATTTATACCAGCTGGTCTGAATATGGGCTCTATCCACTTCTGTAACTCCTACACTCCCTGAGGGACTACAGGAAGGGGATCTGGCAGTGCAAGATAGTAGGCAGCCTGAATTGCTTGTCTGTCTCTTGGATGTAAACACAGCAGTAAGCCCCCAGCTTTACCTTAAGCACTGTAGCAAGTGTTCTGAGTAGAACCATGTGTGTTTAATGTCAAAGACAAATTCCTGCCCAAATAAATTACAGAATTGGGACTAGCACTTTTGTAAAGCATCAATAGCAGTGCATTTTTAACACAAATAAACTGGCATAGCACAGGTAATGAATCAGCATTTATACGTACATCTACAGGTGTCGTCAGCAAAAGCTTAGGTACTTCTTTTGAATCAAACCAGAGCTATAAGCCAAAGGGAATCCTAAGCTGATCTATGAGGTAGGGTGCCTGAGGAAGGAACTGCACTGGGAATGTTCTCCAGCTGTCTTAGAGAACATTAAGTCATTTTCAAAGAGTGAAGATACTGTTAGCCTCCATCCAGAACCCCTTTGAGCTTCAAACATCTTGTAGCTTTAGTGACTTGCTGTTAACATTTGGCTCTGGCTATCTTAATCTAAAAAGAAGTTTAGCTGTGATTCTAGTGTAGAAATATATGATTTATTTCTCTTGTTAAAAATTTCCTTTCAGATCCTATCTGCAAATCTCAGCAATAGTAGGAATAAACAGCTTTTCACCATTGGCAATACAAACATAGTATAGACCATGGCGGTGAGCTAGATTATCTTCCAGCTTGTGCACTATTACTCAAAGAGAGCTGAAGTAGGACTGCGTTGTGCGACTGCAGAGTAGACACTGAGTTTGAATTGGTGCAATGAGAGAAGCTTTATATTCTGTGATAAAAATGTGAGGGAGAAATAGTACAACTTATTTTATTTTATTTTTAATTTTAGGGTAGGGGGAGTTGATCTACTGCAGCCTCATGTCACTGAAAAATGATAAACATGAAACCTTATGATAGTATCTTTCCTGTGTCAATTTATGTAAATACAGCATGGATTTTCTTTGATCTTCTACAGAGAATGGCTTCTAGTTTACAGTTTTCTTCAGCTGTAATGTGTGGAGCTCATCCATCATTGCTAAGTGCCTTTAGACCTGTCTATTCAGGACAAGATAAGGGAGTATCAACTCTCATACTTTGATAATTAAAGCTTTTAGATGCTCTATGAAAACATTTCAAAGATGACATTTCCAAAGAAAGAGCTTTTAAAAGTGATGTCTCCCAGGGTATGTATCCCCTCCCTTACTTAGAAGGTAAATAATACTCCTTTAAAATTGCCACACTTTGGCATAATTTGAAGTGACTGTTTGCACTTGGTGCATCTGTGACTACAGACAAAGTGAACGCTAAGATTGAAGGAAATTTTCCCATCAAAATAATAAGTTTGATTAGACAATAAATATGAAGTAAAGTTGTTACGAGATTTACAAGGATTACCTCATTTTCTTGGGGAGTTTGGCACAGCAATTGGTTTTGAGCCATGGGAGAGTTATGATTTTTATCATTTCAGTGCAAAGGGAAATCACAGCTCAGTGACTGGAATTAACTAAAAGAACTCAGTTGATTCCTGCCTGTAACAAAATTTAGGCAGTGTTAGCCTGTTAAGATTGGAGTAGAAAGTAAAGCAAAAAAATATTTCCAAGATTCGCTCTTGAGTATTTTAAAGCATATTTATAATTCTGGAATTAATTTTTAGAAATCACTGTGATGAGCTATATTAAGTAGAGAAGGAAGGATATTTAATGAACCCCAAACTATACTGGGTAAAACTGGTGCAATTTCTGCATTGTCCACTAGATGATGCAGCTGTATTACAGAGAAATAGAATTTACGGCATACCTACATGCAACTGGACTTTTATATTCTATATTATATTTTAGCAGTTGACAATGTAGTTTTCAATAGGTAAACCCATGGGTACCTAATGGGTAGTTAGTATTACATAAATTATGAAAAGATGTGGTTTTCTTTCTGATGAATTCAGTTGAAACTTGAGAATGCATAGACTTATGTCTTCTTTCACTTTCATTGTATTTTAACTTTGCTGGAGTTGCTCCTTTCTCAAGTTAAATCAGATTGCTCTTTCATGAAACTATCACCTGAGCCATAACTAATGACTCACATCACCTTTATTATTATAATCCTAATGCTTTAATTAGTGGGGTTGCAATGTCTACTCGTGTGTCTTGTTTGTTAGAGTTTAGGTGCCAGATGCAATCATTTGCACAAATCTCCTCCAATAATGACCTCTGATGTAGCTGAATGAACTCTGATTGAAATAGTTCCTCCGGGCACAGTGTTTCTGTGGACTCTACCTAGTGACTGTTCTCTATTCTATAATAGTAATAAGCTGATCTTTAACCACTAATTTCCTTCCCTGGAAATTTCTTCCCTGCCCATTTTCATAGAATCACAGAGTGGCATAGTTTGGAAGGGAGCTCAAAACCCACGGCACCTCAACCCGTGGCATGGGCAGGGCTGACCTCCACCAGCTCAGGCTGCCCCATCCAACCTGGCCTTGAGCGTCTCCGGGGATGCAGCACCACAGCTTCTCTAGGCAGCTGTGCCAGCACATCATTGCCCTTTGAGTGAAAACTTAGCCCTGACCCTGACATCTAATCTAAATTTCCCCTCTTTTAGTTTAAAACCATTCCCCCTTTTTCTACCACTATCAGACTCTGTAAGAAGTCAGTCCCTCTCCTGTTTACAAGCTTCTCTCAAGTACTGGAAGGATGCAATGAGGTCTCCCTGGAGCCTTCTCCAGGCTAAAGCTCAGCTCCTCGTCCTGTCTTCACAGGAGAGGTGCTCCAGCCCTCCTGAGCACCTTCGTGTCCTCCTCTGGACCTGCTCTGACAGTTGCACGTCTTTTTTGTGCTGGGGGCCCAGGCCTGGATGCAGTACTCCAGTTGGGGCCTCACAAGGGCAGAGCAGAGGAGGACAATCACCTCCCTCTTCCTGTGGACCACCCCTCTTGTGATGCAGCTCAGGATACTGTAGTCTTTCTGGGCTGTGAGCACACACTGCCGAGTCTTCCTCCACAGGGGCTGCTCTCAATGACTTCTTCTTCCAGTCTGTATCATAAATGGGATTGCCGGGACCCAAGTGCAGCACCTCGCACTTGGCCTTGTTGAATCTCATTATGATCCCATGGCACCATTTTTCAAGCCTGCACAGGTCCCCCTGGATGGTGTCCCTTCTATTGTAGCAACTGCACCACTCAGCTTGGTGTCACCAGCAAACTTATTGAGGGTATACTCAGTCCCAGTGAGTATGTAATTGATGAAGATGTTAAAGAATGCCAATCCCAAGACAGGCCCCCTGGGGATGCCACTTGTCACCAGCCTCCACCTGGACATAGAGCCAAGGACCACAACCCTCTGACTGTGACCATCCAAGCAATTCCTTAACCATCGAATAGTCCGCCCTCCAAATCCATATCTCTCCAATTTAGAGATAAGGATGTGGTATGGGACCATGTCAAAGGCCTTGCGCAAGTCCAAGTAGATGATATCAGTTACCCTGTATTTGTGCACCGACGCTGTTACTCCATCTTAGAAGGACTTCAGAAGGACTCAGGCATGAGACTGCTTATTATTATTGATTATATTTGTTTCCCAGGGACTCCTGAAACTCTCAGTGTGTGTCTACACTGTACATCTTTAGGGCTCTTTTGGATTGTCCCTGTTGTCCTGTAGATAAAAGAGTGAAGAGAAATGCTGCTTGCAAAGCTACTGTTTACTTCTGAAATCCTCTCTCCTGTTCCTTATTTATTTTCCTCTGTCTCCAGTGCTGTATCATACTGCAATGCGCCAATCTTGAAAGCACTGAAGTGGATTGAGATCTAATACCACCGTGAGTACGGCAGGAGGCAGGAGAAATTGGTAGATGAGCACCATGTCTTTTGCAGATACATCCAGATGCACAGCTGTGCTATTTTAATTGTTCCTTCCTGCTGGGGCTACTCTGGAAGGAGCTGGCAGTGGCATTTCAGCTCTTTTGACCTTTGGCAGACAATGATGACCATGGAGAGGACAGAGAGACATTCTCAGCATGAGGCTGGTGCCATGCCTGTCTTTACCACCCAGCCTGGGCCAGCTTCCAGAGTCTGTATCTCTATCCTTAAGAAGCCAGCTCTCTTTACAAGAAAGATTCAGTGCATTTGTGTATCCTTCCCATGAGATGGACTTCGTATGGACAAAGATGCTTGGGTGTGGGTGGACTGGTCTGCAAAGATGTTGGCAAGAGATCATAAGGGACTCTGCCATCCCAAGATGACTCACACTGCTCTGAAATGTTTCTAAGTATCACTTAGATGCTAAGCCCCTGGTTCAGGAGCTGGAAAACTCTGTGTGGGTCATGGGAGACTCCCAAAGGACTGCTGGAAGTGCAGTGTGGGCTTGGCTGTGAGGTGGAAGGGGAAGGGTGAGCAGGAACAAGAGGAACTGCACGATCCCACTGGACAGGGGATGTTTTGGGTACCCTCATAAAGAGCACACCATATAGCGTGGTGGCCAGGATCGCCAATGTACAGATTGGAAGTGGGGGAAAGTGAGGGGGATAAGCACATAGTTGGAACAGTAACCATTAGAAAATGATACAACATAAAGTAAGCGTGTATGAGTGGCTGTGTGTGCCAGGTTTGGCTAGCCAGTGCTATCTGAGCTCCATGAGAGCAGGGTTCATTTATGCAAGGGAGAAACAGCCCTGTACAAGCCAGAACTGCAGTGATAGAAGGAGCCCCGTGGTTGTACTAGTCCATCAGGAAGCCTCTCTTCTCTATGCTGTCATTTACAAGGAGATGGGGATGGATCCCTCCATGTTTCCAGGTGAGAAATTCATCTTACATGTCAGTCGTGCTGCTGCTGGTATGGAAGTAACATCAGCCTGTCTGTGACATGCAGCGCATCCCACCATTGTTCACTGGTGGGGCTGTCCTGCTCTATGGGATCGGATTTGAGGGGACATGAGTTGCTCAGACTAGGATGACTTTAAGTGTGGAGCTATTTGGTGAAGTAGGGAGTGTGTATTGGAAAGAAATGAGCAGTCCTCTCTGGCAAGTTTCCTCAGGCATTTCAAATGGGGTGCACTCATGATCAGTCCTTTGAGCATGATCCAAGGCTAAGACAGAGGATAGTCAGAGAGCTGGGCTTTGAGAGTACAGCCAACAGCACTCAAAGGGACAGCATGGGTGTGACTGCTGCTTTGAGACTACTATTTTTATGTCACATTGGTACAAACTGGCTAATGTATTCAGAAAATAAAGGAGAGAAAGAGAGGATAGGATAGTCAGATATAGAGATTTGCTTCCTTGTGACTCCAGGCTAAATTCACATCAGAAAATCAAAAAATCATACCTAATATGCTTTGAAGCTAACCTTGAGTATAACTATATTGGAGATGATTGCAATGGTAGGTGATTGTACATCTCTGAAGAGGTCCCTGCCCTTGGGGAATGGCCATTCTGCTTCTAGATACAGCTAGAAAAGCATGTACAGTTGGTACAAGCACAGACCAGTCTTATCTGAACCACAGGAGACCTAATATTGTCTCTCCCTGACTGCTTCTGGCTAAAACTGGAAAATCAGTTCATCCTATGTCAGTTTAATTTCACTAGCTTGAATGGAGCTACATCTCACCTTTGATATTTGGCCTCAGGGCTTCACTAGGCATAATTGTGGTCCAAATCTTCCTGACAGAAATCAATTGTTTTTTGGGGGGTCAAAGCGTAATGTTCATTTTAACAAGAAAATAACAAAATATTTTGCAATTATATGGGAATTCTTGCAGCCTCCCGGAAGTATCAGAGAGCATGATTCCTCTATCAACCCACTGTTTGAACCGGAAGAGCCTGGGTGCAGCCTGAACTAATGTACATGGGGAATCTTGAATGCACTGAGCTCCAATTCCCTTTTGTGCACTGTGGCTGGATTGGCTAAGAGGTAGCTCTGGCTATCCTGAAGCATGTTATGCTTGTGTTGAGACGGGACTAACATCCTCCATTGCGGGTGTAACTCTCACAGTTACAAGGTTTGCATGGCTTCTATCTACCCGTTGTTGAGCTTGCTCTTACCCTCCTCCAGTAACAGCACAGGGATAAAGCTAGAGAGGAACAGCACCTGATGCAGCTGAAATGCTGAGGGTAGGCTGCCAGGTGTCTGTGTTTTTCCCAAAAAGAGTGTTGTTCAGGTGGAAAAAGCAGAAACTGGTTCTTACTCTGGGACTTCCAGAAGACAGTGGCACATAGCAGCTGACCAGCCACACGCGCATAGCTAAGCAGCATCTCTAAGTCCAATGAGACCTGTGCATGTTGATTGTCATGATTGTGTGTCAGGTAATAGCTCTGCACCTGTGCACAGCCTGATTCATGTCATCTGTACATGCTCTAGCCACCTGACATTGCATGCACAATAAATGCACCACTATGTTCACGCTTGTAGGACTTGCTGGCAAGTGAGTCCCTGGGTTGTGTCTCCCTGAGAATAATCAAGGAGCCTGAGCGAGGAGTCCTTTCCTGAGATCTGAAGGAAAATCCTAGCTGAAGTTTTCAACTATAGCATCAAAGATAGTGGAAACTCATATCACAACACCGACTGTTTTTATTAATATGTTTTTCAAAATTATTGGAAGAATCCCCTGATGATCACTCCTCCACGTAAAAGAAAGAAACAGCGCTAGAAATATGATGGATTGAGCTTTTTTTTTTTTTTTTGTTAGAGGAAATGTGCAAAGAATTGTGAAACAAAGAAACCTCAGGCCATAGCAAAATGAAACAGCATGAAAAATGTTCTTAATGTACCCACATTCTCTGGATTTTTCCCCATTTTCCCCACTGTTTCAAGATGAAAGTAAGATTTGAATCTGAGTCAATAACAAGATGCAACTGTTGAATGTCAAATAGGGGGGAAAATATGAGCATTACTTGGATAATTCAGAAAACAGCTGCTGCAGCGACGCAGCTTTGTACAAGTTAGAAAAAGATGCTACTCCCCTTGGGAGGAAGAGACAGAATTCTGGTAACTTGGTGTCCTGGAGCCAACAGCAACTCTGCTGTGATGCTGTGTGAGCCCTGGCCAGGCAAAGATCAGGGGGGATATCTCTGGGGTCTGGGCTTTGGGGTCTCTGTGCCTTCCTCATAAACACTTGCCTGCCTCCTATGGGGCTGCAGAGTTGGAGAATGTGAGGAAAGCAGATACCATGATACAAGAACCTGTGAGAAATGCTTCTGACAATCTCAGGTAGTAAATGTAGAACTAAATGGACTGTTACTCTATGTTTAAAAGGAGAAAAGGTCGAAAGAGTACTAATAGTCATTTATTTAAATCATTCTTTAAACACCTCTTCCAGTTGTATGGCTTGAGCTATTTTTCCTCATCTCAAAGCTCTCCATGAACAATAAATATTTTAAAAATATGGTATATGCTAGTTGTTACTGGCTGCAGGTTGCAGTTTATATGTAAATCAAGTGCTCCTGACAGCAAGATCCACTATATACCCTCTTAGCACTCCGAGCACTTTAATATTAGAGAATCATTCTCTCCATTAGTGCACTTATATTATGAAGAATGATGTGGAACAGAGGTATTAGCAACTCTTCCTTTGTTTATAGCTAAAAAATATCTGACTGCTTAAAAGAACATGAAAACGAGTTTTGTCTTCCTTTCCTATTACTGTCAAACAAACTTCACCTCCGCGCTCAACATCACATGGAATTTGTCATTGGCAGGAAGCGTAAACCCTACCTTGTGAATATATAACTTACAGTCACTTCAGAGGGAGAAAAAAATCCTTTCATCATGTTCAGTTTTCTTCACTGTTTTATTTCACTTAAAACATCACTCACTACCAAATGGTATTTGTCAGTAGTAATTGGCAAATGCTGGAGGCGGTTTTCAAGGCTGTCTGAATGGAAAATCTCAAAGCAGTTGTCTGCACTGAAAGAAAATATTACATTTGATCTTTTTATGATTCTCACAGACATGATGTATGTCTGCATTCCTTAGCCCAAAGAATTCTTGGTGTTTGGGTTTCTTTTCCTTTAAATGACAGGAAGTAACACTTCAATGTTATTTTGCAGTATTGTCTGAGAATTAACCACAACATAATGGTAATGTACATTTTTTTAATGCTTTACAGGGATTCGTTTTTATTAGCCATTTATTGTGGTTTTGCTTGCTGGCAAGGTTCAGATCCTCTCGATGATAACTGTGGCTATTGCATTTCATCTGCATTTCTATTTAGACACGTATTTCTCCTGATGTGTTCTTTCTAAATAGCGTCTCCCTCAAAGATTGCCATGCAATAAATCACTTTTCCTTAATGCAATTGGACAAATGTATTGTTGCTCTGGTCACCTCTGCCCCTGTGCTTTTCGGTCATTGAGAGACGGGATGGATAGCATGTTACATTAACACTGTGATTCAAGCCCACAGAGCTGAAGTTTCTGTAGTACCAGGTAAAGCCCAGCACAAAGGAGTGGAGGACACAGTAGTGGATGACTACTGACTCTGAGGGCTCTGAAGCCTGCAGCACTGCTCTAAGTACCTCTTCTTTGCTCCCCAGAATTTTAGAAACCCAACGCCATGTACAGTGTGTGATAAAGCCAATTCCCATCTTGCAATCACTTTAACTTTCAAAAATATTTTTATTTATTTATTTTTACTTTTTGCATCTGTAGAAATCTCCAGTGTCTTGACCTAGCAATTCCCAAGCATCTGGAAACTGCAAACGTAGCTGCTTTGGCACTGCAGCAAAGCCCTGAAAGCAGTGGCTGCTCTGCAATAAATGTGACCACTTCCAGCCAAGGAGCACAACAATGACTTGGTGGCACCATAGTGACCGAAATGATTCTCGTTTCGGCTCAGGCCCCCTCCGTGTGCTCAGCCAGAGCAGAGGAGCTGAGGGGAGGCCTGATGGCGGCTGCAGCTCCTCACAGGGAGCGGAGGGGTAGTGCTGAGCTCTGCTCTGTGTGACAGCGACAGGGCCCAGGGAACGGCATGGAGCTGTGTCAGGGGAGAGGCAACTGGGGGTCAGGGAAAGGGGCTGCACCACAGGGCGGTGGGCATGGAATGGGCTGCCCAGGCCTGTGGGAATGGCCCTCAGCGCTGGAGTTCGAAGGGTGTTTGGACATTGCTCTCAGACACGTGATTTGATTTTTTGGTGGTGCTGTGTAAAGCCTGGATTTGGGTGAGGTGATCCTGATGGGTCCCTTCTAACTTGGGATGTTCTATGACTCTGTGATTCTTCCCCTGGCATCTCTGGGCTGGCCTCATCTCTCTTTGTATGTGAGACAAGACTGCTCATCCCCTGCTGGCTGCTGGACCGGATAAAATTGGTGCCCATGTAAGGTGTTCCTAGCAATGGCAATGAGCACTTCTTCAGAGAGCAACTCTATAGTCACCTAAGGGCTTCACATCTGCCTTTCCTCACAAAGCATGATTATATGCTGCTGATTTTGGTGTTGTTTCACTTGTCTTCTGGTTTCCAGCTGTACTAAATTCGAATTTTCTTTACAATTATCAGATTTAGAAGGGAAAAAAAAAAGAGTGATTGTTCTATGCAAACTAAATGCCTAAGTTCACACACTGAGGCTCTAATTTCTGTGTTAAAGAAAGACTGTGGGCAGCTCTGACGTGCTCTGTATCTATACCTTGGCTGTACGACCAACAGTTAATGACATTATGATTATCTGCAAGAATACTTCAATAACACGGCTTGGTTTGCTACAGTTAAACAAGATGCTGCCATGCCTATAGACACACTGAGTGCTCATAGTGAGATGGCTGTGTGTGTACAGAATATTCACAAATGTGTGTATGTACAATTTCTTTTTACATATCAAAATTTCCAATATTTCTTTTACCTTTAAAATCATAGTATAATCCCATGAGAGGGAAAAGGATAACTTATTTACAAGCAATGCCGTGTTTACATTGTACCAATGTAAACCAGAGTTATTTTCCTCCATGCAGAACTGTGTGTTTTGCACTGATTCATTCTGGAATTGCTGGCTAAGGGAGGTCAGATAAAGCTCATGTGATTGCAACCAGAGACTTGGTCAGATAAAAGCAGGTCTTTGGGTGCCACCAGGGCCCTTCTTGGTATGCTTATGGGCGTGCAGTGGGCTGAGTCCTCATAGGTTGCTCTTTGAAGCATTAGGAAGGCTGGCTAAGGTCTCAGAGGGTGGAATGCCACCTCAGGGGACCCAATGGAAGCAGGGACACAGCTTGTGTTCACCACCCTGCTTCATCCATGCCACAAACCCAAAGGAAATGGGATTTTGTTCATTTTGCCACCTATGGAATAACTTGGTTTTAGTGTGATCTGTTGGTGTTTTCTCACTTGTCTGCAATGAGAGCTCGTTCTTTCCTGCCTCTGGGATGCTCACCCACTTGCTGGGCGGAGTTCAGTAATACTGCTCTTTCTGCAGTCTGTTACTTGAGCTATTAAGCCACATGTGCTGCAGATCCAACTGTCACTTTTTCACAGTTCCCGAATTAACAGCACATTGGAGATTTTGAAGTCAATAGCACTATTATTCAACAGAACTATGTGAGCTCATGAGCAAAATTAAAGACAAGCTGCAACAGTCTTCTAGACCCAAAAGTTTAGTTGGCCTCATTTAATTATTATCCACAGGCGGTTACTGTTTTCTTCTTGTAAATCTTGTGTGAGAGTGTTCAGAAATGCTTTGCTTTATTTTTGTCACCAATCAAAAGAACAATAAATGCACAAAAAAACACATTTGTCTCACATGGAGCTAATGGCTCAGGGATGTGCATTAGAGATGATCACAGGCTTTTACAAAAAAGTTCTGGTCAAGTCTTTTGGCTGAAAGGCCTTTGGTCTGGAAGGTGATGCCAGACCTGGCAAAAGAGGCCCACAGAGGTTAGGGCATCCTTCAAAAGTAGGAGAGCACTGTGATCGATCCAAATGAGAGTCCTGAGTCTAAAACCTGCAGGTTTAAGGGAGTTTCAAGTCAGTCTGAATTTGGTAGTACAGATCAATCTCCTGACAATGGAGAACAGGAACAACCCAATACAAATGAATCTGGTAGTGCTGCAAGATTCATCTTGGCATGTAAGAAACTGGAGGAACAGGGAAAAAAGAATGGGCTGATCAGTCATGGCACTGGAAACATAGGCTGTGCAGGAGAATAGACTGGTTCTCTTGCTGAGGAAGATGAAGAGATGGTTGCAAGGCATACAAAAAGAGAATAGTGCGTGCAGTACTCACAGGGTTTTCATCAGCATTAGTTGTGGTTTTCACATGAATAACTGTTTCTGAGTATGTAATGGACTTTTCAACAGCAGAAGTATATTCTGCAAAAATTATGGGCTGCTCTTGCGTAACCTGTATCACAGTTTATTATGCAGCTTTCCCTCGGTGCCAGCTAATCAAATATCTTTATAAACAACATTTTAGATAAATGTTCTGATCTGCCATCAGGAACAAAAAATTGTAGAGGTAGGGAGTCATCCCTCCTTTTCCAAAACAGTTTGTTTATGGTCAAAACAAGCAACAAGCCACTGTAACTGCCACGTGGGCATTATTTTTGACATTTTAATAAAAAATAAATGAATTATAGTCTTTTTTGATGAGTTCATGCCAACTAGAACTAGCTGTCAGTTCAAACTAATTGAGATTAAATGCAATTCTATGCAAAATATCCATGTTTCCACTACTGTCTAACGTGAGGCATTTGAATAGGAGCTAAGAGGCGCATAGGCCGTATTTTGGCCCTGTCTTCAGGAACAGATTCACTCCACTGCACATTTGTTCTTTGGCTGAGGGACTTTGAAGTCAATGTGGTATTTATACTGTGGATTTGGCTGCCTTTAGGATACTGCTATCACCTTGTGACTGAGATTGTGGTGTATGATAATTCTTGTTCAGGTCTCAGCAGCAGTCAAAAAAACCCAGCAGTCAAAAAGGCAAACAGGAGATTGCTGGGAAAGGGATAAGGTTTCAACAAAGTATTTTTTAGTCACTGTGCAACTCATGAGTATACCACCTTTTAGATAGGAATTATAGAAGCACAGAATCATTAAGTTTGGAAAAAAGCTCTAAAATCACCTAGTCCAACCATCAGTACATCTCCAAATATCCAACGTGAAACCTTCTCTGAATATTAGATTATAATGCAGCGTAGTATAATATAATGCAATATAGTTTAAATAATTTAACAGTCCCCTCTTTGGTTACCACTTACTGAATACTACAAAACTTGAAAAGGTAAAGAGAAGAGCAGAGACTGAAATGATCCCTGCAGAAAGTGAATTTAAATGTACCAGTTTTCATAAGTCTGGGAAAACAGACAAAAGGAATGGTAAAAAGTAGTGATAGGAGACTATAAAATCAGGAATACTATGGACAGTGCAGATAGGAAAAGATTACTTATTCTTTCTCAAAATACAAACAGTAGGGGGTGCCTATTGGGATTATAAAGGAAAAAAGAACAACAAAAACAAAAGGGAAAACTTTTTCACAGTGGTGTATAATAGGTTTATTGAGCTTATTGTCTCAAGATGTCCTGGAGGCCAAAAGGATTTCCAAAAAGGACGAGACAAGGACAGAGACAATGGTCTGAATGCGAACTGCAACAAGACCACCATGCTTATGCTGTGTCTTATGCTTTTCCCTTGAGATACTGCTGCTCTCAGAGACTGGACATTGGACAATGTTCTTAGTTCTCATACAGAATTGCCATTTCTTGTCAGTGTTTCTATATTCAGAAACCACCAGATGGTTGCTTCTGACTATCACCTCACTTGGGTCTCCGTGTGTGTTTTACAGTTCTAGAACCACAATAGGTGTATTATATGCCTATAAGGCACAAATTGGACACAAGAGCTGATTTTTGCTCCCTGAATGGATAACTTGTGTGATAAACTCATACCCAAAACAGCTAAAAATATTAGCATTTGATTATTTTTTCCAATAGTATAGTTCACAGCAGAACTAGTTCATCACAGTAGTTTCTGAAAGGTGTCCATGGCACTAGCGTAGCGCTCATGGCGTGTGCTGATGGAGAGCTTCTTTCTGATTTTTGCAAAAGATGAACTTCAGAGACAACTCCGAGCAACAAACTGAATTATTCATGGCAGAGTGAAAGGAAATTATGATATAACTTCCCAGAATTACCAAATAATACTGTCGTATAGCAATACATGAGAAAGTCAAAACAAAAGAACAGATTGGCACAGGGCTGCCAATGCAGTACAGAGTCCACAGGTTAGCAGCTGATAGGGTTGCACTTTGGAAACTTGCAGTGCCTGCCCCTTTATCTACACAACTGTGCTTATTAAATATATGAGTCTCCTGTGTCTGTTTGAGCTGTCCAACCTTGCAATTTAAGAACAAACTTAAGAGTTCCTCAACATTTTTGTTATTTAAATCTTAAAGAGCTTTTCTTTGGCAAATCCGTTCTGGGTTACAAATTTCATTTAGTCAGGATAAGCTTTTAAGAGAAAAGTGCTGGCACTGTAATAATCCCCTCCATCCTTTTAAAACTGCAAATAATTTTAAATTTTATAATGTTTAAAAGAGAAACATGATCTGTTTAGAGGATTTCAGTGGTATTTCAGGACCTTAGGATCCTAGAAGTCCATCTTAAAACAAAAAAAAAAAGTTTTATTTCTGCCTTATAGATTTCCTCCAGATGCTTTCAGACCTAAATGCAAGTTCTAAAAAATGATATTAGTAACCTTGGCTCACTGTGTCTCTTACTCAAAATTGCATTTCTTAATTTAAAATTATTTAGAACAGTAGTTATGAAGGAAAAATCAGTTTAAGTTTCTTTGTGTGCATGCCTTGGATTTGGTGCTTCATCACTTAGCTGCAGACAAGAGTATTTTTAAGAAGGCCTTGTAAGCCTTTCAGGAAGTATATGTGAGATTTAAATGTCAGCTCTCAAGGAGCTGAGAACTATGTTCAATTGTTTTTAGTTTTCTACTTGTGTGATTCTACTGATGACGCGAATGCTGTTTTTTGTTTCTGTTTTTTTGGTTTTTTTTTTGCCTTTTTCTGCTCTTTCCAGGATGCCTTTGCAATGAGATGCTTCACAGAAATAAGATTTTCCTGTTTGTATATTATTTTAAGAAGAAATAAAGTGAGCAATTATGGAAATGTAACTCTGGAGTGCTAGTGACAAGGAAGACATTGTGCCCCATTAAGCAAGGAAGAGAATCACAAAAGCTGACTTATAGATTTATCACTATGTGCCACTAAGATCTACTCTTTGCCTGTCTTTTATTTGATCACTAGCCTATGAGAATTGCCAAAAAATCAACGCAGGATCTTCTGGATGCTCACTCTCTCAGGCAGTCCAGGGAAATGGTGGAATCACTGTGCCTGGAGGTGTTCAATAACTCTGTGGATGTGGCACTGAGAGACATGGGCAGTGGGCATGGTGGGGTTGGGCTCATGGTTGGACTAGGTGATCTTAGGTGTCTTTTCCAATTTTAATGATTCTATGCTTCTACGATTTTGCATGGGGTTCCCTCAGTGTTCATTCTGGTAAGGAATGAAAACACTTGCAACACCTGTTCTTGTGAAATGATTAGTCTGTTGAGTGTTTGGTGGTAAGGTATGAATCACAACATTACACAGTGCTGTTTGCTTTCATAAAACATACATGATGCAGGAGGGGTCACATCAGCTATTTGCTTATCTTTCAGCTTGTTTAAAGACTAAACCACAGCCATGTTGGGATAAAACAACTGAGGTTAGATAGTGCTAGTAGCACTCTGTTAACTACTCTCCCCACTTACCACGAAAACCTCAGCACTGATACACTTCTGTGATATGTGCAGACCAGGAGAGTAATTGGAAAATGTATCTTCTGCAGCATCCCAGCTGACTCCTGCTGATGGGGCTGTGGCAAGGCCTGTGCTGCGTGGTCATGCGAGTAGTAAAACCAGGCTCTTGTCTCATATGGTCATGCTCCTCAGGGACACAACTGCTTGGAAAAGCATGGCGGCAGGGGGTTTAAAGCTGTGTCAGATGTACGCAGAGAAAATCGACTGACGTTGAGCACCCGATGACCTCAGGCTCCTCGAGCACCCAAAGCTGAGGTGGTCACTTGGCTTGTACTTTCAGCAGTGCCAGAGACATGTCTTAAATAACAGGGTTTTACAGCATTCTTGCTAGAGAAATGGTTCTTTATTACACTTCTGACTGATTTATAGGATCTATATGAAGGAAATAAGATTATAGATGTGTGCAATTGCATCTTCTCTAAACATACCCGAGCTAGCTCCTTCAGTGCTAGTGCCAAAGCAAGGAGCATCCTACAGCTCCAATCTGAGAAGCCATCTGAACCTGATTTAGCTACCTGATAGTCATCTTGTGCCCAGCTGAACCTGGGCTAGTCTCCACCTTTTAGATAGGAATCACAGAACCACAGAATAAAGTTGGAAAAGATCTCTAAGATTATCTAGTCCAAATAGTCAGCCTACCCCCACCACGCCCACTGCCCACGTCCCTCTGCCACATCCACACGGCTCTTGAACATCTCCAGGTACAGTGATTCTACCACTTCCCTGGGCAGCCTGTGCCACTGCTTCACTGCTCTTGCTGAGAAGAATTTTTTCCTAATATTCAGTCTTTGTACTACTAAATGGTGAGAGACAGACTCATGCTACTAATGGATTTATGCTGTGGTTTACTCTATCTTTTGGTTTATCTCTGCTTACATGCAGGATCTCTTGAACGTAGCAGTCTTCTGTGCTAATCGCCTCATGTTACACACACAATGCAGTGCCTATGGGACAGAGACATGCCCTAGGATACATGCAGTCTAAATCTTACCCAAGTTCCTTTGCATCTGCAATGTCTCTGTTGACATTTTTTGCAGAGCCCATTCTCTTCGTGAATGGAGGATGCTGTGTTTTTCAGAGTGTCTTTGCAAGTGGTACTGAACCTGAACCTCAGGGCCTTGAAGTGCAAACTTATGCAGCTTGAGCCAATAAAAATAAAATTCTAGCTCTTGAAGTAGTAGCAGCAGTCCTGTGGCCCACCCACTGCTCAGTGCTGCCGGAGAAATGCGCTGAACACATGTGTCTGGATGAGAATAAACCACTCTAGTGTGTGTGCTTCTTCCTGCACTGAGGTTTCCATCTGCTTTCACTAGTTCTGAAGGGATGTGGGCAGCAAGCCTCTTGAGTATGTGGAGATAACTGCACGCTTCCGCTCTGAAGAGCAAACAACTCCTTGATGATAAAATCTTTGATGACACACTGTGGTTTTCTGTGATAAAGGATTTCTTATGGCCTGTGCTATCTGCACATGGAAAAACTGCTGCCCTGGGCTCAAAATGCCTGCTTCCTGGCAAGGCAGGGAGATCTGCATATCTCATTGCAGAAAGAAATGGCAGCAGGTGGCAGGGAAGCATATGAGGACCCAGAGTGAGTTCATGCACTGAGATATTTGCCATATTTTGGCAACAGTGCACTCTTCTTTGTGTGTGTGTGTATGTATGTGTGTTGTATTGTAATGTTGAATGCAGAATTTAATACAGCACTTTCCAAAACAAACACACCCTCCCTTTTTGCGTCATATGAATTGTCTGTACCTGCTTCAATATAAAACATGATAAAGAATTAGGTCATACAGATGATGGAGAAAGTAAGTGACACGATTAAGAAAGATAGCTGCTGCTGTTCTGCTGAAGTTTTTTTGTTGAGCTACATGCACCACTATTAAGACAGATTTTGATAATGTTACTTTCTTGGAACATTAGACTCTTACCTCACATTTAATTCTCCTGCCATCTGTGAAATGCTCTTTTACATCTTCTCTCAAGATAATCTTATTTATAAACACAACATTAATCTTCATACTTATGAGTCAGAGGTATACCTCTCCAATCCAGGTCATCACCTTCTGTCCAAACAAAAACTTTGGCTGCCTCTTGGCACTCTCATGGGTGTCCATCTGTCAGCTCTAAAACAGCCTAACTGGAAGTGTACAATATCATCATTCTGCCTGTCATTCAGTTTATAGTCAACATACTGACATCGAGCTAATTTATTGTCCTATTAAAACACCAACAAAATCCTCCCCAAATGAAAAATAAAAAGCCCCAAAGATATTCAGAAACAATTCCGATATCTTATTTTTTAGCAGTTCTTTTATCTGTTAACTGGAAGCCACTTTGCTCACAAGATGGGATACCTATATCTAACAAGGCACCTCACTATCTCTCAAGTAATAATTTAAAACAAATAAAATAATAAATAAAACTAAAATAATAATAATAATAATAAATAATGGCACCCATTTCCTTATATTTTTTTGCCTACACATATCCTGGTTCATGCTTCAACTGTAAGCTTTTTGGAGCACGGGAGATTTTTTGTGTGCTGTGTTGTACAGCACTGAGCACATTTGAGTCCAAGTCTAAAACAAAGTCTTGATAACACTTCAAAAATTAAATCCACACAAATTCTATAAAGAGCAGTGTGGAATACTGTCTATTAAACAATAATGCAGGGTCAGAGCTTCATCATTTTTTAACTTGCTGGTTTTTGATTTTTTGCAATTATGTTAAAAAAAAGAAAAAAGCCATGGCCCTGCGTCCTTAATTTCGTTTTCACCCACAAAACAAACAAACAAACAAATAAACAAACAAATAAACAAACAAAAGCTGCCCTGAAAAAAATTGAAGAACTGAGTCTTCTGTGCTGATGCCCTACTGCTACCAAACACTGCAGGCATTTTTTGCCATTGCAGACACCTAGGCTCACAGACTGTCTGAAACTGCTAACCTGTTTCAAATTGTAGTGCTCAATATCTCTCTGAAATTTATCTTGAAAAACTGTGTTCAAAAATAATCTTTCTGGGCATTTCTCTGTAGTTTCAAGGCACAAATGCAGGCAAAGGGCCACTTAACACTTTGCTAATGATTATAACTTTTCACAATATCACTACTCTTTGGTTATTCAGAAGACAGACAGCGAAGTTTTATGCAAAATAGATGACCATGTGAACAAATATATGTTGGATATTGGAAACAATTTCTTCCCAGCAAGAGTGGTGAGGCAGTGGCCTCACCAGTTAAACCTCAGTTTAATAGACAGGCTGCCCAGGGAGGTGGTGCAGTCACCGTCCCTGGAGGTGTTCAGGAGCTGTGTGGATGTGGCACTGAGGGACGTGGGCAGTGGGCGTGGTGGGGGTGGGCTGGTGGTTAGACTGGGTGATATTCTCCAACCTTAATGATTCCATGATTCTATGATTCTATAGCATCACAACTCAAGCATCAGTGCACACTCTGGATAGACAGAACTGTTACGGTAGTAACCAAACCATGAATCCACATGATCTATAGTAAAGTGGGCTTGAATTTCAAGTGGTCTTGATATACTTGCTCTGGGCCATCAGCAAGCTTGCTTATATGCCTGGTTTCCTAGGCAGTGTGATCTATTATCTAGCTACTGAGCTGCTGCACCATATAGTTTGGGCTTTCCAAGCATCTTGTATTAAGATGTTTCCTGTATCTGATTTTCCATTTACATCCTCCTGGGATCAACTGACAAGAAATTAGAGAACATCAAGCCTTATTAAAAAAATCTCAACATGTTTGCAGATGGAAAGAAGAATTCTGCAAAAACTTGTCTGATTGCTTCTATGACAATTTAATGTGAGTCCCTTTCTTTATGGCTGCCCTGCTCTTCCCCTTATCCATCTTAATAGAGGATATTCCTGTGTCCATGGCCACTATGTCCATCTGTGCACTTCCTTTGCACAATTTCCAGGCTTCTTTCTCCTTCATTCTTACATTTGTATTAAAATTTTTTCCAAGTCACTGTAGATTAAAAACCTGACTCCTTTGCTCCAGCCTCCAGCACTGCCTGTCTTTGGCTCCTCTGTCACCATTACCTGGGCTTAGGTCAGATATTACATCCCTGTTTTAAAAGGTGTGCTATAAAACCACACTGAAGATTACTTTCAAAAAGAGGTTGTCATGGCTTTTGCTAACAAGAGAGACACCTGTAATCTCTCACAATCATTTCCTTCTTTACTTGTGAAAATCAGATAATTATACCAGCTTATTAGAGAACAGGCATCAGGTCCACAGGAAGATGTGGTCAGAGAAAACGTACCAGAGATTTGATGTTGCTCTTTGGAGCACTTTTCATGTTCACCAGGTGTATAGCAATACATCCCCTAGATCACCATTCACTGCTTTGGGTTTCTAAAGGCAGTTTCTGTCTGTACTCATGAAGGAGTTCAAAGGCACAGGGTCCTCTTGTGTTTTTCAGGTACGTGATCTCACTTTGGAAGCCCTGGGTTCAGGCAGAGGAATAAAATGGATAAGTTTATTTTCACTGCTGGGAATGAGTTGCGGTAACTCAGCAACAAAAGCTGGAAACACAAAAGATAGGACGGCTGCCCGCCCGCTTTGTAAACTCCATGCAGGTGGCTGAAAATAATACCTGAGCAAATATCACCAGTCACTTCTGAAATTTTCATTGTACGAACATTTGCTGTAGGTGGTTCACACATCTATTGGCGTTTGCTTGGCAAACAACCTGGTTTGGAACAAAAGAAAAAGACTCCCAAGGAACAATTATGCATTAATTAACCTTACAGATAATGTTATCAGCATTACTTTTTCTGCCATTTAGAACTGTAACACTGTTCTGTTTTAATCTTAACATTGACACCATGTGTGTAGCTATAGTGTTTAAAGGTAGTGAATTTTGTGGTCTGATGTTTTGAAGACCCCTTAGTAGCTTCCGGATGTCTTGTGGTCTTCACAAAACAAATGTTTTCAGCAGTTTGCAAGACTGTTTTGCAAAGGAAGTATCCAATTGCTCGGATAGCAAACTGCAGTGGTGTCTGTTCAGCTCCCTGATTCTCTTCCATTGGTGTGGGCAATCTTTTAATATTTGTGGATCCTCTATAAAATTGGAAATTGTCCTGTCCTCTGAGGATTGCCTGCAGAAAGGTGTAACATGGATATGTACTTATTCCCATAGGCAAGTAATTCATATTTTTGAAAACTGTGTTAGGATTAAAAAATCATTAATATGAAGTGAAGTGGTCTACAGAGTTGCCTGTGAAAAGCTTTCTTAGATGGAAAACATGGCCTTCAGCCTCACTGTTGATAGGTTGGGTGCTTGGGGAAGGAGTTATCAACTGCTTTATCCACAAATAAAGGGCTCTGCACCAAAACCTTGCACTGTTTTAGATTGCTTTGTCTTTCCCTGTTCAATCTCAGTCCTAAATGACTCTGGAGTTTTGGTGCAGGCCTGCCTTATGTATTACACAGTTCAGAATGCTTAATTAAGATGTTCAGGAAGAAAATTGTTTGCAGCTTGATTTTGAGAGGTCCACCAACAATTTCTTCTAATCCTTATAGCTCAGCACAAATGAGTCCCAATCCCTGAATGAGGCCTCTGCCTACCTTATAGTGAATAAGAAATAAAAAGATAATATGAAATACACTATACAATTATTTTTGGTAAAGATATGACAGACACTTCATAACACTTTAAAAGTTGTATGTTTCCCTGCACCCCACTTGGAGGCACTGTATTCTCAGGGCCTGCTTCGAGTGCTTGGAAGCATTCCTGTAGGATCAGACCTCTATAGTACCTGTACTCAAAGCCTACTTGAGAACCTCAAGTTAGTTTGATCTTTTCTGTCCTGAGGTAAGTGCTTTGTAAGTGAGAGAGCATGAGATCACTGCAATCTGCTTTTGTCCACTGTGCTTTCTTGGTATAGCTCTCCAGGTTGGTACTGCTTCCTGGGTGGCTTTTCCTAGCGCTCTGCCTGGACTCTAATTTTTCAACACGCTTTCCTCCTCACCTCTTGCACTAGAGGCTTGGTGGGTTGGATACCTACAGCTGTTCCCAGGGGTGAAGAGATAGGAGCCTTCCTCCTCTACGGCCTGTGGTTGCATCTGCCCCTCATGCGACTGTGCTGGCCTCTGGGAGAGGATGGAGCCAAGGCTCTTTGATCCATACATTGAGAGTAATGAAAAGGCAAGTCTCTCCCGCCTGCTCTGACTAGCACCGTGTAGTGATATTCCCAGGAGGTGATGCTCTGCCTTTAAAATAACTTTATTATGCATCTGCCAAATAGCCAGAGCCTCATGCTCGCAGATGTGAAAAGCAAGGTTTTTAATAGGAGAAATACAGCTCCTCTGGGAATAATTTCATCTCTGTCAACTGAAGCATTGCCCGTGCTAGCATTTAGAGATGTTCTTACTCCCTTTTTTAGAAGAAGAAAAACTGGCTCCTCAGGCCCCTTCTCAAAGGCTGAAAGCATTCAGGACCGCAGGGCTCTTCTCTTCCAACCAATAAATATTTTAAGTTTTGTGCTTTCTGTTGAAAATACATTCGCAGAAGCAAAGGCTGAACTCCAGACATAGCAGATCTTGCTCCTGAGGCCAGCCTCCTGTTGTGCTCCAGCACTTGGAGTTCTTGGATGAACATGAGCCCAAAATGTTGGGCATGACCCATGGGGCTGGCGAGGGGCTTCTGCAACAGAAGGGACTTAAGTAGCTCCATGAAATTTTAAGAAGATATTGTTCTAAACTAACTGGTGAAAATAGAAACATAGCAAGAAACAGTTCTAGCTCCACAGAGTTGTGATTATTTTTTTAATTCATAATTAAAAATATGTTGGGTAACGTTTTCCTTATTAGTTAGTTAGATGTTAGTTAGTCAGTTGTTTGTACTTAGCATTTACGTTCATCTTAGTTAGTAAAGCCCTAGAACACAGTAATTTATATTTCTCTCTTCTTCACAAGTGTCTCTGAGATTACTGGAAATGCTCACCTTGTTAAATATCCACCATAAATTAGGACTTTTAGGAGTTCTCAGGAAGAAAGCAGTGTGATTTTGGGAACCACTGCTAGCCAGTGTTCTGTATTCCATGAAAGCCGAATGTGTATGGATTTTGCTGCTTCATCAGCTTTCCCAGAAAAGGATATGCTCATGCCTTTGCAGTCACTATCTCATTAAAGACATTTCTCTCTAAATCTTTATGTTCATGTATGCGTGGCTTGTTTGCCACAGGCTTGGCTAGGCTGGATCTAGCCCTGTACACAGAGTGTTAATGCCACAGAATTCAGAGCTACCTCTAGGTGAACTAGGAGTGGCCTGTTTTCCCTTGATAAATACCAAGAGAATGGTAGATACCAGGTAAATACCAAGCTGTTTTCCTGGTGTGGTGGTGCTTTCTGAACAGGACATAAAGGAGATCTGGAAAAGTGCTGTGACGTCACTCAGGAAAACAGGAGAAATGATGTCCATGCTGGTGTCTTGACAACATGACAGGCTGGACACTTGTCTCCCTTTTCTGTGGTTCCTAAAAGCTTTGTTACCTTCTTCATAACACTGCTTTAAAACAATACATAGTCAAATTCAGATTCACCTTGGTGCTACCCAGCGCCATTAAGATCTTCACTCTGTTGAGAAACAGCACCATGGCAATAGGATGGCCACCTCAAATGTACGGACCCAAGCTGCATGTAGCTTTGGAATTGGAATCAAGCCCATACCTCATAGCTTGACACATCTTTCCCTCTCAGTGCCCCCTCCCAGCACCCGGCTCAGCAGTCTGCAGGCGTGAGTGCCATGGCTTTGTTCGCAGCACTGCTGGCCCTGTTTGCCCAGCTGGTGTCAGCTCAGATCATTCTTTGGGTTGGTCTGCAGAAAGATTTGCCTGAAAGGTTTGCATATTCCAAGAAACCGCAATGATTGAGTACACATGAAAGAAAGCATTATGATGAATAATCAGGACATAATCAATGATACCCATTTTGCATTATAAATGATGGCGCTTATACTCAACAGCTTTTAGGCAGAGTGTGGGTGTGACAGTTTGAAAAACAGAGTTTAGTATGACATGAGAGCTGTCAACTCCTAAATGCAGTAATTAATGACCCGCTGAGCATGTGGATTTTAAATGTGTCACTTATTTTTCTGAAATATCTCAAGAGTAAAAAAATATTTGCAATTTATCATTAATAAAAAAACTGAGAATGAGAATACACACGAGCAATGAGAAATCACAGTAAAGGTCATGGCAAAAACACTTCATGCTTTTATTGGTAATAGGAAAAAAATCAGACCTCTCTCCAAGATTTCTTTCAGTCGACATCCTCTTCAGTGTATCATTTTAGAGGTAGAGGTATACAGGGATTGGCTATATTTTAGAATATTGTCTCCAAGACTAACACTGGCAGCTTAAAACCAAGACTCAAAAGAAAGGCTTTATTCTGTTGCATGCCTGACGCTAATCCTGCAATATCTCAATGTGTACAACCCTTCTTGTTGGACTTGATTGGTATCAAAAAAGGACAGATCTCGTTTTTGAATGAAGCTTAATAAAGCATCAGTTTTCAAGTGTTAAGCCTCACAAGAAAACCAGGCCTACCATTGCTTTCTTGCTGTGCTCCTGCCTGCATCTCATCCATTAACTAAAGCTGATTAACCATTGCAGCTGTGCTATTTTTTTTATCATTTCATTGTTCGGCAATAACTCATACAGCATGGAAAATGGACAAAATTCTTCTCCACCAGAGTCCTTTAAATACATTCTTCTATTTAATGTATTAAATACATTAAATAGAAGAATGTATTTAAAACTATCAGTACTCTGAGTTATGTAATGCTTATGTATAGTACAATCACCTGCCCACTCCCACCATGCCTACTGCCCACGTCCCTCAGTGCCACATCCACAGGCTCACGAATGCTCCAGGGACGGTGACTGCACCACTTTCATGTGCAGCCTGTGCCATTGCCTCACTGCTCTTGCTGAGAAGAATTTCCATCTTGAACCTCCCCTGGCACAACTTGAGGCTGTTTTTCTCATCCTGTCACTGTAATCTGGGAGAAGATGCTGACACCCACCTCACCACAACCTCCTTTCAGGTGGTTGTAGAGAGCAGTGAGGTCTCCCTTGAACATCCTCTTTTCTAGACTGAACCATCCCAGTTCCCTCAGCCAACCCCCCAAGACCTGTGTATGTCCAAGTGCATTCTTGGCTGGTGCACTGCACATGTCAATGACTACAGCAAACTAAAGTCCAATCCTCCCCTTCTAAAATGCATTAAAAAAACAAGGTAACAAGTGGGTTGTAACTGTTCTTGTAAACCAAGATGGCTCCTGATGGGTGAAATGAATACTTGGGATACTTCCAAATTGGTGCTGATATGTCAGTGACAGCATACACAGTCCTTCATTGTCTCCCTCAGACAACACTATGCATTTCTGTTTTGGTACAGTAAATCTTACCTTTGATATAGTTTTGAGTCCTGAATGTTTAAAATAAACAAGACGCAGAAAAGGTGCAGTTTAATCTCTCTATTGACAGCTGAAATACAGTGTGAAGTTCAAGAGATTATAATTTAACAAAGACCATTTCCTAAGTGTTAAGATTGTATCTACTCCATACATGCATGATGAAATCTCATGTAGGTGCTTTAATAAATGAAAGAAAATATGTATTAACATGTTGTCTGGGCCCTTTGAACCAGGAATCATAATCACAAAAAAATCAGAAAGTACTGTTTTGTTCAGACCTTTGTCTTGCAGTGTTCATGCAACCAATAATAGTGATTTTGTCAGATCGTTGTAATAAGATTTCCATACAGATTAGTGCATTGCACATCTTGAATTGATAGGTGGATGTTTCCTTCCAGGGATGAATAAGGAATGCAGATGTACTTCTTCAATCTCCTTCTCTGTCTTCAGTGAGCCCTCCTCTGCCAGGTACGTCTGATTCCAACCTTTAACTTCTAGCAAGGAGCTGGGTCTGAGCACTACTTTGTGGAGCCAGGAGTTGAACTTGATGATCCTTATGGATCCCTTCCAACTTGGGATTTCCTATGATTCTATTGTTTGTCCTGCTTTCTCAAGACTGTTTTTCAAATTGAACCGGTAAAAAGAGAATGAAGAACGTTTTAGATACTACACATTACCAATGAGTGTAATACAAAAGCATCAATAACATTTTAACCTGCACATTTACTTGACATCTTTTGCTATTGTTTTTATGACTCTTTCCCGGCATCTTTGATCATCATGGCAGTCATTCCTGCATATTCACGACCTTTTTAGTCTCTGTGGAGGGTTACTCTCGGTTATCTGCCAAGCTGGCCGTGGCACTGGACTAGATGCAAGCACAGATGCATGAAGAATGACTCCCCTGGAGAGGTGCCACTTCAGCAGAGGAGGCAGGTTGAGAGGGGAGTGGAAGCAAGAGTCTTGCCTAGGGTCAGGAAACTGTCACATGGCAGAGGCCAGAAATGTAATCCAGTTTTCTGAAGTCTCCAGTAAATATTTGTACAGGGCAGTCCCGTACTGAGGTAAGCTCTCATTTGCTTTATTTAGGGGATTTATTATGTGGAATCATCATGTATAATCAGTCCTGGTACATGGCTGAAAAGTGCAGGGCAGACAGCGGGGAAGTTTGTGCTAGTGAGCAAGCTAAGTTTAGAAAACTGTTCTAATTCACCTCTATATGTGAGTTACTTTATTAGTTTGAATCATATGGAAGAAAAATGCATCAGCTATAAAATAAACAAAAAAAGCATAAAAACACTGGTGTAACAGAAAAGATATAATTTGATAAACATAATTCATAAGGCTGGTGTTGGTTGCTCATTGTGGAAATATACTCCTTCAACAGTAGGATGCAAATGCAAAATATTAATGAAGTCTAAACTCCTGTCAGCTACAGATTGACTCAGAGATCCATTGAGGTGGTCAAAAGCCTTCTGACAAATTTCAGCAGGGCTCATACCAGAATCATGTATCTGTGCACAAATAGACGACTGCACCTTATGCAGCAGAGAGCAGAATTAATTTCTTCATGTGCTGAAGGATGAGTTATACCATGTAGTCTGTATGATAGAAGACTGTCAGCTCTGGCTTATGCCTTTTTGCCAGCTCCTCAAATTCGTGGCTCTATATGCTAGTGTGTGGTATCTTCTAACTAGTTATTAAGTGTGCCTTTTTTTTTTTTTTTTTTTTAAATACAGTAATTTTCATTGTAAACCCTCAGAAATGTCCCTTACTCTGGAAAGCTGGAGGATATGTCTAACTCAAATATTATTTTTTTATTCCATTCTTTTCTTACTTGATCTGGTGCTTTCATTTCAGTTTCAGTAACTTGCAATTACACTTTGGGAAATAATCCTCCAGAGGAGCATACTGTATAGTTTAAAAAAATTTCTCCTAGAATGTCAATGGAATAATTTTACTTTGGAATAGCTTACAAGGGCTTTTTATTGCATTCCCTATTCAGATAAATTCAGCCTATGCAGCATAACCTGTATCTCTTAAGTTAGGGCCGAGTTTCCCTCTGATTTCAATTAATTATGGTCAGTGAAGACCAAATAGGATTTTGATACATTGTCTTACAGCCTTGAGTGGACTTTAAAGAAGCTCAGAGTCACTTTAAAGAAGCTCAGAGTCACTCTCTTGTCTAATTTTTCAGATGTATAAGCCATTTCTCACTGTCTTGTAAATAATACAGTGGATCTACTATAATGCAAGATAACTTGGACTTCAGGTCTTCCTTTTGATGACTATTGTAGCCCTGACTAATGGCTGAGAAGGTCAGATAAGGCTTCTGAGTAACTGGCAGCATTGTGTGCAGGTACTGGCACGAGTGCCTGCATTGATATTAATGTCACATTGCCCTCATTAAGATGCAGTGTCTGATAATTCATTTTGTTTAGAACTTTGCAAAAATCACATGCTTGAGGTTTTGATTGAATGCAGTTGTGCTGACTGTTTCTTTGTCTTCTATTCAGCATGAAGATCAGTGACTTTTCTTCACCGTCCTGTTTCATGTTTGCCTTCTCCTGTTGAATCATAGGCAAGTAATCACAAAAGCCTTCTTCATGATCCCAGTTCTCTACTAACCTGGCAGGGACATGATCAGTGGGATGGATGTTCCATATCTCATTATAATGTGTAGCTACACCAAGCATCAGAATCTGAATGAAAATTCCAGCTATTTGCTTGAAAGATAACCGTGATGTGAAGCTTAGGGTTTTTTTGTTTTTTTTTTTTTTCCCCTTGCTCAATGCTTGCAAGTCAGAAAACAGCAACAACAAAACCTTTTCGGAATGTGTCTGAGTAGCTGAAGAATTCAATGGGAATTCTGTGCTGTGCCATGCTGTGCTACGTTAGCCCAGCCTGATATTTCCCACACATTTTTCCACATATTTCATTGCAGCACTTTGTTGCACTGCCTTATTCTGGTTCCTTTTGCAGGATTCTGCTTTATGGCAATGATTAGGCTCATGTGCTGGAGAATCCCATACTGGTTCCTGTGTCCAGCCTGATCTCAGCCTGATCTAGTTGGACCTCCTCTAAGCAAAGGATTGGCCTAGAGTCTCCTAAGGTCCCTTCCAACCTGATTTATTCCAGGATTCTGTAAAATCGTACATTCTTTTCTCCCTCAGAGGTATTATAGTGGAGCATACTCACGCATAATTAGCTGTAAAACTCAACAACATTAGTAAGGACATCTTTATCCTGTTGGAAGCTAGAAAAACTTAGCAGCAGTATAGGCTGTCTGATCAACCATTCAAAAAATGGTGGAACTTTGAGGAAGAACATATGTTTTTTACACAATAGCTTCCCCTTTCTATTTGGTGAAGGTGGAATGACATGAGATTTATCTTCCACTGCAAACCTTGCCAAAGACATGTCAGAGTTTAACCACAGGAGTACAGTAACTGGAACATCATGGGTTAAGTCATTGCTGAGCTCATTTAGAGTCTTTTTAGACTCTGTCAGTCCTGAATGACAGTACCAAGAGAATCCAAGGGAGACCAGCTTACTGACTTGGCTATCTAGCTGAGGTCTACCTCTTTGATACGATGCCCAGGGCAGTATGTTCTGCAAAATAATTCTCTGGAGAGGCTTCCAAATGTTGGTGAATGCATCCTGTTATCCCCTTTTTGGCCTGAAGCATTTAGTAAGCAGTTTGGGCCCCGCCAGGTGTTTTCTATTAGAAACTGAGGCTAGAATCAATCTCTTATGTCTTTGGATCAAGCAAGAGTAGCATCTTTGTAACAGATTCAAGCCATGCCTTGAAAACTCACTTTCTCAATTTTTCTTCTGTGTCACAGCCACAAAGCCTGTGTTTGGTGCTTCCTTACTGCCTTCTTTGTTAGATTTTCTGTTGTTATTTTATTTTTTCAACTTTCTTCCCTGAATTCCTAGAAAAGAGGAAAATAAATGTCAGTTCCACTGACAGTTAGTAGCCAAACCTCTGCATGTTCTCTATCAGTACCAAATGCCTTTATGACATATATTTTCTACTTAGGACTAACTCTATGAGAATGCTTGATCAGCAGTGGGTGCTCTCAAACTCGTAGTCACCTGACTCCATAAATGAACTTTATAACTCCTTTATGCACTTCTACATCGAACCTGGGCATTAATTACACTTATCACTAATGCAATATGTAACAGCATTTTTGTCATGTTGCAGATTTAAAGCATACTATGCTTTCTCTTGCGCTAATTGCTTTTCTAATATACAAACTGTCACCCAAGCCGACTCTGCAGACATATCAGGGTTGTGGTTCCCTGCACTGCTGGCAGTGCAAAAAATGTGTAAAAGCATCAACACTGTCTGGAGAAGGCTGTGGAATACAATTGTAGAATCACAGAATCATTAAGGTTGGAAAGACTACTAAGATCACCGAGTCCAACTTCAACCCACCCACCACGCCCACTGCCCACATCCCTCAGTGCCACATCCACCCAATTCCTGAACGCCTCCAGGGACAGTGATTCCACCACCTCCCTGGCAGCCTGTGCCACTGCCTCTCCACTCCTTCTGAGAAGAAATTTCTCCTAATATCCAACCTGAATCTCCCCTGGCACAACTTGAGACCATTCCATTTCAACCTGCTGATGGTTATGCAGGAGAAGAGGCTGATCTCCACCTTGCCACAACCTCCTTTAAGGAGGAATAAGATCTCCCCTGGGCCTCCTCTTCTCTAGACTGAGGAACCCCAACTCCCTCATCTGCTCCCTGTCAGGATTGTGCTTGAGACCCTGCACAGCTCTGCTGCTCTTCTCTGGACACATTCCAGGGCCTCAATGTCTCTCTTGTAGTGAGGAGCTCAAAACTGAACACAGCACTTGAAGTGCAGCCTCACCAGTGCAGAGTGCAGAGGGATGATCACCTTCTTGCTCCTGCTGGCTGCATTCGTGTATCTCTGCTCTGTGAAAGGAAATGCAGTTTCGGCAGAAATTAAATACTCCAGAAAAAAAGCATGCTGCCATGCTCATGCCCTCCCTTTTGTGCAGTTTTGTTGTCCAAGGAGGGAATGAGCACTCCCCAGAGGGCTGCTGAGATGATCTGACAGCATGCCAGCTGACGTGGGGTGGGAGCTCTGCCTGGAGCAATGGGAGTAATGGGAGCGATGGGATTTTCAGATGGGCAAGGCAGTGGGCTCTGTTTTGGTGTTTCACTTCAAAGAGTGCTGGTTGATCAGGTGAACTGCGAATTTGGTGTTTGATGAACACTGGCTGAAGAAAAAGCAATCAGATAGATGATTACAGCAGTGGATTTTCTCAGACTACTCTTGTCTACATAAATGATTCTGTTTTGCATCTGCTGTAAGCAGCAGTAAACCTAGATTAGAAAACAATGCAACACCCTTGAAAACCAAATGAGGCCTCTTTCTTCTGAAGATGACAGTTGAGTCTATTTTTTTATGATGTCTTTTAAGGCTGCTAAATTGTTCTCTAATCCTTACCTCAGGGCTAAAAGCCTTTCAAGAGAACAAACATATGTAATATCAAAAAGAAAAGGTCTGTGCTGCACACTCTCCAAGGCAGCTTGTGCACAGACAGCTCCACAGAGGTTGCATTCAGATGAGCAAATGTGACAGAATTGCATTCAGTAATAACAATATCCTCAATCAAAGGCATCAGCTGCTCTCATATGCACTAAGCCTGACTTCTGAAGTCTTTGAAAGAATGAAAATTGGCACATGTGGACACTGCACAGCATTTGCAAGGAGGTTTGTGAGTATCTTCACAATATCAGAGAAACATTTGTATGGGAGAATTTGAGAGATTTCACCTTTCTGGCCTTCACTATTAGAGAAATTAACCCCTTTTTTATTTTCTACATGACTAGGTTTTGCTATTTTGTAGTAGATAGATTAATTGAGAATGTTAGCAGAGAGATTTTATAACACATATATAATCATAGAATCATAGAAACATGGAATCATGGAACGGCTTGGGATGGAAGGGACCCCACGGATCATCAAGTTCCAACTCCCCTGCCACAGGCAGGGCCACCAATTTCCAGAATATAGTCAGAGTTCAATCTCACTGATCTCAGAAACTTAATTTACCTGAAAAAAAAAATAATATATATTTATATATATTGTTTTATTTACTTAAACTTGATTTTTACCATAAACTACCCAAAGAAATCTTTCTGCTCTCCAGAACTGGAGCTTGACCTATTCTGGAAGACTAGCCAGCTTTTGGTTTTCAGTAGTCTCTGGGCAAAATCATAACAAAAATGCCTCCGGATAACACCTTTAAAAAAGTATTTAAATGTGAAATATTTAAATTGCATGTATTATTAATAGTACTGCACGGGTAGATCTCTGCGAAGAGCTGTAAGATAGGGCTCCTTTAGGATTCTTCTGCTTCATGAGGGGCTGGCTGGGAAAGGTGATCAGGCTGTTGGTGAGAGACTATGGGCAAAAGTGTAAATTGTCCTTCCAGAACCAAGTGAGCAGACTTTAAACCCAAAGTTGTACTTGATCCAACTGGGCATGATATGTGGTGGGACAACCCCATCCCCTGACCTCTTAGTGATGAGTTCCTGGCTCAGGCTCTCCTCGCTGTGGGTGCATATTTGCTTTCTGATGCATCCTGCAGTGTTCACTGGAGGGCTTCTGTCTTGGTAAACCTTTTTGCCAGTAAAACCACTTATGAGAACATGAGTTCAAGTGGTCATAGAATCATACATTCACAGAATGGCTGGGGTTCGAAAGGACCTCGGAGATCATCTAGTTTCCACCATCTGCTGTAGGCAGGGCTGCCAACCACTAAATCAGGAACTAGGTCATAGGAAATTCATTTAAATAGTCAAATGAATTTTCATGGGAATTTTCTGTTGCATTTACCCAGAATTTAAAAAATCAATAATTATGTAATGAGTAGCTCCATTTGCCCAGGAAGTGAAAGCTACTCACAGATAGAGTAATAATCAGAGTATACGTTCACTTTTCTAAATATATATTTAACATCATTTGGAAAAACAAACAGTGACACGAGGCTTTGGAGCAGACCCTGAGTATGTTTCCTGGCTGTCTCTTCTCAACACAATGCGTAAGTCTAAGGAAGCGATGCTTTGGAATGAAGTGTCTTGTCTTTGCCTTATGATATTGAACTCATCTGGGATTTGGTGCTGCGCATGTAACTCTTGTATGCATTTACCACACAGACAAGTAGATCTCACATGAATGATAGACACAACGACTGCTCTGCTCTTTCTGGCCAACAATGTGAGAATATTCATATCGTTCCTCCTAAAAATGATTGCAAAACTCTTCCAGTGGGCTCCAGCTATAAGGTTTTCTGTATTTACATTGTGGATGAATCAGTTTGTGTTCTAATGTCTTTGCAGAGATAAATTAATTTCTGTGCAGGGAGAAAAGAAAAAGAAAATTCACTGAAGATGAGTAAAAAGCAAGAGCAGTGCTAGCCACAGTAGGACACTGCTTTGCTCAGCATGTCTAAGATGAAATCGAATTATTTCAAAAACAAAAGCAAGGCCAAGACCCTCACTGATGTGCCTGTGCATCCTTTTGAGTTATTCCACTCATACATCCTTCTTGCCCTGAATTTTGGAAATGGTTTAGCAGAAATAGAAGGCACAAAAAAAGACAGTAGAGAATCAGTGCTCATTTAATTCTTTTTTTAAACTTTTTTAAGCATGGGTAAGATGTAGGTGTCCCTAGAGATGTTTGAAAGATTGGGAAGAGAGTCAGAACCCTGTGTCATCCCAGGGATCTGATGGTGGGGTGACAGCACCAGGGCCACTCACATATCTTGGGCTCTGTTGATGGAAACAGCTAATTCACCTAAAACAAGATGTTGTAGTTCTCAGCTAGGAGCTGAATCATAGAACCACAGAATCATTAAGGTTGGAAAAGACCTCTACGATCACTGAGTCCAACCACCAGCCCACCCCCACCACGCCCACTGCCCACATCCCTCAGTGCCACATCCACACGGCTCCTGAACACCTCCAGGGACGGTGACTCCACCACTGCCCTCGGCAGCCTGTGCCACTGCCTCACTGTACACATGCTAATATCCAAGAATGACTATTTTGCTTTAATTTTACATCCTCTCTTAGTTGGTATTAATTTTTAAAGTAGACAGGTTTTTAGAGTTGTGGAAGTCTAAGAAATTCAAAACAGAGCCCCAGAGATTTACATCCCAAATTACTGCTATTGACATGGTCACAAATTAACCACTTCTGTCTCTTTGCTGGTAATTTGTCTACCCACAGAAATGCACATCTATCCCCCTTGGGTCTTTGTTAAATTTAATATGGGAAAGAGCTGATCGGTTCACTTGTTTAAAAAAAGCAGCAGTAAGTTTTCACTCCCCCAGTTTCCCTCAAATAAAATCAACATTTAAGGAGAAAAAAGAAAGAAGTAGAACAAAACAAAGCAAAACAAAACAAACAAAAAAAAAAAAAAGGAAAAAGAAAAAAAAAAGAAGAACAAAAAAAGAACAGTTTTGCTGTCTGTATGTGACTCCAGCACTCATGCAGTGAGTGACGGTAATCACCATCTGTTAAACATATTGCTTAAAATATCTTATTGCTTATGTTTTTATATGATATATATATTACATTCTGAACTCCTAAAGAAAAATAGAACAACATTCTCAAATTCTATCATAGTGATTTCAATGGTTCTACACCATTAGTGCTGCTAAAAAACAGGATATGATATGCAGATTTTTTTCAATTAATGAGCAACAACCTCCAGAAATCTCATTTTTTGACCCATTTGGTTGTGTGGGATTTTGGAAATTTGTATAAAGAGAGACAGAGTTTTCTCTCAAAATCTGCACGTTGATTAAAGTCAATGGCTATTTTAAAACTAGCACATTTTATGCAGCAATCGAATGAATTTTATGCAGATGAATCAATAGCTTAAAATCATCACCCCTCTCAGAATCAAATTAAAGTGTTTTTCCGAGAGTGCATTCACGATATTTTGCTGCATTTGCCTGGCCTGGTCAGTAGATGTTGCTAGGTGTCCGTGTTAGTGGTCTTTTTGGCTGATTCAGCCATACAACTCCACAGATATAATAGAACGGTCGTATCCGTAATAACCTAAGTAGTTACTTCCCTCGGTTTATAAACGCTAGCAACAAAAAAGCCCCCTCTGCCTTCATTTTTTGATAAAGCTGTGCCCTCCCGTTATTATGGATGCTAGTGAGCAAAGCAGATCATCCGATCACTGCCTTTCAAGAAAAGATGTTTCCAAAGAATGTAGTGATTTGTTTGGATACTGGGAGGATTTGGGGCTAGTGAGGGAAAAATACTTAACAACCTTGAAAAACATGGAAGTGTGGAGTAGAGTGCTTATTTAACTAAATCAGTACTAAATATAGCAGTGAGTGTTGCCAGCCAAAATGCCCTCCCGCTTTGCTGAAACCTACTGGAATGTTTTGTGTCAGAAACAGTGCAGTTCTTCACAACGTGTGCACTCACTGTGGGTGGAATTCCTCCAGCCGGGCTGCGGCTGCCTCAAGGTCCGGGTGTAATGGAAGCCAGCAGCTCGGCTCTGCCAAATATGATCCATCCCATCCCGAGACAGGTGGTGAAGATGGGCAGGATGAACCCACCTGGGCACGTGTCTGCCTCTGCTGACGACAGAGGAAGCCCAAAGGTTTGGTTTACTTAAGGTCTGACCTCTGGAAGATTGAAATTAGTTGAAGTGAGGCTGAGCTTTCTGTAAAAAAATGCTGGTACATGGCAGCTAGTGCTTTTCTCTCCTTCTTACACATTCTCATGTTAAAAACGTTGAAACAAAATGTGCTGTTCTTTTTTGATGACTGTATTTCCTAAAACAACTAACTGGGGCTATTTGTTCAAAGTTCTCAGCGGTAGGGGAAAGAGGAAAAGAGAAAGAATAAAGATTTCTGACCAGGGGAACAAGGAAAGAATGGAAAAGAGAAAAGCTTGGAGGAAAACTTGGGCAGAAACATAAAATACCCGGAATAAATCTGAAAACTTGGAATGAAACATATTTTTTTGATTAAACTGTATCTGTCTGATGAAAACCAGCATCTCTATTCCTCTCAAAAGCAGCTATCATCAGAAAGAGTTCACTGCATTGGGCTATATGAATGTTTTAATTTATCACTTTTCTTTACTTTAAAAATATAATTTCTGTCTTCTTTCCTGCACTAGAAGGATAGTTTACATGAATCAACCTGAAAGATGGGAAAAATCTGAAACCACACTCTTTCATTTGTTCATGTATATATTTAACTACCACATGTACAGAAGTGAAGATGATTAGGAAAAAGTGTGCATTATAGGGCTGGTAATTACAACATCCATCAGACAAATAATCACAGCATTCAAAAATTGGTATAACTTCTTTCAGTAATGTCCACTTGCATTGCTCTCCATTGTTCTTTTTCTATGGGGACCATGAGGATATGTGCTCTGCATCCCACAAGGAGTTTGAGACCACCTTCTGCAAAAGTTCCTCTAAAAATATCCACTTTGCTGCAGAATTTAATCTGGGGGCGACTGTTTCTCTTCCACTGGTGGAAGAAAGGGAAACAATATTGTCTGGTGTTTGTTTTAAGCCTGCAATATGTGGGTTTCTGGTCTATATTCAAAAGGTCTGCTAAAGGTAACGGAATCTATCAAACACAAGGAACTGAAAACCACTTGCCTATGACGTTTGTATATCAGCAAGAAAAATAAGGACATTTTCTCTCTTATTTTGTATTTTCCCAAGGTGACAAAGAACCTAAAATTTGGCTGCCCACCACCATCCCCTGCCCACTGTTCTGGCCATCACCTCCCTCTGTGCATGGGTGACAGAACTCAGCAGCCCACGGGGTGCTGCTGGGACCGTGCAGCCACCAGTGCTGCTGCACAGGCTTGGGGCTGCCCTGGGGAGCAGCTGACTGCCTGCTTCCCAAAACCACCAGGGTCTGCTTCCCAAAATTGCTGAGCACAACGTTTTTTCCCAGACCTCCTGACTCTTCAATTCACCTACCTTTGCAAAGCAGCAAAAAATATGCTACGGACAGCCATGCCCACATCGTATTTATACTGCACTTATTTTTATTGTTAAAATTGAAAGAAGGGGAAGGAAAAATGAAAATTCCCATCCCTAACTGAATTTTGCATGTATGGAGAGATCTCTACAGATTAAAATGCGTTGAGTCTCCACACAGTTAACAACATGTCACTTCGTGAGAGAATTTTCATAATTAATGAACTGGTTCAATTTGCTCTGCCTCTTGACTTTGATTAATACATTTTTGAGTGTTCCCACTGGGACTCTGTCCAGTTTGTTTAGTAAGCTCTTATGTCTATATCCAGTTCATGTGCATGGATCAAAGTGTTGGCACCAAGCACTGGCAATATTAGGCTATGGTACAGCCATTCTGACTCCACTTAAAAAGAAGATAGAAATATATCTTAAAACAAGTTCTTTGTGACTCATTAAAAAAAAAGGAGGGGGAAGGGGGGAAGAAATTTCACACCGTATTGTGTGGAACTGCTGTGATTTAAAAGTTCATCTCACGCAAGCTTTGCCAATTAAAGAGTTATTTATCAATCTGAACTGTAATTGTGTGCACCCAAACTGGCAATTTGTTCGATATTAAGCAGTGAGCTGCAAAACTCCCATAATTAACCAACCTAATGAACATCAGCCTCTTCTGCCCAGATGCTGCGGGGCATGTGACACGTTGGGTATGGGTGCACGGACGTTGCTCTACTTGGGTTGTGCTGGCCCCATCCGAAGACCAACATGTGACGCTGAAGCACTTCTCCAGCTCTATTTCCTAGGGTAAATGCCATCCCCAGGCAGCTGGAGGCATGAAATGGATCAGTGATAGACACCATCGCTGACAGACAGCCCCTGGGAAATCCTTTGTCGGAAGAAAATCTGAGAAGGCTCCAATTGGGTTTCCATTTAGCGCTGTGTGTGCATCCATATCAGCCCTGGGCTCACGGTGCTGAGCTTCCAAAGTGTGGCAGTTGGAGAAGTGTATCTGGAGCCTACAGAGTTTAAATTAATTGGAGGAATTCCCCAGAGCTCAATCTCTGCTTTCCCCTGGGGCGGTGGGGAGCAGGCAGTTAATCACCAGCAGTAACGAAGTGTCATGCCTGCTGCCCTGGTTTTGTTCAGACGTTACAAGGCTGAGCGATATTGGATAATGAACAATGGGAGACAAGCTGATGGAAACACAGAGAAAGCTGGCAGATTTAAGTGCTCATTGTTCAGCCAGGAGTAGGAGAACTGCCACAGAAGAAATGTATTCTTTTAAACTTTTCTCATGGGTTTCTTGCTCCCGTAAGACTCCAGTGGGTTTTGTTGCTCTACTCCTGCTCTGTGAGGATACCTGGGTCATGTTTGTGTCTATCAGCTCCATCTGCAGCATTTATCTTAACAATTTATATCTTGTCGTTTAAGCACTCTTAAGCAGTCTTTTGCCCAGTGAAAAAAAAATGCGTGTAATGTGCTTTACACGATAAATAAATCCTGCGAAAAATTGGCAGAGGTGAGCCTTCATTCAAGTCAGTGCTTTTAGTCACATGCTTATTTTCATTACATACCTTACATGTGACTTACCAGCAAATCATGAGTGTGTTAATGGCTGTTTTCCTTTGCCACATACTGCAAGATGTGCAAACCCAAACCACTCATTAAACCAAGCAGACAGTCTAGCACAGTGTCCACACAGATTTGCCTACCGGTAGCTTGCACTCTTCAGGGATTCTTCCCTTTCAGATCCTGGTCTGCAAGCACATTCAGTCCTGGGGGTACTCAGTTAACTCTGATAACATGAATGAAATACAGCTCTGCGTTTTCACAGAATTGTAGAATCGTGAAATCGTTCATCTTGGAAATGACCACTAAGACCATTTAGCCCAACTACCCTAGTCCAAAACAGCGTGCAGTATAGAGTAGCTCACCTACCTGAAGTAATTTTTTTTCACTTTCTTTTATGCATAGTATATAAGAGTACTGAAACAGAATGCAAACAGAAGTGCTTTCTTGTTTTCTATTTTTATTTATTTGGCAGGTATTTAGCAAAGGTTTGTTTTACTCTTTGCCCTGACTACTGATCAACCACTCAGTTTCTCCTCTCTTCTACACTTCCAAATACTACAGGGTATTCAAAAAATGAGAACAAGAAAAAATGAGGAAAACACAGTGCTGTCAGAAAGACTCAGAATCAGATGTGAAAGTTAGAAGTAGAACTTCTTTTAACAAACTGGTTAGTTATCCAATGTATGTTCTGCCTGTAGCAAGTCCTCATAGAACTCCAGGGTTTGCTGGCAACAGTCTCCCAGTCCAGCAGCAGAGGGAGGGCTGCGAATTTGAGCTGTCTTGCCAGGTCATTTATTTTCTTTCAATCTATTGGTGTACAGCGTCTCACACTGTAGTTTGCATTTGCAGTAGAAACTACTTCTAGGGGGATTCTACTTTCTTGTTTCTCTGTTTAGCAATATATCCTCTTCTTATAACTTTTTTTCCCCATCATTTTGGCCAGTGGCAACCCAATTTGGTAATGGAGAACTTTTAGAAGGTGGGGAAAATTAGCTCCTTGTCCTGTACTTAAGCCCATTAGAAATATATAAGTAAACCCAAAGACAGTGCTGCTGTTGAATATGTAGGAACTGCAGCTTATGGGATGACCGCTGGGGTACATGCATGACTTCTTGGCTGAGAATGGGGTTTGTAAGGGGCCAAATTCAGGAATTGTATGATGTGTCCTCTTTGAGTTCTGTATTAAGAGAATGAGATTTTAGAGGTCCCCTGTTCAAGGTCTCATCTCACCATAAGGCAGGTGTAGTCACTTTACCTGCATTGCTCTCTGGCATTTACCATTGACCCCAGTCCCATCGTCTTCACTTCCTCCCAGTCCAGGCCCAGTGAGGCCCAGTTCTGCTCACTGCATGGCCAGCCCTCTTCCCAGCGTGGGTTGGTGTTGGATCTCTCCATCCATTATTTGTGTGTGCTAGAACAGTGCTGTAGTGGATCAGATTGCATCCTGTACTTTTTACTCCAGAATACATTCACATCTGTCTTTTGTCCATTGGAGAATTGAAATGCTGAGAAAACTCTCAACAATCTTCTGGTCTTCCAAAAAATTTGATGTTGCTTTCAGTATTATTGCCACCTTTTTGTAGGCTCCTCCTCCTAAAGAAAACATGAGGGGTTAGAGCAGATAGAGTTTTAAAAAGGGGAAATACCAAGCTATTTAAGAGAAGAGGAAAATTGGCATTGATTACTGGAAAAGCCAATGAAGTCCTGGAAACAAAATTAACAAGGCTGCTGTCTCATCTGATACAAGAAGCAGGGAGGCAGGAAGGGAGCACAAATTAAACTAGCAGATGCAAGATTTACAGTCGACATTGGCATGCCAGCCCAGTGTGGGGTGAAGCTGGGGGGCCCACTGTCACAGAGCTGTGGTGACAATAGATATTTGTCATGTTCATAAGAACAAATGGGATGCCGGCATGCTACCTCCATCCCAGCCCCTATGTCTCCAAGGGAGGTGCTGGCACATGAAAAACTCTGGTTTTATGCTCCAGTAGCAGGCGCCTGCTACTGGCTGTTGCCAGAACAAGATATTAGGTTAAATGAACATTTTATCTGACCCAGTACAGAAATCTTTCGGAGTGTTATGAGGAAGACAAGCTGTGCAGTTGTGCAGGTGCCACTGCATACAAAAGCAGACAAAGACAAATTCCAGTACTGGAAGACTAAGGCCAGGACCTGGCACTGCTCTAACATCTGTGAACATCTATAGTTTGCACCCTGCTTCTAAATCATGCTGGGAAAGCCTGCAATGCCCTTCAGAAGTTGAAATGTTGCTTTTCTGATTTGTGCACCTAATCCTGCTGAGGGCTTTGGCAGATGGTGATTCCACGAAGAGGTCCAAACCCATTTAAGTCAGTACATTTAAGGTGCTGTCATTTAAAATTACAGGAAATCCCAAATCTGGTTTGGCTGGTGAAGCTTCTCTAAATGAATTGAAGAGTAAGTGGGACAGTGAAATACTGCGAAGCAGATTAGACAGGCACAATGGCTCCATTGAAGAATGTTTTACAGAGCAGCTGAGGTGCTGACAACAGAAGTGAGATCCTTCTCAACTGCAGGAGGAGACTCATTCTGGTTGAGTCCAAGAGGGGCTCTTCCCTGGGTAAAACATGAGCAGTTAAACATTCTTCTTTGTACATCTCTATTTTTGGGTTCCATTTGTGAAGCGCTAATTGTGATGATTAATCCTTTTTATAATTAAATTCAAGTCTTCGTGGTTTATATCTTAATGTGATATTTCTGTAATGCTTAAGCACCTCTCTTACGGGCCCTGATGGATTCAGCAGTGTGAAAACAGAAGAAAAGAACAGTTTCCAGTTCAACCTAATAAGAATATTACTACTTCAGGGCAAGCAGTGTGTTAATTTGTGCTAACTTGTCTGGCTGCAGTAACATGTGCAGAAGAAGCAGCGCTTGATCAAAACAGGATCTGTCACTGTCATCTGCTAATGAAACACAGTAATTGTCATTCCATGTTTCCAAGAATAAAGAAGGATTGGTGCTAGTTCCCTGCTTCGTGCAGAACACAAAGATCAGTGACACACATAAAATGGCATTTTATTAACTAGACATTTGTATTATAAACATTATTCCTCGACGAGCAGGAAAGTCCCAAAAATCTGAGTCACTGGTGTTTGAATAGAAGTTTTGTAAGGCTGAGTGTGGGCCTTTATAAATAGAGCACTGATGAAATAAACAGTCACTTTGTATCAAAAAGGGAAAGTTTTCTATACACGCATACAGTTTTCATATGACAGTGCCATGACTTTGAAGTTTATTTTAAAATGTGCAATCCTATCAGATTTATTCAGTTTAACCAGCATCCTAACTTGTTGCTGATCTAAGATACGCATTTTACACTTGTTATGTACCTGCCTCGGCTCTTGCTTGTGAATAGATTACAGATTTTGTGCTTGCAGCCCAGAAGGCCAACTGTGTTCTGGGCTGCATTAAAAGAGGAGTGGCCAGGAGGAAGGGGAAGGTGATTATCCCCCTCTACTCAGCTCTTGTGAGGCCACATCTGCAGTACTACATCCAGGCCTGGAGCTCCCAGTACAGGAGGGATGTGGAGCTCTTGGAGTGGGTCCAGAGGAGAGCCACTAAGATGATCAGAGGGCTGGAGCACCTCTCCTATGAAGAAAGGTTGAGGGAACTGGGCTTGTTTAGCTTGGAGAAGAGAAGGCTCCAGGGAGACCTCATTGTGGCCTTCCAATACTTGAAGGGAGCCTATAGACTGGAGGGTTACATCTGTTTATGAGGATGGATAGTGATAGGACAAGGGGAAATGGTTTTAAACTGAGACAGGGGAGGTTTAGGTTAGATATTAGGAGGAAGTTTTTCACTCAGAGGGTGGTGACGCACTGGAACAGGTTGTCCAAGGAGTGGATGTCCCATCCCTGGAGGCATTCAAGGCCAGGCTGGATGTGGCTCTGGGCAGCCTGGTCTGCTGGTTGGCGACCCTGCACATAGCAGGGAGTTGAAACTAGATGATCATTGTGGTCCTTTTCAACCCAGGCCATTCTATGATTCTAAGATGATAATGATGATGATGTTTAATCTTCCTTCCTCTTGATCTCAGGTGTGATTATGACCCTAAAAGACAGTATTAAGCTATTGCAATGATTCAAGGTGTGTCTGTTGTTGGAGAAGAAAGGTACATGAATATCAGGTATTTAAATTTGAAGTCAATTCTTGTTGCTTGAAAAGTCAGACCAGTACCTGATGTTTCCTGGCAAGCTCTTTTCCATGTAAGACTTCCTTGAAGACACATTTCCCTGATTATTAGGATAACATGACTCAGAAACTCAACATTTAGAAGCAGGGAACTCTCAAGTGTGTGTTCTGCCACACCAGGGTTTTTGGAATGGTTGCATATTAGGAGAAATTTCTTACCAGAAAGAGCAGTGATGCAGTGGCACAGGCTGCCCAGGGAGGTGGTGCAGTCACCGTCCCTGGAGGTGTTCAGGAGCCGTGTGGATGTGGCACTGAGGGATGTGGGCAGTGGGCGTGCTGGGGGGGTGCTGAGGGATGGACTGGGTGATCTTAGGGGTCTTTTTTAATCTCTATGATTCTGTAATTCTAAGACTGTAAGACACGGACAGCTGATCCAGCTGTCGCTGCACCCTGATTGGGTACCTGAGGCTGGCACCTCAGCAGGATAATACTGGGCTCCTTTAGCAGCTCTGCTCAGCTTCATGTTTGTTCGCCAATCTTGTTCTGGCTGTGGTTGCAGGCAGAGCCTCTGCTCATGCATTAGCTGAGGTGCCTTATCACTTAAGATGTCCCTGACTGAGGTGTACTGAAAAAAAAAATAAAAATACAAGCCTCATGGAAACCACTCACATCTTTTTCTACAGTGTCTTCATCTTCTCTTACATCTAAGTACTGAAGAAATTGGCTGGAATCCACTGCCTTGCACAGGGCTGTCTTTGTGGTTATGAGAAAGGAGCACCAAGACAGCTTTGGTGTCATCAGGATTTTTCTGCAGACAGATATGCTGTTGCAGTAGTAGTGATTTCTGCGTTCCTCTGCATGGGCAAGAATTTCCTACTATTTCCCTGAGAGGTAGAAAGTGTTTCTCCCCTGGAGATCATTAGGACTCTTGAACTTACGGGTCCAATCCTCCTTTCAGGACTAAGAAAAGAACTAAAGGGATGCTTAGCAGTGTTGAAATGAAAACTCTTTGCAATAGAAGAATGGCTGACAGCAGCAGATGAAAATGTGTGAAGAGGAAACAAACATCAAGTTATAAAACCAGTCCTAATGTTGGATGGCTTAAAGTAAACATTGCTTTATATTTATTTCCTTTCTTTTATATACCCCAGAATAGTAGATGACAGAGATACTGCAAGAATCAATTAGTTTCTCTGGTAGATCAAATAGGAATAAAAATTTCTGTAGGGAAATCAAGAGCAGTACGTGCACATATATTTTCTGGAACTTTAAGTGTCAGGGCTCTGCCTATCCACCTTGCCAGGGCAGTGTCAGGAGATGCAGGGAACATCCCAAGAGCAAGCAAGGCATTCTGTTCTCTCTATCACAGGATATCATCCTTTCTTTCCTGTTAGGTTTTTTTTTTTTTTTTTTAACTAATCTTTAATGATTGCAAATGTTTTGTTTTTGTATATAAACTATGTAAATGTTATTGGAGTAATGCAAAGATGTAAACACATACTTGCCTGTCGGTCTACCTATCTTTCTTACATGTTTATACTATTAAGGAACAAAATAAGTATCAACCACAAGTGGCTGCTAAAAAGACATTTTCCCAACACTACTAATGGGAAAGAGTGTAATGGGATGTGGTAACCACCTAAATAACAACAAAACCAAAATAGTCCATTTGTGTGGATTTCATTTTCTTGTCTTTTACTTGATCAAGCAGTTGGGGGCAAAGATTTTAGGAACAACTTCAGTCAGCCAAGATTAAAAATAAAAACTCCTATCCAGAGGGCATGAGCAATTAAATACAAGTGTGGGAAATGTCATTTGGAGAACACTTCCTCCCTTTATAAAGTGTGCTGAAGATGTGAAAGGGCACCGTGTGGAAAGGCAAAAGAGACAGATGACTGGAGATTTCACGCGTTTGCTTCTTCCTCCACCTGAATGCCCTCACCAGGCTTCTCAGAGTCCCCACCTGATTTCCCTCTTGTTCTCAGGTGCTGGCCTTCACCATAATGTGGCTTAGCTGTTCTGGCAGGTGCCCAGAAGCCAAAGGGCTGGTGAATGTGGCTTCCCTGTTTGCAACTTGCTAGCTTGCAGTTATCTGATAGGAGCTCGAGCACTGTCACAGCCTTCTCCCAGTAGCAGCTTTGACAAAATGATGCCCTTCCCTTATCTGCCTTTCTTCTGGAAAGGTGCTGGCACTTGTAATGTCACACCCTTCCCTCTCTGAGGTGAGGTTCATTCCTGCTGCAAGAATGGGCGCTTGCTGTTGTGCCAGTTCCTCTTGCAGTGGTGCCTGAAGGAGATAGGGCTGGAGATGGGCATGGCCTAGGGACAGGCCAGCTCTACCTTGTGCATCTCCTGAGGCCTTAGGAAGCCTCTGAAGGGAAGGAATGGCTATTTAAAAGAAATATTTGTTTAACATGAGAAGAAAAATGTTGTTTCTTCTGTTAATCTCACTGAAAATACATGCTGTCCAGAATGTCATGCTGCCCGCAGATGAGTTACAGTAAGTACATCTCTGCTCAAAGCCTGAGAGTGCTGCATTTCATCTCTTACCTTGCAACATTTGCATACCACATGAATGGATGAGCATGTGTTTTTTAAGGAGTTGTGCTTATTTCAGAGTGGCCTAATATTCTTTGATGAATGTAGGCAGGTGAGATTTAACAACACGTCTAGAAAACAAAGCAGCAGACTTCCAGAGCACAGACTGAAAAGGCATCAAGGCTGGCAAACTCAAGATCACCCACAGGAGTGCAAATAAGCTCTGATTTGCTTGAGTGAGGATCTTCCTCCATCCCACATGATACAGACCTCTGTGTTTCTTTATGCAGGGGCCACAAACACCTTCTACCTATGCTTGCCACTAACTATTGGGCATTGCCATGAACATGCACAACACACTTACTGGTACATGCCTTGCTGGCATCAGCCCAGCATGAGAGTGCCCAGATCTCCTCTGGCCCCTTGTGTTTGCTCACATTTTGCCCTAGGGACGTTTACTTGGATTTTCACTTTCTGAAACAAGAAGTGGGCAACGATCCCCTGGTTATTTATATGCCCTTTGTGCTTTCTGGTGCTTAGGCTTGAGGCAGAATGGAGCTCTTGCTGTGATGTGAGATGATTCCCACAATTCTGGTAGATGTGTAAGAATCAGACTGCGGCTAAAGCTCTATTCTTAGCTCTGCTGTGTATACTGATAAGCACAGGGGCTGTTTCACATAGTGGTAGAAGTGATTGCTTTGTACTTTATTGCAGATGGTTTTCGGGGAAAAGCTAGATCATCTGGGAGAAGACTGGCTTTGTAAGAAGCTCCAGGCTAAATGTAGATCTTCTAAAGCCAGCTTGCTCCACAGCTGTGGTTCTATGAGCCCATTTGAATGGTTTATCTTTCTCTGAGCTTGGATTCCTCCTACCATCTCTGAAGGGAAGTTTTATTCCTCAGTATCAGAAAAGTGACTTCCCAACATGAGGGCTATTCTTCATGTGAGGAAAGAAGTGTTTGGATGGATGTAAAGCAAAACAATGACACTATCTCCTATGATATGGGCTGAAATTGTTAGGTCATTATGGATGAACTAGTTTGCCCAAAATAAATTGTTCTCTCATGGACTGTGTAATTTCAGATTAAAACCAAACTTTAAAAAATCATATTTCTACTTTATCTTCCCTTTTTTTATTTCTTTGTGTTCTGCTTGCAAGCAGGCACATCTCTGGAACATCTTTGAAGAAAATACCTCAGACGTCTCGCAGAAAAAAGTGTGTCTATGAAATTTTCAGCCTTCCTTTCACTCTCATAAGAAGCTTTCACCACAGTGAAAGTTTTGAGCCTCTTCCCTGTTCCTATTTCTTCCCCGTTTAAAATAGAATAGGTTAAGAATAACTCTTTGAACTAAAGCAACATGGAAGTTATGCTGATGAGAAAAGAGTTGGTGACCTGCTTAGACTGCTTTGGTCAGAGTCGTGTACTTCCATTATCAGAGGAGTATTCTTGATTTCCGGGTTCAACACTTCTATTGGTGTGGTAGAAATCTCATATATTTCATAGTGGAATACCAAGTCAAATGTGATGATTTGGTCATTATCTTCAAGTCACTCTGACCTGGATGCAAATTTTCTAAAGGCTCACTTAAATCTCTGGTAGACAAACAGCTGCAGAGCTCTTTGGAAAGATGAAGACTTTTGCTTTAAAACACTGTTAAAGTTTTTTCAGAAGATGGTCCGAGACTTCAGAATATATCCCTCTAAAAACTGAATATGATCCTGGACATCACTGGCTTTAATTCCAGTTATCTCTGATGTGCATTCTCTAAATAAAATCTAAGGTTTAGTGATGTGAAGAACAATTAAGTCCAATACAACATTTCAACAAGTACACAGCTTTTCTGTGTGGAGCTGGTAAGAACAAGCTGCAGGTGTCAGGTGTTAGACACAGCCCAGAATGCTCTACATGTTCTACGACTTTGGTTTGTAGAAAGAGTATTTAGAAAAGAGAAAAATGTACATGTGAGGGGATCAAATCTTCTGGACTTCAGGTAAGCATTTACAAATAAATGAAAGAAATACCATGATAACAAATGTGAACTTTCAAGATGGTGTTACACACAGAAAAAGATTAATCTGTTCTGTATTGAAGATAGAGAGTATAGAATTATCTCCATTTAATTAGCTAAGACTTAAAAAGTTTGCATAAAGAGCAAGAGTTGCTTTTTGTTATACTTCTGAGTTTTCTTTCTCAAAGACAGTACATGGTATCATGCTATCTGTCTGCCTTAAAACTGAGTGGATTTCATCTAAGCTCATGGAGAAAAATAACATCTCAAAGACATGAAGTTCTCTAGATAAGCATGACAATTGAAGATTGAGTGGAAGAGAGATATCTGCTATAAAGTTACTGCTGGGGCCAGAAAATGAATGCTGCAGTTACACATTCTGTTTGGATTGCCACCTAGCTGGCCTGCACAGTTCAGGCTATAGCCTCTGCCATGTTGCTGTCAGATAGTAATTACATGGGAGAGCAGATAGATCAAAGGTCTAGTGGTATGGAGAGAAATTACAGATATGACAGAAAGAATAATGTCAAGGAAAATACAGAATACAATGAGAAATTATGCTCTTACAGCCTTGGAGGGAGCTGTAGGGATGGGCACAGGCACAAATCTATAAGTAACCAGGCTTATTAGCTCCTATGTCCAACATACAGCTTGCAAAATTTTCTGTTAAGACTCCAAACCATGCACCTATGATGTGAAATACCGAAGGAATGGAATATTGCAAACTCATTGAAATTGATTGTGTCTGTAAACTTCTCAGTAGCTTGTATCAGTCCCAATTAAGAGAAGCGCTGATGGACTAGCCATGAAGGAATGTGCTATAGATATTACTATAGATGATTCTTGGGTTAACATTTTGGTAGATAATTTCTTCTCAAACTTAGTGATGCTTGAAAAATCAGAAGGTGAAAACTCTGGGGGAGTAGATATGATTAAATATGCCATGATTCAATCTCCATTAAGGCAACAGAAAGACTTCTATTATTTTCCCAGAAGATAGCTAGGTGAGACAAAGGGAAAAAAAAAGAAATGTTGCAAATCTTCAGCAATTCTTTTTCAACATTAATGATTCTAGACATCTGTGAGCTTTGCTGGTCAATATGATTTAACTTGAGAAGGAGAGGATTCTCCTCTTCCTTTCTAAGGATCATGGTAGATCATGGCCACTCACATGCATGATAGCGACCTACTTGGGAGCTGGATTTGCACTTTCACTCTGATTCCCAAAGTCTGCAAACAAAATTCCCAAAATCTTCTACAACTGTAGCTGTGAGACTGGAAGTGGGATAACTGTTCTTCAAATGTCTTTTTCCTCCAATTGCCTGTAAATGAGTACTGATATAAAATGAGATGGAATATGACAGTGATTTTTTACTATTACCAATAAATACATGATAATAGAAGATCAGAACCCACAGTATCCTGATATGAATAGCTGTGAAGACTAAACTTCAATCACTGGGGAAAAAAAAAAGTTAGTGGACCAAACTTTCAGGATATATAAATCATGGAAGTTTTATTGTAGTCAACAGATCTTAGTTCTTTTCACCTCCTTTTAAGTGATTTATAAAGCCAGAAAGCAGACATAGCAGCACGCAGAACTTTCTGGCCTATCTCTAAAATATTTAGCCTGCCCTATAGTTGTCTGAAACCAGAGATGCCAGCTGCCAAGTCTGGAAGTTGGATTATATTAAATGCTATATTGTTCCCCTTGCATGGTGTTGGGATAGATGCATGCTCCTCTTTCTTTTACAGACTAACAAATTGTAAATCATCCTTTACAGGAAAGCCAAGTTTAGCTGCAGTCCTGAATTGGGAAGAATATATTTTCTGCTTAAGCTGTTGTATTCAATTCCAGTTGAATACTGTTTTGCTATCTTCCATTCTTCCAGTTCCATTTGCAATACCCCTTGGTGCCTGCTGGGCTGCCAGCACTCAGTGGTGTGGCAGCATTGTTGCCTTTCTCTTCCTTTTTTTCCTGGCCGTCATTTACAAGCTTTCCTTTAATCTTCTGTTTTCTAAGGTCTCTTGCCCTGCTCCATGTTTGAGTCCATACCAGAGGACTACTACTGCTGTCATTACTGATTCACTGCTCATATTGTGTGTTTTTCTTTTTTTTTCTTTTTCTGTTTGTTTTGATGCTTTTGTGGTAGTCTACTCTAAGGAAAGGGTCACTGGAAAGACACAGAAAATGCACATCTGATTCTTAAGAGCAGAGCACAAAATGAAATACCGGAGATGAAAAACAGTCTACGAAAATACATTCTGAAAAATGAATTTCAGATTCTCAAACTGACTCTGCATTGATATTTCTCCGGAGAAAAAATGTTGTTAGAAACTTGGCCCAGAAGCATGTAATTCTAGAGTCTAATCTACTGATGTTTATCATCTGTTAACACGATTCTGTGATTCTGAGACTTATTTTAACACTTGGGATTTATTAACTACTGCTCAGTGTTAGTCACTTGCTTAATGTATGGAAAATTCAGGACACTGGTAAGTGAGAGTTAGTATGATTTAACAGAAAGATTCTTTGTGTCCATGGTCTATGAATTTCCCACTCAGATATGAAATATCAAAAGGGGGCTCTTCATAAAGTAGGTCAGAAATATTCCTTACATATCTCACAGTCTTTGAATCTGAATTTTCTTCAGGTAATATCAGTAGGAGAATGGTGTTTAAAAAAAGATGTGTCTCCCCTGTATTTATCAAGGTGCTACTTAATTGAAGTTGTTAGCTACTAAAGGCTATCAACTTTTCAGAAGTGTCACACAGAGCTGAATTTTCCTTTCCTTTCCTCTCCTTTCCACTTCTCTCCTCATTAGACATTGAAGTTCATTAAATGTCAGTGACCAGAGCAGACAAAAAGAATCTCTCTCTGCAAAACATTATTTATTAATTCACTTGTTACTTTAATGTGTCTCAAAAATCTCATTATAGTTCACATGCCATGTTATGATAGTTTTTATCCTCTTCTAGAACAAATAAGAAGATTTCAAAACATTTTGAAGTATTTATGATGGCCTTGTTTTTCCTAGAAAATCAAATATTTGGAAGAAAGTCTAATTGAACAGTGTTGGGGATGGTCATTTTTCTTTGTAGTAGGGAAAATAATAACACTGCTAACTTCTCCTATTCATATCTTAATAAGCATTTGACAAATGCCCAGGTGGCCAAGAGGGCCAATGCCATCCTGGCCTGCTTTAGAAATAGTGTGGCCAGCAGGAGCAGGGAGGTAATCATCCCCCTGTACTCAGCTCTGGTGAGGCCGCACCTCGTACTATGTCCAGTTTTGGGCCCCTCACTACAAGAAATACACTGAGGCCCTGGAACGTGTCCAGAGAAGGGCAACGAAACCAGTGAGGGGTCTGGAGCACAAGTCTTATGAGGAGTGGCTGAACGAGCTTGGATTGCTGAGTCTGGAGGAGAGGAGCTCAGAAGAGACTCATTGCATTCTACAACTTCCTGAAGGGAAGCTGTGATGAGGAGGGGTTTGGCCTCTTCTCCCAGGCAACAAAGAGGACTCTAGGAAATGGCCTTAAGTTGTGCCAGAGGAGGTTTAAGTTAGATGTAAGGGAAAACTTTTTCTCTCAGAGAGTGGTCAGGCACTGGAATGGCTGCCCAGGGAGGTGGTGGAGTCGCCATCCCTGGAAATGTTCAAGAGGCGTCTGGATGAGGAGCTACGAGATATGGTTTAGTGCTGTGGTAGCAATGGTAGTGGGAAGACAGTTGGACTAGATCTTGTAGATCCTTTCCAACCTTGTGTTCTATGATTCTATTCTATGATTCTAAATTATTGGCTTTAGACTGCAACAAGATTCATTGGCTGAAGTTTAGAAATGTAAGTTTAGAAAACGTTGAGTAAACACCCTCTCAATAAACTCCTTGGAAGTTTTATCAGTGTGAACCCTTGAAAATCAGAACACCTAAAAGTGGTTTGCCATTTTTAAAATAGAGCTGCAAAATCTGTGGGACAAATGACTTAGTTGCATGTTATGGTCTGAAAACTGTGTGATTTTATGTCACCAGATTCTGTTCTACATTATTTGATTTTTTCCTGAAAAATAATTATTACTACTTCACAGCATTCCTCTGTTTGTATGGGCACTAATTTCATGCTGAAGGGGATCAGCAAAAGGGCTCTCATGTGATATTTATTGAGGTGCAGCATGATTTTCTTAAAGCAAATATGTAAAGACAAAAAGACATTTGTACAGTATCTATCCCTCGGGCATAATGTTCTAAAAAGAGAGTGAGAGAGATTTTTCATGGTGGAGTTATTGTGTGAATTCCCACCCCCGTACACATTGAGTTTTCAGTCGCTTGTGCAATATGGGAAGCCTTAGATACAAAGCCCATAAAAGTACTTAGAAGTATTTTGGAAAGCATCATAGAGTTGCTCTTAAAAAGAGCATTATCTCTTGAGAGGGAGGAAGAAAGTTGGTGTTCCAGCATCTTTACCCCTCAATGTTTTTGCTCTGAAATTGTTGTCATGTGTAGCAGAATAACGATAGAGATTTGTATCCTGAAAAAAATAAATGTGCAGATCAGTGGCACGATCCATCAAATCTTAAGAATTGCTTTCAGCTATAAGTAACCTTTAAAAATGAAATACAGCTATTGATTTAGATCAGTATTCTTTATCACTCAAAAAGCGTATGAGTAGATTCCCCCTTGTTCTATCAAATTCAAAGTTTCCAACCCAGTTTGGGTCACAACACATTGATCTACCATTATAGTATTAAATTCATTGTTAGCTAAGGCATTGATAAAAAGGCTAACTGCCCGTCCAACAAACGTAAAGTCCTAAATCATCAAATTTGGAATAAGGCTGAGTAAGAAGGTGGAGGACAATCATTAACATGAGTAAAAAGTTGAAAATCTTAGCAGATATAATGTGAAAATGTATACAAAATAGAAGTTCAGGTAGAAATAATTTACTCAGAATAAATGTATGGAATAAGTTAGCAGAGAAAATAATTTCACAAGTATAAATAAATCTAAAGGTCTGCCTCTATTTGTTTGTGAAGGTAAACATTAGAAGGCACAGCAGCGGATTAAGGAAAGTTAATAAATATGTGCAAAACTTGATATCTCTGGTGGGACATTTTTGTACCAACTTGGGCACAATTGATTTCATATTTGTACCCAAATGTGTACTGTATATGTTCACATTAGATATAACTGTGAATCTTTACAGAAGACTACTGGCTTAATTACCCTGTGCACAAATGTTATCTGTGTTGAGTGACTAGTTAGCCACACGTTGTGGTTTTACTCAGTAGCAGCTCAGCACTGATCAGCCATTCACGCACTTCCCTCAATTGAGATGAAAGCGAGAACTGGAGGCAACACATTAGAACTCGTGGGTTGAGATAAAAGCTACTTACTAAGACAGAAAAAGAAAATGGAAAAAAAAATATGTTGTTAAAATATGTAAAAATATGTATATATTTATATATGTATATACATCTCTCCACAGAGCAATTACTCACCAATTACTCAACTGATACCCAGCTAACAATACAACTGCCTTCTGACTGACACCTCACCAACAACTCAACATCTTGCCACCCTCTGACTGATGCCCCACTGATCCTTACAGCCTTACAGTCTTCTGCATGCGATTTGGAAACACTGGGCTCATTCACGCCAGCTATCCTGGCTCTGCCCTGTGCCATCATGGCGGTGGCTCTTCCCCATCAAGTGGCCCAGCCCAGTCCTGTATGTGCTCCCATGACTCAGCACCATCCAAACACCAGCGTACTATTAGCACTGTCTCAACTGAAACCAGGACACCAGGTCAGGTTATATGACCCTACAACTGTGATTCAGTGGTCCAGCTTTCAGAACGTAATTCTCCTGCTACGTGAAATCAATTAATTTTTGATAAATGAGAGTCCATTTACAGGTATGTGCACCTGAAAATGCTTTCTGTAAACTGTCAGGTAACTAAACACAGAAGTGCATGAAAATCTAGCAACTACTGCCTGTACTGCCTGAATCAACTTGAATGTGCACAAATACTAAAAAATACTTGCCCCTCTTAAAAGCTTGAGCCCTAAAGTTTTGATATATTTGAATTTCTGTCCAAATCAACAGGTGTACTTTTCTATTGGCTTCAGGAAGTTTTGGACAGAGTTTTAGTGTCCTCAGATTTCATTTCTTGACTTGCCTGAATGTGTTTGGTGTAAGATGCTCTTTTTCCCTCCTTGGGAAATTACAGTGTTGACACTCACCAAATGAAGCCTTCCCTGATATTGATCCTCTCTTTCGTTTGGCCCTTCCATACAAGAATATAGGAGAGAGAGGATCTCCTTCCACTTTGACAAAAGCTGTATGAAGGACAGGGGCTCAATTAACTTCACTAAAATGTGGCCATCATGAGCTGAAACAACCTGGCAGCCAAGACGAGCTGAGGTGCCACTTTGAAATCTCTGCCTTGTTTTGGTCGTTGAGATGCTAATTTTAGTTGTCAAAACCAAACTGTCTCTATACCAGTGCTGCTGTGTAGACTTATATTAATTTCATAAGAGAGAAAACAACACCTGTCGGGCCAACAGAACCATATAGACACGTAGAAACACAAACTGTCCATCTCACTGTAACTCTGTGTCTTTTAAATTCAGTAACTCGGGACACTATGAACATGAAATCCTGTGGTACAATACAAGTTAGTAGGAAAGTGTTTCCTAACAAGTAAATTGCATTGAATTATAGTATAGCAAAAAGTCCATACACCGTATCACCTAGAGCTTCCTGCTAAAATATATTGGACTGTAATGATCTATGAATTGTAGAAAAATAGATCAAATAAATTTGATATATGCTAAACCCACTGCTTTTTGAAGAATTTATGAAATACTAAATTGCACATACCAAACTTAGAGCAGCGCTTCTTACAGCTTTTTTCATGTACAGTAAAGGAGAGCACATCCTTTGCTAGGTGGGTTGCTACTTTTCTACTTTTGCATTATTGAAAAAAGAGCCCTTGGACTTTGTTCACGTGGTTAATGGTGGATATGGGAAAGATGAAAAACTATGAATTTACAAACACAGTGTGCGTTTCAGATGATTAGCACTTCAACTGTCAGGCTACTCAATTTATTCTGAAGTTTGCTGTGTGATTTTACTGCAGTTGACTTCGTGGGAAGCACTATGCCAAACCTCTTTATATTAAATCTGTTGGAACTTCTATTCTCACATTTGGAAGAACCTGAAACTTCTCTTCTTACTATCCAGGGAAGAGCAAGAAAAGCCTGGTCCGCAGCAAGCAGCATCATGTGTATTGGACCTTGGCAACTAACGGGCAAAGGTTATTGGCAAAATTTATTTCTGCAGATGCAACTTCCTCATTTACCCTGTCCTGTGGTATTGGATGCTGAATAAACATCTAAGAAGGATATAAAAAGGACAACCTCTTCCCTATGGGAGTTGACGAAATACACAGAATTAGAACAGAAGTCAAAGCAACAATGATTTTTATAAACAGGAAAATGCCAGCTTCCCTAGTGGTCTATCACCAAATCTAAGCATTTTTTACAAAATGAGCTGTGTCTCCTGGTTTCTGACCACTGAATACTAATTTGTTTTCTGCATAGCTCTGTTTCTTTAAAGGATACCTTATCTCACAACCATCTGTTGCTGGTGTATGGAAGAAGAGGAGGATTCAGTTCTAAAGATAATTGTGATAAATTGCTTGGAATCCTTCAGGCTTTCCAATGTTTTTACTTTCCCTCCTGAAGAAAAAAAAAAAAATGATTTAAATGCAGATAATGATCTCTTTCTTCTCTTTTACTGCCAGTCATAATACAACACCCTGTGTTCTTGTCTTGCATGCAAACAACTGAAATCTCAGCATTTCTATTATTGCTGTATCATTAGCACATAAGGACATTAGCTGTCCTTAGGGCTTATGCAGATTGCTCTTTCGTACACAAAACGCAAAGAAGATTGTGCCTCCCTGTAAAACTTTTTGTTACGTAGATCTCATAACCCAGTGAGTTTATCCAGATTTTTGAAGGAATTCAGCCTCTGTTCAAACATGTAAATAATGTTCAGATTTGTAGAACTGCTCTGAACATAACAGCACTTATAAAAACATTTCCTTGAAGGGCTTTTTTTTTTCCCCCAAACAGCTACTCACACAACACATCAATATTACTCATTGCTAGAGTCCTGGCCTTATATTCTATTACCTTAGTAAAAGCTGGATGTTTCTGTGATCTGGCTCGTAGTCTATCTAGTGAGAGTTGCTTTCTTTCACTTAGATGGTTTTGGGTATCACTTTTTATAATACCTTTTTCCATAACTTTCTATCAGGGAGACGCATAATCCTGGGCCACCCGTGTGTGTGGAAGGAGGTGGATCATGTTGCACTGAGGTTTTTCAGGCTTTCTTCTCATTCATTTACCATGGGTCTTTGTGTATGTTGCTTCTTGGCTGCCTGATAATTGATGGGAAGGACTGAGATGCCCAGGAGCAAGGGCGTTTAGCCACTTATAGCTTTGGAAGAGCATATATATGAAGACAACTGAAGGCCACTTTTTACTGTCCTCCGTAGAACTGACTTTTCACTCATGTTCTTGTCACACACACCTTGCCAGCAGGAAATGTTGGGTCTGAGCATCTTGCATGTGAACCTAGCATTCGTCAGACTTCTAATTTCCAGTATCTTTCTAGACTTCAAAGAAGTATTTAAGGCCTGAAATGAAAAGAGAGACCCACCAAAGACAACAGGAAGATCTTCCTTTAGTTTCAGAGAGTCCAGGATCTTTGGTCAACACCAGAGAGAGGGAAGCATTTAAAAATGGGATATTGAGTGAACAGGAAAAATAGAAGGAGATGGTGAGTCTGCAAGCTGTGAGCTGTATCCTGTGCTTGAGTTTTGAAGGTAATGAATGACCTTTCAGTTTTCAATTCAAGAACATCGTTTCTTGGTCTCCTAGGAGATACTTTCTAAATCATTCAAAGTCGTTCTTATGCTGCAGCTTTCAATTTCTTTACTTTGGCAATGCAAAAGCATCTCAAAATTGGTAAGAACAGCTATGAGAGATTGTTTGTTCCTATCTCTCTGACCATTGCTGAACTCAGGAAGAATCTGCTTCTGGCTATCAGGAATGAAGACATGAAGACAAGGCGATTACAAACAACTCTTTGAAAAGGTGGGTAACTGCAGGACTAGTATTGAATGTGGAGGTTGGTGGCCCTGTATGTGGCAGTGGGGTTGGAGATTCGTGATCCTTCACGTCCCTTCCAACCCTGGCCATTTCTTGATTCTGTGATTCTGTGATATATGGTGTGTGTCAGAAACATGGCCTGAATATTAGTGTTCTGCCTCTTCTTTGTTCTTCATGGCTCAGTGAAGAAGACAAGGAGTTAGTGGCATGGACCAGCTCTTCATGTCACCTGAATCAACCCTGGGGCTAAGGGTATGTGATTAGGGATGTTATTTCTATATGTGGACAGCTGAAGTCTGTCACAAACACCAAGGCATGGAGTCACCAGTGAAGTGATTCTCACCCTCAGGGGCATCAGTACCAACAGCTACAGAATGTCACATGGCAGCTTACCTTTCTCCTTGAAAGGTGGCTCAGGGCACCTTGTTTGGCAAATGCTATTGCACCCTCCCATTGCTTTGCATACCAATAGGATGTACACTAACAAGGGAGCATGGTACGTTAATTAATGTCTAATGTGTACATAATACATAACCAGTGGGTTGGGATGTGATGGTCAAACAACACTTTTTAAAGGTTTATTGAAGATACAGACCATCTTGTACTCAGACAATGAAACTGCATTTTCCTCATCCTGATACAGATCCAGTTGGCTAGAGTCTCCTTGAGCCCTTTCACTTGCATGTGAAGGATATTACCTGACAAATATTAACATAAAACAGAGAATGTACGAGTGCTTCCCTTTATTCCTCTCTGCTTTCTACACTTCTTGGCAACTTATAAATTGTGCTCATAATTACATTATTGTAAATTCAAGATAACTCACGGGACAACACTACAGGCATCACTTTGTTTCCTAGTTGAGTAAGTAAGAGGGTAGTGAATATATTTTTTCTTACAGTTTTAAGGCTAGTAGAGGATTAAAAAAGAAATAATACTTGTTTATTAGTATATAAAAAAGTTTATCAAGTATCCCCTACTTCAGTATGCCATTTGCAAATAGCCAGCATTGTGTTGCTAAAGTTGAATGCTGACATAGTTACCCTATTTTCTATGTGTATATAACATGGAGATAGACATATAGCATAAATATAACTAGCTCTATTTAGTGAATTATCTCTTAAGTTCCTTATCTATGCAAATCAGAAATATCTCCACCATAGCTCATGGAGTTACTCTGGTGGAACAGAGGTGGTTCACCTGAGTTAAAAAAAAAAAAACCCAAAGATAAAAATCAGATCCTAGTTCCTGAGTTTGCATTCAATTTATATGTGCACAGCAGGAAATATTTTGTAAAAATCCTGGGTATTTCCAAATAACTGACTTCTCAGAGGAGTAAAAATGCAATCAAAGTATTTCCTTTCAAAGCTGCATCACTTTATGATTAGTCAAGGGTTTTTGGTAACATGAATTTCCTTTTCAGAAATGTTTTCTATTACATCTGTTTATTTTCTTTTTAGCAATGCAATTAAATCCCTCTTTCATCAGATGGAAAATTTAGAGCAGATCATTTAAATATATATATATTTTTATATATCACAGTATGCATGGCTGCTATAGCAAATGTTTAAATATTTCCTCCTTCAGCTTTATGCCTGTCTATGCTAAAATAGATCAGGATTTGATCCCAGCAATTATGAATATCCTTTCCAGAACATCCTTTCGTTCCCTTTCCTTCAAATTTAAAAGCTTTGGGATGATGCATCCAGTATCACAGATTTTATTAGCTGAAAATATCTTTGCACATCCGGATGAACAATTTAAATCATCTTGTGATGGAAGTTATTTATCATTTTCCTTCATCTTATGCATTTTACTGTATATGCATATGCTGATACACTTTCTCCAACATAATTTAAATAGAGACTTTTTATAAATGAATTATTACCCCAATTCCACAACTGTGAAGTGTTCTAGTGTTTTGTCCAGGTTAAAGGGCAGAAATTTACATTCTTTCACTTTAATTTCTTATGAGTTAAATTAACACGGAAGGAGTCTTGCAACCTTCCTGTTACTTTTTTTCAGTCACTCCTGACAATCAGTTCTGGACCAAATCAAGGCCTGGCACCCTTGCTCCAGCTTCTTCTCCCGCCAAGAGGCTGGAAGTGTTGTCTTGCTGTGACACGGCCTCCTGCAGCTGCTGCTCCCTAGACTCTCTTGGAGGAACTCCTGGTTCACTCCATGTGGGAGTTTTGTGGTTAGTCTTGTTATTGGCGTTGACCCACTGTTCTCTCTCAAGACCTTGGTGGTCCTGTAGGGCAGCTGCATGGGAACGTGCCCTGAAGTGGAGTTGTGATGCTGATAGGATAGCATGGTTACTGTGGGGGCATTTTTTTCCCCGGGGGGGGGAGGGGGGAAAGGAGGGTGGAGACACTGGTTGGGGCTGGAAGGTATGTCATCCATGACGTTTGTAGCTGAGGCTTATGGTCCTTCTATGCAGCAAATGAAGCAATAATAGTGTGTAATGAGTCTGATTTTACTTCATGGTAGGTTATTGCACAGACAGCCAGTATCTGACATTCAAAACATACTGGCAAAAGAGTAAGTTTTTTTCCTAGTTTGGTCTTCCAAAAGGGGGGAATGGCAACCAGAGTTCTGTGACTTATCTTTTACAGTAGATAAAAGATATTGATGGGAAATGAGGAGAAATCCTCAAAAGCAGAAGCACTGAATATCAATATTTTTGCCCATTGCTAGGAATAAAGTGGCAATATGGGCCCCATAACAAGTACTGGACACACTGAAGTGCCTTTGAGAAGCTCCTTGGGTGCAGAATAAAATAGGAGGCCGTATAGACTCCTGTGATTGCGGCAGCAGTGTGCAGCCTACCCAGCAGGATGGTGGTGCAAAGCCACTGGGAACCACAGTCACCTGGCTAGCTGGTGGTCATGCAGGGCCCCTGGGTGCCAGCAAGGACCACTCTGACTACTGCAGCACCACTGAGCCTGCTGGCCTCCCCACTCCTCCTGATTTTGGTATTTTGCAGTCCTGTTTGAAAAGTTCACCCACTGGCTTATTATCCTGTTCTTAGAAATGCTTTCACGTGGCGCATCCCTCAGCACCTCTTCCCATGTGATCTTGATCCCACCTGGCAAGCATGTTAGTGGCAGGGCTGGAGCTGCTAGGGAGGGCTGAGAGTGCATCTTTGGCCGAGAGGCTGGGAAGCCGGACCTACAGATGGCCCTGGATTTATTTGGACTGGCTCTAGCTCCTTGTGTCACTCAGAGAGGCCACTGAGGGCTGGCAGCACAACCAAGAGAGGAACCAGAGCTACTGGGAACGACGGCTGTCCTGGACAGACGGGAAAATGGTAGGCAGTTGACGAGGAATGCCAAGGCTCTCTTGAAAATTTAGGACACTTGATGGTGGGGGAAGATGAAAGTCTAGGTAATGTTTTCCCTTGCTAACATGTTACCGTTGGCAAAAATAGGAGTTGTAACAATTTAAATGCTTCTGGTAAGACATGAGCCACACACACTCTTCTTAGAACACCTTAAAATAAAAGCTGACGTTGGCAATAATAACATGCTTGTAAATAAAGAGGTTAACTTTTGTGAAATGTTATCCCTGACTGGAAGCATCTGAGCAGAGCCCCTGAGGCTAATTTCCTTTCCGTTGTGTACAGAACAACGATTCACAAGCAGGTCAGGACACTTTTTGCTTTTTGAATTAGAGTGTTTCTCATTAACTGGGTGTAGCTGAAGGCACTGTCCTGCAACCCAATGTCACTTCCCTGTCAGGACTGTTGACAAAGATGCGTATATATTGCAAAAGTGCACACTGAGCAACAGGGACCTGCTTCACAGCTGGATTTAAACCACACAGAAATTTAGGTATGTAAAACACCAGTAGGCATGTGTGCAACCTGAAGTAATCTTGTACAAAGGCAGGATTGCGGCAAGAAAGGAACTGGTAGAGATCTGCCAGCTCCTCAGATGACTTGATTGGACAAGCAGTGATTGGCTTTATATTTTAATATGTTTTGTTTCATAACAGCTCTGATGAACACTGAAATCTTAAGCTGCAAGCTTCATTATATTGGCAAAATGTCATGGCTACTGCTGGACTGTGTTCCATATCTTATGCAAAGTCATGGGAAAGAAGATGAAGAAAATACTTTCTTGGTGAGGTTGCCAGCAGATCCAAAGGCAAAAGCCAGGTTTAACTTCAAGCCAAAAGCTTGGGATTTTCTATCAGAAATTTTGTAAGATAGACACCACTGGTTTAGAGTCTTCAAGCTGCACATCCCAAGTAAACCACAATAAAAGCTTGAAGAGGAAAGGTCAGACCTGTGAAGTGCTATTTGTTTTCACTGAAACTTCATCTCCCATTCACCCCCAGCCTAACCAGCAGCGGAATCAATTACCACTTGTCAGGCTGAAACCTGACCCCAAAAATGAAAGAAGGACATGACCTCTGGGGGGAAAAGAAACCACGAATGAACCACTTTCTCCTGCAACCAAGGGTTAACAGGCCTGATCCTCTTCTTTTCCCCTTTAAGAAAAGATCAATACCACCATTCTGTACATTTACTCTTCCTTTCATCAGGGATGGCCAGTAGGACAGTGAGGTTATTGAGATTAGGTTTCATAAATTACTCCATTTAATAATTGAAGACAAAGTGGTTCCATACATTTTAATAGCATTTAGCGTAACCGTTCAAATTTGTAGGACTCATAATAGATCAATTTCAGCTGCCATTACCACTTGAGGTAATGGTGCTTTCACTTACCAAGCTTCTGTTAAGTATAGGATCAGCTTGTCAAAAAGTGGTCGGGTTTAAGGCAATATCCCATGCCCTCCCATTTCAGACAAGTCTTGAAGGGCACTCCCAAAGGAGTATCTACAATACACTCTGGACATCTCTGTCAGTTCATCTCACATTGCAGTGCCCGTGGCGGCTGAGAGGTCTGTTCATTTCCATGCATGAAACGGTATAAGAGTATTACTTTGGCATTCAGGACCAGCCTTGACTTGCTCTTTTAAAGCATGAGAAGCAAGCATGGGACAGATAGGAGGAGCATCTTCTTATGTTTCTATTTCTGAATGTGAGGAAATACCTACACACAGAGCTGAAAAAGCTATCTTGCTGGGAATGGGAAGAGGTCTGTCTGAGCAGTGGGATTTAAGTAGCTTGGGATTGACACCAGCTAACATTGGCCTCACAGGATTAAATACATCATTTTTTTTAAACATTCTCTCACACACTACTAAAATCAAAGCTGCCCTCACCACTGCCATTCGGGTTTGTTTACATTAACACTGCATATGAAATTATCTGATTTTGCCTGTATGCTTGTCTTTTGACTTTGTAGGCAGTCTGCAAGAGGGTGGTCTGTAAGAACCTTAGCTTTGCCTTTCTTGCATACCGGTGTTGATCTTGACTTTAATCTGTCTGTATTCTTTGCTACACTGTATTTTCCCTGAGTTACAACATTTCTGTAATAGAGGGTTCGCATTTTTGTGTGGCCAGCCTTTTTCTCCACAGGCCTGAGTCAGGGCAGAGGTACTCAGGGAATCCCATTATGCTCTCTGCTAATTTTTTTCTAGGAAAGACTTACCTACAGAGGTATTAGCAATCACTCTGTGGTAGATAAGAAACAGATATTGCACTTGTGGTATGTGTTGGGTGCTGAACACAGCCCACACAGCAGTCTGAAGTGTGTCTGCCAAAGAGGATGTTGAATGCACACAAACACACACTGTATTTTTTTTTTTTTTAAGATACTCTGCCAGGACCCTGCTGACACATCAGGCATAAAGAACTACTTGGCATCAGCCATTTCTCAAGCATTTTCCCTGCCTGTACTTTATAAAAAATAATCTCAACTTGCATATTCCTTTTTACGCTTCTATATTTAAACAAAAGGATTTCTTTATTTTTTTCATGTACTTTGGTTTTTCATTATCTATTTTTTTTCCCTATAATTATCTACCAGGGAAACCAAATTTTTGAATCTTCTTGTCTTGCAGTTCCTTGAATAAAACTCTCACCCAGTTTTCTCTGCTGCCTCAGGAAAAAAGAAATTTCTTAAGGACATAAATTGTGGACACTTCATCAAATCCAGCCAAGCAAATAGGAACAAATTCTCTTCTCCCATTCCCACTCCCCCTCTTGCTGAAAAGCAAACAAACCCGAAGCTGTATTCTGAAGGAGGCAGGAAATGAAGTCAAGGAGGAGCAATTCAGAAAATAAAAGACATTTTTTTTTGAGTTTCACAGAAGAATGTCTTCCGTGGTCCTGATTTTGCAATCTGGTGCTATACTGGTGATAAATTAATTAAGAAAAGCATTTGTGCACAGTTCTATGGAGGGGAACCTCTCCAGTTCTCTACTATGTCAACAGACTGCACTAAACATGAGCAAACAGATGTGGCAAGGTGGACCACCATATCTCTGCACTGTGCCTGAAGAATACGTGGGATGTGATCTGGCATGGATCAAGTCAGGAAGGAGAAAACATGAGATTTGTGAAGTCAGCAACACAAGCATTTCACCTTCTTCTGGCCTTCACCTTTCCGGTGTGTTTTAGTAAACTTAACCCTAGCTGTGACTTCTCGAAGTATACAAAATAGCCTTTCATCACTGAATTTCTTATGGACTTCCAGGGAAGTGCTACATGCGAGGAAATTAATTAAGCATGTCAGAAAAGGATTGCTTTCCACCTGAGCCTGTCACAGCTTCTAATTAAAATCATGAGTGCAAAGTCACTTTGGAAAGATTGAAAGGCTTATCATTTGTCAGCTACACAGAAAATGGACCTGTGAGAGTATCAGAACTGCAAAAATAAAGCTTTTGGGGGAAATATTTTAGAACTTTTGGATTTTAAAAAACAGTAACTGATTTTCAAAGGAAATGTCTGAGAACTCTATAAAAACATGTTTTTCCAAATATCTGAGATTTTTGGCATAAAAAGATAAGGACACACAAAAAAGCATTAGACTTAATACCAGCTTGGCTGATCAGTCCATTTTGTGATGGACGGATCCTTAGGCAGACATCTTCAGACCCCAAGTTTCCCTTCTCCAACGTTCCCCCTGATTCAAGGATATGCTCCTCTCTTATATTAGGTCTCCAAAGTTTCAGCTCTAATTCCTCTCGCTTTTTGCTCTACTTTACAAAGCCAGCCCCCTCTCTACAGGGTTACCACCTGCTCTTCTTTCCTTGCTCTGCCTAAAGGTCATGTATCTCAGATCCTGGTGGGTAACTCATTTGTCATGTGGTTCTAAGGGATAAGGCTGTGGAATGGCCATATTAGGGAGTTCTGCACCTTTCTATCACTCTCATGTCTGCTTTTGGCCCCATGGATGTCTTCTTGACTGTGGATGACTTTGGGATGCTGGCAGAAGAGTGCTGACGTGGCCTTGCCTGGAGCCTGACATACTTCAGACAGAGAAAGGAAATAACTAGGGACTTAGTGCTGCTCACACAGTCATTCCTTTTCTGTGGGCATTAATGTCTCTTCTCAGCAGGACTCAGAGTCAGATCACCTTCCATTTACTATTCTGATTTTATGCTGAGTTTTAGCAGTATCTTTTCCTCAGCTTTTCCTCTGCATATTCCAGCTATCAGACTTCATCAGACCTGGTAACAGTGAAAGCACAAGAGGTAATGCTTTTAAGTTTTGTCAGAGGAGGTTCAGATTAGATATTAGGAACCATTTCTTCTCAGCAAGAGCAGTGAGGCAGTGGCAGAGGCTGCCCAGGGAGGTGGTGCAGTCACCGTCCCTGGAAGTGTTCAAGAACCGTGTGGATGTGGCACTGAGGGACGTGGGCAGTGGGTGTGGTGGGGGTGGGCTGATGACTGAACTGGGTGATCTGAGAGGTCTTTTCCAACCTTAATGATTCTATGATTCTGTTATTCTATTTATAATCTGTCCAAAGCTACTCTTTGCTTTATGAAATGCCTGAAAACTGATTCAAGATTTCTCTTAAAGCTATCTGTTGTTGACAAACTTTTTGTCCAATCCTTTCTTCTTAGCTTGTAGGTTGCTCAAAAACAATCTCATGAAAGTGTTGGGGAATCTAACTAGGGCTAACAGAATCTCTTTCTTCATTAACTAAGTAAAGTGGAATCATGTCCATCTTGCTTATGAATTTGAAATTCATAAACAAATGAATAAAATAAATCTGTGCTATTACTTCACAACTGTAGATTTTAGAAAATATTTGCCTGCCTGTATAGATCCCTTCCATAACAGGGCAGCGTATGGGCAGTGCAATCAAAATCTGCATGAGCAGCACTGGAATATGAACTTTGTATTTAGAAATGTTTCTTTTGTCAGAATTTGTCCCATTGTGGTCTTGTCACATGTTTGGGTAATCAAGTGACTGCCCAGTCGTAATTACTAATCTTGGTTTATTTTGTCGCAGGCAGACTGGGACACAGAGGTCACAGTTTAAGATAGTTCCTAAGCATGTGGTTTTTTCTCCCTGTTGCAAAATAAAACCAATTTCCTGAGTTGAATGTAGGGAATGGTGGAACCGCAAATGGATCTCCTCACTAAATACTAAAGAAGAACTTCTTCCATTCCCTGCAGATGCCTAAAGTTAGACCTGACATTTGGATGGGAAGAGAGGATGGAAAAGCGTAAATGCTTTGCTCTGTGGCTTGTTGCTACTCAAGTTTGCTAAGGGGAGATAATTCAACTCATCAATTACTGTCTTCCCCATGCCCTCACGAGATATGCTAGGGACAAACAAGTCACTGGCACCAAGAGTGAGTCAAATGAACTGGCTGTACTCATGCTGAGAGTTGGCCATCCTTTGGCAGGAGTTCTGGCTTTCAAAGAGCTAGTTAAGGTGGTCCAAAAGAGAGCTAGAGAATGAAGTAAAAGTAGCATAATAGCAGTCCGGGCTAGCACAGCCCTGGTGCTCCAGCTCCTTCCTGGGCACTCTCTTAGTCTGTGGTGTGACATAGACAGAGCTGACCCTCTCACCAAGGAACACATCTGAATGATGTTGTGTGTAATCAGAATGTGGCTTTGTTTAAAACAGTGTTCCTACACTGAAGGTGAGGAAGTAACAGCAGTATGCACTGCATGAACAGCTATGTAACGTGGTCAGTAATTATCAGCTAATCCTTGGTAGTATGAGCAGCCTGTATGTCTGCAAAGTTGTTTTTCGTCTTTCTGGTGAGCAGTTCTAAATGAGAAAAAATTGGCACCATGCAATGTAAGCATATGCAAAGAACATTTTCCTGATCCTGGTGAGACTCATAAGAGATTTTCGTTTTCCTGGAAATTAATATTTTACAAGTGGGGTGAAGGGTCTACATCCACAGAACTGAAGACTTTCCAGGTGTGTGTGATGAGTCATGAGTGTGAAAGCAAATTCCTCCTGAATTCAGAAGAATTAACCTTGCTAAAATAATCTTGGCTACCTGAAGATTCAATCTGTGTTATATCAAGTATTGGAATGACAGTAAAATAAGGGACTTTGCATTGCTTCTCCTTAAGGAGCATTCAGAATTCTTATGTCAAGGGGCTCTTCTCAAGCCTGAGGTGTTAGTTTTGGCTCCATGGCTCATTCATGGCAAACTGCCAGTTTTGTGAAATCTTGGCTAGGAGGGCAAAAGATGTACCAATGCTTGTCCTGTTCACAGGCTGTTTATTGGATTTGACCAGGAAATATTCAGCTAGATAAGCTGACTGAAGCAAAATCCGTAAGTGCATTAATGTCTGTTGCTGAGTTCAAAGTGGTGTTTTGAGAGAGCTAGCTGACACTGGTCCTTGCTGATGGATTTTGTTGAGTTTTCTTATCACCATATTTATGTCTGTAGAGAAATGCTAGTTACAGAGGTAACACAGAGCATATTTTAGAGAATAAATAGTAATTCCACTAGAAGTTAATTCACATAGCAAATGTTAAATGTTTGAACTGCAATTACATCTCACAAAAAAACTCACTGGAAGGATGACTTTGAATTAGTGTTCCACTTTCAACTTCCATCATAATTTAAATTCACACACTGCTTATTGTGATCAATCCACATGAATTGTTTTCTTCCTCTGAAACCTTGTGGTTCTTTAGTATGAAAGATGGGACGACATGATGAACATGACATTGTGGCCTTTTGATACTTGTTACGATTCAGATAAACAGGTTTGGTCATGGCTTCATTTATTGGGTAGATGACTGAGCTATGAAATTGGAAATGTTGATTCCCAAAATATGAGCCTTCATTTCACTGGAAAACTGTGGTTTTTTTCTCCTTTGATGTGGTCACCGTGCTTGTGTGCTAGGAAATAAGCTTATTAATAGGAGTCCACTGCAGGGGTTTACAATGTAAACGCGCATATCCAAGTAGCTCCCATGCAGGTCCCTTTGCAGTTAGTGGGGAAAAATTGACACTATCAGAGTGTTTTTCCTCTTCCTGTAACATCGATGCCTACAATAGGTGAAATATAAGGTAAAGTGAACTGTGCCTTAAAATTGTAGAGTTTCAACGAGTGTAAGAGGAGTCTGACATGAGCCTCAGTCAGTCTTACCACTACAGTCTGCTACTGTGGAAGTCCAGTTCAACAGCAGGGAGTATTTTTGTCATTGACAAAATGATTGCTACACTGTAGTAACGAAGGGATATACCTAATAGCTGCAGTGCATGAATATATTTGTGGAAATACTGTTTAGGAAATGATAATACCATCCCACTTGCACTTTGCTATGGCTCAGTATTTGTGCCCTACTTTTACCATGTAACTGAATTAATCCTCACAGCCTCCTGCTTTTACCTCCCTTTCAGAGATGGTGAAAGTGGAGCAGAGGCACATCAGAAACCAGAGATGTTGAGCTTCCTCAGATTTCAAGGGAAAGGATGTCCCAGAGTGACTCAATCAGTGTCTTGAATTCTCCAACATCATTTCTGGCAATCCATCTGTGGTAATACTTGGGATAATACAAAATGCACCCTTCTCCATTTGGAAGAGAAGAAGGTGATGAAACCACATCCTCAGGCTTAAACTAGAAGCACATACATTTGTGCTTATTATCTCATTTCCTCTGTGCAATTTCTGGGGCTTTGCATGGAGGTCATCGCCTAGTCAGCAAGCACTGGTTTCACCCTTGAAGGCACTTCTGTTCCTGAATTTGTTTGCCCTAAAAGAAATCATGAATTCCTACTACCCTTTACTCCAGTCCCCTGGGAACATTCTGCATCTTGCAAGAGCAAACATCTGAAGAACATTTTTAGTGGTAATTGGCTGTTTTAAAGTCTATTTACATGTGCCAGTGCCTTGCTAAAAACTGATAAACTATGATCCTAGAACAGCCTCAATTTATACTTTGCAAAACTGTATCCAGAACTCCATTTGATATCTATATACTTACATAGCTGTAATATTAATTACAGTATGACTTAGATACTTTTTCCCTGAAGAATACTCGATCAAAGTAGACAAGCAAGAGAAAGAGCATTGAGTTGCTTGCCTGAGTTTTGGTTGTTTTTTTTTTTTTGTTAATGTCATATTTGTGAAAAAAGTATTGAATCAAGTTCACCAAAATCTGTGTGTCACATGGCTATGAGTTTCAAACAAAAGCTCTCCAATCTTTCTGATGGTGAAACTGCTTAGAATTTTCATGGTGAAAGAATTTTCAACTTCAAACTTCTCTAGGAAGTGACATTTGAAAAATTTCATATTGACATGATGGTCTTGGCTTCTCAGGTTGCTTCTGAGTTAAAAAGTCAGTTATTTATATATCTCTTATCACCACCGTTTTATAAATGGGGAAATGAAACAGAGAAAAAAGGACTTGTCTTAATCACATGGCAACTCTGTGTCTGATCTGGGTAGGGAGCCCAGGATCGCAAGTTCCAGTGCAGCAGTTCAAAGTTTCAACCACAAAACAAACAAAACAGTCATGTTCTTTTTATAGCTGGAAACCATCACTGACTATGTTGAAAGATCCGCTTGGATTCTCACATTTTCAGCATATAAGAGTGATAGCACTTCTCAGCCAGGTGTCTGAACAAGCCAGTCTCTTGCCCTAGGTTAGAAATACCAATTTTAATGTGAACTGTGTGGTTTACGCCTTTTGTCTGTGCTCACAAGACCTTATCACTCAATCCTGATGACTTCTCCAGCCACTGAGTTGAACCCATATGTGCTACTGTCCTTCAGTGTTGAAGAAACAAATTCCAGTCCTAATCCAGCATTGCTCAAAACTTAAAATAATAATGGAAGGGGGCAGTTGCCTCTACCAACTGTAGTCTTCTTTTGCAGTTTGAGGGAGCAGCATGCATTCAGGCTTGAAGTGTTCCTCTTAGGTAGGATCAGTCTGGGAGGAAGTGACATCAGGGTTGCCTGGCAGGGTTTTAATCCTATGCATTATTTAGTATGTGATATTGTTGTGGGGAGGGACTGCACACTGAAAAAGATATTTTCTGAAGGAAAATAAAGGAAGGCAGAACAGCTGATTAGTTACTATTATCAGATGCTAATGGGTGTCATGTTGATAAGATGGTAACAAAATAGCATGTAGAAAGGATTTTAGTGCTAAGCACTCCATTGGTTTTGTGTGATGCCTCATTACTGCACTTGGATCCTCTCCTCTATAAATTTTTAATGACCTCACCATTTTTCATGTAACACTTCACTCCTTTCTTTGCTCTACTTTTTCTCCTGCTCAGGTTCTCAGCTGAAGTGAAAATGCATTGTGTACTTACATGTGGAGACTCCAGTTTTTCACCTTGCTGCACAGAGTTCTCTTCAGGAAGTGAAAAAAATTTCAAAACTCAACTTTTTTTTTTTTTTTGTCAAGGAGTTTCAGGAAAAGAGTTCTAGTAAGACAGTTCTGTGGTGCCTAACAGTTCTATATAAAGCTATGGGATAGATAAAGCATGATTACAGGGTAACACCATTGCCAAGTGCCCTCCAAAAATAGAGTGTGAGGTAGATTCTCACTCCTTTAAGTATCCTGAGCTGCATCAAAAGAGGAATGTCCAGCAGGGTGAGGAGGTGATTGTCCCCCACTACTCTGCCTTCGTGTGGCTCCATCTGGAGTACTGTGTCAAGGTCTGGGCCTTCAGCACAAGAAGGACATGGAGCTTTTGGAGCAGGTCCAGAGGACCACAAAGGTGATCAAAGGGCTGGAGAATTTCTCCTGTGAAAACTGACTAAGGGAGCTGGTCTTTTTCAGCCTTAATAGTTGGCAACTCTGCATTCAGGAGAGTGGTTGGGTCTTTGAGATGCCTTTCAACCCAAGCCATTCCATGATTATATAATTTGTCCTTGTTCCCTGTCTGTACTGGAGGTGCATTAAGGTGAGCTGAGCATGACCCAAGAGTGGCTGCAGGAGGCAGGCTGGCCTCCTCCTCCTGGCTGTGGCAAAGAGGCTCAGGGGAGCCATGGGAAACAAGAGTGGAAACCACATCTTTGGTCTTGTTCTGGTCTGTGTTGAAGGCTGAAATCCTAGAATCATAGACTCATGGATTAACTATGTTTTGGAAAGACCACCTAGTCCAACCATCAGCCCACCCCCACCATGCCCATTGCTCACATCCGTCAGTGCCACATCCACATGCTTCTTGAATGCCTCCAGGGACAGTGACTACACCACCTCCCTGGGCAGCCTGTGCCACTGCCTCACTGCTCTTTCTGAGAAGACATTTCTCCTAACATCCAATCTGAACCTCCCCTGGTGCAACTTGAGGCCATTACCTCTGGTCTCATTGCTAGTTATGTGGGATAATAGGCAGACTCCCACCTCATCACAACCTCCTTTCAGGTGGCTGTAGAGAGGAATGAGGTCTCCCCTGACCCTTCTCTTCTCCAGACTGAACAACCCCAGTTCCCTCAGCTGCTCCCAATCAGACTTGTGCTCCAGACTTCTTACAGCTCTGTTGCCCTTCACTGGATGAACTCCATGGCTTGATAAGTTAGAGAGGAGGAGGAGTTTATACCTTGGGAAGAAGAAAAGTTTCTCTCTTGGACCTAGTTAGTGTCACCTAAAAACAGAACTGCAGATATTAGCCCTGCTTACTGCGAGACCTTTGTAGAACATGGTGTTAGAAAAATATGTGCTGATTAGTCAGAGGAAAAGCAATCAGTGCCAAACAGTAAGGGTGAAGAAACTCCCATGGTTGAGGTTTTATAAACTAGGTTTGGGAGAACCTTTCACGTGAAACAAGCTGGAGGAAATCCCTTTTGCTTTGGCTAGGCTGTGGCTGTGCTCCTGCCCCAAAACATGGGACTCCTCAGCCAGGGATCAGGCTTGGCAGATGTAGCCTATTACCATGAAACCTACAACTGAGCGCAGAGCGGCTTCTCACCAATATTTCTCAGGAAAGACCTGCTTGGAATTTCTGAAGGAGCTCCTGCTATCTCAGGCTTGCAGTGGCTGCTGCAGAAACAGTTTCTTGTGGTATTGTCATAGCAATTTTTCCACAGATGCATCATCATCACCATTGCTTTTTTTTACAGATAACACACATCTGAGGCAAAGCTCCTTGGGGCTGCTACTCAGGCTTTCCTCTTTGAAAGTGTCTTTTCTGAAAGATGAGACATGCGGTCTCACATCTTATTTTTTATTTTTTTTTTCTCTGGAAATATCTGAGTCACACTTGCAGGGAGTCACACACAGGAAGGAGCAAATGCCATATCTGGTACAGTGAGCTCACTGTCCCAGCTTGCTAGACAATTGTTTATGTGTTCAAATAAACAGCAATCGCAGCTCATGGGCTGAACTGCAAATGACACCCAACATACTGCTTTGTTATGTCATGTGGTGCTGAGAACGGGCAGTGGTAACACTGGGAGGGGGAAGCAGTGGGGCAGTGTGTGCTGTGGCATGATATTGCACACTTGAGGAATCTGTCTGCTGGAAGCAGGGGTGGAGAAAAATGATGTTCACAGGGTCAAATGTTGCTCTGGAATCTCAGTTTCTCTATTTGATCGGTCTGAGAACAAATTTTTTTTTTCTTTTTTTTTTCCAGAGCCTCTTTCTTCTCTGTATAATCTAAAAACCACCTAAGAGCTTGGAGACAAAAATAGCAAGTTTTGTCCTGTGGACAACTGGAAAATTAAAAGGATTGCTCTGAAATTAATGCCTCATATTTTATTATGTTGGTCCAGAACATCAGATGTGGATGTTAGTGGTATAGCAGTAGAGGTTGAACCTTCCCATCAATATCCCATTACATGTTATTGTTGTGTGACAGATGGCAGCAGAGGGGCAATGTGACACAATGGTATCTGATATGGAGGTGCGTATGAAACAAAACTGTGTCACTGAATTCCTCCACGTGGAAAAGATGGCACACACTGACATCGCTGGCAAAAATGCATAGCTAATGGTTGTGACTATGTTGACAAATAGTGTTTTGTAGCTGAGAATTTGCTCTCTTAATGTAGTGCGATTAAGTTCTTTGTATCTGTTGTAGTGCCCGTGGAAATATATAGGGGGCATTACTTTCAGAGCAACCTACATGTTTAGGTAACCATACTGTGGAATATCTATAAACACTGTAGTCCCTACCTACTCTTCTTCTGCAAAGTAGCTCCTCTGGCAAGGAGCTGTGTAAACCCAAAGCAAAAAGAAATCTCCTACTTGAGATAGCTAAGCAAACTGATAGATTTTGGAATAGCCATGTTCTTGCATTCTTCCCTCTCCATTCTGCACGATAATTTTTTACACAGAAAGAATATCAAAGACAGGATAGTATCACTTGATTCTAATTTTCTGTGTTTTTTTTTTGTTTTTGTTTTTGTTTTTGTTTTTGTTTTTGTTTTGTTTTTAATTAAAAATCACGAGGATGTTTTCAAACACTTTAAATTCCCTGATCACTGAAAGTCTCAGAAACTCCTGACACAAGGCTTTTTCCCTTCTGTCTCGCAATTCGATGTCCTCAGAGCAGAATGGGTATTTGGGTGCCAGTGCCAGGAGTGTGTCCCAGCGCTCAAATATAAAGCAGCCAGGCAGGGCTCTGGGGAGCCCTGGGGAAGAAATGAAGAGTTCTCCTCCAAAGATGTGGAGTGGCTCCAAGGAGACTCCCTTATAATTCTCCTGCTTCTTACTGCCAAAGAGTGTTCTGCTGGCTACTTAAATCTGCAAGATCCATCTTACTTTAACCATACTGAAAAGGACTGATGTTTTGGGGTTGTGCTGTGCTATATTAAAATCCATATTTCAAACAATAAATGCTTTCAATTTATCCAGGCTAGTCTGCTTTCTACTGAGCCAAACTTTCAGGCAGTTAGCTAAACCTTTCAGTAATATAAAGCACCTTTTTTATCTTGTGCCAACACTGTAATGCCTCCAATAATTTATGTTTAATTTTTAATACAGTTATCTATCATGAGTAATTATGTGGGCTGCTCACAATATTCCATTTTCTGTTATGTGGTTTTTCTGAAGATTGTGGACTTAAAAAAATACCAGAGTACTACTACTTCTCTTCCGAATTTACTCCAAAAAAGAAATATTGTAGTGTATTTAAAGATACTGTATGTTAGACTCCAAGATGTCCTTTGCTCTGTCTTTAGATCTATTGATTCCAATGTGAGAAACAGTGCAAGCTGCTGTGATTTATGCACTGCACAGACAGAAAAAGGATGAGGAGTGTTCTTCACGGTCACAGGCAGAGTTTGCTGGTGTATGCATGTGGAGCTCAGACTTTGGGGACTGGGCTCTGAGCATCTAATGGAGCTGTAGGTGTTCCTGCTCATTGCAGGGGAGTTGGACCAGATGGCTTTTAAGGGTCCCTTCCAACTCAAACAATTCTATGATTCTATGAAAATGTCCCTGCTGCCACTGGTAGTGCAAATCACTACTGAGATAGGCATTCACTTTCCTCTCAAGAGGGTAAGGAAAAGCTATCCCAGCTTTCCATCTTGCAAACATTCTCCTCTGTGCTCATAGATCTGAGCACCTCACAGCTGTGCACCACTGCCACTGGGGAGTGGCACTGCTGCAGTGCCCCTGTCCTTACCCCAGTATGCCTCAGAACTGCCCTAAAACCATTGCAACGTCCCAGTGTGCTCTGCAGGGATGGCTGGGGGTGTGCGTGATGCTTTCTAATGGCAAACTGGAAAATATCCGCTCCTGGCTCAGAGCTGATAGCGCCAGGAACAGCCAGGAAGTGTTTGCCTGCCTTGAATGACAGCCTGGTTTACACGTGCAATAGGAGCAGATGGTTTTGTTAATCTGTATCTGGCAAAAAGCACTGATATGAGTACCAGATCTGTCTGAGGGACCGGAAATGAACTCCAAAGGGCCAAATCTACATTTCGAGATGTCTGTGCTGTTTCTCCTGCTCTGTATGAGCGCTGCTCTTTTGGGAGGAAAAAAAAAGATTCTTTTTTTCTTTTTCCTGGCCAGACCACAGCTTGTCCTGACATGCTCTCTACTCTGGGAATTGAGAGTGGGATGCATATGGGACTGCTAATGGAAACATATACCAGGAAGGCTGTCTGAACTCTGGATGCTTGTCAGGGACATTTCCAGCCTCTGTATTGGACAACAGTGCTCTTCTGAAATGGCATTGCTTCAAGCCTGAATGATGCATCAAACTCACAGACTCAAAGTAATAGTCTAAAATGCTACATTGGGTGAGTTCTGTCCTTGCCGTGTATCAACGCAGACATTTTGCTGGCATGCAGTTAGGAGCCCTCCTTCCAGGCTGTGGCACTCAACTCACACTCAGAGTTGTAGCTCCATATGTGAACGTAGTATATTGCTCACCAAGTCTTTGTCAGAACTAAAGGAGGTCTTGTATACCCACAGATTTTGTCATTATTAATTCCAGTATTCTTTGACTTAATGAAAAATATTAGCTGTTTTTAGGAGTGCTGTGAGTAACAGCAGACTGTGGTTACAGACCTGTGACTACAACATAGTTATTAAGGCAAAAGGGCTGCAGGCGTGGCTTCATCAAAATTCAAGGAAAAACTTCTCTTGATGTCAGTATCATCAGATTTCACCCAGATAAAAAAGCAGTTTATTTTGGTAGCAGCACAAAGTTTAAGCATCACATTCGATGTATCGCCACATATACAGGTAGCATTGAATAACACAAAATGTGCAGGTAAATCTAAGACTGTAATTTAATCAAAGACTTTTGCTGATGTCTTAAGCTGAGAGTCAAACAGCTTAAGTAGTTTATGACCAGCAGTAGACCTCCCTTGATTGAATTACTGCATAGGCATTCAATTGCATAAATGTATTTTTATTTGTATGGTGTGCCAAAGCCTGATTTTAAAGTTACCAATAGCTGGCTGTAACTAATGGAGAAAGAGCAGTATGATATTACACTGCCCCTTAAGCAAGGAAGATGAATGATGTGTTCTGTGCTCATGTAATAATAACTGTTGTAGTACTGTAGGGAATTAATTCCTTAGTATTCATTAAAGGAAGGAGAGCTTGAGGTTGTTAGTCAGAAATAGACACTGACCCTTACACCAGAGTGTACGACCTGAGAGATTTCCATTACTCTCAGGCACCTGTCTATGGACCGGATCCACAATTTTTTATAACTCTCTTAGATTTAAAGGAAAGGAGATGAAACAAGGTGAAAATGGGCTCAGTAGATGAGCATTACAAATACAACACAAATCCAACACTGTGCAGAGGATAAAGAGGGGTTACAGGGACCCCTGCGGCTTCCAGCACACCTGCTCGCAGGCAAGACTCTGGGCCCCAAGCACCAATCTTCATGGAACCACTTACATCAACAGATGGGAGGTCTCTGCTGGCTGCAGCCCAGCGTCCTCCAAGGGGCTGCAGCTTTTCTGCTCTCCTCTTTCACTACAGAACTGGATAGCTTTACCAGGAGCAATCCAGAGAGAGTGCACATTCAAATCAGTCCTTTTTGGAGGTGGTCAAAATTGCTCAGTAGCTATGCAGGTTGTCTGTATCATGGGCTGTCACGGCAAATTGGAGCTGACAGCTAGAAACTGCTCACATAGATTTCCTATTGCTCCTTTTAACCAGCCTGTATTAAATTGCACCGAAAGGGCTGACAGCCTTAAAATTCATGCCATTATATCACATTAAGGGCTACAAAAATCTGCCTGCTTTCACAAATTTCAAAGTCAATTGATATATAAGCCTAGAAGACATCCTATAGCCTAGAGACACAGCACAAGCAGCACACGTATGTGCGTGTTACTTCTGCATCTAGGACCATCTGCAGTTCTCAGATATTATCCCATATAAACATTTCTTAGAATCCCATACAAAAAGGAAATACTTTAAATACAGAAAAAATTACTACAGGCATGAGTATTTCCTTCAGAGAGACTTCCTTCTGAAAGGACATGGCTTTTGAAAACACTGTTATTATTTATCTTGGGCTCATTAATTACAAGAGTAACCTGTATATGTATGAATACTCCCACTGAGGGAAAGGCTGATGAGTGTTTCAGTAAGGTGTGAAGATGAATACTTGCATGCCAGGTAGAATAAGACTCAGTCCTGCATATCATAGAAGACAAGACAGCACTATAGACACAGAAACGTGAAATTCTAGAATATCTTAAAATGCTAATGAGGATAAAAGCAGGAAAAAATGCACATAGTTGTGAAAGAAATGTTATGACTTTGTCCTTTCGCAGTCATTTGATTTTATCTAAGTTAACACAGTTTTTAATATTTGACTTCAGAAAAATTCTTCCTCTAAAATATCTCCATCGCAGCAAAAATACTAAGCACAAAGGGAAATGGTTTTAAACTAAAAGATGGTAGATTTGGGTTAGATGTTAGGATGAAATTCTTTCCTCAGGGAGTGATGAGGCGCTGACATAGCTGCCTAGAGAAGCTGTGGTGCCCCATCCCTGGAAGTGCTCAAGGCCAGGTTGGGTGGGGCCCTGGGCAGCCTGAGCTGGTGGGGGGCAGCCCTGCCCACAGAAAGGTTTGGGGCGGTGTGGGATTTGAGGTCTCTTCCAATCCAAACCATTCTGTGATTCTATGATTATATGATATTATGCCAACACATAGGTGATAAAATCATCTTTTAATAAAACTTATGATACATCTCATTCCCTGGTTAGTTTTGTTGTTGTGACTGAAGTGGGATGGATTATGGCTCTATTCTCTTGGTTTATGTATCAAACATTTAGCTCTTGCTACTCTGTCAGTAGACTTCCACTTCTTAAAGAACTCTAGCAGAAGATAATTTATTTTTAGGTCTCTAACTAGACCCTCTCTGGATTCAAATCAATGTGCAATGTAAATAATATATATAAAAGACTAGCAGATGAGCCAGCTCTCTCACACACATAGACCCTTGAAAACTAGACAAACTTCCTGCCTGACAGGGATCTTGTTGGAAGTCAGATGATCCTTAATTTGACACTTGAGAAAAGAACAGTTGAAGGTAATGAAACGTTACTCTACTTCTCCTTCTACCTCAGCAAACAAGAAAGAAAATTATTCATGTCATCCATATCACGTTTTAAAGACCTTCATATAATCAAACCTCATCACACATAAAACATGCTGCATGACAAAGCAGTTAAATGTGACTTTGAGTATATTATGGTTTCATCAGTTCCTTTGGTTGCTGGACTTTAGAGCAGTCTGCTCTAAATCCTGAGAAGAGCAGTTGGAGTTACATAGGTCACCCAAGCCTGTAGTGGTGACAGCCTGACCTTGGCACAGCTTGAAAGGAAAATAATCTCTTCTAAGTTTGGGAGGGCCGATTTACTAGCCTTCAAAATTCTGCTGAGGGAAATAAACAATTAACAGAGCTATGTGCTCAGCTGTATTTGACAGATTACATCATGATTTATACATACAAACACATTATATGAGGATGGATCCTAGACTCATACTTGCAGTCCAGAAATCCAATTTTCAGTGAACATGTGTTAATCTACCTGTTTATTTACTTTTAAAATACTTTATTTGGTATGTAATAGGATGTGATTTTATTAACTAAACTATGCAGGGTTTTCCTAGGTTTCAGTTTTTATCACATACAAATACTTCTCTTGGAGTCTCTTTCTGATTCTGACATCTGTGTTTGGATGTGATCTTTAAGGGCACTGTTGACTTCTCCAATCTGATGGAGACTTTGATCTTGTAAGGGTGTGATAATTTCCATTGTGTGGTTCAATGATAGTTCCAAAGGAAAATCAGGCCAGAAGATAATAAAAAAAATATTGCACTAAATAAGAGGGTCAGCCACAGTTTTCCTTTGTATCATAAAAAGGGCAATGTCTCAAAAGCACCCTGGGAGGTCATTTGTGACTTAGAGCCCTGCACAGTAAGAGAACTAGTTCTTCCTCACCCGTGAGAGCCATCACTCCATTCAGGCTAAAGTCCCAGAGATTTGATTTAAGAGTGTTTCCACTCAGTAGGCCAAAATTCTTTGGCCTCTTCTCCTTACATGCCCCACAAGGCACTGGGAATTGTCTGGTTTTATGCACCAAGTCATGTAAACATATTCACTGTTTGGATCACAACAAGGAATTAATCCTCAAGTTTCCAGGGAAAAAAGTGACATATATATTCTAGCTTTGTTGCTTTAAGTAGCCCTTCTGCAAGTAGGTGTTGAGTTGGTGCTAAGGAAGTGGTTCATAACTGATAGAATTCTATCTGCATGGCTTGGATGCATTTGTGTATATCTGCTTCTTCCTGTGTTGGGGTTAATGGAGCATAAACAATCAGGTTGTTTGAATCAGTCTAGACAATCAAGAACTCAGTAGAAAACAGGGTTAGAAGACATGCAATACAGAAATGTGAGAAATAGTTAAATGAACTAGCAACTCAATGAAATGAAATTTTTCTGTATTGCTTTCTGCATTTTTCCAGTCCTAGCATATCTTTCAACATTAAATATGTTCCAGTGTAATCTCACTTTAACTATTACTTTCCTTCTTTTTACTTATTTTTCTCTCTTTCTTTCTTTCTCTCTTTCTTTCTTTCTCTCTTTCTCTCTCTCTCTCTTTCTTTCTTTCTTTCTTTCTTTCTTTCTTTCTTTCTTTCTTTCTTTCTTTCTTTCTTTCTTTCTTTCTCTCTCTCTCTCTCTCTTTCTCTCTCTTTCTCTCTTTCTTTATCTTTCTTTCTCTCCTTCTTTCGTTCTCCCTTCCTTCCTTCCTTTTCCTTCCTTCCTTCCTTCCTTCCTTCCTTCCTTCCTTCCTTCCTTCCTTCCTTCCTTCCTTCCTTCCTTCCTTCCTTCCTTTCTTTTTTTTTCTATTAAGTGCTTGTGAACTATCTTTTCTATTGCTTCCAACATGCTGTCAAACTGATTTGAATTTTTGCTGGTATGCTTAAATTATTGAATATGTTACAGTCTGTAGTACACATAGCTGCAGTACTTGTTCTGCCTGTTTCTTTCTGTGCAAATTAATTCAAAATCTAAAGTAATTTTGAAGCATGATGATCAAGCAAAATTTGCAGAAGATACTGAAGTAACAGTGATGAACCAAACATTCAGACTCTAAACAAACTTGGAAAAGAATCATTAAATCAGTGCTGGTTTTAATTTTATTTTTTTCTTAAAAAAAAAAAAAAAAAGGTCATGAATTCTTATCAGGCTTCTTTAAAGGACAGCTTGGCATTGGCTCTGACTTCTTAAAATTAAAATTATATTGATTTTCCATTTTATTAAATAAATGTTTCTCCCTGAGCTTGCTTTAGGAAAAGAAAAATGTTTTCAGTGCAATTTTCTGTCCAGCCATTGCCTAGACTTTGACTGTGGAACACAAATCTACGCTGAAATAAAGAGACAAAGGAGCACTTGTTCCAAGTTTCTGATGATACAATGCAAGTTCTGCCCTATCAGATTTATAAATAAAATGCAAGTTCTATCAGGTTACTCTGTACAATATCCCATGTAAAAACTGTGCACAAATGTTTATATTCATGTTAACATTAATGTTTAGGAAATAAATTGGTCTTGTACTCAGATGCATTGTAGAAGCCAAACTTTCCTCCTTGTCCCCCTGCCATGCACTTCACTCTGGACTGTTTGCAGCACTTCTCTTGTGGATTATTAAACATGCCAGCATGACTGCTGTGCATAGACTGCCTCCTAATTCCAGATTTATTTTGTACAAGGGATGTTAAAAAATATAGCTGTATGAAAATGGGACTTTGTGGAATCCTTCAAGATTAAAAATGTTAATTTCCAAGTCCATTAGGACTTCTTGCCCTTTTAGGATCTTTTTAGTTTAGGAAGACCAGGAAGACCTTTTCTAAATTTGTCAGCTTTAAAAGTATGCCTTGACCTCAGGGACAAAGAAACATTAATTAACAGAAGAGAACCCATGAACTTAGAACTTGAACCCATCCTATTCTTGTGCTTTGTTTGAGGACTGAGACCAAGTACCTGCAGAAGTGAAACATCCAATGCAATGTGGTGCAAGATCCTTTACTTCCATCCATATGTTCTCATATGGCAGACAGGTTTCCTATATGACAAGGGAAAAGCTTTTGACAAGTCAGTGTTGAACAAGGTGATCTCCAAAGGAACTACTTGTACTTTCTGTACTTCTGTGCGATTGAAAAGGAATAATTTGGTAAGATAGTCATTGTATTGTTTGCATAAAGTATTTTAAGGCAAAATTAGGGAGATTAAGAAGTTTATTAATCTCAAACTACCTTACAAATGCAACGGTCAATCTTATCAGCTATGGAGAAGTAAACATTTCATCCCAACACAAAGACAGTCACTCTGACTCTAGCTACAGAATATTTAATCAAGAAATTCCAAACCAAAGGCATAAAATAAAACTTCTTAAAAACAACCATCAGCTGTGAACCCATGAGCGAAACAGATTGATAAGGCCACATGGAACTCTTAAATCAGTAATACTCAGTTAGTAAGTTTAAGCCATAGCCTTTAGTTTGTAGTGGGAGCAGGATATGGCTGAACAGAATGACTGCAACATCCTCCATTTACATAAGCTCCTGCCAAGCATCGTGGGTGGCTCATATGGGTGGTGGGAAATCAGTTACAGATGGCACTGTTTGAACTGTCTGAGGTTTTTAGGTTTATCTGCTGGCCAATATGAAACAAGCAATGTCCTCATCTCTTCATTTCCTTACTTTTAAATGCCTGGCTTTATCAAATGGCATAAGAGGTTAATAATTTTTCTCAGTTACATATCAGCTTCAACTAGCTTTTAAATCAAAACTGTTTATTTATCTGTGATGGCATTAGGAGCAAATGGGAGGTTAGAAAGTGTTGCCTGAAACCATGCTCCTGTCATAGGATTGAGATGAATTTTTGGTAGAAACAAAGTGATACCCCAAGATCTAATTTGGAAGCATTAGCCACACTTTAGAAGAGAAATATAATTTTAGCTTTTGAAAGAATAATAATTCATTTCCAGATCCATTATTATTCATTGGAATTACATAAGAAAACACTTTCTCCCTGGTATTTTTATAGGAAATACCAAGAAACAGAGCATTCTCTACCTTATGGCATTTCCATAAAAACATGCTCTCCTACATTATTTTATTTTGAATCCATTCAAAATAGCTTTTCTTGCTTTACAATGTTTTCAGCAAAAATCTTGAGCATATCCTTCCCAGGCTTACCAGCTTTGTGGATACTCTGAATTACACTTCATTTACTATACTTACTGCTTACACAAAGCAGTCACATAAAACTTTTATGAACACGCTTCAGGGATTTTTTGGATGTCAAGGGGAATGCGATGTTCCTGGCTATGTATTTTTTTTTGTGTGGGTTCTTAGGATCACAAGTAGAATTCAGGATCCTAGTATCTATGCTTTCCTCTATTGATAAATGAGGTTTCTTACTGAGGGCTTGTTTTTCCGGATGCTACAAAATTATGATTCCTTGCTGTGATGACCCAATAGCATCTCAAATTATGGCAGCTACTAAAACGGTTATTTCCTTTCTCTTTTCAGAACTACATTGATATTTCACATTCTGTTCTCCATCAGATTTTTTCTCTCATCTCCTCCCTCTTCCCTCTCAACTCTAGGACCATTAGCTCACGCACAGGATGCTAAAAAATCTAGGATTGCTGTTTTTTCCCTCATGATGTGTTTCAAGTAATTTGAATTAAAATATATGAAAATCTCAGATCTAAGAACTTAGTGAATTTTTGCTTATTTTTAGTTTCTAACTTAGTCGTGTTCTATGACTTGAGGAGATCTCATGCAAGCTGCACTGAATATACAAACAAGCAAGAAACCTTCAGGTGAACCTCAGCCCTGGTGGGGTCTGTGGAGATGTCCCCTTGCTTTTTTTTAGCTGCAGCAGGATGTAGTTAGGGGACAACTCTGAAGAGCTTGAAGATTGCTTGGCCCTCTCTGCGTGCCCGTACACAGAGCTGTTTGGAGACAATGTCTTCCAACAAGACTGCCATAAGGCAAACATAAGGGCCTGAGCCTAAACCACTGAGGGCCACAGAAGATTCCTGTGGCATGGCAGGGTTAGCTGCTGGCTGGTAGGGCAGATGCAGGGGAGGGTCTTCATCTTCAGCCAAACCAAGGGGTTTCGGTAGGATTGGAATTTCTCTGTCTCTTAGGAGAAGTTTCTTCCTTGCTAAGCTTACTCGATCTTCTTCTCACATCCAAGGCTGTATGAAGACTTGCAACGATCATGCTGCAGACCATTTGCAATCCTTGTACCTCAGGTGACTTACTAATATCTTATATGACAAGTCAAATTTAAATGTATGTTGAAAAATGACTTTATTCTGTCAGAGCTCATTAGGTTTTATGCACAAAACAAAATCATTATTCTGATATTTGGAACTGCTTTACTAAAGTGGGCATCTATTGAATATCCTCAAAGCAATTCTTCCTTCTAATATGGTAATTCGTTATCTGTATTTAATTATCTGCAAGGTGAAAGGTTGCTGGGCAGTGTTGTTCAGCAATAGCCCAATGGAAATTTTTAAGTACTTTCACTCTGAGCTGACTGTCTTTACAGATCAATCTTACTGCTAATGACAACCAATACTTTCAGATGTGATTACAGACTAGCTCCATCTTTTCATGAGCCGAGACTCTTTGGAATCATATGTATTGATCTTTTTAATAGAAGTCAAGAAAAATGAAATTACTGTGGCTTCTTTTTGCAAAACTATGATAAATGAGAACTTGGAAAGTTACAGAAGATTTTTTTTTTCTGTTGTGGATTATTTTAATCACTAAAAATGATGGTCTTTTTAATAATGTTTGTCTTTCCATTATGCACATTTGCAGGAAAGCCAGAACTTATTTCAGTATTACTTTTTATAACCACATTTAAGCAAAGACATGTCAGAATTGCCTGCTGGTATATTTAGGTAACTATGAAGGGGAGTCTGGGCAAAAGGAGAAAGCTGCTTTTAGATTCCAAGTGGTTGTGTTTTCTCAATATCTTCAAGTTTAATCCAATTTTTAGAGCAGTGTACTGGAATGCCTAACATCAAATACGTAGAGTTTACCTTTCATTGCGTATTATATTAAAACAAGAAACTTTACATGTGTACATTATTTTTCTTCCCAGAAGTTTCATTCTGGCTTTCACATGTCCAGTTTTCAGGGGATATTTATGCTGCACGGTTTTCCCTTTTGCTTTATTCCTTCATGTTCATGTATTTTACAAAGTGTAAGTACCTGTTGTGCCCTGTCTCTGAGGCCTAGAGGACAGTGTTTTGGCTTTATGTTATGCTATAAATGCATGTGTACCACACTGAGAATAACATTTTCAAGCTTCACTTCTCAGTCTTGTGCCAATAGGAAGTAAAAATGTATTAGATCTCATGTTAATTGTAGCTATGCATCTTAGATAAATTTCACTGCAAAGGTGGTGGATAAGATAAATCTTAGTGACTCAGAGGCAGAAGAGAAGATAAATCATAGCAATGGTGGAAGAAATATACTGGTGACTCTCACTGGTATTAATAGGAGCTGGAAGATAGACGCATGACCTACATATATTTAATCGGAAAGACACTGGCAACTCTTCTCAGTTTGAAGAGCAGTGTCAGGTCTTCTTATTGCCTGATTGATCCCCAACTCTCTTCAATCACTTGTGTTGTAAATTCATGCTCTTTTCAACTTATTTCCACAAGGTAATTTCCTTCTTTTCTAATCACATCTCCCTAATTTTTTAGCTTCCTTTTCACTTTTCATTAAGTCTCTTGTCACAGCAGTCTTCTATACCCAATCATTTCATTTTATTGCTGTCCTTGAAACTCTTAATATTTTAAAGTCAGATTACTTTTAGAGCACTTTGGTAACCCGTACCTCACTGTTTTCAGAGATCCAAATTTAACATATTTTGAAAATCTAGTCAACTTCAGAAGCATTATCTTATGCTTGATTCAGGAAGTTCCTAAACTGTATCTGATTAAAATGGCACAACAAGGGCACTGTACATCTGCTCCTTTGTTTCTGCTCTTTTCATAACCTCCTGTTAATGTCTGTTATTGGAGACATGTTACTGTGATGATTGGTTTTGGATAGATCCAGCATGAAGGTCCTCAGTTGACATCTCTGTGCCATAGATTTCTTGCTCTGTCTAGTTTTATTTGAATATCCTGTTCACAGAAATTATTATACTTATAATTTAAAAAGAAAATCTAAACAAACATCACAGCTAAACAGTTTTATACTGTTTCTATTTGTGATAGACTACAGCTCTTAAAAGTAAGCCTTTAAATTTCATGTAGACTGAGCCTGTATTGTAGATGGTCTAAAGCAGGTGAGAAAAATATTTTGTGACAGACTGTATTCTGCTGCATGCAACCCAGTACTTAAATGAGAAACCTAAGTTAAAAAAGCTATCTTCTAATAATTGCTATTGTTATGCCTTTATACTTTCATTAAAAATAGTGAATGATGTTTCAGGATGTCTTGCAACCATTCATGGTCAGTCAAAACCAGCCAGTGTTTTTCATAGCTTTCTGAGACTCTATTTTACAGAACTGTGTCTGACTGATTTTTCAGAGGAAAACTGTCCATTTGTTGTTGAATGGAGATCTGAAATTAACCACATTAGAAAGATGATGGTACAATTGCAATGTATTTATTTTAGGACATCTTGAGAAGCCCAGTAATTCTTCCAGTAAAAAGCGTTTCTCAGGGAAAATAACAGACCGTCTTGAAGATGCCTTGTATCGAGCTCTAGAAGCTTATTTGTTAGTCTGATGAAATAGAGCACACTAAAATTGCCAGCTGATGATTCCAATCATTATCTGAAAGATGATTAACATTGTTGAAGTAATTCTGTGAAACAGTGGTTTTGTCAAAGCTTTTTCTTACCAGTGGATATTTTGTAATGTGTAACACACAGACAACAAAAATGTTCTTCCATCCCATTTACCTGAATTTTCAACTCATTTATTTGGGTTGAATATTTTTTCTTAGCATGTATAACAGAGCACAAGTACTAAAATCTGTTATAACAAGTCAGAACAATCTGGATTAAATAACTCAGCCATTCAATTTAATCCATCTAACACTTATGCATGTGAGTAAATCTGTTTATATGAGTATATTCTTTAAGCTCAAGGGTTCAATTACTCCTGTGTGCATGTGCGACTGGATCCCTTCAGAAGCCTCCTTATTTCCATGAGTAATAGAAATAAGCTTTGTCTGGGTACCCATACCTCTTGTGTGTCAGAAGAAGTAAGATTGTGCTTTTGCTTCAAGTTTCTGGAATACTTCCTTCTGTTATGTAAGCTTTTACAGTATGAGCCTGAAACAAAAGCTAGATAGAAAAAAAAAAAAAAAAAAAAAAGGTTTTGCAGGTTTGCAAGATCAGGAAGGAGGTAATTTTATTTTTTTCCTTGGTATGAATAATTTTATAATCTGAGGAAGAAGGAAAAACTGGCGTACTGAGATAGAAGGATAGCCTTAAATATGGTGATGTAAACTAGAGACAGTTTCCAGCATACTTTTTCTCAATTCCTCTTTTTTTAAGAGAGCCTGTACAATTTCTGTTTCAGTTCACTCTCTTACATAACAAATGTACTAGTTACTTTACTAGAGTGAGTAAGAGCAGAGGATGCCCTCTTTCTGACTAACTGTTGAAAAATTTGGCTGTACATCTCCTTGAAATCTTTTGCACAACTCAGAGAGAAAATCCATCAGTATTAGTTGTCTAGAGCTTTATTCTACCATTGCTCAGCATACTCCAGAAGTACACAGGGTTACTGCTAAGAAGTCAGCATTTTCTTGCAATTAGCATGTAATGACATCAAAGACCATTGTTACTTCTCATTCAGATGACAGAGAACAATAATTTATTCACCTGTCCATCTATCTGTCTATCTATAGGTAGTGCTGCTCAGTTATTTTGGTCAATGTTAAATTTTAATATTTATCATATTACAATTGGTTCTTCTTTTATAATTTGGAAAGGAAAACAGTTGACTGTGGAAAAGAATATGGAAAATAAACTGCTATTAAGGATGTAAGACGGTAGAGAGGAGAAAGAAGGCTTTTGGCAGAAAAGAGAAGACAGCTTGGGCTATGATATAGAAGGGATAAACCTGCTTCCACCAGGCATCTTGAGTGCTGTTGAAGCTTTTCAAAGTTACATCAAAGAACAAGACAAGACATCTGCCAACATGAGCTCTAGTTCTGTGGGGGTCGCTTTCTCCAAAATAATTGTCAAAAATTACTGAAGAGAAATCTATGAGTTGGGTTGCATTTGCAATATCCAAGTTTTGGTTGTCTTGGAAAGATCTGTGATATTCTGACATGGTAATAAAACAGTTAAATCTCTACTGGATATCCCCAGAAGAGTAATTCAAACACTAGTTATTTAAAACGGGAAAATATTTGGGCTGGTAAAGAATTTTTTCCATTCAACTATTTTTTTTTTTATGGAAAACTTTTCTTTTTTCTGATGAAACTTATTTTTTTTTTTAAATGAAAAGCCTTTAATGGAAATCAGCTGTCTGCTTTTTGTGGAAAATGTTGGCTTTTTGTTGAAAGAAGAAAGTATAAAGAAGGCAAGAAAAGAGTATTTCAAGAAAGATTCCCATATTTGGGATGTAGAAGTGGCTACACATTGGTTAAACATTCTAATAGCTAGTAAGTCATTCCAGTTAACAAATGTCAAAGCTTGTATTGTCTGTAAGAGCATTCAATCCTGTGCATATCTAAGTTAAGTGGTCATAAAAGTGTTGAAACATCTCTCTCCAGTGAGTGTTCCAACTCTGCTTCCATTGAAATAAATTAAAATATTCTTATTGACTACTGTAGGATGAGAACTGAGATCTGGGGTCTAGGGCTTGCTTGAATATGCTGTATGCAAAGGAAATGAATGTTAGGCTGACTGCAGCTGATGACCAACAAAGGGAAATTCATGTCTACAAATGGGTGTATGACAGTTGGCAACAGACTCTAATAGAAATTGTTTTCCCTCTGGAATTTGATAACTGTTAATTCTTCATGTACTTGGCTTCTGCCAATGAACACAGTATTTTTCACTGATAAGGAATTCATATTGTTAAACTCCACATGAACTCAGAAAATATTTATGTGTGTATTTGCTTACCAGCAAATATGAACAGCAAATGTCAGAGAAAATCTAATAATTGAGCATAATAAAATAAGCTTGTTTTTGGAATGTCGCTTTATAAGTTTCTGAAAGACCAATTGCTCTTAAGAAAACTAAGTCAAGAATGAAATGTAGTGTATGGCTAATTGGGAAAGGATCGATGAATTTAGCTAAGCCATAGGAGTTCTTCTATGGAAACAGTCATTTAAAGCTGTGTTAACAGTGTGCTCTGCTTATGTACCCGTCTGTTTTGTGAGGGACAGAATGTCTCAAACAATACTATGGTAAAAACTCATCCCCAATGAAAGGTACAGCTGGCCAACTGATCTCCTCTGTGAAGTTCCAACTAGGGAAAGATGTTGATCTGAAATGAATGCTGACAAAACCTTCTTGTAACTGTAGCCTACTCTGAGATACTTCATCTACACAAATGATTTTGCATTTGTTATGTTATAAATTTTTATATTGTTAAAATTCATGAATCGTGCTATTTTTGTGTCCCTAAATGAATTGGTGATAAATCAGTTAGCTCCAACCTACGCTCACTCCCTATGAAGGAGCAAAGAACAGAAAAATGGCAGCAGCTTTGGTCTCCTCCGTCATACCTGAGCTCAGGTAGTGAATGCAACTCACAAATACAATAGAGGAAAGAAGGAAGTAAAGTAACACAAAGCTTGAGGAGAGCAAATAGAGAAATAAGTGTAAAGATGGACTGAACTGGAAACCATCTGCTTGCCAAATTCAGAAATCCTGCTGCAAACTAGGGAGGAATTTTTATTCCACATTACATATCCAAAATTCCATATCACATCTCCTCTTGCCTTTCATAGCCCACTCATATTCAGAAATGTCCCACTTATGTCTCTCGTGTTTTTATACTCATGGTAGAGCGAGAAGAACTACCACCACTGCCACATTGTGCCACATTGTTTTCCCTCTCAGTAGGAACTCTGTTATTCCAGTTACTGTAGAGAAGTCCCATGTTGTTTACGTGTAATGTACCAATACTGCAGTGTAAGAAAACTCCTACTCTCTTTTCATTTTTCTTGGATTGATGTGAAACAGAAAGTTACAGCTTTCTTTACTACTGCTCTTTTCTTGTTGAAGAGTCAGTTTGGCCATCTTTTTTTTCTTCCTAGCAATACACCAAAGAAACAGGTGGCAAATATCAGGATAACGTCTGAAAAATGTGGTTTGAATGAAATCTTCTTTCCTGTAACATCTCACAGTATCTGTGGACTATAAAATTTAATCAGATGATCAAGAAGAGATGGCAAACTTTACATTTGACATGATCTCTCTTTGTATTTTCCTTCTAATTATTTCCATATGCCTCTCATCTGAAGTACTTTTCATTTGCTTCTTCAGCCTGAATAATTCTATACTCTTCTTGAATAAGGATGAGACAGCCTGAGCCAAAATCTCCATTAGAATGCAGTGCTAAAAAGCATTTAATTTAGTTGTAAGGTGAGAATGCTGGGGACAGGCTAGACCTAGCTTTGTGGAGGCTGCTCACATTTTCTGTTTCTGTATGTGAAATCCAAGAAACAGGATACGCTTGATTTCCGTATCTCTTCAGAATGCCCTGGTGTGTTATTCCTAAGTGCAGCCTAGGTCTTCCATTCTTTTTTTTTTTTTTTTTCTCTGATGAGGATCTATTCACAGCATTTCTGAATTGAAGCAAATATTGCATGTTCAACACAGCAAGAATAGGTTACCACTGGCAACTCTCTTATAGCTGCTTCAGACTTCAGTCTTCTGCAGGGTCATAACATCTGCTATGCATTTATAGAATTCCTACTAATATATTAAAAAGAGTGGATTTATTATGTGAGTGCTGAATTTTGGAGATTTTTCCAAGTGCTAAAACTGGTCAGTGGGCTGTCCTGAAAAAGCTAAATATAGTTGTTTCTATAATTTTTGTATATACCTTTTTTGTAATGGCTTGCTCAGTACTTCTATTTTGGTCACGCAGCCCAAACCAGGCTGGGGACCAAACAATGGAAAAACTCCCTTTGTAAGGCCAGGACTGAAGGTAACAAACTCAAGACTTAAAACCAGAAACTTTTTTTTTTTTTTTTCTTAGCAAGAATGAACCAACTTCAAGAAGAACTTAAAATGAGAAAAGTTACTGACATAAAGACTAGGCTTTCTGGTCAGAACTTAAGCCGAGACTGCCTGATAATTCATGATGTCAGCTGAAATGAAGGATGTACATCTTCTTTCAAGCCCTATGAATACATTTTGTATGCATTTATATTCCTTGCTAAGCTCTCTCATTCATTCATTTAAGTGAATAAGAAGCAAGGAACCAAACTACCATAACTGACATCACGAGGATGAGAGATTCCTAGCTATTTTGACAGAGCATCCTCTTCTCACTATCTCATCTTGAAAACTTGGGTTCTTTTTGTCTCCTAAAAAACGTCTGTGGGACAGGAAAATATCTTCCCATTTGTGTGCTAGTCATAACCCTTATTGAAAACTGCAAGGACTGGTAATCCAGTTTGCTTGTGCTCCTTCTTTTATGACCTTTATTTGCCTACTGGGTGGATAGTGATGACATTTCCCTACAGGAAAATATTAACTGCATAACCTTTTCCTTCTCTCAGGTCATCATCGTCATCATCGTCAGTGTTGTCAGATGTCAGGTGCCCCAGTCTGAAGTCAGCAGCTGTCTGGGCAAGCAGCACTGCCAGCAACGCCCTGGTGATCCTAAGCCTCCTGAGTGCCACTCTTTGTGAGACTGCTAGCCATGTTCAACAAAAGGAATGTTTTTCATGTACAGCTAAGGAAATCCTTGGTCAAGATAAACAACTTCCCCCTCCTACTTGCTTGCTGCCAGAAAGCTCTAAATAGAGTCTCTGTAGTAGGTGTTTTTTGTTTTTCTTTTTTTATTACTTCACATTGGAGCTCAGTTCTGAACTCTAAGCCAGAAAATCCAAGCTGTGTTGGAACTGCTGAAAGACCACAGACTTGCTAAAAGTTCAGGTATTTCAAAATTCTAAGAACATGTGTTATCATTTACATCATGCATTTATTTGAGAGGGAGAAGTTCTGCTGATACTTTCTCTCTCTCCCTGATAATGTATTTGCCTACTGGGAAATCCTCTGAAAAACTAACCTTTAGTTCCTTGTTCCCATCAAAGCTTTATCAAACCCACCAGTGTATGGTGAATCTTGTGGCAGCTGGCGCTTCTGTCATTACAAAGGCACTAGCATTCTATACAGTATATTTGCAGGAGAGAAGATGAAGAGCCAAGCAGAGCACTGATATTTTGTCTTAAAAAGCCGAACCAAACTTCCTAGTACTTGAAGAGAGCTTATGAGCAAAAAGGGGACTGATTTTTTACACAGTCTAATAGTAATAGGACATGGGGGAGCTTCTTTAAATTAAAACAGGGGAGATTTAGGTTCAAAATTAGGCAGAAATTATTTCCTTAGAGGGTGGTGAGGTGCTGGCACAGCTGCCCAGAGAAGCTGTGGTGCCCCATCCCTGGAGGCGCTCAAGGCCAGGTTGGATGGGGCCCTGGGCAGCCTGAGCTGGTGGGAGGCAGCCCTGCCTACAGCAGCAAGTTGGAGATTGATTATCTTTGAGATCCCTTTCGAATTAATCCATTTTGTGATTCAGTGATCAAATTATTCTATGATTAAAAACTTTCTGGTGCTCACTACAATAACACAGAGGCAAGCTGACTGTAGTAGTGGTCTCAAAAACGGAGATACTGAACTGAGTGTATTATTTCTGGTGGTGGTGCTGAGTAAAGATTGCCCCATTGTGGCTGTAAGAAAACATCAGAACCTGTAAAACAACAAAGTATCTGGGTGTGAAAAGAAGATGGGGTGGCAATATGAAGTTACAAAAGCCTGGGAGACAGAGTACAGGACTTAGATGCTGGTCAGGATGTTGTGAGAGGAGAAGCAGGAGAAATGATTGTGATGACTAGAATGATGGAGGTGAAAGAGTTGGTAGTAGCAGAAGGAGCTATGAAAAGAGAAGTGTGAAAAGAAGCGGAAGGAGGACTAGGAACTAACACTTAAGCTTTAAAGAGGAGGAAACTGGGTAATAATATCTCCAAAAACATACAGTTGGGAAATCAGTTGACACAGAGTCCTCATTTCTTTTTCTTTCAAAGTATATTACCATTAACAGATGTTGCATAATGTTGCACAATGCCCAGATGTATTTGGTTTCCTCTATCCTATTCCTGGCACAAATTACTTACTTCATTGTGTGAGAAAAAGCTGTTGTGTTATGATCAGATGCCAGGAATAAGTACTGAAAATATTTTCCCAGGAGAGGACTAGGGATACTGTCTTCTCACCTGTGTTGCTCTGTGATCTCTGTTCACAGAACAGTACCAGAACCAGGTACTTATGGGGTTTTATTTGATTGCTTCTCTTAGGATTTTCAACTATAGAGGTATCTCCCAATAGAAAGCCATACTTGCTGTTATAGATTGTCCAGATCATTACAGTATTACTTGCAGGTGTCCTGTTTCTAAGAGACATTTCAGTCCTACATGATGTGCACAGCATCCATAGTATGTAAAGCTTCCCAGAGGAAGACATGCAGTGGATTTCTTTTCACTAACCTTAACTCTAGAGTGAGGGCCCTAAGGCTAATCCAGTGTTGTGCCTTCCACTTTCAAGTGTTTTGCTTTAACAGAGAATGCTTACAGCAAGGAAGGATATAAGACTGCTAAAATGTTTGTGGTGGAGCTGTGCTCCCCACCTTCCAGATCTTCTTTTTCTCTGTCTGATGCTAAACACACTTCCTGCAGTGTCTAACACTTACAGACAGTGTCCTGGATACTTATACTGAGATTTGAGCATGGCAGTAGAAAAAAAAGAGGGAACTATACTTAGTCTTTGCGTATGATTCATATGGTTCATGGTGTTTCCCTTTGACCAACCACTCAGTTAAAAACTAAAGGAATATGTGATAGTTGGCAGATGGTCTCTGGAGGGAAGGCTAGGACAAAAATTATTGGAAAGAAAGCTTGGACAAAAGAAGTAAGTGCCAGACAGGAGAAATACAAGAAAATCTCATGTTTTGAAACTCACAGTGAATTCTCAAAGGCTCGGTGTAGGTTTCTTTGTCAGGTCAGGCAATTATCTCCCAAAGCACTTATCAAGTTGCACTACGGCCTTTTGTGGAAAGACCAGGTGAATTTTTTCTTGGGAAGGGGCATAAAATAGGCTTCTGACATCAAGCTTAGATTAAAGGATAACAACAAATGCTGGTCTTGTGGAAACATTTTATTTTAATTCCACAATATCCTCTTACGTAAACACTAAAACACATTGAATCAATTTTTTCAAACAAACTTGTAAAATCAGAAAATGCACTAGCCTCTGATAGGCAGCAGCATTAATTGCCAGGAGCACAAAGAGGCATTTAAACATTGAAATGTTTTGGCAAAATTACAAATGACTTATTTTCCTTCCATGCCCTTGAAAATAGCTTTTCTAAACTCTGAGCTTCCTATGATGGAGAGTTCACCATTAATCACCTTTATGACATCTCGTATGTAGGCTGTGGATAAATCCACGGGCCCTAATCAACCACTTTCCTGAGGAAATTGGCCAAATCCCGACTCTTTGAGGAAGGAGGCGGGGGATGAATCACAACAACTTTGCTATTCAGACAAATCTCTTTTCAAGTGCCCTTAAAGCTTTTTTTCATATACAGCGAAGACAGCCACACAGGAAACAATAATAGTTTAATCTCTTGAAAAATTTCCTTCCTGCACTGCAGCAGTCTTTCAGACAGGTAGTCAAAGCACGCCAAAGAAAATTATCAACAGCCGATGCCAAGAGCAGGCTGTTACGTTAGCCTTTTAGCTCTGTCCCTTTTCCTTCCATGTGAGTAGAGAACAAGAAGCTACTCATCTCTCTGACTAAACACCCTCTGAGCTACATTTTGCTGTGCATTAGTAACACTTCTGGGCCTTAGGAACTGATAATGGAGAAGGCATGGAGGGATGGGTCCTGCAAACATTTACTGTAGTACCTCTACCATGAATAGCCTTATTTATTCACGTCCCTGGCCTACAAAGAGAACTGTGTTTGTATCCTCCTATGCATGAGCATGCTTACTGGTATATGTCTGCAGGATTTTTACAAGTTATCCATCGCAAGGTTTCTTCCCTTCCACTTCCCTTCCCTTCCCTTCCCTTCCCTGCCCTGCCCTGCCCTGCCCTCCCCCTCCCCTTTCCGCTATCTCCCTTCTCCCTTCCCTCTTCCCCCTTCCCTCTTCCCCTTCCCCTTTCCCTTTCCCTTCCCTTTCCCCTTCCCGTTCCCCTTCCCCTTTCCCTTCCCCTTCCATTTCCCTTTCCCCTTCCCCTTCCCATTCCCCTTTGGTATTGCTATGAGGAAAGCTATGCTAGGTCCTCTTACATGTCAAATCAGTAGGCTCATGTGTCCGTCCTGAGTTCAGCACTGGCGTAGTTTTCTTCTTCACTACTGTTCTCTGGAGGATGCCCTCAGTCCACATCTTGTGCAGATCATGGCTCTGAACTCATGGGTCTGAACAAGAAGCAAGCTACAGCCAGAGTAAACATATTCTTCTCCAGCTCCAAATACTGCCAGATCCAGGGACATTGCCCCAGTAGTGCAAAGGGTAGGAGGGAAAGGTGAAATTTCTCAGATGGATGGACTTGTTAAATAATGCTTCAGTGTAAATCAGATCAGATTACCCTATGGAAGTGCTGCCATTTATCATCTAGGTGCTACCTGAAAACACAAACCAAAATCAGGGCAATCCAGAGAAAGGTGCAATGTGTACTATATACTAAAGGGATTTTCTAATCTGAGGTTATTGCAGTATAAAAACAGATGAATTCCCAATGGACTTTGGAGGCAGAAAAGGATATTTCATATCATTGTTGAATTTGTGGGTGTGATATGGGAAGCTTCTATATAGCAGCAGAAAGGGAAAGATTTTTTAGACTGAGAACCTCAAGTACTTTGATCTTCCATATAGTCTGAGATGTTTTGGACAGATGTACCATTTTGCCTGAAAGGTCTTTTTTGTTTTTAACCTGATTTTGTGAAAGAACATATCTGTAGTTACTGCACCACTAATATCCTAGGACAATTCAGGTTGTGATGCATATCTAACTATGGCATCTCAGTAACAGAATGGAGAAAACCAACTCCTGCTCTAGATCAAAGGATTAAAGCTGTATTCCTAGGTACCTTGCTTCAACTTCTTCGCCAAGCGACATGCTGTTAATTGCACATAGTAACAAAGATTCTCCCTGTTATTTGCTGGACACAAGGATGAATCCTCGTTACTGACTGCAAAGCCCAGCAGTCCTCTGTTGCATTTTCAAGCCGGTACAGTAAGCTCTGCAGACACCTTTGGAAGAAATCAGAAAGTCTTTTTTTCTTCAGCAACAGTATGCAGAACAATGGCTTCACATCTGTACACTTTTTGTATATTTCAATTACATAATAGCAAAAATGAAAGATCCGCACATACTTCTTATTTTTTCCTTTAATGTATCTAATTGTACTTCAATTAGATGTTGAAGTATTGTTATGGGATCTGTACCCATTTATAGTGAAAAACTTGATACAAATCAGAAGATGTGAAATATTTTCCTTCAGTATTTTTTAATGCTCCCTGTTAATGGAATAAAGTGTTATAAAACTATACTCGTTTTTCCTGTACTTTCTTCTCTTTAAAAAACAGCTTGATTTTGCAAAACAATGAGAAAAGAGTAAATAGCTATACTGGCCATGTCATAAAGAAAAACCTTTCGAAAGAGATTGCTTTTTCTTCCCAGAAAGAAAATGTCCTGCTGAGCAGGGGTCGGATCCAATGCCCACAGAAGTCAGTGGAAGAACTCCCACTGATGACAGTGGGTGTTGGATGAAGTCCACCTCGTTCTCATGTTTAAATGCAGAAAAATGAGTTGCCAAGTTATAATGAGTGTAGTGAAACCCTTCTGTTATATTAGTTAGTTACAATGGATAATTACAACCGTTAAGAAAAGCTGATTATTTTTATTAAAAGCATACATTTGTTGGTTCCCTCAAGCTGTTCCCAAAGTCTACACATATCTTTCTCCTCTTTGCTTTTCTGAATCTCTGTTTTATAAAAAAAAAAAAAAAAACAACAAACAAACAAAAACATGATTTCCTGTTGGTTGTTAAAGAAAGATCGTGGATTTATTCTTTACATGGGAAAACGTTTGGTTGCTGAGCACATGTGACATCACATGGCCTTGTTCAAACATCCTATCAAATTAAAAGCAGATTCCAGCTCAAATGTTCCAGATTAAGTCCATGGGGCTGGGACAAGAACTTTCATGAAACTGTACTGCATTTAAGATGACAGTGATCAAAGCACTGCACCTCATACAATGAGTGAGTGGTGAATCTCTCTTACCTGAGCACTGAGGAATAATTCTAGAGAATTATTAGATCTTCCACTAATCACAATTATGATGCTGATTGAACAGGTTCTTCTGTTTCAGGAATGTCAACATATATACTCAGTGCCTCAATGTACTTAACAAGATGGTGTTAAAATTGCATCCCAGAACCTCAGTAAGTGACATCTTCTCATTGTACATTTCTGATGATCACTTGCTGCTCAGACTTGTGCCATCCTTCCTGACAACATGTGAGATGCTTTCCTCTGATCCAGGGTGTACAGTTGTAATCCTTGGTATGACAAAGACAACGCAGGTGCTTGGTTAATGGTACTCTGAAGTGAGCTGACTAGATTGTTGCTCTATGTATGTGCTCATTTTTGAAATACAGTTAACTTTTGCAAGTGATAGCTTGATTTCATGGGTATGTTATGAAACAGAAAATTTAAAAATAGAATTCACCTCTGCTGTTAACAAGTTTTGACCTTTGCTCACATTTGTTGGGGAAAGTAGCTCATACTACCAATTAACATGAATTATTAACTCCTACATTAATAATTAATTTATTAGAGGGCTAAAGGCATCAGTCTTTGCCAGCTAACACTATTGAGAGAAAACGAAGAGAACAACACAGCCCTAATTATAACAGCTTAATGAGGATGTCTGGAAGATCTGATGTGATTCAGTCACTCTAAATGCTCTTTATTTCCTCTCTGAAGCCACACTGGGTGCAGAGAATCAGGCTGTTAACTATAGTTCCTGTAGTGCAGGGTTTCTTCCTACTTTCTGAAGAGAGGAAGCCCACTAAGGAGAGCTCAATTTAGATATTATTAGGGACTGATGAAGGATGCCATTGCCTAAACAATATGAATGCTGTCTCTCTCAGTAATGAAGTGTTCTAGTGGTGTCTGAATCACTAATGGCTTCAACAGGATACTAAGAAAACTTATCTCAGAAATGTGTTGTGCAGTGATTTCTTGAGTTCACAGGATTTTTCCTTTGCTTGAGGTCTCTACACATTTTGATCAGAATGCAATAGCAAGAGCAATGAAATGTAGAAAACTTCATCTAATGAAAAACTGTTGAATTGTTCACCTGCACAGATGTTGGTGTTCCCTGTCTATCCTATCCCCAGCTGTCTGAGGGGATAGTGTTGCATTTCTTGTTAGTGGAACCAGTCATATTTGTTTCTTCTAGTGCTCCTGGATGCAGTTCTCATTCTGACACATAGACACTTTCCTGAGATTCCTTGCTCGAAACCTATTTCACATTTTCTCTTACTGCATGAACACTGTTCATTAACAAGCATATTTCCCCCCCAGCCCTCAGGATATTTATGGACATCTATATGCCTGCACATCCTTCATTTAGCTGTGTTATAAAGCTGAGATCTCCTTAAATCTGCACTTGTTTCCCAGGCTCTCAATCACCCCCATCAAGACAATACTTCTTTGTATATATTCCACTCTGAGTTCATTTTTTACCACTGCTCCTCACCTTCTCTTTGAGCCCAGTTCATACTTTCAGATAGCTCTTCAGGTTTAGGAGTGACAGGCATGACAGACAATGTCACATACCACAGTCCCCATGACACACAGGCATTTTTTCTATAGAAATGAATGATTGAATTAAAAACGTAGAGTAAACTCACAACTTTAAGCATTTCCATGAGCCATGTTTTTCTTTCAGTTGAAGATCATCCTAGTTTAGAAACTGCCAGACTATGCAATAATATTCACTTTTTTTGGGGGGGGGTGCCTTGGCCTAGACATATCGCAAAGGTTTGCTGAGCAAATAAGCAGTTCTAGAATGACTTAGAATGAGCAAGATGAACATTAGATTAATCAGATAATGCTCCTGGGGAAATTGCCACTAATTTCAGCTTTTTCATCTCCCAGAAATCGATTATGTTTATTGATATTGTACTTGTCACTACTTTCAGTATTTTTGCAATGGTGACAGAGCCTAAGGGAAGAAATAGGTGAGGAAAGATATAGTAAATCACCTAGAGCCTTTTCCTAAGGCACAGGGAAGTTAGTAGCCATCTGCATGAGTTAATCGATTAGAGTATTAGGAGAGTTTAAACAAACATGCATCTTTTTGATGAAAAAAATTTACCCCCCTCTACTCATGAGTTGTTTGGAAAACAGTCAGAACTTAAAGAGAAAACATCCGTAAACTCCATGGATGAGAGATCATGAGAGACAGAGTCATAAATTCCATGGATGAGAGATCATGAGAGATAGAGTCATAAACCACTTTTACTGAGATTATAGTTTTAAGTTCCTATTGAAATGCCTTTCTGGAGGAATTCACAAATACTATTTCCCAAATATGAACAAAACTATACAAGAAATAAAAGAAAGGTGCAGAAATGTCAACTTGATAAGTATGACAATAATTTAACTCTGAAATTAGATTAATAAATATGCCAATGCAAAATGCAGCATCAGTGCCAACCAAAGGGAAGATGATTTTTAAGCAAGTTGTGCCAGGTCCTCTACTGACCATTCACTAATGGCTGCAGTTTCAGGTCACATGATGACAAATTCATGTTCTGCTGCACCTCCTTTTTATCACCATGAACTCTGCATTGGCAGAACATGATGAGTGCCATGAAGTCCTCATCAGTCACTAGGCAAACTCATCTTAGTGTTTCTGTTTTGAACCTTTAACATCTTTTACTGGAAATCTGTTGGATTTGCTTGCACTCTTTAAACTGCGTAAAAAGCATAAGAATTTGGCATTTTAAAATTATGGATAATTTAATTTACGTTAGTAGGGTTCAGAGCAAAGAAGAATTAGTGTTACAATATTGTAGTAATGACTTTCTCATTAAATTGGGGTTCCTACTTTACAAACACTTAGTTCAACTTTGGAATTTAAGAATAAATTTTACTTTAATCATAAAATATAGAAAAGGTTTCTATAGTTATAGAATGATAACAACCATCACTATGGCAGCCACTGAATACTCCTATATATCTTAATGAATACAAATACTGGAGTCCTCCAGTCACATCACAAGAGTCAGTGCTTAACCTTTCTGCAAGATTAAAGGTAAATAAAGCCTGCTGTAAGTGACGATGCACATCTGTTAGATTTAGAAATTGCCATTCAATCGATTTTTATTCTTTATTCTTCTGACATATCAAAATTAAATGGGGCCCAATGGCACCAACAAGCATATATTTTTGTATGTTTATACATTACTTAATTTATAGCATCCCCAGATTGTATGACTGAGATGTGAGAAGAAGGGATTACAAACTCTCTATGGCTATGGCAAAGCCTTCTGCTAACAGGGTTGTATGGCATCTGGGACTCAGGCTAGTAGCCTTTGTTTAGTACTTCTGCACTGCATGCTATGTGCATTGGTATTAGCCTGATGAGAACCAGTACCTTGTCTTCATGAGTTGAGTCAACATGCCTAGGAAGATGAAGTTCCTTATCAGCTTGGCAAGTCAAACAAATGTGTGGTCACTTGATATATTAAATTCAACATAAAATAGCTGTCTAATAGATGGGCTTTTTTGCTTCACATAATCATCTTTATTCTGTTCCTTCAGATGAAATGAATGTAATATTTCTTGTTGAGATAAGGATTATTCCTTCTATCTTATTGTTAGGGAACTTACAAAGATATGGGTTCATTCTCTTATTTTATCACTTATTTTTCTTTTATGCCTTTGAACAAGAATTTTTCTTTCGTAGGTACTTCAGAAAGGCACGCCAGGAAACCTTAAGACTAGAAGTTTTTCTATGTTCAGGAATTGTTCTACAAGATGATGTAAACATTTGGTAAGCTGAATTACTGAGTTGCTCACTAGGGTCCTGCTCTTTTAATTATACAGGAAGTTATGATGACAGTATGCTCCCAACGTAGGCAACCTGTTGTGACTACTGGAAATCATTTCTATACGCAAAATGAGAGAAAATGGCTGCCTTTCTTTGTAGGAAATATTCTGAATACAGAGATGTGCTCCACATTTTAGAAATTCTATAACTACTAGATGGCTGGGAGAAACTTAACAGGGCATAGAATCATAGAATCATTGAATTGCTCAGGTTGGAAAAGACATTAAAGATCTTTAACTGTACTACCTTACCTCTAACAGCCCTCTGCTAAATCATGTCCCTGAGTACCACATCCAAATGGTTTTTAAATGCATCCAGGGGTGGTGACTCAACCACCTCCCAGTTGAGGTGATTAGTGTCACATACCACAGTCCCCATGACACACAGGCATTTTTTCTATAGAAATGAATGATTGAATTAAAAATGTAGAGTAAACTCACAACTTTAAGCAGCATTTTGGAAGGGAGCACCAAAAAATCTCTCAGTCTCCAGAAGGTTGAAGTAAGGTTCCTTTGCGCGAAACCCCTCTCACGGGCTTGGCGGATGCATGTCTCCAGGCTCTTTCAGCACCTGCCTCCCATGGACAGCTCCCCACCACGACAGCCATGCGGGGCCTCCGGCGGTTGGTGGCCCAGGGCAGCTCTGCTTTGAGGCGCTGTGGTGGGAGGTGAAAGGAACCGACAGAGCAGGCTCTGTCTGCTTTTGCAAGTGGGTGAAGCAGGGAGAGAAACAGAGATCACAAGGCTGGACAGATTGGTGGCTGTGAAGAAAAGTTAGAGAGGAAGAAGTGCAAGAAAGAGTAGGCAAGAACTAAGCTGTATGGGTATGCACTAAATTAGAACTATTAGAAGAGGATGATGCTTGAGCAGAGTTTCCAGGAAAGTCACAACATTTTGAGGGACAACCTTATTCTGAATGGAAGAGAATTAAATTTCCCCTATAAGAAGGGTGATGACTCAATAGATGTGATCTTTTCTATGAGCTATCCCTTCATATTAACTCACAAGCTTAATATTATGAACACAGATTTATTATTCTTGACAATGTGAAGCTGGGGAGCACTATTCTAGTGTGTTGGCATAGAAAGGCTGGAGAGAAGATAAGGTCTTCATCTCTGTTTTTTTCATTAAGTGTTATGAGAGGTAACATTGTCTCTCATGGAAACAGGCGGGAGTTAAACAAAAAGTTAATCATTTCTCTTATATCAGGATCTCTACCTCTGCTATAAACAGTCTTGACACATCCCGTAGTGGATGCCCATGGGGAGATGCATGTATTTACCTACAAAAATCCAGATCCATTTTACCACCTATAGTAGCTCAAATACTTTTTATTGCAGACCCATTGCAGATCTTGGAGAATGAGGTTGATTTTTAAACTAATTCCCGTAACAAACTACCAAATCTGCACACTCATGGGGTACTGCAAGACTTGATTCACTCTTTCTAATGTTTGCTCCAGATTTCACCTCAAGCCACATATGATCAGGATGCACATAGAGCAGAAGGCCAGTTGCATATCAGTGCTGCAGTCATATGCACTCTCTTTTCCTTTCTGGTTCTGAAATCTTTATTGAATTTTCATTCATCATTATGAGGGATTTTTCAGCACTGCAAAGGTGCCATTTAGATGTGAGCATATTCAGTCAAAGCAGCTTAAACTCTTAATTTATTGCTTGTTAAACACACCTGCCTTCCTGTCAGGGTTGCTTTTGCTGAAGTAGTACTGACTAGCTCTCAGAGGACAGTATAGAAAACAGGAGTGGAAGGCAAGGAAATAAAAAAGGTTCTGGGCCTTATCTCCTCATTAAGGAGATGAATATACATGGTGACGGTGTAAAACAAGCAGAGAACCACACTAATAGCTTTCAAAGCTTGTTTTTGTTGTAAGGATGACTGTGGAACAAATTCTACATCTAGCTTAAGTTTCAACTTGCAGTCAGAGCAACTTCCAAAAAACAATTCTGGTGAGTGACAACTGTATTTTTTGCTTCTGTGGGATTACTATTTTTCACTCAGGTGGCACACATGAAAATATTTCATGAAATTCCCAAGATTTTTTTTGAGAAAATTCCTTAGAAATGTGGTGAGGCAGTCCCTGGAAATGATCAAAGTTTCCCAAAGCTCATCACTTTTGGATGAAGAACAAAATGCGTGTAAATAGCAAGCAGAAACCATGTCTGCAAGGGAGTGGTGCTATGTTTTATGGGTGTTCCTTGACAGTGGTGGCCAGGGTGGTAAGTAAAGGACATTTATCAATTCCAGCGACCATCTGTGGCTACACCAGAGAACCAGGAACAGTCCTCTGAGTATATTTAACCATTTCCTTTCTGTGTCACATCTCTTCAGAGCAATTATGGTTGGTTTGTTTTGCATGTGTATCTGCATTTAGTTAGTTTCTCCCTTTTTGATTTGCAAAATGGAGGTAAGGAGAAGTAGTTCTAAAGTAAGCAATATGAGACTGGAACAGAAAACGTCAGTGCATTTTATTATTATTATTATTATTTTGATTTCTTTGGAAATGCAAAAGACATCCAGAGAAGTTATCAGGTTTTTTACTTTCATCAGTTATGACATGGTTTTGGTTAATAACAGAAGTAAAATAGTCAGTCTGGATTGAAATATATGAAAATGCAAGTTAAAGGAAATACATTAAAAAATGAAATGTTTTTAATATCCATTTCTGAAATAAAAAAGACTACTATTAGCAACATATATATGGCTTGTTTCTTAAAAGATGACTTTATCCTGACAACATTCATTTAATTTCAAAAATCATTATTGAAATTAGAAAGAAAAACTTGCTTTAAGAAAGTGTACTCTAATGCACTGCTTTTCATCATAAGTTTTTGACTCTACACTAAGTTTGTTTTTTCACTGCATAAACTCCTGCCTAACACCTGAACTGTGGCAGAGATTTTTGAGATCACAGTGTCTTGCTCCCTAGCTAGAGGTTACTGCTTTCACAGGGTCATTTGCCTGAGTCAGAAAAAGTACCATGGCTACTTTGTGAAATTTCTTCAGATATCTCCTTCTAATGACCATTTACAGTTATCTTTTTCAAGGAACTGTGTCTATCTGCCTCCTCCTTTCAAAGAGGCCTGTGCATCATTCTGGGGTCAGTAAATGAATGCAGAACCTTTGCTTCTTTGGATGCTTAAAAATCCTGGAGGTGATTGCTCTCCCTGCTCTGACTGTCTCCTAATTCAGCCTCGCACACACACACTGATGCACAGATACACACAGACAAATTGATCTTCTTCTTCAATGTCATAAATTTTAATGTAGTTTAACATACTGAGTTGTCACCAATTTGATTTTCTAGGTCAAAGAGTTCAGCTTCCTTTAATCACTGTGTCCATAGCTCTCCATTACACTCAATAAGCTTTTCTGTGCAATTTAAACTACCTACCATTAAGTTACAGTCTTTGCCTCCGCATTCTCTCCAGTGTTCCCTTGGATGAACTTATTACGGGTTTTGGTTAGGACTTTAAGGAGCTTTCTTCAGACAAATTATGGTAAAATTGATGCTCCTTAAATGTTTGCAGTGACTATGAAGGAATCCCATGCTTCTAACAGGAAAATGGTTGCTAGCTTGCAATCTGTGCTGTTAAAGATTCAGCTGTATCCACAGTTCTGTGTTTTTTGTTTTTGTTTTTTTTTTTTCTTTTTTCTCCAGACATCTCCTTTATGTAGCTTTGCTAATCCCCTGGATTCTTGACTCAAAGTTTCTCTGAAGCAAAAGACCATGTGAGCAGAACCAGACTGTGCCAATGACACCAGACATGCCCATGCTACAGTGCAGCTATCTTCCAACTAGTTTGAAATTGAGTAGCTTTGGCATTAGAGGAAATCTAAATGTATTTTGCTTTGGTTTCTCTGACATACAGCCATTGTAGTAAAGACCTGGTTATACAGGCAACTTTTCAAGCAAGTGTTATTGGATAATAAGCTCAGTTTGAATTCATGCTGAGCTCAACACACTTGGGCCCAGCTCTTTATGATGATGGCTGAGCCTGGAACTGGTGTCTTCAGAGTCTTCTATTTCCTGCACACTGCTTGTACACTGACAGCATTTGATTCCCATCCCTTAAAGATAAATGAAAAGTCTCTGAAGACTTTTCCATCCATTAAGGTAAGCCAGCTCATGTGCGTGGACCAGCAGGCAGTGAGAGTTGAGCAGAGGAGCATATGCAGGACAGGGAAAGGTTTCATACACATAATGCTGTATTTGTCCTACATAGGAATTAGTCGATATCAGAAACATTTGTAAGGTTTACTGTTTGGTTTTTTGTTTTTTTTTTTTAATATATTTTTTACACTGGGTAACCTTCCATTATAACTTTCAAAAAAACACCACTCACATCAGATTTATAAATTTTGTTGAGAATGCAAAAGTAATTTCTGAAAACCTCAGGGAAAAGTCTGTTATTCTCTTGAAGAAAACAGCAAAACTTCCAGTGCTCTCAGGAGGTATGGAGTCTCATGTTTAGTGAACAAGACAAGTAGCAAAATGTGTGATATGATTTTCCATCTGCCCAGCCATATAATTTTAAAGAAATGTTTTCATAATTTTTAACTAGTATAAAACCATGAAATGTAGAATACAAATAAGATTTCTCTGATATGGAGTCCAAACCCCACACGTAACAGCACAGTATATCTTCATTAACAAGAAACATTTCTATTGATTTCATTTTGCAATGTTTCATATTACACATAACAAATATGTATGGTCACCTAAATGAATTATTGCAATTCAATTTGGAATGATTGCATGAGGTTATTGTATTATCTCTAGGATGCCTTAGTCTCTGGGTGTCAAAACTGTTTTTATTTAATGGAATAACATGGGAAAGTTAATCAGAGTAGGTTAACCTCTATGGAACACAAGGTCACAAACACTCAGTCTCAACTGTAATTGGGGAGCTTACATTATTTATTTATTTGTATTTTTTTTTAATTTGGAAAAAATATATATGCAAGAGGAAAATGCAGTGTGGAATTTAGCCCTGATGAGTCTCACTGGGATTTCCAGTAGGAATTTTCTTTTTTCCCCGCAGAAAGTTCCTGTTAGGTAATTACTATGAAAAAAAGGAAAAAATGTGCAGTAATCAGGTATTTCCCGTGAAATCTCTTCTTGCTGGCACCTTTTCGAGGTTCTTTATCACCTTTGCTGGAAATGAAATGATTATAAGATCTTCGGTGTTATGCTATGATTACAATGTACAGAGCTGATTTTCTAACTGTTTCACTACCACTTTTCTTTCCTGCCCTGTTTGCTTTATCTACCTTCGTCTCTTACATCAGACTGTTGCTTTGAAACTGTGTCAGAAATTGCTTTTTTTCTCTGTATGTGTGCACTTTGTTTATTGCAGTCTGTCTGGATAAAGCCTGGGACAGCCACTGTAACAGCGAGCTGAATGAGCAGCTCTGGTGTTGAGTGCATGTATATCAGGAGTAAAAAAGTTCCATGAAGAAAAGAAATTGCCCATTTCTGAGATCTTAAGAAATAAATCTGATCTGCAGATTTTGTGGAAGGGCATAATTTCTTTACACTTATTTATCACCATATCAGTGTTTGAAGGGATCGAAACATATTAAATGCATTCCATATTGAATAGGTTTGCTCCATCATAGGTGTAGAGGGTTGGTAGGGTCCTTCTGGATTGAGAAGTTACTGGGTATCTTGAATGTAGTTTTGAATTTTCCCAATACTCTGGCCGAGAGTTGGGTGCTTGAGTCTAGGTCAGTCTTTCTGGTTCTCTTTCTGGTCACTGAGAGGGGGGTCAGAAGGTAATTTTACCCACCTTTCCTAATATGGGATATATTTCTCATTCTATAAAAAGCTCCACTGGACATTTCGTTCCTACAGGCCACAGATTCCTTCACAGCATCCTCTCTTAAAGGAAAGATCTCTTATCTGAAAGACAGTGGGCCACAGGAAGAGTAGAGATTGAGGGCCCTTCAGCCCTGTATTTAAAACTCACCATGATATGGCTGGTCCGTGTGAGCAGAGTCTCATTCTGGTCTGAAGCTAGAGAGGCTACTTTATTTTCTTTTGAGTAACGTCCATAGGGTTACCGTGCATGTTAACTCCTAAGCTGCTTGATAACAGAAGGGGCAAACCAGATCATCTTCAAAGCAGCCTGCAAACTGAGACAGCTGACCACAATCTTAAGTGTCTGCTGCTCACCAGTCTTTTCTCTAATATTATTCCTTTGGCTATTCATACTGGCAGAATAGCAATGGGCAGAAAGGACCACACACGCACACACATAAAAAACACAACCCTGCTCTCTGTTATTCCACGTAATAGCTTATTTCAGGCAAATTATTTCCCACTTGTCTATACTCTCCAGAGCATTAATGTCATCGTAGTGGGTTAGAGAAAAAGTTTATCTGAGCCTGGGATTTTGTCTTTGAGAGTGACCAGTAGCAAACACATACGGAGATCAGAGGGAGTGAACAGATAAGGTAATCCTTCTCTGGCATATCTGTTCTCCCTTCTTCTTGACCCTGACTCTCTCCCTCCAGACCAATCAGATGGGATTGCCTGGCATAGAGTTTGTTCAACTAAAAACAACAAAGTGCTTCTTGTTCAGATTCGGCTGCTCTCCCTGACAAATCTGCAGCTGCACTACAGCCTTCCCTCTCCAAAGCCACAGAGCTTTGGGTAACCATCAATACCGAGTCCTCAACTGATGACAATAGACACAGAATCCCTGAGCTCTCTTGCAAACAAAAAGGAGCTGCCGCATGTCACTGTCACGCAACAAATGATTTCCATTCACCCAGAGGTTTGACTGAATTTCAATCACAAGCTTAAAGAGTCAGCTTTGATTTACTCAGGGGAATGGGACTGTTTTCAGTGGTCAGCAAAAGAAAGGCCTGGACTGTTCATTAATATTTTAAAAAGGCAAACACCAAAATGACATAATGAATGATGCATTGTCTTTGCTGCCTCTACATTAAAAGCAACCAGGAGGTTTTAGCTGGGAATCAGCTGAAGAAAAGTTCCCTCAGATCCCAGTAACTTTTTCTTCCCAGAACTGGTGGTCATTTCCTCTTTTTTTTTTTTTTCCATCTCGTCTGCCTGAAAGCCAGTGTTCCTCTGCCTACCCTTTGAACCTCTGTGCTGACAAGCACAGGCATATTTTGGAGGTGTGCATCTGACCTGAACAGAACAGAATTTGTTTTCATCTGTGCTGTTTTGAATTTGAGCCCCTACATAGAATAGCAAATTCCCAACCAGAAACTTTCATGTGGATGTCAGCAATGAGAGCATCTTTATAAAAAAACATTAGCAAGAAAAAAAGTAAATTCATAAAAATTCTTTTGATAAGTTTACTTAACAAAATGTTGGTCTGTTGCTTAAAATTCACCCTTAACTTTCATAATTGCCATGTCCAGAACAAAATATCTGCATAAATCTTCTGCATACTGGCACATTATCAAGCAGAGGCTCTCAGCAGTCTCTCACAGACTCATTGATGAATTGGAATTGCAGAAAGTATCCAGTTCAAGCCCAAGCACAATTGACATGATCAAAACAGATTTTCTGCATATATTCACTGTGAAGTCTTCTATGATAGAAAATTAGAATAGAACAGCCCATTCATTTAAGTTTAGTTCAATTGGAACAAAGCTGCAAGGATTATCAAATTGCCTGAGCACTTCACTGACATGCATGTGAAAACAACCACCTTGCTAGAAAACTTGTTCCAATGTTTGATCATTTTCATGGTACAGAAATTTTTCCTAATGTTCACTTTGAACCTCCACTGGTGCAGATCTGTGCTGTTCCCGCACGTTCTGTTACTGGTGCCCAGGGATCAGAGCCCAGCACTTCCCTCTGCACTTTTCCTCCTCATCAAGTTGTGGAGAACAATGAGGTCACCTCTCAGCCTCCTATTCTCCAGAATGGACAACACAAGTGTACTCTGCCTCTCCTCACAGGACATCCCTTTTAGTCCTCTTACAAGATTCGTTGTCCTACTCTTGGATGCATTCAAGTATCTTGACATCCTTTTTATATTGAGGAGCCCAGAACCATGTGCAGTATTCAAACTGAGGCCACACCAATGCTAAATACAGTGGGGGAATCACCTCTTTTGACCAGCTTGATATGCTTTGTTCAGTGCACCCCAAAATGCAGTTTACCGTTTTGGCTGCAAGTGCAGATTGCTGAGTCATTTTGAGTCTACTGTGCCTGTAGCCATAAATTTAGGCAAATATTCTTAACTTTTCTTTAGGAAGTGTCTTTTCTTCTATTACGAATAAGGATTTGCTTATTTCTTATTTTCTTATTTTGTAAGTCTATACTTTGAACATGCTGCGTTTTATAGGGGAAAATCATCAGCTTTAAATTCCCAGAAGGATACTGATGTTGTAACTGGCAGACTCAGAAACCTGGCACTTCTACCTTTTCTTGTTTAATGAGATAAAAATGAGCAGGCATTAAGATAAATGTTTCACAGAATTAGAATGATGTTAATTCAATAAAGCAGTCGATGGCACAAAACCACTGCATTTTTTTTTTGAGAGCATGTGGATACCAGCACAGAGACCTTGTAGAAAGATCTCTGTTACCCTGCTATCCACCAATGTGGAGGTATGTAGAGGTGCGAAGTACGATTCCACCTGGGAGTTCCTGAAAATCTATCGCTTTGTCTGAAATTTTGGAATAAATCTCTTATGCAACCCAAGATCTCTCAGACAATTCATATGCTAGAGATCACTTAAAAACTTTCTAGTTCTCTGTTGGTATTAGTCAATGCAAAAATTGAGATATTTCATAATAATATATATAAGTGTGTTCTCAATTTCTCTCAGGAGGTGTGTTAGGGCAATAGTTATCAGTTACCACTTATGACTGCAACTGCATGCCTGACACTTCGACAGAACAGCTAGATTTTAGGTGCTGGCAGAAACTGTGTACTCTGGGAATATTTTCTGGGCAAAGAGAAAGACTATGGAAGAGTAACGTGGATATAATTCATATTTCACTATCACTCTCATTGTGGAAAGCCAATGAAATCTTCATGATACTACAAGACACCTTTTATCAGTAAAACAACAGGTAAATATGTGAAATAGAGAAACAAGGAAAGGAAGATTTTTCTGAAAATGATACCAGATTTTTTTTAACGTGGAGAAAACTGAAAGACTGTCAATGCATACAAATGAGATGACTTGTGTCAGGTTGCTTTCCTAGTGAATTTAGAAAAGAAAAAAATGCATAATTCAGCAAAGCAATAGAACTGTCAGCAACAACTGGAGATTCAGTGTGGAGAGGAAATTAATGGAGTCAGGGGTATAGTTTTAGTCTCCTCAGTAAATCAAAGACCAGATTTGAAGTCATTGACTTATTTATTAATTCATACTTGTAAGATGCTTCAAAGTCCTGACCTATCTGTTGGGAAGATTCATCCTAATCCACTCTTCTGTCCTTACTGGAAATGTGCATAAGTAAGAAGAGTAAACTGGCGTCTCATTATTATAATTAAACTTTTAATGTCCATTCTTTCTTTGTGTACACGTACTGTAGACAAAAACAAAATAAAATGAAGCAACAACAATAACAGCAACAACAACAACAAACAAACTTCCTAGGAATTTAGCCCATGTATGTAAATTTGTATGTATCAATGAATTGTATTGGTTTTGGTTAGTAGATGCAATTTCTCATCCTATAAACTTTTTGCATCATCAGTGTGAATTTGGATGTTGGCTGGTCAAAAATTTTACTTACTGGCAAATTTGTTTTGTCGTTGGCTGAAGGAAAATTTCACAGAGTTCAGAGGTTTACATCAGACTCATCTATGGTCTGGAAATCCCTATCTATTTTGACTGCAGGAAGCTTTCATGATGTTAATATAGATTGAATCTTTCAAAAATTATATAAATAATGAAAAGAAACATCTCTTTTGTTCAAAGGGATTGAAGGACAATGAATTTCAAATGAGAATATTGCTAAAATTCGTGGGAGCTGTAGTTTTCACTATATAGGACTCCAGAATGGTATCACATATTGACAAAAAGTAAATGTCCTCACACCAAAAACTCCATGCAAAGTTGAAAACTGTCTTCCTTGACAGCAATTGCAGTCTATGCAGAACTTCTGCTTTTTTTTTTTTTTTTTTCCAAATGGTCTCCTCTGCTTCTATTCTGTTCCCCCAATTTTACTATCACTGTCCACTGCAGATTCTTTTAATGCTCTCCAACTTCCCCTTCTTACCCCATCTCTGTGCCCACAGTCTCCAGGTTCAGCAAAGCAAGCATTAATTACTAACCAATGTGTTGACTTCCAAAAGTGTCAACACTCCTGAATTCAAGCCTAGGAAAAGGTATTCTATTAAATCTTATCTCTAGTTAAAAAAAACCAACAGCAACAGTGTGCCTAGTATGGTCAAAGTCAGGGAACCTGGGAGAAGTTAAAATGTGGGACTCACAACCAAACCTTCCAAATGACTTGCAATAATATATAAATCTGCCTTGGATTATCTCCTTCTAAAATTAAAAAAAGGTTTTATTTTGCCAGAGTTCTTTATCACAAATCCTCCCTGACTGAAGGGACAGAAGGGTAGAATCTGGTTTATTGCATAACTTCCTAGGATACGACTAATAAATTTTGTGGGGAAAGTCTTCAATATTTCTGTCTTAACTGTTGAAGATTAAACTCTGTCCCCACTGAAATAATCAGCAAAACATCACTTTGTCTGAGTGGACTGAGATCTCCTTCAGTAGTAGGCCTCAGAGACAGAGACAGGCAAATATCAATGAATTTTTCTGATCATGAAAGCCATAAGCCATGGTGGAACTTTTTTTTTTTTTTCATTTTAAATGTTTCTGTACATTTCTGACTTTCCAAAGGTCAGACTAGTCAACAGTTCCTTCATTCCATTTCCTTCACTGTTCCCAGAGCAGTTTTGCGGTAAGTTTTGCTCTTGTGGAAAATTTCATTCCTGAAATAGAAACCTCTAAACAAAAATTCTGACCTATTTTAAAAAGCACTTCCCAGATATCTCAGCTCTGTTTCAAATGCTTAAGATAATTTCCTTGATTTTACTTTAACTGTGGAAATCTCTGTTATGCTCCTATTACTTTTTCCATGGGTTAAGAAATTTCAGTGGATGAAAAGATGAGTATCTTTGTTCCTATAATATAATTCCTATAATTCCTGAGAAATTAATGGAAAGGCTTCTTAGCGAGGATAAATTGACTAATTAGTAAACATAATGCATAGAACACTTTTTAATATTACAGATACTGTAATCTGATGGGAATGTATACATCTCAGAACAGGAACATGATGGAATTCTAATTATTCTGCAGTTGGAAGAACTAATAAATGAAAATGCCCATTCCCAAAATACGCAGAGTATCTAACATGCATCTGATCCTGAATTTCAAATCAATGGAGTTTAATATTTCACTGGTGATCATAAATTTGAAAATCAATGTTGTCAGAGTTGGAAATACTCTCCTACTGAAGAGACAGCTAAAAGCCAATGAGATTGAAAGCAAACATTCAAAGATGAACTAACAAAAGCTGTTTCAAAAGTTTTGTTCATTTGTTTAAAGAAATGAATGTTATTTTACACAGTGACTTTAGAAATTTAGATCTTAGGTTTCCAATCCAGTAGAGCAAAGTACAGTCATCACAAAACACAACCTAAAACACAATTTCAATACGTACCATAATTTCAAATTTGTGGTACGTAGACTTCTTTGAAAAGGAGCTGTTAAGATCCATGTCAACGCTTACCGGAGGAAAAATTTTCTTGCTATAGATGTTCAAAACAATGTACTGACAGGCATCTGTCAAGAAGATGTAAAAATTCACTATGAAAAATTGCTTTTTTATACTACCAGGTATGTCTTTGCTGTGATGAACTTAAGACCACAACCCTCAATCCCCTAATGTGCTCCTTTCATGAATACTGTCAAAAACAAGATGGTTTTTTTTTTTTTAGAAGGATCACTGATGTGGTGCGATGAGCTGATCCCAAACTAATCCAAAACAAAGTGTTCTTGTATTTTCTTGACTTCTGACAATATTTTCACAACTTTGTGAAGAGAGGAAAAGATTTGTTCCTCAGTGCAAGTCACTTTATAGCACAGAATGGAAGGAGTCTTTTTCTGTGTTTTGATCAAAAGAGGACATCATAGGAGATCTATCAAGATATTGAAGAAGATTACTGCGGAACTGCAGAAATCAGTAAGCAAAGAATCATTTTACAGCTACTTAGATGCATTCCTAAACAACACACTCTGGATTGCCGCAAGTCCTTAGAGAGGTGAAAACGTGTATCTATGGCAACCTTACCTCCAGATCCTAAATTCTTCATTCCAGAGGGCAAATAAGACCTTGAAGATTAATCCATTCTTGCTTTCAAAGTGACTGAACATATGATAACCCAGAACCTGTGAGAAATTATTGCTTGGATACACGGACTGCTTTAATAGTAATACCTCCTATTTTAGTATGTTGACCCATGACAGAGGCAGATATTGGTGGTATGACAGAAGAGGTTGAACCTTCCCAAAAATATTTCATTACATTTTGTTGTCATATGACAGATAGCAACAGAGGGGCAGTCTGAAAAAAATGGCATCTGACATGAAAATGCACATGAAGCAAAACTATGTCATTGAATTCCTCCACACAGAAAAAAATGACACTCTCTGACATTCGTCTACACTTGCTGAACTTTGATGGAGATCGAACAGTGGATGTGAGCACAGTGAGGGATAGGTAGTGCATTTCAGCAGTGGTGGTGACAGCAACAACAGCTCACCTCCACGGGTCCAGATTTTTATGAGCATGGCATGCAACTTCTTGTTCATTTCTGGTGAAAATGTATAGATAGTGGTAGTGTCTACGCAGGAAAACAGTGTTTTGTAGCTGAGAATTTGCTCCATCAAATAGTGTTATTGTGCTCTTTGTATCTTTTGTAGTTTCCATGAAAATCTATTGGAGGCATTACTTTCCAAGTGACCTAAGTATTTCTTGAATAAATATTCTTCCATCCTTGCAGCTCTTTAGATTTCTTTTTTTCTGGTTTTGATATCTTCTTTCTCTTAATGTAAAGGAAGCTGTTAAAAGGGAGTAGTTCACAAACTATCATCTTACTGCTAACTGATTTCTGGAAAACAAAAACTAGAACACTAGTACTGTTATCCCTAGAGAATACTACATATTTTTTCAATTCAATAAAATAGAAGTAAGTTTTTTTTAACTGCAGACTATTCCTACTTTGAGAAATTGCATTTTCTGTGTTTCTGATTATTTTTTATGTTTAGTCCACTTAAACTTGAATCTACAAACTGATGCCACTATGACAAATTTTATGCGTGTATTTGACCTCATTTGAAGGTAGTAGTCCAAAATGAGCCATTCCAGACACTGAAAATTTCTTTCTGACATTTTCTATTTTTTATTTATTCCATAGCTACTGAGAAGATTAATCAATGGCAAAGAGAACAATTAGAAAATCTTACTCTGTGTTAAGAGTTTTTCTGAACTTGCACGCTCATTTGCTCAAACGAACAGTCCTGTTTTTTTTCACAACAGTGAGAAAGAAAGACAGCATATGGTTACACGTCTAAATGGCGCTTATCCTCTCCATTGCCTGTCACAAACTGGGAGTACTACTTCTCATTTGTGATCATGGCTGTGATATTTAGAAATGTGCTGATGTGGTTGCTGGAGCAATATTGTCACAGGGCTAATATGAACCCATTTCTCGATCAAAGTAAAGTAAAAAGATAAAAGACAGTAAATAAACTTGATTCTTTCCTTGCTTTGCTTCATTTATGATATTTCATTCTCTTAGTTCCCTTCTCAGCTCATAACTCTTCTGTTTAGCCTGGAAACTTCAAGGCTCATCTGCAGCTAATTGACCATGACTGCAGTCCACTAGAGAATGGATAGCATAAGTATATTAATGGCCATGTGGTGCTTTCCCACAGGGAAAAGCCATTTTTAATATGTGTACATTAATAATAGTATCTATTTGTATCACTGTATAAAGATATGACAGCCTTGATGATTTTTGACATTGGCATGGTATCTTTTCACTTGCAGAGATATAAGAAAACAAAACCAACCCTTGTCTATCTTTCTATTCTCATTCTGTATCAGGCAATAACTAAAAGAAAAGTGTAATGATTTTGCCAAGTCCATAGATGTGTACTGCAGAGCACAGTCATATGAATGATGGAGAAAATCAGGATTAAGGCAAATAAAGGCAGGGATCTGACAGGAAAATTCTGTCTTGCATCTCACCTGACGTGTACTGTGTAATGATTAAGGTGTTTGGGCCTCATTCAGTCATGAGAGATTAAGGCCTACCCTAGCTGAAATACAGCTATCCACGCCACCAAATTGCAATCCTTACTGCTGGCATCACCTGTGTCTGGTGCAGTAAGTTGTCTCCCAGGCAATTTCCAGCCACAGATCAGTGTTAACACAGGCAGGGGAATGCTCAAAACAAAAAAGAAAAATTAGTGACAGGGCACTGGGGTGGGTCCACAGAGTACTAATAATGGTAACTGTCCAACTTTGGCTGAGGAGAAGGATCACAGGGACAGACCTGCCTGGATTTGCTTTGTTTTGTTCAATAAAGTTAGCCAAGAAGGTGGCTACAAGAGTGTCAGCTATGTAGGCATGCCATCAGGAAAACAACAATGCCCTACATTGAGAGGGCGGGAAAAGAAGTTCCTTTAACTGACTACTTGTTCTTTAATTATCTTAAATCTTCCAGAATGAATTGATATGTCTTGAAGACAAGGTCCAAAACATTGGAGGACTTTGGAGATTATGATTCAGCGAAAGTTCCAAATATTGCCATGTATCTTTCCTGCTTGGTACATCAACTGAGTGATATTCAGTTGAATAGGTAATGTATCAAGATCTTTCACCTTATGTCTATTCTAATTGACACTTTCCTTGTTTCTGGTAGAATTTTGTTTTGCTGGTCCTTGCTAATTTTCATTTTCTTTTGGTTCATAGATCTGATTACTAAATTTCATCCTGACACAGTTACTATCAAGATAATCTTTGCTTTATTAGCATGCATGCTACAATTCACACCAGTAATTAACTCATAAAAGAGAGGATTGTCCCAGGCTCCATCGTTTTTATACCCCTTAGAAACCCAAATGTTCTTCTTTCAGCAGATTTCATTGTCGTCTTTCTTTAATAAGTTTCTTATGGTTCTTTAATAATCTATAACTGTTCCTGTGATAACTAATAACTTCTCATGCAGCACCAAACCAAATGTTTTACTGAAATCTGAATAGATTTTGCAGACTTCCCAAATATAAAACTGGAAAAATCAGTCATCATATTATGTGAAAAATATTAGGCTAGTCTGGAATGATTGTCTCTTCAAATATCACGTTGATTTAACAGTTTTTCCAATTTTCTTCTAAGCTTAAAATGTTTTTCCTTCCTTCAAAATTAATTTTAAATCTTTATATATCCTTCAAGTCAGGCCAATGAGCCTGCAATTAACTAAGTTAGATGGGGAAAAACTCCCTAAATGATGCATCCTTTTTTCCAGAGATTTGCTGTGATCACTGATTTGACAACTTTTGTAATCACACCCAACTATATGCAGTTTCACCTGCCTCATACTCTGCATTCTGTGTTGGATGTTATAATTTCTCCAGTCAGAGCATATGAAGAACTTTGAATTTTACTTTCACTTCAAAAAGTGACCATTTTTCTATATATTTATTCTCATTAGCCAATCTTCATTTTCCATTTTTTTTTTCTGCATTCAGTACATATAAAACAAAGTATTCTTTAAATATTTTGTAGTTTCTTTATATTACTTTTTGTCCTTAATCTATCCTCACCACATAATTTGCGCTGCTTCTACTCCTCCCACCCTTTGCTGCCTTTTTATTTACATAACTGAAGAGGTTTAACTAAACTTGAATTTTGGCAGCTCTCTCTTCATCCCCATGCTTCCTGACATCCAGGATGCAGCTGTCTGTGTTTCAACTTGTTTCCTTCCTTGCCCTGGAGCTTTTCTTATACAGTGAAACAAGTATGTCCTGAGTTGGTCTCTTGCTTACAATTCTGTGTGCAATACCCATGCTTTCAGAAGAAGGGAGGATGAGTGGATTTCTCTGCTATGTTATTGCTCACCCCACTTCTCTGACATCAAGTCATGCCTGTCAAGTTTATAGTAATGCAACAGAACACAACAGTTTTCCAAATACAAAGCATACACCTTGCAAGGATATTCAACTCATACATTTCTCCTTCCAGCACTGGATCCTTTGCTTAAAATTATGTGAATATGCTACTGCAAGCAGGTGAAGGCGTTAGCATACTTACAGATAATACTAGCAAGCTGTTCAAACCAATCTGAATTCCATAACTTGGAGGAATAGCTAAGAAGCCTGACTCCACTTTCACTGTGCATCTTGTTCAGGGGAGGCAACTCTTTTCTGTTAGTGTCCTCCAGGCTGAAGATCTGTAGACTCATTTTTACTTTTAGGAATAGATCAAGGCTAGTGCTACAGAGGTGAATGGAGTTGGAGGGACATTAAACAATTATCATGATAAGAAACCCATGTATAATCTATTGAAGCATATTAACACAGCCTTTTTAAAAGCTATTTTTAAAGAAAGGACCTTTTCTAGATGCAGCACTTCAAAACAAGTTCAAGCAGAAGTAGATTTGTTCACTGAGGTTGGATATAGGCTTTAGAAGAACACAAGTTGTCCTTTTGCTTTCAGTTACTGTAGTCAAGTGGGAAAAAACAATGCTTGTGTAAATAGAATTGCTATCTTTGGGTTTGCCTGCATTTTGGATCAGCAGTCCTTCAGATTTATTCAGAAAAAATCTGCTTTGGAAGGGATATTAAATAACGAAATACTGCCATGAATCAGTTTTCTAGGCTTAGCAGGGGGGTGAGAAATTATCTTGTCTTATATTTTTATTTAAGGATACACCCAACAGTAGAAGTATCTATGGACATTCTGACATTGATTCACAGATTTCCTTTTCCACAGTGGTTACCATCCATGTCCTTTGCTGCTAACCCCATGTTGTTTGTGGCTAGGTAATGAAGACACCCAAGTGTGCTGTTGTCAGCCTCAGTCTTCAGCTCGGCTGTAACTCTGGAGCCTGGGGAAGACTATGTCTGCAAGTCTCTGACGCCTGGCCCAAAGAGCAACCCTAGAGCCGCCAGGCAGGAAGACGACAAAATGAATTTCTATGATGCAAAATTTAGGGTTGATTGATAGGAACCTACAAATAAAATGTCACATCTTATAGATGTGGAAGGACCACAGTGCCAGTGATAAAGTGAGATTGGTCAGGTCTGACAAACATGCATCAGAGCTGTATTATTGACAGTAGGGGATAGTATTGATTGAGCTGCCAAGCTTATCATATTACACAATTATGATATTAGATTTGCATTTTTAATTCTTTTAGAAGAAATTGGCCTGAGGCAATTACGAAAGAGAAATGCTATACTGGAGCCTGCTGGTCCAAAAAGAAGAAATCAGAAGCTTTTAGGGAGGAGCTGCCACTGTCAAAGAAAAGTTTTGCCTAACAGACCCATGACAAGAAAACAATGGAAATACAAAACCAATCAAGCTTTAAAGGATTTGTTCCCAGCAGTGTTGTCTCAGGGGACAATAAGACAAACCTAGATGCCCATTAAGCCTGAGCTAACAAAGATGGGATCTAGGTCATTTGTTTAATGCAGATCACATCCCTCTAAGATGGACCATTTGTGGAGTGCTTGGGAGTGCGCACAAGCTTTTTCTCCTCTTCCTAATTGCACAGTATGCAAAGGAGTCTCCAGACCATCCAGTCTTGGGCTTCATGTACTTGAGAAGCCATGCAAACTAGAAGCTCTTAAACAAGTTGATGATTTAGTTCCCAGAAAGGTGAATGACTGGGACATAGTCTCCTCCCCTCATTGGTATTTTCATAGCTTAAAGTGTTTGCAGGAGTTAATTTCCCAAGTATTCTCTTTTTAGGCTAAATAATTGTCTATCCCTCCATTGGCCCACTGCAGGTCATGTGAACAGGACGTGAGGCTCTTGTTGCCTTCACTTTTGAATCCATGAAATGAATGTAATTATGCTTCATTTTCACTATTGAATAGAAAGGATGAGATTTTCAAAGCATCTCAAGACATGTAGATTAAATCTCTTGAGTATTAGGTTTTTGACTATGTCCTCTTTGGAGTACCTGATTTTTTCAGAAACCTTCAGAATTGAAGAAGACAAACAGGTTCATCAATGTGGTTTCAACTGTCTTCCCAGGCCCAGTTTATCCGTACCTAGTGAGCTCTTCTTTGTCTTGTTAATAGACAATCTTCTGATCTGGAGCTGCTTTGATATTTGCGCCCAGGGACCACTTTTCGTTTTGCTGCTAGAGACAAGATTATTTATGATGTTGTAAAGAAAGGTTGATTTCAAGAGCAAATTTTCCTTTCACAGATCTACAAAAAGACAGCAGATACTTCTTTGGAAGATCTGCCAGTGAAGGTCAAGGAAATTCCTAAGTTATAAAGGAGAAGGAAAAAAGAAGAAAGAAGCATGTAGCCTCATTTCAGATCCTGATATAATTTTTGCCATGGTTGGACTTCAACTTCCAAGGTGAGATCCAGAAGTTTCCAACAGCTCAAGATGAGTGTCCACAGCTGAATTATGCTTCAGACCCACCTTTAACATCTCAGAAAACTTGTTGAGATATGCCTTTCTGTATTTAGTGAGTCATTCTGCAAATATCAGTGGTTTGAAACAGAAGCAAGACCCTGAGTTTGGGTTAAGAAGGGTGTCCCTGGTCTCATTTGAGTCTTCTGAGACCTCTGCATTTGGCAGAAGTCCTGTGTTACCAGCTCCTGTGCTGCACACCACAGCAAGAGTTTTCTGTATTCACCTCTGTTAATCCGCTTCTGACTTAGCCTTAGATCTTCTGTAATACCTTATGTGTAAGTATAGATTTAGCAAGAGGACAGGTTGTTGATACTAATGAATGAGACTTTCAACAGGGACAGTGACTTTAGTGTTTAATGCTAACTGCTCTAAGAGCTGGTCAGCGCTTCTGAGACCCCCTTGAAGCAGTTCTGTTCTGCAAATTACAGGAAGATGTGCCCCAAATAAATACTCTGGGAGAAGCTTTTGTTAATATTAAAATGATGATGCTACTGAAATACTGTATAGTGTTGCATTACTGCTATTACACATAACTCTTCAAGATAAAGGACAAAGGATACAACAACATCTAACTAGATCATTTGAAAGAGATATCATCAACTTCAAAATAAATCCTCTATCATTTCAATCTTTATTTACAATTATGATTGAAAAAAAAAAAAAGGAACAACTTTTGGAATACAGACTTCAATATATCTATTGTTCAGACTCTTTGACAGTGTACTGTTAATAATGTGCTTCATGGTCATCCTTTCATAGTATATTATTCTGCTTCCCCTTTGCTTTGTACGAGTCTTTCAACAGCACGATGGGAGTACATATTGAAAATAATTCTGATTCTTAGGTGATAAATAAAGGTCAGTGGTATCCAGGAGCAAGGGAAATTCCTAGAATTTGTAAAGGCTTCCTTTTTCTCCAGTTGATGACATTCTTTTGTTATGAGAATGTTAACTTCCATCACTGTATTAAACTCGTTTCCAGAGATGGTAGCTTTAGGAATATTTGATATCTCTGTATTATTCATGTTATGAAATATAGTAAGTTCTATGGTCTTGCTCCAGAGAAAATACTTAAGCTTTGAACTCAGCAGGACTTGTGTGGAATAATGGGGTTTATATGTACTCCTAAATCGCAATCTCTTCTATAATTTCTGAACTGAGATATATGATTTTCTTTTACAGCGACTGTATAGACATTACATGCTGCAAGAACAGTTATTTCATTTTGTCCAATGCATTGTACTTTGCAAACAATGGAAGCAGAAGATCATAATGGAAAAATAGCTGTTATTTACTCATCAACATACATCATCTAACAGTAAAGGTTAGAAAAATAACAGTGTATTCTATGGCCAGCTTCCTTTGTATCAACTCAGCTATCATAGCATTTGAAGAAAGGTAATCAAAACAAAAACAGACTCCGATGGTAATCACATCAACAGTAGAAGAAGACCTCACATGGCCTATTGAGAGAGCTGAGCTCATGTGGTGTATTAATCACCAGCACCAAAGAAGAGAAGGGAGAGAAGTGGCAGGGGAGTAGCCTTACATGGTCTTTTTTATTCACTCCTGGGAGGTGACTGCTGTTGCTCTTCCTTCATTCTGTCTTTCGCAGCTGATCCACAGTAAGACCATAATAAAAGGCTACAGAAAACAGCTGCCCAAACAAAATCATAAACAATATAAATTGAATTTGTATGCACACGCACCTCAATATTTACAAAATAAGGACACTTCATTGAGAATCAGCTCATGTGAACAGATCTTTTTGCCAAAATTGTCCAGAGAGTAAAACTTCAGTGTCATGAAACTTTTAATTTTCCAGAAATATTCCATGCTGGAATGAAAACAAAACTTTTAGACCTTTTTTTTTTTTGTGTGTGTGTGTGTGTGTGTGATTTAGAATTGTTTCGATATTTGCAGGTTGAAAAGCTCCAGGTTTTGGTTTGGACCGCTTGCTGCTTCTAGTCTGAAACCGCAAGCATCAGAAATCTGTGTCAAAACCAGTATGTCTTCATAGAATATTGCAGCTTTGATAAACAACATATTGTAATGAAACGACATTTTGTTGAAAAATTTCCAGCCAGCTCTAGCTGCAGCTTTTGTGAGATTGGGCAATTGGGCATTATTAATATTGCTAAAACTTTCTTTTCAAAGGCCACAGCAGCTCTTGATGATCACTGGACATAAGGAATTAATTTCTTGGGTGGGGGAAGATGGGAAGAGGGTGAGGGGGTTAGCAGTGCGGTTTATTGGACCCAGGCATTGGATAGTAATAAAGCTGCCCACAATCAGGTTGCAAATAGTTTCTTTTGTTTCCAATATATTTGCTCAAAAAAAATGCCCCACATCAGTTGTCTGCGCATTCCCATCCCACATGAGAATCGGTGTTCCCTGGGCAGTATTGGGGCAACTTGCTGTTAGACCTGGCAGGGCCTGGTGCTGCCACTGCTCTGGCTGTGGTTAACCACAGAGCAGTCAAAGATGTTGCAGAACTGTGAAATCCTTGCATGCAGAGAGCTGCAGTGAAGCCTACTCTTTTCCTTTTGAGTCAGTGCCTTGAGGGTGGGATGAGATGGAATGATGGCAAGGTGGGAGAAAGCAACAGCTTGTGTTCAAGTTGACAAATGCATTTTAAATCTTTCTCTGTCCTCATTTCCCTGCACTGCCAGTGCTTTGGCAATTGAGAGCTTCTTTGCTGAATGGAAAAAGGTTTTTGGGAATATGTGCTTGGGAATATGTGCTGTGTACAGGAAGGAACTTCTGTACTCCTGGTCTGGGGGAAGCTCCACAGGAGGAGGCCTGCAGATGCTTGGGCAGGGCAACATGCAAAGCTGGTCTGCATTGTGGATGTTGTCTCAGGAGCCAACAGTCTGCCACAAGTGTCTGGGATGAGACTTGGTGCTTACTTTCTCATGTCCTCAACATGACAGGGCTGAGAGAAAAGAAATGTGTCATGTTATATCTGGCCTCTTGTTGATTGCCCTAGGGCCTGCTCATTAACCAAGTGAGAAAGCTGAGGCTGCCATACGTGGGCATAGAGGGAGGAGAAGAGGAAAAATGGAAAAATTCCCAAAGCTTGTTGATCTCCTCAGAAGGCATTGAATGTGTGGTTGTGAGTACAGGCATATTAGGAACAGTTTGCTCTCCTAGAAACACTGTCGGCTTGGGTAACGCTGTGCAATGGACTGGGCTCTGTCAAAGTTGTTGTTGTTGACCATGGAAGCCAGACTGTGCATTTTTCCTCCAATTTTTGTTGTTGTTATTGTTGTTCGTTTGTTTCATAGGGAAAAAGTAGAGAAAAGAAAAAAGAATCTGTGACCTTATTTTCTGGTGTTACCATGTTGCTTTACTTCTCCTACTGAGCAATTAGTACTGAAAAGGCCATACACTTTGCTCCTCTCTAGGGTTTTCACATATTATCCCTTGTTCTAGCACCTTCTGTAACAACAAATCCTCAGGAAAAGCAGTTTGAGTGTAGAATATATTCGGTGTGTGCAGATTTGATCGCCACCAGTTTACATACTGAGTTCACTGCAAGACATTCTTATTAGCTGGGTGTAAAAAACAGCGCATTACAAGAAAGGTAACATATTTCCTCCACCTCCACTAGAAGATAATTTGTAGGCAATTACTGTATCTTGAAGCACACTCATTTACACTGCAGGATGCAGAAGGTTTTAAAATATTTTTTTGTTAATTATTGATGATTCAGATTAGGAACCATCTTCACCTTATTTATAAAAATAATGAACTTGTTCATTATTTTCAGGGATGTACGTTGCTTATGAGTGTGCATACAGATAGTTAAACCATGTGCTTGGCTAAGAGGAAGATGCAAGAAAAGTGGTTGTGCCAATGACATCTTTGATTTTCAAGAGCAGAGGAGACAGGCTATCGTCAAACCTCATCTGGCTTCAGATCATATTATTATAGTGCTCTTTGTGTCAAATGAAGCATACATATTATTTCCTGTTAATAGTATATAGCTGATGGCAGATAATTGCACTGACAGGTTTAGACAGATTAGGCAGAGTTAAGAGCCAGAGTATTATGAAGGAAGAAGGAAGAGAAGATTGTGGTTTACTGACAAGCAAAAGCCGTAGGGAAACAGACACTGGACCTTGGAAGCTAACACTACGCCTTTGGAAAGCTCCTTCATGACTTATATTAGTTCACATTTCAACCACAGCATTCAGTAACGATCACTGTTAGTGGCTACCATCACTATGCTCTTTAGAAATCAGCTTTATACCCCTCTGCTTACAGACCTTATGAACTTCCCATGACAAAATATGGCCCTCCAGGAACATTGTGGTTGTGTCAGCTCTCTTTGCTGTTAATTTCTATACCTGGTCATGCAGGAGAATTGAGGGAAAGAAAGATGCAAAATGGCTGCATCCATGGCTTTTGCTTCAGGAGATGAGATTGCAAGAACTCACAGTTGCCTTTATTTGAACAATAACCCAGGTGAAAGTGAGTTCTAGCACAAGTTCCATGTATTGCCTGGGTAAATGCTTTGACTAAAAATAGGTACAGAAAAGCTTAGATGAAAAAGATGAGGCAAGGAAGTTTTTGTTAAGGATCTGTGTTGGAGCTGAGGAAGGAGTTGGTCACTGGGAACTTCTTAGAACACTGAAATGATAACTGACTTATTGATGAACTTAGAGATTTTGGTTTTCAGCTGAAACTAGCTGGCTTTGGTCTTATGAGTCATTCAGAGATGAATTAGTAGGAAGGTGGGATGAGCTGTTCCTATATACACAATAACAATTATGGAAAAATGTGAACAATTGTCAGGATAGAAAACATGATTTATAAAGTGAAGTATTAGACATTTGTTTCTCTGTTACTTTTATGCTCCAGGTGCTTACAGAATTATAGTTGTGTATGATTCTTTCTCTGAGGGATGATCAAACCCTTACTCAAATCTGATTTAGTATCATTGATATATATTGGACTGATGAAAGTTTTCCCAAAATACTAGTTTCTTTTTCGTTCAAAACAGAAAACAGACAGATACAATTAAAATCCAGTTTAAGTAAAGCTCTCCTCTTTCAAATACAGTGTCAGAAAGACAACAAACATAATGTCTTCAGCTGTTAACATCCCTTAAATTCCAGTCAATAAGTTTATAGCCTTTCAGCTCTTCTGCTCTTAACATGACTTAAAAGCTCTGGAGTGAAAAAATAGGTAACAAGTGCAACTGCTATAACAAGACTATTAGTTTCATTGATTTTCTAAAAGGAAAACCCCCAGCTAAAATTCAGGAAAGAAATTAATACAACTATCTTTTAATAATATTAACTTTCATGAGATCAATATTTTTCTCATATTACTCTATCCTTTGCTACATACCAGCCTCTATATAAGTAATGATAATCAATTCAGAGCCTGTGTATTTGCAAGGACCTTTTCAAAGGCTGGCATAATAGACAAGATTAGCCAAGGAAATCAGAGTGCCAGTTTGATGCTGAACAACATCAAACTGTTGGTGGAGGCTCCAGGTCCTGAAGATTTTTGTGGTACTGGGCTTGTGATACTGATGATGGTTGATGTGTGACAATGAAAGTGAAACTTCTGTGCTGCAGAGGACCAGATGTAGACCCTTGTTGAAATTCTCTAATTCAATTTGTCAAAAGTTTGGGGTGATTTCCTGCCTTGAGTTCACTGGTATCCTGGATACAGAATCACAGAATCACAGCATGGTTGGGGTTGGAAGGGACCCATGGAGATTACCTTGTGCCATCCTCCTGCTCAAGTGGGGCCACCTAGAGCAGGAAATAGCTTTGGAAAATTAGCTGGACAATTTCAGATCTCCCATTTGTTCTGCCAAGATCATCTCTTACCAGAGAAAAGCATTTTGTAATGCCTATTGTGAGTTGCAAGGGGGTCTTCATTGACACAGAGAGTAGAAACTGCATAAACCTGATTGTAAATGTAGCCATATATGACATAAATAAAAGTTGCAGACTGTTACCGAATCACGTGCTGAGTTTCTCTTAACTCCTTTCCCTCTTAGCTTGAGCTAAATTCAACTAATAATTGGCCGTGATAAAATATTTTTGTGGTAAAATTTAGAAAAGTCCCAGGAATGCAATAATAATTTACTGTAGAAGCAATATTGAGAAAGGCTCTCATTCTTCAAAGTCTTAATTCCAATTATTAAAACGTGCTAAATGTTGATATGGGAGTTTTGCCAGTGCACATTTTCTTCAGGGAATAATGCTTTAAAGAAAGCGAGTTTTTTGTAATTATGAGAATGTGACAAGATTGTGAGTACTTATCTTATGTACCCTTTGAAACACTTGCATTGTACAAATGCAGTTTTCTGAAGGAAAAAAAAAAAAAATTATCTCTTGGAATGCTTCTGTTTTGGATGAAAGTCATCTTACCAGAAAAAAACTTTTGATTTTTTGTGAATTCTACTATGAAATTTTCTTAGTGACAGAAGCTAGGAAAGAATCTTAAATGTCAAAGCACAGACAATATGAAATGAAAAATAACCCTTCTCGTTTGCAAGGGTAAATCATATGCCTGATGTTAAACAGTTACTTCAGATATGCCAAATATTCCCTCGTGGGTTTTTTTGTTTGTTTGTTTGTTTGCTTGTTTGTTTGTTTGTTTTTATAAGACTTACTTTTTGTTATCCTTTCTACAGGAAGAGTGGTACTTGACATATATGTTTAATTTCTGCCCTAGGGTAAGGATAACTCTCATGACTCTCATGTGTAGAGCATTGCCTGTGTCGTGATGAGATTTCATCCAGCTAGGCAGAGTTGAACTTTAAAATGACAAATCAGTGGTTTTGGAAACCCTCTTGCATTTTGCTGTACCTCTGAGTGAGTCTTGGGAACAGGGATTTCAACACTGAAACAAGGCACTGAGCTGAAACCCTGGGAGCTGCTGATAATCCTTTAGTCTGTAACAAATAATGTTGTGATACACTGAGAAAGGGAAAAAGAAAACAGCTGAGAGTGGAATTCATGGCATAGTTAGAAAAACTTCTTCCTGTTCTTAATTTATAGTTTTCTTCCTTTTCTTCCCAGTTGCTGAGTGCTTCAAATTTCTGTAGTATAACATTGGCATCATAAACAGCTTATGGAAGTAGAGTGTGCATGTGAGTAAAGTAGTTAGGAGGAAGAAAGAACTATTTGTTTCCCATGTGATACTGATAGATACATCATGAAAAATACCCTGCTGACTGTTTTCTGTAAGAACATGTTGCACTGCTTTCACACCTTGTCAAGAAAACATCTAGTAAGAATGAATATGAAAGTAAGCAGAGGCTGTTCAAATGACAACCTGGCATCCATAGTCTGTAATGATAAATCGGAAAGTCTTTTTGTTGCTGTGGTTCTCATTAGCATTCTTCTTCATTTTTCATAGTTTTTCTTCAGCTTTTTCACGACTCTGGGACCCATCAGCTCTCACCTGAGCAGGAAGCATGGCTACTTTTCCTACCTTTGCTATACAGAATAGTGGGAGGTTTAAAGCTTTGCTTGGCCTTCTTCAAAATCCCGAATCTTAACTCTGCTATACGTAGTAAAGTTCTACCTGTGGCAAAACACAGCTGTGAATGTCAGGAGGTAGTGACAGGCTGGGTTCTGCAGGGCTGGTGGCTATGACTAAACAATTTGTAGTGTATACAAGTGCACTTAGACAGAAAGTGAAGTTCTCTTTTTGCCCAGCTTAAAAAAGGCACTGCTCCCCAAATGAACGATTAATGCTTGAAAAAGGTCTGAAAAATGGATATCCCTTTGACCTTTCGAAGGTTTGTCATTTAGTTGACATACCCATTACCTCAAAAATCAAATGTGTTTGTCTAAACATTATTCTGATGTTTGGTTTGGGCAACAAAGGTCAGACAGCTGACCACTAACTCGCTGACAGTGATCAATTCAGTCTGAAATCTTGTCACTTTCCCCGTTTATTCTGCTATCCATCTCTGCTTTGCCAGCCACCACCGCCACTTTCTGCTGTTGAGGCGCTTTTAAACCTAACAATAATCCAATTTAGAATTGATCAATGGGAATGTGTGGTCAGTAAGCAAAATGACAAAGTCTGCATACAACCGCTGACCACAATCTGGTGGTATTTTACATAGGGCTGATTGCAAACTTAATATATGTAAACGGCTCCTAACCACAACAGTTCCTGCAAAGAGGAGGTGATAGGGACTGAGGTTTCGAATGTTCAGTGCTGATGCTCATGTGGTGCCACAAATCTGTGCAGCCTTCTGGCTTCTCGTGAGACTGCCTGTGCTCATGATCATACAGAACTTTTTCCACAGGTAACAACAGTGTCGCAGGTTTTACGACGGTGTTTTTCCAATCAAATTATGCCCTGAAATCCAGCCTTGTCAGTGGAAGATGTCTGTGGAAACTGTCAGGAATATCTCAGAAGAAAAAAAGTCAGTAACTCCACACTGTGATATAAGCACAAAGTAATGAGGAGGGAGAACAAGGGCTCCCAGTCCTCGATGTTTATTTACTTGTCAATTAAATGAAAGAGTGACAGTACAACAAGAAGAAGGAACAACAGTTTAAAACATTACGTATTTGGTTTGCACAGAGAACAGCACAATGCTCAGATGAATGCATCTCAGATAGATAAAAATGGTATTTAGGTAAGAATCTGGGGCAAAAAAGAAAGCCAAAACACGCAAAACCCAACAAACAGCTCAACTTTCTAGGCACTTCTCAAAAATTTATTTAATCCCTTCTGCATGACTCAGAAGACCCCTCAATCTTCAGATTGCAACTCATGGGACAAAATGTTGCATGACAAATGATGAAACACTGAAACACTATTGTACATTGTTTGTGACAGCGCTTTTCATTAGCTGCTAAATCTAGCTCTAAGTCTACTTTGCTTGACTGCCTGTATGATGATGTGCAGGACAGGAGACTCCAGTCTAGGAAACATTACACCAAAGCCTTGATAAGGAAAACTGATTGACAAAATTTGACCACAATGGCTCTTCAAAGTGTGTTTTGAGGTGTTTTCTCTTTGGGAAAGAGAAAAATATTCTGCTTCAAGTGTTTGTTTCTAACCGTGTTTAAATCATGAACACACTTTTGCCCAAATGCTCAGCACTGGAGATAGTTTTTGCTTTATCAGTGTACGCAGAGCAGTACATTTCCTCAGCTTGTTACGTGGCATTGAGTGCCCCATGCATTCAACTCCTGTGCAGGGATTAAACTTTATAAGCTGTGGAATTAATTTTTCTTCCTGGCAAATACTAACCTTTTAGTTTCCTTTCACTGAGACTGCAAGATAGGCTTTACCTTTTTGAAGGAGTTTTTTACTCCTGTGTCAATCCTTCTTCTGTATGTCAATCCTTCCATGTTTTGGCTGTTACCTTCCTTATGAGGACTGGTGTATGAAGTGCATTGTGTACTGGTTATTCTACCTGAGTACAAGTTACTTAGTCAAGCATTGATCTGGACAAGTAAGTTGTCACCTCTGCTACCACCGCTGACCTGTGACAATCTCTTAAGAAAATGCCCTACCCACTGCCCTTCAGCCATTGCTAGTCTTTTCTTGGCAGACTCAGAGATTTTAGAACTTCTGCAGCCTACTAGGGACAATTTTGATATGACATTTTCTGAAGAATGGTGGGAACAGTTTGGACTCCTCTTGAGAAGGTCACAAATATTCCCTGGGGCACTGAAGACCTTTGACTCATTCTTTTATTCTGAAACTGCCCTTTTATTGTGTCTCTGTTTAATCCTGCAAAATTTACGAGGCAGGCTCTAGTCTCTCTGAGTGTTGCAGCCAAATTGAGGGACAAAGTTTCAGGCCTGCCAGATTTTCTCTTTTTCTATTGTTTCTCCATTTTCCTTAATCATGGCAAGGAGCAAAAGGAAAATTGCCTTTTCAACACACATGGCAGATTAACTTCAGATAAATAGGTCCTTAAGACCTTTCAAATCTCCTGTATTTAGTTCTTTTTGCTGAACTCTGCTTTCTTCCCAGTTCTCTTCTCAGCTGAGGCAATCTTTCCATGACATCCTGCTTTGACAGAAAGATGAACGTTTACCTTTGATAGGATGAGGTAAAATTAATTTCTTATTTCAGCTTCCTTGTAACAATTCAGCTTCAGGTAGTATGGCTGGGTATTCTAGAAAGCAAATCCACTGGATATCATTTGGCTAGGTTTGGGCATATAACTTCAATATTTAGGATGAGAGTTGTCTTTTACTGTGGAATCAGTGTATGTAAATATGTGCAGTGACATACAAATGCTTTAAGGACTGCTCCTGCAATGTGTACATAGAAACAACAGACTCAGAGAATATTGCAAGACATCTTAAGCATATGTTTTAATGAATTTTTAAATTATCTGTTTAGTCCAAGTCTGTATATATTAACATGAACAGAAACTTAAGAAAGCAACTTGGCTTATTTTCATACAAGTCTTTATGCTTCTGGATTAGAACCACTGAAAACTGGGTTTACAGCCTGATCCATTAGAGTACGTGATCTATTTTTAGAAGTAAAAGGGAATTTTTTGAACAGTAGTGGAAGAACTGTTAAATTTCCAAATTTGTAGAGGGCTATTAAAAATTTTGGATGGAAAAAAAATTATGGATATGATTAATAGTTCTCAAAACCGATTTGCTATGTGTTGCTTCATGCAGATTCCGGATGAAAGGTCATTACTAGACCAAATATCTCCAGGTTTGTGGAATGTGGGGGGGCTGTGCTAATAGATTATGTGATGCTGCAGCTCCAAGCCTGTGTATTTCAACTGGCTACAGGTTCTTCACACTCTTACCCTAACCCTTTTCTGTCTTCGAAATTATATTTTAAAAGTTGAAGTTTATTTCTGAGAAAAGAACTTGTGGTTAATTGTCAGCATTGTTATGTCTATACTTACGTTTCCAGAGACCCAGAATGAAGTATGCAGAAACAGGGACTTTTCAGGTGTAGTTTATTTTTTTCTTCAGTTTTGAGCGTATTTATCCAATTGGAAAGATCAGATAATGCCATAGAGTCGCAGATTTAGTTTCACACCATATTTTCTTATTTAAAACTCTGCTCAGAGTATACTTTTGTGCCTTCCTTCTACTCAACAGATATTGGCCTGTTATTAAAATAATAAAATATCTCAGCAATATAGTCTTTCCTTGATAGTCTGTTCGATATGTTTTTAGAATGTAATTAAACCATATCAGCGAAGTGACAGCAAATTGATGACATTTAAATTATTTTAGTATAACTGAGTGCATAATCATTTCTCTTATACCTTGAGAAAATGCTTTGTAAAGTAATTGGGAATTTAAGTGCAGCCTTTTTTGGCTTTCATTTTCAATGTATTATCTACTTCTTTCTGTGCTCCAAAAAGATGTGAATAAATATACACTTTGTCCCAGCATTTCACAGAATTATAGAATCAGTAATGTTGGAAAAGATCTCCGAGATCATTTAGTCCAAACGTCCATCTACCACAAATATTGCTCACTTAACCATGTTCCTCAGTGCTACATCTCCACATTTCCACATTGCCACACCACTAGGGACAGTGACTTCACCATCTCTCTGGGCAGCCTGTTCCAATGTCTCACCACTCATTCTGAGATTAATTTTTTCCTAATATTTGTCTTATTCGGAAGCTATCACAGCTGAATCTTCCAAAATGAAAACTATGAGTAATGGATATCATATCTTTAAGACATGTGACAAATGTCAATGCATGTTTATGACCAATCTTGAGTATGTACCACAGGGTATGAACATTTAGAATGTACAGTCCTGTAAGACCAACCTCCCTGAACCATTGCTGTTGAAGTTGACACCTCCAGCTCAGCTATAGCACCACATGGCCAGCATTGGACCAAGATGCTCATTGTGTTTTGCAAAGAGTAATATCTTAAAGCAGGACTTTGGCCAAGCTACTTTCACTTTGAATTCAAGGTGCATATAGCACAGACAGTAGTCTTTGGAATCTTTTTATTTTTCCTTTTCTGGTGCTGAAGAAGCCCAGATAACAGAATACGCCCTGAAGCTTAATTTAAATAAAGGTCCAGAATCAGCAGGGGTCTGAGTGATTGGTCTTTGTCACACAGATAAGGGAGATGATGCTCATTAATTTAGCTTTTAAACTGTGACCATTTGATACTGATCTATACAGTTCAGTCCCACAACTCTTGGGAAGTCAGTATGGTCATGGGGATTCTACAAGAATAGTAATTCTGAGTGTAAAAGACCAAATCTATTAAATACTTTGGAGAGTAGCATTCCGGAAGTACTTTGCCTCATCAGCCCTTTGACCAATAAGGAAGTTCAGAGTGTGGATTATTATTTTTTTTTAAACTCCTTAATGAAATTAAAGTCAGCTATTTAATCTTTAGCAGGACTTCTGAAGTCATTTATTCAATAAAGAAGTAGGATCACTTTATAACAAAGCACCTCAAGTAAGTGATTTTGATTTATTGTTTTGTATGGGAAACATACACTGTGTCTCAAGTAGCTTTTTGCTGGGTACACTTTATAACTGAATCTAGGTTATGATTCAGTGTTATATAGTCATATAGTGTGCTTTGGCTTTGTTCTTGCTGGATTTTTTTTTGGTTCTGCTTTCCCTCTTGGCTGTTTCCAGCAATTTGAGTGTTTTCACAGCAATGTTCATGTCAAAGATTTCCATTAAGGACGTGTCCTTATGATGATATAAACTTTTAGCTTTGTTTTAAGTGGTGGGAAAGGAGCAATAGGGCTTACATCAAGAACAATGCTTGTGAACTTTTACACATTCAAAATGTAGTCTTGGAGCAAACCTAGGGAAGAACAAGACCAGAGGCTTTTCACATGACTGCAAAGAGCACTATATGTGAAAGGTGGCCATCTTGTTCCATTTTTTCTCAACGAAAAAGCAATGATTAAAACTTTCCATACTGTAAAACATCCTTTTTTGAAAATGAACAGCCTTCTTCTATGTATCATTTCAGACCGATTATCTAACTCATAAAGTTTTGCTGTGCATTAGGCCATGCAGTGCTCTTTTGGCCAATGCAAAGCTGTTAGCCAATATGGCTATACAAGGAAAAACATTCTCTCTTTTGTTCCAGTAACTTAGCTTTTATTTTCAACCATCAACAGCAAGCTGCTCACCACAGCTCCTTGCCCAAACCGAAGGATCTCTACTTCAAACATTATCATCTGTACCCTACAGAGCTGCCACAATTCCTAACAGATGGTGGATGTCTATGCTCTGCATTGTTTGGATTAAACTGCAGAAGGACTCTATATGAGTAATATTCTGCTATGGAGTGGAACCAGCCAAACTGGGAAAATTTGGTGACAGCACTGTAAGCCACAAGTCACACAAAGCATCACAGCTCATGCAGTGTGGTGTATAATGTGATACACTTGCCTGAAAACCCCTGAAACAGGGAAAATGACATTAAAAATAGTATTTTTTTCCAAACTTCTGAGTTTCCTCATTTTTATTAACGTTTTTTGACCCGAGCTTCTGTGGTTTAATTTCCTGTAGATATCAAATATCAGTGAATCAAGAAAAGACCTTAACCTTTAGTCCCTTTTGCATTTGAAGCTACCTCACCTTGACAGTATTTTAACTGGTGTTAATTCCCCTCCCTTTCTTCCCCTCCTCCCTTAATGCTTACTCTTCAAAATTATAAATTTTAAAATTTAAAATCGTACAATATCACCCTGTACTGTACATAAAACTGAGCTGCCTTTATTAATTGGGTAGCTTTTGAAGACCACCAACACGCCAGTAAGCAGTTTTTTTAACTGTGGTTAGATGTGATTTGTTTTGCACAAGTGCTCTGGGACAGCTCTCTGTGCCATTCAGAGCAGCAATTGCACTGTCTGACACAGAGGAGCCTTGGAACTCCTGTTTTGCGCTATTTCACAGTGGTGCTCCCTGAGAAACCTTGCATGACATCAGGACCCTGCATTTGCAACATGTTTACTTTCCTCTGATAGAAATGGCCTCCTGCTGAGGTGCCTCAAGTCTTCAGCAGCATCTCAGGGTGATCAAAGATGTCATTCCTGTGAGCTGAGAAACCAAGAAATTTCCAACTTCAGAGATCAGTAAATGATAAAGGATTTAACTGATATTATGCCAAAGAAATGAAAAGAAAGCATAGCATAGCTGTACCTTTCGCACTTTTCTACCTTTTTCCACTACTTGTTTTTCTTTATTTTTCTTTTAAAAATCCTCTTGGGGGGGTTGCTCTGACAAATGATTCACCTGGACTATACCTTGCCAAATTCTTGTTCAGGGGAGATTCAGATTGCATATTAGGAACCATTTCTTCTCAGCAAGAGGAGTGAGGCAATGGCACAGGCTGCCCAGGGAGGTGGTGCAGTCACCGTCCCTGGAGGTGTTCAGGAGCCGTGTGGATGTGGCACTGAGGGACGTGGGCAGTGGGCGTGGTGGGGGTGGGCTGGGGATGGTTGGACTGGGGGATCTTTGATGTCTTTTCTAACCTCTTTGATTCAATGATTCTATGAATTTTTTATGTTCATTTCTTTCTAAATAAAATCTCTAAATATCATTACTGGTATTGCACCAGTAAATATTTACTTGGTTACTTGCTTACTTCTCAGGCAATACCCCAGGAGCACACACACTTTCTGAACACCAGTCTACAGCCTCTTGGAGACTAAGCTGCCATGTGCTACCATCAGTGCCAGCAAAAATCACATTTTTTTTTTGCATTCTTTGATTTAAAGACATCATCAGAATTAGAAAAAATTAGCATGAATTAAAAGAAACACTCCCCTGGGTCTGGGTGCCTGAGATCTTGGGGGCTTTCCCCTGAGCGGGAAGGGTTCATGGAGTGGACCCAGTGGGTAACTGATATTCTTCAGTCATCCCCATGCTGTGCTGCACTGCCATACCACAGCAACACTACGCTACCAGAATAGATAGGCTCAGACTGGCTACTGGCACATCCCCCTTTCTCCATGTTCGTGGAACTGCAAGGCATCCAAACCCAGAAGCCATTTCAGGGCAGCAGCTGCCAGGATTAGTTTCCTGGGATGAGAGCGTTTTGAGGAATTTGAGGTTTTTTCAAGCTATGGAGCCTGAAATAGCTTGGCATCTTCACACTGCTGGCTTTTGTTTGTGGAGCCTGCAAACTATTTTGATGGTCAGTTCCTATCAATCATGTGGATTTTTACATTTTTTAACTTTTAAATATACAGAGGGTTTATTATTATTATCATTATTTTATACCACATTCAAAAAAGGATTGAGGAGTTCTGGTTTTCTAAAGGGGAGTTTATACTTCCCACAATATTTTCTGTCTTTCCTCCTTTTGGCTGTTCTCTCAGCAGCTTTTATTTTGCTCAGCCCACTCTCATCTTGACTTTTGCTTTTGATTCTGTTGTGAGAAGCTTATACATCCGAAAGCACTAAAGCTAGAAAATCTCCAAAACTCAGGGTATTTTGACTAAAGGAGTGGTTAAGCCAGACTTCTTTGCCACACATAAACAAGGAATGGTTCATTCTCCTCTTTGGTCACCTGCAGACCACAGCCTGCAGAGAGATCTGGGCTGACGTGTGCTAAGACAGCAGAGCTGCATGAAAGTGCTTCTGCACTAAGCTGGAGTTTGATATTCTCTGCCTGCATTTCTTCCCTTGGCCTTTTGGTGTCATTCTGTGATTAACAAGGAGAGTGAAGAGCCACATAATTGCTTCTCCACTTGTTTCAGAGCAAAGCAGAGTTTGTAGTAAATGATGATATCTGCTAAAAAGTCATAGAACACAGCAGATCTCCTGAAGGTTAAGGATGGAGCTAACCCTATATAATGGGTCCAGATCCCAGAGGGCACGAAGAAAGGTATACCCACCTATTTGTGTCGCTTCAGATAACTTCATATTTAGGTCCATGATGTTCAGCTATAAATGAGATGGGTTGAAATGCTAAGGAGACTCCTACACAGCTCTGCCATGTGCTGGAGAGCATATCCTGAGGATAATGTTGGCCAGATGTGTGGCACCAATACCACTTGGTGCAACCTGGGGATGGGGGGGAGAACACAAGTGTTGGAAATACAGGGGAAAAACTGCAAGAGTTCTGCTGCTAAAAGGGAGAACTCAGAAACTGAAATTGAAGAAATGAGACGATCAGGGTACAGTACTGTGTGATCAGCAAATGAGGGGCTGTAGCATAATGAAAATACGCAAGCTGGAAAACATTTCCCCAGGACACCGGATGGCTGCACTCTGGTACACATTCATAGAATCATAGAATGTCCTGATTTGGAGAGGACCTCAAGGATCACCAAGTTGCATGTGTCTTGTGGAGAGACAATGAGCATGAAAGGGCTGAGTATATATCAGGGAATGAAAAGCCTGGTAGAGCTGTATTAATGTTTTTTTTTTTGTTGTTAGTTTGCTGATTGGTCTAGGGGAAAGAGAAATGAGTTAATAGGAAGTTTTTCTAACAATTAAAAAAAAGTCCGCAACCTCCTTTGATCTAAAAGAAAATAGTCCAGTACTCAGAGGTGTGTGTTTGTGTATGGGAGCATAATGGAGTTTTTAAAAAGAGCTGCATCTCATTTATCGCTTGGAAAATCCATATTCATTTAATAAATACTTCAGCATGTTTTCTTGTGTGGATGGCTGCCTGTTCATATAGCTTCTGCCTCCTTAAACAAAAGAGACCATGAGTCCTGAATATTCTCTGCAGAATGCTTCCTTTCTGCTCTGAAAGCTGAGCCCTGCCCTTTTTCATGCATGGTGAGACTACTTCTGCTGTTTTCAGGAGGAGCTTCCCTATCCCTTTGCTTGCCCAGAGAGGCAACAGAGAGCTGCTGACAGCCAACTATGCTGAGTTTTTCTCCTGTGACTGTATCTCAGCCATACAAGGTTTCCCAGATTTCTCTATGATATTACTGACAGGGGCTGTGATGCCATTCCTGCCTCAAACTAAAGTTTCACAGCTTTATCTCCTTCACTGAAATATATTGATAGATATTCAGATTCCTTTAAGTGATACAAATGAATAAAATTCATATATTGAACACACTAGAGCAAGTATGTCATGGGCGCAAACATAGACTCAACCAGTCAATCTCTGCAAACTCAGTCTGAACTAATTTTGCTTCTGGAGAGGAATTACTCAGCACTTGAGTCTGTTAGGTTGAAATGTCTAATCGCTGTTTCAGGATCTACAAAATTCAGAGGCATTTGAGATGAGGTGTGATAATGCAATCCTGCCAATCATTCTGGAAAAAAATAATTTCTTTTCTGTGGAGCTATACTGTAGAAAACAATTTAATTTCCCGTCTTCCTGAGGCCTCCTCTATCAGGTAAAGGCATGGAGAAAAGCTTTGCACTTGTGGTAGAGGGTAAAAACATGTCTTCCTTTTTCTAATAAACTCTCTCCAAAAAGTAGTTTTGCTTTCTTTGAGTTCAAACACGTATTTATTGCAATTGGTGTTGGCTGTACTTGAATATATGTTATAAGTAATACCAGAAATGACTTCATTTTCCTTTAGATGCTTGGTACAAGTCTTATGAGAACTGGCTGAGGGAGCTGAGATTGTATAGTCAGGAGAAGAGGAGGCTCTTCTTCCTGATTGCTCTCTACAGCAACCTGAAAGGAGGTTGTGGTGAGATGGAGGTCGGCCTCTTCTCCCAGATAATGATGACAGGACAAGAGAGAATGGCCTCAAGATATACCAGGGGAAGTTCATGTTGGATATTAGGAAAAATTTCTTCTCTGAAAGAGTAGTGAGGCAGTGGCACAGGCTGCCCAAGGAGGTGTTGGAGTCACTGTCCCTGGAGATGTTCAAGAACTGTATAGATGTGACACTGAAAAACATGTTAGTGGGTACGGTGTAGATGGGCTGACAGTTGGACTGGGTGATTGTATAAGTGTTTTCCAAACCTTAATGATTCTAAATATTTCTAGAACTTTTGAAAATACTGTGAAAATGGTCTATTTCCTTTTCCTTTCTTTTTCCCTTCTCCCCTTTTGAGTAAATCTGTCTCTAGGAATAGGTACAGGCATTCAATTCTGCAGCACATTCAATTACAAATGCTGAAAAAAAAAATCAAACAAAAAAAATTTAAGGAACTTAGACATTTTTGCTGCTTTTATTTCATAGTTTTGCTGGTTCATATTCTCCTTGTCTTGAAGCTCCCAACGTGGTGAAAAATACTTATGAGGTTCTTTGTAGAACAAGGATTTAGCCTTCAGTGGATCATCTGGGGAGAATTTTTCTAGTGTACTGGAAAGATGTGACATTGGCACTTCCTCTGCCACAGCCAAGCTGCTGAAGAATAAGCATGATTCCAAAGCATTTCATGACCCAAACACAGAGTCTGAGTAGATGGATTGACAATATAAAAAGCTCTTGGTATGCTCCAGAACATACTCGCAGCTATTTTCAGGCATGAGAATCAGACAGTCTTTCTCTACTTCATAACAATGGCAGTGAGGTTTGAAAACCACTGGATTTTTTCACAGACACAGCACTGAGCAAGCCTGATCTCTCCAGCCCATTTAAGGCAATGGCGACGCTCTCATTAACTTCCATGACTTCGGAATTGGCTGCAGTCATCCTGGCTGGTATCTTCACCTCACACCAGGCTCTTTGTTTGGACCTAGAGTCCTGCAGAGGTTGCTTGGCCCTGTGCAATGCTGCAGAGAGCAGCCCACAGTCTGGTGGGTGTGCTTTGGGAAGGAGGACATTTGTAGCTCTGCCCATGGCGTGCTCGCTCTCCAACTCTAGGAAATGCAGGTGGCTCAGGACAACGGCCTTGATGGCTCTTGCCTGAAGTCTTTCATCTTTAGGCCTTTCCTCCATGCCTTCAGAGCCCTTCATGCTGATAGCACGCTGACATCTGGTGTCCTCTGGAAGAGGCTTTTTGTGCTTCTTCAGCCTCCTTTTGAGTGATGTTCTGTCATGTTGCAGGAAGGAAAAAATGCATTTTTAAAATCCTGTACCAAGGCGCTGGCCTCCTTCCATAAACCCTGTTCTCCGCAGAGATGGGAGACAGCAGTACTTTTCTGAACCAATTCTGATCTTGAAGTATGGAGTTTGGTCTGAGGTTTCATGCTGAGGTTTGGAGCGACTCACATTTTGCAAACAGGTCTACTCAGTCTCATAGAGTTACACCACCTATTTAAGGTAGAAATATGCAAGCGAGTACATAATGCACACTGCCTGCCTGCTCCAAACCACAAGTTGCTCAAAAAAGCCAGTGGTGAATCCTGCTGGGAAAGTTCAAAATAATGAAAGAACAGCCACTTCTTGCTCTGTTGCTGCCTATGACAGCATATATAATGTGATGCCAAGTCAGAAAGGGAATGCGAAACTAGAAGATAGTTAATATATGTCTTCAATCAGTTACTCAAATGTTTTGTCAATACATTCTGTCATGATTTTAGTGCTCTTGATCTTACAGAAAATATGCAGTCCCATTAGAAAAAAGCTTGTGTATTTTTAATACTTTTGCTCAGAATATTTCTTTATGTTTTACAGCTCAGAACACTTGCAAGAAACTTGCTTAGCTCCAATATGAATGAATTCATAGCGATCTTTTAAAACAGATAACATGATAATGCCTTTAAAAGATTTTCACATAGCTCTAGATTTTGCAGAATGACAACAGTAAAACATCAGAAAAACCAGCATTGGAAAGTGTAGAGCTAATGGAAACAGATGCATTTTTCCATGTTCCTTAAGAAAAACAAAAGCAGCTGCCACTTTTTTTGTTGAATAGTATTTCTGATTGGTCTGAATGTGTTCTGTGCTATTCTTTTGCTCTAATGGGGGCAAATGAAATATTCTTCTGCATAACCCAGGGGAGCAGTTAGCCATCTCCTCTTAATTTGAGTGATCTTTAGATTTCTTATATGAGGTTCTGAATCAGACAAAGTGCTCAGAGTCAGCTCTTATCTCTACATAGTAAATAAGGGTAAAATTTAAAAAAGGCCATTAGCAATCAATACGGGTGGGATATTTAATTTCCAGAACATGCTTGTTTTGTTTTATTGCTCTAGACCCTAAGAGTTCCAAGGGATTATTTCCTTATTATTACATTTGCAGCATTTTTCTACGTAACTTACCCTTTTCTGCTCGCACTATTTGCTGTTTGACTGACATATCCTTGTGGTGATGCTACCTTGCTGACAAAACAAAGGAAAGTGGTCTCACTGGAGCAGGTAGGGCTGCACTAACCAGTGATTATGATGCCAAGGGAATTAGGAAAAAGAATAGCCCTTGAGATGGGAAGTACTCCTTGTCTGCCAGCTTGGGAGCTAGAGCCAATTCACTGCGCTGAGTTTTCTGTCCATGGTAGAAAAGCAGAAGCTGTTCCGAGTATAGCTCCCTCAGAACTGTTATTCAGGAAAAAAAGACAGCTGTGCTACATAATGGCTTAATGATATGACATAATCAAACTAAAAGAGGGGAGATTTAAATTGGATATAAGGAAGAAGTTTTTTTTATGATAAGAGTGATGAGGCACAGGAACAGGTTGCCCAGAGAGGTGGTGGATGCCCTATCCCTGGAGACACTCAAGGTCAGGCTGGAAGGGGCTCTGAGCACTCTATAGGTGTCCCTGTTTGTTGCAGGGGAGTTAGACCAGGTAGCCTTTAAAGGTCCCTTACAAGTCAAATGATTCTATGATGATGATTGTATATTTTCTATAATGTAATAGCAAAAATGCTGTTGGGCAGACATTGGAATTGCTCATGCCTTTTGTTCTATTCATGGATAACACCATTTATTCTCAAAACTGAGGAAATAAGTCAGACTAGAACTATTTTTGGAAAAAAAAAAAATGTTGGCAAAACTGCTGGTTTCATTCTGTAAAGTTAGAGTTGCAGCTTGCTTGAGAGCTGTGACCAGTCAGCGTGTGATGTGATGGAAAAATGGACTTACCATCCCAACATTAAAAAGCAGAGGGAAGCAAGGAGGGAAAGTTGTCTTTTTTCTGCAGGTGTTCAAAAGCTGTGAGTAGCTCCTGTTAGACAAGATGGGTATTTCACTCAGAAAAATCTGTACGCAGTCTCTCATAGAGACATTTTGGCTTTATGCATGTGGTCTTAATGAGATTTATATGCAGCATGTAGCTTTAGTGTCAAATATCCGATGCTGTAACATTTATTTGAGGATTAAGTATTAAAAAAAAACAGTCACAAAAATGATTTCACTTCTTCTGCAATCTGCAAGTTAATATTATGAAAGCCAAACAAATTTACCCCAAATAAGATTAAATTCATATCAAGTCTATTTCTAAGCATATGACATGAGTTGTTTCACAGGCATACTCAAAAATAACTATTTTTGCTGTATTTACTAAAGTAGAATTTTTATGTAATATATGAAAGACTTTCAGAAATAGTGTTCTATTAATCAAAATCTTTTTGGAAGCAAATCATGTCATATAGTCATAGAAACAGATTTAGCTCTGTGCACTCCTAACTCAAGGTACAGATACTTTTTGCTTAGCTTTTCAACATCTTTGAAGCATAAAATTAATGCAACCTAGTATATAAAGCCTTAGTTCTGATTTGTCATTAGATCTATTACATCTACATAGGAATAGTTTAAATCTGCACTTTATTTTTTCAAGAGTCCATAAGCTAGTTCATTATTACCTTCACATTTTAACTTTGTCAAGACCTGATAACTTAAAAATCCAACATAGACTGTGATGCAGCACTTTCGTGGTGCAAGCTGAACCTAGGCATTTGCTATCAATTATCAATTCATGCTGCCTATAATACATATGGTGCACATTGTGCCATGCATTTTCCTGACAGGTAGGCAGCATGTCCTTTCACCAGTGATCCTTTAGTGGGTAAGCAGAAAAAATCCAACCATGAAATACCTGCACCGAAAACTTATTTATTGATGTCACCTGTCCCAACTTCCAAGGGGCTTTTTTGCTGTCTGTGGGCAGCATAGACCTCAAATGGAGTCCCAGAGCTTTGCACAAAAGCCTGGAGCCTATCAGAGGAAAGGGTGGACTGAAAGGGCTGGTTTTCTGAATGTTGCTTCTTGGACTGATGATAGTGAGGTATATATCAAACATTTAAAGAACAATGAATGTTTTAGTTGTGGGTTAAAGTGAGTATTAATAGCTTATCAATATGGCCAGGAGCTTTTCCTACAAGTCTCCTCAGCCAGGAATACCGTGTATCACTGTTATCCATTAGAAAGGAGAATTTCTTTTTAATCCGTATTCCCCTTCCTTGTATTTAGGCACCAGTTATTTTATTTACACATGCAGAATCACATGTATACTCCCATAACAATAACAGTGTTTGAAAATTCATCTAAGAATCCCAAGGATTAGCAGAAGAGAGTTTTATATTTTTCTTGGCACATTCTCTAAGTCTGAGCCAGGTAAAATGTAATAGTAAAAAAGAAAATAAATAAATAAATAAATAAATAAAAGCGTTCTTAACCTAATTAAGGTTAATGTGCCCTAAATAGGCATGAGTAAGTAATCATCCTTAACAAAGATTAAATTTGCAGCTGATAAGATGGGAGAGTCTGCAAGCACACTTTAAAGTCAGGATTAAAACTGAACATCATCATGATAAATAAGACAGATAATCTGGAGAAAAAGAAAAGGGCTTTCATCTGATAGGGACAGAGGCAACTGCAGTAAGATCAGCCAATTGCATGAGCACAAGAGAGGAAAGAATGGGCTAGTCAGCAGCTGGGCTGATTGCACCTGGGTGGTCAGTGCCACCCATGAAATAAATGCAGGGGTGGCTCAGCACCTTGTGCTCAGGCAGTCCTACAGGTCTACCATGGAGCTGGTGGGCTTCAGCAAAGTCACTCTGGAGTATGAACCGCTTACATGAGGACAGGCAGGAAACCTGGGCACAAGGTTTCGAAGAGCTTCTTCTGCACACTGTTATTTTAATGGTCATGAAACACAGCAGTTTTATTCTTCTAAGTGAAACATACTGCTGAGCTGGAAGACATCATTATCTTCAATTGTACCCTTTTCCTGAGCACAGACGGGATACAATTGTTAGGTTAAAAGACTGGCTTATATTCTCATTAATTCTCGACCCTTTCCTTGCTCAGTCCGTACCTCCTCACCCTTAGGGGTACAAGAAAGGCCAGCTGGCAGCAGTGTCTCAGTGATCAGCTTGTCACGAGTTTGGTGTTTGAAACAGACAAGGCAAATGAACATACCGACATCATAACATTCATAATTTTGCTTTCTCTCCATTCTCTGCAACCTTACAAAATGTGAACGTTAATGCTCCTTTTATTCTAGTTATTTCTTGCACAAGCAAATACAATCTTTCAAAATTGCTAAATATCTGTCTTGAGCATTTGACAGGCATCAACAGTTTAGGTGACATTCCACAATTTAGTTACACATGTAGTTAGCATATACACAATGCTGTTAGTGTAGACAACTGACTCCAGCAAATCACTGTCATATTTCTGAAAGATGACAACAACAATGGTAATGTGATTAATTTCTTTCCTATGACAAAATACCATTTTAGGCAGAATTTTCTTTGATAGAATAACCTGCAGATAGACCTGTAGGTCAGGGCTCCATTGTAGAATAAATTGTAAGAATGCAACCTTCTAAAGTGGTTTTATTCATCATGACTTATCGCTTAACTTTCTAATGCTATTTTTCAGATATTTGGAGAACACTGAAGGAAGTGTACAACTTTTCACAGGGACAAAGATGCAGCTTCATCCTGGAAACTTAGAGATATTCCCCCAAAGCCTTTGTTTGCCCTAATATTCCATAATGTTAGGCTTTTAGAGTCGATAACCCATTAGTAATCAAGAGATGTATCATTTATTAATTATGCACCATATTAATATTTAATCTTTTGGGTTGCCGAGCATATTTCTAAATCTACTTTTTAATTACATTAAAAAAAAATAAATCTTCAAGGCAACCATTAGAAAAGTCATTTTTCTGCGCATTATGACTTCAATTACTTTGAAACAGCTGTCTGTGAACTCTTCATGATGGTACAGTACTTGGTAAAATGGCCATCTCAGCTCATCCAGGCTCTTCACTTGTTTGAAAGCTAATTGAATATTAGAGCAAAGGGAATGTTACAAAGAATTTCCTATGAGCACTAAAGTACTCTGGAATTAGCCCTGGCAATGTGGTGCCAACCGCCTGCCACTGCCTGCTTGGCAGGAGGGCACTGGCTGGTGGTACCCGACGATCTGTCTCTGCCCCCACCATGATTCTTGGCTCAGCACACAGAGTAAAACAGAGGTGTTAAAGAGTCTTTCTGCCTCTGGATTGTCTTGGGAAGCAGAGGACTTGGAGGGAGTCAATGAGAGGGCAATAGCAAAGAAAGGGACAGACTCATTAGCACGATCTGCTATGACAGGACAAATTGAAAGAGGGAAGATCTAGATTGGACAGAAGGAGGAAGTATTTATAAAATAAGTGTGGTGAAGCACTGGAACAGTTTGCCCAGAAAGATGGTGGATGCTTCATCTTTGGAGATGCTCAAGATCTGTCTAGACAGGACTCTTAGCACACTGATCTAGCTGTAGGTGTCCCTGTTCGTTAAAGGGGAGTTGGACCAAGTGGCCTTTAACGGTCCCTTTCAACTCAAATGATGATGATTTTATGACGAGGATTCTATGGTTACTCCATCTTCTTGGAGGTGCCCAGATGCAGGATGTGCAGATGGAGTGGACTCACTCAGATAGGCTGGTGGATGTGTGTCCTGATCATCCCTTCGAATTCTTCAGATGGTTGCAGATTGTGTAAAACCCCGGGTCCCATGCCCTATGCTCAGTAATTTGCCTGAGAAAGCAGAAGTTTCCTCCGTAGCTTTGCAACATTATTAATAATGATAATGAAGTTACAGCAGACCAGTGCTCCATCAAGCTAAATATGTGCAGAGACAAAACAGAAAGCATTTTGTTTCCCAAAAGATCAAATCTGATGAATCATTTCTTTTAAGTGGCTTTTTTCCTCAACAGTCCTTGAACCTGTCAGAGAGAAGTTTTAGTTGCAAGGCACTCACAAAAAGGTTTCTTATGGTTTCATTTGTCAAAATCTTAGCTTGGAAAAATGATAGAGGAAATGTTTTCTTACCTCTGTACCTTACTTACCTCCCCCAGCTGCACGTGCAAGGCATTTGCCCCCATATATGATAACCAGCTCTGACTAGATATCAATAAATGAGAGCGTTTGTTTGAATGTTGTTGATTTTGTAAGGAAACTTTCTATGTTTATACAATAACCTTAGAAAGAGCCTCTGGAAATACATCCCTTCATTAAAAGAGCAGTAGGTTACATACAAAGAAAACAATCTCATTGTTCTTAACACCGTGCTTATTGGGGTTTTCAGTTGAATAAAGACAAGGGAAAGTTAGGAGGAATTACCTACAGGGTTGAAGTCAGACTACATAAAAAATCTACATTAACTCTCAAAGGGTGTATTCCTACTAGGAACATAAAGGCCTTGTTTCAGTGAAACTCCTGCTTTACACTACAGAACAAGAAGGAGAAGTTATGAATGTGTTTAAATTAGGTGAAGACACTCCTGAAATAAAAGACTGTCTGGATTCTGACTCTGGCTGAAGCCCTGAATATTGAATATGACTCTGACAGCACTTAATAATGAACTTAAAATCAAACAAAAAATACTAGAACAAAGTCTAATGTCTTATTGCTTGAAAAATTTTACATTCAAATCCAGGGTTGATAATGATTTCCTCTATTTTATAGCTAGATTCTGTCCTTTCTTAGAATGAAGCATTATTAGTATAAAGAGCTTTATAAAAGACATTTGGGGTGGATAGCATCTCTGTCACCCAAAGAAAACTATTCTCCCTTCACATATGTATTCTTATGTCAGTCTACATAAATAAAGTTCAGAAATGGGGAGGAATACTTGTGTTCCTATTACTTGCACTAAAACACTTGCTTTTAAACCTATACATGTATATGTATATTTGGCTGAGTAGATCAAACCTCTTCAAAAGTTAGAACCTGTCAAAGCTGGATCGTGCTGCAGGGCCTGAAAAGGGACGATATTTGTGGATGCCAGGCCTCTTGGGTTCAATTCTCCCAGCCATTGACGCTCTTTATTGCTCTCAACAACTACTCTTTCCCTCCATTTTCCCATGAGGGCCTTTTAATTTATGAAGTGATGGTGAGTCACTTAATGATGCTGATGATGGGAAGAGTGCCATGGAAGTAGCCAAGCATGATTTCCCTGGGGAGGTGAGAACAGGCTTGGGGGATGTTTCTGCTGGTAGATGGGGGGACATAGTCCCAGAGAGTGATGCTGGCAAGGCAGTGCTCAGGAAGTGTTTCCAGGAGCCTCATAGGGAAAGCAGTTCCTTAGCACTGTTAACTCGTCTTGGGTTGGTCCTCTTACGTCTTGGTGTTAATGCTACATATACCTTGCAGAGGAAAACAATATTGATACGTATCCTTGATTACATATCTGATTAAAATGAAGGCTGATTTTTCCATTAAGCTATACAATAGGCAGTTCCTTGAGTTTTCACAAGACATTAAAGGAATGAAGCATTATGAAAAAGACATTCTGTTACAAAAGCACACTAATCAATACTGAGAACTCTGGTTATAAATTATTCAGATTTGGTTATAAACTACTCAGATCTAAGAAAGACACAAAACCTAAGAGTCTGCAGTGCAGTCAGCTGGATGCAAAAGTGTGACTGCCTCACCTGCGAAGTACGAATACAATACTCTGCATCTTTCTGCATCCAAATAGTCACAGTACTGAAATGCCTGTTTCACTGGATTATAGGAAATAAATCACTGAGTGGCCTTGCCCCCGATAGACCCTGATCGCTGTAACTTGTTGTGTATTCTTCCTTCACCACACATTAATTTTTAATGAAACCATTTCAAAATAAAGTCATAATGTGGATCATAAATCACAAAACGGTGGTAATAAACCACTTTGGTTTATATTAGCTCTGAGCAGACGATACTTAAGCATTTCCACCATTAGCATGGAATATGTGAGCATTCTCCACAAAACATTTCCTCTATTACTTCCATCTTAAACAGTGGAAATGTGGGAAGCAAAGCCAGTTCCAATCAACCTCTGGGTCACTATTTATTCTCTTAATTGAATGATCATATGCTAAGAAGAGAAGATTTTTAGCACTTTTCTGACAGCTGCAAGCATTTTTCAGTGACATAGAGTTATAAAAGCAATGCTGCCAGCTACAGCTGAGATAGAGAATGGAATGAAGGGGAGGGATGGGGAGACATGGTTAACTGACATGAGAGCTAGACAAGAGTAAATAATAATATTTTATTATCATGTAGTATGCAATATTGACTGATCCTAAAGTGTTACCTCTTGTTAACAGGCAGAACAATGCTGCAGATCTGTAATATAGAATATAAACATTTCTTCTAGTCTTATAATTACTTTTATTAATTATTCTGCTTCTTGATGGTTTCTTCCTCATTCCTTTGACCTTAATAGGATCTATAGTATACAGGTGAGTAACTCAAAAGAAGATCTAGACTATACAAGCCAAAGATCCCCACATACTGCAAGTGCCTGGGGTCCTAGCTGTCTGGAGACTGCGCAGATCAGCTCTTCATTGCTGGGCTGTCTTTCCAGACATAGATCTGTTTGCAGGCCATGTAATAGTCTGAATGTGTCCAGTAATACATAGCTTCCGTGACCAGAGCAAGGAATAAAGATTGATAAAGGCTGTTACCTCTCACAAGAAGGCTCTTCTTGCTTAAACTTGGTGAGGCATGAAAGCTGTCCGAACAGACTTTATGCTTCTGTGTAATACACTTGAAGGGCCAGCCTTGGAATAAATAAGATTACTTATGGACATCAACTAGCACTTTATTAATTCTCAAGTTTTAAGAATTTACGTAATGATTCCCTTGGCACCTGTTACACTTGCTTTCTTTTTTATTTGCAAGCATTTAAGAATCCTGGGGCTCATAACCCATCGCAATCAAAAGGCAAAATATAATTTCAAGTATGTGTTTTGTGACCCTGAGTTAATATGAAGTTTGTATTCACATCTGCATGCACAAGCTTTGGGAAGCTCAAATATAATTTAACATTAAAAATAAGCAAATATTTTTAGTTTTGGAGAGGGAGTCATGGCATCAGTATCTAGAGGAAAGAACAAATAATATAAGCTTGAATACAGTTTGAGGCTATGACTGAAGTCTTGGTTACACACATTAATTATGAAAATAGCTGTAGTTTGATAAAACAGCTTTTTGATATCTTAATGCATTTACCATCATTCAGAAAATACCTTATAAGTTGAGTTAAATGAAAAAACAACTGAGAACTTATAAGGGTTTAAGAATTTAAAAAGCTTGTCTGCTCCAATCCAGTGGATCAGAGCTGGATTCTGTAGAGAGTTCAGCCCAGAGAAGTTGGCTGTGCAGCCCTGGTGGCTGTACTTCTGTCTCCACAAGGCTACCTTTTCTGCTTCCAGATGGACCCCCCAGGAGCTGACTTCACTGTGCTCTTTGGGCAGGAACTTCTGAAAATAAAAACTCTCAGATGACTCTCTTCTCTTAAGCTTACCTTTCCAGCTAGCTATAGGGTTTTGGCTCATTACCTAATCAGGCAGAAAAATTGTATGGTTGTAGTGATTTTACAACAAGCACTAAGTGAAAAAGATTGACAGAAAACAGGATACTTGATGGAGGATTTCTGATTAAGGGTCAGAAGGACCTAATGACATACTTTACATTTCACAGAATGATTGAAGTTGGTGGGACAGGTACATGCCACTGGAAGGGCCCTTAGGAAGAAAGACATCTAACCTACCTTCCAGACTCAAAGAGGAACAACTGTGCCATTTCCTGAGAGATGGTCTCAACCTGATACTAAAGATCTCTAGTGATAAGATTTCCAAGCTTATCACTAACCTTTGCTTCTGTCTAATAGTATCTAGGAGAAATCTTTCCTTCTGTGCTTACTTTTCAGTGTGCTATGACAAAAAGAAACAACAGCTTTTTGATGGACTCAAAGACAACTATTGTGTATTCTACCAGTCAGTTCCTCTAGGGTAAGCAGTTTCCTGCTCTTTCCTACTTTTTTTTCCCTATGATCTTGAGGTAATAATTTTCATCATGAGATCACTCATTACTATTCCTTGAACTCTGCTCTGGACCTTTCTAAGTCCTATGCTTTAGCCTGGTTCTTCCATTCTATTTGAGAACGAATAGAAAAATTGCTTAATTATGTTGCACATACCACTGCCTCTTCCAGTTCATGCTTACCATTTTTGCAACAAAACAGTACTAATGCAGTAAGTCTACCATACACGGTATTATTTCATTCATATACTAAACATGCCGTGCTTACTTGTGAGGTCTAGAAAATATGCATAGGAAATAGTTGACTGCTGAACTTCTGTCACTCGTAATTTAAAGTAAAGATGCAATTTCAAAGGTCTCAAGTTCCTGGACTCGAAGCAAGTGCTGTGCAAATCTTGAATTTTCAGCTGTGTACTTTCACCCTTGCTTGGGCTACACTGGTATCCTTACCCACCCTTTTATAAAGAGCATTCTAAGTCTGTGTGTAGGATAAAGATTGAAGAAATTGCTTCTAAAGGTGATAGGGCTGTTTGTGTTTCTGAGAGTACCCAGCTAGCAGGTGTAGCCCTGAATAGCCCACTTCTCTACAGCCAGGCCTTTCTTCAATGCCGTTGGATCAGGTTGCTTTTCTCTGGCTTAAAGAAGAACAGAGCAGCTTTCCCTGCCAGCCACATCATCAAAGTTATAAATTTTCTTTGCACTTTGCAAGAAGGATGAATCTAGCTTACAGGGTATAGAGAAAAAGCAGCAATGAGGAGAGGAGACTGAAACAGATTCAACAGTAAAAAGAAGGATATTACAAGATCTTCAAATGATGACTTTTACCTTTGGAAAACAATGTACAAAGATGAAGTGAAGTTCTTCATTAAAAATAGATAATTTGGGGCTTCCTCCAAGTATTTGCCAGCTGGGCACAAAAAGGATAAGCTGTTACTTTAATTTGCTCTTGTTCCTTGAGAACAGGGGTCAATGAGAAATCCAGACTGGTACTGGCAGGAACCAAATGTGGAATTTCTCTTTGCCTTCTCAACTTGGATTTCTTGTTGCAACAGAAATAGTCCAAAGATCACTGTAGTGTGAACCTATAAGCTCTGTCTGGCTTTGAATCAGGCACGGTTAGTGGTATTTTAAGTGTGTGTTACAGTTTTCAAATAAAAAGCAATCACTTATTTTCAATGGTGGACTAGAACTATTGACAAAGTTGTCATTTTCTTAAATGTAAACATGGAATTATTGATGTAAATGCTAAAGAGTGCATGTGCATTTAACAAAACTCCAAAACTTCCAGTCTAGAGGCACAGACTCATACTTCTTTCGACGCTTTACCACCTGTTTTAAGTGATACCTAACATGTAGCAAGTAACAAGTTCAGTGAATATGTCCCAGCGCTGCTAATATTTTGAGGCACTTTCTTTAAAATTATATATTTTCTCAAGATAACAATTTGGAAAATGATTGCAGGAAGGAAACATATTAGCAATTAAATTAGCATGTTTTAGCACAACAAGTAATAAACTGCTTAACACTGAGCCCCTGTGAATTAAAAGCCGGAACAGCATTGGACAAAAGTCAAGGTTATGCTGACACATTTATTTCTCGGTAAATGAGGACTGTTTAGTTTTAATGCATTTGTGGTTAGCAATAGTTTCAAAAGATCAATGTAAATTCATTTTGAACTAGTAAATAATGTCTTAATGAGACTTCTGACAGCATGCTTTCACACCTTACGGTTCCTTACCTTTAAAAATGCCCAAAGGTGAACCTATTTTTCCTGGCATTTTACAATAAACAAATAACATCATGCAGCATTTTATGACTTCTGTATAAAGTGTATTTGGGGGAATTGCAGTGTGGTTTTAACAACATCAAAACTCTGCCTGTTCAGATCACAGTACAGTACTGTTCTTTTCCTACAATGGCTTAACTCATACAATGGCAGAGTCAAAAAAGAAGTGAAGTGAGCCCTTTATTTTCTGTCACACGAAGTAACTAACATGACATGAAGCGCAGGATTTACCTTGACCCTCTGATGTTATCAGGACGTAAACCATCTGCCACGCAGAAACTTGCTGGCATTTATAAACGCACACCCTCATTTTCTAACTAGAAACCTAGTTCAAGTCTTGTGTAGGTCTGCTGGAGACTCTCTACTGGTATTTCATAGGTTGAATCAGCTACACTGTGAATCCATCACTGTAGTCATTAACATTTCAGAGCATGAGCCATCATGGTCTTTAGAACATGTGCTGGTGTTGTTGCTCACAGTATTAAGGACAAAAGTATGCCGTGTGGGTTGTCCCCAAAGAGTCCTCAGAGTGGTCTATTCTAATACAGAATGGATGGATATACAAAATCTGTGTCTTGCAGAAGGGCACATGTTTTTCAAAGTACGTCTTCAGATCCAGCTGTCTGTAAAGTCAGATGATTCAGGTTGTAAGTCAGCAGCCCTCCCAGTGGTACCAGTGACTTCCTCAGGGTTGTTCACATGACTGACATCATGCATCTGCTTTCCGACTCAGGGCGGGAGTCTGAGCCAACACTACAGATCTGAAAGGAAAACAGGAAACGTAAATCTTACACAAATTTTAAGAAAGTTCTAAAAATAACTCCTAAACTTGTGTATAATGGATTTTCAAAGCCAGACACCTTGCAACTTGCCAGGTCTATTAGGGAGTATGCTGGCAGTCAGAAATATAGAAATATCTCCCTTACTAATGATATACAGCTCTCTAATTCTAGCTCTAATAAAGTGGCAAGAATAATAAACTGGATCTTAAAACTGTCGTGTCCTTGTGACTGCTATCCATCCTTGACCTTGAAGCAATATAATTCATAGGAAGGGATTGCTAAATCTGGCAGGAAATACACATTTCTCTGGCTCTGGTCTTTTGGTGAAGCAAACTACTGCTTCAGTGAACAGTTCCTGAGGGAAAGCACACGTGTCCTCAAACTTACTTTGTATTTGGCTCTCCTGTTGGTTCCTCCTCCAGGGGAGGCAGCATATGGAGGAAGAAACTGAGCTCTTTCCAGAGTACCTGCCTTCACTAGGCTATGGATGTAACGCTCAGGGCCTGATAAAAAAAATTGTGCTTTCCTTAACAAGGATACCAGAGTGTTTACAGATATTTTGGTAAGATTCTTGATTGCCTTTAATAGTTTTGTGACTGTGCCCTCATCTCTTCAGGCCATCCATCACAGTGAAGTCTGATGCTTCTTGTCAATATGATCCAGAAATAAAGCAGTGAAGATCCAAACTCTGCAGCTTAAGCTGGGCATTTCCAAGACAAGACATTTCATTTACTTTCTTGCTTTCTAAAAGATGCTATCAGTGAAGCCATTCAAAACAGCTGTATTTTACAGAGCATCTTGAACAAGCTTGGTAACACAGCACAAGTGTCTGAAAAATGTTAACATAAAACAGGTGGCTCTCTGTGGAGTCCCAGTGTGACTTCTCAGAATTCACTTTCGGGATTGCATCTTAAGGTGTGACCTCCTCCTTAAAGAGAAGAATGAGCTGGGAAGAAGTTAATCAGGGTTTGCAATTTCAGTTGAGTGGAAAAGCATGTAGAAATATTGTATAGCTGCACACACTGTGTGAAATGCACAGTTTTGAGAATCAAAGCCTGAAACAGAATAATCCAGTCCCTCAAGGACAGCACCACAAAAACAAACTGACAAATAAACAAAATAAACAAACAGAAATAACATATAAACCAACAAAAAAGGCAATGCTCCCAAATTGGAAAGAAATGAATCAATCAACAGAGCAGAAAGAATTGAAAGAAAAAAGAGTCCATAAAACATTACAAGGAACTTTTCCAAAAATGTAAGGAGAAGAAAGTCTTGAAAAGTGACCAAATATAACCTGTGCCAGCAATTACAGTTAAAGAAAACAATTATCCTCCTAGAAGTAAAAATGTCAAACTACCACCAGAGTTTTACAATAGTAATTGCACTACAACTCCAATAGTCTTGCAGAAAATTGAAATAGGTAAGGTGATGTGGCAATGCTGGGTTATTTACCTACCTTCATTTTGTTTGAGGGATTTTCTGATTTTGACCCTTAGGCAGCCTTTATATGAAGCAAGAACTTAAGCTGTGTTTAAATTTCTTTTCACAAAAGGTTTTTGCTTTTCCGAGTAGAAAATCCACATCTTCTGAAAATCATTATTGAGAATGTATGCAGATATGCCTCTTGTGGTCTCTGAAGCTTTTTTGTTCATTAACTCAATTTTGCACCTTAGATGAGATTGTCCAAACATAACCAAAACTGTATTGTAAACTAAATAGCATATGTATAGTGTAAAACAATAAGAGAAATTAAGGTATCACTTGGCACTAGGGTGCCAAGAAGTTCTGCCTCTATGCAATACAAAATTATTGATGAGGAGAATGAGCTGCAAAAATATCCAAAACATCTTCATTATTTCCTTTTAGTTGCTCTAAGTGTTACTGACTGTTTTAAGTTTGATGTCATGATGATGAATTCTAGCTTTTTCCCCAGCTTGAAATATCATTGAAGCTTCTACATGGATCCCTTTCTATTGGAGGAGATGCAGGCAGGTGCTTCCATGATTCACTCAATGGGGAAGGGTGCAAGGAAGCACTTTGAGATGAAAGCACTTGTGTGGGAACAAAAGGACAGAGGTCTCTTTGGGCGCTTTATGGGGAGTTCTGTTGTGTTGCCCACCTTGTAAAATCACCTGAATGACTCATTGATCTAAGGCCTGTTGAGATCCTGTGAATTTTCTGTGGACTTTGGTAGCTTTTCTTTTGGTAGCTTTTCTCCAGGGACTTTGCCCCTTTTAGTTCTCCAGACCAGCTTTCAGTTTTAGTTAGTTCACTACTTTATATCTGCACCTCTGGAGGAGTTCACTTGATCCAAGTTGTTGTGTGTTTTTAGCAGCATTATGATACTACACCTCTAACCTTGACTTGTAGGGATGCAGGATTGTGAACCTGCCCTTGACTGTATAACTGGACCATAGAGTTAACAAGACACCAGTGAATTTGCTAATGAACTTGCCCAGAAGGTACAGGAAAGGGTCAGTTCTGCACTTTCCCCGAGACAAATTGAACCATAAATTTTACAAGTTTTTGTTGACATTAATTGGGTTACACTTGTGTAAGAAATTCTTCTTTCTTGCTCATTTGTCTTGCGAGTTGTTTGAAGTGCCAAATATTTCTGCCGTGCCAGTCACTCAGCCATGTGATTTCCAGGCTTAACAATTTCTCTGAGACACCACAGACTCAAACCTCACTGTAGTTTATTGCTCAATAAAAAACAATAACTTCAGATATTTCACCAGACTGCAGTTCTCAGAGGGTCAAATCAAAACTCCCGTTTAAAGAAAATTTTCTCCCAGCCTCCTCCTTTTTTATTAGTTCTTTATTCACATCTCAAAACCACTGGGCCTTGAACAAAAGGCTCTTTTCAGAACAGTCACTTCTGTTCAAGATTAAGTGAAGTGATTTATTACATTTATGTAGTGTTAGGCAGTGATCATTCAGATGTTAAATTAATGGACATTTCCTCACTAGTTCCTTGCCAGTTCCTGTAGCACTGTTAATGTACCATTTGATTCAGAGTACATGAAATAATCCCCCTGCTAGCTCTGGAGAAAGAGTTGTCCTTTGTCGCTGTTGTTAATTTCTCACAGGGTGAGTTGCCATGCCAGGATGTAGACAGACCTGAGTTTGACATTCCAACTCTATCAGAGGCAGAGGTGCCTCTTCTGTGCCAGTCCTGCATGAAGACACTAGCGCATAGTCAACAAATCTATGAGAAACCCTAGAAACCTAGGATAGAAAGGCTGAAAGTATTGACTTTAGACTGGAGTACATCACTGATGCTGCTGGTACATCACTGCGTGAGCGAATGTCCTTTTGTATCTGCAGACTCATTCCTCAAGGTGCTGGAAAAATGCATGCTGTGAGAATGGAGATGCTGGAGAATCGGATGGCTCTTTCATTCGCTGGAGAGGTTCAGACGATATCAGTAATGAATGTCTGCTGGGAAGAAGACAGAAAGTACAGTAAATGTAATTTTAGTTACAGCTCTTTGAGTGAGATCCTGCATTAAGTAGAGCCATAAAATGGGAGCTTTCTTGAACTCAGCGACTTCATCGCTATACCCAAAACATGGTAATATTTGAAGGATTATACCACAAGCAACTGGCTACTACCTATGGGAGAAAAGTACCACACAGAACGGTTATTTTTAGTTTTGTTGTGTTTGGCTTGGTATAGTCTTCTTTGTTAAAGCCAAAATCTCTAGTCCAATGTGCCAGACTCTTAAACATGCCTGCTCTTAACTGGAAAAGCATGACATTCTGCCATCTTTAAAAAAATTTGGGTTTCCAAATCTCTGTGATGTCTGTGCTTGTTAGGGCAGAGCTCCAAGCAGACCAGTCTGGTTTGAGAAGAGATGACTGAGTGGTTTACCATCATGTAGGATCTCTCTGTATGAGATTTCAGTTCATAAGAGTATGTTTAAGAATGAGTTGCCATGACGCAGTGACATGCCTTGGAGAGTTGACCATGGCAATCCTAAGGAGTCAACTATGGTCTTGGCCATACCTCAGTGTGGCACTGGGTTGTGTGTCTTTGCTCCTATTGACCTGCTTACCACCTTGCAGGTTTTTTGAACCTCTCATTCTTCAAACACAATAAATAGAATTGGACTTTTATGCATAACCTCAGTCTGGTCTTATTAAGAAATTCACTTTTGTTGCACAGAGCTTTTGCATTTGCCAATGTGCCTGCGAGGCAATGAAGAACAGGAGCTGTTATCCAGTGACACCACATGGACTGAAATATATGCTTAAATATTCTGAATTAGGTTGGTTTCCTGACTAGCAAGGCAATGCACTTAGGTGTGTGCTTAAATTTAAAAATGTTGTTAAGTTCTATTCATGCCAAAGAAATCTAAGCATGTGCTTAAAGTTGAGAAGTTTATTGTGGCAAAACTGAGAGACCTTTGTAGAATTAATTAATCTATCTGAACTACTTTTTATGTATGTGACCCAAAGAGAACTGTATGGCTTCTGTGTGATTTTTAAACATATCTTCCAGTTAAATCAAGGATCCAGACACAAACGGTAGTACACATTATATGGATTTATGACATTCCCTGGAGGATTCTGGGTCAATAAAGCAGTGAATGGATTGCAAAGAGGCCTCTAAAGTGTTTGCTTGGAATTTGCAATGAATGAATGAATTACTGTTTGTTTTATGACTGGAAAACATCTTTCTATGGATGCTGCAGATCAGGCTGACTGACAGATGTAACATGTTTTTGCTGTGCTTTGAACGACTCTATTTATTGTATACAAAGCAGAAGTAAAAAAAAAATAAAGAAGAAGGGAAGAAGAATGTTGTAGTAGTATACTGTTACAACATACTGGAAAATAACATCGTTTCAATGCAAATGATTATTTATTATTCAACGTGGTTATTTTTTTCCTGCAGTAACTCAGAGGCTTCCACTAGGACCAGTGCTCCACTGTTAGCAGACACGTTGTACATGATGTGAGAAATTGATAGCACATGTGAATCTTATCTAAATGCCTAGTTTACACACATTTAATTTGAAAATCACCTTGGGTTTTCTAACAAGCTAGAAGTGGTGAGCCACATATAAAGCAGGATGTTTTATCTCCAGCTGGCATAGAAACATTGCGTGCAGATACAACCAAAGGCAAGACCTAACAAGCAAAATACAAGAGGAGCGGGGAAAAAAAAAAAGAAAAAAAAAAAAAAAAGGAACAACGAAGTCATTATGAAGGATATGAGGAGAAAGGAAGAAATCTCAGATCTGTCCCACACTCTCAGCCATGACAAAGGCCAGTGATGTTACTGCCTGCACGGTCTTCAGTCTGCTTCACTCTGTTCATGCAGTGCTGCTCAGCTGGGCAGAAAGGATCTAGCACTGCTTGCCTAAAGAGCCAGTAGGTTCTTTGGGTTAGTTTGATTTTGGGATCGGGGAGCATAAGTAGCAGGAAGGCCAAGTTGCCCCCTTGCTTCTTACACAACTGGAGGTAAGGAGATTGCTGCTGCCCCCACATCCCCTTATTCCCTCTCTTGCTGGAGGCAATGGGGATGCTCTTTGCTGTTCTTGGCTTCGCCATCCAGGAATGCCCAAGGCTGAAGAGTGGTGGATAAGAGACAAATTAGTTTTCTAAGGAGATTTTTGCTTTTCTGAGGTATGGCTTACACTACCAACAAAGAACGAGCATTTGGTTTCAGCTCTGCATACAGTTCCTGGTCTTGTGGTGAATAGAGACTTCTTGCTGTGATTTGATGACTTGGCATTCACTCCACTTTAAACTCTAAATTCCATACAAAATTTCTCTTGGAAAGATTTCAATGGTGTACAGTGATTGCTAAATACAAACAGCAGTATTAGTTACCTTGCAGCTGTCAAAAAGCAGCAGTTTGCTGAGCAGTGATCACGTTCAGCAACCACAAGATGCATTCAGGGAATTGCTGCTGTCAGTATTTGATATTAGCACTCAATGGCATAACTATAATAATTAATACATAATGATAATGCAAGGGCTAATGAAATTAGTAATGCAATTACTATTAATATTTTGCAAGCCTACCTAATCACTTGCACAGCACCCACAGTAGAGTGCTGGGGAGCGTTAAAGCAAATGTCTCCCGTTGGTACAGGGAGATACAACTTTTGTCAACTTTGAAGAACTAAGAGGAGGAAAAATATAGCTGAGAATAACAACAAAAAATGTAAGGAAAGAATTGGAGGATCTGTGTTTCTGATTTTTTCAATGTATTACTGTCAGCAGTGCCAGCAAATATGTGTTCTATGTCACTGAACTGAATGCAAAACATACAACAAGACAGCTGAATTAAATGAAAATAGAGGTTCTCTACTTTGAGTTCAAATAAAGCACAGACAGTCAGCAGCAATGGAAAGTCCATTAAATTTTAATTTACTAGTCATTAAAGTATGCCATTCATCTGTAATATTACATGGCAAGGAAGCCCAAGTACAGGAGTGTATGGCTTACTGTTCTTAATGGTCTTCTTATAAATTTCTGTCTGTGATTATGATCAGTTCTTTCTTATCATCCATGAAATTTATGAACCAATTTATTACATCAGCTGAGTGGAAATATCAGATAATGCAATGCAATAAAAAGTTGATACTGATTTTAAGAAATCAGTGTGTCCTCCACAGTCTCCTATGAGAAGTGCTAGGAAAGAGTAGCTAATTACTTCAGCAGCGTTAAAAACAACGGTAGTATAATGGCGTATGGAACCATTTAATCAAAATGGACACACAACACTCTTGTAATTATATGAAAAGGTCATGGAAATCATCAGTTTAGATGAATACGATGTGAAGAATATGGCTTAAAACTTCCAGTAAAACTATCTCCTGGAGATTATTTGAACCACAAAAAAGTGGTTTGTATTTCCAGTTTAATAGCTGAGGGCACAATGCCATACTGTGTGTTTTGGCTTGCAAGATCTCAAAGCAGAATTTTCTTAATTGGAACTGCTCAGATACACAGCATGGAGGTTCATTTCAAGTAACATACCTGCTGCTGGAAAATATAACTGCCTACAATTTAATTATATAAAAGTTGTACCCTTGCTTTTTGATTGGTCCTGTGAATTTCTCTGTGGAGCTGAAATACCAATTCATCTGTTTTAGCAGAAGCAAAGGAAAAGTGAACTGCTTTCAATTTCCTTTTTAGTATGCAGTAATGGATAATTTCCAGCTCTGGAAAAAAGAAAGGACCCCAGCCCAAACCTGGGGGTAACCTACTTCCAGCAGGTAATATAATCTGCTTTTCTTGCTGCAGCTGAGCAATGATTGACCTTGACATCTTGATTTTGGGCAAGACAATGGGGGCAGGAAGAAAATCTGCTCTTGGAAAGAGGAAGGTGCTTTGAAGTGAAAGGGAAATACACATTTATATGACTGTGAGGGTAGGGTCAATTAAAGCCTAGACATGGGATAATTCTACACAGCACAAAAAGCCTGTCATTGCCTGGGCACTGGAGAAAGAAAATAGTAGTGTTATAATTTGCCCAGGCTATTACTGCGATTCTTAGCTGAGCTGAGCTGAGGATCCCATGAGGATGGCCTCATTAATGCAGCTGTGTTGCTTCTGGTAGCCATTTGGATCCAGCACTGGTATCTTTGCACAAGATTTTCCTATGCTCCGTGTGTGCGTGCATGTGCTTTTTTGGCACATACATAGGAGCTAAGGAAGATGTGGCTATTTTATAACCTGATCTTTTTAAAGTGGGGTCTCTAGCCCTCTGGGACTGCCAAGAAATACTTACAAATCTGGTGGTTAATGACCTGCACAGCTCTGATTCTCACATGTACATTTTAGCCCAGTTATCAAGGATGTCCCTCCTTCTAATCCTGCCACTTTGTGTGGAGAAAAAGGGCCCAGGAGCCACCAGGGATTGGATTCAGTGATTTCTAGAGATCTCTTCCAAACCCTGCAATTCTGTGATTCTGTGATTTCTGCAGGTCTGTGGGATTGCCCCTTAGCACGTGGATGGGAAAAGAAATTCACAGTAGTAAAAAGAAAACTTGACCAGCTCCTTCCCCACTGAACTTTAGCGAGTATGAATGGTTGTGGAAGCTCTTCTTGTGCCCGTGGAAGGCTCATCTTTGCCAACACACTTAGGGCTATGCCTGTACCATTATGTCTAACAGCAACAAGAGGCAATACCTACCCCACAGGTACTGTGGGACAAAGATGGGGACCAGATCTACCTGGGGTCTGTTTTGTGCTCCTACCATCCATGCCTGCACAGTGTGAGGCTGCTGAGCAACTGTCTGGGCTAAGACTCCTGAATCACCGATCTGGGTGAGTCCACTGCCTGCTACTTGGGAACCTGAGCCCACCAAGCTAGCCCTGCAGTACTGTGACAGGCAAGAAACCACTGCACTTGAGATTGCCCACCCTAGCATGCTAGAGAAGGGCTGAGGTGGGCAGGGGCATTTTTGGACGTAGTGCAGCATCCTCAGCCCCATCACAGGGGTGTGCTAAGAGGAAGATGCAAGACCACTTATCTGTTGTTCCTGCTGTCATCATGTGCTACACTGCCAGTGAACAGGGTATGCAGTCAGCAGCGGAGATGCTGACATAGCTGACAAGAAAATAATCTCTTGCTGATGCAACTTTATCTGCTACGTTTACAGTAGGAGGCTGCCAGTTTTAGAGGCTCCTGCTGCCTTTTTACTATGGCTGTGTGAACTGCCAAGTGCCATATGCCATCTCACCCCGAAAAATGGCCCTCCTTCCCTCAGCACCATGAGGGAGATGTGATGGAATGATGCAGCTGTGCTATTGCCCTGGGGGCCTGGATAAAAACATGGAGAAGACAGACACCTGGAGATGTCTCCCCACATCTCCTAGCCATTGCCCTGGCTGTGTGGGCTCAGGTCTTCCAGGCTGCCTGGTACCTCTCAGGAGTTTTGAGTTGCGCATTTTCAAAGCACAGCTCCTTCACTGAAGCCAAACATCTGGTGCTGCTCATTACAACACGTTTTGTGGTGTGCCAAGGCTCTCTGGCATGCATCTTGGCATTCTTGCCTTCCCATAATCAAGGTTTGATTCCTGAGACTTTCCTTAGAACACTTGCTGCAGGTCTGCTTCCAGAAGCAGCCCTCTAAGCCACCCAGGAATGAGTTGACACCAGCAACGTCTCCTGTCTTCTGCAGCTCAATTGAGTCATGAGGGACCTCTTTGGGTCCCCTGGCAACCATTGGACTTCAGCCTTGTGTGTTCTTCTATCCTCTACAGCTGAGAGGGTGACTTTGGTCCACTCAGGAGAAAGAGCTGTCTGCAGCCACTGAGAGGCCTGTTGAGAAAACAGAACAGTGAGGTAGTATATGCCATCCCTTGGTGTGTGGGGAAGGGATGGAGGAGGATGCAGAGCCTGCTGGGATGGTGCTGGAGTCGTACACAGTCATGCAAATCAATCTTGTCCACCTAGTCCCTTCCACCTACAAGAAATGGTTTCTGGAAGCAGCATGCCCAGGTGCTATTTCTAGGAACTTGTGGGGCAGCTTCGGCAGAGAGTCTGGGAGCATGCTAAAACCTAAGTGGTATGGGAAGTTGGAAGTGCTCGTGGTCCTGACATTTTTTAGCAGCACAGACATGCACTCCAACTGTAAGTATAGTAGCAAACAAGACAGACCCAGGGCCCATGTTCAAGTACTAGCCTTTAATTTGTTGCTGTATACTAACTGCTATGACTCCCTGGTCATGTTTGGGCCTGTGCCAACTCCCATTTCTTCCAGAGCAAGGTTTGGAGATGGTGTATGTTATGAGTTTCTTTCTAGTCTTCATGTAACCACTCTCATAGGGTGGTGAGAACATGGAGAGGGGAAAAGGTTTAGTCATATGGATGTACTGTACAAGCTTACTGGGCCACTGGGCCAGAGAGATACCCTCATTTTTGTTTCTTTATTAGTACAAACCTAGGCAGATGGAACCAGACTCTTTCTTTAAATGTATTCAGCAAAGAATTAATTAGTAACCTGCTTGCAGGACTAAAAGCAATTGTCCCCCTCAAATGAACAACAACAAAAAAACTTCCAAAGTAAAAGGACATAATTAAGGTTGCAAAGTCAAGCTCTCAGAAATTGTCCATTGCTTGAGATGAGCATGCATGTACAAGCTTCTTTCTAGCCTTTATTTGTAGCCTTTATGTGGCTGCATTATGACAATCACTCTCTGCATGATATTTTTTTCTATTAGCTTCTGTTTCCTTCAGTGTACTGTCCTCTGCTTGATGTGTGATTCCAGGCTTCACTTGTTGCACAGTGTTCAAGTCTTGCTCTGCAGATATGGCTATCAGCTTCCTCACTGCCTTTCCTGTGGCAGACTCCAGATGCCTGTGCATGGACTTTACCAACAAGAATGATTTTTAGATCCTAGTGCCCTTGCTGAGAGGAGGAAGAAATAGAACATCCTATTTATGTTATGTTATGTTATGTTATTTTATTTTTACAGTCACAGAATATTTAGTAGTTTGTGCGTTTCATTTCTAAGACCCTGAGAAATTTTATTTTTCAGTCTACCTATCATTAGCACCAACATCCAAGAACAGATGCCATTTGACTTTGATTATTACAAATTTTAGCATTTCAGCAAAGGAGACCATACAGCCTTAGGTTTGGCATGCAGAAAAGGAGGAATGCATGACTTTTTGTGATAAATTCTCAGACCTGACATCATGCAGGCACACTGTGGTTGAGGCAAGAACAGAAGTCAGCTTCCCCAAGAAGGCAATCAGGCTTTTCTGTTCTTCCAGTCCCCTGACTCATTGGCTTCATACTTTCCAGCCTCTACAGCAAAAAACACAGATGTACTTCAGACTTCATGCTGTTTTACCACATAGCCTTGATTTACTTCCAGTGCAGGTCTCCTCTGGTCAGTCTGCAAAGCACAGTTGCTATGGAAAAGATTGTGTGGTTACAGAATGAACATGCCTGATCTGAGTGGACCCTAGCCTAAATCCAAACCTGGGTTTTCCTTGTTAGAACTGTCAATAAGGAGGTATACACAAAGCCATCCTCTCCACCTCTTGGAAACTGAACAATGTAATTGTAATTTCCTGACCCTCAGTGTCAAACTTGGACGTCTCTTACATAATCAAAGATAAATACTCTTAATTCCAGAAGTCCCTGATTTCAGGCTGCTTGAGAAAATAAAAAGGGATAACTCCTAATCTTTTTTGGGTGGCACTGAGGAGGAGGACCTCCCTGGACTGGAGCCTTACTGATATTTCTGTGGTTTGAGATCAGGAATGCAGTTTCTAGAGCTGATGCAGAAAGACCTGGGACTAATGCAGTGTCTATTAACAACACCAGCTAGCAACCCTTAGTAGGATCAGCATATAGGAAGGACAAGAGGTAACATGCACTGAATCACACAGAGGTATTTAGGTACAGAGAGGAAATGGGCTGAGGCTCCTCCACGCAGCTGAAGGAAGTGGGGTCTGATGAGCCCTCAGTGTGCACCTCCAACCACCTCTGATGCCCTATCTTCTCCACTCAGGAGTATCCAAAACTGTGCTTTGATAGTCAAAGCAAGTACAGGCACTCATGGGAACACAACTGGGTAAACATGGGGCCTCGTGGAAAAAACATACTCTAAATAGGAAGAATAAACATGGGGAGGTTCAGGGAGCGGTTTTTTGCTCCAGTCCTTGGTAAGCATTTTTCAATAGTTCTAAAAATAAAAATGCTTTGGAAGGCTACCTAAGCACTCCAGACTCAACAAATATCTTTATTATATGAAAAAAAAAAAAACTTTCTGCATGTGGTTTGCTTTCAGCTACCATTATCTATTTAATAGCACTAAGCTAAGCAAGAAAAGCATATTAAAAAAAATCAGATTTATATTAGACATTTTGCATAAGGCAGAATAGGCATTTTGCTTTCTTCAGTGACCTTGGAAATCCCTGTGCTCTGGTAATTGATGTTTTGGTGTATGCATCTGGTGGTGGGAGGGAAGCTCATGGTTGAAAATAAGTTTCTCATGGTAACCTAAGAAAGGAAAACAGTGCCTCAGATTGTAACCACATAGGTACTGCAGTAGTTGGCTAACGGGGCTAATTCTCCCACAATTAGGTATTATCAGCTGTGCAAGTCAAATTAGACCTCACCAGGTCATCGGCTGCTTCTGTAATGCTGCCTGCCTCACTTTGACTGTGCCTGGTGGCAACAGCTTACCGCTGGAATTTGTTTCTTAGCATTACAGAGCTCTTGAGTTGTGTGCCCTAAAGCAACTGTGGCCAGACAAAGGCAATCTCTTTCACACAGAGCAGAATCCCAAGCCCTGTGAACTTAGCTCCCTCTGTTTGGCGTTACTGATCCGTTAGTCTAAATATGGTACATGGCAGTTTGATGGAAATCATTTCCAGTAAGAGAGGATGTTTCCTCAGCAGTTTTCAAGCTGGCTCTGACTCAGGCATTCTCAAGGGAGTCTATTTAACTGGTCATTAGGGAGACAGAAAAAAGGCATTGAGGAATTTCGTAACAAAGATGTGCATCCTGCATGAAAGACCTCCTGAGAATCCTCCTGGCCATTGGCTCTCTGCATGCTTGAGAGATTTTATTAATGCTGCTGAAAAAGTATTGCTGTAACTAATCTATTATTTGTGCATAATTTTAAAGATGCTGTATTGTACTTGTTCCAGCAATGTGATGAGCCACTGTGCTTGTAAAATGCTGTGCTCAAACAAACCATAATTAAATGTTTAAAGTCGATTAACACCCTATATTGCAACACAGTAATCGATGCAGTTACTAAGGGAATAACAGGAAGAAACATCCAGAATTTCCTAAGCAAAGTCAGCTCACAAACTAGGAGTGAATACGTCAAGAAAATAACCTATTCAAGAAAGTTAAAGTTGTGAATCACCCTTACAAAAGCTGTAGAAGAAAAAGAAATATTCATTGATAACAGTCTATGATTTATGCTTTTTTTTTTTTTTTTTTTTTTTTTTGCACGTGTGTTTTAAGACAAATCTTTTCCAGACCAGCAGTGGTTGAATTATTAAAGCTTTAATCTTTTAAAATCCCTGAATAAGCAGATTTCTATAGGTGTGATGGCTGGACCCACTGGCTTTGCTAAGATTACTAACATGTTTGAAACCAAATCCTTTTGTAAGAGTTTCACTGGACTTAATCTAGGAGCTGGCAGAAGGGATGGATGGCAGGAATTTTGGTTTCCAATCCTTCCAGGTTATGGCTGCTCACAACCCCAGAGGAAGTTGTGGGCAGGAGGAAGAGGGACTCCATGCAGCTGGGATGCCCCAAAGCCAGTTTTTCTCTCGAAAGAAGAAACTCTGCCAAGTCCACATGGCAGACAAGGTGTACCCAGGTGAGTCACATAAAGATGGTAGCAAAAGGATGTATTTCTGGTTTTGGATCTGTGCCTTCAGCCCTCTGCAGTCTACAGTGATCTCTGATCTCTGGGCTTTGGCCAAGTTTTCTGTTGTTTTATGGGACACCATACAGCACCCACCCCTCCATAGTCCAGATGTAATTATGCCCCTCAGAAGTGGCAGGCTCTTCCCTCTGATTTCTATTATATCACTAAAAAGTGTGCACGCTTTCATGTAAGCTTTGTGCAAAGTACAGAGACAAGGATCTGTTGAGTGAGTAACCCATGAGGGGATCTTTTCTTTCAGACTCTGACACTCATGGTAAGAAAACGCAGGACTCTCTTACTAACTCCTCTTTATGAGGTTAGGGTTTTAGGTGGGAATTTTTTCTGGTTGATTTGAAGACACATTGATTCTTATCATAAGACGTAAGACTCTTTGTTGAGTGTTTACTTCCAAGCAAGACTGAATCACAACGATTTGCTGCTTGCATGAATAAAGAAGTGTTTTCATGAGTGGAATTACATTGCCTAAGTTTTAGATCAAATGCCTATGGACCTGGGAGTTTAATTCCTAGGCATGTTGGCCTGATGCTATGTGTAAGGCTAGTGAAATTGGAGGAGAAAGGCTTGGAAAAGGATCAGAAAGGCACAGAGAGAAAGCACACACATGACAGAGGGAGAAGGAAGTAGATGAAAAATAGATTTTGTAAAACAAATCCTGCAGTGTTCAAATGCTCTAGACCAAAAAAAATGGATGTACAGTAACTGGTCAGCCTCATGGTCTTGTTAGTCAAGGGGCTCTGAGAGAGGGCAAGCATCTGTCTTTGAGAAGAAGCTCCAGACAGATCCACATCAGGTAAATATAACGATTTTCCCCACCCTGTAAATTTCATTTCACTGGATAGCTGGGCATTCCTTATGGGTCTGTATTCCAGTACCTCCTATCTCCAATGGTACTTTCTGTAGTTAGCACTATTATCACACTGCATACTCTTCTTATTAATCTAAACCTATTAATGCGTTTCTCATCCATACAAAGCTCTTGACTTCAGTGACTCCTTGTGTTCAGGAAATCCTTACCCTAACCAGATACAACAAAAAGGAATTCTTAAGTTGACCTAGCTTGCTAAAACTCTGTTTTAACCTATTGAGTCTAGCCTTACAGATGCCTAGTATTTAAGGCAATCTTATCCAGTCTACATTAGCTAAGACATCTCTGTAGCTGAATTATTATGTAAAAATTTAGCAAAACAAACTTGCTGATACTTGTTTTGAAAAAAATTCCTGCAATGAAAGGCTTGAATTACTCATAATTATTGACCCTGCAGTGTAAATATTGATGATAGGAAGATTTTAAAATGTACGTTATTAAACTGCTAGAGTGTTTATAGCTATAGAGACATCAGTGGTTTAGCAATTAAGCATGTATTTATGAATTCTCCTAAATAGATATTCTTAATCCAAAAATATGAGTTTTTAGATAATTAAAAAAAGAAAAACACAATATTTTTCAGATCCAGGGCACTAAATTGCCTATGAGCTGTTATAATCTTTAATTTAAAACTATGTAAATATCCCCCACAGAACAACTTCTTTTACAGCCTGTTCCAAAGATGTTTAGTGAGCATAAAGTCTTTCCAATGACTTCAATCAGCTTTGAAAAGACACTCAATCTCCTGTCGACTTTACCGGTTCATGATTAACTGCTCTGGCTCATCTGTACTATCCTTCTGGCCCTTACAGGGAAAGGAGGAGGGTTGAGGAGTGTGATGCCAAGGACTGTAGATTTTCTGTTATTTAACCATGTTACCCTGAAGACACTCAGCTCCTTTCTTTTTCTGTTTTTATAGGTGGTCACTGATGAGGTACTGTGTGAGGGATGAAGAAAATTTTGTTGTTTTTAAGCATACAGTTGCAGTTCGCTCTAGGCAGAAATGGAATCTGGCCCTTGCAGATCATGCTGCAGGTTTCAGAAGTGCAGCAGGAACAAGTCCAGAAAGGCCTGCTGAGCACAGGGCTTGATGACTTGCACCTACAGTGTAGGCCAGGCCACAGAGACATAAAGATTTGCAATAGGTACACTGGGTTATTTAGACAGATAGGAAATGGTACATGGCACCAAGATAAAGGGAAGGACATTTTTGTCCTTTTAGTATTGTGCAATGCTAGTATCTTACTCAACTCTCTGTCTAAAATGCGACAATACATCAAGAATATGAAACCAAACACAATGATGAAGTCCCAGTGGGTATTTTGTCTCTATCCATAGGGAGCCTGATTTCCCAAATCATCTTTGCAGAAAAGGCTCATTTTGTGGTTCGCTATTCTAACTGGTCAGTCACCAAAGGCAGTTAAGAGACTGGTCTGAGTTGTAGAGATAGGCTCAGGCTGAGTCAGAATTTGACAGTTTGAAATTTGGAATAATTTTAAATAGGTTACCTCTTACAAGACTCCTTCCTTACCACCTCAGCTCTCATGTTTGTACTGCTGCAGCTATTTAGATATGTAGGACAAGGCATGAGGAGGTGAACACACATGCAGAGATATCAGGGGATATTGACCACGTGAATTGTGACAGTAGGTGATCTGAGCTAAAATAAGAGCTGCTGTTCTGTTTGGGTTCAGGATTTGAGTAACCTTAACTGAAAGCATAATGTTTACCTAACATCTCTCCCCTTCCCCCTCACTCCTTCAACTCCTACCTTTGGATTTCCACATGATAGTGTAGCCCAGTGAATATTCTCAAGCCTAATTTTAGGCCAGGTAAGTTCAGCTGGGAAATGGAAAGGTGCTTACCCCTACTGCCAGGCCTTTTTGGGGATTTGCCCAACCATCTGCAATTTTTTGGCAGATCTTCTGCTGACATGCAAGAAGACAGCCTGGCAAGAAGTCCAATCCAACTATGTGTTTACCTTTGAACAGATGGTGGGACCTGAATTCTGATGAGCTCTTGTTGGCTCCAGTATGTTCTGACCAGCTCTGAGTGCTGACTCTCACGTTAGTTGCCCCCAGTGCAGGATGAGGGTGCTTAGTGCTCAAGATGGAGGAGGAAAAAGAAGTCTTGCAGTAGTTGTGATCTTTGGTTCTAAGCCAATGAAGTTTGGCTATCTCTGGAAGAGGGGAAGTTTGAATAAATTATCCAAGTCATTGCAGAGATTATTACTCCCTCTGGGTCTTCTCTGGGAAAGGTGATGATGGGAGAGCACGGGAAAGGAAGCAGTTGAAGTCTGGTAGAGCAGAGGCTTGTGCCTAATATTGGGCGGTCCCGACAAAAACATCCCTGTGAAGTGTGTACAGTGAAAGCACCTAGCAATGTTTGTTTTTGTTGGCTGCACATCTGTGGTCCTTAAATGTGGTGGAATATAGTACCAGAGTACAGAAGAAGCATCTGAAGGTTTCTGAGGCTTTCTGATGGCTTTTTGCCCTGTTACCAATGAGGGGCTTTCTGGAGACAGAGTCTGACTGCAAAGTCAGAGAAAGAGGCAGAACTCAAAGTCTGACTATAATCCTAGTGCCTCTTGCAAGCTGCTATCAACAATATTGGGTCAAAAAAGATCTGCATCCCTGTATAACGTTGTACAAAGCGTCTGTACCATATCTGATTTGTTAGGTTCCCCCTCATTTCAGTGAGTACCTAATTTAGATATTCAATGTGGCTTTTATTTTGAACACTGTGAATGCCAGCTTTTCTGTGGCTTGTGAAGGATAAAGCATGTGGGATGAGTGGTCTCTCTGAATTTCCCCTTGGCTCTGTGATAGGGAGGCATGCGAGAGGGGATGCCAGACACCTGCCCCCCACTACACCCAACAAAGGAGATTGGCTTAGGGGAAGTAATGAGTCTGAGAAAGACTGTCCTCTGCTGTCCTCTGCAGTGCATGTACATGGAACCCCATGTACAGTTTTTTGCCCAGATGAGTCACGAGAGTGGAGCTCTCTGTGTGGTCATAGCTTTGGCAGTGTATCACTGCTCCCCTCAGTGTCTCACTCCATCCCTGGGTGGGTTCTGCACGTAGAGCCCAGACAGAGGAATTTCCTTCTTTACACAGTGGGTGTTAATCAACATTTTGGGAAATGCAATTACAGGTTGGCAAGCTGTGGAAACCTCTGGGTTTCCCACACTTGGTCAGCGTGGTCATCATCTATGGCTCAGCTCTTTCATTAGTTGCCAGGTACACTTAACCTCTCACAGTGTCTGCATGGGATTGGGAATGTTTTCTGAATGACTAAGGTGCCAGCTCTGTAGACATACATGTATGCTTAGCAGCAGCCAGCACTAGGATTTTCCTAAGAGAATTAGGAACACAGTTTTTCTGGGAGCCAAATGATGGTGTTTTTTTTGTTTTTGTGTTTTTTTGTTGCTGTTGTTGTTGCTGCTTTTTTCTGTTGTTTTGTTTTTTGTTTTTTTTTTTGTTTTTTGTTTTTTGTTTGTTTGTTTTTAATAATAAAAATAATCCCTGCCTTTTTGTTTCTAGCTTTCCAGTTTAGCTTGTTAGACTCCTGGCACTTCTGCTGTACTCTGGTGCATTACTCAGCTTTTGTGCTGCCAGACTGAAATGTCAATGCAAGTAACTGTCAGCCTCCCAGAAGGTGAAATGGAGAGCACCATTCCCCTCTCCCTAGGTAAGTGGTTTCAGGATACATCTCAGCCAGTTACAAGAAAAGTTATGGGATATATTGCCTGAGGTAGTGAGAGGCTTGACTTGCCAATGCACAATCCTCTTCCCAGTTCCCGAGAACACCCTGAGTACTGTGGAAAAAATAAGGTTTTCCCATTATGTGTGCTTTCCTGAGTCATTCTGCTAAATTATATTCCCACTGCCATTTTTTCCGCATTCCTACACAGCTATGCCCTGACTACTATGTTGAGTGAAAAGCTTCGTTATCGAAAGTCATAATTCATCTACCAGCTCTCAGAGGTCACCACTTATTGGACATTTATACGCTGACCTTAAGGCCTTGCCTATACAGAAAGGCTGTACTCATCAAGACTTACTGGTATAATTAGAGTAAAACAATCTCTCCCTTTCCCCCACTCCTCCTTGGTGTGGATGCAGTCACCCAACTGTAAAGATGTTTATACAAGCCTAAGTTACAACCGAGAAAGCAGAATGTGTTTTATCACAACAAGACACTTTTATTTCAGTATAACTGCATCTCCACCAAGCCTGATGCTGATTTAATTAGGGCTAATTTTACACAGAAGTAGTTGCCAGAATCAGCATACTGATATATGAGAGCACATGCATACACAGGGCTACTGTACATGTCCTAAACATATCCCAGTGTGGCACTCCCATCTGTGGCAGCACAGACCTAGCACTGTGGGAGAAGGAAGTCATATTGCTGACTGAAATACACAGAAACTGTTTAGACAAGGCTTATTTTCTGCAATTTCCTACTCTTCTGATGCTGCTCTACACTGTGGTAAGGCAATCCTGACAGGAGCTACAAGCAGCAAGACATGTAAATTTGGTCTAAGATATAAAACACTAAAATTATTCACTGTTTAAATAGAAAGTTCAAGAGAACAAGCTCTCATGAATTAATGCTTCATGGTCTGAAATGCTTTTAGTGTTTCAATTCATTTTGAAGGATTTGGGAGAAAATGGCCCCTGTGTCTGGAAAGAAACCTCATACTGACTTCACCGAAGAAATCTGGATGTCTTCTTCCTGCTTAAAAGGAGCAAATAAGGATGAATGCAGATGAAGTGGCCAGCAAAACTTCAAGCCAAGTCAGTTACAACATATCTGCAACCACAAGCCAATTAGACCTGCCCTGGGGGTTTAATACAGTGTGCGAGACAATGTCATTATCTAAAAGTCTGAAGTGCTTTCTAGCCCATGCAAAAAAATAAAATAAATAAAATAAATAAAATAAAATAGAAATTAACTGAAAACAAGGTAAATAATAAACATGTTATGCAATATATTTTTGAGTATGTAATATTCATTTCTCCAGGGTACCTCAAATCCAGGATGAGACAAGACTGTATTCAAACTCAGCTGACAGTAAAGCGTTTCTCAGAGGAACGGGAATGCTTGGCAGAGCTTCTGGTTGTGAGCAGCTGTGCCCTGCCCCACTGAAACAGATGCTGGTCCTGAAGTCTGAACCAGCTGCCCCTACAAGTCAGAGCAGCCATAGGCTTGCTATGCCAGCTTACTTATCAGCTGGGGAAGTCCCATATGACCCATAGAAAGGCAAGGCCTAGCATTGTCTGGGTGTGCTTTGCTTTGTTTTTGTTTTCTTATTCCTGATGTGCTCTTCCATGAGGAGGATGGGTTGAGAAAATTTGACTTTAATCTGGCATTACAGTTGGATGTGGAAGGTGCTTCAACTCTACTCTGGTGGTACAAACGAATTTCAGTGGACGCAAGTGATTTGTCTGGCAAAAGTAATTTTTAGCAAATTCTTTGGTTTTCCAAAAACAATATCAAAACCCAGGCTGAAGTAATAATCATATTTTTTTTCTTCTGTTGTCTGTATATGTAATGAGACTATGCAGCTAAGAAATGTAGCCTGTTCTGTACCATATGCCCTCAGTTCCTTATGCCCTGCAGTGTAGTAGGTCAGTACAATTTTTAGACAAGATTAAAATGCCGTTAGCTTTCCTCCTACAACCTACAGTCAGGGATAAGAATTTTTTTTCTCTTCCCACACACCTACCAAACCTGTGGGCATCATCCAATCATCAGAAAAATCAACGCACTTCTACCTTTGACTTCACTAGAAGCCAGAATTCATCAACATGCCTGGAAGTTTCATATTTTACACCAATTCACTAGACTTGAAATAAACCAAAGCACAGGTGATATACGGAAGTTTCACACATGTCCTGCCCATGTCAGTCAACCTTCCCTGCTGTAAAAGCACACTGCAAAAAGAAACCATGAGATAGCTTATACTCTGAGAGAGGACAGGACAAAATACAGAACAAGAAGGGCAGCAGGCAGCAATGTAGGGTATTAGGAGAAGACGAGCAGGCCTGGAAAGTCTGGGATCAGAGGGATGGTGGGATTAGAGAGCAGGCTATGCCACGCACCTTTGTTTGTGTTACCTGCTTAAGAATACGACCTCTGCCTATCCAAATTGCAGGATTTTACTTTTCACAACAAACCTCGAGTTGTACAAGTGATTTCTTATACAGCACACTGAGCAACACCTAATCATTTTCCCTCACACAAGGCAGTTAATGATTGTTTAATGTGTCTGGAGCAATGATGTCCCACGTTTGGCTTGCAGGTCTCTGAGGCTATCCAGGAAGTTTAATTGTGCAGTATTCAGCAGCTGAGCTTTCCATTAAATTAATGTTGGCATCCTTTTTGTATTCCCATTTCTTTTTATGTCCAAGAATTCTTTGGAAAATAAACAGCATCTGATTTTGCAGATTAAAGCAAAACCTCACAATCATTATTTCACATCACATTTTCTCATGGATGAATAGAAAGGGAAACCTCCTTTGGCCTCTGATAAAGAGAAGACATATCCCAGGGTTGACATCCTATGTAGAAAGATATTTCCCTATGGAATTGCATGTTTCTGTACCAAAAAAAAAACAATAGTGAGCAACACTTCTTGCTGGGTGGCAGAAGGGGCCCAGCAGCATTCAGTTGTACACTGGGAGGAGAAAAAAGGCAGAGAAACCAGTGATGAGGTAATGAGGGTTTCCATGCAGACCTCCTCAGACAGAGCACAGAGCTGTTGGCGGTGTCCGTCTCTTCTTGGTGATCCCTCTCAGTCCCAGGTTACACTGAAGTGATTTGCGGCACTTTTGCTGTGCCAAATTGCTTTAACTGCAATTTGGACATCATATACTCTTGCTGTTATTTGAATTTCATCCTAAACAAATGAAATCAGGTAATTGACCTGATAATTGTCACCGGAGCAGCTGTGGGCAGGGGTAGCACTGCTTTGGGATGCTTTGACTTTTTTGTGTGTACAAGTCCATTAGTCAGAAACATTATTGGCGGTGTTTGTTATTCTCATTTTGAAATTTCACATTGAGTTTTGAAGATAACATAATGCAGAAAAATGCTTTTAATGATCAATCTACAAGAGAGAAGGAACTGCTCTTCAGAAGATCAGAGTGGATAATGCAAATGCTCTCAGCACTCTCAGACAAATTAGGGAGAGGCCAGATGAGAGCTGAAAGAACAATAAGAAATTTAAAATTGAAAAATATGGTATGTTAGGAAAGATTAAAGGAGGTAGGGGAGGGGACTTAGTCAAGGGCAAAGCTTTGTGAAGGATACGTAAGATCTGAATGTTTAGAAGCAGCCATAGGGTGGCAATCAATTTTCTTCAAGTCCATCTAGGGAAGTGCAAACGTGCTCATATCTAAACAATCTACAGCAAAGATGATATACCCCACTTACAAGCAAAATCTTTTGTTATTTTTGTTTCTCTTTTTTAAAAAAGCAGGTCACTGAAGTGGTAGAACAGGTTGTATATAAAAATCATGAAACTTCTCAAAATGTTTTCAAGACTCAGCTAAATAATCTTTTGCCAGAGATGTCTTGTTAAATTTAACCTTGTCTCAGTACAGGGGTTTGGACTAGATGAACTTAAGCTGCATAAATATTGACAAAAAGCAAGTGATTGCCTCTCTGTTTTAATAACCCATCCTGTGCAGAATGACCCAGGAACTACAGGAACCCAATACAACTGAAAACAGACACTTGTTTGTGAACAACTGGACCAAAAAGAGTGGTTTGATAGAGTTTTTAAAGGAAATTAGCAGTAGGCTGCCAGAACTACTCTTTATGTCTTTATTTTCAAGAATAGGTTCTTAGGAGGACTAAAGAGAAGTTGTTTGAGCAGTCAGGGATCAGGCCAGGAAAGCTAAAATCCAGATGGAATTAAATCTAGCCAGGGACATAAAGGGGAACAAGGAGAAATTCTAAGGTATATCAGTGATAAAAGGAAGGCCAGGGAAGATGTGGGCCTTTTCCAGAAGGAAACTGGGGACACGGTCACAAGAGATAGGAAGAAAGCTGAGGTGCTCAATGACTTTTCTGCCTCAGTCTTCACCGGCAAGGGCTCTAGCCACACTGCCCAAGCTGCAGAAAGCAAAGGTAAGAACTGGGAGAAGAAAGATCTGCCTGCTGTAAGTGAAGATCAGATTCGAGACCATCTAAAGAACCTGAAGGTGCACAAGTTCATGGGACCCAGTGAGATTCATCCAGGGTTCTGAGGGAACTGGCAGATGAAGCTGCCAAGCTGCTATCCAATCATATTTAAAAGGTCGTGGCAGTCTGATGAAGTTCCCACTGACTAGAAAGGGGGAAACATAACCTCAATTCTCAAGAAAGCAAAAAGAGAAGATCCAGGAAACTACAGATCAGTCAGTCTCACCTCTGTGCCTGGCAAGATCATGGAGCATGGATCCTCCTGAAGGCCCTACTAAAACACATGAAAAATAAGGATGAAATGATAGATGGTAATCAACATGGCTTCACCAAGAGCAATTTGTGATTGACAAAGTTCGTGATCTTTTATGATGGAGTTACAATGTCAGTGGATAAAAGAAGAGCAAGTGATGTCATCTACCTGGACTTGTGCAAAGCATTTGACACTGTCCCACACGACATGCTAGTAGCTAAATTGGAGAAAAATTGATCTGATGGATGGGCCACTTCCTGGATAAGGAATTGGCTGGATGGTTGCATTCAGAGAGCTGTGGTAAACAGCTCAGTGTCCAAATGGAGACCTGTGATGAGTGATGTTCCTCAGGGATTGGTGCTGGGACCAGATTTAACATCTTTGTAGGTGACATGGACAGTGGAATCAAGTGCACTCTCAGTAAGTTTACAGATGACAACAAGCTGAGTGGTGCAGTTGACACACTAGAGGGAAGGAATGCCATCCAGAGGGACCTGGACAGACTTGAGAGATGGAGCTATGCCAACCTCCTGAAGTTCAACAAGGCTAAGTGCAAGGTCTTGCTCCTGGATTGGGGCAATCCTGAACACAAATACAGGCTGAGAGTAGAATGAATTGAAAGCAGCCCTGTGGAGAAAGATTTAGGGGTGCTGGTTGATGAAAGACTCAATATGAGCTGGCAATGTGTGCTTGCAGCTCAGAAAACCAACCGTATCCCGGGTTGCATCAAGAGGATCGTGGCCAGCTGTTCACGGGAGGTGATTCTGCACCTCTACTCTGTTCTCTTGAGACTCCATCTGGAGTACTATGTACAGTTCTGGGGCCCTCAACACAAGAAGTATATTGAGCTGTTCAAGCGGGTCCAGAGTTGGGCCACGAAGATGATCAAAGGACTGGAGCACCTTCCTTGCAAGGACAGGCTGAGAGATTTGGTGCTCTGCAGCCTGCAGAAAGGAAAGCTCTGTGGGGACCATATCTATTATTATTATGCCTTCGAGTACATGAAGAGGGCCTACAGGAAAGCTGAGGAGAGACCTTGTGTAAGGGCATGTAGCAACAGGACGAGAGGAAATGACTTTAAACTGGAAGAGGGTGTATTTATACTAAACATTAGGAAGAAATTCTTTACTGTGAGGGTGGTGAGACACTGAATCTCATTGCCCAGAGAGATTGTGGATGCCCCCTCCCTGGAGGCATTCAAGACCAGACTGGATGGGTTTTGAACAACCTACTCTAGTGGAAGGAGTCTCAGCCTATAGCAAGGGGATTGGAACTAAATCATCTTAAAGGTCCCTTCCAACCCAAATCATTCTATGATTCCAGGCAACCGTGGAGGCCTTTGCTAATTGAGTTATTGAGCAAGATATAGTTTGCTGACAGGTATAGGGACATCTCAGTTTCTCTTTCCTGGGGTGTTCCCCTGTACTGGGGAAACAAGATGAATTTTTACCCCTCACTAAAAGCCAGATGAGCATCCTTCTCTGCAGACTTCCTGTCCTTTGCCAAGATGCTTGGTTTTGATCCTTATGAATCATCAGAGCAGCATTCACATCCTCCTTGTTGATTCAGGGATCCTGGAAAGAGTCTAGGAAAAGAACAACATATATAAGTAGTGACTTAGCAAACATGAAGCAAGATAGAAAGACATGGATCATTCACTGGGGTGGAGAAATAACAAATTCCAGGTATAAGAGATGCCCTTAGGAAGCAGTTCATGCCAAGTCTAGTAGGAGGTCCAGATGAGGAGCAATGTGTTTTTATCTCTGTGCTTGCAATTTCTCTGTGGATGCTGTCCCTTCCCTCCTGCTGTCTAGTTCCCCAGGCCTTGGTGCATAGGGAAGTTACTCCTGCCTTAAGCCCTGTCCCTGTGTGTGTTTCCAGTGCTTGGCTTAGCATGGAGGGTGAGGAAGTCCTCCCCCACAACAACTCATGCTCATGGGGGCCTGTGAGAGCTGCCAGAGGATTTGGTATGAGGGAAATTCACTCCATTTTGTTGGCAGCAAAATATCTTTTTTTCTGAAAAAAAATGTCCTTGAGAAAGAGTCTAATTTATAGTTAATAGCTGGAAGGTTTTGTGAGAACTTAGCGAGGGCAGAAAGCACTGGAGTCTTATGGTCTGGGATATAATAAAGGAGGATGGTTTACATGAATACTCTGGGGTATTATTTTGTGCTGTGCATGGTTTTTTTCTGAGATTGGTCTCTTCCTTCAGTACTCAGCATGTGCTGTACAGAAGCAAGACAAGACAAGGCTAACCACGTAGGTCATGACTCCGAGCATGTGGGAAGCCGCTCTCCAAGTATAAAAGTTAAGGTAAATATCTGGTGTTGATAAACACATTGTGCATACTTAAGGCCACCAGTGTTCCTTGGGTGCCCTTTGTTAGTGTAAATAAGCTTCATCTTGGTTTGTGGCAAACCTCAAATATTTGACTTCAGTCTCATCATGGTTGAGCAGGCAGTATACAGCTATTCATCTGTTCCTGTGCATGATTTTTAACACTGTAACTTATCACATTAAATTGCTCTTGACAACGAAACCCTAAGCTTTTCCAAAAAAAACAATAACAAAGGGCTAGAGGATCCTCTTCTTGTTCAGTTTAAAATTACTTTGCTAAATATCCAGGTGCTGTCCATTCTCCCATTCCAACGAAAATATTAACTCCACTGCATCAGCTTTATTAGCTTGGTGACACTGGGAAATCTGAAATCTACCATTTCAGATACCATAGGGGTGCCTTTGCCCAGGCTAACAGGAAGAAGTGGCTGTATGTGAGTGGAGATACCTGTGACAACCCACTGTTAAGGTAATGTGACTTCATATCTCTGCAAAGCCCAGCACAGCCTCTTGAGGTGTATGTTCTGATCACCATCCTCCAACTTTTGAGAATACAGGGAAGAGCTAGAGTATGGGGGGAACTACACCTTTGGAAAAGTCTGCTCAGTGCCAGATGGATCCCAAATTCCTTGCCCCTGAGTGCCTTGAATTGTGCAAAATAGGTGGCTGAGTTGCTGGAAAATACTCAGGCAGATAGAGACGGGCGTTCGTTGTCTCTATCACTCATAGCAATAAGCACAAAGAAAAGAGAAGTTTTAGGACAGTTTCAGCCTGATAACTCCAGCTTCAGAGTGCTCTTTGGGCAAACTGTTCCAGTGTTCATGTTTGTAAGGTAGAGCAATCTAGAAAAGTATTTTGTGTATGTGGCCTCCATATCTATGCTTCAGGGGACACGAAGAGCTTCATTCCTATAGAGGTTTCTGAGACTTATCTGGCATTGTAACTGTGTAAATTCCAAATTCCTCCCTGTTGATACTTACACAGAACCTGGAATTGTAGTCAGGAATTCCTACTCAACAGGCCATAGAGTAGGGCCTTGTGGGAATGCCTGGGTCCCAGTCCTTCAGCCCATTTGAGAGCCAAGCTTTGTCACTTCAGTGATGTGCCAGCTTCAGCTCTGAGGTGAAAACTTCCTCTCTGGAAGTACCTCTTTTTGGCAGAAAATACTTAAACATGTATTGTTTTTCAGAAAAAGTGAGAGTGATGGTGTACCCTGACAATGAGAATTTCCAGTAGAATGTTTTAAACTAAACCGTTGTTCCATTGAGTGCAGTGACTCAGAGGACACTGTTTTAAAAGAGGCAGCAATTGTCTCAGTAACACGAAACTACACCCTTTAACTGGACAGGAGTTGCCAGTTTTGCTGATTTCCTACCATGTATTAACGTTTTTGGCAACATGCTTATGATGAAGCTGAGTTTGTATTTCTCTGTGCAAAAATTTCTTGTTTGCTCTTTGTTTGAAGCCACACAGACATATCTTTCTGCCAGCATGGTCTTTGCTTTATTTCTAACTCCCTGTTTTCCTCTTCTCTGGCCACTTTCAGCAATTTTTCCTTGCTAGCAGTCACCCGTTCATAAATCCCATTGATCTGAAGTGTCTGGGGGTGGTGGGGGTGGCAGTGGGTTGCAGGCAGTGGGGACTGTTCCTGTCAGTGCTTGGCTGGGGCAGGTTATTTCCGAGCTCTAGTTTCTCCCCACCCACGCGAACAGGACATACTGCTCTGGCTTGATTTCCCAGAATGAGCTTGGCCAGGAAAATGCAGAAGCCCTGTCTCTGGCTTCAGGTTTTGGCAAAGTCTCCTCTCAGGATCATGTCGGTAATGGCAGCATGGTGTAGTAGGTAGGCTGGATGCTAACTCGAGCGAACAGCTGGCACCAAGAGAGCATCTGTACTTTTCAAAGAGAGGAAAAATACAAGCTCTTCTTTCAGCTGGCTGAGGCTAAAATGCCAGGTCTGTCTTCTTCCCTGCTCTGTTGGCCTTATGTTGAGAATTATGTCCTTAGCTATGCCCCATACACTCCTGCTCCCTGTTTCCCAATGAGCATCTTGCAGCTGGGAGGGCTGAACAGCTGCAGCTCCTTTGGAAATGCTCTTCTCCCTTCCTTCTTGGCAGTTCTCGTAGTTTCTGAGGAATTGGTTGCAATAGTGCTGAAAGTCTAAGAGTTACCAAGGATGATAAATTCTGATCATACTGAATAGTTTGTCAAGGACATAGTAAAGGTTGCAAACTTCTCAGTGAACTTATACAATTATTATTATGTGACCTGATGCTTTGTTTCTCTGAGTGAAGCAGACAACCCTTGCCTTGCTGTCAGTATTAAACTTGATGGATCCGTGGTTACCTACAGAATCTGGATACTGAGCCAGAGCACAGAGTGGTCCTTAATTTTAAGAAAAAAAATTTTTAAGTTTAGAGCACAGCAAGAGGCACTGAAATTGAAGTTTCTGGAGATGCTACAGCTGTGCAGGCCCTACTCCTCTAGAGGGATGAAGTTTGCTCTTCTGGGATGTGCTTAACTAACTGACTAAACAGCAACATGGTCCTCAGCAGAGATATGGCTTACTAGAGAAGGCAAAGTCCTAAAACAGGCAAGACAGAAAGGAATCTACAGGTGAATCTTGGATAGATATTTTGCTAGGTTGGGACTACCTGTGGAGTTACCAGCACACTCACATCTATATCCATGTGGAAGACAGAAATCTAGACCTGTAGGAGAAAATGTAATGAAAAAGTTGAGGGAAGGAAGGGCAGTAATCAATCTCTTTCTAAATTTCAGGATGTTGTATTCAATTTGAAGAAAACAGTAATAAAATCTGAGCTACTGTGAGTAAGACCGAAAGTTAGTTTTGCCTGGGTCTTAATAGTGACTAATAGCAGTCACAAAAGAAAAGAAACAAGTATTCAGTGCATTGCCAACAAGTGTACATCCTTCCAGTTTTCAGCGATGTCTGAAGTTTCTTGTTTTTTTAAATTTTTGAGCCAGAAGTTATATCTGAATCTTGGTGAGAAATACTATTTTATGAAGGTTTTTCTCCTAAATTTTCTGGTTTGAAATTCTGATATCAATCACAGGGTCACACAATTGTAGGGGTTTAAAGGGATCTCTGGAGACCATTGAGCCCAACCTCCTGCTAAAGCAGGTTCCCTACAGCAGGTCGCACAAGAAAGCATCTAGGTGGGTTTTGAATATCTCCAGAGAAAGAGACTTCACAGCCTCTCTGGGCAGTCTGTTCCAGTGCTCTGGCATCCTCACTGGTATATAATATAATTTCTATATCTGCAGTGGGGGAAAGTTTTATGTTCTCTTTTATAAGTTAACCTGACACATGTAGAGATGAACACACAAAGATTACAAGTCATTCAAATTAGTAATCTATTCCAAAAGATGCCATTCACTTTCTCTTGCTGCCAGTCTCTGAGGCCAGATGTTAGAACAGGGAGAACTTAGAGAACTGAAATAAAAAACTAGCCCTTCTTTCCTATTTTTTTCTATAAACAATTTAATCAGCATTAACTTTTGAACTTTTAAAGAGATGCTACTTTGAAGTTCAGTTTGCAGAGTAGTATTGTGATGCTACTGTTAAGCTTAGGGTGGAGCAAATAAGCAAGCATTCACGTTTTAGCTCAGAAAAGTTGATATAATTAAGGCATGTTTATCTTAGTACATCTTTCGGTGTCTTTTTATCGTATCAGATGCAAATACTATGATAGGCCTCCTTTTTATTTGATTGTCTCTCCTCGTAGAATATTATTTATGTTGCAAACAATTTTATCTGTCTAATTAGCTGTGTAGACACATATCAGTGAATGAAGAAGATCAGGAGGTCCACAGAACACTAGGCCATTCTTACGTACTGTAGGGTGGTAAGAGTGGTAAGAAAATTATTATAAAGTGGAAAGAATCTGGATATTAGCTGTACCGTTCTGCCAGACTGTTTCCTGATAAACACTTTGACAGTGCACAATAGACTGTACAAGTTAAAACACCTTTGGTTTTGTAATTGCCTCATAGAAGAAGGCTATGCCAAAATTGACAGTTGGCAATTTGGAGGAGGCAGTGCTTTGCTTCCAGCAGCATGCATGGGTCAGCAATCCATGCTGAGGGAAGAGATGAGAGAAAAAGGACGTGTGCAGTGTCATTGCCCCAGATTACCTTCTTGGTGCAGCAATCAAGTTTCAGTTTTCAGAGATGGAAAACACACTGTGCATTTTATTTCAGTAGTCACTGAGGTATCTAGATACTATTTATCATCAAACTCATACTAAGGTGCTAAAAGTTGCATATTTTAATTTTTCTGAGGACATCTGCAATTCTACTTGTTTATAAACCTTTCCAGATTGCCTGCCCTGGATTTGCTGTGGGGGTAACATATTGGCTTGATGTGCACTCTAGTTTTATCCTACTCAAATCAAGGCCATGCCAGGGGGGTGGTAAGCCTTCATAGCAGCTGTCCATCACTGGTTTGATGGCAGCAGTGGGAGTGGCACTTTGTGTGCCCCTTGAGGAACTGGGCAAAGAGAGCTTAAAATGCAACCACTAAGATGTATCAAGTCTCTGTGGTTAGACCTCAGGTACCCTCTGCTTCACCCACTGCAGTGAGGCACCGCAGTGTCTGTCATCCTGCACATGTAACCACTTCACAGGGTAAGCCCAGTGAGGAAAACCACAGGCTGAATGAAGACAAACTGTCATTTCAGGATTCACACGGGAATATAACTTATCCTCTGTGTTATACCAACTCAGTAATTATGTCTGTCAGTTGGTTGATATTTTACATAGATACCGGCTGACTCAAGCAACTGGAGAGCAGCTCTTCAGTGTGCAATATGTTTATAAACAAAGCATTCTCCTAAGCGTGAATAATCTTTACTGTGGCACCAACAAAATATTTTTCCAATTAAAGATGCCCCTAACTAGGTAAGTAGTTAAATTGGTGCTCTAAATCTTCTGCCAGTCTTAGAGCTGGCATCACACTGCAGCTTCTGGATTTTCTGCATAGAAGTGCCTTGGTGCAAGAAAACACATTAGTCGAGTTCAATCTTCAGGGAGCAAGGTTTCCTGAATGAGAATGGTCCTGCTGAGAATTCCTCAATTCATGCATGTGGTTCAATTCCTTTGAACACTAGGACTTCAATGGGATTTGAATTGTACACATCTCACACACAGTATTTGGAAGGAGAGATAAGGTCCAAAGCAGTGGGATCAGGGCCTACATGCTCCTTCTTCCAATAGAAGGAATTTCTGCAATTGAGGTAAGACTGGATCCAGACTGCTCTATATCTTCAACACGGAGTGAGCATATGTTTGTATTGCTTCCTGGGTAGAGGAGAGGCTATGAGAAATAGTGTGAGGATGGCTCAACAGTGAACCCTGAAACCGAATCCTCTGTGTTGCTTTCACAGTGAGGATGCACAATAGCGAGGGAATTTCCTGAAGGTTAGCAATGTACAGGAAGGAGATGATGGAACACTACATGCATCAATCTTTTCACAGAAGTGGTAATTCCTCTTACTAAGTGAATATAAAACAAAGTGTCTGTGCTGCTTCTGTCAAACTAAAACAGGCAAAAAGCCTGCTCATATGACATTGCTGAGCATTAGTCAACCAGCTCGTTGCTCCTGAGGAAGCTGCCATACATTATACTTGAGACAGCAGCCAGACAGATATCATAGAATCACAGAATCCTTAGAGTCAGAAGGGACTCTTGAAGGTCATCTAATCCACCCCCCCTGCAATAAACTGGGATACCTACAGCTAGATCAGGTCACTCAGAATCTCATACAGACTGACCTTGAGGTGGATGAGGCATCAACCACCTCTCTAATCAACCTGTTCCAATGCCTCACTATCCTCATTGTAAAAGACTTTTTCATTATATCCAACCTAAATCTCCCCTCTTTCATTTTGAAACCATTTCCCCTTGTCCTATCACCACAGACCTTGCTAAAGAGTCTGTCCTCTTTTTTCTTTTAGCTCCCTTTTTTGTAGCTTCCATTGCCTTAGGGAGAAATAATGCATACAGCAGAGTTTCTCTGCTGCTCACAGTTGTATACTTAGCTCAGCAACGGCACAGTTTGCCCTGCTCAGTCTAGAGCAATGCCTCTAGATGTCCCAGCTGGAGTGTGTTTCATCTGATCTCAGATGCTGGACAGCCGAAATCTGAGTTTGTTGTCCAAACTGCCTTTATAGTGAGTGGTAAGAAAGTGGCCCTTTATAGCAAACTGTCCATCTCATTCAAGGATCTATTACAAGCATGAGAAGAGTTGTGCCCTGTAGGAAACTGTCTCAGTGCTCTAGCAGGATTCTGTGCACTATGCACATTGCCACTGAACCATTCATTGAATTGATAACTTCTAGTGTACATATCTAAACAAAAATCCTGGTTTGTGAAGAAAAATCACACCTTCTCTGACTAAAGATTTGTCCATTGAAAATACCTCCATGGAGAATCTTTTCAGATTTCACTGATACTGACATTCTTAATGCTTTACCTAAAATAATTATAAATGTTCTTAGACATGCATCATAGTTCCCAGATGAGTTTAGCTGAATTTGTTGTGTGAGAATTACTGGAATTAATCAGGTCTAAACTTTGTCAACAGTATGTCATAGTTTGGTTGACACTGCACCATCATGATAGCTTTCAAATCTTGGCACTATACTGAAAAGGTTTAAAACTCTTTCCAAATTTGTTTCCTTTAAAAAATAAAGAGAATGAAGTTAAAGAAATCCCTGTCCTTAGGATTTTGATGCTCTGTTAAATTACAAAATCAAATGCACTAAGTTCAGTGACCTCCAAAATTGCATATCTTCAACAACATCAAGTTATTGCACCAGGTGCGGTATGAACTACCCTTGTTTTTCTTGCTAACAGACGAATTGTGTCATCTAAGAACTGCCCTCAGTTAACGACACATCCAATTACATCACCTCTGGGAAACATTGCACTACTTGGCTTCCCAGCCCTTTCCAGAAAACCAGAGGAAGCTTGACAGCTATTCCACATCCTTACAAAAAATGTGTTGTCTCTTTTTCTAGCTTTTGCAGAAAGAAAGTGGGCTTTGTGTAGCTCAGATGCTGGAGGAATTCACTTGCAAAGCCAGACTGAGAAACAGCAATATCATTCTTTTTATTATGTTGAAGCTACTGTTCTTCCCACTAACCCCTTCTCAGCCCCCATCATGTAATTGTGGACTCCCCTATGGTAACAGCAGATACATCTTTCCTGAGGGTAGATTTCTCTCGAGCTAGAAGCATCTATCAGTCTCTACACATGGGTATCTTACCCATGAACAGCAGAAAAGGGAAGCCCCTTGCATCAGAGAGAGCTTTTGAGCTTTTGTTTAATGTCCTAACACTTCTAAAAATTAATTCCTTTCCTGGATATCTGTTGCATGTAGAAGTCTGTCTGAACCCTGAACATAAGAAAATAAGTACTCTACTTTTGTTGCTATATTCAATATTGATAATAAATGTAACAGAAAAGAAATTTGAGAACTGTTTTTCTATACAGTCATTGTGAGTCACTCTGATTTGACTACATTGACTCTGACTCTGTTCCTCCTCCCAATACTGTTCTGTAAACATGCCTCTGCCTCATCTGCCATGTGTTGTAGCAAACACATCAGCATCCTCCCTGTCTCACAGATGCCTTATGACATGAGTATGATTAACCTACTTAATTTGGGGTCAGAATCCCAGTTCTCACTGGTTTTCCTTGGCAAACAAACACAGAGAGTTTTCTACATATGATAGAATTTTCTTTGAGTGTACTGATGTCCAAAATTCAAGATGTTCTAGACCTAGGGTTAAGTCCCTGTAATTAATTTTCCCTGAAACAAAAAAAATCAAACACAAGGGTAAGTCTTAAGCTTTGAAACATTCTACCTGAAATGGGACAGTTAGCTTGTTTTTACTCAGCCAGAAGTAGCTGGAACATGTCCAGGTGTCTGGACTTGACACAAGCTGCCTCTTCTGAAGCACTGCACTTGCTGACAGAATCACTTGGTAGTGTTTTGTAGTACAAAGAGAAGAAAAAGTGGAAAAAGTACTAACCTTGTAAAAAAATCTGATTTTTGGAGAGAATCTCCCATTTGCTGAAATACGCCTATTGGATCTGGTGGCATTTTTGTGAGGAGAATGGGAGGAAACTTTCTACAATCTGGCATGCAGCTTCCAATCCAGCACTGATGATGAACATTTTATGTACCAATTTACCCTATGCGAACTAATTACACGGAGTGCTTATGTTCTGCTTTATCCCTTCATCTTGCAGTTGTTGTTGCAGCAAGTTGCAAAATGAGGCCCTGAGGGTGTGAGGCTCCAGTACACAAAGATAAAATGTTAATCTGCCTAGTGTTTCAAAGGCTGTTTTCATTTTCACAGCATGTATGGCTTCTGAGGGGTTGGTGTATTTGGTTTTTGTTCTGATATAAGAACATAACCTATTTGCATGTTTTTCTCTTGTTTACTGCCTGCATGCAAATGGCAGAGATGAGAAATGGGAAATGGACAGGAGAAGAAATTGCATACACAGTCACATCCTGGAGAGAACTGAAGACTGCACTGTTGACCCAATTGGAGACTGCTGGTCTAGAGCAGTTACTACTCATATGGAAAGTTCTGCACATATATTTTCTCCTCAGCCTTTCTGTCTGTGGATTTACTTTCCATTCTCTGAATGGCGTCCTGTAACCCAACCCCTCTGAGTTAAGAAAGCTGCCAGTTATCTTCCTGTCTTAATTAAGGTTAGGCTAATAAACTATTAATATTCCCTACTTCATTTGCCTGGGATTTATGGAACACACATAGTATGTGCAGCATATCACTTATTTTACTGCCAAGTTAAAGGTATATTGCAAAAAGTAAAATAAAGGGAGTCAGAAACATTGCACAATTGTCAGGCCAAAAATGATGGAAAGTTTTTGCTATATAGTGAACTTAAGATTCTGCTGAAGACAACCCAACATCACTTTCAAGCCACATTTTTCTGCTCTTGTAATTGTTTGCTGTAGATTGCAACAGCACAGTTGCAACTAGTTATATACAGAAGAAACTAGAAACCCCAGCAGAAGTGACAGGAAGTAAATCAGGATGAATGCAGTTCAGAAAGTAATGCTGTTGATTGTTTTTTTGTGTGTGTTTTTTTATTTGTTTGTTTGTTGTTGTTGTTTTTTTGCTTTTTGATTCAACAGAGTTTCTTTCTCCCAGTCGTAGCAGTAGTACAGTAATACACTTCTGAGATATTCAAGAAAGAACGGGCAAATTACAAAGAAGCAAGAGAGAGCAATCAATGAAAGCAATCTATATCTCATTGTTGAATAAATAATAGCAGAGGAGATCTAAAATTAGATTTGAGAAGGAATCTGAACTAGTCTGAATGTGGGCTGATGCATTTCTCTGGTCTAATCATCATACTGGATAGTCAGAATCTCAGCTGGGGCAAAAGGTCTGAAATCAGTGGTACTCTCTTGCTACTGGACTGGCTCTTTGTATCTGGGCAGAGATGTTTATGCTGGGGGCAGGTGTTGATCTTAGAAATCCCTCACAGTTTTCTGGAGAGGCTGGCCAGTTTTAAGTGGTGTCTTTCATAGAATCAAAGAATTGCTCAGGTTGGAAAAGATCATCAAGTCCAACTGCAACCTAACCATACTACCCTAACTCTAACAACACTCTGCTAAATCACATCCCTGAGCACCACATCCAAATGATTTTTAAACACATCCAGGGATGGTGACTCAACCACCTCCCTGGGGAACCTATTCCAGTACTAAACAACCCTTTCTGTACAGAAGTTTTTCCTGATAACCAGCCAGCATATTGCAGGAGTAAGCTTTGTCAGCCCATTAGAGAAGCATGGGGAGGGAAGGCAGCTCCCAGGTTTGCTATGCAAGGCCTGTCCTGCACTCTGAAACAGAAAGAGACTGGACTTACAGCTAGCCACAGGTGTTTCCCATTTTCAGTTCCTGATGAAGGAGGAGGAGAAGGAAGACACCTGTTAAGCTTGGATCTTGCAAATTCAGAAAGCAAATCAGTTGTTTTCTGGATGAAATAACAACCACCCTGTACCACCCCTCTCAGCGAATACCAGTCTGAGCCACATAGGCAGTGCTGGCTTGGGGTACACCATGTAGAATTAATAGATTCTATAATATTAAGACATAGCACCAAAAACACAGACTTGATGACTGATCGCATTTACTTCTGTACCTGCGTAGAAAGTTCTAGACATAGCTCTCTCTTTAAATGCAAATCAATCATTTGTTATAAAAGCCAAAACCACATAGTATGAACACTGTACATCACCTTTCTAAAATCCTGTAATAGTTGTCCCTTGAACAGATATTTTACCTCAGTGTTGGGTGAGAGGTATTATGTTCCCCATCTCTCTGAAGAGAGTGGATCTTGGGGTTTCAGTCCTACCCTTATCTCATTTATCAGTATGGCTAAAACTGTGGGGCTTAACTGTGCAGAGCACCTGAAAGAGACTTCCTTTCAGGCTACTGTGACTGTGATTGATGTGACTCAAAACAACTTACCAAAACCAGTGTGTTGTTCATCCACCCAAAAATATACTTACACAGAGGAAGTAGTTAAAACAACAGACATTTATGCATCCCCAATCTTACCTAAACTTTGCAAATTCAGAAACCAGGCATATCCTCCACTTCTGGATTGGGAGATATGAGTTGCCCTCCTAACCCCCTTGCTTGTTTCTCTGTTTCCCCAGTAGAAGCTGACTCTCCTTCCCTTGACCTTCAGAGGCTGGAGATTTTAGCACTGGACTCTGCTTGTTGTCTTTACGTCTAGAAAAATGGATCTGTTAATCTGCCTGGAGTCTTGGAGATAGGGGCTGACCGGTCCTCTATTGTTTGCCTGAGGACTCAGTACTTTCTATAAACTTATCCTATCATTAGTCACCATTTCTTTTCCTGCTTCCACACTTCTTATTAAAAAAAAAAAGATGGATTTCATGTAGATAATGGGACATTTCTAGAATTTAAACTGTGTGAATAATGAATTTTATTATTTTCCTGAGGAAAAGAAAATGAAGAATGTGACAGTTGAGGCCAGATTCTAATATAACACCCAAAAATTGGGGTCTACTTTAAACAGGAGAAAGTTTTTGGTTATGGCACTGAAATGAGCTGCTATAAATTTACATTTACAGCATTTTTTCCCCTTTATCTTTTTTTACATAATTTGCAGAGTTTGACTCCAACTTGCAGATAACTTTAGGCCAAATGAAACTGCATTATTTTTCAGAAAAAGTCATCAGGCCTACATATAAATGTAGGATATGTATTCCATATTGTTCTACAGACAGAGCTTTTCAGAGGCACAGATGGTGGCTGAGCACCTCACTCATATTTGTGCTTTTGCAACTCCTCTTATTGACAGGCTAATCAATAATGAGAAAACTTTCTGAGAAAGAGTATTAAATAAAGCCATTAATCCCTCTTCAGTTTGATTGCACAGAAGCTCAGATCACTTTTTGCTTGACTGAAAAGGAAGAAAGAAACGGCTCAGATGGTTCAGGGAGGTCTGGGAAGGATGAATGGATAGATGGTAAGGTAGATGGAGGGATGGAATGGATGGATGGATGGATGGATGGATGGATGGATGGATGGATGGATGGATGGCCACCTCTTTTTCTGTGTCTGCCCATTTGCCTGAGAGCTTTCTGCCTTCTAGCAGCTTGCAAATTGGTTGCTCCCTTGTCAGTCCAGCAACATTCACAAGCCTTGTTATTTTCTAACATTACAGTAAGTTAGAAATGTCAGTTTGTTTCAGTGTCTCCACTTTTTTTTTTTTTTTTTTTTTTTTAATGGGAAAATGGGAAAACCCTCTTGCTGTGAGTCTTGGAACCAGCAACTGGACAGAGCAAACTCCAGGGCCTGACTTGAGAGGCTTTATGGAAACATTATGGGAAAGAACATGTCTTGGGCCAACAACCTGGGAGGAGGAAAGGTTAAGGAAAAAGGCTGTGGTTGAGAAGGGCAGGAAAAAAGGAAACAAAAAACAAAGGCAACCTCAGTATTTTCATCTGTTTGGGTGCAAAACTAACGGTTTAAGTGTCAGATTTAATTTCTTGATTGGAACTGATGGAAAAGATTCTTAGGAGTGAAAAAATAGAACCTTTTGAAAAGCTTCTCAAAACAAAAGGGTTGTCTGATTGGAATGAGTTCGTAGATAGAAATAAAAATTATACGGATTGGAACAGTAATATCACTCACATGGAGCCAGAGAGTTGATTTCTAACCAGAGAACTGCTTCCTTTAGCCTTAAGGACTTCAGATTGATTATAATGGATTACTAAAATGTATGACAAGTTCATTACTGTCAAAAGCAGTAGATAACTCTCAAACAATGCAGATGTTTTATTTATGAATAAAAGAATTTTATAATGGCTTATAACTAATCTCCATTGCTAGACCAGACTAAAATCAATTCAAAGTTAAAGAGAAAAAAATGGGGAAGAGGGAAACATTTTCATAATGTTATTTTGTTTCTTTAGATATTATTTTTTGTCTTTTGTTTTGTATCTGTTGACTTAGAGTTCTCTGGTTTTATTTGTTATTTGAAGGCAAGTTGAAATATAACAAACACAGATGATTTTTAATAAAGAGATGTGCGGAGTCTCTGATGTGTTTCAGGGAACCTCTGCTGCTTGTGGTTTTGTATATGGTTATGGTAAATAACTATCATGCTGATTTTTGTGGTCTGCCCTTTGCTGTGAGCACTTGACCACTGGAGACTCACTTAACCCAAGCAATCCCAATTCATGCCCAGGTTCAGACTCACAACAGCACAAGAGTCAGCCCATGGCCCAGGCAAAATGAAGCCCCCAGGGCAACCCTCATGAGATCGTGCTTGGTCTCAGGGCTCAAACATCTGCTGTCAGTGCAGGATGGGGAGGGAGGCTCTGACAAGCCCTGCTGTGAAGAGCTTGTTAAGCCATGGGTTTGTCACTGCCAGATCCCCCTTTCCCCATGGCTGCTTCCTGCTGACTCTCTTAATAAATGAGCCCAAGTGGGAGACAGGATGACAGGGCTGAGGCCCTGAGCAACGCTCGCTGTGGCTCACTGGGGGATAGCCACCACCGTGGCTTGACAGCGGGCACTCAGCCTGAACTGATGCTGCTGGTAGGATGGAGTTTCCCTGTCCCGACCAGCCGCTTGTGCACCAGCTCTGGACCTGGGGGTTTGCTGAGGGGGGCTCACTCCAGCAGACATCACTACCCTTGTATGGCCAAATTAGCATGAGACAGACAGCAACTCCCACTCAGAATATTCCATTTACAGTATGAAATATTTTTGCATAACCACTGATGGTTGCTCAAAAAAAAAAAAAAAAAAAAAAAAAAAATCCCTACATGATGCTTTTCCCCTGCTTGCTTGTTATAATGCTCTGTTATTTTATGTATCTATCCATCCATCTATCTATTATCTAAAGGGGGGCTATGAGAAAGTAGGGGACAGACTCTTCAGCAGAGTCTGTTGTGATAGGACGAGGGGAAATGGTTTCAAAATAAAAGAGGGGAGACTTAGACTGGATATGAGGAAGAAGTTTTTTACCATAAGGGTGGTGAGGCATTGGAATGGGTTGCCTAGAGAGGTGGTGGATGCACTGGCCCTGCAGATACTGAAGGTCAGGCTGGATGGGGCTCTGAGCACATGATCTAGCCGTAGATGTCCCTGTTCATTGCAGGGAGATTGAACCAGATGGCCTGTAAGGGTCTAGCCATTCATCTATCTATCTATTCATCCATTCATCTATCCACATGCACTTAATTATACATATATAAATATATTTATGTTTACATATACATAAACACTCATATATAGGCGTGTGTGTGTGTGTGTGTGTACACAAATGTGTAAATATTTATGTACACACACATCTGTATTTGGGCCAAGAACAATAATTGCAGTAATGCATTTTTCTACATGAAAGGTAAAAAATGCAGCTGAGGGTGTCATAGGATACAAATAACATGCACATGGTGTAGGGAAATCTCTTTGCAACCTCACCAGTCTTTCTAAGGGGATGTCTGTCAGGGACATATGCAAGCAGTGAACCACAAAGGCAGAAGCATGACATTAGCAGGAAAAGGAACTCTCTGGGCAGAGTTCCTTCTGAGCGTGACACTTTATGATTCATCTGACAATAAATCTGTGTCCATCTGAAGACAAGATTTTTTTCTTTTCCTGTGGAAATTTCTCATATAACATTTGAAAAATCTAAGTCTTTTTGGCTTTCAGCAAATAAAGCTAACGTTTTTTTACTTAATCATTTGGGAGACCGGCTTCCTGATAAATATAGATGTTTTCCAGGAAGTCAGATGAATTCTAAAATATATTCAAAGCAGTTTGATTATTTGAAAAAAAAAAATAGGACAATAACCACTGTCAGAGTTATACTTAATGAAAAGGGTTCTGGAAACAACAGGTAAAAAAAAAATGTCACCTTCTGACACTGCCTTCCTCTTTTGTTTTCATTCTTCCTCTTACCTAAATGTCAATAAGCAAGCTAGAATATCTTTCTAGGAGGCCTGATTGATAACCAGAGGAGATATCTGGAGAACGAGTTACACTGTAGAGTGATAAATCAGGGAATGAGTTTCATGCCAAGTCTACTTTCCTCCATGTATCCTGTAATACAACATGTAGCTTAAGCTTGAATCAAATATCTATGTTTTTATTTTGTGGTGGTATTTTTCCGTCTTCCTCTTACCATTTCTTTTCCTTGGAGCAGGTGAGAGAAATAGAGCTTCCCAAGAGAAGGGAAGTTAGAGCAATGGACACTGGCAAGTGATGCAAACCGATTGCTCAAGGTAAAAGAGGTTGACTGGTTGCTAGGGGAAGCAAGGTCCAAAGACCTACTGAGGCCCCGGAAAGAACTGAAAGATTTTTCTAGAAGCCAGTAATAGATGTACAATAGTTGCTGTAATTCAGAAAGTCATTGAGTTGAAAAACCCATCAGTGAAGACATAGCGGGCAACTGAGGTGATGGGTATAAACACTTATAATTTCTTGCTTGGTCACTTTGTTTTCTCTATTTTTCAGTAAACATATTCTAGCTTATAAACTCCCTTGTTAGTAGTTCTGTAGGTTCAGCCCTCTTTGGGGAGCTCTATGTAAGGATAAGACAGCAACCCCACAGCTCTGGATGACTTGGTTTCCACTTTTCTTCTCAGCTTCCAGAGATAGAAGACAGAGCACAATTTACCGTAACTCTTCCAGTTTCCTTTGCAGAGAATGGGTCTGTGCCTGAGCCCAGCCATTCCCTTTCCCATGTTCACTTGTTTTCCTCATCCCACTCTGTACACAGCCCCTTTCATTCTTTCTCTTCCAGTTGTTGATAAGTGAGACTGGGAATACATATGAGCCATGGTCTGAAGAGAAATCGGTTGAATTGAGGCTAAAATTTCCCTTCAGAGAGCCAGGGGATTTTAATTTTTTTTTTTTTTCACTTACAAGAAAGAAGAGGCAGAAGCCAGCAAAGGAAGCCAGTGCAGCTGGCAGTGGAGGAATTAGCCTGCTGGAAAAAAGACGTTTTTCCCCATCTCAGTTTTATAAAACTGACCAAAAGGCCAAGCCAGGATGCAACACCTAAGAAACAGAGACTGTGCAAAATGTACTTTTTTCTCAGACCTCATCCACAGTTGAGCCCAGTTGCAATGCTAGTGGCAGCAGTACTGAAGCATGGAAGTATGGAAGCATGCAACCTGGAGTAAAGTAAGCCATGCTCTTCATCTGTCATTTCTGATGTGCACACAAATAGATGATGACCAAAGAATGATGATGATTTCTTCCTGGTGGGAAAGAAATCATGAGTAGAGAGCTTGGTATTTGCTTTGTGCTATTTATTTATCTTGCATTACACACATCTGTGCCATCTTTGAGCAGAAGTAGCTGAAAATAGTTCCAGACATCAGTGCGTAGTCTCCAGGAAACATTGGCATGAGGAACTGACTGCTGTTAGACAGCAAGAGGGGAAACTCCACTCACTGACTGCTGCAGCTTTTCTTCTAGAGGTCTCACGACAAATCGGACAATGAAAGAACCATACCCTTGAGTACTGTGTGCTCATTGCAGCTGGGAAAGAGCCTTGCAGCATTGCAACATGATGGCTCGCATTCCTGGACAGAAGTGCAGGATGGATGGAAATAGGCTTTTGGAGAACTGGGAAAGATGTTTTCTTCTAAATACTCAGTACATCATCTGAAATATCAAGAAGGAACCCTGACCCGTGTATCCCATTACAGCATTAGTTTGTTGATTTGTTCAGTTATCTGTCTGAAGCAATTTCCTTACTGACAGCTGTCATGTCCCAACTTCTCCAAATTCTGTGGGCCATGGGTTTCATGGAGAGTACTTGGGAGCAAGCTGAGCACTGAATTTCTTTGTAAGGGTGATGAAAGTCTTTGTTGTACAAAGGTTTGGTAAGCACGACTTATTTTGAATAGACTTCTCTCTTGGCATGATTGAAATACTCATTTTCATACATATCAAGAAACTTAGGCATATCAGCCAAGAATCTAGGAAGTATGTCTTCAAACCAAAGTGCTTTACCTTTTGAATCACATCTTGAAGGTATTTTCTTGCTTCAGTTTTGTTACAATTGCATTATAGTTTTACTATTTGGCATTCCTAATCCCTGAAACCTTGTGAAACACAAGGAAACAAATCAACCATGTCTGAACAAAACAACTTATGTTGTGCATGTGAATTTATAATCATAGAAACAGAATCATTTAGGTTGGAAAAGACCTCTAAGATCATCTAGTTCAACCATTCACATACCACCAATACTGCCCACTAATCATGTCCCTAAGTACCACATCTATACCTTTCCAGAGTATTAAAGCATTACACATTTCTGTGACTATCTTGGATCTTTCAAATAAATGAACAATTTTGGATTCAAATAGTGTAGATAGGCATTAAGTTATTGTTTCAAAGTTTCCACTAATCTGATCTTCATATGGAATATATGGTGTTCCTCTCTGCACTGCAAGATTATGAAAAAGTTAATGACAGTTTTATTCCATATTACCTCAGTGAAATATTTCTAGGGGAGCAATGTCATAACTCTTGCTTAGTCTGGTGCTTATCGCTTTGAGTTAATGCAATGTTTGATATCACAACCCTCTATGTGACATATTTCTTGAAGTCATATACTTGCTAGAGCTCTCTGTCTGAGGTGAGCCCCTCTGGACCTCCTATGAAAAGAGAAGAGGTTGTCTGACTTGTACAACTATTATCTTATATCATGAGTTGTCTTATTTCTCCCATTTCACTTCCATTGCTGTGTCTTCCCTTAGACCCTCAATGTAATTCCCCCACACTCCCCAGTGTGAGTGTGAGTGGAAGACATCCCTGATTTTTAGAAAATAGACTGCATTTTCCTTTAAAAAAGTCCAGCCAAGCCATATCCACAACCATGATTTTGTGAAAATCTCCAAGGCAGAGCTTGGTGGAGCTGACATGGATGACTGGTGGGTTGAGTTACTACCTTTCAGCAACTCACTCCATGTCCTCCCTCCCTCCCTCCCTCTCCCACCTAAAGAATATGCTTTAAGTCTCCCATTAAAGATCAGTTGTGAAATCTTCTGACACACTAGTAAATAATAGAATAGCTGGAATGAATTGGAGCCTTAGCTTACATTTTATTCACCAGGACTCTGCAAAATCAAAGGAGCGAATTGATCCGACAACATCAAACTGCTCAGCACAGAGTGTATTAAAATGAATTTCATGTTAGCTGTTAGGAGCAGCATCTTGATTAGTATCTCTGTACAGAATGTTTTCCTGGGGCTGTGCCAATGGTGCCTCGCCGTCTGATTTTGAAGGACTGTAATTGAGTGATAATTGCAAGATCCTATTTTGAACCAACACTATCTGCAAGCCCTGATAAACTTCATTACCATTTAGCTAGAAATCTGAGAACTCTAAACAATTTATTTACAGAGAAAGATACAGACATATTTTAACATACTACACTACTCGCCTGCCCTCCACCGCAAGGACAAAATGTACATCGGCATTTGGATGGCGCCAATTAATAGCATGCTGCAGTTTTGTTTTGTTTTGATTTGTTTTTTATTCTAATCAATTTTTTTTTTTTTTTTTTTTTTCTCTTTGACATGTTCTACATTAGCCAGGAAAAACCTCCTTCCTGCCTGCACAGACAGAGTAGTTTTGTGGTGTTTTTAAGCTCATGAAGCCTAGTCAAGGTAATATCTTGTTTTGGCATCATAGGAGTTATTGCTAAATTCAGTGAAGAGAAAATAAATTCTAAAGTGATAGATAAAGGAGAGGGAGAATAAAGCACAATGTTGAAATGAAGAAAAGTACTGTTTCATATATGGCTGGGATGATGCAGCTGTTTTTCTGCTGATTTTTTCAGTTGGCCATCAGTGTCTCATCTCTCTGGAAGAGACATACTCAGAATTACATGTTAGCTCGACCTTTCACCTCAAAGCTTTGTGAAGAGTAGTAAGAAGGGACCTGAATACCCAACACTGTCCAGGTCCACAGTATACAAACTGTGCAAATTTGTTTCCAGCTATGCCTGCTGGAGATGTAACCCTTAAAATTAGTCACAAGGCTGAGTTTTCAAAGCAGTGTTTTGCAAATGTCCTACAATGGTAGAAAAATGGGGCTAAGGAGGACTAGAAGTTTTGCCTGCCCAGAAGAGCTGTGCTATTCTTGACAGGTACTTCTCCAGTCTGTTCCTAAAAGCCTCCAGAGATGATGGATCTGGTCCAGTTCAGACAAGCCGTCCACTTCAGACAAGCCCTCATAGTGGTGCATTGTCCATAGTGCTTGGGAAAGTGTATCTATTCTGCGATTGCTGCTCTCCTCCTTCAGTTTCTGCTTACAAGACTGAAGACGATGGTTCTATTCCCCTGCAAAAGTCTTCATGCTGACTGCCAATAATCCTTCTCTCTAGTCTGCTCTAGCCTAAACAACCTCAGGCCTTGTACATTTTCCTCAGCAGTCACAAGGGGCTGCAATAACCTCACCTCATCCTCCACAGACTGTGCTCACCATGCGTATGGAGATGGTCACAAGTGCAAAGGGCTGGCTTACAGAGGCTTTAGAACCATAGAATCATGAAGGTTGGAAAAGACCTCTAAGATCACCTGGTCCAACCATCAGCCCATCCCCACCAAACTCACTGCCCACATCTCTCAGTCCCACATCCACACGGTTCTTGAACACCTCCAGGGACAGTTACTGCACCACCTCCCTGGGCAGCCTGTGCCACTTTATACCCCCTAGTTGAGTATTTTCCTCTTTTTGCAGTGAAGTAAATTCAGAAGTGATAATTTATGTTCATGTTTCAGCTCAGTGCAAAGGAGCACAGTATTCCAGGTGCTGGCTGCTGGTGAATCCTGTGCCAGGACAGAGAGCTCTACATGATTATACAATATCTGTTGGTGGGAAGGTTTTTAAGTCTTGGAGGATTTCTGTGGCCACTTGTGCACTTTGTCACCCACTTCTGAGTCCTGCTTCTACCCTCCAGCTTGGGTGCTGACATCTCAGAAGCCTGATTTTCCTGCTCTGCTGGACCAGTGTCCTGCTTGCTCAGCATCTGACCCCAGAAGGAAAAGTGTTAAAACTCATAATGGAAGGAAAAGCTTCAGGGCCTTAGCACCCACCAGTAACTGCTGTTGCTGCCAGATAACAAACTCAGCAGACAGAGGAGACTGACTCACCAGCTTACAGCACCCACTGAGCTATAAGTACCCAAAACCAGGGTGAGGATGTTTGTGCAGCTGGGGTGGACATCTGAGAGCACTAAAGCCTTTGGATGCCCATTGAAACCTGTTGGAGCTTGCCTGTCAGTGCTCAGTAGGTATGATCATGCTGTACTCTGCCACGAACTTGTCTCCCTTTGCTTTCGTCATAACTGGAGAGCATGGGAAACCCTAGTGATTCTTATTCCTCACTAGCCACAACCTCCAGGTTTTAGTTGGAGATAATTTAGCAGAGTTATCAGCATTGGGCCATAAAGGAAGCAGTGGGCTGACCTGCTATTACCATTGCCCAGCCTGTCTGGGGTCAATAGTGCAAAAGACTCATTTTCACTTGTCTCTAACAATGCAGAAATTGATTTGCAGGTCCAACGGGTTGCATTTATCTATTTGCCCAGCAGCACTGCACTGTGTGTGCATGTAGGGAAAAGCAGCTTTGACACTTTTAAATGGATTTTTGTTCTGTGTAATGCTACTTCCATGAACTGTTGCTATTAAAATATGATGGCTATTGACCATGTGTTTTTGTGTACTTCGTTTAAACAACACAATTTATATGAATATCAAAGTGTCCTTACCCATACAGACTGTTTTGTAGAATGCCAAACATGAAAAAGTCACTCCTTCAGAAATAAAATACACCACTTTGGAAGGCCAAATTCTCTAATAATTAGAGCAGCACAGCCGTATGCTCACCTAATGTGCAGCTAAACCTGAATCAGAATTCATTTATTTTCTTTGATAGCATGTTGGGGCATTCAGCCCTCAGCCCTAGCAGCTTTCACAATGACAGCCCAAAATGAGACAGTTTTGCTTTTGTTCTCTGTAGCTTGCTCTCTCACTTGGAAGATCAACCTGCTCTTCTTCACCTGTGTCTGACAGATGAGACATGCCTGCCAGGCTGGAGCCTTGCAGCAGATGTGCTCTGATAGAGCACCTCAGAGAAAGCACAGTGTATCTTTTAGATGGGATCATGAATCTCTCAGCTTTTATACTCTGCCACATGTAGACTGAAAAAAAGCACACAAAGTAATCAATTCAGATATATTTCTTTGGAAGTCCGTTCTCCAATACTAGCAAATACATGAATTAGCTTTTAGAATAATTATCTCTGCAGCACTCACCACTCCTTTTTCTTTCTCTCTCTGTCTGAAATGACCACAGTCTCCTAAATTAATACTGAACTCACTCAAACCACACATTTAACTGTTGCCATCTTGCCTTCGGCCCTCCTCCCTCATATCCACCACGCTGCTGCTTCTTCAAATGCACTTGGAAACTGCTGAACTCTCAATTGACTCTGGAGAAACACTTCAAAAAGAAAAATGTCAGACATAGGTCCTCATGATGTTTTCTTTTAGATTTTTCTTCCTAAAAGATTGGCAAGGTCTCGTTGGAACTAAGTCAGGCATACAAGTGAAGCAGCACATTCTTGACACCCTGCCACTCTTTTACCACCAGATATTTTAATATTAGGTGTACACGTTTGTTCTCAATTTAACTCATCCAGCTTTTATAAGCTTTGGAAGTAGGAGAGCAGCTGAAATGGGAATTCAAAGGGTTATGTGAAACTATGGGAGACTGGACATAGAATCATTGAATCATGGAATTATGTGAGTTGGAAGGGACCTTTGAAGGCCATCTGGTCCAATCCCCTGCAGTAAGCAGGGACACCCACAGCTTCATCAGGTGCTCAGAGCCCCATCCAGCCTGACCTCGAGTGTCTCCAGGGATGGGGCATCCACTGCCTCTCTGGGAGACCTGTTCCACTGCCTCATCACCTTTATTGTAAAAACTTCTTCCTTATATCCAATCTAAATATCCCCTCTTTTAGTTTGAAACCATTTCTCCTTGTCCTGTCACAACAGACCCTGCTGAAGAGTCTGTCCCATTTTTTTTTCACAGGCCCCCCTCATACCCTTTGCTTTGGCCCGATCTTTCCCTGTAGAAACACTGCACTTTATCAGAAATGAATGCATACTGGTTTCTTTTGGCCACTGGTTTTGGTCAAAAGGATTACATCTTTTCATTAAGTTAATAGCATTTTTTTTTTTTTTCAGTCATGATAGATTTTTAGGAAATATTTAGTATTCAGCAAAGGTTTAATTACAGATAAAACAGGAAAAACCTCCTTCTTATGTATAAAAATTGGGCTCATTATTTATAAATAAATAGGTAGGAATTATTCTCTCTTAGCAAGTTCAAATTAGCTCCTCTTACAAAGCTGTGTCTAGCCAAACGATGACTTGTGTTTTTAGAAACTATAGCAAATAGCAGCACAACATCTTAAGAAAACCTTCTCAAAGATTTCCTTACCTTATATTCCCCCTGAAACTAGTCTTAATAGTAGCCAAAAACTATTAGAAGAACTATACAAGAGGCTAAGGATACTGACCTAGTGTTCACTGCATCCAGAGGCATTACCTCCTTTGGCCGTGTCCATCCCAGAGGCCATCAAGCGTGGTGAGATATCTCAGCTTCTGTACCATCCTCTTGGGTCCTACATCTGGATTTCAGTACAGTAGCAGGATCACTTTGCTGCTTGTGCACAGCATCCCTGTAGTAAGACAGGAAGAATAAAATAAATACAGAATGGATTAAATGTGTAATTGAATGCATATTAAAAGTGACATCTGTCTGGCTGTACATTTATTCATTGAATACAGTGAGTTACCTGGTTAACTTTAGCAACTGCATATACATAGACAGCAGAGTGTGCTTGCAGTGAGTGCACAAGAAAAGCCAAGCTGTTGGCTGAGCGCTCGGGGGCAGGAGTTGCTGACACCTCAAACAGAAAGCAGTTCTGCTTCGTGGCACTGCCTGGGCTTCGGCGAGGGCTGTAGAAAACAGTCAGCTGGAAAAGCAGAAATTCCATTTTCTTCTTCCAAACTACATAAAACACAAAAACTACATGGCAAGGTGAGACATGCTAGACCTAATGACATAAACATTACTGAATTGGTGCCCTGATTGCTGGTGCTAGATCTCTTCTGAAGCTGATTCAAACACGCAGCATTTAAGTTCACAATTTATGTCCACTATTATTGTAAATAACTAATATAAAAGGCTGCTATATGCATTTTAGTTTGATCTCAATTTCCATCTGAATAGAACATGCAACAAATTATAGCAAAGAAAATAATAAATTATGTAATGATAGTGAAGGATATCATTAAATCTTTCATAACTTTAAGAAATTAAGAATCCAGATGCTTACTCTTCAAGCTATATTATTGCTTCCACTTGACAAAAAGAAGTATCATTTAATGTAAAGAACCTCTTAATCAGCTTCTCAACAGCTTCAAATAAAAATTACCTGTCTTTGAGAAAGTAAGCAAGCACACAGATAGAAAATAAAATTGAAACTTCATACATAGTGCTTGAATCACTAGAGTTAAACCTCCCCAGCACAGGAAAGCATGGTTAGTGGCTCAGAATATTCGCAGTTCTTCAAGTTGGTGTTTTACACCTGAGGGCTGGGATCTTTGCATGATAACTGCCGCCTAGGGAACTGCAACAGGTTGTGAGCAAGGATGAGCAGTAGCAATAGTCCCCAGCCCCAGCTCAGGGGGCTACCCACAGCACCCGAAAGCAAGGAAGAAGAGGAGGAAACTCTGCACTGACAGCAATTACACTAAACACAGGCTCCTGTACCAAAACTCCACTTTTGAACTCCACTTCCAACTTTCACGCTTGAGGTTTGTCTACCTAATTAGCCAATGTGGAAGTTCTTTTTTGTGTGTGTGTGTTTGTGCTTTCCCTTGAGGGAAGCTTGTATTTAAATCCAAATATTGTGGTCACCCTGTCTACATTTTCATAAGAGCTGTGTTGGTGTAGCTGTATTAAAATAATTGGAGCTTATAAATATATATAAAACACAACATTATTTTTAATATACAGAAACAGGAAAGATTTCCCTCATTCCTTCCATGGCAAGGCTCAGATGGTTGTGTATATACATTTATGGATGCATACATATGTAAATATTTATGTGTAACTTATACTATATGTAAATATTTAAATGGAAACGGTGGCTGATAATGGGATGAGGTCTGGAGAATAGCATCTTAGACCAGGAAGCATCAGGTAGGTCCAATAACAGGCCATGCCATGAGCAATGACTACACCAATGAAATTAGGGTTGCTCCTAGAGCACATTCCCATGCTCAGCTGGGACTCAGCCCCTGCTCAGGGACACCCATGCCACTGCTGGGCCCCTGCTGCCTCTATGCCTCAGTGTGGAAATGGCTGGGCCCTGAAAGCAGTTGCTACACCCTGTGTTTGTCTCGGCACAGCTGGTTGGGAAGCACTGTGTGTCCTGTCCTAAAAAATGACTGTGCACGGAACTTGTGTCACGACATCTGTCTTTGGATCCAGCAGGGACTTGATGTCATGGAGTGAGGGAACTTACTGAAGTCTCAGAGTCATAGCTAAGCTGACTGTTTGCTGTCTTTACACAAACGAAAAGGATCAGCTGTTATTTTTTTTGTCGTTGTTAGCCATTTAACAGTGTTTTATCAGAAACAGGAAACAAGGGTTACAGCTAGGTCAGGCTATAGGGTCTCCCAGAGCACTAAGCAAAGCAATAAACGTACAGACAACAAACCCTTGTGAAGTGAGAAAGAAATTCTTGCCTCCATAAAGACCAAATCAATTATTTCTCCATAACAGAGTGAAGTGAATGAATGCTGATAGCAGACATCACAGCAAGCAAGGACCTGAGCTCACACACAGCTGTGCACTGAGTGATGTTTTGACGGTGAGAGGGTGCCAGTGTAGGGTGGGGGAACCAGGGGAGAGGAAAGGGGAAGCAGGGAGTTGTTGGCAACTTCAGAGTTCTCCCCAGCACCCTTTGAAATGAAAACAGTGCCCATTTGCTTCTTCAAACTTGGGGTAAATCCAGCATCGTCAGGAGGCAGCATGCTGCTAAGTCTATGTTGGTTTGGAGTTCAGACATTTAATCAATTACACTTGTATTGCCAAGGCTGAAAAAAGAAAATAGCTGTTCAGATCTGTCCCCTGTATTTTGTCTATGTCAAACCAGCAGTGATGTTTGATTTCTGTGGTGAAAACAGTTTAAAGAAACAGCACTTAAACCAAACAGACATAAACAAACATCTTCCATCCAGCAGATGATCATTTCAGGGCTTGCCTTACTCAGTGTGAGCATAAGGAAAAATACAGGCTAGGACTTTATTAATAGTTATTATTATTTTCAATTCAGAAAGGTAAATGGGCTGCTTTCCTGGAGGTGCACACAGTCTTCTGTCTGCTTTCATTGGATCTACCCAACAGTCCAAGCAAATCTGCACCTCCACCAGCTTCTCACCTGTGCCACAGCAACTTCCAGCATCTACTAACTGCCTCTCATCTGCCTCTTGCAATGCTTTTATCTTATGGTGTGGTCAGAAAGTGGATAAATTGACATGCATGTGTTGCAAGGATGCGCCTAAAAATAAGCGTTTATTTCAGAGCATCTCACTGAACACCTTGAAACACCAGCAGCCCTGAAAGGCTCCTGTGCAAGGGTGGGAATAAACCACTGGGTCTTTATTTCTAGTCTTTCTGTGATATGGTTGTAACCTTCTTCCAGATGGTGGGTGAGTTTTTGTACTGTTAATCTTCAGGGTGAATCTCTCTCCCTTTTTTGTTGCAGCTCAAAGATATGAAAAAAAGAAAATATTTAGCAAGGCATTTGTAAATAAAAGCATTTCACTTCATTGTCATGATGTGATCTCAAATGCTTGGTAGCATTAATACCATGCACCAGTTAGCACCGTCAACTGATAGGCTAGGCACTAAGTAATGTGCCAAATTTTATTATATGAGTATGTCTTTAAAAACCCTGATTTACTGTTAAGATGAATATTTCCTCAGCAGTCTTCTTCCACACCCTAGTGTGAAGGCTTCACACATCTTCATAGAAAAGATGCCAGTCTACTTCTTGAAAATATCCAGTAAATGTTTACACTACCAATTGTGAGACAGTTTGTAGATTAAGAAACCCAACAGGATGTTACCCAAACTTTCCTCAATCCTGACTTCCTAGCACCTTGTGCCAAAAGTGCTGTTTGACACATCACCACTTTTATTTTCCATCGATTGAGACTAAATAAAAGCATAAATCAATGATGTGTAATTTGTCATTTCTTTGTAACAGAGTCCAGAACACTCCTAATGACTGCAACACCTATGTCTGGCTCAGGACACACGAGACACAGAAGAAAGTGGAGCTGAAGCAGGCAGAAGGCTGTCAAAGCAGTGTTACAGTATCCCTGACTAAAAAGCACTCTTTTTCCAGAGGGAAGACTCTTGTTGCCTAATATGTAATAGTCAGAATTGTCTGATGTGGAAAGAGCATCAACCAACAGCAGAAGTACTTCTTTCTATATTATTGTACAAAGGCAAAATTGGGTTTGACTTTCTTACAGCTTCACAAATGTAGGGAACATCTGGCTAGATGTTGCATATGAGTTTCTACTGTCTTGCTGTGCATCAACAATAATTGACAATAATTTTAAAGGACTTCTTCCAAGATTGTTTTTTAGGAGTTCCCACAAATATTTAGTTTGGAAAGAACAGGAATTATTACCATATTCAAAGGGAATATGTTGCTGAGTAGAGGCCAGCTCTTTGCCTGGTAATAAACGTGCCAGGCTTGTAAACTCAGAGGCAGTGAAGGAGGAATACTCTACCCATACATGAGTGACTGGTGCTGTTTCAGGTACCCCAGGGTGTTCCCCTGGAGCAAAGCAGCTGGTTCAAGAGGTGCAGGACTTCTCTAGCTCACATCTGAACTTCTGGTGGGGATGGCTCAGATGCTCCTGAGCATCTCAAATGACCAGCAGGAGACTAGTTAGACAAGTGGAAATGCTTAAGCAAAGAATCCTGGCCCAAAGGGAAATTTTTATACCAAGTAAAGTAAAATGGCCTGATTTTAAGCCTGATTAGGCTTTCACGTAGCCCTTATTTCTGAGTTTTTCTTTAGGGTGGCAGAGAAAGGGTTCAGCTCGTAAAGGTGATGGGGCAACATTGGGATACCTTACCCCTCACACTTTGTGATAAATGATTTAGCCAGAGAACAAGGGTGGGCAGATAGGACTGGCTACTCTGTGAGTCAAAGCTTTTGTCTGGGAGAATAAGTGCAAAATTGAATCGAGTGGAGCCTGTGGGACAATAAAACTACTGCTGGGCTCACTGGAAAGCCCATGCTGCTACATCTGCAGGGTGACTTGTTCAGACTCAAACTCTGACAGGGGCTGAAGGGGCATCTGTCTGTCCAAGAATGGCATCCATGGCTGTGATCGAAGAATGTAATAATGTGAAGTGTCAGTATGATTTATGATTCCCTGTGCATGAGCTTTGGAAAAGGCTTTCAGGTAACTGACCCACACATACACAGGTTGTGAAATACAATATAGAATATGAAGTGATACAATTGTAAAAAGCATAGGCTAGTTTAGAGTGTAAGAGTTTAACAGAGCCCACTAAATGTCCTATGTCCTCAGTTACCTTCCTTTTAATCCTTTGTTGGTATTTCTGCCCTCCCTGAATGTCTGGCTTCAAATCCCTAAGGGCAGGAACCTCTCCTAACTCTGCTATTTGTAGACAGAGGTACTGGTCCTGACTGAGTCATGAGGTGCCAATATGATTCTGAGTAGGTATGAGGATGGGTCATTTCCAGGTTTGAGCTCGTGTAATTGCAAGTTTGCAAAGATCTGCGACACTTCACCCATTTAAGAGTGTGCAACTTGGCTCATTACCATGAGGAGCTCTGTACTGAGGATTAGCCTGCCAGATGAGTTAGCCTGGAGAAGTTAAAGTTATCATAAAATTACCTTCACAACTAGAAGTCATAAAGGTTTTTATGAATTCCAGACAAAGGTGACAGCATTTTCTGTAGGAGAAAAGTAACATTTCAAGTACTGATAAGGAGGGCAGGAAAAAAGTTCTCTTTGTGACCTTTCTTGAGTGACTGTACAGGCCATTTTTAAAGCTCTGTACAGGATTTCAAACCAACGTTTGTGGGTGCATCCTCTTTTCATAGAAGTCACAGGCAAATTTTTCTCCTGAGAACATCATTGTCTGCAGACACAGTGTGAAACCAGCAATCAGCTCTCAAGTCTCTTCTGCCACCTGCTCTCAAAAGCAATAAAATACATCTCTATAAGTATCAGATGCAATTGTCTCACAACTGAAGTGTTGGGTTTGGTAGGAAAAGAAGAGGAATGAGATTAGCAGACGAGTTTTCAGCCTGGAAGGATCTGACTTTGTAATTTTTGAACACTAAAATTGCTACCTGACACCGGCAAAACTCATCTGACACCATCCAGGGACTCAGACTCAGACTTACTGATACAAACAGCTGGCAACAGTATGAATGTCGACTTTATTGAATGGCTGCTGCTGCCACCTTGATTTGTTGCAGTAGAGCAGCAAAATCCTATATAATGTTCTTCACTGTGGAAAATTCTGTTTCCCTTCTATTTTCTTGACAAGAAACAGCCTTTCAGGTTATAGCTTGAAGGCAAATATGCCTCCTCATCCCAGGCAACAGTTAGCTCCGGGCAGGGCTTTGGCTGACTCTGTAGCAGAGAAGTGATGATTCACACCAACTTCTGGTTTGATTCCTGCATTGCTGCTTAGTGGCTCTGTGTGATAGCACATGGTGTGTGGTAGGGAACACAGCTCCTTTTATCTCTTTGAACTTCTTTAATTCCCTAGAATTGGATAAATGCATTCATGAGTAGGCAAATGCATTTATTCCAGTACAGTAGATAAATCTCTATCTTTGATGGAACATGCTATAATCACATTTTCTGTTTATATGTCACCTTCCCCTCCCTTAGCTTGTCTGCACCTCCGTGCAGTTTTTAACCTGGGAGCACTGGTAACCTCCATATGTGTGCACTTTCCAGATAAGGAGCCCGCAGCTACAAAATACTGGAAACTGGAGGATATAAGAGGCTCAAGTCTTATTCTATTACTTTTTTTTTTTTTTTTTTACAGCTAAGCATTCCTCACTGGATACTATCTTCATCTGTACTTGACCAAGTGGACTTTTGATCTGACACACAGGATTTCTTATGAAAAAGGTCAATCCAGCACTTTCTGCTTCCAGTGAACCACAGTTTTTCTTATCATGGTTAGAAAAGATGTTTCTAACACTGAGTTGGCTGTACTTTGCTTTCTTCTACCTTCCATTTACACACTGACTGCTGTGAAGGGCCCTGGGCCCTCAGGAGCAGTGCATGGCTTTGGCCCCTCGAACATATACAAGACCCAACACACATACAAGTGGAATTGCTTTGTTGGGGAGAAATAAAGATTCTGGGAATGCAAGAAGATTGCACTTAAATTTCTATTGTTTCTGGACAAACCATTGTCTGGAAGATTGCTGGAATAATGAAACATATGGTCCTTGTCTTGCTGAGTGCACTGAGAAAAGTCAGGCCAAGGCCAAAGCCAAGTCCATGCTGTCCCACAGCAAGTGTACCATGTGGGACACTGGGAGGGAAAAGAAAAAAAAAAGAAAAGTTTTACATGCTGTTGATTCCAAAGTGGAATCATAAACATCAGGAAAAAAAAAGCTATGCCTACTAGGGGATGTTGTGACATTATAATGGCAGCAGATGGAGGTCAAGCTTTCACTCCTAAAGCATGATCTTCCCTAGGGCAGTAGGACTGTGTTAGCAGCAGTGTGAGCCTGGTATGCGACTGAGTCAGAGCCATGTCTTTAGCTTGGACCAGCCTTCCCACTCTGTAGATTTGCCTTCAGATTGAGTGGGAAGGAGATGCACACCAAGGGCAGTGAGACTGGGTAAAATGGAGTTGGCTGGCCCAGCTTAGGAAGCAATGTCCGTTTGATCCTCCTGTCTCCAAATCCGTGCTTAGCAAGAGCTGCCGGCTTAGGTGTAGCTCAGGGTTCTAGCACGGCTTTTGGTATTACAGGGCCATGTACTACAGTTTAGAGTTCCCTGACACTTATGTGGTTGAACACACCAGCACTCTCTTTTGCAGTGCCTTCACTGCCATCTGCTTCTTTGCCCTGAGGTGGCATGGTCATGCTGATTTTTGTTCCAAATTCTTGAGCATTTTCCAATGTGCAATGAGAATATTTTTTAAATTACTAAAAATTTTGCAGGATATGAGATCTATTTCCTGCCTAGCTCTACAGACAGCTCCTCTGAATTGTGAAACAGCAAAAAAAAAAAAAAAGTCTGGTCACAGTAATAATTCTGCCTGTTATTATGGAATTGTAATTATTGTGCCTGAATGTGTTAGTGGACCATGATTTCTTCTGTTCTCCCCACTGTCTTCCAAACAATATTGCTTCTGGCTAGCTGAGAAGCAAATGCAGATTGCAACACCTGCATGCTGCATGCAGAGCACATGTTTGGAAGAGACTCCCCAGAGATCCATCCGCTGTACTTGCTAGTGTCTGTACTGAGGATGAATTGGAAGAGGAATCCATTAAATAGAATGGAGGGGGGGGAGAATCAATAATATAATTAGACAGCATTACATGAGGTAATGACGCCAATCAAAGAGCAGCAAACCCATTTACACCAGGCTTCAGCTGACTGGTGAGGGTGAAGGGGAGGAATGGGTCCATGGCCCTGTAGCACACATCCTGCTCCCCAGCTCAGGACTGGTCCCACTCCCAGCATTTCAGTGAACCTGCACCTCTTCCCCATGCCATGGTGACATGCATGGCATTGATTGCGAGAGTCAAATGGGAGAGAAGCAAGAGGGCAAAACTAAGACTTGGCCAAGGATTCTTGCACTGGGATGTGGGTTGGTGGTTTCAGATGCCTCAGATCATCCATGAAAGAAACACTGCGTGTAAGTATCTCTGAAACAAACAGAAACAGCAGATCCACTAGAGAAACATTTGTTCTGCAGGCCAGGGAGGAAGCTAAGAGAGAGCATAGCTCCTGACTGGGCAAGGGTGTTGGAAGAGTGCTTTGGGAATGTGTATAACGGTGTCTGATCCATCTGGTGTTCACTTGATCTCCTCAGAAGACGTGTGCAGAAGAAATACCTTTTCTTCTAATGGAAGCAATTCACAAGATCCCAAAACTGGTGAAGATTTTAGATTCAAAGGAGCAGTAGTATACCAGGGAGAATTGTATTTTTAGCTAATGGAGATTCTATGAAAAGATCAATTTTCAGATTTCTTAGTAATCTATACAAATGGATGAAATCAGTATAACCTCCAAATAATGAGGTCTTGGGAATGGCTTTGAATGGGTTATGCATACTGTAAACTCTTATGCAGTAAGAATCAGCTAGGTACACAGTAAAATGTATGAAGTTTCTGACAGTACAGAATGCAAGTGGATTTCTATTTTACCTTCTGCTACTTCAAAGATAAAGTCCCTCCATGAGCTCGCAAGAAACCCCTTGGCTTTCTCTAGCTGGTGTCAGGTGTGATTCCAGGAAAGATGAATTGAACTGAATTTGTCAGTAGTTGTTTTTGGAGCAGGAACTGTTTCAAGAACAGCATTTGTTGAGGAATTTTCATTTTCCTTGTAATGATTTTCATCATGCTTTTCTTTTAAGACCTTCCTTCTCTCCCTAAGAGAAGGAATCAAATGATGGGTATCTCTTTTGTGACTTCATGGCAGCTCTTTCTATTTCACATGCTGTGCAAAGAAAGCTGTTGTATTTTTGTTTTTTGTATGAACTTTTCAAATATTTGCACCCAGCCCTACTAACGTGATATGTGTGCTTGCACACGTCAATCACTTCTGCAGTGATTAGGCTGAAAATCTTCCTAATGGCCTGTGTAAAAGTTTAGCTTGTTTCTGTTCTTTTTGTAAAGTGAGAAATATTGTCAATGGTTCGAAGCGATAAGAAGTAGAATATTTTGTATGCTATATTGCTCCATTCTTGCCCTTCAGTTATGACTTCTTTGTTTTCATGGCTACCTTAGTTATAACTGAAGTAGGCAAAAAAGTTAAAGCAATTTCAAGTTACCATTTTAAACCAAAGTTCTACTTTTTCTCCCTTCCACCTATAAAATATCTCTTTTTAACTGATGCCTCCCTCTCAGTATCCAGGTTAAATACATGGGTAAAGGTTCACAAGACCAGGTCTTAATACAACAGACAGTAAGTTCAAAGAAAAGTTAATCTTGCATCTTTTGTTCAAGAAATAAGTACTGGAAAATGGTACTTCTCCCTTCTTCTGAGGCGGAGATGATGCTTCTCACCTCTTCTTCCTTCCTCGCATCCCATCAGCTGCACAAGGGAAACCAGCACTTTATGCATTGTTCCTCTGAGGCTATTGCTACTCTCCCCGTTTTTTCCTCTCTCAATCTCGGCTGATGCTCAAGGGGGAGGAAAGCACTTAAGTGTCTCTTTTGGGGCTTACTCTACACTCCTCTCAAGTCTCCAGGATGCTAAAGGGGACCTGTGGGGGCTTACCATAAATAAAGTATGGTTTTAGTGTTCATTAGACATTCCCCTGTCCCCTCCTCTCTTCATCTCTTTGAGTTGTTCTCTCATCAACAAGCAAAATGAGTTTGCAGCCAGTGCTGCAAAATGAAGATATGGTGATGTTGTTTGGAATATGTCCTTATTGAACAGGAACAACACAGCATTACCTCTTTGTCCAAACATGCTTTGCTCAGGTTATGTTTTGTGGCTGCTGGGCTGATGGTGTTTTGGTGGAGGCTTTGAAAGATGTCAAAATGTCTTGTGGTATGAGCTCAATAGGCAAGTGGCTGAAGTGTGGTGGCTTGGCCCTTCTTGCAGCCTCCACATGATGCATGCTCCAGCTCTGCTTCTCATTTAATTTTACACTAATTACCAGAGCTGTTCCAAGTCAGCCGAGTGCTACAGGCGGGAGGTAAAAATGAAGGCATGATTAAAATAATTACTAGGTGTGGTCGATCTTGTGGTGCTCAGGCAGCCAAACAAGCACCATGCCACACTTGTGAGCCAGAAATCAAGCTCACAGCACTTCTCAACATAGAAAGCTGCTCTCTATGGTAGTAGTCTTGTGAACGGTGTAAAAGGTATGGTTTCTGCCTTAAAGCTTAGGAAAAAAAGGACAGGAAAGAAATATCAAATGAGAACTGAAGCTGGTGTTTCTCTACACATACATCTTTTAATTTGAGAACTTCTTAGCTAACCACAAACATCCTTTTTGAATAAAGCTCCTATTTATCACGTGCATATATACATGAATGTTACTATGTCTTTATAAATGATGCAAAAAAAAGGCAAACCCCACCTTCTTAGTGGCTGTGTCTTTGGCAACCATAGCCTTGTGGAATTTTCAGTACTACTGACTCAAGCTGAATACTCTTTTGTAGAGTGTTGATTTCTTCTTGCCCTGGAAATCTTAAAAGCCAGAGAGAAGAATGTTACTTGGAAGTCACCTTCTTTGTCAAAGCAGTACTCAAAGTATATGGTTTCTGACAAATTTTGGGGCACTGAAATGTGATTAATAAGGCTGTTAGATGTGCTGCTTATAAGTGTGCTGTTATAGTCAAGTATACCATTCACCATTCTTATATAGATAAGATATAGATTCCAACTCTAATAATATTGCTGTAGAATCTACAAGGAGAAATACCAGCTATCAAATCAGGAAAAAACATGAATCAGAACAGTCTGCTAAATTTGATGCCATTTTGTACTCAGATTCATTCCACTCATGTAATCAAGATATGGAGAGGACTTCTTTCAGCCCTCCTCTTCAGCTGCAGTACAACTGGAAGGTGCTCTGATTTTATTAGATTTATGCCAGTTGGCTGTGACTGAAATCCAGATTTGCTGACATTCCTCAGCAGGACCAATATGTCACAATTTATATGAAAAATAGCAGTGTTGTATATTGTTCTATATTAACATACTGTCCTTCCAAACAAGATTGTTCCGACAAGCAACCACAGTGGTCCTTTGACACCACTGAACAGCAAGAGATTTTTCTGAGATTCGTTTCAAATTCAGATTTCAATCCCAGGTCTCTATGACTGCTCTTTGTCTCTCTGACAGTGTGAAGCAGGCACAGGCCTGGTTAAAATAGCTGGGAAAATCAATTGTAAAGAAGTTTACAAGTCTAGAAAAATATGTAATATCACAGTGAATATGGCTTTCTGAGTCACAGGTATTTTTAAAAGTGTAGTTCTAATCTCATCATTAAAAGCCACCGCCAGTTTCTAAGAAGTAGTGGTGTCAAAACATGATGTAAAGGTCAAACTTCATGAAATGCTTTAGTCACAATAAATGTTTGCTTTAAATTCAGCCCGTAGCACTGAATTGCCACAGCATGTTGCGTAAAATGTTCTTTTTTCAGACCAAATCCTCCTCATCCTAATGGCTTCATCAGAAAGTAAGGTAGGAGAAAATGAAATGGCTGAAGAACAAAGAACAAACTTCACATCTGATGTAACAGTGTTGAAATTGGTGAATTTACACTGGATGAAAAGTTGAATCAGTGGCACAATGGGACACTGGATTTGCAGCTCATTTTTGATGTAACAAGTAATATAAAAGACTCCCATTTATTTCTTAATTTATTTAGAAGACCCCAGAGTATGGATTATAGAATAGAAAGCATTCTTTTAAAAATTCTTGACAAACACTAACTGAACAGTCTGTGCAACACCTTTGTGGAGCAGACATTATTGTTCTCATTACTGCTGAACAGAGAACTTATCCATTGCCATTTCTTTACCCAAACTCTCAACCATCAGTGGTTTATCCCATAGAACCATCATCCATCAAATTAGAATTAGAAAATGCATTGGAAGCATCATTTAAGTTTTGTTGTTTTTTGTTTGTTTGTTTGTTTTTGTTGTTTGTTTTTTTTTTTTTTGCACAAACCTGGAAGTTGCTGGGTAACCTTAGTGGTGCCCGGTGCCAGAACAAGAGGCAGTGATCACAAGCTGGATTGCAGAAGGTTCCATCTACTATCAGGCAGCATGCTTGTGCTGTAGAGGCGATGGTTGGAACTCTGGCACAAGCTGTCCATAGAAGTGGTGGAGATTCTCCTTGGAGATCAAAAGCTGCCTGGACATGGCCCTGGGCACCCTGCTCTGGGTGTCCCTGGTGGAGCAGGGTTGGGCCAGGTGGACCCATCCTGTGATCCTCTGTTTCTGTTGTCTGCTCAAAGCACATTGCTGTCAATAAAACATACCTGATTATTCCTAAGCTAATGTAACAAACCTCAGAGTAAACATTTAGCGTAAGAGAAAATACTTTAACCACTCAGAAAACAGTTCTCATGTATATTGCAAACAAATATTTAGTCCAGATTTTTTTTTTTCTTTTTTCTTTTTTTTTTTTTTTTTTGGTACTATATGACTTTCCTTAAGAGAATAATGATTTGAAACTGAAGATCAAAACTTGAGCCAATGGATAGCAGGTATGGAAATTATTGGAAAACACTGGAAAAGTAGATAAAGGCTAAAGGCTAACGGGTTAAGAGAGACAATTCCCTGCTCCATTTGTCCAAGAAGGGAGTTCTGCTTTCCTGAGATGAGTGCCACAGGTCTGACACAGATGAGTGGATCCTCTCTGCTTTCTTTCTGTCCTTGTCTCTTTTTTTTCTCGCTGTTTTTTGTGTACCTAATAAGAACAAAATGTTACAATGTGTTGTTTATCATTCTGATCCAGAGCAGGAAAATATTCTAAAATCTCAAAAAGTTTTGCAAGATGGGAATACCATTTCCCAGACAGGTTTAGCAATGTCTTCCAGGACTTCCAAAAAGCTGTTAAGCAAGACTGCCCCTCAGCCTAATTCATTTTGGCTATCTCCAGTTAAATGAGTCTTTTCAATGTATTATAGTATGACTTCATTAAAACCCACAAAACTGTTTCCCCAGGAAATAACTTTGAGCCAACTGGATTCTAACTACCTGCTGTATCTCATGACCCCTTAATAATAAAAATAATGGTTGAAGTAAGTCTGTGCATTGTGTTGCTCACTTTTCCTTGCTCTGTAGCCCAACCTGTCATGGAGGCAATTGGGAAAAAATCTGTTAAGGCTTCACTAATTTCTTTCCTCATTTCCTTTAGCAATCCTGATAGCTGCCCAGGACACTTAGTCTTCCTTAAGAGCATTCATTTTTTTGGCACAAGACTTTTCATTTGTATCTGTTCACAATCTATCTCCCCCTGTCATATCCGGAAATATGATCCCTTTGTTAAACAGTTAATTTGCTTCTCTTTGCAGAGGGGAGAGAGGGAGAGAGGCTGGAGAGCTGCCTAACAAACCTGTGAGATCTCCATTCCTTCCCCCCTGCTCTGAATATTTCTTACTTTTTATCTTTTTGTATCATGCAAAGCGTTTCAACATTTCTATACATGCTGACAATATGCAGGAGATCACACCACCACCACCCTTAGGAACATGCTCCTGGACTGGATCCTTTGCTAGGGAAAGCTGACATCATAGAATCATAGAATCATAAAATGGTTTGTATTGGAAGCAACCCCAAGGATCATCAAGCATCAACCCCACTGCCACAGGCAGAGCCACCAACCTCTAGATCTGGTACTAGACCAGGGTGCCCAGGGCCCCATCCAACCTGATTTTGAACACCTTTTGAACATCTCCATGCCACAGTCCACAGAGCAGCCCTGCTCTACACCAAGTGCACTCTGAACTATATGCTACAGTTCACCCTCACCTACTTGATTTTGATGAAATCTCAGATCTGCTTCTTCACAATTTGTTTTTTCCTTGCATGTATCTAAATGGGACAAAGCCCACCTACACTCATTTGTGTTCTACAACTGAAATGAAAGTGTTTGAGAATTGAAAAAAGGGTTACATTCGGCTTTAGTTTTAATGGTCAGCAAGGACAAAATGCACTCTTATTAAAGAGAGTATGGAAAGCTGCCATGATAATAAGGTCATACTCACCGTAGTAGTCTGTTACTGATGTTTATTTGCAACAGAAGACCAATAAGTAAGATTGTGACTTTCCTTGCTGATCACTGGCAATGTTCGTCAGCTAATAGCAGAGCTGCTGTAAAGAGATTGGGAAATGCCCTGCAATTCAGAGGTAAAAATGACACACCATAACACTCCTGGCAAACAAAAAGGCAATAAATTCTTCCCACCTCCCTTTGGCCATCAAGTGCCTTTTTTTTTTCCAGTAGAGTTTTTTAGGATTTCGGTTTGGCTTTCTTTAGAAGATGATGCTGCCCATGCTAAACTGGCTATCGAGAGAGAACAGGAGAAGAAAGAGAATGCAAGAGAATTGCTTTTCTGGTCCAGCTGCGGTTTGTTTTGTGTTTGCTTCAACACATTACTGCCAGATTTGTTGTGATACTTCAAGGTGAGGGTTTGCCCTGAAAATTTATTTTAAACATTTTGGAACGTACCCACTTCTAGCTACAGGAGCTGAAGGACGAAGCTGATTAAAAACAGTAAAATGTTGAATATCTGAATGCTTTGGATATGTTTATGGTATGTTTGAGATTAAAAAAAAAAGAAAAAGAAATTGGCATTGAATATGAAAGGCCTTGAACCTGAAGAAAGGACTCATCTAGTGGAGCTTTCAGTCTAAAATACAGAAGTAATGTGCTTAGAGAAAATTATTTCCCTAGTGCCTGATTGGGAAGACAAAAGGTACACTACAGGATGCATTTTCTTTGAGCAGCAGATGAGCCATTGTGCAGCTGTATTCTTCAGTCACATTTCCACTCATTCAAGCTTTGACATCTCCTGTGTTTAGAATGGGGCATCCCAGGTACTTTAAAAGTGGGATTTCGGTTTCCACATCACTCAGGTGCTTCTGACGACCTCAGATAAATGCGACTGTTGACCATAATTAATTTCAGTGAAGTAACAGGCTAAAGCTTAAGAACATGTCTAACAAGTCAGGATCAAAAGTGAGAGACAGGAAACATTTCCAAACAAAACAGAAATGTTTTTTATTTAGCCTTGTCCTCTTATCCTTCATTATGAGCAGCTATTTCCATTTCAGTCCTGGGTTGTGAGAGGAATGTAGCAGGACTTCAGCCGTTCTTTCCTGTCCCTGTTTCACAGCATCTGTGTTTTGCATGGGGCTGCTGGGACATAGACTAACCTGGTAAGAACTTGGCTGGGAGCACTACATACACTCCAGGCTTTCCAGTGGATGATTCCTTCCTTCCTTCCTTCCTTCCTTCCTTCCTTCCTTCCTTCCTTCCTTCCTTCCTTCCTTCCTTCCTTCCTTCCTTCCTTCCTTCCTTCCTTCTTTCCTGCCTTCCTGCCTTCCTGCGTTCCTTCTTGCCTTCCTGCCTTCCTCCCTCACTCCCTCCTTCCCTTCCTACTTCCCTCCCTCTCTCCCTCCCTTCCTCTCTTCCCTTCTTCCCCTCTTCCTCTCTTCCTCTCTTCCTTTCAAATAAGTAATATGGAAACCAGATATCTACATGCCTTTATGAGACAAAAATAGGAGAGAGTTAAAGAAATTATTTCCATTGTTAAGTTTGCAGGTTTAGATATTTTAACTCTGTATAAAGCAAATGAGTGGCAAGATGAATCATGATCTATTATTCTTATATGTCACAATACAGATTTGAGAAGGAGAAGAAAGTCCATTGTTGGATTACAATTATCTGTTGTTGAGAGATGAAAAACTATTATATTGCAAAACTTGTAGCATGTATTTCAGAATCAATCTGCAAGTTTTCATAGAGTTCCATATAATTGGCTATCATATCAGTGTAACATCTAAATGCAATATTTTCTGATTTCTAAATAGTACAAGACTTATTAAATCTCACCCTACTGTGTATTCAGTCTCCCACATTCAGTCTAATAAGTATGAGTGTTCATTTTCTTTAGCACACTTCTAATATAGTGTAATTATGCAATTTTTAACAAGGGACAAAAAAAAAAAAAAAAAAAAGGGCCTAAATATCTCACACTAGCTACGATGAGTAGGATTAATTTTCCACCGAATTCAGTGGGACAGTCCTCAATAAATGCTATGATAATGGAAATGTTAAATTCACAACAGCATTTCAAGCCAGGTTGAGCCCTGAGCCTGTTTCTATTAATATCAATAGTGATATTGATACAGATACAGGTCTGTTCATACTGGTCAGTTGGTTTTTAAACCAGCCTTTTCTCAGCTTTAAACATCTTGGGGTATCTCCCACTTCACCTGACAGTTCTTCAGTCCTGATTTGTATCAGAGCCACAAGAAAGCAATTATCAAGCTTAAGCTTGGTGTTGCCATTTTTCAAACCCTGATCTGAACCTAACAGTTGTTCTTGGTCTTGAGAGTGAAACATGATGGACTGTTTTTTACAGGATTTGAGATTTTTGGCTCTGTCTGCCAAGTAGTACCCATGAAAGTGATCTAAGAAACTATTGGATTTCTTTGGACTCTCAGTAATCCAGCCTCACTGCTTAGCTGGGATATTTCCACTGGCTAAAGTTGGATCCTAGAAGAGCACATTAGACTAGACAGCTTATTTTGCTGTGTCAAAAGACATAGAGGAATGTAAAACTCACACCTCTCTTTATAGTGTGGTGTGCCTACCTGCAACGAAATATTCTTCTCATGCTTTGGCATTGCATCAAGATAAGTCTATAGCTGTGAGCTGTGTGTGTAGAAAGAATGTATGTATAAAGAAAACAAAGTGGCATTTAAGATAAAGTATGCTGATATCTCACACATCAAAGGCTAGGAGGGACAATAAAAATAATTGTTATGCTCTTCCACTCTCTTCCAATTTCTTGATGCAAAACTGAATTATCATGGATTCCTATACAGTATGTATCTATACGCACGTATGCTAGCTTGGGATGGTAGGCTGGATGCAAATTAGAAGCAGTTTTGTTGATGCAAACTTAATTGTGCAACCGAAAAACTAATAGAACAGAATAAACAGAATAAAGCCATGGGTATGGGAAAATGTGTCTTTGATGTATGAAGGTATGAAGATTATTGACATTAGGTCAAGATTCAGCTCAGTACAGTCACTATGTGTAAATTTGGTTCCTACTATTCATAATTCTAGATTGTTTTAGAAGTTGCCTAACTGCTTTCAGACACATTTATGTGGAGCAAATTCAAAGTAAGCATCCCAATTATATGAAACAAAAAGGAGACATTTTACATTGTGTAAAGTTGAAGGCTCTCTAAATTCTCTAAACAGAAATATACACTGCTATTGGGGAATACTAAAAAAAAAGTTAAATGTGAAGTAATTCATAGAAACCACATTTTTTATCCTAGTTATTGGTTATCAGTGACTGCATCATTGATTAATACTTGACAGAGTGTTACTCTGTGTCTGCCTTAAGTCCAAAAAGGACAAAAAAGAACAGAGCAGAGGCCAAAGAGTGATATCATTATACAAATGAAATGGAAAAATTCAGTGAAATTCCATCCATCCCTGAGGACTGACTCCATTTAGAGGTTAGAGGGAGCACTGAGAGTGATCTCACATTTACAGGTTCTGTAACTGTCATTCATTAGCTATGGTAATGGGATTATGACTCAGGTTAAAGCAACCAGAAGACAAAAATACTAGTTGAGAACTTGGAAAGCTACAACAAATCCTTCCTTTCTCTCTTCAGGGCCACAATTTCACCCCGGGAGTGTACACTGTGAGATGCACACAAGAAGTCATACGTCCGTTAACAGCCCCACAGTGAATCTGCACCCTGAAGAGATCATCAGGACATGACCAGTGCGTTTGGGATGGTGCTAGGCTCCACTTTCAAGGAACCAGCCTCTTCCTCCTGTGAGGCTGCCTTATCTGCACCTTCTCAGTTCAGAAAGTCAATGTGTCTACAAATGCACCTACTAAGTATGGTTAAATCAAGGCCTAACCACAGCCCGCTGATGAGTTTTTATCAGTATTTTCTCAGGATGCTGAGGGGATGTGTAGCAATGTCTGCCATAGTGAAGATCCAACAAGGCTTAGCCTGGGCTGTCGCTCTCATACAGGACGCAAACCACCCAGAACAGCTGACTTTTTGGGAACACGGGGCTTCCTGTCCCTGCCTTGAGATGATTGGCAGCAACTTACAACTTGGAGCAACTTAAGACAGAGATTCAGGTTTCGGCCAAAACTTAAGCCTCATACAAGCTCTCTGTAAGTATCATAGAATCATAAAATCATTAAGGTTAAAAAAAACACTAAGATCATCTACTCCAACCATCAGTCCATACCTGTGACCACTCTAGACCCTCAGTGCCACATCCACACGGTTCTTGAACACCTTCAGGACACTGACTCCACCATCTCCCTGGTTCCAATGCCTCACTGCTCTTCTGGAGAATAAATTTATCCAAGCAACCATCCTGAACCTCCCATGGTGCAACTTAAGGCCATTAACTTTTGTCCTATTGCTGTTACATGGGAGAAGAGACTGACCCCTCCCCCCCACCCCTGCCACCACCACAACCTCCTTTCAGGTGATTGTAGAGAGTGATGAGGTCTCCCTTGAGACTCCCCTTCTCCAGACAGAACAATCCCGTAAGTAATTTAACTCCTAAAATGAGTTTAAGAGGCCTGTGTGTATTCTGTTCAGGGTGACATAGGACCTCTTCTGCTTAATAAAAATCAAGAACTTTGCAAACACAGTGGGGTGAGAAGCAGAGGATTGTGCTTGAAAACCACCAGGGAAATTTTGAATTATCTAGAAAAAATACAACTCAGTGGTAGACACTACTGCTGCCTTCACTTGCAACAGGCTGCTTTATTTCACCTGGACTTTCCAGGAGAGGCTACTTCATCTTCTCCAGCCACAGAAGTCCATCACCTTCAGGGATAAGTGATGAAATTTTTAGTTGAAGTTGAATGTGAAGGGGAACAGGCACTTGCTAAAATAGCCATGTTTTTCTCCCCTGCTCTTTGCTGCTTGCTTGCCTGTTGAAAACCCACCAGAGACTTAATTAGCCTCTAATAAGTCCTAATTTTCCAGATAATGTGCAGATCAACATCTGGCTAACTGATAGGCCAAAATGTGGACCTTAGGGACTCCGCTGTCTGTTGCAGGTCTCTGGAGCTGTGTATGGTGACACAGTTCATGGTGAGGCCTATGAGGACTGGAATGAATGGTCTGAGAGGAATCCAGAAATTAGGAGAGTCTCACAAAATGCCTAATGCTGAGAAATATTATGTTATTCATCTACTTATTAAATGCTAATAAATGCTTACTATGGTGGCTTTTTACTACATTAATGTTACATTCATCATTCCATCAGTATTTTCATCCTGAAGCCCCAAATGAGCTTGCCATCAACAACCTGACACAAGGCCTTCCATCAGAGAAGGAGAGCCAAAGATGCCCTCAATTCCAATAGAATAATTAGTGAACCCCTTCAAAAAGTGCTTGAATACAGTACCAGTTATGCCAATATAAAACTATCAGGATGATAAATGCTGAGGAGGAGGACATAGAAGAGAAATTTCTGTGCCCAGCTTCAGTGCAATTTTGTCAAATGTTCCTTGTGTGTCCTTCTGATCTTACAAAAGGTCAACTCATAATCTGGCTATTGTATTGTACCTTTAAAAGCTGGGGTGTAGGCAGAAACATTGTCCTATGCTGCGGTAAATGGTTAAGCTCCCTTTGGCTTTAATGGACCTAGATTTTCATCCCATGTCTTTATCCTCCCACCTCAACACACATGTTGACCTAACTAAGCACTAAAAATGTTTTTTAAAAACTGTAAGAAGCCTGCTGCGGTTTCATCTGAGTTCAGTGGACGAAGGATTGTGGATAGATGTGAGAACTGCAAGGGCTGGCTTGGCTTTATGTCAGACAGTGTGTACCTTTTTGAGGGCTCTCTTTGTGGCTGTATAAAACCTTGCTCAAAGCACTGCTAGAATCCAAATCTATTGATAATTAAAGAAAATATCTATGTGAGCGGGAGAAGAGGTAAGAGAAATGCTCATGCTCTTACCAACATTTTTTCTTATTAGAGAACAGGAGATACTGATTTTAGAAGAGCTAATGCTTCATTCAACGGATGTGCTGGCTCTGGTGGCATGCACAATTACAGTGAGCAGCTTAGGCTGCTGTACTGTGGGGTGACCCAGCCCTGGCTCCCTATGTGATCAGCAAGAAAGGAACAGATACAGTGCTTTTAGTGCTTAGCATGGGCATAGAGTCATAGATATTTCCCTCTTCAGTGTTAGGGGTATGTATGAAAATGAAAATGAAAAGGATGAAGTATGTCTGAGCAGAAAAGAGGTCTGCAGAGAAAAAAGAGAAAATAAGATCTCTGCTTCTTAATTGCTCAGAACTTGTGTTTCACACTTCCAGCCAGCACTGCTCTTCTCCTGGCATCCCTTCTTCCTTTCCAGTCCCTCAGCGACCATATTGCAAACCTAACACAGTTGGTTCAAATCCATCTTTAAATTCACCACTGCAGATTCTGCCGCAGAGTGGCTGCATCTGTCTCAAAAGAGAGCTGGAATGGGAATTTAAACATTTTTTATGTGGGTATTCACATGCCTATTGGAGTCTAGAAAGAGATGTAGCTGAACATGCCCAGGAATGTATATCTAGCCCAAAAGGGGCAACACTGACATATGCCACTTTGTTAAGGACAGTAAAATGTGGCTATCGTGTAGGCGTGATAACAAGCTGCTGTTTAATTCCCAGCTCAGCAACTTGGGTTGAAAACTGTAACAACAGTAATTATCAGCAAGTTTCCAAGCCAGACAATTGAATCACTCGTCTGAGCAGATGCCTTTGGGGAATAGCAATAGAATTGCACTCTTCAGTTTGTAATACATGTACATACTGTATAGGAGCATAAAACTATTCCAGGGGTGGCTCTGCTATCTCTACACACTTGTCCACTTTCTGCCACTAGCTAGAAATTGAATAAGCTAGAAGGCAACTGTCCCCAGCATCTTCTGTTTGGACATTAGATGACACCACAGGCATGCTGGTGTAACCCAGCCCTGCTGAATGCAAAATTGGAATGCGGTATGTGCTGAGGACAATGGAACCTTGGGGATCTGGAGAATTTCACGCTGGGAATCCCACTGGCAAATCACTACAGGGCATGAAAAGATGTAGAGGACATCTTCAACATCATAGGCCTGCCCTTGACCAAGAAGGAAGAGGGAGCATACATATTTTATTATAAATATGGTAAGGTAACAGCAGTGTTTTAAGAAGTGTGTCTTAAATATATAGTTTATTACAGATAGATGTAAGCAAGGAGCTTTGAATGGGTTGAAAGTAGGACTATATGATCTTAAGTGTTTTTTTTCAAGTTTAATGATTCTATAATTCTACACAAGACCTATCAGTCTGAATATCAGTAATCAGTACTTAAAGAACAGTTGAACTGTGCTTCTTTTTGGTGAGCCTTGACAGGTTTGTTGCATGAATTGCAGCTCACTGAATTTTTGGGGGGAAAGCTACCTTCCCTCTAACTGTGTTTTTTATTTTTTTTCTGCAGTCACAAAGGATTAGCTTAAAGCAGTGGATACACATGGACCCAGGGGAAAAACTACCCTGGGTTTGTTCACAGCCTATTGTAAAGCTGACTGTTTTCCACAAGAACTGCTCAAGCTCCAGAAAAAAAATGCTGTGGGACTGAAATGCCAGAAGCCTTCCTCTGATCATTTTTCTTTTTGAAAAGTGTGTATTTATTCTAAACCTTGGCAATTTCCTCTGTGTGTCTTGAGCTATATTTCTAGACCTGGGAAAAAGGGATCTTGTCGTGTTAAAGATCTCTCTGCTGTGTGACTAAGATTATGTCCCACTGTGGATATTTCAGTTTTAGAAGTGAGATGAGACCTGATAGTGATACCACATTAAACACATCTCCTATCGATCCTTTCTAACCTTGCAAAAGAGCTGCTCTGCATTAAGTACCTTTTACTTCAGTGCTGCTGATGGGACCACAGATGTCAACTGCCAGGCTGAATATCCTCAGAGGTCAGCAGACAGGGCATTTGCGAGGTCATAAAGTAATAATTTTCTGGCTAAGAAACAATAGGAGCGTGTATACCTCTGCCCTCAAATATAGCCTGTGGACACACTAGTAGCTCACTCTGAAATATAGTTGCAATATTCATAAATAAAAGGGAATTAATGAAATATCTCCTTCCCTGTTCTCCACCATGTAGTTCTTTGAACATATCACAGATTGGCTTGGTTTGTCAAACGATTGTACTTGATTGATGACAAAAGGCTTTGTACTGAATAAAAGGCTGTGCTTTTAAAGGTGTATTTTCAAACCATCCTTTCCACGATTACTGGCTACCTGTTCTGTATGAAAACCTGAAAGTTAATTACCTACTCCACCTTTAGGTAGTTATAGCTGATGAGAGAAAAAAAAAAAGCCGTTCTGTGATTTAGACCATACCTTTTGGCTCTCTGATCTCTCTCCACTGTGTGTGGACAGATTGAGCTGGCTGTCCTCTCATCTTCTAGGATTTTCTCAGTATCCACTTTGTGGAGTTTGATTTCCACAACCAGCAAGGAAATGGTGGCTGGGCATTGCTGCAGAAAGGACAGTATAATCTTTGTTGATCTGTGAACACCACTTTCTTCATGGCAATTAAAGTGGATGATTCATTCTCTTCAGCTGAAGAATAGTGATTTTTGCCAGTTGAAGAGCCAATCTGCAGTCTTATACATGAGTTTGGAAGAACAGATCTTACACACTAAAGAAGCAGTCTCTTATTATTTCCTCACAGACCAGTAACTCATGCCAGTTTTCTTGAAGAATCAAGGGCAACATGTCACCTTTGGAGGCTGGAGGCTGGAACATCAACATATGCTGTAAACACATCAAGAGGCACCTGTGTTTATTGATTCATTTATTTTCAGTTCACCCAATTTCAGTTATTTCGTCTCTTTACACTCTGTTTTTGGCTGAAGCAGATCTGTCTGGTCACACTGTGCTCCTTGGTTTGCTTATTCTCCTGGGAACTGGACAGGCTGGAAAGCTGGGCAGTAAGAAACCAGATGAGGTTTAACAAAAGCAAATGTAGAGTCTTGAATCTAGGGAGGAATAATTGCATGCACTGGGGGATGACGTGCATTGGGGGATGACGGGGATGAGCTGCTGTGGAGGAGCTCTGCAGAGAGGGACCTGGGCATCCTGGTGGACGACAGGTTGGCCATGAGCCAGCAGTGTGCCCTTGTGGCCAAAAAGGCCAATGGCATTCTGGAGTGCATTAAGAAGAGTGTGTCCAGCAGGTCGAGGGAGGTGATCCTCCCCATCTACTCTGCCCTGGTAAGGCCTCATCTGGAGTACTGTGTCCAGTTCTGGGCTCCCCAGTACAAAAAAGACAGGGATCTCTTGGAAAGAGTCCAGCGGATGGCCACAAAGATGGTGAAGGGCCTGGAGCATCTCCCCTATGAAGAAAGGCTGAGTGAACTGGGTCTGTTTAGCCTTGAGAAAAGACGACTGAGAGGGGACCTGATCTAGGTCTATAAGTATCTGAGGTGTGGGGGGCAGAGTGGCGAGGCCAGGCTCTTTTCAGTGGTACGTGGAGACAGGACGAGGGGAAACGGCCAGAAACTGCAGCATAGGAAGTTCCGCACGAATGTGTGCAAGAACTTCTTTACGGTGAGGATGACAGAGCACTGGAACAGGCTGCCCAGGGGGGTTGTGGAGTCTCCTTCTCTGGAGATATTCAAGACCCACCTGGATGCCTACTTGTGCGATCTGGTGTAGAGAACCTGCTTTGGCAGGGGGGTTGGACTTGATGATCTCTGGAGGTCCCTTCCAACCCCTACGATTCTGTGGTTCTGTGAAGTGATGCGCATATTTTTTCAAATTCGATAGTTGTTTTTGAGAAGGTAATTTTTTTAATCCAGTTTTATTTCTCTCTCTTCTTTCTCTCTAGTAATATTTTGTAAACAATTAAAACAACAAAACAAACAAACAAACAAAAAAACAGGGAAGAGAAACAATAAACCTGTTTGATACATGCAGTGGCTTGAAAATGAGGTGCATGTGTAATGGACAGCGTATGTGTTACATGAGAATTCTGTTGCCTGCCAAAACATATTGTCATTACCACGTGTGCAAGAGGAAGATTGAACTAATAGACTCATGCCAGCCATCTCTGAGGTACGCTGTGGGAACCAAGGGGGTGTACAATGTCTGGCTGAAATAATGTGTGTGTGAGTAATTCCCTTCTTGAATTTTGAGCAAGACCTTAGTTCATCCTAGTCAGCATGGTTTAAACTTTTCCCATTCTGCTGTGACCGATCTTAGTGGCTGCTGCTCATGTGCAGCATAGTTTTGCGTGCACTAGCAGTGGCTGAATGTCAGCTTATCTTTCTCAGTATCTGATGTGGCTTTTGTGTCAGAAGGAAAGCAGGCAGGGAAAAAAAGGAAGCAATTGTCATGAAGAGAAAGAAACAGAGAACAGCAAGTGGAATTTGCTGACCAAGCACTAATGGTCAAATTTCTAGACTAAAGAGAGCATTTCAAAAAATTAAACAGCAAAAAAATGCGTCTTCCCCGGAGATGACCAAATACTTCTGAATATACCATTTCTGTTGTGTTCAGCCCAAAGAATTCAGAAGCTATGAGGCAGATTGAAAAAAATGCAGAGTTCTTTCCTAAAAATAATAAATGATAGATTCTTCTCTCTCTCTCTTTTTTTTTTTTTCTGATTATCTTTCACAGTTCAAGTGTCAACATTATTGGCTCAAGTTTTCAAGGCTTTTTCAGGCCAAATTCTTCTGTGCTGTTATTTGAGATCTGATGCTGGGATTTGACAGATATCAATCATTGTGAAATTCTCAGTCAGACTACACAAGGTGGTGACAATGAATTTCCTTTGCAAACATTTTATTCTTTTACAGTTCATAATAAGTCAAGATAGCTGTCTTTACAAAGAATCTGATTCTCCAGTGTTATTTTCTGACACCATAACACTGGCAAATCAGTGAAGCTGTGTGGAAGTCAGCGGATTGATGCTAAACACCAAGACTTACACTGACATTTTGCCTCCTTGCTCCTTGTCGTGCTCACAAGACCTGAGAGTCAAAGGACTCTTCGAGCAGTTTTCAGAGGTTAGGTATATTTGGTGGAGATGTCAAAGCCAGTTAGTGTGAATTCTTAGGAGTGATAGTGCTCGGAAAGTGTGTAGAAAAATGAAGTTGCTTTCTGAAAACAGGTTGTCTCTGGCAGAATGCTAGCTACCCTGGCATCATGCTTTTCGGGAGCTTCTGATTAAGCGTCTGAAGTGTTTGCTCGATAGTTGAGTTTTACTTCTGACTCCATAAATTCCTAGGTTGCCCTATGGTAAAAATAGAAAGAAGCTGTATTTCCCAATACCAGTGTGTCAGCCATAAAGATTCTTTGCACAGAGGAATGGAAAGCCTGAAGAAAAATGTTTTGTTGTCTATACGTGAATACATTCTGTTTGTCCACATGAAGTTTTCAGTGAGAATTTCTTCTTCAAACCTCTTCAGTCTGTATATTTTCAGTTTGTTTCTGTCTTGAGTCTTTCTGGAAAGAGTGACTTCCAAATGAGTATTCAGATCATCTATAGCAAATGATAGTTGCTGATTTTGTAGCCAAGAACACGTTGAAGAGGCAGCCGATCTGAAATTTAGGAAGCATGTGCTGGATAATACAGGCTTCCCATCAAAATGAATTCTGACTGAATTTATATTAAGATATTTCTGTAGACCTACTGTCATATTACTTCCAAGCATGATGCATACCATCAAGTGAATCAAGATCATCATCTACATAGCAAAGGCTTTTGCTGTCCTTTTTTCAAATGAGAAATCTGAGTTACAAAGGAAAATTGTCACTGAACATCCACAGAGCCACATGCTTACCTTCCAACCGGGCGGCACATCTCTTGAAACAACTTCATTTGATAGGGTTCATAACTGATTGGAGGGACTACTACTTAACCTGCTGCCCAGCATGGGCTTCTTTCTGTATTATACTCACCTGTTATCTCAGTTCCTGTCATTTCTTATACTGAGGGACACATACTTACTTCTTCTTGTTGACTTTTTTAGAATTTAGTGCAAGGGATCTCAATGCCCGAATGGTGTTCATAAGGCCAATTTTAAATAATAAGGGCAGTAATGAGAAAAGCAAAGTCAAGAAAACATAATGAATGAACTTTTAAAAGATGAGCATGTTATTCAGCTTCAACTTTTCTATTCAGCTTTACAAACCTTAACCTATGCAATTTCCTCAAAGTCATACAGAGTGTATGCTCCCAGGAATAATATCCTGGTGACCTAACCCTGTGTAACAACCCATCCTCCTTCTTTAAATAGTTAATTGGAAGTAAAAAGATGTATAGCTCAAATATATGACTCTAGACTCTTTTCTTTGTAGATCTAGAGTAATGCAGCTGAAATCACCAGTTGTCTGAGATCAGTCGTTCTCTACAGACAAATTATCTTGCCAGACCATTTCAAACAAGTGTAATAAAGACTGATCATTTTAGCACTTTCACAAGCAACCTTGCAGCCAAAAAGCTGAGAAAATGGTCAGTCATTTATATTGTTCTACTTGCTTCTCTGTTACTGTATTTTGCTTTTTTATTCATGGAGTATGATGAATTTCCAAGTCTCAGGCCTGGATGAGGTGGCTTTCATAAGGGAAAGAGATAGATGCTCTCGAGTGAGACGGGGGAAGAAGGGAGGGGGAAGTGAGAGGATCTTGCTGCATTAAACACCACTTTCTGTGGAAACAATTAGTGCTGTAAGTGTATTCCTGAAGACGAGTGGCTTTACAATGAGATTACTTACAAGCACCATCTCTGCTAAAATGCCCATAAAGAGTTCCGCAGTTCTGAGAAGTCATCTCCATAGACATTGCTTATTGGAAGTCACAGATGATATTTCATGCTGTACTCTTGCAAAAGTAGCTGATGTTTGGGTCATACTTAGACATCCAAATTGCCAAAATCTCTGGGGCTTTGCTGTAAGGAAACCTGATGGAGTGTAGACACCGCAGATCGCTGGCAGCCCTCAAGACAGTGCCTTAAGGGGGTGTTGGCAATAATGTGAGGGTAGTCTGAGGTTTGTAAACCAGCGTAGGTTCAGATTCAGGTTCCACTTTCTCTGAACCACCAAAGTTTTCAGTTTTGTGGGCTAGGTGAAAGACTGTTTCCCTTCCCTGCCTGTAATGTGTAACTTGGGATATCTGGGCTTTGTAAAACCTCAGGAGTTGGTGTTTTGAGCCTGTAAAACAAAGCAAATCCTTATGTGGCTTGAACTAGAGGCTTTATTATTATTATTTTTTTTCCATTTTACCCCATACAACTCACACCTTAGGAATAACAAGCTCTTCTAATAGATTGTAAATTCATAAGAATGCTTACTTCGTGTAAATTATCTGTGATTATCTACTGCATGAACATCTTTTGAGGTAGTTGACTCTTCCAGAGACTAAATGTTGGCTGAGATGGAGGATTAGATCTCACATATCAATTCTTACGCTTTTGTGTTTGAGCTATCACTAGCTGAGAAAGATAATAATTAAGACTGAAGGGTTCTTGCAGCAGAGAAAATTCAGGAGAAGCACTAGGAAAATCTTCCACTTGTAGATTTCTTTGGTGAGACACAGAGTCTTCATCACTGAAAATCTTTAAGAACAAGTAGATATCAGACATCTAGAATGCTCATGCTGCTGGTCCAACTTTTTCCTTCATACAATTTGTAAATGAAATTTAACAATTATTTTATTGATACCATCAAGTCTCTTTGCTTTAGTAAGGTTGCCATCTCCACTGAGAATTCCCCAGTTACTATCATTTTGGTTGAAAGCTCTTCCCAAAACAAACATTATTCTTTATGGCAATGCAGGAGAAAGTTTTAGAAAACTTCCTTCACAGGAGCACTCAGGTATTTATTGTCATCTTGATCAAATCTCACAACTCATTCCAGACAGTCTGGTACTTCATACTCTGTATTTCACGGCTAATAGCTTCCAGTTAGTTGCATATTTATTGCCTTGATCTGTCAAAAAATTGCCATGTTATATTTCAGCTAATGTTGAAAGGACTGTTTTCTGATCTCAGATTATTTACATCTGTGTGATATATGGGCAAACTAGGCAACCTGCTAGATTCACAGTCTGCCAGGGTCTGTGAATTAGTCATGGCCTTGCTGCACTATTCTTTCTAAGCCAGAGACCTAGACAAGGAGGACCAAAGCATTGTCTATCAACAATATTTGTGGCCTTGTTTTTCGTGCTCCCCAAGCAAAGATCTCATCTCTCCAGTGTCTTCACTCCCTTCATTCTTCATTTTCAATGCCAGTTCTTAACTTGACCTATTCTCTTCTCAGAATGGACCAGGCCTCTCTTAAATCCTGAAATGCTGAAAGTACAAGCACCAGATCATTTTGGGTAGTTTGGCTCCTGAGTCCCACAGCTCAAATGGAGTCAAGCATTACAGGACAAAACCTGACCCTGGATCCTTGTAGTCTTAGTTTAGCTCCTGCAGACAAACAGTTCAGTCAAGAGCTCAGATTAAGTTCAAATCAGGCCAATCAAAACTACATTTTGCAATTAGCTTGATAGAATTTTGCTGCACATTTTGACCCAAACATTAGCCTAAAAATAATTTCTAAATTGACCAGAGCATCTAACGTAGAATCATTATAGATATTTCAAGAATTGATTTTGCATGAATAATTCAAGTAGAGTGTAGAGACAAGAATACCTTTCAAATATGTGGTATTTTTGAGATAGTATTCAAAACGAGCAGTCTTATTTACAGACTTTGGTGGAGTTTTTATCAGGACTTAGTGTGTGTCCTCATAAACGGAAGGATTAGGATCAAGCTTTATTTGTTATTACGGTTTGAACTTTTAGAGTTATGAAACCTAATTTACTAACTTTTAAGAAATGATATCCTCCTATACCATTCTATTCTCAAAGAATAAAATGACCAAAACCCAAAGCTAAAAAAGCATCACGTACAACACCTTAATAAACAATGTCTGACTTCATGAAGTAAACTGTGAAAACAGTACATATTAGCAAAGAAAATAGGCAAGAATAGGGTGGCTGAAGTTAAACAGCTCTCTTGCTATGTTTATTCAAAAATACATTTGACCTTCAGGAATATATATTTTCCCAAAACTATAGGTTTCTGTGTCTGTAACATTATTGCCTTTGGTGTTGTCACTGATTGCAGCAAAGATACTGTTGTGCCTGGCACTCTGGAAATCATTACTGTAGAGGAATTTGTACAATACCACCATGCAGACTCTGAGGCTAAAGAGAAAAGCTCTGTAAATATCTCCCCAGAGTGATTTCCTGTGACAGTTCTTTCAGGTGTATGTTGTTTGCATCAAGAGCAATGGGAAAGATTATGGACTATAAGTTCTGAGATGATGAAGTTGGATGAGCGTGGGATGGCATGTGTAGGAAAGAGATATAGACTGGTGCTCTGGAGATACTTTTACCTTACACTTCACAGTGAGCGGGAGTTTCATGTCAGGCCCTTGTTTAACAATGATACTTATGCTATGTGTTTGTGATTAGCTCCATAACCACAGCATTTCAGTGTTTCATTTAAGAAGAATGAACTGCAAGGGGATAAAGGCAAGAAGCAGTCTCTTCAGTTCGGAAATACTATATGCCATATCACCACTCATTGTCCTGGGAAGAGGGCATAGATATGCACCTCCTGGCAGCACATCTCTCCAGGACCCTGTGTGCTGAAGGCAAAATGCACTAGCTGAACCTGGTGTGTTGAGTTGAGGAACTGGAAGAAACAATGGTGCTTTCAAAGTGGAAATGTGATGGAGCAAAAGACAGGGCTACTCTATTTTCCCACAGTAAGGTAGGATTGAATTTCACACTCATGTTGAATACTACAAGTAACACCTCAACAAGAAGTGAGTCTTCATCAGAGGACCTGACTGACTGCTTTGTTACAGGTACAGCAGAGCATCTCAACTCGATGGGAGCAGATAGAAATGGGGCTACTTTTCAGTGGCACCTTAGAGGAAGAAGATAATTAGTAGCACTGTGCCTTGTCAGATATGCTAGCCATTCAGGCCAATACCTGAAAGACGGTGGTGCATCTTCAGGTGCCCCCTCCAAATTATTCATTGTTCTCAATAATTCACAAGTTTCCAGCTTAGATCTTGGAAAGGATGAGACATTAATCATAACATCAGGCTTTCATTTTGAAGTCACGTCTGGCTTTTTCGAAAGCCAAGGCCTTTATTTTGTCTTTTAGAGTATTCTGCTCTTTAGAGCATAATAGCTAAAATTCCTGAGAATGGCATTTGCCGAGATTTTTCTGTAATCTTTTAATGCTTTCCAATACCCAGAGTCCAATTAACATTATGCCTAATGGATATTGGATATCTGTAGTATTTTCCCCCCTCCCTCACCTACACTATAGATGCAGTACTTCCACAGAACCTCCTCTGGGATGCTTGCTTGAATGGCGTTTTTAATTGCACTGCCTGGTACTGGGAAAGCTGCAGTATGTCATTAAACAGATGAGTTGTGCTGCCTATGCCCATGTGAAGAGTATAACAACAATCAAACTGACTTTTAGCTGCAGGTTTTTTGCTACTTCTGATTCCTCTTTAAGCAAAATCCGCTGCTCATCCCCGACACTCCCTGTTCCTCCTAATAACTAATGGTTTCCCATGAAGTAGCATTGCAGACATGAAAGATCAGAAAAAACTACACCTATCACACGTACACCTTTTCTAAAAAGAATCTTAACTCAAACAAGGGCATCAGGAGACTATGCCACATGTATCTTGCTTTACCAAGGGCACATTTTATTCTGTTCTCTGCAACTAAATTCGTTTTCAAAGATTTGCTAAGCACTGATTGGAACTGATCTTTAAAGATCATCTAGACCAAATTCCTGTTCAGAGTGTGGTCAGTTACGACAGGTTGCTCAGGGCCGTATCTAGTAGGGTTTTGGATTATTTTGACAGTGGAGATACTACAGCCATTCTGGACACTCCCACAGTAAAATTTATGCTTGACTTTTTTTAATGCAGCTTCCTATGTTACAGCTTGTGCCCACTTCTTCTCACCGGGACTTCTTTACTTTGCCCATCAGGGATTTATATATATTTATAAGATTTCCCTGACTCTTCAGCTTGAGTCTGAAAAGTCCCACTTCTGTCAGATTTCCCTCATCAAAAATATCAGATGCTCCAAATCCTTAACCACCTTAGTGGCCCTTTGCTGGATTCATGGATTCACTCTAGTAAGACTATGTCTTTCTTGCTTTCCTTAAGAAGTTGTCAAGAGATTTTCATGCTTTTGAGTTGAGAATGGTAGATGTTTATATCAGTAAGGAAATTTAAGACTAAATGTTCCCAGATCAAATTCCTTCATCAAAAAGCGTCTTATTCCCATAAACACCTCAGAAGAGATGGTTCACATGGTTCCTCACAGCTGAATCTTTGGACCACATGTTGGTCTTCATCATCTTCTTATAATTTTATTGTCCTTATTTGAAAACTAATTTCCTTAACTTCTATATCTTTAAATATATACCCCAACATGGTACCATCATCCCAACAGGAATCTAAACAGAAACTTGTCCCAATTCCTCTGTTTGCCCCTTATGATCATTCTGACATCTCTAATCTTGGCAGTCACATTCTTTCTTCACTCCTTTTTAGTCCCTTTTCCCTTGGAGATTTCTCTTTGTCCCTTCTTCTCTCTCTCACCTTGTTAGCACAATGGCTATTTTCATTTAACCCATCTCCTTTGACCAAAGACTTTCTAACCCTGATTTATTAAACTGATGTCTTCCAATCTCAGATTCCATTCAACCACATACTTGTTACTAGAGCATTTTTTGTGTGTGTGAATTTTTCCAGAAAGCCCGGTTTCCTCTATAGGGAAAATATATATCATATATTCCATATCTAACACAGATGAGGTCAGTCTAAACCAACTTTTCTCTTCCAGTTCTGTCTCTAAGAGCAGATCAGTCAGCACTAGCTCTGCTCCCACACTGCTCTACTGTTTTGCAGCAGCAAAGCTTGTGGTAGCTACAGATTTCCTACTAGTATACATTTTTCTGTGATGAGAAAATGTTTTAGTGAAGATTCAGAGTCACTGTTTCTCCTTTCTTCTTTCTTTCTGACAGGAAATAAATTATAAATAAGTATTGTACACTCTTGGAATAATCCCACTATGTTATAATCCAACATTTCTGCCTAAGGAAAGTGGAATATCTACCCAAAGTCTGTGCTCTTCCCAGCATACCCACCCAGTGCAGCAGAAATGTGCTAATACACCTGCACAATAGAGCATAGAGGCCTTGCTCTCTCTGTGGGAAAGACACATAAAAATCTGGAGTATCACAAGGATCAGGCCTAAAGTCAACGGTGCTAATGCAAAATTATGAAATGGAGAGGGGGAGAAATTGAAAATGATAGCAAATACTACTTCATATGGCAGAGCTTGTCACATCTGGCAGATGGATGGGATTTTACAACACTGGATGAAGCTGAAATGGCAATTAACAATGAATATGGAGAGGCTAGTATTTATCTACAGCAGATCTTTGGAGACTATATTAATATGGCTGAGATTTTTGAACAAATGTAGTGTTCTTGAGAAATCTTTTTTTTTTTTTTTTTTAAATGGCATTTATCTGTTTGGAATAACAATGGAAGATTATGTGGAGGAAATGAATGATCAAAGTTCTGGCTTTTTTTTTTTTTTTTTTTTTGAGACTTCTCCATTCCAGTAGATCCCTAAACTTATGCTACGCTATCATCTACGATGAAAATGTGAATAGGATGGAATAGAAAGGAGTCTGAAACATACAGAACTTCAAATGTTGTTTCCTAACTAAAGCAACACACTTCATCAAAGCACAGCGTCATGAAACAGTTTTATGCACTTCTTTTCTAGGTAACATGCTCAAAGTTCACGCAGTCTTAAGAAAAAAAAACATGCCTGGAAATATTTATAATCTCATCTGATATCTTTCTGGTTGTCTGATGTTTTCCAGTCCACTCATATTAAGTTTTATTAAAAAAACATCACTCCTTCTGTGTGGCTCCCTCCATTAGTTTATCCAACCTATTCTATTAATTGAGCAAATTGTCTGGTCCTGAGATTAAAATGCAATAAAGTAGAACAAAATACATACAATACAATAAAGTACAATAAAAATAAAATTCTGTATCAGAATTCTATATTCTGATATAGGTGGGATAGAAATACAATTTGCTGACAATCCAGAGCCAGCGCTCTGCCTCTTAGAAGAGGGAATACATTACAAAAATCTCTGATTTCCTTCTTGGTTAGAGAATTCAGTTTTCCATCTGAAACCCAGCATTTAAGTGCTTTTGGAATTTTGGAAGGTTTGGACTTTTTTTTGTTTCTACAAGACGCAACATGACATACTGAGAGGTCAAGTCCATGACAAATGGACATGATGTCAAGTAACAGACTGTTGCCACGAAAAAAGGAGAGAGACTTTTCTAGTTTAACATTAGCAAAAACAGATAAAAGGTGATTTTGTATTTATTTCATCACTTGAATTTTTTATAATCATTTCTAATTCTGTTTTTTTATTCTGGTTTATCTTTTTTTTTTTTTTAATTGTGTGTTTCCAACATAATTAGAACACAACACATTCAGAAGTGCAGTAAAACAATGATAAAAAGGATAGTTTTGTAAAAACCCTGTCTTACATGCCTATCTCCACCTGTCAGCGAAGAAACCAATTGGATGCAGCTGAAAATTGTGTTGGCATCAGGAGACAAAAAAAACCACAGTGTCTTTCAGTGAGCCTGCTGATTCTCAGGCATGCAATAGGTACTAGGGAGCAAGTTCAAAACTCTTGGAGTTCATCCTGCTAGCAAAGGAAGGTGTTTATTGCTAGCAATAGGGATTAAAGATTGCTCGCATGAGTATTATGCTAAGGCAGACACAATGCAGGATTTGTCTGCACTGTTCTCTGCTGATCCAACTGCTAGTGATTTTAGTGGTTGCTATAAAAATCACATTAAAACCGTCTCACTTTTGCATGTCTGATTCAGTTTGTTTTTTTCCACTAGGTTGTATAGAGCTTCCAACATTTTCCTTTCCTTTCATATCTCATTAGTCTCGATTAATGCTAAGTGCTCACTCTAACACACTGGGTCAGTGATCTAATGCTGGAAGCTTGATTTCCAGAAACTGACCTACCAATTTTACCAATTTAATAACAACTGTGGTCTGTTAAATTTAGGAAAACATTATCCACCAAATTGATACAAAACCCAAGTGTTTTATTTGAGTAAAGTCTTTGTCCAGTTGCACTGCAGACCACACTTATCCTGACCTCTCAGTATAACTTTTTTTGTGCGGAAGATTTCAGAATATATTTTGAGTCCATACTGGAATGAAAATCAATTTTGGAACATATTTATAAAAATAGAATGTGTCAAAATACCCTTCTGGGCCAAGGCTTTAGATTTTCAGCTGTACACACCTACTTATTAGTCAATGTAACTGCAGAATGAAAGCCTCTGTACTTGAATTAGAATAATTTTTCATCACAGGTTCCTCTGAAAGAAACAAGGCCAGGTCTCAAGTGCCTTTAGCACATTACAATGGCAAATCTATAGACTAAAACAGATAATTATTCATTCTGTATCATCTTTTTCACCTTTCCAATGAAAATGCCATTGGAAATAGTAGTACCTCTCTGTGGAAGTTTCTGTATCCCTTAAAATTTCCTGTTCATCTTTGGCTAACCTTTTGTAAAATGTGAGCTGCTTCTGCTTTCCATTGCTTTCTTTGGAGTATCTCTATGGGTGATATGGAGGAAAACTTGTCATAGTTGGTGGATGCGAAGAGAGTAAGAGTCTCTGTCATCCTCACCACCAAAGTGTGGGCAGTATGGTGTCCCTTGGACCTTGGTAAGAAAACAGTATCACATTTGACTAATTCCTAATTTAAAAAAAAAAAAGCTCTGTGCCAAAGGCTACACGAACCATTTTATTTTGGCTTCAGACTTTTTTTTTTTGCTCATTTTCTTAGAATTTGACTCTAAAGCTGCTTAACTTCAAGAAGGATTGTATTGGTAAGCCTCTGACTCGGTTTAACTCAATTGGTTTAAAATCACACCTTGAGTTAAATGGGTGCAGCTGTCTTGTGTAGACAAGCCCTTAGAGGCAGTTTGTCAGGCATACTGCCACTAATCCACCTACCAAGGTAATCTATCTTGCCCCAAGGGGATCAACAGATTACTCTCTGTTAATATTCAGATCTGTCAGAGTGGAGATACCACAACACTGCCCTCACTTAAATAATTATCTAGTCTCCAGGTACATTATGTAGTCTAAGTGATTGCAAAGTAGCTTTTTGGCTCATTATATTGTAAACCGGGCCCTGAAGAAAGCAAACATCCATTTGGTTGTGTTTAACGCATCCATACAGTTACTGACCTTAGAGCAGAAGTTTTCCTGTGTGGGTCCAGGTGACTGCTAATATCTTTTACAAAAGGTTTCTGGCCTTTGGACGAGACTCATTTTGTATATATACACCATACTATAGGGACCACAGCTGTCCTAGAGAGTGACCCAGGAGCCCAGGAGAACACCAGCCAGACTTGGTGATGGGGCTCCCAGAAAAGCCCTCACTCAGCCCTACATCATTGTGCAAGTCGATTCCAGCACATACACTTTGTCTTCAAAGTGCTTAACATTTCAGAAGCGAGCTTGTAGCAATTAGTGCTTGTTGTGTGATGGAGACTGCTGTGTTGACTGAGCCAATTAAGAGATCAATTAGTGCAGTGCAGAGTGCTTAGAGAGGTAGTCTTGGGTGACATCGGTCAGGTATTCAGTCCATACTCTGTACTGAACTGTGATCACTAAAGTGCATTTAATGACTTTGTATTTGAAGGAGTACCAAAACACTTATACCTACTGTCTGATTTCGAAAGTAGATCAGTTTTGTGCTACTGTAGTCCATAAAATATTGTTTTACATAGGTGTAGTACTAAGTAGGGATTTCCACGAATTGAAACTCTACAAGCCAGTGCCAAAGCCAGTGTTTCTTCTTCTTGTGTCTGAAATTTTAAAAAATCAAAGATCACATGATCTAAAGGTTCACTCTGTGAAGTCTGTAGCAGGCTAAAACATATCACTATTTTTTTTACAACAGAGTAAAATGAATTCATGACTTCATAATTTCAAGTTGCAGTGGATTTTATGGTCTTAATTAGATAATTCTCCTTATTCAGCACTGATTAGAAGTTTGCAGATGAAAATACCAACTGGATGCAGGTCCATCAGCCCTGTTTGGTTTCCCATCCAGGCAGCTGGGGAACCTGGGCTCCTGAGCTCTGTGACTCCAGGGCTGACTCACCAAAGCAGAGTTTTCAGGCATGTCACACAGCACTGCTAGGAACTCAGTGTTTGTGGAAGTGGAGGCCAGCAGAGGTGAAACTAATAAGAAAGTCTCAGGAAATGATATATTTCAGAAACACCATGCATGTTTCCTTTTAGAAACAGTGTTTGGGGATTTCTGGGTCATGAGAAGGTCTTGAAGAATTGATGTAGGTCCTGACCAAACAAAACCACATAAATAAAGAAAAAAAGAAGAAAAAGTATCATTAACCCTAAATCCGGCATTTTAGCTAGTTCTAGTCTTGTTCTGCTTTGAAATATATTTATATGGCTACAGAATCTTGAAAAAACAAGAACCAAAGGGTCTATAGTCAAGATAACTGACTTCATTTCACATATCATGATGCCAAACACAATCAAGTAGACTATTAAAATAGGAAATTAAAAAAAAAAAAAAAAACAATTATTTTCACATATTAATCCTCCATAATGTCAGGAAAGCTTACATGAAGATTTTAACGGATTAATGATTTCTCAACATTCTTTCTTGATGCTGCATTAACTGCACCAACCTTGCTGTATTCACAGAAAAGCACCCTCCTTTTGCTTTCCTGGAACTACTTTTCTGGGCGCATCTTCTGGGAAAAGGGAACATGAAAGAGAACACGCAGGCACACTTTATCCCAGAACCTTCTTCAGCATATGTTTTTAAGCAGTTAAATAACACCAGAAACAAAGAATCAAAGAACCAAGGTTTAGACAACAGCATAACACACCCTGTGTCTTACTACTACTACTATTACTACTACTACTACTACTACTACTACTACTAAAGTGGAAAAGCAATATATACTTAGATATTAATAGTAATGAGTATAAGTGATTAATGAGGGTGTCACAATAACCCAGGATTTTCTCTTTGTCCCTAAATAAGGAAAACAAAATGAGATTTCTGGAGATTCTACAATGTTTAGATCCAAGGCTTTTATAGACCGCAGTGACAGATCTGTTCTAACTGAAGATAACTGAGGAAAAAATAGACTTTCTTAGTGAGGTTTCAGAGTCTTGTGTATAATGCTATATATTCAATACCTTCTCCAGGCATTGATGGCCGTATTTATAGGATGGGAATACAGGTCCAATCCATATGGCTCAGGCTCCCAGTTTGTTACCACTACTTGTTCAGCACATGATTTTGAAAAATTCTTTGTCTAGGAGCCACATAACCATATGTAAACATCTACGTTGAGTCTTTTCTCCCTTGACACCTTTTATAGGCACCGAAGAATATACTCATACCACTAAAATATGCAATACAAGTTCAAAGTTCAAGCTATCTCAAAGGCAAACTATTTATAGGGGAGTTAGCCTTAAGCTCCATGGACAGCAAACAGCCTGGCTCACCTGGCCACAGCAGAGAGGCTGGTCCCAGACTCTTCTGTTTGGCAATATAGGCAGAGCTAGAGGGAGCTACGAGAAGAAGCCCTTCTGGCATGTGTTTCCATTCACCCCAAAGTAGCTGTTTACAGCAGGTTGGATGAATCATGCTCCTTGTATCTTGGTTTCTATAAAATGGGGAATGGTATAAAATAATACAGAACCATGCTCACAAAGAACCATAAGTACTCTGGATGAGACTTGCACTACCTGAAGAGAAGGAAATCAGCAAAAACCAAAAGTTTAAGGCTGCAAAAAAAAAAAAAAAAAAAAAGAAAGAAAGAAAGAAAGAAAGAAAGACCAACACATTAGCTAGCACCAGCACCAGGAAGTAATTTCTTAGCTAATATTTAAGAGGTAAATTTGCATAACTCCATTTTGTGAATCACTGGATTCTAGGAGTGAGTTGGAGCAGGCAGCGTGGTGGGGCAAGGCTATAAAGATCAGACCAAGGTTAAGATGAACAGACTGAGGATCTAGACCTTATGATGTGGGAACAAGCTCCCAGGAGATGGAATAGCATTTCTTTTGCAGTAATACCAAGACTTCTCCTCTGTAATAGACATTTCTGTGCAGTGCTGTAGGGAACATGTTCATTGTATATCACAGTCTCGTTCAGTAAAAAAATTATGTCCACAGCCTTTCATACTACATGATTTTTAAGATCACAAACTCTGGCTTTGAAACACATGTTTGGCTTACCATGAAAGTGAACTGTAGAAAAAACAAAGCAACCATTCCATGACACACAGTCACTGGCTTTTTTTTCCCCTCAAGAATCAAGGAACAGCCAGGCGTGGTTTCAGAAGGCATTTCTTATTGAATCCGGCCAAAAGATGTTGTAATATTTACCCTGGTACACGATTGTTGGCCTAAAAACTATTGTGTAAGGAGTCAGAATGGGAATACAGATTCAAATATAACACCAAATAAATAAAGTTTTATTAATGCATGGTTTGGTGAGAAGAACATTGGCTGGGGACTCAAAAGGCCAATGTCTTTGTGGTCCTTTCAGGGGACATCAAAGCATACTCACGGTCCCAACCCATTTGCTGCCGGCGATGTTTCCACCCCAGCGCATGGGTGCTGGGATGGAGCCAGGCTGAGCTCCAGGCAGCGTTCCCAGGGACACCCGCTGCCCGGGTGGGCGGGAGAACTGACTGCCACCCGAGTGCCCCCCATCCCAGGTAACAGGGGCATGGAATAGTGCAATGAAAGGGCTGGTGGCCAGACTCTCCTCAGGGCTGTGTGCCATGTAGCTGGAGAGAGAGCAGTGTGGCACTCCCAGGGGTGTCCTGTATCCCCACAAGTTAGTTACTCAGCCAAGCAGCCGGGTCCTGCTTGGGACAGCCCAGTCACGAGGCATCGTGGTAACAGGGTCTGTGTCTGTCTGCACAGATGTAATGATAAGCATAAACTCTTCAGGCCTGTGACCAATAGATGGCAGGCAAATCTTAGTCCTGTCATGCAAAGCAGCAAACGATGTCCCGCAGACTGCTTGCTGCAGGAGCTGGCAAGACTGTGCCTGGTGACCCCAGGGCTGGCCCGAGGCACTTGGCGGTTGCTGAGTTATTTCAGCCCGACCTCAGCAGTCAGCGAGTCTCTCTCTCAGGCTCTGGCTGGCTTAGATCGACCTGTCTGACATACCTGCTTGTAACAGCATTTACTCTGAATAATACCTGCGCTTGACTTGCTGTTCTCCTGTCGTGCTTTCCAGCTTGCTCTGTTCTATCTGTGTTGCAGTGTAATTGGGGTCTAAATGGAGTGACAGAGAGAGATGAGATTGGTGTGATTCCCACCCTGTCTTTTCATACTGACTGTCTTGATAATGGCATTTTTTTTGGCCGCCCAAACATTACAGTCATGTGGCAATTTTTCACGGCAGTGACTTTTAAGACCCAGACCACCCCAAAACAAATAAACAAACAAAAATACTGTGAAAAAAATTCTCATTTTAATAACTCCCCACTCTCAACTTTTAAACAGAATTCATATCTCTTAATGCACTCAATAATTGTTGATTGTTCCTCAATCCCTGTTTCAGAGATCATGGAATCACAGAATTATTAAGGTTGCAAAAGACCTCTACCTACCATCAATACTGCCTATTAAACCATGTCTCTAAGCATCACATATACATGTTTGTTGAACACATCCAAGGACAGTGACTCCACTATCTCCCGTTCCACCACCTCACCACTCTCTCTGAGAAGAAATTTTTCCAAATATCCAACCTGAACTTCCTCTGGCAAAACTTAAGGCCGTTTGCTCTTGCCTGTGAATGTAGCATACAGACAGGACTGAGCAAGTGTACTGACCACAACATTAGTGCACCTTTAGGCAGGAAGAAACAAAGATTGAAGTGGAAATCAGAGAAATAGCCACAGGTTTTTCCAGACAATTAAAGCACAAGGGAAAGTTTGTTTTCTAAGTAAAGCTTTCCCATACATTAAGAAATTTTAGCTTTTTAATGTGCTTTCTTAAGAGTAGTCTGCTGTTGTACCCAACAAAAAACTGAATTAAATGTTCTTCTGAGAATGTGGCACGCCAAGTCCTTATTTCAACTTCATTCTGTTTCGTCTGAAATTTGTTTAAATCCAGACTGCCTTTTCCTCAGCATGCTATGTAGCCCACAGAGCACTGTGCATGCTTATGTATTTCTGGGGATAATATGCAAATGTGTACATACAACACATATACTGGGATTTGGGAGCATTGGCATGTGTTGGTGTGTGAGATGTCTGGGAAGCTGAGAGTTTTCTATAGTCACTGACATGATATGTGTTTTTTAAGAACAGCATCATTTGAGGGCTCCACAGAGAAAGTCAGAATTATCATCACTCATCTACTGCAGAGAGGGAGCATGGAAAAATAAACTAACATCTCGGGGGTCACCCAGCGAGCGTGCAAATGCAGAGAGATGGAATCATAGAATCATAGAATCATAGAATCACAATGTTGGAAATGACCTGCAAGATCATAATCCAACCGTCCTCCCATTACCATTGCTACCACAAGCACTAAGCCATATCTTGTAGCTCCTCATCTAGACACCACTTGAACTCTGCCAGGGACGGCGACTCCACCACCTCCCTGGGCAGCCATTCCAGTGCCTGTGCCTGACCACTCTCTGAGAGAAAAAGTTCTTCCTTATGTCTAATCTAAACCTTCTCTGGTACAACTTGTGGCCATTTCCTCAGGTCCTGTTTGTTGCCTGGGAGAAGAGGCCAAACCCCTCCTCATCACAGCCTCCCTTCAGGAAGTTGTAGAGTGCAATGAGGTCTCTGAGCCTCCTGTTCTCCAGACTAGACAATCCCAGCTCCCTCAACTGCTCCTCACAAGGTCTGTGTTCCAGACCCCTCACCGGTTTCATTGCCCTTCTCTGGACACGTTCCAGGGCCTTAATGTCTTTCTTGTAGTGAGGGGCCAAAAACTGAACACAGTATGAGGTGTGGTCTCACCAGTGCTGACTACAGGGGGATGATTACCTCCCTGTTACTGCTGGCCACACTATTTCTAATGCAGGCCAGGATGCCATGGCCCTCTCGGCCACCTGAGTACACTGTCAGCTCACATTCAACCAACACCCCCAGTCCCTTTCCTCTTCATAGTCATCCAGCTGGACTTAAATCCATTAACCACTACCCGTTGGGCATGGACCTCTAGCCAGTTCCTTACCCAATGAAAGGTATACCTGTCCAGGCCACGAGCAGCCAGTTTTCTCAGTGAGAGACTGTGTCAAAGACTTTGCTGAAGACTAGGTAGACTACATCAACAACCTTTCCTTTGTCTACCAGTCTGGTCGCCCAGTCGCAGAAGGAGATGAGGTTGGTCAAGCACAACCTGCCTTTCATGAACCCGTGCTGGCTGGGCCTGATCCCCAGGACACCACGCACATGCTGTGTGATCTCACTCAAGATTATTTGCTCCATAATTTTCCTTAGTATACTGAGGTCAGGCTGACAGGCCTGTAGTTCCCCGGATCCTGCTTACAGTCTTTCTTGTAGATGGGAGTCAAGTCAGCAAGCCTCCAACCCTCTGGGACCTCTCCAGATAACCAGGAGTGCTGGTAGATGGCCGAGAGCAGCTCAGCAATCAGCCCCACCAGCTCCCTCAGCACCCTTGCGCGGAGCCCATCTGGTCCCATGGACTTGTAACAGTCCAGATGGAGGAGGAGCTCTCTAACTGTCTCCACCTGAATCACTGGGGGTATATTCTGCATAACATCCCAGACTTCCAGACCAGGGCGTAAAGTGCCCTGAGGATAACTGATCTGCCTATTAAAGGCATATTAAAGATGCTGTTGAGGACCTCAGCCTTCTTATCCTCAGTGATAACATTCCCCACTGCATCAAGTAAAGGATGGAAATTCTCCTTGGTTCTTCTCTTACTGTTGATATATTTGTAAAAGGATTTCTTATTCTATTTTACTGCAATGACCAATCTGAGTTCAAGTTGGGCTTTTGCATTCCTAACTTCCTCTCCATGCCTATACCTTAGAAACTTCTTTGTTATCTCCCCAAGTAGCCTGTCCCTTCTTCCTGAGGACATAGACTCTCTTTTTCTTCTGGAGTCTCAACAGTAGTTCCCGGTTCTTCCACACCAGTCTTCCTCCCCTTCAGCTTGCCTTACAGCATTCAGGAACAGCCTGTTCTTGTGCCTTTAAGATTTCCATCTTGAGGAGCATCCAGACTTCCTGGACCCCTTTATCCTTAAGGAGTGACTCCTAAGGGACCCCTGCAACAAGCGTCCTGAAAAAGTCAAAATTCATCCTCTGGAAGTTCAAGATAGCAGTTTTGCCAGTTACTCTTCTGACATCTCCAAGAATAGAGAATTCTACAATTTCATGTTTGCTCTACCTAAAACAGTGGCTGAGGGATAATCTCCGTTTTAGGTACACACCTCTCCTCGCCGCCGCTTGGGAAACTAACATCACCTAGTCTTATGTAATCCGAAACATGTTTCATCAGGCAGGTGAACACAGTGCTGAGAGTTCAGCAACAGTTTACCTTTTGAGGAGGAGGAACCATTCGTTATGTCTTGAAGTCCCAGATAGGCCCTGCTGAAAGATGTCTCCAATTATGCCTAAGCATTACTCCAAGATGAGCCAAAAGGTTTGAAGGTATGGATGAGGCTGTGACAAGCCAAACATTTATCTTAGCCCCAAGAGGCAAAAACATCATCGGATTTTTGGAATGGAGCATGCAGCAGAACATGGGAAGTGTACAGTGTGCCATGCATGCGGGTGTGCACAAGCACACATAAGTGCAGGCAGGTAAGGTCATGGTGACCGCCAGGAAGCAGTGCCAGACGCTTTTCAGTACTTTGGCTCTGTCCCGACTTCTTTCTCATTCACGGGCACGGAGCCGAGACAGAGCCAGGTTTTCAGCTGCAGCCAGACTTTATGCTTCATTACTTTGCCCACCTCTGCACAGGATATAGCATTTTTAACATTAACAGTTAGCATTATAAGCTCTCATAAATTATCCTGGGCCTCTGCTGCTGAAAATATGTTCCAGTGCATGGCCCATCCGTCTCTCTGCCTGTGAGGTATGTGGGATGCCGGCTTCGTGAACCATGGCTGTTTCCCCACTGCAGCCTCCATTTGGTCACTGTTCAGAGCCTTTGAACTGGGTCCGGTGAATGTTTACCTCATGCTAATGCAGATTTCCCATGTGATGCACTGGGATAACGTGAAACCTGCTCAACATGAGTGGCTCATTTTGTGCTCCAAATGGAAATCTGGACGATGGGAGCAAGCGCTTCTCTGGCCAAAGAAAGAGCATGCTCAGCTGAAGAAGAGCCATCCCTGGGCATGCCAAAGGGTAATAAACACGTTCTTTTTTAGAAGGAGAAAGGGAAGGGCAAGGAGCAGGTCTAGGGTGTGCAAGTAGTTTAAAGTCACTGCCGAGCTAACACCCACGCAGATGAGTGCTGGAGCACGCCAAAGGCTACCCTTCATTTTACGTTCAATTAATGTGCAAGTTGCTACACATCCCTGCAGGACCAGATTCCCTACTTCAGTCACAGCCACCAATGAATGATGACACATGAAGTGCTGCACTTCAGAAGCATCCTCAGGAGATTTTATGACTCAGTGCACACAACTTTGAGTTAAAGTTGCTTTCTTCCTCTTATCCTTTCTCTTCAGGACCAGAAGCATCACTACTTTTCTCTTCAGTCATTGAGGCTCAATCTCACACAGGTGCTGCCCTGCCCTAGGATTTTACCAGGCACAGGAAGGCCAATGAAGTCAAACACCAAGTCAGTGAACACTGGAGAAACTGTCATTCTCTTCAGTTATAGTAGAGCCAGAGCACTTTTGGCTACTTCTGAGCTTTAGCTTGATCAAGGGAAGTTTGCAGTAGGAAGAGGAAACTAAGTGTCTTTGAAGGACTGATTGTCCCCTAGAAGCTTACAAAAGGAGCGGAAGACATACTGTGTGATATTGTCTCAGGCTTCGAGGTGAACTGATCCTCAGGCCCATTCTGCTGAAGGAATTTCCTGCTTAATAATATGGAAGGACACATAAGGGCTGCAGAGATGGTGTGAAGATACATGATTGCTTGCTGAGAGCTTTCAAGTTAGTTGTGGGAAGGATCGTATAAAGCCTGCCATTTGGAGGAACAGGAAATGGTTTGATGGGCTGATGGTTGTACTAGATTATATTAGTGATCTTTTCCAAACTTAATGATTCTATGATTTGTTGGTTCTATGAAAAGTATGAGCAGAGTGTGTGAATGAGAAGAAACTCTGGGTGGAGTTATCTCACAGTGGGACGCACAGAGTATACTGGAAAAAAAAAAGCCCAGGGATGCAAGAAAAGGTGCATGAGTAACCAGCTTAAAAGGGTGTGGAGGATAATCAGAATCTCTCCTGTGTAGCCCTGCCTGCCATTTACAAGTAAGAAAAGCTGTCAAGGAATCAATGGACTATTTCCTACCTGAGCTCCAGTGAGAATAGCTTGTCTCTTCACAGTGAGAAGAAAAATATACCCTGAACTTCTACCTCTCACACTGCTACTTCTCCCAGGTTGTTTTCTCTTTTGGTCCTCAAGACTCTAGCACTCAAGCACTTTGCATCAAGACTTTAATTAAAAACTAGAGACAAACAGCCTCCACATCAGTTACAGACATTTGACATTCACAGCAGACTTTGGTTTTCATCATATGACGTGCTTTTTTAACCAGCTCAGCTAACGTTTTAATTTTAAAATGTAGTTAACACTTCGAAGAGTGCTGCTCCTTTTCAAATGCTGGAATGCATACATAACCTCAGGGGGTTGTGTTTGTATTTATTTTGACCAGCACTGCACAAAAAACCTTTGGCACATAAATTGCTTCTTTTTCCCTGGGGAACAGAACAGAGGGAGAAAAATGCCAGCAAGTCATACACCGGAGGGTCAAGGGCATCCCAGGAAAGCTAGCAGAAGAAATAGGGAATCAGGGAGTGATGATGGTAGAGAGTAATAAGTGAGAGGAGCTGGGATCCCAGAATATGACAAACAAAGCTTTTGGAAAGGAGAATCAGTTTGCATGTGATTGCTAGGGATGGGCTCAGAGGACAGATCCTGTGTTTTTTCACCCCTTTGAGGCTGCTAGCTGTATTTTTGGCACTGGCCACTTGCTCAGTAGAGATCCCAACTTTGCATGCTTAACACTTTGTTTGGCAGCCACTACCTCAAGTGCATGCTGAGGGAATGTGCTGAATATCTGGATTTCTTGTTCCTTTTGAAAGCAGCAATATACAGCAGCTATAACTAGTGCCCTGGCCATCTCTGTGAGAGTTAACTACCTCAGAAATGGGGGGAAAATAACCTCCTCCACATGGAATATGCTGCCTTGAAGAGACAAAAGACTTCATTAAAACCAGACTCACCAGAGCTTTCTTTAAAAATTTTATAGCTGTTCAAATGTAAAACATATTTAACAATGGCTCTTTTGCAATGTTATAAGCTTATTTATTAGACTATGTGTGTTCATAAATCATCCTTTTATCCTCCTTTTTATTTTTCCAAATTAACACATTTTCGGTAAAAAAGATTACAAGAGAGATGATGAAGTGCTAGATTCTATCTCCTGTATCTTTTGTGCTCCTAAAGAAAAATAATTAAAAAAAAAAAAATGGGGCAAACACCATGAAGCTTTGCTGATGGTAGTGATCAGAAAGGGTAATAAGGCTGGCTTGTCTGTGCTCACACTCCTTTCCTCCTTCTTTTTTGGCCAATATTCCAACAAATAATCTATGTTATTATGTATGCATACAGTGTACTCAGGATGTGGTTCTCCTTCTTGAGCTTCTCCCTCTGTGCAGTTACTTGTGAAAGTCTAGATGCAGCAGGCAATGATGTCAGATAATATCTGTCAGGACTGACAGACATTTTCCATGACAAAACTCAAGATTTCTGTTGATTATAACTTAGTCACATGCTAGAAACAAGTGCTCTATACTTCATGGTTTTCCAGTAGCAAACGCTGAGAACAGTATCTTTAATCATTCTTTCAGCCATACAGTCCAAATGGTATGCTGCTAATAAGAGAGGAAATCCAGTCCTGAGAGAAAACTCATTGCATGTCTTTTGTGACCACTGGCAGAGAGATAAGTGCAACCTAATCTGTGACTGGTGGCTGAACATGTCTGAGAACCAATTAAAGAATTTGGTAGTCTCCATGCCAAAAATCCTCCTTCCAGCTCAAAGCAGTGATGGGAGGTATCCAAGCTGGGAAGTATCTTGATGCAAGTCTCAGTGGGAGTGGCATCCTACTGTGGAGCAAGGCCAGCAGTTTCCTCCACAGTGTGGCTGGGGTCTCCATTGGATTGGCATATGCTGCTATTTGGAGAGGGTTTTCACTCCCACCAAGAGTACGAGGAAGACTGGCTTCCTAACCTGGTGCTCCAAAAAGGTGCCCGAGTTAGATCAGTTGGCTCTACACCATCAGGACCTTAAATCTAGGAAGTAAGGAAGGTGCAGCTTTTCAGTCTTTCCATCCCAATGTTCTGCTGACAGCAAGGAGTCAAGCAAGTTTGGAAGAAATCTCAACCTTCCACCTCCTGCTCAAGCAGGGACATCTAGAGGATAACTTTTGCCACAGCTTAACTCAGCACAACTTTTTGTGACACCCAAAATTACATTCGCTAACATTCACATTTTTAAAGGACCTTTCTGGTTACTGGCATGGTGCCCAAACATGAGAACTTTGATGAGACCCACTCAACTAGTGGGAGCAAGTGTACTGCTGGGAAACGGTGGTGGTCCCTCCTAAAACTGCAAGTCCTAACGTGTGCCTGAAGCCTAAGGAAGTAAAGGTTGGGGGCAGTTTGGGTTGTAGTGATCATGAGATGGTGGAGTTCAAGATCCTGAGTGGAAGAAGCAAAGCAATAAGTAGGATTGCTACCCTGGACTTTAGGAGAGCCAACTTCGATCTCTTCCGGGACCTACTTGGAGCTGTCCCATGGGCTCGGGTGTTAGAAGGTAAAGGGGCCTCTGAGAGCTGGTCAGCATTTAAACAGCTCTTCTTCCAAGCTCAGGATCGGTGCGTCCCTGTGAGCAAGAAATCGGGAAAAGGTGGCAGGAGACCTTTGTGGATGAGCAAGGAGTTCATGCGCAAGCTCAAAGGAAAGAAGAAGGTCCATGAAATGTGGAAAAAGGGTCTGACCACTTGGGAAGAATATAGGAATGTAGTCAGGGCCTGCAGGGATGCAACGAGGAAGGCTAAAGCCCGTCTGGAATTGAATCTGGCTAAAGTGATAAAGGATAATAAAAAAGGCTTCTTCAAGTATGTTAATAGCAAAAGGAAAACTAGAGAGAATGTGGGCCCCTTACTAAGTGAGGGGGGGGTCCTCGTAACGGGGGATGCTGAGAAGGCAGAGATACTGAATGCCTTCTTTACTTCTGTCTTCAGTGACAAGGCTCTCCCGCAGGAATCCCACACCCTGGAGGTTAGGGAGAGGGTCTGGGGAATGGGAGACTTCCCTTTAGTCAGGAAAGAGGACGTGCGTGAGCGCCTAGGCAGTACTAAGGTCCACAAGTCCATGGGACCTGATGGGGTGCATCCACGTGTGCTGAGGGAGCTGGCGGAGGTCATTGCCGAACCGCTCTCCATCATTTTTGAGAGGTCTTGGACAACAGGGGAGGTCCCTGAAGACTGGAGGATAGCCAATGTCACTCCGGTCTTCAAAAAGGGCAAGAAGGAAGATCCAGGTAATTATAGGCCTGTCAGCCTCACCTCTGTCCCTGGAAAGGTGATGGAACAGCTTGTGCTGGATACCATCTCCAGACAACTGGGAGAAAAGGAGGTTATCAGGAGTAGTCAGCATGGGTTCACCAAGGGGAGGTCGTGCTCGACCAACTTGGTGGCCTTCTATGATGCTGTCACATGCTGGGTGGATGGGGGAAAAGCGGTAGATGTAATCTACCTTGATTTTAGAAAGGCATTTGATACTGTCTCCCACGACATCCTTATAACAAAGCTGAGGAAGTGTGGGATAGACGAGTGGACAGTGAGGTGGGTTGAGAACTGGCTGACTGGCAGAGCGCAGAGGGTCGTCGTTGGTGGTGCAGAGTCTGGCTGGAGACCTGTGACCAGTGGTGTCCCCCAGGGGTCTGTGCTGGGTCCGGTCTTGTTCAACATCTTCATCAATGACCTTGATGAGGGGATAGTGGCCACCCTCAGCAAGTTTGCTGATGATACGAAGTTGGGAGGATTGGCTGACACGCCTGAAGGCTGTGCTGCCATTCAGCGAGACCTGGACAGGCTGGAAAGCTGGGCAGTAAGAAACCGGATGAGGTTCAACAAAAGCAAGTGTAGGGTCTTACACCTAGGGAGGAATAATTGCATGCAGCAATACAGGCTGGGGGATGAGCTGCTGGAGAGGAGCTCTGCAGAGAGGGACCTGGGCGTCCTGGTGGACGACAGGTTGGCCATGAGCCAGCAGTGTGCCCTCGTGGCCAAAAAGGCCAATGGCATTCTGGGGTGCATGAAGAAGAGCGTGTCCAGCAGGTCGAGGGAGGTGATCCTCCCCCTCTACTCTGCCCTGGTAAGGCCTCATCTGGAGTACTGTGTCCAGTTCTGGGCTCCCCAGTACAAAAAAGACAGGGATCTCTTGGAAAGAGTCCAGCGGAGGGCCACAAAGATGGTGAAGGGCTTGGAGCATCTCCCCTATGAAGAAAGGCTAAGTGAACTGGGTCTGTTTAGCCTTGAGAAAAGAAGAATGAGAGGGGACCTGATCCAGGTTTATAAATATCTGAGGTGTGGCAGCCATAGTGGTGAGGCCAGTCTCTTTTCAGTGGTACGTGGAGACAGGACGAGGGGAAACGGACATAAGCTGCAGCATAGGAAGTTTCGCACAAATGTGCGTAAGAACTTCTTCACGGTGAGGGTGACGGAGCACTGGAACAGGCTGCCCAGGGAGGTTGTGGAGTCTCCTTCTCTGGAGATATTCAAGTCTCGCCTGGACACCTACCTGTGCGACCTGGTCTAGGGAACCTGCTTTGGCAGGGGGGTTGGTCTCGATGATCTCTAGAGGTCCCTTCCAACCCCTACAATTCTGTGATTCTGTGATTCTGTGATTTTAACTGTTTTAGTGGGATAATTTCAGTACAGACTATATGACCTGTAAAATTCTGACAGCAAACAAACATTTTTAATGCAGCCATACTGGCAGTTTTGTCGCTCAGTGGAGCGATTTGATGATTGATATCTCTGTCCACTGATTCACATTCCTTTCTTTCTTAAATAATCAAGGCTAGAACAAAATCCACCAAACTCCCCAGCCCAATTAGAGCCATGTTCATACAATTTACATTTTTGAAATGCACATCCTTAGCTCAGAGGATGGGGCTGCAGCATCCTCCAATTATACAGAGCAATTAAAGAAGATCATCAAGACATTCTGAGGTCTCATTAGGGAAAGTGTTGGTTGTTACAGGCATCTTCACAGATTACAGCAGTGTCTGGGGCCTGTGCCAGCCCCCCCAGCACACATGCTCTTTTGGAGGAGTTAGACCATGACTCACTTCTACTGAAAAAATGGTCAGTGCTTTCACAGAATCATCTTAGATTGGCTTCTTTTGAATAAAAATAATAATTTGTTCACACCATCAAATACCTTAAGATAGGAAAGAAACCACTGAATTAATCTGTGTTTTCAGGTTTTAAAATCAAGCATCCTCTGGTAGGCAAAGACAATATCAGTCTGTGCCTAATGGTGAGGAATACATACTTCCATTATAAAAGAAAAACGAATACATAATTTTCCTATAATGTTGTTCATGTTTAATCAGCATATACAGTGAGGCAGGTTTCAAACTCAAAGCAGTGAATCCTTATTTTACAGGCCTCACGTTTTTGCTTGGAGAAACATAGAATCATTTGAGTTTAAAGATACCATTAAAGGTCTTCTAGTTCAACTCCCCTGCAGGACGCAGGGACACCCACAGCTCCATCAGGTGCTCAGAGCCCTGACCAGCCTGATCTTGAGTGTCACCAGGGATGGGCCATCCACTGTCTCTCTGGGCAACCTGTGCCAATTCCTCACTAGCCATATGGTAAAAAACTTAGGCCTTATATTCAGTCTAAATCTCTCGTCTTTTAGTTTAAAACCATTTCTCCTTGTCCTATCACAACAGACCCTGCTGAAGAGTCTGTCCCTTTCTTTCTTATTGGTTTCCTTTAGATACTGAAAGGCTGCTCTCAGGTCTCACTGAACAAGGTGTTGCTGATGATCCATGAAATAGCCAACCTGTAAATGGTCAAATTTTCAGATCAATTTAGAGGTTTGAAAAGCAATCTATGACCCAAGACCAGACCTATGTGGCATGCTTTCCATACAACCTTTGACAGGAGTCCAGAAAAATGGTTCTCTGGCTGTTGCCAAAACAATGCAAATTGTTTTCCTAGGCTCATTATGCCTTTCTACACCAGGGTGAATTCCCCCCTGAAAAAGTAAAGTTCTTGCAGCTGCAGGAGCTGCTCAAGGCATCAGCAGAAACAAGTTTAACTGACAGTTGTGCTGGCTGCCAGCTGCATAAAAATATATATATTTTCCCCCACATACAAATTGGCCAGTTGCTTTGGAGCAGATGAGACAGTTTGTGTGTGGCCATTGAAACAGCTGTTGGAGGAAGATTTTGTTGGAAGTGGCCAACAGGAGTCAAGCCTTGGGGTCAAAAGGAGCATCTATTTGGATTTGCAATGGCACAGCAACATCTCACAACACATACCCTGACTCATCCAATTTGTCTGCAGCGATTCCTATTTTGTAGTCATGCACAGTGTAACAGCCTCTGGGTAGCAATGCCATTCTCCTTAGCTGACCTTTCAGATGCTCTTTTTGCTGACTGTGCTGTGCATGCCTAGCATCCACTGCAAAGCACAGTGTCGTTGCTGAGTTGTGTCACTAGCATCACAAGTAGAATCATAGAATCACCAAGAACCTCCAGGATCATCCAGTCCAGCCATCCACTTAACACCAATATTTCCCCACTAAACCATGTGCCTTAGTATAACATCTAACCTTTTCTTGAATATCTCCAAGGATGGTGACTCTACTACCTCCCTGGGCAGACTGTTTCAATGCCTCACTGCTTTTGGAGAAGACATTTTTCCTAATATCTAACCTGAACCTCCCCTGGCACAACTTGAGGCCATTCCCTCTCATCCTATTGCTGGTTATACAGAAGAAGAAGCTGACCTCTACCTCACCACAATCTCCTTTCAGGTGATTGTAGAGATTGATGAGGTCTCCCCTGAGCCTTCTCTTCTCCAGACTGAACAACCCCAGTTCTCTCAGTCACTCCCTATCAGTCTTGTGCTCCAGACCCCTCACAGCTCTGTTGCCCTTCTCTGGACACGCTCCAGGGCCTCAATGTCTTCCTTGTACTGAGGGGCCCAAAACTGAACAGTACTCGAGGTGAGGCCTCACCAGAACCGAGTGTTATGTTATAACACTTATGTTATGAGTTAGTGTCAGATTGACACTAACACTGGTATGTACTGCACTGTTTGTCCAGTGGCCTTCTAACAAGGATGGGGGTTGAAACCCAAAGGGCAGAAGGACAGACTCCTTCTGCTCCTGCTGGCAACAGTATTTCTGATACAAATAGGACATTGGCCTTTCTAGTTACCTGTGCACACTGCTGGCTGAGTGTTGACCAACACCCCCAGATCCATTTCTTCCATGCAGTCTTCCAGCCACTCTGCCCCAAGCCTGTAGTGTGCTTGATATTGTTGTGGCCAATGCAGGACTCAGTATTTGGTCTTGCTAAGCTTGAATTATGGTAGTAATGCTCTGCTGTCGAGATCACCTAAACAAACATCTTAGAAACTGGGGAAGTTGCAGAGGCAGAACACAGAGGTGCATCTGGAGGGCAGAAGGGAACCACTGCTCACCAACAGGCACACCTCTCACAGTTCATCACAGGATTTCCTACAAGTGTCCAATTCTCTTTTTCTTCTGATCTCAGTGTGATAATTGAAAAACGTTTTCATATCATAGAATCATGAAGGTTGGAAAAGGCCACTAAGGTCACCTAGTCAGCCCATCACTACCATGACCACTAACCATGTCCCTCAATGCCACATCTTCAGTAATATCACACCATAGCTTGTGATGTCATTTTCTGTGATTGGTGACTGTTGGTGTCATCAGAATTGGTTCTAGACATGAAGAGTTGCAAACCAGTCAGTTTGTGATAGAAGAAACCACTTTTCTTTCCACGGTTGCCTGAATACCACATTCTCACAAACCAAACTGAGACCAAAACCAAAACCCAATCGAGAACTGTTGTTTGAGAAAGTGTTTTTGAGACTATTTGTTTGATTATTCCTGAGAGCTGTGTTCAAGAAGCAGAGCAACATAACAGAGCTGCTTAATAGAAACTGGTATATATGAAGCTGCAGAAGAATATTAAAGATTCCCATTTCTAGTAAAAGGTGACTATTTATTAACAGTCAATAATAATAGATATATAGGCAGTCAGATTATTTTGAGGTATATTTCCAGAATACCTTCCAAGTAGAAAGTCAATGAAATATGAGAGAATGTTTGCAGTGGCATCATTTGCTTAAGAAGTTGCTTTTCATAAATAAAAATTCCTTGTGTTTCTCTGTAATTATATTGGTGCTCACACACCCTGCTGCTGTCTCAGGATTTGGCTGACTTGCTGTTACCGGTTGTCATGGAGAGCGCTCCACAAAGCTAGACAGTGAGGAGATAAGAGCAGAGGTTTTCAGTGATATTTTGGTTCATTTTGGAATGCTGTATTTAAGTTTAGGGAGCAAAATTATGGGAAAAGCAAAACAAATTATTACTGGCACTGCTCTTTTTAAACTTCAGAAGATAGAGGAATGGGGGAGTGACTCCAGACTGTAAACAAGCCGTACTATCTGCAGCCACAACCAGCATGAGAGGCATTCCTTAGGAGCTCAACCTTGAATGGTCCTCAGGGATCAGGTTTCTGGCATATTGCTCTCCTGATGGTACAAGAAAATCAAGTTCAGAAATGTTGCATGTCTCAATGTTGACATCTTCACTTTAATCCACCCACTCCCTTGGGGGTCATGATGCACCTTCTAGCTGGTTATTGCCCAACATGTTTTTATAAATTATCTGTTATATAGATCTTATTTAAACATAGAGGGCCAAATTTTGCCTCTACTTCTGAGCTGTTCCAGTGCTCCATAAGGTGGAAGCAGGGGTGCTGAGCCAGGTTCCCGTATCTCTCTTGGTGGCTGCATCTGCATCCCCAACCATCTACACTGGAGTACATCTGTATGTCATCTCAGGGAGAACTGTACACATGAATGTATGTATACACAGAGTGAGAAAATTAGAGGGACCGATTATTTAGATTGACACTAACACTGGTATATACTGCACTGTCTGTCCAGTGGCCTTCTAACAAACATGGGGGTTGAAATCCAAAGGGCAGGAAACCAAAGGTCTCTGTGAAGATTCACAGCAATTTAAGGGTGTGCTTTCCTGCATGTCAAGCTTGGGGAGAAAGGCAGCAAACCCTTTGGAAGTTTAGAGCAAGATCATTCTTTAATGAAAAGTGCGTATATTTAATATGAATCATCTCTGACTCAGCTGAGACAAAACAGAGGTTTTTATTTTCCAGACTGATATCTTTAAAGCTGTCTACAGTATTAGGTATTGATTCGTGGCCTCAGGAAATTTTTTTCTTTTCCTTGTATCACCATGGGACAGGATTAAATTACAATAGATTTTATTATGGATTAAATATGTTTGTACTGGATTAATTGCAAATGAAAGTACATACATCTGCTTTGAAAATTTACCCTATCACCAAATTCAACCTCTATAAATCAGAATTAATGTTTTGCTGAGTGTAATCCCCTGGTTTCACTCTGCTTCATATAACCCTCTCCCACCTCTGCCTTTGCAGCTTTCAAAAAATAGCTGCGGATTGTTTTTTTAAGAGCCTGAGAGTTTTGGAAAACCACCACCGCTAATCCAAAGGGAAACTAGATGACTCTCTCCCTTTGACAGCACTGCAAACCTCAGCTAGGGCGTCTTCTCCCTTTCCCGCTCGCTCTTCTCTCTTCTGACAGCCCTATTTTTAACGCGGGAGGTCGGCCCTGATGCTGACAGACGTTCAAGCACTGCAGATTTCTGGCCCAGCTGGCGCAAGGAGCTCATGGCGTTGCCAGCTCACCTCTCTCTGCTGCCAGCAGCTCCGGGCTCAGCCCGTGCCTGGCCAGCTGCCCCCTCTGCCTGACCCCTCTGGGACAGGCCAGCTCTAGGCACCAGCCTGCAGATAGCAGACGCCACACAGATGGCATTGCTGTATTTTGGAGATGCTGGTGGGATTTTTCAGGCTGGATGTTAAGACCCAGAAAAATGGGATGAATGGAAGAGCATGTGAATATGTGCCCCAAAAAATGTGCTGGCTGGCAGTGACCTGCCCGTGGGATGATCTGAGCCTGTGTGCAGTTTGGTATGTGAGTTTCCTTTGGTGTGGATTAGAATTTCTTCAGGGTATCTGAAAAGAGGACCTTTACTGTTAAATAATTCCCAATAAAAATACAATTGGTTACTTCTCCAGTTATTTCATATGAGCCACTTTCTGCTTGGATGCATTTTGCTTGGCTCCTGCTGGAAACAGCTAAGCAGAAGGCTTGATGGCATGGTGGGAGCTGCTCATTCCAGCCCCAGGCACCCATGTGCAGGGCATGCATAGGGCCAGGTGCTGCCTGACACGTGTCCTCAGCTGTGAGACACCTCTGGGTCAAAGGTATGACAGAAAAGCCCTTAACGTTTAACCAGTGACAAACAAGTATTTCTATGTAAGAATCACACAATCATTAATGTTGGAAAAGACTTCAAAGATCACCTAGCCCAACCGTCAGCCCATCCCCACCATGCCCAATGACCACTTCTCTCAGTGCCACATCCACATGGCTCTTGAACATCTCCAGGCACAGTGACTCCACACCTCCCTGGGCAGCCTGAGCCACTGCCTCATCACTCTTTTTGAGAAGAATTTTTTTCCTAAAAAGTCACACAGGTCTCTCAAAAGCTGCAGACTGTTTCATCTTCTTCCTAAAGTTCTCAACTCATGTATCCCCAGGCAGCTGGTAGATAAGGTTCATCATGAGTGATGTGCTGCTCATAGCCTCTTCTTGGAAAGCACCCAATACACAGTGTAGGTAATAGACATTCAAATGGTGTTGAAACTGAGCCACCGAGCCTTACAGGTTTGCTTGTGGCCTCCAGAAGGAGAAGATTTTTTTTCATGGCTCTGCAAATCATGTGTAGCCTGCAGTCACATCTCCACAGAGGGAATGAAAGATACATAAGAACGTATAAGAACTTTTTTGTGACTAATTCTGTAAGCTTGATGTGCTCAGCAAGATGACTGGCTCCTCAGTTGGTATTGCTCACTGAAGAATATGAAGCAGTTGGAGCTATGCAGAGTCCACTGCCAGCCAACACATGGCTCTTCAATGTTTTGACTTCTAAGATCTCCTTCTTCAGGATGAAAGGATTGAGTTTTAGTTATGAAAACCTACAACAATAAGAATCAAACCCAATGCTACTGGCCAAGCTAATGCATGATTAATTTGCATGTCCTGTGACTGGACTGGGTAACTCCAGGACTGAGTGCTCCAGTGACCTCTGCTAGGATGTTCAGTTGGAGTGATTTCCTCTTCTTGCCTTTATAAGTTCTTTCTTTATAAGCTGCAGAAGAATTTAGCAGTTACAAAGAGCTGCTGCACACATGCACACATAAATCTTTGAGAACTTTTTCAAGCTGTGCTGGACTTTAATGATACTCTCCCCTCAACTCTGTAAAGATCTATTAATTTTGAGTCAAACTATTAGACAGTCACACTAGAGTGGGTTTTATATGAAACAAAAAAGAAATTAGTTCATGCACCATAATTCCATATGCCTTTGCTATAATATCTGTGTATCTAGGACACATGTTTCGTCTTAGTATGAGATTTTAAGTTCGTCTCAAGTTGCATGGCTAGAACTGGAGCTGAATCTATTAAGTTTCTTCATCAATGCAGCCAATGCACGTTACTGAGACTGGCAAAGGTTTTCTTTTGGGGGATGAAGATCACTCTAGGAAGCTAGCTTGCCTTCTTGTTCCTGTGGCTGAGCTCAGGGCTCTGTGACTGGGAAGGAGTGGGGTGAGTGGCACAGGGGCACGGCACCCAGAACCTCAGAGTCCTACTTGCAAGAGTGCTGTGATAATGGCTTACCCACACTACCATCCTTCTGCATCCTCCTAATATGCACAAGTAGTGTGGGATGTGCTGGAAATTATAACCTTATCCAGCCCATAATGGTTTTCCTGGATAAGCTATTTTTCCATTCTTGTGACATTAACACCTTGCCAGGAGAGAAAGAAGTTGTGCAAATCCATGGCTGTTGATTTTGCTCTGAATATCATAAGTCTTTTAGCTCCACAGACTTAGGTGGCACGTGATTACTGTACTTCATTAAAATGTGCAACTTCTAACCAGTAGGCAGCTAAAGTTTCAGCTGGGAAACCACAAACCGATAGAGTACAATAAGAGTGGTGATAGGGGAGAAGCATAGCCATATACTGTAATTACAGTCCAAGAGGCCATCACCAAGAGACAAAATGCCACACTTTGTGGTGGCAATGGGAAGCCACACATGGGGATGAAAACATGCTGTTTGCAACATAGGCACCTCTGTGGCAGAGGCTGGGTGGATGCTTGCATGTTTTGCAATAAAATTAAAAGCAAACAGCTGATTTGACGTGGGGCAGCTTTAAATTCTACTCATTTATTTTTATTTCCAGCAGGAGATGAAGGCTTATGCAGTGAACAGAGTTGTTGGCTTCTTTACACGCTTCCTCCAAACAGCCTGTTTTATGGAGAACAGCAATAAAAAATGTGAGGTTGTCGCAGTGGTGAATTATTATCAGTAGAAAACAGCAAACATTAAGAGTCTGATATATGCTAACACTGAGTATTTTGACAAGGACCAGTAGGAAAAAGCAAAGAGAGGTGTGCATTTCACTTTTTCAAGCAGTCCTCTTAAGTCTTGACAGCAGGGCAAATATTTACATTACTCTTGTGTTTCATATGTGATGCATAACTGCGGTGTGACCCAGCCAGATGCTCTCCCTGGGATGTGGCAGAGAGGCAGCTCTCTGATCTGAGCTGAAAAGACGTTTAGTCAGTGCTATGAGGTAGTTTAACTGGAAAAGTTAGCTGAAGATAAGCATTTTTTCCAAGGAAAAGTCCTTAAGAGTGCAACGTGTATACACGCTGCTGAGACTTCTAATGAAGCTGATTTTGAGCAACACCAGTTACTTTGCTTACCAGAGTCAACCATACAGAAATACCACCGGGCAACAGAAAGAGCAAAAAACATGACAAGGAAATTGGCAGGAGTATCTGTTTTTGTGAACTCTATTTATTTCAATAATAATTTATGATAAAAATGTCTCTTTTCAAAAACCAAGTTCTGTATAAATTCATTAAAATTTTCAGAAGTGCTGAAAAAAATTATTGAAAAAGCATTTGAGCGTTTTCTGAAAGAAAAATATTTTTTGCTAGGATGATGTTTGAATGACATTTATTTCTTTCAGCTTGTCCTATTAAGAACAACAAGGTCTGCACACCCAACTGGTACCATAGCCACTATGGGTTTTGGAGCCTCTAGTTTCATTAAATTTTAAACTCTATTTTAATAGTCTGTTTACACACACACACAAACTCTCCTTTATTATTTTTTCTTTTTTCAGTTTGTTTTTGGTCTGAAAGTGTCTAATTTCTGAAAATGCTGAAAAACAGTTCTTCAAAGCTGCAGGCAGGGAGCTCTAAAACCATCCCAGGCTTTCAGTTTCTAAGTCTCAAAACATAACTTTTTTTGCAGAAGACTTAAGACATACAAAAAAATGGATAAACACAGTGCCCTCAAAGTAAATGCAACTTCACTAATCTGAAATCGGGCAGCACAAACTCATGAAACCCCTCTTGTAAATCTAATCTCTAACTGTAAAATTATTATGGATACATTTCATTTGCAACAGCCTTGGGTTTTTTTCTTCCTCGTCAAACAAAAATAATTAGGTGTTACTCTCCAGTCGTTTTTAATCAAAAATATCACAGCTGATATGCGAAGTAGGTTAACTTAATCTTACCAGAGCAGATTTGGCATTTTCTACTTTTGGAACACTTGTTTTGTGAACTTGTCGTTGCATTCATTTTTATACAATTCATATTTACTTTAAAACACCCTTATCGATATTCTGCGGATTTTGTTCAGTCCTATATCCCTGCTCATTTCTTCCATTTTAACGAAGAAAAAAAAAAAAAGGCCATGGAAGGGTCAACCTTAGAAAAAGTCTCCTTTGCTCTTTGAAACTGAGTAAGCTCAACCACAAAATAAACCACTGTAAAAAATGAATTATGAGATGGGAATACCTTTACATACATGGCACATGGGAGGAACAAACTAGTCACAAACCATCCAATAGCTCTTAACCACAGGATTTTAACACTAGCCAGCAGTGCTGTTGATACAACTATTCTTAACACATTTAGAAAATATTCTTAATATTCAAACATTCTCTTTACCAGTCTACGAACCTCAATGCAAAAAGAGCAGACATCAGTATTGGCCTGACTGAATTTACAAGAAAATTTACCTTTGACTTCAAGATCATGCAGCTTCCAAATAAACAAAAAATAGCAGCAAAGGTTTCCTAGCACAAAGCTTTCTTTGCTTCATGGTGAAGAATTACTTTTCTCTTGCTTTCAAGGCTACCACATTGAAACTGAGGTATACAGGCTGAATTTTCATAGTCTTACTTAGACAATTTTACAACCGCACTTATTTCCAAATTAAAAGCAGTTCTGACTTTTCAGAGAAAGATTCCATACTTTATTAAAAAATGAGCTGCTTAAAGATGAATATTTCTTCTTTTCTTTCTATAATATTCTGATATTTTCCTGTTGGCCTTGATGTAATTACAAGAGATTTAGTGTTATAGTACATTCACCTGGAGAGTTGTAAAAATGAAAGAAAAAATATGACTACAAAATATAAAAAGGGAACAGGAATGTGCAGTTCCCATTTTTTTGTTGTCTGAACGCCTCCCTCCATCTTGCTGCACTTGACTGCAGAGGCTTATCAGGGCAAGTGGTGGCATTTGTAGTAACTTTGATGTAAATGTCTTCAAAGGGTGATGGTGAAGTCTCAATGGAGTTGGGCCTCCTCTGGTCCCTCTGGTGCCACCCCATCAAGATCCAGGGGACACTTCCTATACAAGGCTGCTGCATGGGAGAATGAACCATGGATGAGGCAAGAGGGCACTGTATTACCTAATGTTTTAGTGTGTGAATACAAAACCCATTTCTTTAATTTCTTTGTTCTCATGGATCCTATAGGAAAAGGAAACACTGTGATCAGACAGTTACCACAGCAAGGAACTCAGTAGGCTGCAGAATTTCACACATGGGGAAATGCCCACCAAGGAGCACCATCACCTCTTTTTCAGTAGAATCCCACCAGCTCAGGCTGCCCAGGGCCCCATCCAACATGGCCTCAAGCACTAGTCAGGTGAGTTAGCACTTGGGATCTCTCCATCCACCTGTGAGTCCTTTCGCACCCACTGCACAGAACTGGTAAGGTGAAGTGCAGGCAGGGAAAGGGTGTGGGGGGGAAGGTGAGCTTCCTCCAGCACCAGCAACTCAGCCAGAAACCGGATCCCAAGCCCCACAACACCAGGCTGCAGAGACGCTGGTCTGTATTTCATGTGCTTTCCTGCAATGATGATGTAATTTATAACCAATCCAGTGCAGACAAAACTTAATGACTAGGAGGCTAGTTTCAACTCCTGCCATCTCGCTATCAGCTTCATTCACATCAGACATTAATTTCATCTAGTCTGGGGAGGGGGATGAGGGCGTCACTGCCTCTTTCTGCTCCCATCACATACATTGCGTGCTCTCAGCTCAGTGTTAGAAATAGCATGGACATAGTGCTATATTCCCTCAGTATCGGATAACAACCTTTGCATGCTTGGCATAGGGAAGGAAATAGCAAGGGAAAAGGGGAAATGAAAATAAGTAGAGAAAAAATCCCACATAAAAATAGGGAGTATGTTAGTAAAGTAGAGCTTATGATTCAGTTTTGCAACCGCAATTTCAAGGTCCCTCTTGTTGAGAAGGATATGACTTAATGCTCTTGTGGGGCATTCTGCAAAACAAAAGATCATCACTTCACCACTGAGAAAAGTATCAATTTCTGCCTTTTATGAAAAAAAAAGACAGATGGTCATTTTCTGTATATTTAGATCAGCAAACTGAGCAAACATGAAAGCTTAACTTCTGTTATCTCCCAGGAAGAGTGCCATCCTTCTGAACCCTTCAAATACAATTCTGTTTTGAAAAATAAAAATTCACATGCATGCTCAGCACATCTTTTCCATTTATATCTAGAGCTACAAATAATTCTCAGTACAAATTATTTATCTCCTGTATTGTGATGTCATTACTGCTAGCAAGGATGCCGGGCTCCTTCATTTCACCAGTACAACTGTTTACCACTGTAAACTGCAAAAACTTACACAAAGGCAATTTTAATGCACTGTTGCCTGCTAGTCGAACTGTCGTAATATGCATGCTGTCTCTGCAGCACAGTGACTGCAGAACTTCACCTCTAATACAGTTGCTTTACCTCCAGCTGACAAGCAGTTGCCTGCTAAGCATCTGCAGTGCAATTGTTAGATGTGTCCAGCAAAATTCAAAGCCCATAGTCCCACCTTTGCAGCCCAGATCATGCACTTGATTACACAGGTACTACTTTAAGCACTAGGTTCGTGATCATTTCCAGCCTTGCTCACTCAGCCCTTCTCCTGCACGTTCAGTATAATCAGCAAATGAGTAAAGCAATGGAGAATCAGACTGCAAGAGGTGTTGAAGCTACTGGTATTGCTGTCATGTGTTTCAATGCAGTGTTTCTCTCACTCCTTCTTGGACATATTCAAGAATCAAGAACCAATCAGACATGACCAACTGCTACAGTCTTGCACCCATGGCCCAAGACTACCCTTTACAGAGCAGCTTAATAGGGTAGAGTGAGAGAGTAAAGGTAACTTGAGAAATATTTCTGGAAATACTGCCTCGGTATGTTTGTTTGGCAGTTCATTGATTCAAAATCTGAGCAGCTTTTCTAAGTCATAGGCAAAGCCTCCCCTTTAAGAGAATCCACAAACTCAAGTAAGCTTGTCATTGCACTTCAAAAGCCCAAATTACATTGAAGGTCAAGAACTGCACACGTGAAACTTAACTGGAACCTTTGCCCAAGAAGATTTGCAGAATTACTGTGCGCATCAGCTGTTTGGTGATAGCCTCTGTCAGATTGGGTTTTGACCAAGTTACTCAGGAGAAAGTAGAGCTGGGATCTCAGGAAGTCATTGGGATTGAAGTGGTCACTTGGACTTTCCCTGCCACAGCACTATGCTTAACCTATTCCTGACAGATATCTGATTAAACTGTACTAAAATGTTCCACAGATCAGACAAATCTATGTAGAAAAACATACAGAACAGCATATCTCCTTTCTACCTTTCTTCCATCTTTATTGCTTTGTACAGAAATACGTTTTCTTCTCTATCAGAACTTTTGTTTGTAAAACATCCTCATATCCAGTCAATGTGAAGTTTGACAAAGTAATTAAAGTAGACAAACATCCAGTAGACTTTGAAACACTATCATATACAGAAATGGCCTGAAGGGAAGCTGGCTTTTCTGGCTCCTTCTGTGATGTCTGTGTAGGTAATATATCTGAAAAAGGAGACATTTATTACACTGTTTTAAATAAATTATTGCTGTGTGAACCCCTAAGCCTTTTCCAGTGAGTGACATGTAGCTAAGCTGCTGCATAGAACATGTAAGTTCATTTTTCCTGGTGAACTTTTACAGTCTGGCAGCAGACTGTTCATATCTGTTGTTTTGTAACTAGCTCTCTTTATGGGTTGCACAGTTGTCTGAAAAGTAAGCAAGGGCTTACTTTTCAGAGCATTTTGAAATCAACAAAAGAAGTCTTGCTACATTTGTAGCATGACTTAACATAGGAAAGTTCAGATAAATCATTACAAGCTGTTGGACTTGCCTCTGTTACTGAAGTTGCCTATACTCTTGCATCAACATTACCATTCCTATACTCCTAAAACCTGAGATTCTCCCAGTCTTCAAAACATGGATCTTCCCAACGCTTTCTAGGTGATGAAAAGATGCTCACTTTCCTCAGGGAAACTGAGGTACAAAGGACCTGAAACTTAAGTCATTAGAATCACACTGTTCTACAAGCTTGTATGTGACTTGTAGATATTCTGCAATTAATGTGTCCCATCTATTCTTGATACCAGCATCATAGAGACTTTGCTTAGACAGACTCTGGGCATTTTTTTCTGCTTGACGTCAATCAAGTAGTATGGATAAAAGGAGTCATAGGATGTGTGGAGACTGCTGTGTACAGTGTTCCCCTAGGCTTTCTCCCCTAGATCTTCAGTTTGGATCTCCCCAAAACAATCCAAAAGATACTCTTGCAGTTCAAATGAAAAGCCAGTACAGAAATTTTTTAGAATAATTTCTGTTGAAAATTTCACTTCTATCTTCAAACAGGTGAAACAAGAGGATTCAGAGAACTGTAGGCACCAGCTACAGGCTGGAAGACATTTCTAAATGATGACAAAAAGGTGATTGGTTATTGTCACTACAGATTCACAAAGGAGAAAGATGCTTGACAAACCTGGCAGCCTTTCATGATGAGATGAGTAGCTTGTTGGATGGGAACATGACAGTGAACATAATTTAACTGGACTTTGGCAGAGCTTTTAGAACCGTGTCCAGTAACATCCTCATAGATAAACTGATAAACATGGCCTAGGTAATGGACAATGAGATAGTTTAAAAGCTGGCTGAGTAACTAGCCTCAAGGGGTTGTCACCAGTGGCACAGAGTCCAGCAGAAGGTCAGTCGATAGTGCTGTACCTTCGGGTAGAATACTGAGAAAAATACTGCTTAAACTCTCCACTAATGATCTGGATGATGGGGCAGGGTGCACCCTCAGCAAGTTTACAGATGATATAAAACTGAGAGGAGTGACTAATATACCATATGGTTGTGCTGTTTCTCAGAGAGTTCTGGACTATTTGAACCTTAAGAAATGTGTGGCAGAAAAGTCTCACACTCATGGAGAAATAACTACAAGTACAAGTAAGGTCTGGAGGCCAACCAGCTGGAAAGTAGCTTTGCAGAAAGGGAGCTTTGCAGAAAGGGTCCTGGTGAACATCAAATTGAACATGAGCCAGCATTTGTGAGCACTTCTTTTCCAAGAGAATCCTAGGCTACATCAGGCAGTGTTGCCAGCAGGTTGATAAAGGTGATCTTTCCTCTCTGCTCAGCCTTGGTAAGGACACAACTGGAGTACGGTGTCCAGTTCTGAGCTCTCCAGTTCAAGAGCAACATGGACATAGTGAAGAGAGACCAGTGAAAGGCTACAAACATGCTTAAGGGACTGGAACATTCCACATAAAAGGAGAGGACCTGTTCAGCCTTTAGTAGAGAATGCTAAGGGGGATTTTATCTGTATACATGAAAGGAACATATAAGACATAACTGGGCTCTTTTCAGTGACAAGACAAGAGGCAAAAGGCAGAAATACCCTATATTTTTATGTTAACCTTTTTTTTTTTTAACTGTAAATATAATCAAACACTGGAACTGCATGCCAAAAGAGTCATATCCATCCGTGGAGATGTTCAAAAAAGCAAGGTTCTAGTTGAACTGTTCTAAGTTATGTCCTTTACCAGAAGGGTTGAATTAGAGAATCCTCTACCCAGACTCAGTGATTCTGTGATTCTGTGAAACCACACATACACCATAATGCTGACACGAATACTAAAACAAAGTATAAAATATTGTAGTGTTCAACATACAGAGAAGAGCTCAGCATTCTAGATTTGACTCCCAACACAATGCCTGGGAGAACAAAGTCAGACTGGGATCCACAGAGGTAGTGTATTGACATTCTCATACTGCCATCCTGTAGGCATGTCCTGGATCTCTGGCTGGAGAGAATTCTTCTGCAAGATGATGTCCTGCAAAGCAAAAACAAATGTTGAGATTCATTGAGTGAAGAAGAGATAACATGAAACTTTATGGTTCCTTATGGTAAGGCCACTACTTTGGCAAGGGAGAGCCATGAGTTTAGTTCTTTCAGTAAGGATGGATGTACAGTGTAGAAGTAGTCTGGGAATAGAACTGAAGCATCCTTTTGTCAGGTGAGTGCATTTATTGCTGGGTCCTCAATTTGCAGCTACAGCTTTGTATATCCAAATGGCTCAGCTCTAGTGAGAAGGGCACAGACAGACCCCTTCTCTTCTCTGCAGCCCTTCATTTTAGTTGGAATTTTTTCTGGGAAAGAGGCATACTTTTAAACCTTCTCAGACGAGATGAGCACTAAGTCCAGATCTCTCACTCTCCAGAGGAGTGCTTTAGCTGCAGTGAAGCAGAGCCACTTCTGCCTTTTCAAAAGAAAGCTGCAGTGGTTGCCATGTTTTTCACCACACTCCTTTTCTTTGTTGATATATGCTGAGGATGTCAGAGGATGCCTGAGAAAGTCCAGGTCTGAGATCTGGTTTGAGCTGAAGCATATGACAGAGGCAACGAGCCCTACAGAGAGATAGCAGGCTAAGTTGTGTGCTGTAGGTGCATTAAAATGTGATGGACAAAGAAGCTGGGAGGTGACACATACTTGACATGGGAAGCCTGCACTTCCTGTTCAAGGTGCCCTGCCTCCTTGGTGACTTGATCAGCTTGCATGTGGTCACATTTGTGCCTAGTAGTATGACTCCAGCAAGTCATCATTTTTGTCTCTGTAAACCACCCTAGATGGCCACAAGAATATCATATATCAAAGTCTCAGAAGGTATTTGTTTTAGGGTTTTTGTTTGTTTGTTTTTCTTTTCTTTTTTCCCAGCTGCATATAGATCCTATGGAAGAGAAGCCATGGGACAAAGTAATGGTTAATTTCAAATTTGGGACAGATAGCATTGTTTTATACATCTGGAAGATATTCACATATCCCCATTCTCTACCCAGGTTTCTTTGGTTTGTATCAGGAGCAAGCCCATCAAATTCTGCTTGCAGTGCTTTTTATCCCCTTTATTATTCCTCAGTTCTTACCCACAAGACATTTCAAACATTAGAAATGGTTCAGTGCATAATGGTTTTCAGAAACATGCAGTATCTCTGTCTAAATGAGAAAAATAAATATCTAGGGAGCTTTTGCACATGTCAACAGTACTCAGTGAAGCAATATGTGTAGGCAGCGCTGGAAACAGTGACAAAGTGAGTATCTGTGCATAACTTGGTAATAATATCATCACCGTCTAGACAACTCAACAATTAGCATCCAGACATACCGAAGCCTTCTTTAAGAAGTCTCCAACAATAAAAAAAAATGCCTCCATGGGGAAGAAAGCCACAGATCTCTCTTTGCTACATTGCACATGTACGTTTAATTTTGATTTCATTTAAAAAGTTGCTTTCTAAGATATGCTGCTTTTCTCAAGGCCACTCCTGAGTGCATGTTTGCAAAAACTACAATTGATGAAGTTCTTCCTGTTAAAACATCTGTTTTAATACTCTCTGAGTATAGCAGTTGCTAGGCAAAAATGTTTGATATGGCAATTCCCATGCACTTCCTGGTTCACTTCTCTTTTATTATTTACTTTGAAAAACATTATTTTCAAAATATATCAATATTAGACTGATTCAGGAAAAAGAATGCCTTTCTGCACAAGCATATGACTTCCAGTGGGGTATCTTTAAAGGACTTAGTCCAAGACTCTTCTGTAACAGGCCCAAGTCTGTTCTCACTTTCTAATTCTTTTTCTGTACACTGAAAACAGCAAATTATATTGGGACAAATCCAAGGTAAAGGCAGAATTATATCCTCTGATTTTGTTACGCAGGAGTTTTTTTGCTTATACTGTAGATTTTTTCCCAGAAGGGTGCAGGCAGATATGACATTGAGTCTTTCTTATTTGGAGGGCTGACATACAAGGCATGCAGGAAATTCCACAGAACTCCTGTTATTCCACCTGAAGACAGAGATTGTATGTATCTCCCATTCTCCTTGTGTCTTTGTCTCCTTGAGGACCATATTGGTTGTGGTTGTTATGAACCCTCTGTCTATAGGGCATAGTTCTGGCTGCAGGCACCGTGAATGCTCTTTGAAGGTTTTGGGTACCATGGCTGTTGTGTGGAAAAAATTGTGCTGCCCCAGAATGCAGTGAGGAGTCCCCATTTCACATTTAGAGCAGTGAATATTTGTGTGTATGATTGCTAATGATATTAGTAGCACCTTCATTGCAGCAACTGGTAGAGATGAATGACTAAAGCATGTTTTTATTCAATGGTCATAAGCCAAAGAAAACACAAATTATTTCAGTCATCCTACCTTTGTATCCCACACAAGCTGAACTATGTTGGGAAACAGAGCCCTGAGGTGCCTTTGAGTCCCTTGGAGGGTTGCAGGCCAGCAGCAGAGTTGGATTTTAATTGTATTCATTGCCTTGAGGGCCAGCTCCAAAGCCATGAATGCTCATAACGTGAATCATGCTCTGCTGTTGCTCTGAGAGCATCTGATGGCTTGACAGCTACGTTACTCAGTGAGCAATATGAGCAATAGCCCAAAGATACAGAAAGAGTATCAGAACATGGCAGGAAAGTAATAGAAAGATATGTTCAAGACATTTAATGTTTAGCGCTTCCCACGCTGACAGAAAAAGGGAGCAGGGTGAAAAGGTTCAGACTAAACCAACAGTAGTTGGCTCTGCAGTTTCTGGAACACAGAGAAATCATGTGAAGCCTTTTTTAAGTCTGTCAGCATAAACTCTTTGTTCTTAGTGCTGTCTGTGTGTCCAAGGTGGATAGAGCCTAAAAAATATGACTTTTCCTTGGACAGATCAGTCAGACTGAAACATCCTTGGAAATGTTATACTCATGAAATCAGGAGGGTCAATAGTTGAGCTAAGTATGTCTAAGGATCATTTATGACTAGGATCAAAAACATGCAAATGCAACTCCCACCCAGAGGTCTGTGGATGACATGAGCATTTTGTTAAAATGTCTTTCCCCACCCTGTGGTAAGGGAAAACATCTCCGTCAATCTTTCAAAGGCTCAGCCTTGGGAGGGGATGGGACTCACCAGCATTTCCCATATTCCAGCCTGAAACCAAGCTTAGGTATGAATAATCAAATATAGCACAGCAAAAGGCCACTCATCATCCCACCTGTTTCAGTCCTCTGAGGAACAGTAGTCAATGACAGGCTTGGATGGATGGTAAAATGTGTGTGTGCGTGCGTGTGTGTGTGTGTGTGCTGTTGATTACCTTTTCTGCAAATGCAACAACACAGAACAAAATCTCCTCTAGCTTCTCTGAACATTCATGATTTTTTCCTCACTTCCCAGGAAGCCATGGGCCATAAGTTTCTGTGAGCATCTTGCGGTGGAGGCTCAACACAGACCACACTAAAAGTTATCCCCAGGGTAGAATCAGCAACTGGAAGTAGTCCAGGAACAGTTACCCACTGCTTTCTGCTTTCGCATTCAAAGTGCAAGTCTACAGGAAGAGACTCTTTAAATTCTCATTATTTGCTCACTCACTGTTTTGTTTCCTCAGAGGGTGTCCTCTGATATGCTGCAACATGTTCCTGTCACAACATATTTCCATGTCACGAGAGGAACAGTTTTGCATTGCCATTAATGCACACAGAATGGGAAATATTCTGTCTGAGTTTCATTTTTATTGTGGTTTGCTTACGCTTTAATATGTACGTCAGTTCTCACAATACATTGCTTTTTCTGCTCCTCAATTACAGCCAGAAATGTAGCCTACAAAATATAATGCAGATATTGCAGAGAAAACAGCTTCTGTCTTACAAAAGCCCCTTTTCCCTCTCCATTGGGTTGTGATGTCCTGCACTGCATTGTGCTACGCAGGCTGGTGGGCTGCTGTACGTCAGGGTCTGTTTCTGCCCCCTCATTCCCGCTATGTGCTTACTCAAAAGCTTCCTTATAGTTGGACATTCTTTTAAAAATCAGCTCAAACTTCACTCCTGTGAACTGTGTGAGACACTTGACCACCACTGTGTTCAGTGGTGCTCTGAAAATGAAGGCATTATTTGTTACAGGTTAGGAAGAGGTTATCTGTGTGCCTCATTAACCTGATGAACTTCACTTACCTGAGTTGCTTGTGTAATGAAGTGAAGTTAGTCTATAATCCTTACTAGTTAGGGGAGCTTCCGGTTGAATATTAGGAAAAAATTCTTGTCAGATCAAGTTATGAGGCAGTGGCACAGGCTGCTCAGGGAGGTGGTGCAGTCACTGTCCCTGGAGGTGTTCAGGAGCCGTGTGGATGTGGCACTGAGGGATGTGGGCAGTGGGCGTGGTGGGGGTGGGCTGGTGGTTAGACTAGGTGGTCTTAGTGGTCTTTTCAACCTTATTGATTCTATGTTTCTATGATTCTTATCTCAGGAAATTCCCTGGGATCCAAGATGCCAATTTCTCTGAGGTGCTTTAGGATATGTGGGAGAAGAGCAAATTCCAAGAGCAGTTGTCATCTTTGTGTCCCATTTCAGAGAGTGAAAAAGTTGAAGTAAAAAGCAGTGAGACTGTGTGTCTAACTGGGACAGCAGATAAGAAAAGCCCTCCATGGCAGTGCTGTCAAAGCAGCCCTGGAATGCTTTCTCTGCTGTTAGAAGCATGTGTCTTGGCCCCTGATCTGAAGTCTTTTAAGGGAAATGCTCTAGTCTGGAAAATTATTATACTGCTTCACAGACATAATTGTGAAATAAGAACATCACCACATAGAACATTATTTCATCTCTGCATACCTTCATACTTTCTCTCTGGACTATTCGGGAAATCCTTTGGACAATTCAGAAGTATCTGAGGACCCCAAAGGATGGCAGGGAGGCAGAGGAGAGCACCACTTCCTAACTTAGAGCAAAAACAGTGGCCCTATTCCAGACAAGACATTGGCTTTAAGAAAAGAAGGAAGGAGAGCCTCAGTTTTAGCTTCTTCCCTTCTCCTGGGTGAAGAGCGACCAGCTGTTGCATTCTCAGTCTTCAGGGAGTGCACTGCATGCTTAATTCATCATGGGGCCGCTTCCCCAGGAGATGAGAGAGGAGGGAGGGGAGCAGTGAAGCAACTCCCTGGCCAAGTTCTCAAACCATCGAAGCACAAAGACTTCCTTGAAAAGCTCCTCATTACAAAGCTTTTTGAAACTCAGCTTGTCCATGTAAGTAAAGGATGGAAAACTCCTTACTGATTCTTTCAGTGCAGCTTGCAAAAAAAAAAAAAAAAAAAGCCCTCATAACTGACTCATGTTCCTTTAAGAGGGGTTTCCTATCAAATCCCTTGTGAGTGTGGCTGCTGAAGGCAGCAGATTCCAACAAAACTTCTTTCACCAATGGACACAATTCATCCTATTAAAAAAAATAACACTGGCTGTCCTGACTGTGTAGGTGGGTGAGAAAATGTTAACAGCTGCACTCATGAATCCGTGCTGGAGGAGCAAGCTGCCAAAAATACTTGTACTGTGAACAACTGTTCTAAATTTGGTTACCTACTTTATGTTATTCAGTAGCCAGGCTCTCTTCTTGCTCTTATCCTACTAGATACATAAAGCACAAATGCACACTCTTTTCTATCAGATCAAAGGCAGATGATTCTGCAAGTTGTCATCAGAAAACTGGGGAATGACATTGTTTGCTATGCAATCAGGTATTTTGACAAATGACGAAGAAGCAACTCATTTGGTGCTCAGAGAGGTACAGATGGCAGCCCTGCAGGTGAGATGAGCCTGAGGGTGACAGGCCCTGCCACCTGGCCTCTGGCTCTAATGTCTTCTTGATGTTGGAGGTGGATGCTTGTCCCCTGCCCACATTGGAAGGTGGCAGAGAGTACCATCTAGTTTGTAGCCAGGACCTCCTCTGCAGCAGGGATGGTCTGGTGTTGGGGTGTGTGCACAATGCCCCATAACCTCTGTCCTCATCTTTAGCTGGCATCTTTTCATATTGCCCTTGAGCCAATGTACAGTGCTGCCAGTGCTGAGTTTACTATGAAACATAACTTTTTCTCTATTTAAAAAAAAATGTACTTTGCCACTGAGACATAATAATTGCTTTCGCTTATGGACCTTTACAGGCTTTTTTTTTTTTTTTTTTTTTTTTTTTGCTTTTTTTTTTTTTTTAATCTAGCCTGCAATTTTCCGGATGAAATGTTTTGCTCTCAATTAACTGTAGATGCAATTTAATGAGTAGGCCAAACGGTGATAGTTAGGCACATAACTAACATATGGAATGTGCAGTATTAGTGGCTTAGTTAAGACCCTTCAATTAAAATGAGGTCATTCAGTCCTCCTTTCTCTCTTTGTGCAGATGATATATGTTTAATACTGAACACTTGCTGATATGTTATTAGGACCACATAAGCCGTCTTTTAAGTACCAGGAAAATTGTGGCTTTGATGTGTCAGGTACCTAATGAAGATGAAATTCAGACCAGGAGCCATATCATGTCAGAGTGCAGAAAAGATCTTTCTGCAAGCTTTGCTCAGTCTTTCATATGAAGCTCATTCACTGCTTCAGTAAATACCCCTGTCAGTAACCTCTCCTTCTAGGAAAGCTGCAAAAGGTGCCCATTTAAGGAGCACTAGATTATTTTTCAGATACTCCAGTGACTGTTTGCAGGACCCTTTGAGCATTGCTCACCCCTCCATAACACCTCTTGGGGAATGGAATGATATTGGCACATTTCTCAAACGAAATCTGGAACTGTTTCTCCAAAGTCCACAGCACTCTTAGCCAGTGATTGGTAGCTAACTAGAGACCCAATTAGTCCAGCTTGGCAAACTATTTTCCCCACTTAATGTTATTCTCTCTTTCCAGAGACATGACATTTTTCCAGTCCCTGAAGCACAGCAGAGTGGGCAGGAATTGACCTCACCTCCCCAGCTGTCTAGAAGGTAGGTGCCTCCCTCCGAACTCGTCATCCAGGCTCCCTCTGTTGTCATCAGATAGAAATAAACAAGTGCAGCTTGATTTACCTGTCCAGGACAACTAATCCAGGTTGGGGCAAGCTGTGCCTCGGCAAAGTTTTTCCCTTCCTGTCATTCTCCAGAGACCCAGGCCATACATGCAGCTTTTAATGTGAGGTCAGACGTAGGCCACAGTGGTGTGTACCGGCACATGTTGCAGATAGCTGCAGATCAGCGGGGCAAAGAGACCTTCCTGTTGCAACAGCATGGAGTTACTCAAGCTGATGATGGGTCTGCTGGGTTCCTGCTTTGTGTTGATAGTTCAGACCAGGAAGCTGCAGCTCTGATCCCAGAAGCAGGAGGCAATGAATCTTGTGGTATCTCCATGAGATCAGTGACGTTTTGCTTGCAGCTTCACAGCTATTAGTCACTTGTGGCAGGGTCGGAAGTGCATGTGTGTGCAGGGGGGCAAGAAGAAAGTACAAGCATCCTTCAGTAAGTAATTATTGTACTCAACAGTCTCAGACTTGTACAACCTTATCAATCAATGAGATAGCCATATCAACCTGATAGCCGTCCTGATTCTGATTTCATTAACACCAGTGTGCCTTGTGAAAACTCCAACATAGGCAGATTTGTGCCATACTGATGCTGGAGTTGGTAAAAACCATGCAATACACACAAAGAAAACAACATTGACATTGGTGCAATTTGCCAAGATTTGCAGCAGCACAAAGTAGATAAGCAGCTACACCTGCGTGGTGTATGCTGTGCCTTGGTGCAATGGTTTGGGATCTCCAGACATCTTCAGTTGTGATTGAGCTGTGCTTCATTCACCTTTCAGGACTGGAGGAATAATGGCTCAGTGTTGTGTTTACCTCTCACGGCTTTTTAAACCTCAGCACTGAGGCTAATCAAATTTACACTTCTATGCCTTCAAAGAGATGTTCCAGCACCTAGGGATGCCACATGTATTTTCTGTATCCCATCCATGTTCTAGAAAGCAGGATCTCTTTCTTAGAAAGTGCCTAGAATGAGCCTTGGCATGCCTTCACATTGAGACAAACTCTCATCCCACTCCTGGAGTTGTCTTTTGGACCACTTTGCCCTGCTCTATTAGTAAAAGTCTGGCCTGGAAATGCAACCTGCATGTTAGATCTGTGCAAGAAAACCTTGTGTTATGGATGTATATGTAGGGCAGCAGACAAGTTGTCTCTCTCTTAATTCAATGTCTGTAAGTTCAACATCAAATGAAAATAACTGGCAAGAGGACAATCTTGATATACACACACACATATATATGTTATTGCCTGCAAGTTACAGGAGAGGAAAAAGTTCACCCTGCTGATAATATACAGGGAAAGTCTGTGCACTTGGATTTAGGGATGGCAGAAAGACACAAGGAGTCTGTGGGAAATATTGGTCAGTGGGATTAATTTCTTTTGTACTTATACTGTCTCTTAGACAAGAAGGAGATTCTTTAAATATCATATCAAAGTACTGCAGATAGTTTTGCAAGTGCAGAAAGTATCCAGCATTCCTAGCAGTGGTCAGATTGCCAAAATTTTTAAATAAAATGAATGGATGCTATGACAAATAGTGAAAAACTAGGATTTTTTTTAATTATAATTTTCTGTTGCCTGTGCCTCCCTCCTTTTCCAGTGGAATGTTAGGAACTGCAGGAGTTACTAAGTCTCCATCCTTAGATAAACAGCAGGCAAAGGCTAGAGTTGCCTTTGCTAACTTAGAAATACTCTTCTTCCAACTGAGGGAAAGTATTTTGGTCTGCAGAAATCCACTATGTAAAGCTTTGGTTTTGTTCGCTCAACACTCCGTCAAGATTCAACAGGAAAGTCATGCTACTATTGTCTATACGTAATGGATTACGTGGGAGGATAAAAAAAAGGCTTGAAAAGGTAAATGCAGATAAACATTTAGATTCTTACATGTCAGAATGTGGCAGTTTTTCTCTTCTGCCACACTCATTAAAAAATGTGTTAATACTCTCATCATTTAACTTGTTAAACTATTTATATTCACCACACAGGCATTGTCTTCTTTGGTCTTTAATTGATCCTTAACCTCAAAGGAAATAAAATGAAAAGAAGGAAAAAATAAAAAGAAAAATAAACTTTTTTTGCACAAGATTTTCTTGGAGGGAGGACTTGTCTGGCCATTTTAATTCCTCATGCAGGGTGAGAAACACTAAAGCTCCCTTGATAAGGAAGGGAACACAGAGAGGGAAGGGGGGGAAACAAGTAAGAACAGGAAAAAAAAAAAAAAAAGATTTGATTTTAATTCAAGCACAAATATCCACAACTGAAATTGTGCTTCCACCTCAGCAACCCTTTTATGGGATCTTGGATGCTTAGGGATGTTTGTGTAATTGCTTCTTGTAAATGATCTTCTAGTCTGCAACACTTTACAGTAAACCACTTTCCTTTGCCATCTGTTATCCAGTTGTTTTAACTGGGTTTCCAGTTATTTGTATCAGTCATTTACAAGAACCTTTTTAACCTCCATAAAATGAAATAATTGAAGCCTATCTTCTTGACTCCTTTAGCATATAGTTGACATGTGCTTTAAAACGGAGAGTTAAAATTCAGCATATAAGAAGCAGTAATTTGTAAAGCAGCACTGAACAAACCAGCATTGCCAAAAATTCTTCCTGAAAGCTCTTAGTGTATATGTTTAATTGGAGAAAGTAATTTTGGGGACCCAGTGACAATTTTTCATCTCTAGGTCACTTTTTGAATGATTGCCACAACCAGCCACTGTCCAGTCAGTGTAACTGAGTTTAGTGACTAAAAATATGGTTTGTCAAACAGAGAAGTGCATTCCAGAAAATTGTGTCCATTGTTGTCTGAGATGAAGAGTTAAGCGTCCTGCACCTGGTCTTCTGGGAAGTGACTACTGGGAGTCCCCTGCCCACTCTCTCTGTAGACCACTCAAGTTGATTCAGCCTGGTTGGAGGGCTGCCTGGTGCTGCCTGAAGGTGCAGCACTGGGGGCCTGCTGAAGGTGTTCCTCTCTGTCTTCCTCTTCTCCCAGATAACAGCAATAGGACGAGAGGTAATTGCTTCAGTTTGCACCAGGGGAGGGTCAGATTGTACATTAGGAACAATTTCTTCTCCGAAAGAGTGGTGAGGCAGTGGCACAGGCTGCCCAGGGATGTGGTGCAGTCACCGTCCCTGGAGGTGTTCAAGAGCCGTGTGGATGTGGCACTGAGGGACGTGGGCAGTGGGCATGTTGGGGGTGGGCTGATGCTTGGACTAGATGATCTTAGAGGTCTTTTTCAACCTTAACAATCCTGTGATTTCATGGCTCCCCCTCAAGTTGGTGATATTTGCATTTCAGAAGTCACTTTGCATGTGCATGTACCAACTGGGGCCACTTACAGGATGCTGGAAATGGGTCAGCAATGCAAGATTCACCATAAGAATCCTCAGATTTTGGGGTGAGAGGAAGAAGATGTGGGTTCCACTGTAAGCAGTGGAACTGACTCCAGTGTGAAGGTTTTGAGTGGTGCCACGCTTCCTTGTAGCAGGCTTCCCGCAGCTTCCCCAGCCATCCTTCAGTCCTACATATGGGGAAGAGAAAGGATTGTACCTGCCTGTTTTTTCACAGAAACTTGCTCTGCCTCACTTGAAACGCAGTAGCAGGGGAAGAGCTTGATTGTTCATGGGGAACTGGGAATATTAATGGGCTTGCATTCTGCTTGGGAGAGACAGTAGAAAGGGGGAAAAAAAAGCCAACGAGAGGGAGAGAAAGAAATCCAGTGCAATTACAAAGTGACAAGCAGAGCAGGGGAAAAACATACATAAAGACAGTGCTAGAAGACAGAGAGACCAAACGAAGAAAAAGATCTAGTAATAATCTAAGTATAGTGCTATATTGTGTCCTGGGTATGGGTTGCATGAAAGGGTGCTTCATCCCTAATTCATAGGCTTCCTTTCAGCAATTAAAACAGATTCCTTTCTTTTTTAATTGAATAATAGTTTAAAAATGTGTATTGTAATTGACAGCAGTAACAGGCTCACATACTCAAACTTATAGTGTGGACCATGAGGAGAGCTTGCCCAGAGACTGCCACCAGACCTGTCAGGGCTGGCAGCCCCTCCCAAGGTCATCAAATGTCAATTCTCTGCAAATAACAGTACATCTGTCTCCAGGAAGAAAAGGTAGCTGTACCCAGCTGTGGCTTTGTAGCCCTGTCATCTCAACCACAGAGGGAACAGCGCTGGTGTTAAAACCCTGTGAACTGGGAAGAAGCACAGGTTACTAATGCTGTGAGTTTTCTGAGTATTTTTAAAAATAAAAGCCATTTTTAATGCAAAAGCACAATAACCAATATTTTTTTATTTGAACCAAACCAGCATTTATCTAGAGGGAGGTGTCCCTGCCAATAGCAGGGGGGCTGGAACTAGATGATCTTAAAGGTCTCTTCCTACCCAAACCATTCTATGACTCTATGATTCTATTCTGTGATTTACCGAAGTATTTTGAGAATAATATAATATATTAAGAACTTTAGCGTGGCAATAGCAAAATGCAGCATCATCAGGATGTCTTACAGGACTGCCTCATTCCCAAGAGACACTATCTCATTCGTATGCACACTTAACAGCAAATTGAATGTTTGGTAGGTGGACATCCAGATGCCTGAAGTCAATGGGAGGCTTGCAATTGACGTCAGTGGAGCTAGAGTTTCACTTGGTATCTGGTGGCAGATATTGTGAAATGTTTTCTAACTGTATTTGCTTGTTAAACACAACCAACTTTTTGCCATCTACTCCTGCCTCCCCCTTGCTATCCTCCACTCCATCATTTTTGAGCTGCGCTGTGCAGCCTTGGCTCCAGAGCAGGACAACTCTCTCCTTTTCCAAAGCGCTGAGTCAGCATTTAACAGGGACATTATTGTCTTTCAGAATCCATTATGCAGCTTATTTTACTATGAAAATTCATAATTTGGGAAGAGCATATGGTTCTGATTCGAACTGGAGCCTGCATTTGATCCTGATGTAAACAGACCAGCTTTGGAAGCAGAGACTCTCACCATTTGGCAAATAGCAAATATTTCGGATCCAGTCCAGCTCTCCTGGGAGTGTATAGGAGGCTTGCTGTTGATTTCAATTGTAGCAAGCTCTAGTGAAATAGAATATTGTAGAAAATGAGATATCCCTGTAATTCTTCAAATTTAACCATTCAGTGAAGAAATATCAAGGAGGGAAGTAGAGAGAAGTGAGGAGAAAAATTACCAAAAGATCAGAGGGAGAGAGACTGTTGTGGAGAAAAGTGCAGAAAAGTAAGAAAGAATATCAGCAGAGGAGAAAAACTAGGAAATAGAGAAAAACATAGCCAGACAATATTAAGTATGCATGGTAGACAAGAAGAAACCAGAGACAGAAAATAATCATGTTTTTTGTGAGAAGTGGAAAGAGAAAGAAAGAGGAAATAAGACAGAGGGAGTCCCACGTCTGATTCACCAAGATAAACGTTAAACACATACTTGTGCACATGAATAGTTGCACTGTCAGTCCTGGAGCTAAGCACGTACTTAAATGCTTTGCAGAGCAGTGACAAAATAAAAATATGCAGAGGAGGGAGAAGGTCAGAACCCGACACTTTTAAAGAAAAAGTGTGCATAAGAAAGAAGTGAATAAAGACATCTCTTCCATACATGTAACAGAACAATTAAAAAGATTGGAGATAAATTAAATAAGGAAGATTTTAGATGCCTTTTAAAGATAACCCTTGAGGGGAAAAAAAAGTGGAAGAGGAAAGGTCTGTTTTTTAACACAACTTTAACAGGAAATGTTTTGATTTCTTTATAGATGTCCATAGACTGAAGCTTTACTTGAAACTATAGCTCAACAGCAAATAAGTCTTGGGAAGACGATTTTATTGAAATAAAAATTGTTTTCATCTTAGCTTACTTTGAGAATAATAATGCAAACAAATGCTTTCTGCCTATTTCCTACTTTGTGTTTCACATCCCACTGAAAACTCTTGCCTCTCATACCGACTAGAGCTAAGGGCAGCCCAGCTGCTTATCAGAAGTCCTCAGCAGCTTTTTCTGCACCTGTCAACAGAATTTGGTGATTCTTACCCACCAGAGCTCCATGATGGACTGGAGGAGACAGAGTGGTGGCAGCCTCTGTTCTCTTTTCTCAGGTGGGTTAATGGGAAATGTATGATCTATAACTGAGACCAAGAGCTGCAACAAATACAATTCTGGCAACAAATATACTCATGAATTTCACAACCTACGGGCTTTGTTGAAGACTGTTGTAGCTTTATAACTTGCACAGTCTGCATGAGAAAAATAATAGTAGAAAGAGTAAGTTACTTCCTTCAAAAATAAACAAACAAACAAAAAAAAAAACACAGCCACAGTCCATGTTTCTTGCCTATACGAACAACCTTATCATACTTATCATACTTGCTTCTGTGTTCTGAAAAAACTTTACCAAACTATAACATAAATTTACTAGGCAGAAACAAACTGTGAGAACCTGAGAACTGCAGGGTATAACATCCACTGTTCTCTTCTACAAAAAGATTCCAGCTTCCCACTAGTAGCGTAACTGTTGTTCTCAAAAACTGCTTGAAATTTCCACATACTCATAAAATTCCTTTAAAAAAAAGATTCATTAGAAACACTGAGGAAATGGATTTGAAACAATTTTTCTCCACACCTCTGGGCTGACATTTCTTGGCAGCTGAAATTTCAAGCACTCTCAGTGGAGTTAGCGGAAAGGAAAACTAACTCTTTGTATATTCAAAGAGCAAATCCTAATTTCACTGAAACTACTGCGGTAAAGACTAACTCCACTGCTTGGAAATGAGGGTACAGAGACACCCCTCATCCACCCAACTGCCTGGCAGTTATGGGGAACCAAGACTTATTCCCATTTTAAGTGAGGTCATCATTCTCTGAGGAAAAAAAAAAAAAGAGAGCCTTCTCCCTAAGCGAAGTCATGCCATCCTCTGGGAAGCTGACTTCATTTTTTTTCCAGTGCTGCCCCTCATGCATTGGAGAAACTCTTTGTAAACACCCTGAATGTTACCTCATTATTATTCTTGGTAGCATTGAAACTCCCTTTCACCACAGTGCCTACGGAAAAAACTGACCAATCCCATGGCTTGTGATCCTGATTGTTTTGTTATCCTGTGATTGTTTTCTCCATCTCCTTATATCCATCTGTTCTGCACCTCACAGGTAGACCGAAACATCCTAGGTCAGGACCTTTCTTTTTCTGCCGTCTTTTAACAGCTTGGGTGCTAGGACCATATGAATATTTGATCAGAATGATTTAACAACATTTCCATTTCTTCAGCACAGGCAGTAGCAGGTTGGACTATAAATATCTGCCTGACTCAGTGAGCTGGGAGATCTCTGACTGGCTTTCCTATCCCTTCTCCAATGCAGTTTTGTTTGTCTGGGTGGAGTTCTCCCCAAAGCTAAAACTAAAACTCTCACTCAGCATCCTTTGGTCATGAATTGTTAATGTGCTGACAAACTGTAGTCATGCTGATATAGTATCACACCAGCAACTAGACTCTTAAGGGGAAAAATAGCAGTTGCTCAGGCTGTGTGATAGGAGGAAGAATAACTCAACAACAGTATTTATTTTTTATTAAATGGGGCTTTCTGTTTTTATTTTTTAATGATATAATTACTGTTTCAACAACCATAGTACAGGTACTGGAGAGCAGACTACAAGGCTGGCAGAAAGCCTGTCTGTGGCATTGCAGCTTGATTCCTGCAGAGGCAAGAGTACTCCTACTGTCAGTGAAAAGGGAAAAAATACTGTCCCACAGCTCTCTTTGTGTATGCCACAAACCCATCATTACTGACACCAGTACTGGTGCACACCAGCTGTGGTGGGTGAGAGCCCTCAAAGAGCTCCCAAGGAGGAAAGAAACTCCTGCATCTCATTTCCAAGCATCCAGCCATGGATCATGCCATGAAGACTTCAGTGAAAGCAGTGACACAAATTTGAAGTAAAAATTGCTTCAGAGAATCCTGCAGAGGAGCAGGGCAAAGATGAATTTCCCCATTAAAGATAGCTGAAGTGGTGGTGGTTGTTGCTGCCAAAACCAAGCAATCTGATCAAAACCAAACAATTGGATATTTTTCAGGCTTCAAGGGAATGCTGTTGGAGATCTTTTGCAACCTTGATGATTCTATGATTCTATGACTCCAGCCAAGAGCTTGTGGTGGCTGATGAATCAGAGAGAACACCACCATGCACTGACTTCTGTACTTTTTCGTGGACAACAGGGAGAGAAAGCTAGAGTTTTAAGTATCTAGAGTCCTGGAAGGGGGTAATTACTTCCACTGATGAACTGTGTATTTGTACATAGCTGCCAAGGATGAGACCTAGCTTCTATTCATGCACCACATAGAAGAACATAATTTGGAAACCCAAAGTCCCTTTTCAAATGCACATCCCTTGTGTGTTGGTTCATCAAAGGACAGAATTCTCCTCTGGAGACTTTGTTGTCTTTCAGGATTTTAGTGTTTTTCAGGATTTTATTAAGTTGGTCTCTTCTCCCAAGCAAGTAGCAATAGGGCAAGAGATAATAACCTCAAGTTGCATCAGGAGAGGTTCAAGTTGGATATTCGCAGTAATTTCTTCTCAGCAAGAGCAGTGATGCAGTGGCACAGGCTGCCCAGGGAGGTGGTGCAGTCACCGTCCCTGGAGGTGTTCAGGAGCCGTATGGATGTGGCACTCAGGGACATGGGCAGTGGGCGTGGTGGGGGTGGGCTGATGGTTGGACTGGGTGATTTTAGGGGTCTTTTCCAACATAAATGATTCTGTGAAAATCTAGCTCAGTTAGGTTTTTAACTTAGGTACTCCAGGTAAACGCCTAAGCCTGAGGATCTGCAAGAGAAGGTCATCCAAATCAGTGTTTGGGTTTCCAGTCTGCTGGATAGACAGCAAGTCAGATTATATAGTAGTGAGATACATACCAATATGAATACCCTGAGAAATGAATTCAATGTTGCTAAGTGTATACAGAGAGCAAGATTGTGATGATGTTTCTTATGCTGAAACAGAGAACTTGCACTTCTGAGATTGATAGAGTGAGAATGCAAACATTTTAGACAAAGCAGAGCAACTCAAAGAGTAGAAGGAGAAAGCAAATATGGGGACCTTACAATGGTAGAGTCAATACACTAGGAGGTAGAAGATGGAAGGGAAGGTTTACTCTTCTGGAAGAAATGTGATTTAAGTCTGTGTTTCCTTCAGCCCTGTATGTGCTCTAAGGAATTAAGAGTGGCGAAAGGGGCACATTCCTCCCCTCCTGTCTATGCCTTGATTTAGGTCAAATTTCAGAGATGCACCCATAAAATACTGGTGGGATAGGGCCCAAACTTTTAGACTAGTGGAGATCACTTACTTTGTGAATGACAACAGTAGTGTTTCATTTTTAGATTGCTCGTTAAAGCTAAGACATAAAGTGCTATGTGGGAGTCTGTACCTCTATGGTACATGGCCTAGGTATGTAGAAAATTAATGGATGAAAGTGGGGGAGCTAGCATAGGCAGTTCTTCTTTCAGAGTGGCAGCTCAGTGGGAGGTTTAAGAATTTCATTCTTGGCCTTTGGCACACAAATTCTTTTGTGGATCCTATGTATCGAATATGAAGGCAGACCCAATGACTTAACAACCTCTACATTACCCTGACTTTCCTGCCCTGAGCCAAGTAAAGTGAAGTTTAAATTTGCTGCATATAATCATAATTATACTAAATTTGAGTACTGTGTGCAGATATTAAAGAAACTAAAAGCAAATATTGATAGCCCATGTGGTAACTAGATGTAAAAGCAAAAACCTTGGGCAACTGATGAAAGACAGGTTTGTAGCTATATCATGGGAAGAAATACACACTGAACCATAAGAAGAAAATTCCTAGTTGATTGGTTCCTAATGTAGTAAAACAATTCACCCAGGGACTTGTAAAATAACTGTGAGAGCTTAAAGTGATTCAAATTGGCAGTTCCCGCACATTCCCAAAGGACATGATGCAATAACCATGCTTAAAACCTATTTCTGGGTTCCTAGGAAGGTGCCAACACAGAATTGCCACAGGGGTAGGATGTGGGACCAGGATGTTTGCTGGGGCTGGGGAGGGATTGTCTCTTCTCTTAACCTCTCTCCTTAGCCTCATTTATAGGAAGAGTTGAGAAACTTTGCCTCCAGGATGTCCAGCAGTGCCACTCCCTCTGTCCTCCTAGGACCATTGTGCAATTTTTGCACTTCGAAATTTCTTCCATGTAAAGATGTATTGAAAGCCCCTGAAGTGTTTAAAATATGGGGACTGCTCTTCAGGCAGCTAAAGCATTAAAAATGGAAGGCCCCTTCTAATGTCTATATAGACATGGGAAAATAAATCAGTATAGGTCTTTGGGCTGAGGTCTGAGGTATCCCAGGAATAAGTCATCCAGGTGAATTTAGTTTAAGAGGCCAAGCACCATCTGTTCAACGGGGAGATGTGGTGACAGTTGGAACTGTGGGCTCTGTGTCCCAGTGCCCCCTTTTGTGCCACAGGACTGGATGGTATGACACATAGCTTCTGCATAGCAGTTTTCTTCACCTGAACTTCATTGAGCAAACTATCAGGCACCATGAGATAACACGTCAGAACTTGACTGTGAAAGCATTCTGTGGGTATTCAGGGAAATATAATAGCTTTGTCAGGTCAGGCTCTGAAAGCTATTAAGTGTGACCTCACTTGATCACCTGTAGTTATTTAATGTTGGTACAAGGGCTGCTCTGAAAGTAATGCCTCCTGTTTTATTATGTTGGCCCACGATGTCAGAGGTGGATGTTGGTGGTATGGTAGTAGAGGTTGAAAGTTCCCACCAATGTTCCATTCTGTTTTGCTGCCATGTGAGAGATAGCAGCAGACAGAACGGTGTCTGATATGGAACTGCAGATGAAGCAAAGGCGTGTCACTGAATTCCTCCTTGTAGAAAAAATGCCACCAATTGACATCCATCAATACTTGCTGAATATTTATGGAGACCAAACAGTGGATGTGAGCACAGTAAGAGGTGGGTGATGCGTTTCAGCAGTGGTGACAGCAATGTGAAAATCAAGCCACGTTCCAGATAGCCATGTTCCAGATAGCATGCGTATTTTTACGAGTGCAGCATGCAGGCTCTTGTTCATTGCTGGTGAATATACACTGCTAATAGTGATGCCTGTGTTAAAAAATAGTGTTTTATAGCTGATAATTTTCTCTATTAAACAGTGTTATCATGTTCTTTGTATCCGTTGTAGTGTCCATGGAAATAAATAGGAAGCATTACTTTTGGAGTGAACTATGTATTCTGTTTTGTTGTGTGATCTTTTTATGCTCCTTGATCGTTACTTCTGAGCAAGGCTCATTTTTGCCATCACGAGTCTGCTTGGGCAGGGCGAGCAAGGCCAATTCATGTCCATCTTCTCATCTGCGCAGTCCCTTGTATGAATAGTCCTGGGTGAGCCACAGCCTTCATCTCAGGAATTGTGCATGTAGCCAGTAGTGACACTTCCTTTAGACAACTTGCATATGAATGCCCACTCCTAGACTTATATAATTCAGCACAAAACTGAGGTGACCATACTGAACAGCTCTCTATTCCCAGATCTCTAGAGACTCATGCACCAAATAAATCATCTAAGAGTGAATGGGGAGAGATTTGGGAGGTGAGCCTGTTGCTCTGTTCCGGAGTACTATGTCCAGATGTGGAATCCTCAGTGCAGGAGAGATGGTTGGAACACATCCAAAAGAGGACTGCAAAAATAGTACAACGGATGGGACATCCCTACAAGAATGGGCTGACAGAGCTGAGGCTGTTCAGCCTGAAGAAGTCTCCAGGGAGACCTGAGAGTGGCCTTTCAGTATCAAGAGGGTAGCTTTAAGAAATAAGGGGACAGATTCTTTATCAGAGTCTTTTGTGTTAGAACAAGGAGCTATTGGTTTCTAACTAAAAAAGAGGAGATTTAGACTGGACAGAAGGAAGAAAATTTTTACAATGGAGGTGGTGAGGCACTGGAACACATTGCTCAGAGAGGTAATGGATGTCCCATCCCTGGAGCCACTCAAGGTCAGGCTGGACAGGGCACTAAGCAATCTGATGGAGCTGTGGGTGTCCTTGTTCATTTCAGGGGAGTTGGACCAGGTGATTTTTAATGGTCCCTTCTAATTAAAAAAATTCCGTTATTCCATGATCTATTTACTGGCCAATGCAATTTGAGGGATAGGGGATGGACAACAAAGCTGGAAATATAGCTGTTGGATATACTCTCACTCAGCAGTCAGAAGTGTGACTGCACTCCAGCTCTAATTTACCCAGTGAGGATATCAAAGAATTACACATCTTTGTAGCAGAGGCTTCAGCCACAGTTATTTGGTACTCATGGAGGTTTTTTTCCAGTACGTGCCATAACATTATATCTTCCATGTTATTGTTCATGACCTAGTTAGAATAAAACTTGCTTTCAGAGATCTGCAGTCATGTTACCTCACTATAATTCAGGCACAGCCAGAGGAGAAAAGCAGCTAAGGAAAATCTGCACATCTAAGGGTTATTTCTGTGGCATGAGATTTCCCCTGGTTATTCACCATGTTGGTGTGGTTTCCTTACTGCTCTGCTCAGGCCTGTGCCAGGAGGCATGCACTAACCCCAGCTTTGAAATGTCACAAAGCAAAGGGGTGTGCCAAGACACAGTGGAGGAATTGACCACAATACACTGATTTCCTGCATTTTCATCCTCACCAAGTCAAATGTTATTTTCCAGCAATATAAGAGTGTCATTGCAGAATTATCAGAGAAACAGTAGCTCTTTGTGTCCAGAGTGAACAGTTTGGTGGTGGAGATGTCTACATATAGACTGATGCAATATTGTGTAATTAGAGCTTGCATGCTTCCACTCTTCCTATTAAGTTCTATCGAGTTGGACTTACAAAAACACCCGCAATACCCAAGCGATTATCAGGAAAATGATCAAAGTCTTTTTCACATGGAACAGAAAGCAAAGAAGGCAAGTTTAGTCAAGGCCAGCTCTGGCCTATTTGTTTTGCTTCCATCATTGTAAACACAATATTTGTTCAGTACTCAGTGTACCTGACCAGAGGCCCCTACAACTTGGAAGACATGCCATGCACTTTATTGGATATGGATGAGAAGTCCCTGCTCCCCCAGACCCCTAAGAAGAATTAGATGTGAGTAACGTTGAAGGATAGCCTGTGGAGAACTGCAGTACTTGTCTACGCTTCATTTCTCCTCCATGAAATAAGTTAATCACCTTGAAAATAAAAAGCCAGGCCACTGTCTAATCCTGCTGCCAGTGCAGTGCTTGGGGCAAGGCTGTGTTAGATTTAACTAGTAGATTATGGATCATAGTGAGCATTTCAGCAGCTCCACGCCTGGGCACATTCAGCTCATTCTTACTGACACCTCATTTTGAGAAAGCTTCTTGGACTCATCCCCCCAAAAGAAAGATTCAAGCCTGAAAACCCTGGTGAGTGAAAGGGGACACAAAGCTTTCCAGCTGTTTTCTCACCTTCTCTGAGCAATGGTTTACACCTCAAGTCATCTATCAACCCCCATGACTTTTGGCAGACTGTCTGCATTTGATGTGTTTCAGAAATGTTTTATTTTATTTTTTCTGCCTTTCAGAAGTTGCTTTGCAGAATCTCTCTTGGCTCATGTTATTACAGCCTAGTTGTTAACTTGCCAGAGCACACGATCACTTCTGTCCTTGTTTGGACACATTTTATGACATTGCGACAAAGTAAGAACTGTGACAACTTCACCTACACACCTCCTTACAATTCCCACACCAACAAGGTTCCAATCAGATACTATCACTACTCAACTACTCACATGCAGACATTTTTTAGAATTGTGCAATTAAGGTGCTTTTTTTTTTTTATGATTTTTTTTCCCTTCTGCAGAAGATGAGTGAATGATGTGTAATGATGTGTTTTTGGAAGTACTGGCTATTCGTTTTCCAGAGAAGTGCCTGCAGAGACACTTTAGGCTGATGTCTCTAGTGTTAAATTAGTTTCCTCCCTGTTTCACACTAGGCTTCTTGACCCATCAAACTGGGGGTTAAAGTATTTAGTATCTTTGGCAAGAAAAAGCAGGCATGGCTGAAACGATAGTTCACCGATCATACAGTCAGCAGAGATGGGCTGTGCAGGACTAGGCTTCAGGCCTTTGTCCCGATCAGTCTCTGATATTAAGTGCTCATACAGCCACATGCCTCCTCAAGACTGGTGCCTGCACTCAAAGTTTGATGCCTACAAAATGAGTGTGAGGTGTGAGAAAGGTCCTGAGGAGTCAGAAGTAGCTTTGGGAAATGTCCTAGCTCACTTTCCACTGCCATGCTCCATTCACATGTAAATGAGTTACAATTCCCTTTCCAATCAGCAACATGCTTTTATGTTATTGAAAATGCGTGACGAACCCCATCCCATAGACAGCCAGTAGCAGAGGTCCTGACCCTGGGCCCCAGGATGTGCTGCTCCAGAGGAAGCTCGCCTGGGCCTTCTACCTGCTTTGGGCTTGTCCAGGCCGCCTATGCAGCCTTGTCTTCTGCAATTTTATTTAGCCCAGAGAAGCCTACGGTCTATCTTAAATCTGAAGAAGCCTTTTTCATGTACGTCTTTATGTTTTACATTGGAGTGACTAGGCCAAAAAGGGTTAGGCACTCTCATGCAGTGGGGGGAGAGGAGGTCTCCAAGGCCTCCGTGAGGGCCCTGGCAGCTCACATTTTGGGAATAAAAGCCTCATCAGGAGTACTGATGTGGTTCCTGTGTTAGTTGCTGTCAGTGTCAAAGGATGGGGTTCAGAAGATCTGGAAAGCTAAGTCTTGTTATGACAGCTCAGCGGGCAGTGGTGTTCCAGAAAACCGCAGACACAGTACAAGGTGCACATCTCCAAGGCTGTGAGAGGCTGAAATATTTGTCCGTCCTGCAGGACCTTCATGGATCTGCTTTGTATCTCAGTGATGTTCAAGCCATCACTGAAAAAGTTCAAGGGAGCTGGCTATCGCTGTATGACCAAGCAAAGTCTCATCACATTTTGCTTATGTGTTGTTTCTTTTTTTCAGGTTTTTTTTTCTGGTTTTGCTTGTGGATGATGTGATTGGCATTTAAGGGAAAGTGAATACCCTTGGAAGACCCCCCAAGCCAGGGAAGACACGAAGATCATAGGTGTTCTCACTGTATTTATCAAGTAGTGGTCCCATAAAATGATGGAATAACAGCCCTTCCAACCAGTATGGCATGGCATGACATAGTATCATATGGCATGGCATGATGTGTCATGGCAAAGCAAATCAGGAATACGGATGGTTCACAGATACAGGAGTAATGTCGGTTCTTTTCTTGATTGGAGGGAGTTTGTGCTGAATAACCTAATTGCCTTGTTTGATGGACAACACTCAGAGAGGGTTTTGCAGAATGGTGCTGCAGATCTTGAACATCAGCAAGGCCATGTCCCATAGTTGCCAATGGAGTGGTGTAAGACACAGAAGTTGCATAGATGCAAAGAGCTGTTAAAGCTGTGCTAAGGTACAGCCGTTCACAATCTGACTGTGGCCAACCCACTGCTTAGGGCACTGAGAAGGCAATCAGTCTGCCTTGTGTGGTCCAGGCAAAAAGACCATAAGTACGCAAGTTTTCCTTGCTAATCCTCAATTAAGGATCATTTAGTGTATTCCTGTGAAAATTTGCCCATTCTCCAGGAAATGCTGCTAAAGAATTAAGAACTCCTAAGGCAAGTTCAAGAGCTCATCTCCAATCTCCTGGCTTACAACTGTTTTGTATTCCTGGAATTAGAGTCACAAAGTGTTAACACTCTGTAAGCTGTAAGTTTGCTAAAAGTTGACCTTTGTCAAGTTTGTCAACTTTGTCTTGAAGAATTATAATTAATAATGTTCTACTATTTTCAGTTTAATCTGAATTTCTCATCTTCATCAGCAACTTCAGTCCTAATTCCCTCTCTGGCAAACCAGAGTACACACAGAGTAATTGTTCTGATTCAATGGAGTTGCAATAGCAAACTGTAACTGAGAGCATTTCTGGCTCTTCAAACCAATTCTACAGTTGCTTCATATATCCCCCCTGCAATGCTATAAATATTGGTGCTATTTTAGGCTAAATGGTGTTTCTCTCTATAAGCCTAACCCCATCGGAAGCCTCCTGCCCATATTTGGATACGAAACAAAGGACAAATATGATCTTTTTTTAATTCCTTTTAAGTTCTAAACTTCAACAATAATAAAGGTATTATGTGGAGTCATCTCAAAAATATATCCCATATATCATCCTGAGATAAAGATCTTCGTCTGAGACTTTGTCTGAAAAGGATAATGTTTCACTCCTGGCGCCTGTGAGTCTACTCTTTCGAGCATAATACATATTTGTTATACAATTACTAGACCTGCCTAGGTACAATGCCCAAAAATCAGTTTGCACTTTTTTTTTTTTTTTTTTTTTTTTTTTTTTGATTAACAAAGATCATCAGCCCATTGCCTTTTTCCCTCCATGGTGAATGCTTACCAAAACATTAGGAACTGGTGGAGGCAGTAAGAAAGCCTATGTCCCCAGGTGCTGTCCATGAGGTTTTAAGTTGTGGTGGAGCACAGAATGGCCTGTAGTCATAAAGTAATTTTGGAATGCTTTAAAATACCCACATAGTCGTTTACTTTGGTGGAAATTAGGGGAATGGAAATTAGGATATGCCTTGGTCTAGCAAGAGAATCAAGTGAGAAATCAGTTTATGCAGAGGTTAAAGTTCTGTTGGAATTCTCCTTAGAATTTTATTGAATTTAGGGCAAATGGAAAGCCCCACACCCCATCATTCAGACAACACTGAAACATTGCTGGGTGTGTTCTGGGTAAAAAATATTTGGGCGTTTTCATTTTATGTTAAGGTGTTTTCGTTTTGGTGTTCAAGAAATTCTCTCAGATACCAGACATAAATACATACCCATGTATGTACAAAATAAAAAAGATGAAACTAGAGCAAGAAACCATAGGACTCAAAGGCCTAGCCCAAAGATACTCAAAGGGAGTCTCTGCCAAGATTTGCTTTTACAGCCTCATGGGTGACATGTCCCCTGCAGCCATCGTGCTGTCGATGGAATGCACCTTCCAATTGAGGATACTCCTTTGGGACTGAGGGATTCTGGGGGTGCTGCTGACAATGAGCCCCACACAGTTGCTGCATGAAGCTCATCTCATGAGATCCAAGCCCTATGCTGCATCTGTGGTGTGGTTCACTTCTAATCTTCAGCCAGATCCAGGAATCATAAATATATAAACAAGGTGAAAATATAGAACTCATTAAAGGAGTTAAATGTGGTATACTGAAGCTAAGTTAAATATGGGAGCAGATTTTGCAAGTTAAAAAAAAAAAATGTATCTTAAAAGTTTCTTGTTTATCATGTATAAAATGTACTATTCGGTGAGTAGTTTCCAAAGCTAATAGCTTTAATAAACTCTTTATAAACCAGGGTGCTTATCTCCTTTACGCTGAGGGCCAGATGGTACCATCTGATTCACACTGCAAATTTCTGCAATTTGGCTTCATTAATGTGGCAGACAGCACTTTCCACACCTCACAGAGGTATGTTCTCATCTTCCAGAAATGGTGCAGTTCTGGAACCATGTGACTCCCCTGTTTGCATTGGAAGGATCCTTCACAGGGGTGTGATTTCAGCAGGAGGAGGTGAAACAAGCCAAAAAAATTAAGCTGCATGATAGCACTAGAAAAAGCAGATCTGGAGGAAAAATTGAGCTCAGGTTAGTGCTGACCTTAGCCTGGAAAATCATATGCTCTCCAACATCCACATCTATACTGCCACTAGGGAGCTGCCTGGTTACATGTGATTTTACCCATCTGTTATTTAAATCACACACCCTAGCGCAAACCCTGAAGCTTGCAAAAATGATGTGGATCAGTGTCATCCCATGGATACTTTTTCTATAAACAGCTGAAGGATCTGGATCAGGAAGTTTTCCAGACAGAATTACACTCCTGACTCCCTTGGTCCAGAACACTGTCTCCAGAACTGGGCTGATGAATATCTGCTGGTTTCCTTCTCTGCCTCAGAAAGCAGCTGATCACTGTTGTGGTGCTGCTTCTTCAAAGGAAACTTACTTCCTTGGTTTTGTAACAATCTCCATTGGGTCTGACTTGCAATAGTTGGTCTTCTTTAGTATGCCGTGGTAAGACTGTCTAAAAATCTGGAAGTGATATCTGACTTAAGCGCATAAGGGAATTCCCTGTAATGTTTTGTTTTCCTTGTTATCTCTTTTCACCTGCATTGCCTGTATTTTAATATCGAGACGGGGAAAGGAAAGTGTCTTACTGGGTTTCAGTCAATTTTCTTTTGAAGGTAAATATTCAGTCAAGTGTCTTGTTTATCTCTGAGTCCCTTGTACTTTTTTTCCTACTTGACTTTCTTATCACAAGTTGTTCTCAAACCTACCAAGTAACTTCTTTGCATTCTCTAACTGAATGCTGAAAAAAGTCATTGTTTAAAACAAAACTTTTTCCTTTTTCTTTTTGGCAGGTGTTAGATACACTAATTTTTATTACATTTACATAAATTAGGGGAAAAAAAATAATTTCTAATGGTTTATTTGGTTTCAGAAAAAAGTGTGAAAAATGTGCTTTTTGTTTTATAGTCATTTATAAATAAGATGTGATTCAGGATATGTTTCCAAGTAATTTGGGCTTAATTGAAGTTGCCATTACTGAGTAGATATAAAAAGTATTTGGCCCTCAAACGCCAAACTCACTGCAACAGATGACAGTGGAAGGATAAGATCGGCTGTTGCTGTTGGCTTGTTGATCGGCCTTGACAGCGTGAGGTGCAGGATACTATTAAATGTGATTCCTTGAAGACTGGGGAGAGGAGAGTTTCCTGTAAAGTAGGCTGGGAAGTAATGATCTGACTATAGAAATATCACCAGGAAGCCAAAGTTCATTATAAGAAGGGGTGTAAAGAAAGAAATTTTGAAGAAAAAGGAACTGGGATATAGATGTTAGGATGACTGAGACCCTTTTCATTTATATTTTTATCCTTGATATATGTCACTAGTTGATGTGCCAAGGTTGCAAAGGTCTAACAAAATCTCCATGCACCCGGAAATCCCCTTAGCAACTGCCACAGTGAGAAGACTCTTCGTGGTGCTCGATAAGCTGCTATGCTTTACTCCACTGGCACACACTTCGCCCAGAGAGAAGCTATTCTCATTCAATATTGTCCAAAGTGAGGCATTTCCGAGCTCAGCACTTCTCCCAGACCCTGCAATCCCTTTTATTTTTGCAACTGAGCAACGAGCTGTACATAACTGAAGCTTGCCCAAATGTGGAACTGCCGTGCAGCTTTGGCATGCATAACAGACTAGGTATGGTTTCCTGATTCCTGGCCTGGTTCTGCAAGGTTTTAGCTATGATGGTTTAAAGAAAACTCTGTGGGTGTTTTAATAGTGAGACAAATATTTTGCATTTTCTTTTTCCAGAGGGAAATTGACATTGTATTTTCCTTTCATCATCGAAGGAAAATACAACCATCTCTTAAGTTGTCCTTACACAGTTCTGGACATGGTGGAAATGAAAGAAAATATTCCTCTGTGAAAGGTAATTTGTAGAAGGGCCATTTCAGTCCTAAGCTCTATGGGGAGCATCCCTGGTGGGATTTCAGCCTGGCCACCCTCACCAGGCATTGGCCCAGCATGGCCATGTGGGCAGCACATCTGATAAAGACTTGGACTTCCTGTATAGGTGAATAGCCCAGGCAAGAAGTCTGATGTGGGGCCTGCTGCACGCTGAGAGCTGGGCTTTTTTCCAAGCTGGAGTCTCAAACCAAGGCTATGTCAACTCTGTATAAAAACAGCACTATACTGCATGTTATCAGGGACTATCAGCTGAATCAAATAAATCTTATGGGAGCTTTAATGCATTCTGGCAAGAAATACTTCCTACCTTGTTGGAAGAGAGATCCATCTTCCTGCAACTTTTCTTCTCTCTTGCATAAATTCAACAACTGAAGCAACACACTGGCTGAAACTTATGAACATGCAGGTCATTTTCCAGTAAATCAAGGTTACTGGATATTACAGGAGGACCGAGTACTGATACATCATCATCTTGGAGCTGACAGAAGAAAATATCATATAAAATAAGGTGCTGTGTGAAGATAGTCATGGAGGAGTGATTATTCCTTGTAACTACTCCTGAGGAAGGGGATGTCCAATGACTAACAAATGCAGATTTAGAACAAGCATAATGAGGAAGTATTTCTTCTTGAAAAGTTAGTCACTGTAACCAAATTATTTGGAAACTTAAGTGGATATAGTGGGTAAAATCTTTCAAAACAAACAAACAAACAAACAAATAAATAAATAAATACTTTTTAGGTTCTTTGGTTGTTATTGAACACAGTGATCCAGTTACAACCTTTAGGACAATAAGTTTCTATGTGTCAGAGACAGAGAAGGTGATACCAAGTAAATAGTTGCTCTACATTGGTGGGGTTTTTTGGATATTCATTCCCAAAGCAGCTGCCAGTTTCCCATCCTGGAGATTAGTTACAGACCATGGGGGCAACTGTACTAATTCTGTATGGCTGCTGTGGTGTTACAGACATTTCAACTGTATTAATACAAATGGAAGAAATGCCTCAGTGAGCTTGGCTGGTGTGTTTAAGTTGAAGGAAGATTCCAGCCATGTAAGAAGTTTACATCCCTGAGGAGTAAATGTAGCCATATAGGAGAGGGGAGAAGGTGCTCAGAGTACACAGAAGAATACACAGGTCAGTCTACAACCAGATCTATAGTCAGTAATAACATCAGCAGCTGAAGTCCCGTGCTTAGTCAGGAAGGATAACACTGAGAACAGCCACATAATCTTCTGCATGGCACCCTACTTGCATGTTCTTAGTGCTTCCAGTCTGTCCATCCCTGCTGGCTGTTGTCTGGGTGCTGTGCAGGCACTTTGAGGAGGAGACAGGCAGTCAGTTGGGAAGTACACCACTCACCATCCGGTCTCATACTCTGGTGACGCTTGGGGGAATGGCAGCCAATGAACTTGCTGTGAAAGTTTTGTTTTAAGAGTATTAATCACCACTTCATCTGTAGCAACAGCACTTCTGTACGTGATGTCCTCCATGTCACTGCCAGTCCTCTGAGTCATCAATTCGTGAAGGAAATGACTTTGTTTTCTTTTGGCTCTCAGCTAAGCATCCAACATAAGCACTTTCTTCTGGTCCACCTGGCCTCATCTTAGCTTTATTTAAAGTTTTCCCAAGGGCTAGTTAAAATCATGCTTATGTTTTCTTGCCTTATGTTTGTGTAGGTGACGGGGAGAAGAAATTTCCTGTGTATGCTTTTTTGTAAAAACAACATTAGAAGAATCATGGAAGTGTTCTCTTACTTTACATAAATTTCTCAAGCTTTCATGTAACCTAACGAGAACCACAGTGAAAGTGTATTAAAATAAAAATGCTTCCCATTTCCCTAAGCCCATTTACACTTTGAAGAGATGGAGAATGCTTGCTTGTCTGTTCAAAGACTTTTGATTTTGCTAGCACTCACCCTTTTGGTCCCACAGCCTTATCATATATGGCTGCTGTTTTTGAAATTGAAAATGTTGCCAGAATAAGTTTCAGTCTCAGACCAGAGATGTATCTGTGAGAGGTTACAGGCTGTGTTACAATCAAGGTGCTTCAAGTGCAAATACTAAATCTGAAGGTGGGCAGATCAACAGGGGAAAGAAATAAAATAAAGCACAGTGTGCCTTGCTTCAGTGTGGAATTAGATCCAAAGTAACAAAAGAAGAATCCATCATGGATTTTGTTTATGGGGATGTCTGAACTATTTGGTCAGTAGTGAGATTATTCATCAATCAAACAAAAATAGAAGACATTAAACCACTACAGGGAAGTGCTTGGTGTGTGTTTGAATCTCACATGTCCAGCTAATACAAGATAGACATTGAAGCCATGGGGCACGTCCAGAGAAGGGTAACAAAACTGTGAAGGTCTGGAGCAAAAGTCTTATGGGAAATGGCTGAGGGAGCTGGGGTTGTTCAGTCTGGAGAAGAGGAGGCTCAGATGAGACCTCACTGTTCTCGACACCACTTGAAACAAGGCTGTGGTGAGATGGAGGTCAGCCTCTTCTCCCAGGTAACAGCAATAGGATGAGAGGTAATGGCCTCAAGTTGCACCAGAGGAGGTTCAGGTTGGATATTAGGAAGAATTTCTTCTCACAAGTAGTGATGAGGCAGTGGCACAGGCTTCCCAGGGAGGTGGCGGAGATGTTCAAGACCGTGTGGATGTGGCACTGAGGGACGTGGGCAGTGGGCGTGGTGGGGTGGGCTGATGGTTGGACTGGGTGATCGTAGAGGTCTCCTCCAACCTTAAAGATCCTGTGATTCCAATGTTAAGTTTCAGTGTTACACTGAATAGAGGTAATTTAAAGCATATTCTTGAGTTCTTTCTTACTTAAAACCTGAATAAATTATCATTTTTTACTAAATTCTATAACAAGACTCTTTTCAGTGTTACAATCTGTAAGTCTTAACACTATTTTCAGTATTATAAAATAAATACAACTTGACCTCAGAGTTCAGTCTAATATTTCAAAAGTAGTTTGGTGGTAAAGCAGCTTTTCCTTTCTGTTTTCCTTTTTAATGCAATATTAAATGCTTGAGAACTGGGACAAATGTTAGTCCTTGCACTATCCTGTCTATCACCACTTCTTCCAGAGTTACGGAGACTTGAAGAGTTTGGTTTAAAATACTGGCTGACACTCCACTTGTTTTTGTTGGCCTGACAAGCCACCAGCTGCTGCAGTTTGTTGTCATTTTACAGGCATCTCTTGAAGTATTTAAACAAGATTTTTAGTAATTCAGCACCCTGGCTCTTTTTAAATTATGAGGGCTGGAAGTAATGCCTTCTATTTTATGATGATGGCCCACATCAGAGGCCCACACTGATAGTACAAAAGTAGGGGTTGAACCTTCCTACTAATATTCGGTTCCATTTTGTTGCTGTGTGATGGCAGCAGAGGGGCAGTCTAACACAATGGCATCTGACATGTGTATGAAATGTGTATAAAACAAAGGTGTGTCACTGAATTCCTCCACGTAGAAAGAAATGGCATCCACTAACACTCACTGACACTTGTTGAACATTTCTGGAGATCAAACATGAGTCTGGTAAGTGCCTGCAGGGAAGGGACATGCTGAGTCATGGCAGCATTCATCAGTGCACCCCTTGCAAGGGTGCTGCTTTGTGGGGACCATAAGTAGCTAAGTTGCAACTAACTTTAAAGCCACGATCTACACATCATGCTGTGCTAAGATTTCCACAAAACCACATATGATGATCTGAACAACAGATAACTTATTAAAAGAACAATGGCTTCCCCCATTTCCTTAGTAATAAATACAATGATTGAGAAATACAGTGCCTCAGTTTGGAAAAGCATTTCACTTATATGGTAAAGATAAAAATAATGCTGTCATTAGAAAATATTCCCATATTTTCTTCACACACTTGTGCTGACAGCCCACATACAGCCTCATCTCCCCATAGTTTGGTTCCCTGTGCACAAAAGCAGAGGATGATGGAAGACCTGTCCTACATAATTCTTATAATTAATCTGATTTGATTTAAGAAAGCCTGCATGTGGTGGTGTTTAGGATAGTGAGGCAACCATTCAGCACTGACTGTGGAGGCTGGTGATTTTGAAGTTAAGCATGTGCCCCATGCTAGGAGCTAGAATGCCAAAATTTGGCTCTGAGACAGCAAAAACCTTAAATGACTTGGGCTGTTTTACTTGCACTGCAGGGCTGTTTTACTTGCACTGCAGCTGGGCCTATGAAATTTCACTGTTCACACCTGGCAGTTGAGATAATTGTACTATCTCTTGCTAAAATATAATAGGTGCATTGTTTGACTTTTGAAGAGCAGCAACAAAGTGTAATTGCTGAACTGAGATGTCAGCATAAGAGAATAAAAGTACTGAGGTGAAGGCTTTGATGTGGCGGAAGACAGTGGCACAGACAGCAAGCATTGGACTCCATCCACTTTCTACCTCTGAATATATTCTTTACATTGCAAATCTCTGTCTTAAATGCAAATAACGAGTTAAACACATTCTGTTACATTGCTGCCTGGTGAAGCTGAAAACCAACACACAAAAACAGGTTGCACTTGTACAAACATACCTTTTCACATAATAGAGAGATTCAGTAGCAGTAGTTTCTATGCTTCCAGAAGATCACATACTCATCAGGTGTGCTGTATCTAACACTTGCAGTTCATTTGCCAGGCACAAATAAAATGATGACCAAAAAAAAAAAAAAAAAAAGGACACTTTCTTCTCACCCTGTCCCAGCACTGGGAAGCCATGAAATAAGAAACAAAGCACTTGGCCACCACTTGCTGTGATGATTATGATGTCTATGTGGCAGGACCTGCATGAGAACTGAGGATTTGCTGTGCTGAACCCTCTGCAAATCTCAGCAGACTCTTCCGCAGAAGATTTCTAGTCTCTGAACTTTAGTAAGCAAAGCTATGTCTATTAAAGGATTTTTTTTCCTCAAAAACTGGCTGTAGTTCAGTGGGTACAAAAACTGCGTGGGGGGTTCTCTCAATTATTTAAATTCAGTGGTAAAATTATGAATACAATCTTCCTGGTTGTAAGCCAGGCTCCAGCAGAATGAGATCTGTCTACACAGAATTTTCCCTCAATATCTTTGAATCAACATCCAAAGTATCCTTTCAGTCCAATCAATGTTGCTTCCTTGGCATATTAAATGTCTGAAAGATGAAGGCAAAGGAATCAAATAGAGAATATGGTTAAATATGGAAGATATGATAGAGTTTTCTTTGCCAAAGGTCTTCTGACATCTCTGTGAGCATTACAGACTGGCAGCAAAAGGGGTAGGGAGTATTAACATTCATATCAATTCATGCATTTTCCAATCTTCCACTTGATGCCTGTCAATGAATTTCTAGCCTGTTTTGCAATGTAGCCACATGCACCTGAAATACCACAGAGGCACTTCATACGCCAACCACCACTTAGGGGCTAGCAGTGTACCTGATCAAATACTCAGCCTTGTGCTGGAACAAAAATTGTACTTAGTTTTGCAGCACTTGCATGCCAAGAAGGTTTCCAATATGTTAGCAACTAATCTGTGTGCTAGCAAGTGGGACTGCATTTTAATAATTGCAAGGCAACCACCAGATTTTGAAGCAGGAGAGGATTTAGAAAGACTAAGTTCTGACAAGTAGACTGGTGAGGAAGGGAAGTCAAGACAGTTGTGAGCTATAAATATTCATCTCTGACTTTCCGGGCATCTGAGAGTCTTTTCTCTGTGAAAATCCTCAATGGAAGAAGGTTCCTTCAAGAGCAAACATCACCAGATTCACATTGCACAAACATGAGCGTTTTCAAGATGTTGAGCCTTAAAACGTGATATATGAGAAGATAACTATGGGGATTAGAACTATTTTTGACCAGCCGGAGATAAAATTATTCACATGTCTGTCAGCAACTATTTTAAAAAGACATATGAGTATATGCTCATTGCTAACAGCCTATTTGTAAAAGTCTAGCATAATCACCATGCCAGTTCAGTCTAATCTCTGAACACCTGGGTCAGAATTTTACTTTCATTTAGCTCATCAAGACATTCCAAAATCTACGCATCAGGAAGATGTCTAGAGTGGAATGGGCTTTGCAGAGGTACCGTTTCATTTGCTGAGGTGCTCTGGTTCATGGTAGTACCTGGCTCACAAGAGTGAGCGATGGTCCAGCTGTACTCAGCTGCCCCCTGGCACCCAACCTGAGCAGGGGAATCCCAGCCCTGGCAGTGGCACTTCCACTGCACTAAGCAGAGAAGGGGAAAAAAAACAAAGGCAAATATGAAGCAAATGGTAATTCTCTGGAAGCATGTCACTACTATTTGGGGTGGGGGAAAGAGTAGGTGGAGGGCAGAAAAGGAGCAAATGCTAAAGCAAAAATTGCTACTAACAAAGATAGCAGAGATAGTGTAGTTTAACCACAGAATCCACAGAACGTAGCTACTGAGTGTGCCTCAATTATAACCACAAAATACAGAATCTTTAACCACAGCAATCGGATGATATGGCCAATATTCAGCACAATGAAGTCCTTGACTCCTTTTCTCTGGGAAAATCCTCAATGGAAGAAAGTTCCTTCAGGAGCCAACATTACCAGATTCATATTGCACATACATGAGAGTTTTCAGGATGTTGAGCCTTAAAATGTCATATATGAGAAGATAACTATTTTTTGTTTTATTTTAGAACTATTGTTCTATTGAACTATAGTATAGTTCTCTATAGAACTATTAGAATATTATTTTACAACTATTTAGAACTATTGTACTTCTACAATGAACTCCTTGAACAGTGGAAATGAATTTCAGGGACACTCATTTCAGATGTTTGAAAATATCCGCTCTGAGCAATGCCTCCTCACCACATGAACAATGGAGCTGCCTTTTTTCTCAACAAAAGTTGTAGCAGATAAGTTTATGGTCTATGATGCTGCAGAAAAGGATCAAGACCTGTAGCACAATTATGGCACTGCATTATGAACAACATATGCCTTGCCACAGAGATGAACGATGAATTCTCAGTCCTTTAGGGAGTACATGTGCTTCAGACAGACAGCTGGTCAGAAATAACATCCTTAGGTGCACATCTGTCCTTAGATAATTAACTTGAGTTGGTTCTAGACCCTGTTAGAGACTCCAGCATGAGTAGGCCATGAGTGAGCTTCAGGTTTCAGATCATGAGTTTAGCCCACAGGCCCTCTCAATTTGTCTTTGGCCAAACAAAGCTCAGCATGCAGCTCTGCTCCCAGCTTCAGGGTGGACCACTCAAGCTTCTCTCCATGCTGATTTTGTGCTGTATTTTCTAGCTACAATGCTCTATGTGAAATGATGTTCCTTGAGAACACAAGGTCTGTTGTGCTCAGCAACTGTCAATGTAAATATTTTAAATAGTAATGGGAAGCTTTTCATAGTCTTCAAAGCACTGATCTAAAACTTCCAGCTGCAAATCTCATGTGGTTTACATTAGAACATGATGCTATTGCAAGTTCGAATATAAAGTTAGTTCTAGCAATAAAAGGACACCGTTTCTACCTATTTAAAATTCACTGTATCTTCTTACAGAACATGATCATTATTGTTCATAATGGATTTCTGGAACTCATGTTAAAGAAGTTTGGGCCTTTCATGACCTTTTCGTACCTGAAGCTGAGCACTTTCTGAAGTTAAAGGAGAACATTACTCACTCTGTATCTCAGATATCAGAAATGCCAAATACTGCTTTGTGTATTCTTTGTTCTTTTCTTTCATTGTATGATTTGTCCTCCTGTGACTCAAGGCAGATGACAGGATGCCTAGGAAAAAGCTTGTTGTCAAATAAAAACATCCACTAGATGTGAAACTTAATGCAAAAGTTGAACAACTACAACTTAGGATAACCTGAGAGCCATTTACATGTTTGTTGAAGAGTGCATTGAGAAATTTGAGCTGAGTGTCTGTATCTATTGTAAACCAACCATGATTCATATAACAAATCAATAATGTATGTTTCCCCTCTCTCCTAGTCCATTGCTTCAGTTTCTGTGACCTGCTGCCAAAAGAGTTTTAAAAGGATAAAAGATGCTTTGTAAGTTAAGAACTATTAATGAGAACTGGAAATGGGATAGAATGAAAATATGTCTTCAGATGCTTTGAAGAAAAGGTCATCATGGTGGGAGATCCAAATTAAAAACAAACCTTCCTCTGGGGCACAGGCAGCACTGATCTGTATGAGGCAGGTGAAGAAACATGTATCTAAGATGCATCAGATAACGTGGGAATCTGTATTGTGCTAGTCAGTGCGAATGACAAGAAAGGATGGGGTGCTCCAGCATCTTCACCCTCCTTTCTCAGAGTCACTTGGGTCATTCAGGCCCCAGTAAATGCACAGTTGTTTCTGGGCATGAACTGCTGTGAGTTTACAGTTAAGTTCACTGAGATTGGCTTTCTGTGAGCTCAGGATCTCCGTTCATCAAGGTAGACTTTGTCCAAAAGATAATTTGCCTCTGTTTGCATATAGGTGAATTGTGAGTATTGTTTCTGAGGAAATACATTTTACCAAGAAATTGACAGAACAAAGACATTAAAAAATGTGGGGAAACAGTCTTAAGCTGCACCACTGGACATTTGGTGTGAATTTTAGGAAGAATTTCTTAACACAGAAGCTGGTCAAACATTTGAATAGGCTGTCAAGGGAAGTGTGGAGTCTCCATCTCTGAAGGTATTTAAAAGAAATGTGGATGTGGCACTTAGGGATGTGGTTTAGTAATGGGACTTGGTAGGTGAGATTGGATAGTTGGACTTCGGTGATTTTGAAGGTCTTTTCCAACATAGATGATTCCATAAGTCTATGAAAACATGCCTCAAGAGAAAGTCTTCCATATATGTTTTAGGGAGAAGAGAGAGTTACACTAGTGACTGTGTAGCCACATGGAGCACATGGTGAGCAACCATCACTGTGCTAAGAGCTCACTGCAGTCTGCAAGAACCTTGAAGAAAAGACTGGAAAGATGCTCTCATCATGAAAGTAAATCTGTTCTTCACAACATCAGATATGAATCTCTCATAGATGATATGTTCATATCATTATAGTCTACAAAATAATTTGTGCCCCAAAGCAGTCCTTCCTTTTCTTGATTTGTTCAAACTTTCCTGAGCTGAACAGAGAGACTATTTCAAGTGAAAATAGCAAGACAGTCCAAAGACAGGTGTATGAAATCTTTTAGGAACAAATATCAGGTCACATGTCCTCAGAGAAAGCTACCACCTCACTTCATCAGAAATGTTCTCCAGTCCCATCAGCTGGGTCTACAAGAGTCTGTCTCTACAGGGTGGGGTGTGACTCCTTCAGAAGATTGCTCTGATGTTCCCACATTCCAAGTCCTTCATGCCCTAGGGATTCCTCTCTGATTGGTTCCTTTGGGCTTTTCTGTGGCTGCTGAGATGCATCAAGGAATGGACCTGTTGGAGTGCACCAAGAGAAAAACCACAAAAATGGTCCGTGGGATGGAACACCTCTTGTACAAGGGCAGTCTGACAGAGCTGGGGCTGTTCAGCCTGGAGAAGAGAAGGAAGGCTCTAGGGAGACCTGAGAGCAGCCTTTCAGAATCTGAAGGGGAGCTGTGAGAAATAAAGGGACAGATTCTTTAGCAGAGTCTATTGTGATACAACAAGGAAGAGTTGGACTAGATAGCCTGTAAGGATCCCTTCCAACTCAAATGGTTCTATCAGGATGCTGTGTGCTCATCACAGGGTTAGCGCAACCTGGTAGGTCTATCAGTAGTGACACACAAGTTTCTATAGGTCTATCAGTAGTGACACACAAGTTTCTATCCAGCCCTACGTTCCCAGAAGACCTCTATTCCTAAAATCTTTGTCAGACTGATTTGAAACAGAAAAAAATAAGAATGCTGCTCTGCTCCTCATTTCACCAAGTAAAAATTTTCCAAATATTCAAAGGCAGTGTATTATCCAACACCTAACTCAGCTGGGATCATGGACTATGGTAAAAATAACCAAAAAATATACATCTCAGACCTTGCAGCTTGATTTCTTGGCCAAAGTGCTCAAAATAAATTTGGAGTCAAATAAACACCACATAAGCACTCAAACTTGCACTCACTTCTCCTTATTTTCCTAAGGAAAGGGTAAAGTTCAGCTTTCAGAGCGCTGCCAGGCCCTTGCTGACTCATGTACAGCTGCACAAGTGGATGTCAGGCGGGTGCCAGACCCTGCCCTGAAACTGGAGATCCTTCCGCACAGGTGCAGCGGTAAGAGCCAGACTGAGAGACCCTGATCCCCTCTCGGCTGTCCCCACCACTGCCTGTAGCACGTTCAAGGCAAGTACTGGCTTTGGCAAGCCAAAAACTGAGGTTGTGGCTACTTGTGTGTATGTGTGGGACTGGGAGGAGATGGAAGTGAGGATTAATGCAGTCCTTGGCCTCTGCAGAGGTCAGCAAGCATAAACGGTGGGGAACATTGGAAGCAAAACACAACACAGAAGATATTCTTGCTCTGCACAATCAGTGGGCTCCAACTCTAGCGATGATCGGAGCAAATGGTGTCTGTTTTTACAAAGAATTTAACTGTGTGGGCAAATGAGTGTGTATATACATACACAAGTCAATTCCCCTTCTCATCATTATAAAGCACTCTATGTGGCCCTTCAGTTCAATATTACAGACACAGCTGCTCACTGCTACTGTCCATTCCAGTATTCAAAAACTGAGACTTCGGGTTCAAAACACAGAACTGTTCGCTAAAGAACTAAAATATCATATGTTTCAAAAAAACGTCTTTCTCCTTTTAACACTGGATCTGTTTTTGCTGCATTGGCAAGACATGATTGTGTCTGGAAACATCTGTTGCTATGTTTATACTAGCAAGTAATTTGGTACAGTAGAAGCATGTCAGTAGATAAAGCATTTGGTGCTGAGTCACATATCCACAATGTGCAGTTAGGGGCTCTACTTTCAACTATACTGGGTCTGGTTCTAGAGACCAAGCGTCCCTATCATACATGTGGTTCAAACCTGTCTATGGGACTCATCCTGGGTTTGGCTTTTCCTGACCAACCAGGGATTAGAGCACATTTGGTACATACCTGAGGCACAGCTTCCAGGTTAGTTGCCTCTGAAAGGAGTCCAGCTGCATGTGCTAGAAGAGTCCTGTGAACCCAAAAACAATGCGCAGTAAGTGGAGATGATGAGAAATTTGCTTAAAAATTTCACTGCTGCCCCAAACCAAATTGCTAATGAGTATGCTGGTAGTGGAAGTTATGCCTGGCTATTCTCAGTGGGTGCACAATTGCCACCCAGCATGTTCACAGCATGAGTGTATATGACAAAGAACAAGAGAAAGAAAAGTAAGACTCTTGCAAAGCAAGTGGTTTGCCTGAGGTCATGCAGATCATCAATGGTTTCAGCTTGATTCTTTGCCCATGCGTGTCTTCCAAGCTAGGCCAAGTTAGGAGCCTGTAGAACAGGCCAAGGAGTGGTGCATGGGAAGGAAACATAAACAGGTGTGTTTCTGCACCGAGGATAGCAAATACTTCCATAGTGTGCCTTTTGCTGATCACGGTGCCCCAAACTGCCAGGTTTATTCCATTTTCAAGCAGTATGATATACTCTGATCGCCTAACCTGCTCCAGTCTGCTCAATTGTCTGTTCAGACTCATTCAGAAACAGGAGTTAAGCCTCAAGTCATGCCTAGCTGAAACCTCTTTAGAAAACAATAACAACAAGAAGTAGAATCAACATTGCTTACCACAAGGCTGACTTCCAGCAAAGTGATCCTGGGCAAACCCGACAGCCATATTTCAGCAGTTGTACTCATTCCATGTTTGTCTTATCAATGTCTTCTGCCTTTTTTTTTTTTTTTTTTGTGGACATATGGGTCACTGCAGGCATCACCAAACCTAGCTGCTACTACTTTGGCAGATAACTCATTCTTTTTTTCCACTTACCTGTTATTTAGGTTTATCTATGCAATCAGTGTTGGTTTTTGAGAATATTCTCACTATGCAAAGAAATGGATTTCTTTCCATAGAGTTGCTGCTCTCACTGTGGCTCATTACTTCCCTGATAAAGCTAGGCAGAGAAGTGATACTCCTCGTGTCACTCCTTATTTTACTCCAGAATGGAGTAAAATAAATAAATGCTGGTGTCTTAGTGGGAAGAGCAGATTGAAAGAGCTACAACAATAACTGGGGAGCTGAGAAACAGGTTGGTGCAGTTCACTGGGAATATTCCAAGTTTGCTAGCAACTTGGTTAGTAATTTCAAGATGAAGTCCTAGTACAGCAGTGATGTGCTGTCATAATTACTTCCTGATTTAGGCACTGGCTATTCTCACTGCTTTGTTTATCACCTGATTCTTCAGCTGGATTCCCCACTGACCTGAAAGGAGAACTGAGTTGAAAAACCTGATCCCATAAGACTCTGCGATGTTCATTTTGTTAAGAGGATGAACAACTCCTTTCTAATGGTTGTCATATTTCCTTCAGGCAATTCCATCTCCCAGATTTACTCCAGTGAAACCATATAAATAAAGTTTAAATCCTCCCTCAACACATTCATTCGTCTTATGAAAGGTCAACCATTATGTATTCAAAAGCACTAGTTGCCATTCAGTGCCACTACATCTGTTCTTCTGCCCTTTCTCTGCAGTTACTGTCAAAAGCACTGTGCTGTGTTCTTTGCCCATTTGGCTTTGTTTGGTGCAAATAGAGACAGTAAAGCAGTATCTCATGCTTGTTTTCCAAGTCTCTTATTAGTTAGTAAAAAATCATTATTTTACTAATTCTTTTCCTGATTTAACGTCATCTCTCACTAAGAAGAGCTGATAAATTTTGATGATGAAGTTGTCCTCTTGATTCCTGCGGTACATAAGCTCAGACCTGGTGTCAGAGCACAGGTCACCTCCTCCACAGTCAAGTGTAAGGAGGGAAATTCTGGGAATCTGTGTCTCCCTTCTCTTGCCTGGTGCCTTTCAGAGCCAGGTTGAATGCTCTTCAGTGGGCACCTCTACTTTCTCACTTCAGCTACATTACTCCATTTCCTAGCCTCAGGTCTGAGTCACAATGTACAACCAAGTCTTCACAGAAAAGCACAGCTTTATTCTTGCATATTAAAAAACCGAGGTTTGCACTACTTTACAACAGTATAGTGATTTGACCATTATAAAAATCTGCACCCTCATGGATTTTACTTATTTTCTTTCTTCTTATTTAATCACTGGTGAGTTTGGATGTTGTGGCTATTACTAAAAAAGGCAACAACTGCAAAATAGCGGAGAGGCAGGAGTAGTGCTGATGTGCTGAGCATGCAGCACTAAATCATGGTATTGTAGTAAAAAGAAGGTAGATAGGAAGGGAGGAAGGGAGGAAGGGAGGAAGGAAGGAAGGAAGGAAGGAAGGAAGGAAGGAAGGAAGGAAGGAAGCAAGGAAGGAAGCAAGGAAGGAAGGAAGGAAGGAAGCAAGGAAGGAAGGAAGGAAGGAAGGAAGCAAGGAAGGAAGGAAGGAAGGAAGGAAGGAAGGAAGGAAGAAAGGAAGGAAGGAGGAGACTCAGAGTAAAATATTTATCTTTTCCTCCTCCGTTTTGCACCTGTTTATCCCAATCCTCCTTTCTTGGCTTCTAAAACCTAATCCTTTTCCCATAATATATGAACAAAATCAGCCTGACACAGTTTCTAAGATAGGATGAAAGAGGGAGAAAGCGAGTGACTGAGAACCACAGCTAGGACAGGTTTTCAGTGAATGCTTGTCACTTGTTTTAGAAGGGTTCAGTAGGGAAAGTGAGACAGGCTCAGCGCTTCAGTTTTGCCTCTCTTTTCACTGATAGCCACACACCTCCTGCAGTACAACATGTGGAGCTGGCAGAGCCAAGGCCTCATTGTTTCGGACACTAGTAGTGTTCCTTGGGCTGCAGCCTCAGGAGATGTCCTCAGCAGGCATGGCTGGCAGGGTGCCAGTGGGGTCAGTATGTTTCTATGCTGAAAGGCATGCTCACGGGCACTTGTGGCTTCATGGTCTCAGTTTGCATGGAGTTTGTAAGAGGAGCTATCTTTTTTCCATGTAGAATGGTAAATGCAAGCAGAGGCAGCTGCTTGCTACTTGAAATAGCAGCAGAGGAACTGGTATCTTGAGATGTTCAAGTCAACACAAGTTGGTCTTGCAAGTTTTGAGCACCAGCTTGCAAGTGTAAAATTATCCATCTGACGCAGGAAGTAGATCACCCATGCCAGTAAGTAAAGTTCAGTGTAGGTGAGATGACTCAGTACAGCACACTGGGACCTGCCACGTTCCTGAAAAAGTGGTTTCTTTTCTGCTTCCCACCCAGGCTGGCCAGGACAGTCACACTTTACAATTACAACTTCCAGCAGCTGCTGCTCGGTGCTACTCAAGTGTGGCAACAAGGGAAAGAAAGGAAGGAAGGAAGGAAGGAAGGAAGGAAGGAAGGAAGGAAGGAAGGAAGGAAGGAAGGAAGGAAGGAAGGAAGGAAGGAAGGAAGGAAGGAAGGAAGGAAGGAAGAAAGAAAGAAAGAAAGAAAGAAAGAAAGAAAGAAAGAAAGAAAGAAAGAAAGAAAGAAAGAAAGAAAGAAAGAAAGAAAGAAAGAAAGAAAGAAAGAAAGAAAGAAAGAAAGAAAGAAAGAAAAGAGAGAAAAGAGAGAAAGGGAGAAAGAAAGGAAGGGAGAAAGGGAGAAAGAGAGAAAGAGAGAAAGAGAGAAAGAGAGAAAGGAAGAAGAAACATATGCCCTGTTCCCTGTGACAGGTGCCGAGGGAGAAAGTCTCCCATTGTTCTTCCGTTGCTTTTGGGAGGTTTAAAGTTAGTTATTTATAGCAATACAATTAATTAAAGGGAGAGCATGAGTAATTTTTAGAAGCTGTTGGGTTTGCTAGTAATGACATAGTGATTAGAAATGAAAAAGATTAGAGGAAAAATTGTATAGTCTATGTAATCACTTTCACTGTCGGCTTTGAGTAATTACTCAGTTCCCCTTATTTTTTTGTGGGAATTATTCATGTGTCAGAAAAGAAAGAGTGAAATGGTTGTAAATATAAGAAAATATGATAAAATGTTGAACTGGCAAGAAGAGATAAAAATACTTGTAATTCCTGGTGGAGTACTTAGGTGAAGACATAAGAGCTGTCTAAAAACAATCTGTAACTGAGATGAGCCTTTTTTCCATTTTCTGTCTTATATAATATGAGTTCTGATGAAAGTGTGCTAGGCCATCTTCTCTGCTACTGATTGCGCTGATCTGGCAGACACTTCAGATATCACACATCAGCTTCTGTCTTTGAAAGGACTCATCACTTATGTAGGTACAGTCTGGCTGGTGTAAAACATAAAAGTTTCTTTGCTGGCACTAAATAAACAGACATTTGTACTGTAAAATCCTTATAGACATTGGGATGTGGGGAATATCTGAAACACCTTCTGGGGCAATTAAGCCAGAAGTGAGGAGGGCACCCTCATAACTAGTGTGACTGCCTGAAGCTTCCTACCACAGCAGGCAGGTACAAAAGAGTACCTTGAGCTGAGAGTTTTCCTCATTTTGTTGTGGGCTTTTAACTCAAGCACATGGGAATATGGCTTTTTCTCTCCAGAGAAAGTGAGAAACAAGACCTCAGTTATGAGGGACACCAGGATACAATCCTCTGCAATGTAGCCCAGCACAGCAAATAGCTAGTGGGGTAAGAAATGGGAACATGCTGCTGCCTCATGGACTTTGAATGTTGGGAGGTGCCTGTTTAAGAAAACATCATCTCAGGGCAAGAACGTGCTGGTTTGCATCAATCTTCTCCCATTGCCAGGGCAAGACACCCAGACACGAGAGTGTGACACAGGGCTAACTTCATGGGCAGGGGTGGCCCCACTCCTTTGAGTTGTGGAAGATGCTGGGTGATAAACATCTTTGTTCCCCAGAACAACTTCAGAACCTAAAGCATAAGTCTTTCATGACCAAATGCATATTTCTGGTCCCTGGTTTCTTCTTTATTTTTAATATTTCTCTCTATTTTCTCTCCACAATTTTCCCACTCCTCTCTCACCGTCCTCAGGGACACTCAAAGTATCTCTTTTCTAATGAAGATACTTTCTCCTTAAGCGTGACCAGCAGACAGAAAATTGGACAATTAAGCAGGAGGGGCTCTGGGCTTGGATTCTGTCTATAGTTTGCAGGAAGAAATTCAAGAAGTTTGTCTTCTCTTTGCAGCAATCATTCCCTGCGCTCAGCTATCCGCCTCTGGCAATGCTGGCAAAAAGGCAGTGTGGTGATGATGAAGAACTTTATCCACTGCTGTAAACAGCAAGTACTGATTTTCCCCCTGCAAACAATAAAGTTAAAACCAGGGGCAGTAAAAGGCTCGTGGTTGTCCTTTTCCCAGTATCTGGTATTGTGCAGGAGACTTCTCCGTAACACAGAGCAATTGCCTGGGTCAGCATCTCTGGGCACAGTCCTGCACAGATCGTAGCCCCTCTGAGTCAACGGGAAGTCTTTGTTATGCCTTCAGTGCAGGCACCAACCTTTCGGGCCCATGCTCCTTGCACTTACATTAAACTCCTTCTTGGGATTCTAGGATTACCAAACCTTCTTTCAACAGAACAGGGATTTTCAACATACTCTGCCCAGAGGACACAAGTTTACCTTCCCATGGGGACTTCTTTTCTCATACTGAGAGAAACAGCAATCCATTATGTCTGAGTTAGGAAACAGCCATGAGACACTGCTATAGCCCATTGGAGAACAAATGAAGTGCAATCACTTCAAAAGTCATCCTCACACTTTTCAGCTGATGCTGAAATGATGGACATCAGTTTGTCCCCTGCCCAACTCATCCTCTCTGGTTTCAGTGTTCTGTTTCCTCTCTTGTTTTCAAGACCTTCAGATCTCCATGTATATTTGTGGAAAATAGGAGCTTAAAATCAAACTAAGACTAAAAACTAAAATTCTGAATATTTCGGTAATATTTCAGTTTGTGTGGGGGCTTTCCAGGTGGTTTCCTATGAACATCAACAATATAGCAGCAAAAACTGCTTGCTTTTTAAAATGTGTATGACTTCTTATCAATTTTTATTAAAAAAAAAAGAATGGTTTGTTCCTGCTAGACTGTCTTCCATGTAAATTATGCAAGATTTCACTAAATAAACACCTATAAATCTGACCCTTATGGACATTTCATTTTCTTTTTCTTTTTTTTTTTTTTTTTGGAAGTTACTTAATATTAGAGCTGCTCTGAAGATTTTCTCAGCTTTCCAAGCATAGAAATCCTGTTACATCTTCAGACCAGACAGTTTTGCCTGCTTTGTCAAATGACTATTTTGTTTAGGACTGCTCTGAACTCACAAAGCCAACTGTTCCACTTGGCTTGACCATTTTGAAGGAAAGTGTTAGTTATCCATACATTAGTCTGTTTATAAGCAGCCTGTGCTTTTTTGTAAAGTATTTTATAAGATTTTTTTTTTACTTCTGGCTTATGTATCCAGATATGAGAATAATTAATGTTAGAAATAAAATTTCATCTTTTTATTCCAGAATTCAGTAGTCATCAAAAATTTGGTAATGTCATGAAACATAATCAAACCGTGACTTACATGAATCGAGGGATCATCAACTGAATGTTGGTCTATTAATGGTGATAAGTGAACAATTCCTTTTAAAATTGTATTTATCTTCTAATAGCCATATTGATTTTAAAAAGCCCACACCCAGCTGGTGATACATTTGCCTGGACACCAAGAGGAGGCTCAGGGGAAATCTTATTGCTCCCTATAACCACCTGAAAGGAGGTTGCGATGAGGTAGGAGTCGCCCTCTTCTCCCAGGTAGCAGTGATAGGATGAGAGGTAATGGCCTCAAGTTGTGTTGGGGAGGTTCAGGTTGGATATTAGGAAACATTTCTTCTCAGAAAGCGGTGAGGCATTGGCAAGTTCTGCCCAGGCAGGTGGTGGAGTCACCATCCCTGGAGCTGTTCAAGGAAAAGGTAAATGCGGCACTGAGGGACGTAGTCTAGAGTGGTCACAGTCACGGACTGATGGTTGGCCTGGAGATCTTTAGTGGTCTTTCCAAATACAATGATTCTATGATTCAGAGATTCAAATCTTACAATATAGATCTCTTCATCCTCATTGTTCGAGGTGTTCTTTTATCCCAGCAAGACTTGGAACACCTTGTTTCCATACCAACTCTAATGTGAAAATATTTGTACTTTTGTTTTCCTCAGCTCATACGTGCCTCTCTGAGGCAGGCTGTAATGCTCTTATCTTCTCACCCGTGCCAGATCTCAAACCACATACTGCACTGACTCAGGCTCAGAGAGAGGGCTGTGACCAGGAACAGGGTGGTGATTTGGTCTCTGGTCTCTAGGGAAGGAGATTCTGCTCCACACTGAAAGTTCTGTTGTGCTCAACAAGCTACAATACATGGGCTGAAGCAGAACATCTCTGTTTTACCAAAAACAGTGTTCCTGCTTAGGAAAAGAAGGTAGTCAAAATGAGAACAAAAATCTGCTGTGTTCTCTTATTTTTTGTTTAGTCTATGCATATGGTTTTAAAAGATTTTTAACTTAAAATTGAGGATATTCTACCGAACCATGAGGAGGAGGACAGCTGCAACGCTCTCACTCCCTTTCCTAACCTCCTACAAGGCATCACGCACCCCACTCTGAACAAATGTGCAGTGGTGGATTGTGGCAGCTTGGCGTTATATTGCTGTGGAGCAGCAATCCTCTGGCAGCCCCTCGTGGGACCAATTACTTCTCCTTGCTGCAGGTGGGCGGCTGCCAGCTCTCTGGGGCAATGCTCCACAGGGCTCTGTGGACAGAAGCCAGCCCAGTCCTCCAGACATGCGCACATGGTTCCTCACGTCAGAGCTGCTGCTAATGACACTATTAACTACCCAGGGACTACTGAGGCTCTTAATTAGGTAAACAGCGCTTAGCGAAACAATGAGCACATGGTTCTATGTGTACAGGTTCGTGTCAGGCTGCAGGGAGGTGAAGCTTCTGCCTGCGAATAGAGGATCTGCTGAAGGTCTAATTTAGGTGGTGGAGCTGTAACTCTGCTGGGAATTCCAATTCATAGAGCTTAAAATAAGTGCTAGAAACAGCTCAACAGCTCTCAGAGACACCCTAGAAGTATTTAAAATATTTCATTGCGCACAGAAAAGATGACTTCCTTAACTGTTGTCTAGTTTTAAGTGAAAAGCCTTAGAGACAAAAACCAGGAGGAAATTACAAAGTGTTTTGCATTTTTCATGTGATATTAGGCCTGATGCAGTGTATGGCACTGGTAGGAAAAAAGCCTAAAATCCTGGAGCCCAAACAACTCTTAATTGCCCTCTGTTCTTGGTACTGGTGAGGTCCCAACTTGAATTAGGTCGCTCACTACAAGAAAGACATTGGGACCCTGGAGCATGTACAGAAAAGGGCAACAAAGCTGTGAGGGGTATGGAGCACAGGTATGATGGGGAGTGGCTGAGGTAACTGGAGTTGTTCAGTTTGGAGAAGAGGCTCAGGGGAGACCTCATCACTCCCTACAACTACCTGAAAGGAAGTTGTGGAGAGGTGCGGGTCAGCCTCTTCCCCTGGGTAACAGCAATAGAATGAGAGGGGATGGCCTCAAGATGTGCCAGGGGAGGTTCATGTTGGATGTTAGGAAAAATGTCTTCTCAGAAGGAGCGGTTCTACACTGGCACAGGCTGCCTAGGGAGGTGGTGCAGTCACCGTCCCTGGAGGTGTTCAGGAGCCGTGTGGATGTGGCACTGAGGGATGTGGGCAGTGGGCGTGGTGGGGGTGGGGTGATGGTTGGAATAGGTGATCTTAGTGGTCTTTTTCAACCTTAATGATTTTGTGATTCTGTGATTCAATGATTCACAGATGCCTCCTCACAATAGCTGGAGAAATGAAACCCACCATCTTAACTTATTTATTTTACCCCTGTAGTCCGCGATCATTTAATCCTGAGTGTTAAAAGAAACCCCACAGTGCTAAACCGGTATTGGCTGGCTGAAGCTCAGGTTGAGGTTTTAAAACCAGCCTTATGGAGCTGAAGATCTGGTCATTGGGATTTAAGCCTTCCACTCCCTGAGGCTTCTCTTGGATGAAGTTCTGGATCCTGTTTTGTCTAGATATTTCCAGGGCTCATTTTTGCATCTCCCACACATGGACCCCCACAAATTCCTTCTCTGAATACCCAACTGTGCAGCACCATGAAGCGGCAAGCATGGCAGGGGTGATGGAACACAGTCCCTGTTAGAGCAGCACCTCTGGCAGATAGGAGAGCTTGCTGATGCACTGCAAAGTGCATCCACCGTGTGCTGCTAATTAAAAGAGAATGTCAGGAGCACTCTTACTGTGTGTCAGAGGTCAGCAAACAGTATCTCTGTAATGGGTAAATGTGGTGCTGAGAAATTAGAAATCTCTTCTTTCTGAGTGCTTGTTGCTAGAAGGTTTTACCATCTCTTGTCTAGTCAAGTTTTATTTTCATTTAGCACATAAGGAGATTAGTGGAGAGTTCAGGTAATATATCTGTGCTGAAAAGAGCAGTTTGCACCAGGCACCTTCAGCAGACACAGATGCAGCTTGGAAAACACTGTAGAGGTGCTTTGGGATACTTTGCTATTTGTTCTGCAAGCCTGCACAAAATTCATGTTTGGTGGAGAGACAGAAGCAGCATTATCACTTAGAAACCAATGATTTCAGTATACATCTCAAGTTTTTCTTTATGTGCACAGGAATTTTACAGAGCTGCATTAGAGCAGCAGTGGTTTTTTTTCTGCTCTATCCTGTATTTAACAATGGTACCACTAAGAACTTAGTACACCAAGTCCTGTGGATATTATTTATAGCATTATCTGTATATATGGAAACTTCCTTTTTACTCATGTCAATTAGTCACTGGTGCATGTTCTGAAGGATATGAAGTTAACAGAATTCCCCTCCTTATATTCACATACTGATTCAGATTAATTATCTCAGTGTAAGAGGCCAATCTTTTTCAAGATGAGATCTATTAGGTTTGGTGATATCTCAAGACCATGATACACATCTCCAGTGGTGCCTCTGTTTAACAGAGAAAAGGAAATGCTGGTTTTGATTTGCTGTATTTGCTGATTTGCTCTTGGAGATAGATATTAGCTTCATAAGAGGAGACAGAGAAGCACCTCGCCTACTGTGTCACTCATTCTTAAGTATTTCTGTTCTTCTGTTATTTCCATTGCTGACAAACTGTGACAAAGCATCATCTTCTGTATCTGGAAAGAGCGGCCCTAAGGCGGGTATTTCTCTGAAAAGAAAACATGGTAGCAAAATCTTCTCTTCAGTGTCTTCATTAACCTGAATTAGTTCAGTGACTTCCCAGTGAGCAGTCAGAACACTGTTTTGATTTCAGTTTTTAACACATGTAAATACATTTTTAATTTTGTGCAAATTTGTTGAATATTTTTGCTTGTTCTCTTCTTGCTTTCTCTCTTCACCCCTCCCCCCCCCCGACTCAGTTCCTCTCCCTTCTATCCTTAGAACTTACCTGTTTGTTTATGCTTTTTCTGTCAGCTGCACTAGCTTCTGATTTCCATATTCTGCTGCATACCAGCACAGTTAGCATAACTTCTTGAACTCTGCCATTTAATCCCATGTGTCTTGTTTTATTTTTTGTCCATTGCTTCCTTTTCAATTTAGCCACATACCTTCTCTTATGGGCTGTGCAGGGCATGCACTCACCCTGCTGAGTCTGAGGATTTTAGTTTCCCTGTTTTTGACATTAGGGTCTTTCTCAACAACTTCCTCCATTTTTAGAAATCCCCCTGCTCGAAGTTCGCTGCTACTAATGTAGTTTTGGGGTTTGATTCTTCCCTTCCTGAGGTAGTACTGAACTATTCTGGTTAGATCATTTTTGACTTAACTGGAACTGCTTATAAAGCCAAAACTTGCTGTGCCATAGAAACAGTTTTTCTATGTAGCAACTCTTTTAGATATATCAAATTTCCCCTAGAATTAACCCAACATGTACATGGACAGCTGAAGCCACCACGCACTCTGTTCTGGTTGACTCATCTGCCAGTCTTCTTGAACACTACAAGTTCCCTAATCCACACTATTACTGGGATAAGGTAGAATCCATTTATCAGGGCTGTCTTGATGTTTAAAAATGCATTTGGGAAAAAAAAAAAAAAAAGTCTATATCTATATCAGTATTGATGTATATACAGATATAGATAGTCTTCAATCTTGTTACTCTATCTAGAGTTGGCCTTGTTGGAAATTTTCCCAAGTGACATTTTCTTGGCAAAAAAACAGAAACAAAATGAATGTAGTGACCAAAATGAAGAGAATGCAATGACATTTCTTAATTGAAAGCATCCTGTTCAGAGGAAACAATCGGTTTCTTTTCTTTCTTTCTGTTTTAACACACTGTCTGCTCCTTTAGATGCATAAAGGCAAAGAGGGTAAAAGCAAGCGTCACCTTCGTTTAAAAATGTGAAAATTCTCTAATGAAACAGAACAGCTCAACTTAATTAAGAGTTAGTTGTTGTGAACTCAACCTGTCCTCCTCCTTCCTCTCTGTTGCAGAGCTGGGACACATGCATAGTACATGGAAAGCTCTCTGCCACAGGGCAAGCTTGCCTTTCATACTCCAGTGGCTCAGCACTGGGGACTTCAACACTGGTACAGGTTCACTCCTATCCCCAGTACTTTCCAGGGTATTTTAGCAGAGAATGGTATCTGTTTGTCATCCAGAAAATAACTCAGTTGTAAGCCAACTAATTAACAACTCAGTACAGATACAAGTAACAGAAAGGCATACTACGTGTCTGCAGACTGCATCAGAGTTGGTTTCCAGAAGCAACTCTGCTCTGGCCTAGCACGAGAGGAACCTCAGCATGCATGTCGTGGTATGTCGAGTTCAGTGCTGTGCTCAGCAGGGATCAGAACATCACTTTCATCCTTATGGCCCTGCTAGAGCAATTCCTCTGTGGTCATCAGCAGCAAGCTGTGCCTGCTGCCTTGGCTGTCTGTAAGTTTCAACAAGTCTTTCCATCACAACAGTCAATTTTTTGTATCACGGCTACATCTATCTAGGCTGGAATTGCTTAAACTATGAAAGTGTGAGCGGTTTTCCTCATTATTTTAGAAGGAGAGATTTTTTTTTTCTCCTTTAAATGCACAAAAGCCATTGACTGTGCTATGGCTCTGAAACCAAAACCGCAATTACAATGTTTATTTTTAGGACCCTGGCTTGTGTCACCAATTTAGAGAAGATGTGGTTAAACTAACAGTCACTCCCTTCTATTGCTTGCAATTTTGTTTCACATTTATACAAAGCCTACTGCCAGAACAACAGAGTGTTTCTGTTCCAGAACCATAGATAATTGATAATTTGAGAGGAAGTCAGTGCAACTTCTACATTTCAGTTTGTTAGGTTTTCTCACTGTTTATGAACTAAATGCAAGTAGATTCTTCCTTAAAAAAAAATCCAAATAAGTAAAAGGGGCTTTTTAAGATATCACCACAAGCATTGGCCTCTTGACTTGGCAGACAGTAAGAAACAAATGGCCACAGAGAGGGTGGCTAACTATGCATGTCGGCCACAAGCAGGAATGGAACTTCTTGGCTTCACAGCCAGGCTTGGCACTGCAGCTGTGCACAGAAGGTTGCAGCTACAAAGCAGTACCACGTCTTGAGTGTGCTATTTCAAACCATGTTGCTGCCTCAGAAGTTGGTCTGTGGATTCTTCCAGCTCTCTGTAGCTTCTTAGAAAATTTTGCCCAAGGTCGGATTTGATGGCTCTGCTCAGTGCTCAGCCATTTACTCATTTGAGAAGTGAACACAGGACTGAGCCACTCTGATCTTGCAGTGCTCTACACTCATTTTGCTGAGGAGCAAATGACTAACCAGCAAGACTGAAAAATCCGGTCTGCTGTGCAAGGATGCAGCTGAGAAAGCCTTGCCACCTGTACCGCAAAGTGGTACATCTGAGCATGCACAGATTTTAATGTGGTGTTTCTGCATCACTGGAAAACCCTTATTCACAACAGTGTTGCTTTTAGCTAACAAGAAAGTGGCACCTCATGTCACTTAGCAGCCATGGTGGAAAATGTCTCAGTCCTATAAAGCAAGTCCAATTCAGAGGAGTAGCAGGGGGTAAAGAGAGAGATGCTGTATGATTGGCATAGAATCATAGACCCCATAGTTGGAAGGGGCCTTTAAAGGTCATCTAGTCCAACTCCCCTGCAAAGAACAAGGACACCCACAGCTCCATCAGGTGCTCAGAGCCCCGTCCAGCCTGACCTTGAGTGTCTACAGGGATGGGGCATCCACCGCCTCTCTGGAAAACCTGTTCCACTGCCTCACCACCCTTATTGTAAAAAACATTTTTCTTCTATTCAGTCTAAATTTCCTTTAAAGTATCCTAAGGCATCCCAGTGTCTGTGCTCAGCTTAGCTTGAGGATAGTCATGGGCAAACTTTCCAACACCAGAGTACATTTTTGAAGGAGCCTAGTTCACACCCAACAACGACCACAACTGACAGCAGTAATTCATCCAGGGTGTCTCACTGCCTTTGGCTGTTAGCTCCAGAACGGCAAGGATGTGTGCCTGCCCCAGTGTTTGTCCCTCTGGCTGCTCCTACCCAGTGCATACACTGGACCCTAACATCCCAATCCACAACCCATGCTCTGTGAATGGTGACAGCAGTTGGTGACATGTGTCCCAAAGGACTTATTCAGCTGTCTGCGCACAGAGTTGATGGTAAATGGTAAAAGGGTGGTTTTGTGGCATTCAAAAAGGAGAAAACGCGATGCAAGGTGTAGGTGGGTGTGCAAGTGGCTGAAAGCATACTGCTCAGCAGCATAGAGAGTCTCTGCTGAGACCTTGAGGACTAAGAATGCAAATGAAGAGGGTTGAGGTGAACCAGCAAAGACTATGCAATACTCAGGACCCAGAAAGTTACTTTAGCAAACAGAAGACAACAATTAAGGAGGCCTTCGCTGGAAGGGAATAAGTCAGGAAGGAAACTGTTCTCATTAGTACTAGATAGCAGGCAAGAAAAATGTAATAGAAACCAAATGAGGGATAAAAAAAAAGCTGGAAAAGAATTAAGTTTCTGGGATAGACACTGAAAACAAACTACAGAAATTCATCCATTCTGTTTGGAAAAAGAGATCAAAGATTAGATAATTTATAAGGCTGGTGAATCATTTGTAGTGAATTATGTTGTGAATGTGGACTCATTTTCTGCTCAAAAAATGTCTGCAAGCAGGTTGCAAATTACTTGACATGCATTTGCCAACTGTTTATGAATAATATTTGGTACAGTTTGTTAATGTGTATTTTTTGGAAAAAGTAATCTTTAATCTGCTCTGGCTCTGGTTATTGAAGCAGGTGACTAATTTCTGGTTTTCTCTTTCCTTGCCTGGTGAGCACTGTTGCTAATCCGGTATGAGAGCCCCAATTAATGGCCAAGCCCAGCCACTAGTGTGGCATTTTCAGCGCTTGGAGTTTCCCAACTTGAGAGATCATTGGGCTGCCCATGGACCTTCTTTTTGCAGATGGCAAATCTCATTGTCAGAAGGCATTTGATGGCATTGCTTCATCAGAGGTGAGTTGGTGATGGATGTCCCATGCATGGATGCCCCATCCCTGGAGGCGCTCAAGGCCAGGTTAGATGAGGCCCTGGGCAGCCTGAGCTGGTGGGGAGGCAGCCCTGCCCACAGCAGAGGTTGGGGCAGCGTGGGCTTTGAGATCCCTTCCAACCCAAACATTCTGTGATTCTATGATTCTATAAACCCATTTCTGAGCAAGAGGTTGCAACATCTACTGGGTTTCCTAGAGAGGAGCAGGGCTGCTTACACATGCATGAACAGGGATGAGTTGGCAAGCATCAGGGCTGCCCTTGGCTCGCCAGCCCTGATGCTTGCCCTTCCAGATGCCAGCTCCTACAGCCAAAGGGAAAAAATAACTTAGGCATCGATTTCTGATCATACAGCTATGCTCTTACACAGCATGAAGAGAAAATCCAAGGCCACAGCATTGCCTATGAATCTCTTCTCACCATCTATGAAATGAAAGTTAGCCAAAACGTAGGTCTGCAAGGGAAAAGAAAATGATGGAAAAGGGAGGTGGAATCCACAGAGCATTTCTCCAGGTGCTTAACATTTAACTGTCTGATGCCGGCAGGGGTATATGCTCTTGACTGGGATCTACTAAATTCTTTGTGAGGATCCAAGGTCTCCGATTTGTTGATAGGACTGCTATACAAGGGCAGGACCCTCTAAAGAAAGATCAGGGGAGAAATGTATAGGTTCATCCTTTTTCTTATCCAGGAAAAAAAGTTTTACTCTTGCATTTCATATGGATTTTTTCGGTGTGAGACTTTTGTACCAGCACAAGGCTTGGCATGAAAACAATGGCAGAGTCCAGCCTTGCGATGGGCCTTCCTTTGGCTTCACTGGGGAGTGCTTCGGTACAGCATTAAGTCACATTCTGACTGAGAAAAAAAAAGTCTACTCTTTGGGTTACAGTGATCATAGAGGCTACTGTAATCCAAAGCAGGATAAAGCACCCACAGTGGTTCTAAATAAACTCTGCCTCTTTCAGATGCTTCAGTTAGAAACTGAATCTAAAATCATATCCTGAAGTATTTAATTCTAAATGCATGCCACTATTTCTGCTTCACTGCAGTACATGTCCAATTAAATCTAATTTTAAAAGAAAAAAAAAAAAAAGCACCACATGCATTATATTAAATGACTTTCTTGACATATTTGGGAATTAACAAAAAGCGAGAAGCCTATTTAACAACTTGCAACGTATATGATTTTAATAGCCAAACAGAATAGCAGTCCTTTCATCTATAAATTAAATGTATAACAAAGCCATAATTAAAGACCTTACTGGCAAAACTTTTCAATAGTGTGTTCTTTGCAATGGACTTTGAAGCACCTTCAATTGGAGCAATGGGAATTCTTCTGGACAATGCTACAAGCTGCAGATACAGCTTAGTTAATTACAAGCAGAGCTTTCAGTATTTATTCCTCCTGCCAAAATCTTTATGCATTGCAACAGAGAACTGTTTTTCCCCTGTGCTTGCTTACTAATGCTGCTAGAATGTGAATATAAAACAATACCTGTCTGTCTTTCTTGATCCTAGACATGATTATTAAGCCTTTATGCTAATTTCCCAGTCTAAGGAGTTAAGACTGGATTAAGGAGGCAGAATTTCTATGTGCAGTTAGGGTTCCCTAAATATTTCAAGGCAGTGCTCAGCAAAAGATGGTATAATTCAGCTATAGTTTAAACCTCGGGTGTTCTCCACCATGAGAGCCAGTGCTGATGACCACAGGAATGGGAGTTGCACTCTTTTACCCTATTTTCCTCTCAGATTTCTTCTCCCCAGAAGCTGTATTATTTATTATTACCTCTCTATTATTTACTTGTCTTCTTGTTCCCTTTATGAATTACCAGCTTCAGACAAACGGCCCCAGCTAAGCCAAAAACATGCTTACAGTGTACAGTTATCTGGTTGGGGAGTTACAAGAGATATCTGTGAGGTGATCTGGGGACTGGAAATAAACTGAGCATTGACCTTTTGGCTGTGGCACCAACCATATCCAGTATCTCAGCTTAGCTTGATCAGCTGTGCATTCACAGGTGGTGTTGGCAGAACAAGCCATGTTGAGCAGCTACACTGAAAGGCAAGGGATGCAAACTTACCGGCATCTAACCAGTTAATGATGAACATGTAGAACTTCGGACTTTTACCATTTCTGGGTAATAGAATGCTTTCTGCATTCTATACCACCTCCCTTGGAAATATGTGATAGCATCAAAATTGTGCTTGCTGTAAACTCCTCACAAATGCCAGCTTCCTCTTGTAGAAGGTTCTGTTACCTTTTCCCCTCCACATGTTTAAGAAACAAGATTCCACCCAAATACCCTTGTTCTACTGCTTCAGAAATGCTGGAAAGAAGAGAGGGCAGCACCAGCCTCACATCATTGTTGCTTCCTACCATCCTTTGGCACCCAGGGAAATTCATATTAGTACATAGTACTCCCCAGTCTGGATGCACTCTGTGCAAGTATGCCTGTCTCCTACATGATTTGGCAGTTTTATGCTCTCCTCCATTTTCTCTATTTTAACTAATTTCCCCATAAAACACACTATCAAGTGCCTGCCTCCTGAAGTCCAGATAAATGAATTCTGCTGCTTTTCTGTAGTCTGCAAAACCAGTCGTTGTCAAGGAAAAAGATATTAGTCTGGAGTGATTTAACTTTGGTAAATTCTTATTGACTTTTTCATTCCATTTTCCATTTACTGCTATCTTTAACTCACCAATAACACATAAAGCTTCAGTTCAGATGCTCAGATCAGATTAACAGACCTGTGGTTACCTGGCTGCTTTTTGCCTTTCTCAAATATAGGAACTACATTTGCAGATCCCCAGTCCAATGGCTCTAGCTGAGCACAAAAGAGTCATTACAGATTTGTGCTGCAGACCTGCAATTTCAAAGGCAAATTCTTTCAGAGATGAAGATGGAGAATTGCCAGTTCCCCCTGTTAAAGGCCATGAATTCTGTGAGCTGGTTCCATCTCATATGTGACCACTTCCAATTCCACCTTTTTCCACTCCCATTTGTCATCCTGCTCTTGCCAACACACTTCGTGTCCTCACTGAAACATGAGGTACAACACTCACTAAGTTTGGAGGCGACTGCTTACTGTAGCTGTAGTCTCTAAGTGGCCCTCACTGAATAGTGTCCTCACTTCTTCTTTTTTGTTCTCTTTTTATTTATATAACTGAAGAACGTTAGTTTACTCTTTTTATCTCTTTTGAAAGATCTAAAATGTCCTGGTTAATGACCATTTTCTTTCTGTGCATACACTTAGTACCTGCAAGATGTACTTTTCCTTGCTGATGGGCCTCACTTTTCATTCAACATATTTTATGTGGTTTTTTGCACTGGAATGAGTGTTGCCTTTTTCTGCACTATGCTCCCATGCCCCCATCCATTTTGCTAGCACCTATGACTTAGGCAAATTTTAGACTTTGCATGTTGGGGTATGAACTGCTCAGTCCAGATGGCTTGAATCACTAGTTCCCTAACTTTATGAAAATTTTCCTTTTTAAATCAAGAATCTTATTAAGAGAACTGAATTAATTCCTAATCATTCAACCTAAGGTAATTTTCTACAATCATATCTTCCAAAATGGCATCAGTATTGATGAAATCCAGTCAGCAATCATATATAAAGAGATCAGTCAACAATCATACCCAAGGATATATGAATCCTGCTGTGATTAGCCTACCTCTGAGAAGTTGAGCTTTCCCACAAGAACAATTTCTGTCATTATTTGCTGCTAAGAACTCTGCAGAGATCTCAATCCATGTCAGAAGTGCTGTGTAGAGCTCTCTCAGCTCTTTTTTTTTCCCTCGGCTGGTCAATCAGGTCTGAGACTCCCTTCCCACCCAGCCTTCATCCATCTTTTCTGTTTATATTCAAAACTCTCAGGGACTGACTCTACTGCCTTGTACAGAGCACAGTCTTGATTTTGTTTGGTCCCCGGACACTGCCATAATTATTAGTCATGTTTATAGAACGATCCTGTATCATCAGGTTGTTATGACACATTTTATTAATGTGTTGGAATCTCTTTGATGCTGGATAGAGCTGTGAAGCAGAATTATACATCCCCAGTAATGTTTGTAGCAGCAGGGTAAGGCACGCAGGGTTGCTATTCCAGCGTTGTCTATATTCCTTGTGGAACATGAGACAGTTGTTATTCTAACCATCGCATACCTCATCCTTTTCATTTAAACCAGTATCAGCACAATGGCTACTGCTAGTCCAAAGTGTTAACAGCTGTGTTAAGTGGCAGCCAACCAATTTCCTGTAACTTGTGGTGAGGTAGCCAGATGCAGAGCATATCTATATAAAGACATCTTTTCTTGTGAGTATGTGTGGAGAGGAAATAAAAAAAAGCCCCTTTTACATTTGAAATCAGTTTCCACATCTTGGCCAAGAATAGTAAGAGGCCAAACAGCAAAGGCCGCCATACCAAAAAGCACTACAGGGAAATGGGATGCAGTTTACTCAAGGTCAGCCTTTATAATGACTTGTGTGTCCCTCTCAGTTGGCTACAGAAGATCAGCTTCTCTTCTTTTACTGAGCAGGACTGGCTTTGTTGCCCGTAGGTGTTTACTGTCACAGGAGGCATGAGCCTCCTGGCCTAAACACTGTGGGTGCCCTGAGCTCTGTGCCACGTCCTCCCTCTCTCCCTGTAGAAATCCAAACAAGCTGCAGATGCTTTCAGAAAGCTGTACCCCTCGGGGAGGGAAACTTGCATAGTGGGATGAGGAAACAAGTCTTGTTGCCGGGTGGGCAGCCACGTAGCTGTGCTGCATCCTCAACGCGGAATGCACGGCAGAGAGGATTAAGGTGAGGTACTTCATTTGGAGCCACCAAGATCTCACTGAGACATTACCTGAGGGTCCTGAGCCCACCCCCATGGGTGTCACATCTTCTGCATGGATCGTGCCATTTGACAGCCCAGGCCAGAGAAGCAGCTTTGGGTCTGTCCAGGGGGATGGCAGCAGGGTCGCCCAGCTCAGGAAGGCCAGGAGTTTCCCCTGCAAGGCAGGAGGTATTTCATGGAGCAAGCAGACCCCAGCATTTGTAGCTTTTTTCTCTTGCACAGCTCATCCTCCCCTGCAGAGATATAGCCAGCAACAGAGGCTGGCACCTCTCTGGGCCATGTTCTGGAATCAGAAGAGACTTTCAGTGCTTTGCTGAACAGGCAGGGACTTGGAAAACTGAGAGGCTCTTGTACCTTGTGCTGCAGATTGCTTAGGGCTGAGACTTCCTTCCCCAGCTTCTGTGCAACTCAGAGAAGACTCGCTTTACCTATGTGCATGTTGAATGTGTACACCTATGTGCACACATGAAGGATTGTCTGAAATCTAGCAGGCTGGAGGAAGGAGGCAGAAAGCAGTGAACAATACTCTCACAAGGCCTTATCCACCTAAAAGCAGGTCTGTCCCTAATCATTTAAGACAGCACACAATTACATCAATATTTAGGGAGCAAAGGAGGGTAGAAATATAGGCAAGAGGGAATGGAAAGCTAATGAGGACTCATGCTTTTACCTCTACAAACGGCATTATGGGATCTTTAATGACTAGACGTGGTCAGGACCTCTATTTTTTGTCTTGTCTGAGCAGCTTCCAACAGAGCCCCTATTAAAACCATTCTGGGGGTATTGGTTTTCTCTTGACTCAGAGGGAAGACTGCTGCTTGAATCACTCACAAGAATTCAACAGCACCTGGGTTTTCATTGGCAATGAACCACCCATGTATTGACCAAGTGGGAGGCTGTTCGAGAACAATTTCCCACCATCTGGGGGAGGAAAAAAGCATTCACTGTGCCACACAACTGTCTAAAATCTGTGACATAGGAGTGATTTCTTAAAGAAAAATCCTCTTATTTATCTGGGATAAGTAAAGCAAACCCAGAACCCTTCCACAAGGGGAAGAGTGCCATTTTACTGAGTGAGCACACATACTTTTTTTTGTGTGTTTGTGTGTGTGTGTGTCTAAATGCAGTCAGACGATATCCCTGGAAATTTCCCTAGAGCAGCTGAAAACATGAGGCAGACAGCAAAGTGCTGCACACATATCATGTAGACATTTGAACTTTGCTATATTGGGAAACACCCGCAGATGATAACTGTACAAACAGCCTCACACCAGGACACTGCCTGGGGCTCTTGTGGTACCAGAATCCCTTTAAGGTGCTCAGAGGCTTGTAATTACTGGCTTTGCACACTGCTTGCTGCCTTCATCTCAAAGGTTTGTCACAGTACCTGTGAAATAATCTTCTTAGAAGTGGAAGGTTGGAAGTACAGATAATGATAGCAAAGTTATCCTTTTCAAAACACACACGGGGAAATTCCTGATGACTGTGAGTGCTCTGTCCTAACTCTGAGTTCACGTTTTGTCCCTCTCTGAGCAAGATCCTGAAGCCTGATATGCCTGGGTTACACATAGCCAGGTCCTCTCAGAGCTGGATGCCATTAAACGAAACTCAGCCTTATTTATTCAGTTCATTGGATGTGTCCACATTAGTATCTGTACTCCCACTGCGACACAATAACATGTACACTGGCAAATACTCTGTCAGGAGTGTCCAACTCTCAGGCTGTATCTGCTTGCACGGTGTCTGAGTAACAAAAAACCAGCTATAATGTCAAATGCAGATCTCTGTACCTTAAAGTTTCACTTCTCATTCGTCTGTGATTATGGAAAAAGGACTCACTTGCCCATTTCCAATTAATGAGAAACATGTTTCATAGAGGCAGTATGCTTCCTATGCTTGAGTGCATAGAGGCTGTTGGCTAGCCTACTATATTTGACATGCAGCTGTTACGCAGAAACATCTGATAGTTTCTTTTCTTCAGGCTCAGTTGCTGCGGTGTCAGGAAACAGTCTTTGGTTTCAGTTCTTGTAAGACATGAGCAGGTATGGGAGACAGCGTGATAACCCAGTAGCACAGAAAAACATCCTGCAGCCTGCAGAAGAAACTAGAGGCATGGGAGAGGGTAGGCTGAGCAGTTCCCAATTCTCATAGCTAGTTTAAATAATCAGAAATCAGATTTGTATGTAAGTTTATTTTCTAGTGTGAGATTGAAGAATGTATCCATTGATTTACATGATAACACACTGATGCTCTACATGAAAGTAGCTACTAACAAAAAATGGAAACCTAAATTCTAATCCAATGGCTAGCAACATACAAGATGTGTTGGTATAGGGTAAAACTATCCCAAATCCATAATGCTATGAAACATAAGCATGGAAACTGAAAAGTTAAATGAAGGCCTGTCTTCAAGTACCTAGGATGGTTTAGGTCAATGGCTAAAGCTTAGATATCATACAACCATAGAATGGTTTGGGTTGGAGGAGGACTTAAAGGTCATCCATTTCCAACTGCCTGCCATGAGCAGGGACATTTTCTACCACTCTAGGTTGCCCAAAGCCCCTTGAACATCTCCAGAAGGGGACATCCACAATTTTTTCTGGGCAATATTGACTTAACACAGACTGTAGGAGAACAGAAAATATTGTGTCTACTATCAGTCTTGGTGTGGGGAGGATTTAGCTCTCCCAGGGACAAGCTCTCAGGGACATGGACACACAGTATACTATGAAATACAAGTGCCAGTAGCAGAAAGAGATAGAAGCAGGTCTTTGAGCCTGTCTAACATATCATAATCATCTTCTTTCTTCTTTGAATCTTGGCATTAACAGCAGTAGCTGCAATGGTATAAGTTGTTTCCTCTCCTCCCCACCGTGAGAACAGTGCAGTTCACACTTCAACCCTTGCTTTGCAGACTGCAGTGTTTATGGGTTTGGGGGGAGGTTTTGGGTTTTGTGCATTTGTTTTTTCTAAACCTCAGCTGACAAGAGATATAGTAGTGTGGTCCTATATCGTGCTTGATCGTGGCTTACGCTGTGGAGAAAGAAAAGGTGAATGTCCTTTCATGTGAGGCATTTTAATGCTGAAGCTGTGAAAACTTCAGAATGAAAACATGGCAGAACTTCTTGCCTTGCACAGCAAAGAGCTTAAGTAAGTCAGTCACAGTTCTGTTGCATTACCTGAGCCTGTAAGCAGACAGTCTTCCTGGATCAAGATGATGGAATCCCCTACTGCCTATGGCAACAAGCCATCACACTTCTTGTATCTTCCATAATATCCTTCTTTAACATGGAGAAGTGGGTGGAAAGTTGTGGCCAGGATAGCATTATTTTCACTTTTAGGAGATGTTTGTCACCTTTGCTTACTACTGTAACCTCCTGCCACAGCTCTAGAGCACTGGCATGCGTAGCTAGGGGCTGCAGAACCAGCACAGTGACCACATAGGGTAAGTCAAGGTGACGTGTCCCCATGGTGTACCGGTGGCATATGTGCTCAGTGTCCACTGAGTGAGATTTTGTCCGAGTCTTGTGTGCCCAGATCTCTGGCCAGCTCCAAACAGCTTCTGTAAAAGGCTACTGCCGCCATGTCTGCAGATGTTTCAGACCAGAATTTGTCAGCTCTGGCACAAAAACAACAATAACAAAGAAGGCATATGATTGTTCCCTCTTACAATCTTGCCTAACAGCTCCAAGTGACCAACCACCGCATTTGGAAAGGTGCTTAGTTTATGTTCTACCATGCTTTCCCAAAGACCATTTGCTGACTCTGCTCCTGGACAAAGGGTTGTCTTTTCTCTCACTTGGTGTCATTTTTTCTGTGCTTTCTCACTGCTCCTGAGAAAGCCCCTGGCACCTGCCTGGGAGTGGGGCCACCTCCACTGCCTAGGAGTGAAACCAGCCAGGACTGGTCACCAGTCTGTCCTCATATCCTTGTGCCCACCCTTCCCTTCAGCATGAGGCAGCTGGGTGGGCTGCTGTCATTACCGTCCAGAGCCTCAAAATACTCAGATCTTGCTAATAACTTCCTATGGCAGACCTGTAATTTATGGCTGCCTGTAAAAATGGGAAAAAGTAGCAGCTCAGTTCCTGGACAGAATAGACTCGTGCATACTGATCTCCACACATTAAGCTACTAAAGCAACTTTTGTTTTGTCTAGCTCTACATCTCCCCATGTCTTTAAGAAAAGGAAATCCAAATCCTGGATATAAAACAGAAAGTTCTCATGATTTTAAAAAGCTTCTGTAATGCATAAACTGAAGTAATAGCTACATCCTTTTGAAAAGCAACTGGCTTCTTATTCTTTTCTTCTCTTTTTTTTTTTTTTCCCACCTTTTTTTCCAGCATGACAAGAAACTGCTTGCTGAAGGAAGAAAAAGGATATAGTTTATTCTCTTTGGACTACTCTGCTTCTGACAGAGGCAAACTCTCTTCCTGGAAACAGAGCTAATCCTCTTTGTCTGGATATTTTATTAGCTGAATTTTGAATCCTTGAACCCTCACTTTATCATGTGTTTCCCTTTAGTGATGATGTCACCTGCCCACCTCCATGTAATGAGTCGCATATAGCAGCCAAACATAAGTGCTGGTAGGATACAGGCCTCTGCCAAGAACTTCAGCCTAATACTTACCTTATTACTTGATGAAATAGGAATATAACTTATATACTGGATGATATCCCCTGAAACACAAAGGAGGTCATTCCTAATTACAGGAATCCAATGCAATAGGAGCTGTTAGCAAAGTGGGAGGGAGAATTGATGCTGGTTCTGCAGTACAACCCATGACAGTTGAGCTACTTGAAAATTATTTTCTTCCTAAACATTTCCATATGACATGTGGGTATAAGAATGCCATTGTAATGCATCATTCCCCCGATGCCCTCTTCAAAAACTGAGAAGAAATACGTTGGGCAATGTGTAATTGGTGACATTGCCTTAGAAAGAGAGCACTTTCATGTCTGAGACCCCGAAGAAGAAGGTAGCGAAGGGAATGGAAAAAATGAAGAAGTAAATCAGACAGATGGAGAGGCCAAAGGAGCTGGGCAAACCCCTGCAGGACAGATGACTAAGCTTTCCTTTCCAAGTCAAACAGCTCCATTTTGGGACAGCAACAGGTTTTCATTTAAACTCCCTGCATTTCTCGAACATGCTTTGGGCTCCCTACAAGAATGTGGCTACTGTCTGTGTTTGAGACTAGACAGGCAGCCTGCTTTTTCCACTTGGCTACCTTAGCACAGTATGTCAAAAAGCTTACGTGGCTTTGATAGCCAAACTTGCTCTTGGCCCCACTGGATATCTGGAATTGGCACTTCAGAGTGAGCATAAGCATGTAGGGTCTAGACCTCCTAATTAAATTGTCATGTTTGGGACCCGCCCAATAGAACTGGACAAAGTCTACTCTTGGAGCTGAAGGAAGGAATTTTCCTAAGCATTTCAGCTCTACTCCCAAAGAAACCAGTGAGACCAGTGTTAGGCTGTCCTTTGAGGACAGTATTCAAATTCCAGTGTCCACAAGGAAGTGTGTCAGGGAGGAATTCCCATGTAGGATGTGCTTGCTGGGCCTGTTTGGCTGGGCAGGGCAAAGTTTTTTTCATAACCTCATGATTGTAAATCTCCACTACAGCAGCAGCTGTGGGAAGTGACAACCAAAGAGAGGGAAATGTGGGGCCAGTGAGCTCCTCTGTTCAGAATTTTTGAGGAAAATATTGAAATTCAAAATGAAAGAAGAGGGAACCCACAAGTTAATATTATAGCCTTTCCCTCAAGTTCATAAACTTAGACTGAAAATAGTAAAAATTCATTAACAAGAGTAACAATACTAACCCACTAGAAATGGACTTTCTATTTCAGTGATATTGGTTTCTCTGACTGGGAGGTACAAGGTGTCCATCTTTTGTGCAGTGACAGTCAGGAAGAAGGATTCTCACAAAAATAAATAAATAAATAAACAAAGATATTGGAGAGGAAAAAAAAAAAAAAAGCAGTAAGGAAGAGCCTGAAGAAGCAAAGCTTCTCCATACCTATTGCCTGACTGAGATCTGCTTTTCCTCAGCTCTTGTAATCCCAGCTGAAGAGAATGAATGGTAGGAGCAGGAGTACAGCCAACTCCCTGCTGTGTTTCCATCCCATGCTGAGCTGAGCGATGCTGCAGGGAGGAGAAAAACAGCCATTCAAAATGTCTGTGACCCTCCTGAACCCTCTGAACTCCCACCTCCTCTCCCTCGGGCTTTTCCTACTCTTTCCTCTTTGCCAGCCAACCTGTTTCTATCTCTTGACTGACTGAAGCAGGGCTTTATATTTGATTCCAAATTTGAAATGAAGGGGCATCTGAAATGATGTAAGCAAGCCAAATAGATGATGGTGATTGCATTCAAGGGCCCGATGAGCTGACAGGGAGGAGTGGGGTGGAGTGAGGGGAAGACCAGTGCAGGAGTCAGCCACTGAGTCAAAGCACAGCTGTTAGGGACTGATTTTCCTTTGTTTTTTTTCTGTTTTTTAAATTATTTTTTATAATTGCTGCTTGGTATTATTATTACTATTAATCTATTAATCTCTTTTTCCTTCTCTTTTTTTTCCCCCTCAAAAAAATTGAGTCAGCTGCTAGCAGCTGGGGGCTGCTGATTTTATTGTTAAGAGACAGGAACCCAGAAGCCAGTTGGAGGGGATGCTGTGGAGGAGACAGACCTTGCAGGTGTTGCAAGCTCCCGGCACCGACACTGCAGAACCTTTGTGGTCAGCTTTATGGTTGCTGTCATTGTCTGAGTTCTACAGTGCTGTAAGCTGTATGATCTGAAAGAAGTGACCCCAGAGCCGCTTTATAAATCAGAACCACCAAGTAAGAGACAGGCAGGGAGATATGGGCAGGAATGAGGCAGAAGTGCAGTTGCGTGGCAGACTTGAACAGCTGAAACAATGCTTTTCTGATACAATCTTTAAGACATATTTTCAAGGCAAGGGGAGGGAGAATATATACTTCATATATATATATATATATATAAAGTAAATACATTTGTATATTCATTGCAAGAATTCAGTAGCAAATTATTGCAGTGGAAGTTTTCGTGGTCTTACTGAAGTTAAGCCTGACTGTATTTGTGGTAGTAAAAATGGTGCTCTAGGATGGCTCAAGAAGATCCCACATAGAAAAGCGGAGGAGGTACCACATCTGACATGTCAAAGCGTCTGGTCATGCTCAAGTTACCAGACAATCCTTAATTCTGACCCTGTATAGCTGCACTTAAAATACCAGGAGCCTTCCACTTCAGGAATGGAACAGGTCAATGTCCCCAAAGTGTTGTCATTAAATCAACTTGGCCCACAATAGGGAAGAAGGAATTACAGAGGATGAAGTGGGGAAAGGCAAAAAGACTGCAACTTATTTATCAAGAATCAGAGCTCCTGTGCTTTGCCCATAATGGTTGTGAATGCCCTATCCCTGAAGGTGTTCAAGGCCAGGTTTGATGGGGCCCAGCCTGGTCTAGTATTAAATGTGGAGGTTGGTGGCCCTGCATGCAGCAGGGGGATTGGAGTTTGATGATCCTTGGGGACCCTTCCAACCCAAGCCATTTTATGATTCCATGCTCCAGAGAGACTGGTGCACACCAACCCTGATTCAGAGGTCATTATGATATTCTCCACTGACCCTGACAGACTTGAGATGGGAGAAAATGATTGTGAGGTAACTTCAGCTGTGGAAGGCATGGGTGTGTGCCACTCGTCATGAAGATGCCTTGCAGATGTTTCTGCAAGCCCCTCTGCAGTCATTCTTTCCCTCAGCAACACAACTCCCACACTTTAGTTTCTTGTACACACATCTTCCCCATGAAACCAGTGGCTATGTCAGATGTGCCTGCAAACTCCATGAACTCAGAAGCCTTCCTAAACAGACCAATGTCATGGTCTTCCTGATTGCAGTTGCCAACCTGAGTGATTAGAAATGAGAATACCCCTGTGCTGCAGACATATTGCTACTTGTCCTAAAGATCTTGCAGAGAGCACAGAACCCAAATGCTCTTTACACCAGCACTGTTTCTACTGCTGCATCTTACACTCTGGAAATGGGTGACAGGATCCAGCATTGGCCTCCCTCCATCTCTTTTTCACCCTGAGAAAAAGGATAGGAGAAAGGCAAAGGGAAAAAGGAAAAGGAAAAAGAGAAAAAAAGTCATTAAAGACCACCAGACATTAGAACAATTTCTGCATGCAGCACCCAGTGCTGTTGCTGCTGCTGCCAGGAATGGCTGCATGCAGGCAACACCCCAGAGTCTGGGAACTGCCTGTGTAAGGGGATTCTTGTTTCTCCTTTGATGTATTGAGCCATTACCCACCTAAGCAGCCATGGTTTCATACTGGGAATTATGTTTAATCCTATTTCTCTAAGAGAATCCTGTTTCTCCAGGAGAAATAGGATTACTCTCTGAGAGTTCATCATTATTGAATTCATTGAATGAATTACTGAGACAAAAGATACAGAGTGATTTCTAATCCCTTGGTATGAGATGGGGATGCTGACTGGAAATGGCTGTTCTCTTCAAGATTTCATTTGACCATGCCAGTCCTTCTCTCAGCAAGTGAACACAAGTCTGCAGATCAGGACATTTTTTTGTTCTGGGACCATCTCCCCTAAATGCTGTGTTCACAGCACCCTGTTGTTGGTCTGAGAAACCTCACTCCTGATAGAAAAGGTCTGATGAAATCTTTGAATAAGACTAAGGTATGTGACTTTATGAAGAGCTGTTTACGTGTGTATTTCTCCTCACATGGCCCCAGCCACCCATGCTTGAAGGAACTTTGCTTCAAGCTTTTCCCTTTTGAATTTCTTTCTTTTGGGTTCTAATCTTTTTATTTCCAGCCAAGTTGCATCTCAACTAAGTTTAAAAGGCCTTTTCTCTTTTGTGATTCTGATTACAACTTCCATTTTTCCAGCATCTCAGCTTATATTTAGAGATTCTGATGCCAAAGATAATGATGGTATTCCCCTTGATACTGAATCATCTGGTGCTGTATCACAAAATTATTGGTTTTTTTAATCTTTCCAAGTTTCAGCGAGCACTGTTTTCTGAACATGCTGCTAAATTCTGAGTACTTGTTGTGCTCTGTTCTAGCATTATACATTTGGACTGGCACAGGTAGGCATAGACACATAGCTGTTTTGCAAATACTGTGCCTGGCTAGGAGTGCAGTAGGGCACGGCTGCAAGGCCAGGGTGTCTTCCCCATGTGGTTTTTCTTTAAACCATTGGGTGAGCCATAAACTTTGATTTCAAGATCTGCAGGGCAAGGAGCATCTCTTTGATCTGGGCTTGCATGGCCCTGAAGGACAGAAGACATCCTGCCCCTTGACTGCAAGCTGCTACTGCAACACAAATAACATAATCAGTAGCCTTTATTAGGGTGGCAGGCCAGTGAGTTTGGATTCCTCAGGTAATTCTCCCATCCCATGGAAGTTGGTGGCGTTTCCCATCAGCTACAGTGGGGCTGGGATGTGGTCTTTCCTTTCTGGCCATGTGCTGCTTTGCAAATGGAAAAATGTTTGAAGTTCTGTGCCTCAGACTCTGCTTCCTTTCTGCTCTAAGAACACTTCACTCCAGCCAAATGTTTCCTTTGTCTCATAGCCTCAGAGAAAAAGAAAAGCTTTCTCCAAATAAGAACACGAGCAACAGAAGTGTTAGGAGAAAGGATACGCTTACAATCCAAACGGGAAGAAAAAAAATTTTTCCCACTGGATGTCTGGATGTCTCAGTCAAGGCCAAAAGAAAGCAGTCAGCTTTGCCAGCAAAATCCTTCGCAAAAGAAATAAATGTCATCCCTTATGTGCCCCTGGACATACAAAGTATCCGGCTCTGCTGCTGGGCTGCTCCCCTCCTTCTTCCAGTGCAACAGCTGCCAGGTTTGTCCTGTCTTGTAGGCATAACACATCCAACTCAGGGAGAAACCAGGTGCTGTGATGGATTCACTAAGTCCCGCAAAGGAAGGAGAGCAGTGTGAAAAAATACACAGCCATGTTAAGGAGGTTTCTTCTAGGACAAAAATAGATGAACACACACACACAGGAACTGATAATCCCTCCATTCAGTTTGCTTTCTCTGTTGGATTTCTTTTTACTCCCTCTCATCTCTCTGCTCCCCTCTCCTATCCAAAAAGAATAGTCGTGTTTCCCATCATTCCTTAGTTCTCCTTCAAGGCAAATTATTTTGAACTTAAAAAGAAGAAAAAAAATAATATGTTAGGAGGGTTGTTTTTTTTTTTTTGTTTTTTTTTTTTTCCAGTGCATAAAACAGCAACTCTCTTAAGGAAAAACTGAATGTTTGACTGTGCAGTGGAAGCCTTTCAAAATCAGGTTTTCATTTCCGCCAACCGCTTTGAGTAGAAAACTTCATAAACATGAATACATATGGTGCACGCGTGCATGCACACACACACACATATTTATACACATACCGGCTCCTCAGCTGCTGAGTGTTTGCAGCTTGACATTGCAGCTTAAGCAGAAGTGAAGTTTTGCCAGAATGGATCTTAAATTAGGAGATAACATGAAGATAAATGCTTCCTCAGCGCTGCTCCTTTAGTTCCACCAGTTGTGTGCATGCTTTCTGCTTTGTAGCCAGCAGCCCTGAGTGCTGTTTTGCTTTTAGGAGCACAGCTCTGAAAGAGAGGAGGATGAACTGCTGGCTTTCATCCTAACAAAAAGAGGGAGGAAAGAGAGAAAGTGCTATTTATTGCCTTAGAGGAAGGCGAGCAGAGGGGTGCGGTGGATGGGTGGGCTGCCTTCCTGTATGCACAGCAGCTTTCACACTCACATTGCTACTACACTGCCTAGAAGTTGGGCAGTGCTTGTTTTCTCTAAAAAGTAATAAAACAAAAACAAAAACAACAACAAAACCAACAACAAAAAAGGAAAAGTTCTGGCTTGAAGGAAACCAGGAAGTTCTTTCTACCAGGAACCAGAAGCCAGGTGCTGCCGCGCAGCCTAACCTGAGATACCCCGGCCCAGCTGTGGCCTATCTGCTGCAAGCATCACAGCAGTGGTTGTTTACCCAGAAACGGCATCAGCAGCTAGAGCCCTCCAACGGAAGGAAGCTACAGCCAGCCCCAGCTAATCTGTGGGGACACAGGTCCCCTGGCACTGGGAGAGAAAGGCAAGAAAGCAGTGCCTGTCAATGTCAACTTCATGTCTGTTTTGTTAGGTGAGGAGGCTGTCCTCTGCTTCCTGCCGTCACAAAAGGGTGTCAGCAAGCTCCTGCTGAAGGCACAGTTCTACTTGTGAGCTGAGTTAGAAACAGGAAAGATTATTTTGTTCTCGGTGCTAGGATACAGCCAAAAAGCTGTAACATTTTGGTGTTTGGATTTGAAGATTTTCTGGGCTGGCATCCTGCTGTTGTAAGGTATGATAGGGAATGGTAAGGACAAGTAAATCTTGATGGGACTCAAACTTTTGTCTCTCCCCTGCACTGGAGAAAGAAACACGGCAGAGCTGCAGGCCACACCTACACATCTCACTTTTTTCTGCTCCTCTGTTACCCAGTATTTTCATCATCATCCCCTGTCTGTATGAGATCTCCCAGGTAAGGAAACACTTGCACAAAGTCATGCCAGCTGCTGCTGCTGTTAGGACAGGAAAAGATAGAGCTCATCCCTGCTTAAAAGGACTTGGGGTTACTGTGGATGGAAAGCTGGACATGAGCCAGAATTGTGCCTCCACAGCCAACCATATCCTGGTCTGCACCAAAAGATGTGTAGGCAGCAGGGCAAGGGAGGTGATCCTGCCTCTCTGCTCTGCGCTGGTGAGGCCTCACCTGGAGTACTGTGTCCAGATGGGGAGTCCTCAGCATAGGAGAGACATGGAGCTGTTGGAGGGCATCCAGAGGAGGGCCACAAAAATGATTCAAAAGATGGAATACCTCCCCTGAGAGGGCAAGCTGAGAGAGCTGGGTGTGTTCAGCTTGGAGAAGAGAAGGCTCCAGGAGACCTGAGAATGGTCTTTCAGTACCTAAAGGACGGCTGTAAGAAAGAAAGGGACAGACTCTTTAGTAGGATCTATGGTGATAGGACAAGGGGAAATGGTTTCAAACTAAAAGAGGAGAGAGTAGATTGAATAGAAGGAAGAAGTTCTTTACAATAAGTGATGAGGCAGTGGAGCAGGTGACCCAGAGAGGCAGTGGATGCCCCATCCCTGGAGACACTCAAGGTCAGGCTGGACGGGGCTCTGAGCACCTGATGGAGCTGTGGGTGTCCCTACTCACTGCACGGGAGTTGGACCAGATGGCTTTTAAGGGTCCCTTCCAACTCAAATGATTCTATGATCCTATGAATTTAGGTAGCACTGTAAAAACACAGCAATTAGATGTTTATTGGGTCTTCAAAACTTGGAGAAGTTCAAAACTTGAAGTGAATACAGGAGTCTCCAAACAGAAATTGAGCAAAGCATTCAAGAAGCACCACAGACACACAAATTTTGTCAGGCTGGCCATTTCACTTCGAGTAACAGAGGTCTGCACCAGATTCTTCTTTTTAACCTGGGTTTTGTCATCACTGGCTACATCCAAATAAGTGTATATGTGTGATTATCTGTGAGTGTGCAGCAAGTTGCTTCTCCTGCTAATTCAAAATTCTGCAAGACCACATCACACGCAGTTAGAAATAAATTATTTATTTCATGGAAAGTGAGCCCTGAACCAGTAAGATTTGGACTGACTTTGCCTAGGAAATTCAAATGTGGGAATGAGCTGGGGCTCATCAGCTCAGAACTTCTGAACATCACGTGCAAGGGAACAGTGTAATATGCCACTGTGCTTCTCTGAAATTAGGATTTCGTCCTTTCCCAGATATTGTTGGTATCTCTCCAGAGTATGTATCAGCAGCTGGCAGGCACCAAGGGGTGAGCCACCTCTGGAAGGGCAGTCATCCTCTGGCTGGTGTCAGAGAACTGATAGGTTTCCCTGGAAATCCTTTCAAGTTCACTGATGCCTTGAGTTGAGGTGCCATTTTTTCACCCCTTAAACTCTCAGGCTGGGTGACCTCTACAGTTCTCTTGGTCAGGCTTGTGTGCTGCAAACAGCCACAGGGAACCTTAGTCAACTATTTGTTTTGAAGAGTTAGAGGGATTTTAGAGAAACTTTGGTTCCTCTGCAAGCAGCTGCCAATCATGGAATTGCTCTCTTCTTCCCAAGGTCCTTTTGGAGATGCATTCCTAGGAGAAACATTGGGCCCCTTTGAGATGTGGCCTGATGCCAGGGGGCATGGCACGCTCCAGGGTTCTGCCATATGGGCGACAGTATTGACTCCACTCTGTGCTGGTAACTGCTCTCTGGTGGAGACAGCAAGTCTGGGAGCATTCTTCTTTAGATCGGTGTTGTTTGGCCATGATGCCTCATATAGACACAGCTCCTCAGTGAGGCCTCATTCTTGCAAATATTTATGCCCATGAGTAATTTCAAGAGCATTAGTAATGAGCAGAATGGGGTGACTCCTGGGTTCGCAGAACAAACTGTGGAAAGCAATCATTTTGCAAAAGGGGTTTGCGTATATGCTTAAATGTCTTTTGAAGTAAGAATGGACTTAAGTAAGTGCTTAAGTTCTTTTTAGAAGTGAGAGATGAGAATTTCCCTGCTCTCTGCCTTTCATTTTATTTGCTGCCTGTAGACAGATATTTTGTGAGAGTGGCCCAGACTCTCAGTGTAAAATTAATGGTTGAATGGTTTGATATCTGATTGTATTTGCAGTTCTTCCTCCCTCTAAATATAAGAAAAGCCATTACAACCATTACTCTCTTTTACATTTGTTGCATATGAAAGCACGTTCCAGCACGAAGACCTGAAAGATTAGCTTTTTCCTAAAGCACATCTTGTCTGACTTATAAAAGTTTTACTAGTTATAAAACTCCTGAAACAATAAGTTTCTGGTGGAAATGTTGACTAGGGCAAAAGTAACAGGTGTTGATATAATACTCCTAAACGCAAGAGACGTGGAAATCTAGCTCAGTTAAAAATACACATATTTTTATTTCTTTATATTACATTAATAACTCAGTTCTTCACGCTGAGCAGCAGTAAGAGATCACAGGAATCCCAGGTGAGTTTTTTGCCGTGGCTTGTGAGATCTTAGCAGGCAATGTGTTTGTATTTAGGACCAAGCAGCTTCCTTGAGAGCTTACACTACATCCTCAACTGGCGTAAACTGGCATAGCCCTAAAGAAGCTGAGGGTGCTGATTTAATAATACTTAAACACAATAAGACACATCTCTGTTTTGAATTTTGTAATGCACTGCGGCCTAATGTGAACTTACTGATGTGGCATTCCTTATGAATAGTGTCAAGCTATAGGAAAAAAAAGGCAAATCCCCTCAGCTGGGTTTGTTCATCCAGACTTTGAACCTTTGGATCCACATGTTACTGAAGACTGCATTTATGGCATAGGCATATGGTCAACTAATTACACTGACCCCAAGCCTAGGTAACACCTCCCATAGGCTGATTGCTGCCACTTCCTTAGATCTGTACCAAGCCCTGCACACGTAAAGGATTTGAGAACTATTCTGTGGTACAGGGCTCAGCTAGAGTGTACGGATCTCTCATTTAGCCAAGCACCCCAAACACAAAGAATGACATGACAAGACCTGGTGGTCCATAAAGGCACATCCAACTTATTAACTTCCAACCAAGGTGAGACTCTTCAGCATCCTACCAAGTCCTTGGGACCTCCTGACAGTGGCTTTAGTCCTCAGAGGGCTGTCTCTGCAATGGGTGATGGGGGATCTCAGTGTAGGCATCTAGATGAGGCACCTGAGGTTGGCTGACATGAGTACCCCTGCTGTGCTTCTCGCCCAGACTCTGTCTTCTCTTGCAGGGGACACCATATTTCATTATCTCTTCTTTCATGTTCTTCTCGCCTTGTCTTCACTCTCCTTGCTCATAAACTGCAGAAAACTGCCCTGAGTTATCATTTCACTGCCTACTAATGAGGACCCTCTACATTTGTGTTGTGTTAGAGGCTCCGATAAGTACTTCCCCAGAAGGACCAGCCTGGCTGATTGTTGTACACTCTTCATAGGAAGGAATATAAATACAGTAATGAACTACAAATAAATATAATCAGCTAAGAACTGATCATTTCTTTGATTTCTTCCCTAGCTGAATGCATCCAGCTGTGACATTCACTTTTTTTATCCAAGTCCGGCATATGACTCAGCAGCGTCCCAGGAGATTGCTATTGGACCCAAATCCTCTGTTTGCAGCTTTAACTGTTTGTTCTCAACAGTTTGCTGTGGAAATTATTTTACAGACCTGATGATTAATGATTCAGTGCTCTGTAAGGAATCCCCTTGAATCCCCCTTGGATTGAATCATCTCACTGCTCATTAGGTCCACCTGCTTGGGGCATAACTGTGGTGTAACTCCACTCTCTCTTAAATGGCTGAGGACCCTAGCTGGGCTGGAACATGCTGCCTGCTGGCACTGTGGTAGTGAGTTGTTGTCCTTGGTTTTGTATTTCATGACTTGCTAGTTCAAAGCAGTCCTAAATTAGTAGCTGAATTGCTTCACCTCTCAATAACATGCAACAGACAGGAGATGACCCTCAGGAGTGGGTTATACATGTGAGTACGTAGATGAAGTACCCTTACAAATGAAAACAAATGGAAAAACTCTGTCATTATTTATTTTAAAAATATCCTTCTATTCCATTGAAGGAAGAGAGGGAGAAATCAAACAAGAAGGCACATGGTAGATAGCTAAGAAACCAGAAAGTCAGATTTTATTGCTGCTGGTAGGCATGCTCACAGAGTTTAGTCCTCTCCAAGTCTGTGCTGTGAGATTTCTTTCTTTTATTTTCCTTTATTCTTCTCAGTGGTGCTGATTCATTTGTATTTACATGGGCCTGTCGTGACAGTCCCTAAAATTCCTGTATCAGTCAAGAGTGATGATGAGGTAGTTCGATGGTAACTGTACTTGATACTTGAAATGAACACACTGCAAGAAAAATCAGTGATTCAAAGCAGAAGACAAGACTCTCTATAGCTAAGGTTCCTCTTTCCACTCTCAAAGCCCCAAGGCAATATCATAAGAGATAGCAAGATGGTGATTTCTGAGTGAGATTTGTGTATCTGAATTGCAAAGTGAAGATCCTAAAGAAGCAGTGCAGTGGAGGGACAGTTGTTGGGATGGCATGATGAGGGAGCTGTCTACAGGACTGACTCACTAATGTGCGCGTGAACTTTACCATAAGTTTCACCTCTCAAATACCATAATAGTAGGTTGAATTTGGGGACAGTTCATGCAAGAACAAGGTTTATGAGTGCTGGAAAAATGAAGAAAGGCAGAAAGAGGGAAACCCAAACTTCTAGCTTGGAAGACAGATCAACTAGTACAATAGGAAGGCACAATCCAGACAGACACGGTGGCAGCACAGCCTATCCAATTTTCAATAGATGTAAATAATCCCTATTACAGGAAATGTTTCACCTCTAGTTTTCTCCAGAGTTATTTTTCAAAGACCTGGAAACTTGAGGCTGAATCTGCAGGGTGAAGTGAGATTCTTCCTGGTGGTTTGCCTAAGGTCAGACTTACAAGATGAATCTTAGTGTCAAGAAAGAATGGAGATTTGTAGGTACGCACTGAAACTTTCTCCTTTTCTGCTCGTAGGAATGATGTGCCCCTGGCAGAAGTGAAGGTGAAGGTATGTACCTAGGGCTCATCTGGAGCAGACCACGTTCCTCATATGGACCAGTGATGGGAGGCATGCCTGGATCCTGCAACATGGATGCCAATCTGAGTAGCCTGAAAAACATTGACTCTCAGTCCTCGTTTGTGGCTGATATAGCAATTGCTTTTGTGCCTGTCAATCAGTCCCTCTCATGCTTGTGATTTCTCAGAAAAGGCATCTTCTCTGGTGTTTTTTGATGGAAGAAAATAAGAAGAAAATAGAAAATCTATTGAAACTAGCAAGTATATACTTTTAATGACAGGGCAGGACACCAGGACCTGAAATACCATTTTTTCTTCATCAAGATCCCAGACTGGTTGAAAAATCGAATAATTTATTAATTTAGAATGTAAGTGAACTTTTTTTGACATTTTAGCTTTGATCTAATATTGAAAGTAAATTAGGGAAAAACTCCAATTGACTTCAATTAGGCCAGTGCTGAGCAGTTTTGAAAATCTCACATGGAGGTCCCTGGGGCAGGGACTCTGTCATGCTCTGACTCCATGCCTTCCCAGCATTGCTGTGACACTGCTTGAATGCATTCAGTGTTGTGCAATGTGTTTTTACGTATCTTTGGCAGTCTTTCTTTTCAGAAAGTCTGGAAATTAGGGGCAGAGGAGGCAGATAGGCAGTTGTTCAAGGCTGAGACTATGCTTCCTTTTTTCCTGCTCATTAATTTCAATTTAGGCAGTTAAGTGCTGCCATAACCAACCAACCAAACTCTTAAGACTTTAGTTTCATAGCACATTTAAATTAACAAATAAACTCTTCCTGGTAAACCAGGGCAGTCTCCACGTAAAACAGAATATACAGAGGAGCAGGAGGTACTGCTGCAGTATCAGCAGGACTTAGACACCCCCTCAAGCTCATACAGTCCTAGGGAGCTCAGAGGTAGTCACCAGGACTTTGCAAGTTTTTAGACAACTGCAGGACTTTAAAGTCAAGAGAAGGTTTCCCACTCCCACTAAGCTGCAGAAGTTAAATATATCCTTCCTGTTTACTCTGTGTGATTTTAGACTAAGCTCCAGTCTATGAAACAAAATGCATCTCTGGCGTCTCAGCCCAAGAAAGAGCAGCACAGCTCTGGTTAGTAATACAGCATCATCTGACCATCCACCTCTGCCAAAGCTGGCAACAAAACCCACTTCAAGCAAGTTCGGGGGACAGCTGGTAATATCTGGATCAAATCAGTTCTGTGGTTTAGCTCAGACTTAAGGGATAAGGCATATGCTAATATGAGGTCTTTCTCTCCTTTTTAGGTAAGCATTTCCATTTGTAATAAGCCACCGATCTTGGAGTCTGGATTCAGAGAGAGAACCCACAGAGTACCTAGGACATGTTTGGCCTTGACAAAGTTTTACTTTCCAGCTTCTCCATTTGGAGTGGATTGACAGCTGGTTTCAAATGTCTCATATTTAACTTTCCTGTTTTTCTTAATCTGTGGATTCTTTTCTGGAACTTTCTGTGCATAGCAAAAACCTGTCATGATCTGGTGTGACCCTCTGCCCCTCACAGTGCAGAATCAGACCCAGTAATCATGGATGCTATGCTTTATTCTCTCCCCAAAACAGGCATCTCTTGAGAGGAAGGGTGACAGGATGATGATTTCTTTTTGTAAGCAGATGTGAGGAACATGAAAAAAAAATTCTTAATAGCCAATCCAAAAATGACCAGAGGCACTATTTTGCAATACAGAGTGTATGACCTAGTAAATCCAAACCTCTCTAATGTAACATAGCTGTTTCTTCTCTACCTCTCTTTTTGTCTGAAAAAGGTCAATTTTGTATTTAAGAAACACTATCAAAGATTTAATGATTGTACCATTGGCCATAGTTCAAACAATACAGGCAGGAAAGAATGTACAGCTGTCAAGTGTAAACAGAAATGGGTACAGCTCAGAAGTGCTTCAGACAAATCATTGTATGTCATCGGCTGGTTTTAATTAAGAGCAGACCAAATATTCTCTCTCTCCCCCTCCTCCTTTCTTCTTTCCCTTTTTCTTCCCCCTCTTCAGTAACCTTAGACAAAATTATTTGTAGCATATTGTCTTATTGGTGTCTGTCCTTGTGGAAGTAAGCAAATGAATATGGAAATATCTTGATAGAAGTTCAAAGCGTGTTATGACATCCCAAGGAGACCACAAGATTGTAATCTTAAAACTACAACAGTAATAAGCTAGGCTTGCACCTTCCCCCTTTCTGCATTGTAAGTCTTGCTTCAGGAACAGATTCCCATCACGTTGTTTCATGTTCTTACTTAAATCACTGTCTTGGAAACAGATTTCAGGTTGATCACCTCAGCCATATGGGTTCCCTTTGTTATGTGCCCAGGTTCAGGCAGGAGAGAAACTTATTTGCAATATATCCTGTTTTCAGAAGTGACACATTAACCAATATTTAAACTCTTCTGGGTGGGTTTGAGCCAGAGGCAATACAAAGAAACTGAGGAAAGGAGTGTGACACGCACAATATTTATTTCTATTTATTTATTTTACATTAGCTTATCTGGATTGCTCTACTCCTGTCTTTTGGTGTTGCTACTACTACAGATCTCTTCTGATGCTGAGACTTCAAAAAGTAGAATTCATCTGTAAATATTTTGTAGTTAAGGACCTGGCATTGAGGAAATTCCCGTAGAGTTGTTCCCATCCAATTGCTGCAGCACAGAAGCAATTCTGAACGTACTAAACAGCAGATTATTGTGTTGTGTTGCACTGTATTTTGGACAACATTCATCCAGTTTGTTTTCAAGCAATGAGACGACTATATCACCAGATCAGTATTGATGATGGCTGTGTGCATACTGTAACCATTTTGAAGGGTATCCAGAAGAAGAAAATATGCTATCACTTTCCTACGTAAAGCAGGCTTGATCAGCAATGTGAATTTCAACTCCAGGATGGAGAAACTCATCTCCACAAAGAAAGAAACTATGGTAGATAGGTTTACTTGCCAGCTCATTGTATTTCTCTTCACTGTGAAAAACAGCAGTAATGGCAGTAACATTCATACTATTGATAGTCTATCAAGAAAGGACTTTAAGAGGCAAGGTGTGAAAAAAAATTTACATAAGTCCCTATTACAATGACAACAGCATGGGTATCTTGAAAGACTGCACTCAAACATTTGAAGGATAAATATGTAGTCAGTGCTCCCTTAACCTGCTCAGTGCTGCTGGTGTTGAAAGTCTGATTTTTCTGGTCACCAGACATATTTTATTTGCTGCTACTCTCTACCAAGCTCTAAAGGGTGCTTTTTTAAATTTATTTATTTATTTATTTTTTTTTTTTTGGAAAGCAGTTTATAGCTTCCCACATAAAAAGAATTCTTGGTATACATCATCCTGCATGTTAACGACCACAGAAAGAGTAGATGTCATTAGCAAATGCTGTATCAGTTATTTCCATATTTGCTCATGTTGAAGAGGCAGAAGCAATAAGAGAAACTCAAGTTAATTTTTGCCCACCGGTAGCTCCATACCAGTGCTGACAAACGAAACTGTACCCAGGCTTCATCTGCATAAGACTTCCAAAACCATTTTTGGTTTTCTAGTTAAAAAAGTGTTTTCATTTAAAATACTATGGAAATAATAATCTGTAGATCACCTAGTAGACAAAAATAAGACACGTGATAGCTGACATATTATTTTACAATGCTAAATTTTAACTAAAAATCTGTGACCTAAAGCATGCAAAGTAATTCTTGGTTTTGGACTGCAAAGGTGAACAAACCTTCCAACCAAAGCTGTGAGATAATATTTTTTCTAGATGTTAGCTGAAAGTATAGGTTCTTTTACTTGTTTAGGATATGTGCTACAGCAATGTAGTTACTGAAAGGCCATATGCCTTTTGATTTGGCCCCTACAGTTGTTAACCAAGGGGATTGTATATTCGTTTTTATTTACACCATCTCCTTACTTAAACATTGTCAACTAATACTAAGTAAAGATCATGATTCTCTGCATGAGGGCTAAACCACTTTCATATTTAATTTTCCTTTTCTACTTGCCTTTCTCTCCAAAAGAGGACAGTAATCACAAAACAATATTTGAGAAGCAAAAAAACCATGACAATTTTACTAAGGCAATGCGGAGAGACAGCATATCAGCCTTGACTCTGTTTCTACAAACAGACTAACTCATACCAGTTTTGAGACAAAAAGGGAGAAGAAATGCAAATGGCCATGGAAATACGAGATGAATTAAGACATATGGAGATCTTCATGAAATACGGCCTCTAAATTTACTGGGAAACATGTTTCCTATTTGCTTCACACATTCAAATGTCTGTTTTGGATGCAGCAGAAATAGATTTATTTGATATTCTGCACAGGGTTAATGTAATATGTATATTAATTTGCGAAACATAACTCCACAGTACATGTGTGTATTTTGAACGTTAATTATTATAGCTATATATAATAAGGTTGTATTATATATTATGTTTATGGCATAATGCTTGTATCAAGTTTGGTAAGTATGCCAACATTTCTACTGAGAAACACAGAGGCCCCCCAGATGGATCAGGACTGCTTGAAAAAAGCCATACTATTTTACAAGACTCAGAAGCCCAGTAAAAGTTCTCTACATCCTCAAGCAGCCTCCCAACAGAAAATAAAAATCCTTCATTAAGTAATGTGGCCCATTAGGGAGATATATATGACATCATCCAAACAAATGTATTTGATGAATAATGCACCACTCTGCAAGTGTGATTATGGAGCTCAGTGTGTGGGAGACCTCCAAAATGGACAAGCTTTCCACTTTAGTTTTCTTTTGGAAAATAGAGAAAATAGCATCTAAGGTTTTCTGAGAAACAATAAAGGTGTGTTTCCTTTTGAAACCAACAAGTCTCTGTGTGAGGGAAGGTTTGCCCTTACATACTTGGAGAGGTATTCCATTACTTTCAAATATATTTTTCACTTTTCTTTTTTTTTTTTTTTTTTAAAGAATCTATTCCAAACCAAATAAAACAATATCAGTACTGGAGGAAAATTAAATAAAAGAATGAGTTAGTTATAAGTCATCAAATTCTTTTTTTTTTTCTCTCTGCTGCTTATTCTGTTACAGTAGAATGTAGCAGTTACCATGTTCCGCAATTATACCAACTTATCACAGTTTAAGCAAATCTACACCTTGTATTTCTGCACATGAATAAACAAGGGGCAAAAGTCTGCATCTATACAATGTCTGATATGAGTATGTGAAGAGCTCAGAGATGATGCTAGCACCAAGTTGAAAATTTTTGAGGGGTGGCACCTAATAATATCAAATAACTGATTTTTCTCTCTATTTTTGCAAGTCATTCTTTGTAAAACTATTGGTACTGTGATTTGCAAATAATCTGATCAGCTTTTAACACAGGTTTAAAAAAGACACTGGCTTAAAACAGGAAAATCCAACCATCTGAAAAATACAGAAAATCTCTTCCTTTTTGTTTATCTAAATAAATGAAAGATCAGGGAAATTCCCAAAGCTAGTCAACATTTTGTTTATTGTTTGCAATAAACAATATTGCTTGGGTTCGTATCTGAAGCTCTATACTTAACAAGCCATCTTGAGAAGGCTAGATAGTCATGGCTAATGGCAATGGAAGCAATTTCCCCTTGTGGTGTCTGAACTGGGGCTGCTGTTGCAGTAAGCCTCGAGCTTTGATGTCTGCCTGACACCACTTAGAAACATTACATTAATTAAGAATATAAAACTGAGAACTATTGCCACATTAATTGAAAGCTCCTACTGATGCCTGCTGGAGGCCCACCCCCCAGCTTTCTCAGGCGCCGCAGCCCATTTCAGCACGATGAGTCGTAATATTTGCAGAAGCGTCAGTTTTATTATATGTGATCTCTGTGTGGAAACAGATGTGAGGAGGAGACTCATCCCTCCAAGATGTACCAAAACCTATGGTGCATGACCCATGCGTACCAAGGTCAGCCTTTTGAGTCCATCATCAGCACTCCAATTAGCTCAACTCAATAATCTGTCATTGCTTTGCATATTGCCTGCAATCTGATTCTGTGTTCTTCCTGCACAAGATTTGGCTGGGATGGGTGTTTCCCATGCCCTCACTCTACACCAACCCATGATCAGTTCCAGGGGCTGCTCTTGCCCCAAGATCTGCCTGGGAGAGAGCACCCCTTGCCTTGCTGCCCTAGGGTTTCAAGAGATGTCAGATGTTCCCCAAGAATGTATGAAGGTGAATACTGTCAATCCCTCGGACTTCTGTAAAAACTTTAGAAGGTTTTTGGATCCCCACCTCAGCTCAGAAGACTCTGTGGGTTCGCTCAATGAAATAGGAAAAACTTCTCTAGCCATATTTGCAGTAGGCAAGTTCTCAGTTAAGCTAAAAATGCAAACAGAGAAAGATTGAATGGTTCTGAGGTTTCAGTACAATGTACTGAGTTACCACGTTGCACAGTAGTGCACTACTTAAAAGCTCACTAGGCTCTTCAGCAACCAGCTGGCAGATTTTCCACAATGTGTGTGGAATGGGTTTTAATCGCCAATCTGATTTTAATAGACAATCTATCAGCGCTGAAAAGAAATAAAAAGAAAAAAGGCTCCCACTGTTTCTTTGGGGAAGACATCAACAAATAAAACACGCAGGAACACTTTGTACTGAGAGTTTTTTTATTATTGTATTGGCTTTACGGATGTAATTTAGAAAATCATCCAGATCATACCCTTTAGAAAAAGTACTTCACCAGAAATAGAGAAAGTGAGGGGAACAAGAGAAAACTTGCGTTGCCACTCCTGTGGCTACTCCAAGTAAGACATATAGGATATCTTCTGAGTTCTTAGTTTTGCTGGCATGCCTGCATTATCAAGGGTGAGGAAACTCTATGAAGTTAAAAATAAAGAAGATAAAGCTCCAAAGTTTGAAAAGAAAGCACATTTCAATCAGTAAAATTCTGCTTCGCAGTCATGCTGTTTTGACTGCCCCATGTCTTACTTTTTAGTGTACGTGAGAATTTCACAAGTAGGTTACCATGAACCATGATGCAAGATGGGGGATTTCCCACCATACACCCTGCCCCCTCACCTTCTTCTCTTTAGCGGTGTAAGCTGGGAGATGCGGTCTGGCAAGGATGTCTAGTCAACAGTTTATTGGAAATGAGGAACGTGAACTACCTATGCAGCTGAAAATGTTTTGCTCTTTCTTCTTTATTTTTGTCCTAAAAAAAAAAAAAAAGGATAGCTGTTATTAAAAAAAAAAAAAATCATCTTTACTATCACTAGTTAAAAGGATGTGGCTGCTTTGAAATCCTATTGTATTTCTTTGAGACTCAAACATCATTATTACAGATAAGAAATAAAGTTTATGGGTGCTGAAAATGAGTAAACAGCAGTCATGTGTTCTCTACACACCAGCAGAGTCTAATGAAAAATGGCCAAATGGCTAGTTATGTTTCTATACTTTCGAGGCCTAGATTTATTAGAAAGGATTTGGTTAGAATCTACACAGTTCTATTCATAAAGAGCTCTGTCCTGTTTCCAGTGGAATTTTTGTTCAATTTACCATTTCCACACAATTTATATAGAATGTTCTATTCTCTTGTAAACAGTTATTTTTACTTGATGCATTTTTTCTTTTCTTTGTTTCTGTGACTTCAATTACGTTTCTAAATTCAGTCAGCATCACTGGCCTTCTTACTCAGACACCAAGCAAAATCTATGAAAATGGCAGTTCCAGCTTGTAGTAGATAGAATGGGTCCAAGGTAATGACTACTGCAACACCAGTAAAACCAAAGCAAATACTCATAGGGCAAGCCTAGCCTTCAGAAATCCCACAGACTTGTAAGACTCGTGGCAGTAATTTGATAGAAAATTATATTCTGATTTCTAATTGTATTCTTCATGAGAAAGAACAGATGCAGCAAGCTTAAGAAAAAAAGGCATAGAAGTTATCTGTGGATAATGAGTATGGCATGATATGGCCAGAATTCATGTTGTTTCTCTATGACTGGAGAGATTTCAAGTCAAGAATATGAAAATCATGTCACATTCCAGCTCCACGCTGAAAAACAGCATTTACTGAGGGTACATAGTACATGGCCGGACTGAGGATGTAGGTCCGAATCCAGGGAAGGGACATAACTGGATGGACACACATGGGCTGCCCAATATATTCAAAAGCTGTTTCCCTAAGACAAAATCCTCAGAGACCTGACCTGATGAATGAGAGCCAGCTAAGACAGTCTGCAGGAAATGCTGTGCTGTGGCCGCAGCTACTGCCAGTCTTCCCTCCCCTTGGGATCTGAGCTTGGGCTGAAGATCCAGCTGAGAATGGAACCAGTCCTTTCTCAGAAAGATAAATAAGGAGAAAATAGTAAGGTTGCTCTTCTCTCAAGTATTCACTTGAGATAAGTAAATTACAGGTTCAGATCTCACCTCTTTGAGACTTGGTGTAGAACTACAGAGCCAATTCTCTGCTCATCCCAAAGCTGTGGAATCATTATTGGATTCTCTCAACATAGTGAATAACAGCAACTCAGCAATTCTCTCAGTTCCTTTTAAAAAGTATATATAGTATATATATAAAGTATATATATTTAACTCTACATAATACAGGCAATAATGACTTCACCCCTTGCCCTCACCAGGATGAAATGTTTTCCTATCTGGTGCATTCACTCTAGCCTTAACATTTGGTTCTTATACCTTGCTTCCTCTCAGTATCCTGCAGCATAAAATGCCATGCAGTGATTGGAAATTGATTAGGTCTGGAGTTCAGCACACACAATTCAGCTGTCAAGTTAATGTTATTAAATGGTTCTTCTAGTCCACCAGGAAGTATTAGAGGGTTGAAGGTTAAAGAGCTTTTACAGTTATCTAGTTTAATTGAACAAGCTAATACGTGTATCACTTAGACTTTTGTTGTCAGATTAAGTATTAGCATATGGTTTAACATCAAGGGCCTACAGAGTGCCATGTGCAAGTCATACTTAATGTGTTAATAAATGTATAATAGCATATTGAATTCTCATATTCATAAAGGTGGTTGGATGGAAGGTGTCTACTTTGTTTAATACACTTTACAAAGCAGTTCTTAAACAATCAATACTTAACATGCCATAATTGCACTTTACATTTAAATTGAAAGGTTCTTAGGAGCAAACTGGAGTGATAGTAAAACTCTGGCTCTTGGCTAAAGAGGTGCATTAGTCAGGGTAACGCTGGGTGATGACTGTGAATGAGAATGGATATTTGACTCACAGAGCAGCCGTGTGTTTGACAGCACCATTCAGTGAAGCTGCTGGCATTGGACCCACCATGCTTCTCACATTAAGGCTCCTGCCCATAGCTTCTTCCAAATCAGAAGGCAGCTACTCCTCCTGGGCTAATCCCAACCCTGCTGAAGTTATTTCACTTACTTTACTCACCTTCGGGTGGGTGTGAGCTCTAGGGTCAACTACAGGTAAGAGCTTCAACTCATTTCTTACTTTAATTGTGCATCACAGCTGCATTCATTGACTGCCTAACTCAGTCACAGAAGAAATCATAGGGACCCTTTTCATAGGTTTGCTTTGCATTGTGGTAAGATCAGGTTATACACAGCAAAGTATCTATTGACATTTCAAAAACATTACATTTTTTCAACGACAAAAAACTATGCTCATTCAAAACATGCAATTGTAGAGGAACAGTCAAGGTATAGTGCACAACATCACATGTAGGGTATTACTTAAGCCACTCACACAGCCATAGCTAGAACCTCTCTGACTGTAACATTTGCTGTTTTGATTTGTTGAAGAGTTAATCCAGTTAGGAACAGAAATAATGCCATATTGATTTGTGTAACTAACTGACCAGTGCATAGCTGAAATTATCAGTTCTGCAGTGAACGCATTAACTAGAACTTCAAAGTGTTAACAAATAAGAAAAAAAATGCCCAACCCTGGAAACTCAGTCAAACTGAAATTAGCTGTTGGATTTAGGAGAAAATCTGTGAATTTTTCTTCAGTTATTCATTCATCACCAGTAACAAGTTTTGTCACAACTTCAGTGATAAACGTAGTACGCTCACCATGAAATTTAAACAAGTCACAGGATGCAGATGAGTCAGCTGCTGTTCAAAGAGACTCTCGTTCCTGTCAGACTAAAGCCAGCAACATTCACACAGTTTTTCTCATGTGAGAAATGCCAAGATACATTCAATTGAGCCATTGTGGGAAGCTCTCACAGCAATCAAATAAAAATATTCTCTTGTTAAGAAAGCGTAGGGAATATTATCAGGAGACATTTTAATTGGGAAGTTCTTCTTGGCTCCATCTCAGGTATGTGCAGGAAGGATGCACAGAGCGTGGTATGGACAAGCATCTATACAGAGAATAAATAAATACTGTAAATTGGGATGCTGACAGTTGGAAAGGTGTGATGGAAAGGGGATGCACAGAGACACCAGTAGTTGGAAGTGATGGGAGGAGGAGCTTGCCATCACTCGAGAGCTAGTGGCAGCCTCCCATACAGCCAGCTGACATAGGCTGGTGTGGGATGTGCCAGAGGAAGCACTCTTTCCACACAACTGCTTTCCCACACCTTTTTTTAAGCCACGGAAGTCTCTTTTAGTGGCTGCTGTGGAAGCCAAGGCCTAAGGGGAAAGAAAGGCCATCAGGAATTATGATACACAATGGATCAAGTGCAGTCTCCAGCTCAGGATCTCCCTAAAGCTCTGATGGCCAGAGCTGGAGAGGAGGGAGAGGATACAAGAAGTATACTCACACCATCACTGTGTTTCTCATTTATTTTCCCCAGTTGTCCATTACTTAGCATTTTTTAAAGCAAAATACTGAGCTAAAGGCTCTCTGTTCTGTCTGCTGTGACTGCCCTGTGGTGCTTACGATAGGCTTAAGAAGAAAATGTGTTTACTTCGAGATGTCCTACTACACTTCAGGATAGAGCAGCTTAGTGTTAGGCCTCGATCACTCAGACTTATATGAGAGTGACTTCACACATATGAGTAGTTCCATTAAATTCCTTTGGACTGCTCAAGTGCATAAAATTAGGCATGTGCGAAAGTGCTTCCAGGTGCAGAGACTTACAAGGCACTTACTGTGGCCCCAGTACAGAAAAGCACTTCAGCATGTGCTTAAGCTCCATCTGAAGATATTTGGTATATTTGGCCAAGTAAGCACGGCCTCATGGCCACAGTAAACCAGTGATTTACTAACATGTAGCATGCAAGCAATAAAATCACGTTATTTGTTTAAAGTCTGATTAAATAAAACAATAGCAGGGTACAATGCATGGCTTACACGTTGCAGGTGCTGGTTTATGAACTCAACTGACACAACAAGAAAAGAACAAAACTTCTAATACAGACATCTATTTCTAATCTTTCCTTACACTGGGCACATAATTGGGAAGAAATGTTTTGTGGGCATCAAGTTATCACAGTCATGACTTTATGCAGCTAAGGTTTTCCTTTCTAAAATCAATTCCAGATCAATAGGATTAGGTGAGACTGTCGCCCAAGTACTCTGATAAATAACAAGAAAAACTTTAAAACTTGCTGACTGCAGAATAGAGACACTTAAAACAGAATGTAGTGTTTAGCCCCAGGCCTTGGCAATGATTGAAACAAAATGTTTTTGAAACAAAGCAAATTGGCATTTTGCTGACTTTTAATGTACTTTCTTTCCAAGCAAGACACCTGGTCCAACTACACAAAACATCTATTCAGAATTATAGTCTGAGCTTTTGTTATGCAAAAGGTAAATGAGGGCAATGTGAACTCTGTGAGAGTCAGGTTTGGTGTTGGCTTTTCTTTTTCCCTAGGGCAATCTGTCAAGAAGATACTGGTCGCTGACAGGAAAACAAGAGTCTTTTGAGAATATGCTGGTTTCTATATATATATTTATTTATTTATTTATTTATTTATTATTATTTATTTATTTATTATTTTTTTTTTGAGGTAGGAGAAAAGGAAGGGAAGAGTCCAGTGGAAAAAGAAAGATACCAAGTGCAGTAAATTGCACTGGCTGAATTAACCACCACAAGAAATACTATCATATTTCAAGGCTGAGGTTTATAGAAATGATGCGTGTGTGGATGTGTGCATCCATGCAGAGCATGCAAGTATATAAGAATCGAGATGATGGCATATTGGGAGGGATTATATTGTTACATTTCCTTACATGTCTGTTGAATTTTTGTGAATTCAGACCATTCAAATCTGATGGATCATCAAATTTATTAACTGTAAAGACTGACCTAACTCAACAATAACTGAAACTACAATCTCATCTTTGACATTAAACTCATGGGAGGTTGTGAAGTGAATAAAATGCTTGCCTGCCCATTCAGGACACCACTTTCATCTAGAATTTCATTTTGAAGGGCACAATATGTCATATTTCACTATGAAATCTCAGTCATGCTGATCAGAAGGCCAAAGAGTTTGAGCCATCACTCTTCATATTCCTACAACTTTCAGGCAACAGTAAAGTAACTTGATGCCTTCTGTCAAATAAAGTAGGGTCTGTCAAATAAAGTGCCAACATTACAACAAAAACCCCCAGCCCTATATTTGGTCATCGCACTTCATACATCTAAAAAAATTGCACAAAAGGGTATCCACATCTTATTCATCCCTTATTTCAGGCTTTTTGGGGGTATGAGGGGAGGCAACAGTTGGATATACGCATCTACTATATTGCATTACAGCGGGTTGATCACTGCTGTAAGTGGAGTCTCTTTTTCTGCTCAAGCACAGAAACCTTCCACAGACCAAAAGCTAGAACAAATTTTCTTGGGAATGTTTCAACAGAAGGAATTTTGTCAGAATTTCTGAATCAAAACCTCTCAAGAAAGACTTGGCTTAGACAAGTCTCCCTCCTTGAGAAAGGTACTGAAAAAGTTAGTAGTACTTTAAAAGTCTCCCTTTGTACTTTCAAAGGAAAATTCTGGGTAGGGGGAGGGAAGTTCTCTTTAAAAGCCCTTTTCATTTTGTAATATAAATAAAGCAATGTTTTAAAAAGCTACAATCAAAATAAAAAAGTTTGAAAGTCACTAAATGAAACCTGTTTTGTTTTGTTGCTTTTAATTAAAAAAAAAAAAACTTGATATTTTAGCTATTTGTCCTGACTTCAATGGATGTATTTACCTGATTCATGATAGTAATATGCAAAATCTTTTAAATTTCCCATGGGACAGGAGAAAAAAAAACAACATACCAACCCAACTCTACAAAAAATCACAGTAAGAAAAGACAGTCCTGACCTTATGTCTGGGCACAGGTATGGAGAGGACAAAGAATGTCAATATCACTGTTGTGAATGCTTCAGTAAAATCAGATCTGCTCTGGAAAAAATGGATAGCAGATTCAGTACACTGCAAGATGACACGTCATGTGGCTTCTATGATTTTGATCCCTGTGATAAAGAAGGTCTTACTACAGTAGTAAACAAGAGGTAATATCACTATACTCTTCAAATAGTTATTAATAAAGGCATAAAGTCCAGTCTCCTTTCCTGGTGACTGCTTCTAATATTATTCCTTAATTATAATTGTGAGAGTGTTTCAAAGTTCTTCCATAAAAAAGCAGCTATGCTGCATTTCCAACAAGATGGAGAGAGGGGTGGGAGTAGGATGGGTAGTTTGAGCATCATATCAGGGTTCCCAGCTCCAGCCTGGCTGTCTCCAAAATATGCCATTTGAAAACCTGTCCCCAACATTAGTCCCACTAGCCCTCTCTTCTCAATGCTCCTCTAACTCCATTTCTGCCTCAGGGATTCCCAGACTTCCCAAGTTATCCTTCTACCTCACTGAATTACAGAGTCACAGCATTATCTGGCACTGGAAGGGACCTCTGAAGGTCCTTACTCAAGCTTGCCCAGGATTGTGTCTAGATGGCTTCTGAATAACTCCAAAGTTACCTCAAATCTTGTGCATTGAAATCCCCCGCCCTGCCATAGCAGAACCTCCAACCCTGTGCAGCTTCCCTACTTCAGGGCCACCCCAACTTCCGTTCCCACTCATGCCTCCACCTCACCCCGATATCCTCCCTCAGGGCCCAGCAACCTTCCCCTGTTCCCTGCTCTCAATCCTTCTCCCCCCAGCTCCCTTCGTCCACTTGTGTGAAGACCCACTTCCCTATCTCCAAGCTCTCCCCATCCCTGAAGTCTCTTCCAGCTGACCTCAAATGCAGCAGATGATTAAAATTAATATAATTAATCCCATTCTTCCTGTGCTAACCAAGACAAGTGCAGGCACTAATTCATGCTCCTACCTCCTTGATGTAATTCTTGCTCTTGGCCCCTGCCCACATCTCCCCCACTGCAGGGTTCTCTTTTCAGCCCCTCTCCTTAACCCACAATCCTACCAGAGACCCTTGGGATGTTCCTGTCGGCCCAATCCCACAAGCCACAGATTGCTGGCCACCCGCGCCTGCCTCAGCCAGCCAAACCGGCCTCCTCCATTCTTGTGGAGCCAGCTGCCTGGGATCCTGGCAATGATTTCCCAATCCAGACAGGAGCTGTAGCTAGAGCTCCACCTGCATTGAGCCTGCAGGGAAGAAAAAGCGGACATGTCTGGGAAAAAGGAGCTTTATGGTAATTCTGCAGCAGGCATCCAGACTTTTAGGATGGGAGCCTATTCTCCGAGGCTTGGAAAGGAGTGGGAAGCCCAACATCCACAGGCAAGGCAAGTGCAAACGTGCAGAGCAGAAAGTTAGGCTAGTCCCATTCTGCCTGGTCAGATCCAGATCTCACACCACATGGACGCTATCCAAAGCAACAAGTAACAGTGTAGTCTTTGCTCTGCCTCCTGGCCTGGGGCTGTCTGTTGCCATGCCTATAAGGGTGGCAGATCCCTCAGGGTGGGCATGGGAATGCAGCACTTCTCCAGAGCACACCAGTGAGAAGCAGATTGAGGTATGAGCTGTGAGACCTAGGACTGCATCTTCAGACCTCCCTTGGGAACTCCTTCCTCTCAGTTTTGGTAACATACAAGCCCCAGCACTTCACAGACATCAGATTCACAAGCTCTGACTTGGGCATCCCTGAAACCTGCCAAGAACAACACTGAGGACACGAGTACAAAAGACAAGTGAAAAATAACAAAATAAAGACCAAGAGCCAAATGCTCTGAATGCTAACAAACAAGTGAGAAATCTCACTTTCTTCATTCAAAGCAGAACTAATGGGTGAAATAGGGCCATTGTGAGTAAGCAAGGCCTAGTATGCAAGACACGCCAGTCATACAGGGTCCACCAGAAAGCCATGACAATGTTGGCCACCTCCTGTGGTATGTGGTAGCCACAGCCCCATCACGAGGGATGAGAATGGGCAAGGAGAGCCACGTCACATGCCAGAAGCACACTGCCTGCACACTTGGGGCAAACCATCTCAGAGCTGAGGGCTGGGTTTATTGTTTGGCAAAAATGAAGTTGATAATATCTGCCTCACAGGGGAGTTGTGAGGTTTATTAACGCTGCACCTAGTGCTTTGAGATCCACATAGTGAAAGTCCTTTATGACTATTTTATTGTTATTGTAGGGAGATCAAAGTAGCAGCTCTAATCTAATGCCATCCCTTTTATGTTTGTACCACCCACTTGCGTGCAGAAGTCAGCCTGGCTGCAGAGCGTCTCGTCTGCCTGCTTGCCTTCCAGGGTGACGAGCCATGTTTGTTGGGGAGGTTTTCCAGGGTAGCTGGCTGCTAGTCAGCCAGGGCTTGAACCTTGTTAAAAATGAGGGCAGACATCAAGTTGCATCATTGTTTAGCAAGGCTGGAATAAACCATTTAGCTCTGTATTTTCTCGAGTTACTTGGTATGTTGAAAAGATAGGTGTGGCTACCCAAAAATGTACAGTACAAAGGTAATGCTCTATTTGAAAGTATTTTTAATTCACTGGAGTTCAATCTTTGGTCCCTTTGCTATGCGTTGCTGGTACGGTAGATACAGATGTACATAGAGGCATACATATATGTTTCTAAGTCATGGAAGTCTGTAAGTCATAGAACAGGAGAGAGCAAATAGGCTTAAGGATTTTCCTCGCTCTTTTTGATGGAGTTAGTGTACTATTCTAGTCTAATCCCAAATAATTTTTTTGTTTTCCTGCAAGGGAAAGCTACTGCTAAGAAGCTCAATTTATTAAGAGTTTGGATTTATTTCTTCTTGGACATCAATTTCACAAAGTGCCTTAATGTGTGAACTGTACACAAAGAGTCTAAGATATCGAAGGGTGGCAGTGAGTGCTCTGTTGACAGGAGACAGTGTGTCCAATTATTACAGGGGGGAAAAAAAGAAAAAAAATTTCATATTCAAACCTGAATGAAAAGAAGGAGCTGTATAGAACAAGTCATGCTCCCATTCTTGGAAGAAGATCAAACCCCATGGCAGATATGTTTATTTTAATACTTCTATTATGTTATATATTACTCTAAATCTGTTCATTTGAAGTGAAGAACCAGAGGATACAGCTCCAGCAAACAACCTAATTCTCCACTTCTGCAGCAATTCACACCTGCCTAAATATGAGGTGTAGAGCTATCTGGCTAATGGAAATTTCTCTTTGGTGACTGAATTTGAAAAGTGATTTGAAAAGTCATAATAACAAGGATCTAAGAAAACAAGTTGTCTCACAATGGAAATGTCTTGATTGTTAGCAAACCCAAAAGTAGCATGTTTAATTTTAGATAAATCTCTAAGATTCTGCTGAGCCAAAACTAAGTGTTTGGGAGGGGAGAGTAATTTCTTTCAAGTTACTTACACTTTGTAGTAAGAAACAAAGGAGAACCAAACCATTAAAGCAACAACAACAAAAAATCTTATTAATTGAACATGTAATCAGGATAAAAACAGAAGTTTCTCTTCAGAAGTGTTGAAACAATGCACACTTTTGCTGTTTTTTAACCTCCTCTAAAACTGACCGCTGAATTCAGCTCAAATTTATGAAGCTTCAGACTGCTTAAGCTTGTGTTTTTGACTCATTTTTATTTGGCAGAGCATGTGCTTAAATTCTTTTTCTAAATAGAAAAGTCACATTATTTTCTATTGTAGAATTTATCACTTATGGACTTATTTATCAAAGCACCTAAACCCTACAGCATGAAAAAATGAAAATATTAATATTTTCATAAAATATTTTAAAAAAAGAGTCTAAGGAGTGCAGGCATGCCCTGGGAAAATACACAGGCGACAAAAATCCACATTTTCCATGGAAGAGTAACAGGTAGGATTTTTTTTTTTCCATCTGTTTGTACAGCTCTACCAAAGTCTGTGTGCGATCTTGACGTGTATGTACAGTAAATGCTCATACGGAATAGTACACACTACTGCCCTAATGTATATACAGCATTTATCAAGTAGTTGGTCAGAATAAGAATTATTTTAAGGCTGACTGTGGGATTACATCACAGAAACTTTTCCCCTTCAGAAGTGGGTGGTGGCACTGCTACATGATAAGTGAGAAAGTATCTTTTTTTGGTTCTTTCTGACATAAAGAGTCAAATAGATCTGTCAGTAGGCAGTGTCCTGGGACTATCTTATCCTTAAAAGGAACAGAAGTTCATTTTTGCTGTGGTTTAGCAATGGAGCTTGTGTATTTGTTTTTCGTATCATTTTTTTTTCCCAGAGTGGCCTTCCTATGCACTAAAAATGCCTCATCATGGTAAAACACAAAACAGAATCTTCCTTAAAAACCCACCCCTTCTCCTGGGGTGTTTGCCTCATCCAGTTCTTTGGAGATCAGGGTGACTCATGTAAACTGTATCAACATGGTTCATCTTTCTTTTTTCTTTTTTTTTTTTCCTTACTTAATCGTCAGTGCTTGAACAGAGAGGAAAATGGTTGAAAAGCATTTCAGGGTGGCAGCAGGAGGTGAGGAACTTGTGAAAAGATGAATGCCAGCCCTACTACAAAGGATGTGAAAAGTCAATGGTATCTTCCCCACTAAGGCACTTGATCCTGCACCTACCTGCATCTATTTCTTGTGAAGAGCCCTGGGTAGCTTTTGTGAGAGTGTTATTAGCAGCATAGAGGCTTAGACCAGGCCCTTCTTGGGAAAAAAAAAAAAAAAAAACAGAAACAAGGAGTCCAGCTCCTGGCTTCACACAGGATCACCCAAAAATCAGACAGTATGGCTGAGAGCATTGTACAGGCACTTCTTGATCTCTGGCAACTCAGTGCTGTGACCACTGCCTCTTCCAGTTCCTGACCATCCTCTAAGTGAAGAACTTTCTCCTGATGCTCAATGTGAACCTCCTCTGAACCCACCACATCTGTGCTCCTTTTCAGTGGAAATATATCTTTCCCCATAGGTAATCCTGCAAGCACAGAGCTGCACCAACAGCTGCACCCTTCTCCTTTCCTTCCAAAATGCAATTGTTATACATGAGCAGGGTCATGGAAGGTCCTGACACATTATTAAGATTTATGGAGTTTTTGTAGCTTTTGAATGCAATTTTAGAGAAAGAAAGGAAACAATCATTAATACATTAATTTAATGTACCCAGCAACATTGAAAGCTTGTCTCCATGTTTGGTAGAAATCATTCATATTTGATGGTTGGACTAGATCTTAGAGGTCTTCTCCAATCTTCATGGTTCTGTGGCCTCATCAAAGAGTGGGTGTGTGGGATCCCTTCCACTCACCTATTGGTGATAAAAGTCCCTGTGTGCCTTATGTTGGTTTCTGACCCCTCCAACCTGATAAATTCATCTCAGACTGTCCAAGCAAAACTCTGTGTTTGTGCTCATGTGTGTGTCCTTGCATCTATGTAAAAACTTACATTAAAGCAAAGATATTTTTCATTGGGCACAAGTACCTCTGGGAAAGCAAAACAAAATAAAAAAGCTTATTTGCTTTCTTTCAGTCCAACAGGGCCAAACACATGTTCATTTCTGTTAGTTTAATGGATGAATGAAGTAGACCTAAATCACAAAATGGAAATGAGAGTTAGTGCTCGAGAAGACCTAAGAAAAATGCTGCCTACCATACTACCTGGGAAAGCAAAATAAAACTCATTCTTTTCAGTGTTGGGTTTATCACATTCTTTCTCAGACTAACAAAACTTCCCTTACAAGGTTTACAATTTCCACATTGTGAAACACAGCTTGCTCTGCCTCATCTGCACAAATCAGTCATTTTTAGATCAAGGTCTCATTTTTCAGGATCAAGTTGCAGTGAAGCAACATCAGAGCCCTACAAAGAGTCAGCCAAGACCTTTCCCAGCAAATTAGTCCTTGTAAGCTGTCAGCTAGACTTGGTACTTCTGCCTGAAGTATACATGTCAGGCATTCACAGTTTTACACATTTCTTCATGGAGCTTTTCTCTCCTTTCCCAGCCATCTCCAGCACAGGGCACGCATAAGGATCCACCACTGTCCAGCTTGCATCTGCCTCCTATCCAACCCACTTGGTGCCTCCTAGCTCTTTTACTGGAAAAGAACAGCCATCTGTTCTGTTGTGCTCTGTTTCATCTTTCTCTGCTATGCTGAAGGGTTCTGAACCAACCAGTCATTCTTTGCATAGAAGCCGTTTGACCATGCTTGATGAACCAGGCTGTCCTTCAGTGTGTCCTTACTTGACCCACGATGGTCTTTTTTGCAAGGAGCAGCAGGACTGCTCACAGCATTCTAGGCAAGCCCACACAGGGGTTTTATACAGGCTTGTAGTGACGGTGGTTTGGTGTGATTCTTCCTTTCTCTGGGCATGGAGCTGGTATTTCCACAGCACTATTGCCCTAGGACTCTGTTCCTGGACAGTTGCAAGTGACTCAGAGACCAAGCACTGAATATTTAAAGTTAGGAATTTATTTTTTTTTCTCCATGGTGTCATCACTTTACACTGTTGAAATTCATCTGCCATTCTTGTCTTCAGTTTAACTTCATTATGCAAAGTATGAGTGATTTGCTGTATGTGCAGAGCAGGGAGAGAAGGAGAAATGTTCAACAATGCTCACCATCACAATGCCTCAGAAATGAGCTGGTTGTCATGCATTCACATTAATTAATCCCTTCCATTGCCTGACATCAAATACAGAGACGTGTACTACTTTCAAAGCCAGAATTTAACAGAAACCTCACCAATGACCATTTGAGATCTGGGGAAGAGAAACAAATAATTAAAAGCAATTGATGCCATCCCAGCTCTTTGCCCGTGAGCAAAGCAAATTATGCACAGCACATCATCTGCTTTGAAAATATGTGCATGGGGGAAAAAAATGACTCTAGAATTCTCAGGCTCATTAGATAATTTGGTGGGGAAAAAAAAAAAAACAAAAGGAGAGCTGTAAGTAATAAAGGGACAGTCTCTTTAGCAGAGTCTGTTGTGATAGGACAAGGGGAAATGGTTTCAAACTAACAGAGGGGAGATTTAGATTGGATATACAGAAGAAGCTTTTAACAATAAGGGTAGTGAGATACTGGTGCAGGTTGCCCAGAGAGTTGGTGGATGCTCCATCCCTGGAGACACTCAAAGTCAGGCTGGATGGGGCACTGAGCACCTGGTGGAGCTGGGGGTGTCCCAGCTCACTACAGGGGAGAATATCAGATGGCCTTCAAGGGAGAAAAAGAGTTTTTAATTTTAATTTCCAAGTATCTGTTTTTGCTAACAGTTATATTGAAACTGCCAACTTGAAAAAAAAAAAAAAAAATTAAAAAAAAATGCCCAACACACTCAGAAAAGACATTATGGAATGAAAGACTAGAGGAATTGAAAGCAATTTCTGGTGCTCATGAGCAGAAATAGGCCGAAGTCATTGCTCACAAAGTATGTGCTTGTTGATGAATGGAGTAGCCAAGCTAGGGAAGATCCTTGACATTCTTCCTTGAAATGATTTTACACTGAAGGAGTAGAGATTTAGGTGAGATGTTAGAGGAAATTCTTTCCCCAGCAGGCGCTGACGTGCTGGCACAGCTGCCCAGAGAAGCTGTGGTGCCCAATCCCTGGAGGCGCTCAAGGCCAGGTTGGATGGGGCCCTGGGCAGCCTGAGCTGGTGGGGGGCAGCCCTGCCCTGCCCATAGCAGGGGTTAGAGCAGCGTGGGCTTTGAGTTTGTTTACCAACCCAAACCATTCTGTGATTCTATGAAACCAACAGCGTGGCCAGCTACACAGCAAAGCTTTTTTGTATATGGTGTTGAGCACCAGGCTCTGATAAACCAAGGTCAGCGTCATCCAGTTTTAACCGCCCTGAGTGCTTGCAAAGCCTATGTAAGGTCAAATAAAATTTACTGTAACTCAAATATTAAGTGTCTCCAAGTTGGCCGCCCACATAGGAAACTTCTTGGAGCAGGTGGTCACTGAGGCCTACTGGTTGCTCCGGCTCCACTCGCCCTGCTTGTGGCTGCTGACTCACCACCAAGCTACGAGCCCAAACAAAAGGCTCTCAGATCAACTTGGAGGCATGGAACCAGGGAAGACAAGGTGAAGGAAGCAGAGCACACAGTCCTCAGAGCATGCAGTGGATGAGGAGCTAGTAAGAGGCAAAATGAAACAAGGTCCTGTAGTGCTGGCCTGTGCTCCTCCAACTTGAACCCAAAGGGAATATTGAGTGAGGCAGCAATGGCAGGCTGAGGAGGAGATGGGCACAGCAATGCCAAACCTTCACTTATCTCACTGTTGCTCCGAGGCTTCCCTCTGCAGTGGGGACCATTGTGTTTTCTGTTTTCTTACCCAAATATGAGGTCTGCCATCACCCTACTGGTCCCCTGAGGCACACAGTTAGCTTCAGTTTTTAGCCATCAATGGCATTAATTTGGTTTCTGTTTGCTATATTGTTAGGTCTCTACCCTCTTGCCATTTCTCTTGCCACTTTCTCAATAGCATTCATTTTATTACCTCCTATTTATTTGGCACATTAAATCCCCACGCCAACGGTGCTTTTGATTTCTGTTGAAAAAGGAAGAGTCACATTTCCTGAGTTTTCACTCAGAGAGCACAGAAGACATCGAAAGTGTGCATAATGTGTACTGGATCTGTTTAGATGACTCACCGTGGTTGCCAGCAGACATACCTGTAACAAACACACCCTGAAGTATTATAAATTAGTCTAGTTGTCTAACACACTTGCTGAGTACCTAATACTGCTGGTAAAAAATGTCCTGGCTTTGCTAGCGTGGGAGGATGTTGTAAGGTCTGATCTGAAGCCAGCTTAACACAGTGAGCTTCACATCTGGGTTTAGATGGTCACACACTACTCCAAAATAGTTTTCATTCAGCAATTGTCCTTGAGCTGCTGGGACACATGTTTTTGTGCCTCAGATGGGGCTTAAATACTTTGCAGTGTCAAGGTCTGTACAGTCAGTTGCTGATTCTAAGAGCCAGACTCTCCTTACCAGAATCCCCTGGGTTCATATCATAAATGCCTGCCAGGGCAGTAACACAGTTTAGAGGTGTAAAATCATATGCATTTTTACACCAGAATGATATGTTAGCTGAGATATAGCAGGAAGAAAAAAATAACAACACGCAAATAAACAAAACATAACAAATGAACAAAAAAATAAAAAACCTTGAATCTATAGTAGGAGATTTTGGTGATATTACATTATTAGAAAGGATAGCTCCCTTTCTACCGTACAGTTACTGTGGCAGATCAGGACCACACAATAATTTATTAAATAAAAAAATATAGGAAGCCTAGTGCTAATCTATAGCAAAGCAGTGATACCCTGGAACACTTTCTACTGTATGTAATTGTGGATGGAAAAAAAAATAGGGGGCTTTCCTTTTTGGAAAAAGTACTATTTTTCCAAATCTCATGTTTTGTGGTTCAGCTTCCATACAGCAATGTATTTTAAGTCACAAAGGTATAATGCATCACTGCAGAAATCTCTTCATGATTTATTCATACATCCTGCAACGCAACAGGAAACTTTCAAATGCTCTTTCCAAACTTCCCAATCACAAATTGCATTGCAGCCTGTAAAACAACCATCCATGTGTTGCTTTCCAAGAACATTTCACATGACACGTTGTCAAGCAGAAGGCTATTAGTTGGAAGCCTGAGTGCATCAAGAATTCAGTGGTCTTTTACATCTTGCTGGAAACTAGCTTGCTCAGGTTTTATTTTCACTGACTTCAAAACCATTCCTGTGCCTGTATGCTTTGCTACAAGCAGCTGGCAGAGATAGAAAATGGGGAACTGAAAGATTTCAGGAACACACATTTTAACCTACAGTTATATCACTTTTAAGGCATCTGTCAGATGTTGTTTACTTGCCCACGTTCCTTAAACCCAGTGTAAATAGCTCTGCTGCTCAGCAAAGTGGGATCGGCTATGGTTACACTTCAGTCACAACCAGCCAGAGTTTGAATTGTTTGAAGGCACTTTGAAGCAGCCAACTTGCTCAGCAGAAGAGTTTTGCCACAACCATGCCAGGCTTGCAGAGAAACTGCCTGATGCTTCTTGAGTGCACTTCATAGCCCCAACAAGCCACATGCTGCTGCAAGAGCCAGCCCTGCTCGGGTACCAAGCTGAATGCCTAAATTGCTCCTGAGCTTCTCTCCATCCGACTGTAGCAGCTGGGATAAGGCTCCTCTAGCCTAATTTGGCCCCCTAACAGGGAGATGTGTGGTTAACTCTCCCAGCTTTGGCAGCTCATCCACAGCCTCCGTCCAGAGGTATGCACAATCCAGGGAGCCCGGCTAATTAGCTAGGACAACGGCCCCTCTCTACACAGCTGAAGTTGGGTGAAATCAAACCTTTCCTTCATGACTTATGAGACTACAGGACCTAAGTGGTTCCAGAATTAAGACTTTTCAGTTCTTTCTATATCTTTATTTCACCACAGTACCCAAATTGGAAACACATTGCAGGGATTGTTTGGGGCATATGTTAGTGTCAGATCTGTGCTGTGAGTTTCTGAAATTTGGTATTCCCATGTTTGTAAGACAAGACAGCAGTTTCTGCATTAAGTTTTGGCTTTGATATTTTGATGCCGTCTCTGAAGCAGATGGGTATTCAGTTCCATATGTCATCCAGAGCTTTGTTTTGAAAACACCAGGGGAAAAAAAAAAGAAGAACTTCAATCCGATTTTATCCTGCATCTCTGACCATCACTAAAACGCAGATATATAATAATTTTGTGGGTGAGTTTGAACTGGAGCAATGCATCTTCCAGGTATATCTGCAGCATAAATGAGTAAAGAAGTTCATCTGAAAATCTTTTATTGAAAAATAAATACTGTGAAATTCTAAATTTTTCCAGAGCATTTATATTGGGTTTGCCATATTGCTTATATCTAAGAGGAATTAAAAGGCTGCATGATTCTAATATATTCTTTTTGACATGACTTCATTATAACTGCCTTTCATTATAATTAAAAAATGTAAAACAAAAAGTTTTAAAAAGGATTTCAGATTGAAAAGGGTTTTCTGCTTCTGGGTTGCGTGAATGGAGTTCACAATCCAAAATATACAGTTTTAAGGAGGTGGTTGAATCACCATCCCTGGATGTGTTTAAAAACCATTTGGATGTGGTGCTCAGGGACATGATTTAGTGGAGGGTTGTTAGAGTTGGGGTAGTATGGTTAGGTTGTGGTTGGACTCAATGATCTTTAAGGTCTTTTCCAACCTGAGTGATTCTATGATTCTATTCTATGATTCTAATTTTTCAGACCAAAATCTCTCCAGTAAATTCTGGTGACATAAAACTTATTCTCTCTCCATTCAGTATTATTTGGGATTGTCACAGAAAGGAGACATCATTTGTTCCATCTTCTGCCAAAAATGTATCTATAGAGTCATATGTTCTGACTTCTGGTCCTCACAGTTCCTTCATTCATTTTTTGGCAACCATTTCTCTTTGACGCATGGCTGGGGCACCCAGCTGTGCATCCTGCCCCACTGCAGGAACAGCTGAGCTGCCAGTGAATCAGCAGCACAAACACCACAATGACAGAAAGATGGATTAAGACAAATCCTCAGCAAATTTGCCTTTCCTGCTCTGACAGCCGGAGCTGGCCCCTGAACCTCCCAGGCACACGCACAGCAGGAGAAATGGACAGCTGAGTATGGATGCTCATCCAGTGCCTCTGGTCAAGCCTTGCCTTCTCGCTGCTTAGTTGTTAGCATCAGCTAACAGAGGTGTAATTATCTCTTTTTACAGAGTTGTACGAGGCTCAGCAATGCAATATTCAGATTTTAATATGAGCGAACAGAGCATGATTGTAACATAACTGGATCTGGAGGGCAGGAAGGCAGATTGATCACTCAGCCCAGTAATCATCCTGCTTAGCTCCGATCTCAACTGGGAACAGGTAGAGGCCTTTAACAGTTAGCTTTTAGCCATGACTGAAAAATGCATACATATTTATTTTAAACCAATACTTTTGGTGAGAAAACTGAGAGCTGAAAATTTTGTTGTATTTTAGTTTGTAAAGACTAGTTAAGGATTTTTCACACATGCACACACAGCACACACATTTGTTTTAATCACTAATCCAGACAAACTGAAGATTATGTTGTTGCATTAAAGGCTAATGTGATGAAAAGATCAAGGCATTTAATGAAGTGCAAAATTCATCCTACTTATGAAAAGAAATGTTACTCTCTCCAGGGAAAACTCTGTACAGAAAATGTGGCTTTTTAATGAAAGTTATTTGTGTCTGTTTAATATTCTGGACCATGAGAAAAGATTTGTTGTTGTTGTTGTTGTCGTTGTTGTTTGGCATGTTAACAGCATGGAGTGCAGTACCACTTCATTTTTTCTAAAAACTTGAACTCTTTGGCAGACAGCCCCACGCTGGAGTGGATTATCTCTTTAGTTTAACTGGATAGTTCATTAGAAGACTTGATCATGTAATTGGAAAGGATAGTAGAAAAAATTTAAGAACTTCCTAGTTGCTGTACATTAGGCTCACCTCCTGTCAAGTTCTGGGAACCCAGACCAACCACAGCTTCTGAGACACTCACTTAATTACTTTCTTTCTCTGAGCGATTATTCCTGTCCCAACATCCTCTTCTCTGATGTTCAGAACTTCCAAACGAATGCAGAGGGAGAATTAAAAAATCAAAATCTTGAATGGGGAAAGATCAACTTTGTGACACTTTTCAAGCTGCATAATAAAGACGAGCTAGCAAAGTGCAAGGAAGAGCAAAATCCCACCAATGAAGATGGCTATCCCTATGACTGCAAGAGTTGTGCAACCAAAGTCTACGAGGGAGCTTTTGGAGAAGGTTGCTTTATGGGGATCCCTCTTCCTGACACTCATACGCATCTTATACCATTTAGATGCTTACAGTTCCATACCACACTATATTTTACTTACAGACAAGCACCCCTATATTCCTCCCCCAATAAACTGCACAGAGCTAAATTTGGAATTCCTTGTCAGGGAGATTAGGACAAAAGAAATGCATTACAGATGAATGCTTTCAATAGTTTCCACAGATTCAGTCTAAAGCTAAAAATCACCTGTTTGATTTCCTAAAGTGGTTTTCCCTTACAGCTGAGATTTGCAACTGATGGTATCCTTATAGTGAGTGACAGTATGAAGCTATTTATTTCCAGCAGTAAGGAAATTATATATTATATTACTCACAAGAGGCACTGTGTGTTCTGTTCTTGGAAGTCCATAGTCATCTGTTAGTTTGAAAGGAACAAGGCTGTCAGAAGCTCTGAGTGCCGCTGGCCCACTCTTGAAGTCAGCACAAACTGGGGATTTACTTATAGTTATCGGAGTGTGATGACAGCTTGCTCTAAGGAAAACCTGAATTACAGGAGTCATGCAGCAGATGTGGAAAGCTTGGACAACCTCATCAGAATTGTCTGTAGAGGAAAGAATGCTACAGGAGACTGATGATTATTTTTAAGTTCTTAAACATTCCTAAACCTGAGATTTGTGGAAGCAAGGGAGGAATTTTCACGAAGCCACTCTCACACTTTGGTATCTCAGAATAACTGAAGTTTTAGAAAATCATTGTCTAAAATTGACATGCTACTTTTGCAAGCCTCTAGACCAAATCGAGAAAATATAGATAGGGTCACTGGCATGAGGTGGAAGTGAAGTGACAATCTCAAAAATATAGAAGTATGAATAAATAAAATGAGAAAGTAGACCTGAAGAATAGGCAAATGTAAGATGCAGCCTCCTGGCTGCCCCTGGATTCCGGCCATTCTCAGTTTGGACAGTCCCAATCTGGGCAGGACACATATGCACACAGCAGACCCTGCATATGTCTGTCTCATCAGCTTGCCCAGACCCATGCATCCTTATAGTACTGATGATATCTCCTAGCAAGATAGAGACACTATCTGGATGCTTGTGCTGTTCTCACTCGCCTGTTCCATGCCTCAGGGAGGCAGTGGTAGGGCCAACAGTGCACATGCACACATGTGACATCTCTGACCTATCACAGCAACAGCAGAACCTGTGAAGGGAAGGAAACTAACAGGGGAAGAAACAAATAAAACAGCCGCAAAAAAGGCTACAAATGCTCAGTGGAAAAAAAAAAAAAAAAAGAAGAAAAAAAAAAAGCTCCATTTTAGAGCTGAGCTCTGCCCTTCAAAACATGTAAGCTTGGAGAAATCAGTGCCAAGAAGGGTCATTCTGCAAAACCACACTGCCCTGATGCTCTGCAGGACTCTATACAGTCCCAGTGCTGCTGGGATAGAAACCTCTTGCTCAGGACTTTTCTGGCCCTGAGGTATTCTTTAATAAAACACTAGAGAAATGGTGGGCACTGAAGGAAAGGATGAAACCTCCCTAAAAGTTCCCACATAGGAAAATAGACTTGAACACCAACTAGCTTTGGTAACCAGCCTTGGTGATGACAACTCCAGCAATGCTGAGTAGGTCATGTCCCTGACCAATACCCAGCTTACTCAGTGCTGGGAATCCCACCGCCCTTCTGCACTCCCAGATCTCTTGGTATTGACTTGCTCTCACCATCCTCAGGGAGATCAGGACAATTCTGTAGATTTAGGTCTGCTAAGACTGATGTCACTGAGTGACTCAGATCCTGTAAGTCTCTAAGGACGGCAGGGAATCAAAACTTACTGAGAACTCTGAGGTGGCCTTGGTGGTTCTGGGCGGACTCTTTGCTAAGATATAAATAAACACATAGCACTCAGTAGATGTTGCCTACTGAGCAGTGTAAGCTCATTGTTTTATTTTAGATCAGAAGCTAAAGTTTTTATGTTGTTTGCTATGTATATTGCAGTCTGTATGAAAGGCACAAAAAGTGCAAGTAGTAATATATGTCCAGAGTCAAAGAGAAAGACAATATTGATTCATTACAACTGAGATGGCAGAACCATGGAAATACTATTCTATAATAAGGTTATACTTATTGTAGAGTACCTTGCACATGGGGAACCACACAGAATAGTTACAGAACATAATTTCTGTCCAAAATATTTACTCTGGTAGATCTGGTTGATGTTTCCAAGGAGAGAGTGCTGTGACAGTTTCCCAAGGAGAGAGCCTTGTGACAAATACCTAAAGACAGAACATGTTTGATGCAGAAGGAAGGCATGGTTGGGTAGGAACAGATTTAGTGCAGCTCAGAAATAAATGTGTTGGTTTTTTTTAAATATAAAAATGGGAAAAATGCATTCAAAATGTTGAATTTTAGAACTTCGCAAAAGTTTTCCAGTCATTAGAAGAAACACAAGACTCTTAAAATGAGTGCAAAATACAAACATTCTCCAAAGCAAAGCTGCCTATTAGACAGTTATTATCACCATTAGCACATTAACTACTTGTGTTGAGTACTGAAGTGGATTGTTTTTATTCTTTGTACAAAATGGATATAAAAGATTGCAATATTTCTAGTATTTTATTAAAGGACAGGGGTCAAAGCTATAACATAACTGAGGAAATCCAAGTCACAAACATTAGTCAAACACAAAGTAATGCTTGACCAACCTGCTTGACCAACCTAGCGGCTTTTTATGATAGTGTCACTGCATTGGTGGACAAGAGAAGAGCCACTGTTATAAATCTGGACCTCAGTAAGGCCTTTGACACGGTACCTCACAGCATCCTTCTCTCCAAGTTGGAAAGATACAAATTTGATGGGCAGACTGTTCAATGGATGAAAAACAGGCTGCAGGATCAAGTCTAGAGAGTGGTGGTCAGTGACTCAGTGGCTGGATGGAGATCAGTGACAAGCAGTGTCCCCCAGGGGTGACAGGACAAGGGGAAATGGTTTCAAATGAAAAAAGGGGAGATTTAGATTGGATAGAAGGAAGTAGGCTTTTACAATAAGTGGTGAGACACTGGAACAGGGTGCCCATAGAGAGGGTTGATGCTTCATCCCTGATGACTTTAAACGTGAGACTGGATCAGGCCCTGGACAACCTGATCTAGTTGTGGATGTCCCTGTTCATTGCAGGGGAGTTGGACTAGATGGCTTTCAGAGGTACCTTCCAACTCAAAGGATTCTATGATTCTATGATTCTAATGGTGTTTTGGAAAGCACCTACCAAGGGAGGGCAGCAGCCCATGGCCTGTCCTCTGTCTGCAAAAATAAACCTTCAATCAGACCAAGTTTACAGTTTGATGGACAACCCAGATATTAGGCCTGCCAATAAAGTCAGACACACAGATCCAGTCATCACAAAGGTAAGGATGGAGGCTCTTCTTTACAGCTGTGCTGTTGCTTTTAATGCATTCCGTATAAAATCTTTTCATATGTTTGAAAAAAAAATGCCTACATTAAATGATCACGGTGCTGTCCTCAGGAAGTTGAAGATGTCCAAAGTAACAAAATGAATAATGAAGAAAAAATTGGGTCATGCTTTATTATAGCATTTCACAATAATACAGATCATTTTTTGAAGTGTTAAACTGTGTCTTTTATTGGCATATCAGCCAACAGTGCGGCATTCATTCAGGAATCTGTAATTTATTAGCCATGATCCTCTTTCATCAGAAGTCACTCTAAATAAAATTGTGGCTTCTTTTTATTTGCTGCAACTCATAGTGTTCAGTAAGAATGACCATCTGGCAGGTGAAAGTGAACAGCAAAGAAAAGTGATGGAGATATTTCAAAGGAGGTGGAAAGTGAATTGTGCAGTATGAGCAAGGGTTTATTTTTCCCCTTAGTTTCATTTATATTTGTGCATAATTTCATGGTCAAGCCATGCTGCAGTGTGGGACTTAAACCCAGACATAACCTCTAATAGTTGTGCTCGTGGGAGTGCCACCAAACACATGGTGGGCTGGTGAGGGCTCCACACACACTAGAGGTCACACGTGTCCCTGATGTAGGAACTCCTTTCTAGTGGTGAGCTTCTTTACCCAGTGCAGAGCCTCCCAGAGGACTGGAGAACCTCCCATAGGACAGCAATGAGCCTTAAACAGAGTTTCGTAAGAGACATTTGTAAGGCTGAAGGTTCGAGGTTAAGGCAGAAATTGATGCCTTCAGGATTTTGTCACACACCTGAAGTTCTTCTTGTGAGAAGTAATAGCTGCTGTTAGGAGCAGAGTAGAGGCTCAGCCTTCCTGAATCTATTTTTAATTAGCAGCACACTTTCTGGGAAACAGGCTCTCAGGGATGTACCTTATGTAAGGGCAGCACACCCGTCGCAACATGTCTTGAGAACCACTTGAGGGAATGACCTCAGTTTGAAAATCTTCTCTTTATTTTTCCAACTGGCAGGTTACCAGTTTTTCTGAGACATATGGAAGGAGAAAATCATCACTAGCTTAGAGCTGATTACTCCCCAGAATGATCCCAGCCTGCAAGGGAGCCTCAGGAAACTGTTACTCCTTGCATTAGGTGTGTGGATTTCTAAATTCCCTGATGAAAACTAGAGCCTGACAAATATATTGGTGCATCCTGCTTCCTTTATCGTTTCATTTGTGCTATCCATGGGAGATCTTACACCCAACTTTCCCACTTCTCAGAAAGCTACCCAGTCAGATAACTTCCTCCATCCTCTATGTTTGATGGTAAGGAAAAAAAAAAAAAAAGGATTTTCGCTTTATTTCTTCAAGTCTGAAATATGTAAGAGGTTCATGAAGGGCACAACTTACCTGTTGCATGAGTGGTCCAGCTGCAGTTACAGATACACCATGTGTCTCTTGTAACATCTTTGGTGGAGATGCAGGAAGGACATTTTTCCAGCAGTCCATTTTTCCAGTTTGTCTTGGTGAATATCCTATCTGTTCATCAAGCCTCTAGTTATCCTCTTGGGAGATGTAGCCTCCATTCCAATAAATGTTCAATCTAAATAATTTCACAGTAGTAAAACTTGCACATGCAGCAAAGGAGTAAGGTGCTAAATGAAGATATGGAGTCTTCGATATGAACATGACAGGGTTTTTAATGCACTTTTCCTCTCTCCTTATGTCTCTTTCAGACAGACACAGTGGTTTGCTCATGGTCTTAGCTATGTATTCATAAGCTGACTGTGCACTGGAAACCACATGGCTGTGGTTAGTGTAGTACCATGCTCAAACTTATAAATTGGGCTAAGAGTCATATATTATGTTCAGTTCACTGCCACTCTAATATATCTACATGGCATCCATCTGGGATAAAGTGCAGTCAACGTATAGCTTCCTTTTCCTTCAGAAGACCATTTAGCTGCACTCTTGGTTATCTCTCCAGTGCCTGAGGGTTAGCTCTGGAGGAAGGAGCATTTTGGTGAAAAGAAATGAAATTTAGATGTCCCTCACCTTCCAGGCAAGGGTGAGGAAGTAATCCTGTGCACTGTTGTCAACTTGAAAGAAATGAGGGTCAGGAGGAAAATACAATAGGAACAGTCAGCAAAGGCGGTAGAGAAATAAAGACTTCACTCATCCAACTGTGATAGGTGTTTTGGGGGTGTAGTCTCCATATTCTAGCTGAATAGATTGAGATAACAAAAATGTATCACTCACTGCCACAGGCAGGTATGAATATCTTGAGCAGATCATACCTTTCATATTGCCATCCACAGCAACTAGCCAAATACCAAAATATGTTTGTCAAATTTCTTAATGCTTTTCCTTCTTGGTTCACACCCACAGTGGCAGTCCTCAGTCATGTCCCAGTCCTACTGCACTGAGGTTCCATGATAAGGGATACCCCTGGCATCTTAGCATCAGCACATGCTAAACCCAGTTTAAGAAGAGGAATGGAAGCCAGTAAGAGAAAATTTCTCATCCATTTCCTATCCGTTTTCCCTGGTCATGGAGGTTTGTAAGATTTGGTGTGAGAAAATTACTAAATTAAAAGTCAGACGTGTTGTGTTGGCTTCATCAGCATTGGATAATCCTGGATATGTAGGAAAAGAAAATTTGTCTAGACCACAAACCTAATGGAAGCAGAACCACAACAATTTTGGTCTACCCTTTCATTCCCTCCTTCATCCTCTCAGTTTCAGTCCTTCTCAAACAGCTGCTTCCCATTCCCTCCTGTTTCTCTTGAGAGCTTGCCTCATGACTGTGGTGTGTTTGATGGAGAAGGTCTGGCTGCTTTCCATACTGAGCCATCATGAAGGGCAGCCACTGAAGCACCTCCACTCTCAGGTGCAGAACATCTCGTTTGTATGTCTCTCCTGAGCAAGGGAATATAGCACAATACTGCAGAAGTCAAATGTATACCCTCCAGGTCAGTGTAAACAGCAATTTTTTTTAAAGGCTGCCATCAGACTGCCCAAGTACCTCCTGACTTTCTTGTAGAAACAGATCCAGGGATTCATATAAGTCCTGGATCAAGCTAGAGGATGAGAGAAACATTCAGTTTTGAACTATTCTAGGCAGAGTTTTCTCTGTTCCAGTTTTAATCTGGAGCTGGATTCTAGAACAAGAGAGAGAGGAGTGGAAGGACGAGGCAGGGATCTTCACAGGCCTTGCGCTGGGGAGTTGCAACAGATTCCTGCACATTCAATTATTGGAAACAGACTACTGTTGCTTTAGCTCCTGCTGAGCAGAATCTTAGCCCTACCCAAGATGTTGCTCAGATGTGAACCAGAGTGACCTCCTCAGAAGGGATTCAGGAAAACATCACCTCTCTCATTAGTATGTATTTGGCCTGCAGTTTTGACAGTATTTTTGCAAAGGTGGTTCACTGGGTGCGCATGTGACTGCAGTTAGTTAAAAAAAATTGTATTTACCCATTATTCTTTTTTTTTTTTTCCCCCTCCCTGACTGCTTTGTGACTCTATACTAGAAATTTATAATTTCCTTAAGCAAAATGCCTAAGGTCATTTGCATCATGACCATGCAAATATATGTGCAAACATCCTGCTTTCTAACAATACTTTCTTCTGTGTTGAAGTTTGGTTGTGAAATTCTGACCTTTATTGTATTTGTGTTTGCATCTCATTCATCGGAGACACAGAAAGAAAGAGTCTGTACTAATTCTTTTCATACAAAAACACAGCAGCAACAACATTAAAAGACATTAAAATAAGAACACATCTTATGTGAAGTCTTTTGCTTATAATTTGGTGGCTGGATGGACTAAACCTGCTGCATGATAACCTTAGGAGTCTGTCAAAGCTTCAGGTAGCAACAGGAAGCCAGACAACACAGACAGCTGCTTCACTGCTAGCTTGCAAAAAGTCCTGTCAAGCTGCTTCCCATGAAACCACGTATAAGTGATTTCCTCTCTTTTTGCCTCCATTCCCTCCACAAAATGTGGGTGAGTAGTTCCTTCTTTCTTCCCTTTCATTCACCTCACATGGCTACAGTACCGGTTTTGCTTTGTTTCTCTTCCTATAGACACTGGGCTCCAGATTTTTCCTGAAGTTGCTGACTCCTACTTTTGTACAAGCAAATGAGATGGAAGAAAGGCTCAAGGCAAATAAGGGGTGTGCAACCTGAAAATGAACCTGGAAATGGAGAGGAAGCAAACTAATTGATGCTATAACTTTCCCCAGTTCTGTTGACTTGGTTATGACTGACTTCTTGAATATGTTCCTCTCAGCCTTAGGATAAAGAAGAAGTGATGCCAATAAGGCAGAGTCTGGAACAAAACAGGACCCTGTGAAGTACAGCCAACTGTAAGTATAATCCTAGCTACGCAAAACAAAGAATATAACCCAGGCCGTAACCAGAGAGATCTCTCAGAGGAAATAAGCTGCCAGGACAGGAACTTGGAGGACATGAAAGTGAAGAGGGGTGCAGGCTGAGAAATGCCAAGGCATTTGAAGAGAGAAAAGCATCAGGCTACAAGGCACAAAGCTGGTGCTGAGAACAAGGAGATGACTCAGAAAAACACAGCAGGTTACTCTGTATAAACGATCTGGTGCTTCTTAGAGACGTGTATCATTAATGTACATCACCCAGCACAAGATGAAAATGATTTCTCCTTCTCATGAACTCTTTGTCATTTTTGGAGGAGATGGACAGACAGCAGGAAAGGATATGCATACGTGAATGTATGTTTATACAACCACATATATATTTGTGTTAGGACCTTTATGTTGCACAGGACAAACTGTTTCTGGACACTTCTCCATATTTAAACATACATGTTGGCAATTCAACTGGATAATAACCAGCCACTTACACTTCGGCCCAGCAACCACCTTACTTTTCTTTATTTTTCATGTCTCCCCATAACAATGAGCTAAGCAGAACCCAGGGATTTCCCAAGGCAAGTCTCCTTGCCGTGGTGCCCTCCAGATCCCCAAAGGATAGATCTAGTGAACTCTGGGAGGAAGCAAATTCCAAATGTAAGAGTTCATTCCTGGAGCAGGAACACAGGAGGGAATACTCCTCTGCTGCAGAGATTTCAGATACGTGGTTTCTGGCCCCTATCTAGCACACTCAGTGTGTTTTGGTATATAAGTGATACAGTTGCACTTTTTATAAGATAAACTTTGTTGTTGTTGTTTTTTTTTTTTAACATAATTTTCTCATTGCAGAACACATCTTTCAAATGCAAAATGCAGTATAATTAGGTTGTCTGGAGTTCACGAATAACATTTACCAAAATCTTGGGAAAATATGAAATTGCCCACCCTATAATCATTCTGCAGAGTTCACTCAAGTGGAGGTAATTGAGAGGATCTCTCAGACCAATTCACTGGTCTTCATCCTAGCAGATGGCCCACCACAGAAGTTTGCCCCAGACAGGGTAGAAGTTAATTTAAAAAAAAAAATAAACAAACAAATGCAAAGAAAAGGAAATGGGAGACCCACCAGAGAGGGAAAGGAATCTAAAAGTAAGACAGGGAAGAGGGTGAAATAAGAAATAAAAACAAGATCAAGAATTTGAAGAACATGAAGATCGCTTTGTTAGTACAAAAGAAAATAACCAACGTTATGCCTGTGTACAGTCATTCATGAGGACACACTACTCACTGGTCTGCCCTCTACGCCTATGCTGAAATGCCAAAAACTCTGCAAAAATATTCATCAGGCTGTACTTGTGATTCAGCTTGGGCTTTTCTAAATTGCAAAAGGGTAAGGAGAGAGTCTTTGTAGTTTACAACTGTAGGCAAGAAGGAGTGGTTTACAGCAATAGTATTTCCTGCCTGCAGCTTAAATGTAACATGATGGCTGTCTTAGAATAAAAGCAAGACAAAAACTGTTTACAAAAAATTGTCTTTAACACCATTTCGGTAATGACTTCTCCACACTGGTGACAGCTTTTGTAAAGTTTCATTATGAGAGAAGTGCATGGTTTCCCAGGAGCTTCAGGCATCTAAAAGAAAATCCTGGCACTTGGGAGGCTGTTTTTGTTCCAGTAATTGCTTAAAGAGTTCAAACATGAGTTTTCCTCTGGCCTTTAGCAAATCACTTCCTTTTCTCTTGGTGGGATAACTTCTACATATCTCACAGAAATGTGGAGTAAACCAATTTGTAAAACACTCAAAGTCTCATGCAGGCTTTAGGTGTTCAGATTGCTGCATGCTGCATGCTGCTGCCCTTGAACACCACTTGCTCAGAGCAAGCAGTGCTGCTGGAGGTGCTCTCACCGCTATACTTTCTTCCTGCAAGCCATCTTAAGAAAGATGTTTAGTCAAAATAGTCGCATTCAGATAACATTAAGTATCTGGTTAGGTCCACAAGACAAGGCTGTGCAAAGTTCTATCTCAGATTTCATCCTCATCCCACTCTACAGCTTCATGAAAGTGAACTGACCACAAGGTCAACAGAAAATGCTTTTGGGTCTCCAATAGATATCTGCATACCTCTGCAAGAGAGGTAGAGTGATGAAGAGATAGATTGCCTTTGGACCACAATGCTGATGGAACATAGTGATATTGCAATTTTCCTTAGATATCTATAAACATGGAATTTAATTAAACACTTAAAATCTTATGGATAACCTGTGTGCTTTTGAGCAGACTTTACAGATCTCTGGTGCACTATGGAAGAAACATCAACACAGTTTCATAGCTGAAATAATTTGTTATACTGCTAGTAGAGCCATGGTAACTTTGCAGATCAGTCTGCCCCCCACAGTATTTTCCTTTGCTGTAAACATTACACATGCATCATTTAAAATTAATTGCTTGAAAGGTAATACATGACACCTGTAGCACTTTCCAAGTGAATACAAATGCATTTCCTGTACAAGGCAGAAATGTTTTGCAGTCCTTATCTGAGTTATGGATGAGCTAAGGCAGAGAAGTGGAAAGGCTTGCAAGTCAGTACAGCCACTGCTGTTTTATGCTAGTCTGGTAGAAAATTCAGCTCCAATATTTTAGCCATTGTCTTATATACAGGCATCTTTTTTTGTTTAGCAAAGGCGGTGGGAGAGCTGGACTCTCTGTACTTAGCCATGCAAGGAGATTTCTCCCAGGCAATTGCTCCAGCTCCAAGGTGGGGGTAATGAAACAAATGTTTCTGTGTTTTGACATGTACAAGCTATGACTGAAATCCTACTGCTCTGAATACCAGACTGTCTCGTGGAGCTCTCTTTTGTACATGTTAATTTTAACTGTTCTGGTGTTTTTTATTCCATCTATATTTAGTCAGAGACAGGATTTAGAGGAATGTAAATAATTTAAATATATATCTGTAAACATATGAACAAACATGGCTGCCCACTGGCAAGTGGGCCATTGGATGTGCTGACACGATCACGCTGTATTTTGAGAGATTTTGGAGCCTAACTGGTTTCACTCTTGGTTTTGCTGTCTCTCTGTCACACATGCACGCACGAAGTCCCATTTACTTAAACTGTGCTAACTGGGCAGGCACCCTGTTTGCTGTTCAGTACACAACCCGAAGCTTCTTTAATCTGAAGTTAATCAGTTAATGTTACATAGACAGATGGACAGATGATTTACTTGCAGGTCACCAGATGGGTAACATACATTCGCTTTTATGCAGAGATCTGACAAGTGGAGTCAATTGGAATGCTGCTGGTGTGCCCTGCTCCTACAGCTTTGTCACCCTGAAAGCTGTGAGCATAGGGACAAAAGTCCCTAGAAGTCCATGCCAAGAGGTGTTTTCCTTCTATTGGAAAGAAAAACAGATTGGACGGGAGTCTCTGGAGTGCACATGCTGGCTAATATATCTTTGAAGAGGAAGTGTAGTCAATTCTCTGCAAACGGTCATCCGTACTACTAGCCAATAATATTAGGTGCTGAAATAGTCCCTCCGTATAAATCATCCCCTGTCATTTAGCCATCCGTTTGGCTGGCCAGGGAAGCAGTAGTATGCTTGCCAGCTGTTCTACCAGATTTTCCTGAGTGGCAGCATCTGCATCATTGCTCTGAAGCACAGTAGCCTCAGCCAGATGACACGCTGTGTTCTGAGGAAGAGAGTTTTACCCAGAAAATGCGATAGTTCACTGAATTCTCCGGAAGCGAGAAGATAACCAGCTTCAAAAGACATTTTTTTTTCTTCTCTTCTTTTTCCCCTCTCTCTTTTAAAAACACAGCAATGGCTGTGAACGTCGTGTTCTTGCTGCTTTTCAGGGATGTGGTTTTGCGCTATTAATAAAAAAATAGAAACGCTCAATGATTTCTATTAATGCAGATGAGGTGTGAGAACAGCAGAAAAGAGCCATTTTAGAGAGCTTAGAGTCTTGTTTTATATATATTTATGTATATACATATACAGTAATGAGAAATGGAAGAGGAACAACTGTTTTGAGGGGAAAGTTGGGGGTATTTTTAAGCTGCTTCCCAGGGCCCAATAAAGAAAAGCTGAGTGGGAGGGAGAGAAGAGGTGTTTTCCTCGAACCTTTCTGACCCTAGTGGTTGAATCTCTGGCTCTATTTTGTTATCTTTTGAATGCAGAAAAAATGATGAATTCCCAGCTTTTCTCTGCTTTTCCCTTGTGGTTCAAGCAATCACAACACTGTGTGTAAAGCCACTGTCTTGTTTTCACTTTTTACCACTGGAGACCAGGAGACTTTCAGAGGGTACCAACTGCTTAGGGGTGGGAGAAAAGGCAAGTGACCTCTGCAGCCCCATTTACCCATCACTGCATTGCAACCAGAGGCAGTGCAGCCTCTTCCATGATGCCATGGTGTGAAGGCATGAGGTTTGCAAATGTGGTCAGCAACCAGCTCCATCACTCTTGTGTGATGCCAGAGGGGGTACGTGGAATGTCCCTTTTCCTGAGGGAAATGGGGATGCCTCAGGAAGTACCTGGGAAAGCCAATGCACAGGGACACAGCTAGCTTCAGTGATGAGTAGATAGGGGAAGGAGAAGGGGAAAAGTGCAAACAGAAGCATTACTGCTGAAATCTTTGCCATCTGGCTTTGAAAAGATGAATATACAGTGTTGGTTTGTTGTTCAACTTTTTTTTTTTTTTTTCACAACTGACAGCCAGAAAAATTTGGTGGTTTTTATGTTTCTGAAGGTTTTTCTTTTTTCTTTTTTTTTCTTTTTTTTTTAATCAACCCCATTGCCACAGCCTTCTAAACTCCAGTCTCCTGCTCATCCCCTTCTCTTGCCTATGCAGAGCCATTGAAAGCTTATAATGGAAATATTTCTGCATCTATGTAGTGGAAAACACCCGTCCAAACCGGATGTTTGAGATCACAGGGACTGACCCAGAATCTGCAGTGGGGCAGACATGAAAGCATGAAAATTTCATTCACAAAGGTTTTCTGGGACCAGCTCTTTTCTGCCTAAGCGGAGTCACGCACATACTGGCTCAGACGCTCCCACAGCACTTCCAGAGCAGAGTTGACTGCTTTTAAAGTTATGCAGGGCTACATCCTTAATGGACAGAGGCCATGAGCTCGACTGGGAACAATTACCAGCCGAATAAGATGTTCATCTGCGAGGGGTGCACTTCTGCCAGCTACTACCCTTGGACAGCCCAGGGAGCAAGAGGCACAGTTGGTCCCACGCCTACTTGTTTTCCTTCCCTTCACTGCCACAGTTTCAACTGATTTTGATTACCCTGGCGCCAAATAAATGAAAACATTTCATAGACATATAATCACCCGTCACTGCAAAGAAAGGAAAAATGCTTGTGTACTGCGTGTTTATAAATACACTTAATGAAAAAGGGAGAGCTCTGCCCTTCCCAGCCTTGTGTGGCTGCAGCCAGTGTAGCTGCATGTCCTGTCTGGAAAGTGTCGTCCCGATGTGGCCGCTGGTGTGGATGCCACTGGGAGAGACAGCCCTGCCCTCTCCCTTGCTCACGCACTGATGATCAGGGCAAGAGGTAAGCAATGATGACAGGTGTTCCCCATTATCAGTGCAGCACGTGGGAGGTGGGATCACAGTGACTTGCAGGCAGAACCTGCTGCAACGTGGTCTGGTCAGCCTGGCATGGCTCCCAGCAGAATGGGGTACTTCAGTAAGGCCAGATAAGAGGAGGTGCTGCAGTTCAGTGGTCTGTGTGCTGCTTTCATTCTGCGTAGCATCCAGCTTGGGACACAAAGTTTTGATGGGTGCTCCTCAGAAAGATCTTCTAATAGTTCTAATAGTTCTTATAATAACTTGGCAGTGGGTTTTCTTTATATTTTTATTCATTTTTTATTAAGGGGACCGTTTGATTTGCCTCTATTCTGAAGAGTACATGCTTGTTATATAAGGCTAAATACAACTCAATACGAGAATGTCATGCCCCAAATGCAAGCTTTGAAAAGGCCAGATACCAGAAGAAAAAAAAAAAAGTGCAAAAATGCCATGGAAAACTGCCACTAAGATGTATCCATTAAGCTCTTTTGACCCATATTTTTCACCTGTCAGATTTGCTGATAGGTTACTATTTGCATCTGACTTGGATCCATGAATCTGGGCATACGGCTGGCCTTTACCAAACTTTTATCTAAGACGCAGTTTGTAGAAATCATTCATACCAAGCTTCTCTCCATCTGAAGGCCTTGTAAGCATTGGGTGGAGAAGAATAAAAATAACCAGGTAAAGTGCACAAGTAAGATGGATAAATCGCAATGGCAAAACAACATGCCAGGTGCTTGTGGAGGTGGATGCCGCTGCAGGAGCAGCTAAATTGCACTGCATATGCAAAAAGGAGAGAGATGAGATTCCAAATGCTCATTCCAAGTTGCTATACCTGGACACAAACATCCTGCAACAGCAAAGGGATGCAAGTGGTGTCACTACTTTGAACAAACTGAGCTGCTCTTCCTAGGGTACAGGCTGGAAATTCACATTTTTATTTATTCTTTTTTTCTTCAATGCTATGTAGCTGATGCAGCATTTTAGTTTTTGTGACCCTGTGGTAACAGTATAACAGTATTTTGCGTTTCACTGGAAACGACACACTACAAAGAGAAGAAGATTATTTCTTTTTCCAAGAATGGATAGTGATTTATTTTTCTTGCATTGTGATGGAGGATCGCTTTCAAAGATTCTTCCCTTTGGCCATGCTTCTAAGCCTGTCCTGTAACCATTAAGGATTTCCTTGTAATACTTGAAGATTTCAGGTATTGTACAAACACCAAAGCAAAAGCTGCAGCCTGACATGTGCTGTAGAACAGCATTATGCCTTCCAAAATGGAGAATGATTTTTTTTCTGGAAATCGGGACAACCAGTTTTGTAACTGTCCTCCGGGTGTAGGCTGGCCAACAACACAGACTAGCTGTATGAAGAGAAGAGCAGGTTAGGCTGTGTCATCTGATAGAAAAACAGAGCTGGACACTGGAAGCGACTTGGGAAGTCATGACTTCCATCTCCAAAATGTAAGCAGGACCAGCTATATCAACAGGTAGCACCAGTATTTCAAGCATTCCAAGTCTTCGAAACTTCCAGTGATTATGATTTTACAGTCTTCCTAGACAGCTTATTTTAGTGTTTAATAATCCCAAACAGTAATATTTTCCTCATGTCTAAGTCTTTCTGCCTTCAGAAGACCATCACTCCCATTTCTACAGTGAATATATGGAGCACAGCTTATTGTTGGCCTGTGATGAGTTTGAAGACGAGTGTCAACTCTCCCTTGGAAGACTGTGAGACAACCTCAGCTGAATCCATCTATAGGCTACATTTTTCAAGGCCTTCTCTGACAGTCTCTCCAGTTTACCCACACTCTCAAACTGCGATGGACTGTGGAGGGCTGTGTCCACCAGCTGGGGTCTTGTTAGTGACAACTCACACAGAAAGACTAAGTTGCGTGACTTGCTCGTGACACTCAGCACTTGCTTTTTCTGTAGACAGATAACATATTTGCACTGTCGACTACCAGCCCCATGTCTTCCTCTGCAGAAATTCTGCTGAGCCAGTGTTTTCCCAGCTGGTGTTTGTGTAGCTGATTATTGCTAAATATAAGACCTTGCACTTGTACCAACTGAATTTCACCCTCTTTATTCATACTGTTGCTCACTGGGTCAAGATCATCCAGGGTTTTAGTCCTATCTTCCAAAGTGTTTGTGGTTTCAATTGTTTTTGTAGCATCAGTGGTAGTGCTGTGCTTCCTTTTCAAAGGCCTTAACACGGTGGGATCACACTTGATGATTGTTTTGTTTTTCTTTTTTAGCTGCTCCTCTACACCATCTTACTTTCTATGCACTCACAGGTAGATCAGTAAAACATCAGGGATTTCCTGAAGCTAGCTTCCCTCTTTTCCAGACTGCTGGGAATTTATCTACTGTCCTTAGGCTGCCAAGTGAGGTTGCTAACTATCCTGGGATAGCTTCAGCCCATTGCCAGACCATCCCAGGGTTCATTTCCAATGCAGACTACAAGAAATCAAAACATTCGGGGCACATCCCCACTAGCATTTCGGCCTGAATCAGGAGCATGCTTTCGAAGCAAGTCTCCTGTCCTTGACAGCACTTCAGCTCATACCAAAGAGCACCGATGGGATGTGTGAACACAATGACTTCCAGATGACACTAAAGTGGGAGGTATGATCTGGTCCCACTCAGTGTATGGTCAGACTAACAGAAATTTGACCTAAATCTTCCTGAAAAATGAATGATGTAGAGGTCAGGTCCTTAGCACCAGCCATTCCCTGGCATTATTACTTTTAGTAATTCCTTTCTATATACTCTCAAGCTCTTGCCTCACTGCCAGCAACACAACCATGTAAGCCAGCTCCTTGTATTTGATCACATCCATAAAGACTTGCATGAAAGATGTAACACATGATGTGGTTTCCTTGGTTCTGTTATCATATTTCCCTCCCCAGTGAACAACAGACTGACTCTTTCCTTGAAGGGCTAGTGTTAGATTACACCTTGTTTGACACATTTGTGCACAGAGCCTTCCCCCAACTGTGGTACTTTTCCTCCAAAATGCCATTTGCAGCCAGGCATCTGGCTGTCGTTAAGGTACAGTTGAACTCTAAGAAAAATCCTTTCTTCCCTATTTCCATCATTAAACACAGGGAGGCTGAACATGTCTGCAAGAGTCATCATTGGCATGTGTTACTTAAAGGGTTCAGAGAGGACAAAAATATTCTGCCCGCACTGACGTAGAAGTGACTGCTTGCTTGCTGAAACCACACCTCCACTCCCAGGAAAGGCACTCTCATTTGATAACTGTTAAATACTGCCAAAGTCTCTTAATGAGCCTGAGCAGGTAGCTTAAAGCAGGCAGTCACTTAGGAAAGATATATAAATGACTATTGATTTTTATTTAGGATATTGACCCAAGTGGGTTTTCTCACATATTCCTAAACTTAGACAATTTCAGGGCTGCTGTCCAGGCTCTGATGTCAAGACATAACTGACTAACTGTGCTACCCTCTGGAAATGCTATTTGAGGTTTTTCTTACGATATTATGTCATTGTCCATGGCATAATATTTCAACACCACATAAAGGACATGCTTTACGCATTATTACCAAATGATACAGAAACGCACATGGCTCCTAAGGAATACAGAAGGAAGTATGTTGTTGATCATTGCTGCCCAAGTTTGATGCAGACTGTTTTAATACTTTATTCAATTAGCATTTACTGTGCCACCCATTCAACAGCAGTCTTTTTCTACTGAATGCCACAGAAATGTTGGAAGAAAAGACAAATGAAGCTAAGTATCTTGTATTTTGCATGCATGAGAAAGGTATGGTTGTATTTTGCTAAGTATGAGGGCTTTTTTCAAAGGCTCACACATTCAAGCTCTCAGCAAATTTATTCTCTGCTTTGAAAGAGAACAAAAGGGAATAAAGAAACAACCTACACTGTACAGGCAAACAAAAGTAAAATTAATAGATAGAGCTCCAATCTTTCACAATAGTTGTCTTCTACTTTGTAGAGGCACACATCAATTTGCATTTAGGGTGAATTTCTGCTTCCTGCTCTAGTGTTTCTTCACTTTGCTCGCTGCTCTGGAAGCCAGGCAGCATTATAATGGTTCTTGTTTTCCAGTTGCACTAGCCTCCAATGATGTGTATTAGCTCATCCTGTGCTGCTCTTTGGAAGAAGACACAATTAAAACCTCCCTTGTCTTACAATCATGAAAAATCATAGAAAAGAAAACAAACTGAGATGCTTATTAAGAGCAGACAGAAAAAGCAAATCTAAAGAAAAAGGGATGGCATATATTTGGCCCTTTTAATGACAAAGAGTCAACCTCTAGAAAGCTGGTTTATCCTCAAAGCAGCTGGAGTAGAGCTCAGCCACTCTGATGTTGTGTTCTTTGACCTCTCTCAGATGTCTTTAGCAAATTACTGCCACCTTCTAAGCCGGAAGGGAGGATCAGTAGTTTTATATGCCACTGAGGTTGTGAACTGTTCAGAGCTTGAGCTGAAACTTGCTATGCAATTGTACAGCGTGTAACTCCCAGAGGCTGGTGGTACAGTTTCTAGGAATATACAACTACAGAAATGCATCGCTGTCACTTAAGTGATGTTTCCCTTTTATTTCTCTTTTAACTGTTCTACTTTGAGGTTCATCCCTTGGTCTCTTTGTTTCTGTTGTCCCCTTCCTGTCATCTTTTGCAGGTGTATGACTGAACATTTCTGCATTTCTTAACACTTTTTTTCTGCACTCCACCATATGCAAATCACTGGACAACGCTAGCTCTGTCACGCTTATCTCCTATGAACAGCATGGCCATTGGGGTGGGTTTGTGTAGCCTCCATCTCATCAAGTCATAATTCATGTATATCTGGAGTTCTTAAACTGTTCCAAGAGCTGAAAAGTAGCTGGGAACATCAGAGATGACCTTCTGGAGCTGTTCTGGGAATGGGCACCATCCCCTGAGCAGCTTCTGGTGCTGGACTCCTGAGCAGTCATGTGCTGTCACTGTTAAGGGGTTTCAGAGAGCTCAGAGGGGAAGCTTAGCTTTAACACCAGCGGCGTCCACGCCTTTCCTTTGCCTACCTCAGCCAATGACAAGTTTCTAGCCCCTTTGGTGCAAGAGTGAGAGTTAACTCTGAGAGGTTATTCAGACAACATTTCTCAGTAGTTTTTCTTTAACCAAAAACAGTAGTTTTCATTAACTAACTAGAGGAGATAACATGTAGGAGCTGATACACCCCTGATAAGCTGACATGTTACCGCTCCTCAGACTGTGTTGAGGAAGAAATGAAATGAAACCAAGTGACAGCTGCTGGTAACGTTTTATGAGGATGGAAATGAGCTGTGCTCAGTTCCTGTGGAAGTTCCAGGATTCACTGTAAGGCACAAAAATCTCCCTTCCCTTGAATTTGTGCAGGAACAAGGCATTTGTTGTTTGCAGCATTTGCAGTCATATGACCTCAAAGTCAGATAAATGTATAGATAAGGAGACAGTTCTGGTATTTAAAGGGGCAGAGTGAAACCAAGGACATGCCAGGCACTCTTAAAGAACGGCAGATCTGTGGGTGGGTTGTTCACAGCACCAGCACGTCTGGTACTGGGGACAGCCACACAAACCCTACAGAGCAAGCTTCAAACAAATAAGCTATTGCCAGCACACAAAGAGAAAATCAATAAACCTAAAAAAATGTGTTTATTTTAAGTCTATGGTTCAAAAACCAGTGACTGGCTTCCAATGACACTCCTTCCAGTGAGTTCCGTATGCCTTCAGATGTTTGAAACCATAATTTCTGCCGATATCTCAGTTAGCAGCCTCCTTTCATGGGTTTTCTTCTGCTAGCATTTTATCCATCTGTGTGGTCTGCTCTGAAGTTCAGTGTGCTGTGCTGCTGCAATCAGAGGAGATCCAAGGATTCCCCAAATAGTTTCCCTTGAGGGTACTTGGCATGAGACCTTTCCAGGGAAAGAGAATCTTTGAAAGCTATGTGGTTGTATGCCTCCAGAGATGAGCAAGCAAGTAAGATACATAGTTCAAGCTGGGGAAGACATCCCTGCCCGGCTCACTGCAGTTTCTCAAACATGCACACCCACACCTTAGGCTGACGACTGCTAGGCTATACTGATGGTGTTTTTTTTTCCCAAAAGAAATCCCACAAGAAGAAACGTTTATGATATGGATTGACAGCATAATGGTTTTTATCATTTATCCACTGGCAAATTGGCCCAGAAAGATGGCAATGTCAGCTTGTTCCAAGGGATTTGCTCCTATCAAGCAGGTGAAATGACAAGATCAATCTTTGAAACTACTGTTGATATCAAATAATGTGCAGCAAACAGCAACAGAGTTCCAGGGTATCCAACATCCCCAGTGGTCAAGCTACTGATTGTAGCAGGATTTGGAAAGTTTTCTTCCTCAAGAATCCAACTTTGCATGCCAGGTCTCCATTCCACTTTACTTTCTTTTCAGCTAGGTCCTGGCAGGCTATGAAACATAGTAATCCCTCAAGCAAAATGGAAACCTCTGCCAGCTTTTACTTGGTTGCCTTGATTGCTCTCTTAAGCTGAACCAGTGGGAACCACTTTTTAAATAGAATTGTGCGAGTAGTTATTTAGGAAAGCATATGCTGTTGCCACAATTTGTATTCCAATGCTATTGGGCATTGACACTTTGAAAGAAACTTCAAAAAATTTGATACACGGGTACATAATATGACCAAGATTTTCAGAACCAGGTAAGAGTGCTGAGTTCCTGAAACCACATCAGAGATTGTGAACCAAATTGAAGGAACTTAACTTTCAGAAGAGTCCAGACTTTCTATCACCAAATGATTCCATAAACTCACAGTGACTGTGTGGAAAATTGTCAACCACTGCTGACAACTTTCACCATCACATCTATAGAAGACTTTCATGCTGAAAGATTGTTTTAATAAGACCACCCTCCCTCCCAACCTGAACAGAGTTGCACGTTTTTCCTACAGGTGTACTAAGGTCACAGCGATAAACCTCTGTCAACACAAAAAGCATTTTTGCATACTGTTGCTTTTAGTGTTGTGGTATGATCTGTTTTATGGGCTTGCCTGCAGCCTGGGGAAAGAAGGTTCTGGTATGGTATTTCAGGGAGGGATCTTTCTAAGACTTCTGCATAAAAGGTTTGCAGACACAAAGGTTAAATTCTGTTCTTGGTAATTGTAAGCTTCTAACAATACAGTTCCATTGAAAATGTGGCATTGGCCTATATTTAGCTGCTGAACAGAAAGTAAAATTTAATAGAGAGGGTTGAAGAGAAATCAAGGGTTGTAAAAACAGAATAAAAACTTCTCATTTGCAAGTTTTCCTCCCATTCTGGTGTCTGCTTTTTTATTGCTAGGAACTACCTTGAGGCTACAAGGAATCTTGTACAGCTGTCATTGTATCTTTGTAAGTTGGCCAACACATGACAAGCTTATTAACTGATGTGAACAGAGTGCTATTGCTCGCGACTGGACCTCTCATCAACCCAGACTCCCATCCTGTGACTCACCACTACTTCTTTCCGTTAGGAGCAAGCCTTAAAGGAAATTCACATCACAGTTAATTCTCATTGGCTTTCTACAGCATGCCTCATCCCACTGACAGACATTCATAAACTGAGTGCATTTTTTGAAGACTAAGAGAAATGATATGTTTATTACAGCACCACCATGGCATCTGCACTATCAGATAAGCTGATTCTGAGTGAAAGTGTAGCCCAATATAGAATGATCAACATATAAAGCAAGACCAAAGCCACTTTTTAAGGAGAATCCTGACTACGTCCTGTTCTGCTTTCACTATTTTAATCTGTTATGTGGGTAAAGATGTGGATGTTTTGTGGGCAGGAAGACAGTAGTCTCTAGGAAAACAAATGCCTTCTCTGCTCAGCACAAAAACAAACCTGATGCAAGCAGCTGCTGGCTGCTTCAGAGCAGCCATTTCCAGTGGAGCCTGGATTGGCCCCAGTCATGCCTGCCATGGAATTGTGAATTGTGGTAGGGGCCTGACTGTCTGCCAGCCTGTGGACCAGCCTATAGGGTTTCAGATACATGCAGTCCCACAGCTACAACAGATCTTATTCTAACCAGAAGAGAGTACAGTTTTGGGTCGTGGGATGTGGTTCTGTTCTGACATGGTCCACTATGATGATCACAGTGGATGTGCGGGTAGAGATCTGCGTGACAGGCAGCGCAAGAAACTCAAATGTTGTTTTGCAGAATGAGCCTAACTCTCAACTGCTCTCCACTTTAACTTAGCACACCTCCAAGCCAGCAATTAAGACATCCAAGAATTTCATGTTGAGGAAAGGGAAAAGCCCCAGCCATTGCCATGAGGACTCCATATGGAAGAAAATGCAAGCAAATCCAGCATGGAAAAATGAGGTAAACAAGCCATTTCACCCCTTCTTCTTTTGTTAAGCTGTTTCCCAGGATGCAGCCTTTCCTCAGAAAGTGTATGAAAATAACTCTTTTGCATTGGTTTGGGGCAAATTGTCACTTCCGCTCTCTTTCATTTAAGGTTGGATGAACAACAGCACTCTTCTGCTTTATTTAGTGGGAAGCATTCTTATATATGAAGCTACATACCTTTTTCATGAATGTCTGCCTCTATTTTCTCTAACATAGCCAGCCTGCTCTCATTGCAATGCCTGCAAGAATCACTCATTTCCCTAATCAGTCTTCCCTCTCTACACTCATCTCTGACTTACCATTCACTGTATCAAGTGCAGTGTTTGTGTCCTCAACTCCATGACATTTCTGAATTCTCCTCCCCTCTCCTTCCTTCTTCTCCTAACTATTTTCATGCTGTCCAATTGCTATTGAAAATGAATGCTCCCCAATCTTTTGTTCACTCTTTTACGCCAGTTGTCTTTCCTCTCTATTATCTCCTACATCCCAAACATCCTCCCAGATCCTGCTTGATGGGCATCTTCCCTAAGGCAACTAAGGCCAGCCAGGGGCAATTAAAGCTTGTTAGCAGCTATTTTTAGTGAAGGCATATAAATTTAGTATGCATTTTTTAGCCAGGTTCCTTTAGCAATTGGACACCCTTTGTACAGCTTTTGGAAAATCTCCTCTGTATATCTTGCTGTTTACTAGGGATGCCCTGGGTGAGCATTCCTCAGGGCTTCATACTGGATCACAGGAGCTCAGACTATTTTGGCAGAGGGCAGCAATCAGGTGAAAGTACCAGGCCACAGGTACAGGATAGCTCAACTTGAGCTATCTCTATACATGGTACCACACTAAAAGAGGATGCAACAGCTATAAAGACAGCAGCACTCTCTGAGTACCTGTTACCAACTCCAGGTCTTGTATCCATCATAAGCAGTATGTTGATGTTCTTAGAATGAGTGAGCCCTAACCATAAATGTTGAAGTATTTTCTGAGCAATTAGATGGAATAAGGTATTTTTGCTGGGATTCCCAGCAAAATACAGAAATACAAATGCCAAGCATTATTCTGTGAACGCACATCTGAAAAGTGATGTGTAGTTTTATCAATAAATTACTTGAGTGACTTCTCTTTTAAAGCAGCTCATTCTTATTAAATAGCCATTTAATTTCTCATTCCTACGGAAGTGCCTAAAAACAAGAAACCAAAAAGATGGTGAGCCCTTGAAAGTTTTTCCCAACTCATGAGTAATCCTATTGACTCCAGTAAAATAACTCACACGAAGAAATACAAGCATCTACCTGTTTCACTATGCTTGGTTTCTGACTGATTCTGAACACAAATCCAGCCCATGCAGACTCCATACAAGTTCAATTCTTGCTACAGGTTAGCGTCAAGATACTACTGAGCCAGCTCAAGTTGGTTCTCTATATTATTTCCATCCAAAAAGGATTTTGTTGATGAAGAAACTGAGACAAAATGCAACGGTGACACATGCCAAGGAAAAGGACAAGCTTGAACTCTGAATGGAATTGCTCCCTGGTAGGGAAGAAAGGGAAAAGGGAAAAGTCTACTTGTGGTTACCATTGGGCATCACCGATGGTTTCTATATGTCACAAGGGAGTAGCATAAACTTGACACTCATTGGCTCTCACATGAAGTTTAGGGGTATGCGGGACGGATTTTAATTGGGGCTGGCCTGCAATGTTTGCAAGCAAGTTCAAAATGCTTCAAAGTTTGATGCAAGCTTCTATGTGTGAGCAACTTTAGGCACTTAGCTGGATATTTCCTTTTCCTCTCCTTCCCTGAAACACTCTTAGTATTCATTTATTTTCTACTTTTCTGTCTTTTCTTCCACTGCCCACATGCATTTAACTCATACTACCAGTAAAAGACTGGTGAAAAGCCCTCCAAACTTTGTTACTGACAATAAATTACTGGAAAAAAAAGAATAAAGTAACTCCTGTATGCAGGGAGAAAAAGGACTAGAAGTGGTGGAGTGATAGTGGTGAGGTTCTGCATATCAGAATTGCTGTAGTAGAACACTCTGCAGCAGCACTGATGTAGCATTTTTGGTATAGCTGCAAAACAGGAAGGCCAGAAGGAAACAGTTCATTTAGGTCAGTCTTTTTTTTTCAGCTGAGCTATTTAATCTGGGTCACTATTGAAATGAAAGACTAAAGCATTTTTATAAACTGGTGGAGTAAAACACTCGGGTTTTTAAAAATGTTTCCAGGTTCCCCTCTGCTATGTTGACTAACAGCCTCATTTCACAGACATATACAGCTCCTCTGAAATTGCATCCCTGTTCTCTTCCACATTTAAATATTATCAGCATAGGCGTTACTTTATTCACAAGGTTTTGGGAGGCTACTGCACAGTAGAGCTCCCTGATAATGGCAGTACCAGCTTACTACATCAATGTGCTGCTCAGTGACAAACAATATGCTACCTTGAGCCTGTTCCATGCCATTCTCAGCCTCTCAGCATCCACTCAGCATGTAGTTCAGGTTCATGGTTTCTAACCTGGTTTGTGTCTCTTTTGGACATGCTGGAGGTTTGTTAGAGGCTACCACTGGAGTTTGGGGTAAACCATTGGGCTTTGAAATATTTGCAGCAGCTGAAATAATCTTTGCATGATTCAGTTTTAGATTTCTCAGTAGCTTGTGGGACTGCAGCCTGCAGAATGGTTGGCCTCTGAGGCACACCTTGCTGGGGTCGGCTATAGAGTCTGATAAATTTAGGCTCTTGGAACTTCCCCTGAATTAATGTTTTCATTCCTACCAGTGAAACAGCAAATATTTGCTCTTACAAAAAAAAAAAAACAAAAAAACAACAACACTAAACCCTACTTCATAGTTTTTTGGGTTTTTTTTTTCTGTTGTGTGGTTTTTTGTTTTTTGCTTATTGGTTGGTTACTTGCTTGCTTTGTTGTTGTTGTCATTTTCCAAATGTTAGCAACTTTATGAGATTCCAAATGAGTTCTGTTGACTGAGAGTAAGATTCTAGTGTACATAAATGTTTGGTGTCAAGGTCTGCTTTCTCAAGGTTATTATCCAGCCAAGGGGCCATACTCTGCAGTACCAGTGTGGGAAACAGATTTCTTAGTATCCCTGAATGTCTGACTCGTCTACAACAATTTTTATTTTATTTTTTCTTTTTAAAGAGGACTACTGGCACAACACTTTGATCTCTCCATCATCCAGTAGGTGCTTGTTAATTTATTACATGATGTGTCAGCTTCTAGATCTGAGAGTGATATTACTTCCTGAAGGTTCACTGTTATCTTGCATCTTATTCATTAAAAAGCAAAGAATGTCTAAGTACCAGCGACATGAGTTTTCCAGAAGTTTACACTGACTATAGGACAACTTTAAAAAAAAAAAAAGAGAGAGAGACTGGCATTAATGATGGCACAGCTCACGTGGCAACCTTTAGGTGCACTCCTTGGGACATGAATTGTGAAATGATACACTTTATTCCTTTCCTCAGAGAAATGCCAGCTATGCATAGCAGTAAGTTTTGACATAGATTAATTGTAAGGCTGCAGGAACAGCTGATGTGCACCCAACAGAAAATGGCACTGTGGTGCAGTCAGCATCACCAGCAACCCCTGCCATGTTAGGGGTCTCACAGTTTCTCTGGCATGTGTAGCAGTGGCACTGTCCATCCACTCCTTTGGGTGTAGCACAGACCCACATAGCTCAGACTGTTCCTTGAAAACTTGAGGTGTCAAACCCTAATAAAGTGTATTCCTGCATGCTATTTGAAGCTGACTGTTGGCAGAGACCGGAGTGGCAGGCTGCATGTTGAAACAGTCAGGCTTTTCCCTTGCATCATCTGCCTTAGCTACAAGATGACAAAAGCAGCCCAACTGTTGCTTCTCACATAGCATAGCAATGCCCTGGCCTTCTAGGCAGATGACCCGGGTGAAGCACAAGCATTGCTGACATTCACTGGCACTCTGCGCTCTGCCCACAGCAAAGCGGATGGCTGCCTCACATGCTCTGCCTGCCTGGGCATCCGCCTCCGCTCTGGCAGCCTTCCTGCCCCTTGAGCATTAAAAGAAGAGAAAAAAAAAGTGATTTAAAAACTGGAGTCTTCCTGCCGGGGCTCCCTCTGCCGGCACTGCCTGGCAGGCAGTGTACCCCCAGTTCTCATAGGCAGCAAGCCCCGAAATCCAGTGGGCACAGGTCCTGGGTCCAGCTCTCGCTGTCCTGGTGGGGGAAGGTTTTACCTTTGCCTGGTGATTTCTGAGTTGTTTATGTTGCCACAAAGTGAGGTTTATCCCACACCCAACATTGGTCATGTCTTGGGAGACTCTGGGATGGATAGTCAGAAAAAAAGCCAAAGCTTGTATAAGTTGAGGCATAGCAGGAGTGTAAGCTGGGCTCACAGCATCCAAACAAAGTGCCCCATTCTTCCTGTCCTAGATGCCCAGAACTGCTCTTTCTGCAGCTTCAGCAAATTGACGTTTTCTGTGGAAAACCTGTCTCCCATGCACACACAGCTCCCCCACTCACTCTAGAGGAAGCCAGGGTGTAGACTGCACTTGCACTAGAAATGCAAGTCAGGAATTCAACTTCCAAAGTTGCAATAAGTGGAAGCAATGCATGAAATGCCTAATTTTGCCAAGGGCTCGTTGGTCCCAAATATGGGCACAACCTCAGAGTCCCACAGTATCCAGCACTCCAGGAGCAGCCTGCATGGACTATGCAATGTGCTTTATTGCAGTGCTCCACGTACCAGTATTTTTGGTACTACTGTAGCATTGCTGAGCTATATCCTGAGCACTTTACTCAGCTTTTCTCTTGGGCAGGGATCTCTCTGACAAGAGTAGGCATTGTGCTGAACAGGGACTGCTGGATTTGAACTTATGGGAAATCTACAGAGCTGTCTTGTGACCTCACAGATACTTGTGTCCTTCAGGCACTCCCTCAGAAATTACCATCATAGAGGTTCAAAATGATGCTTTTTTATCTTTCTCAACAGCTTATTTTTTCTCTCCTCTCCTCTCCTCTCCTCTCCTCTCCTCTCCTCTCCTCTCCTCTCTCCTCCTCTCCTCTCCTTTCCTCTCCTCTCTTTCTTTCCTCTCCTCTTCACTCTTTCTTTCTCTCTTACTTCCTTCTTCTTCCTTCCTTCCTTCCTTCCTTCCTTCCTTCCTTCCTTCCTTCCTTCCTTCCTTCCTTCCTTCCTTCCTTCCTTCCTTTCCTTTCTTCCTTCTTTCCTTCCTTCCTTTCTTCCTTCCTTCCTTCCTTCCTTCTTCCTTTCCCTTCTTCCTTTCTTTCCTTTCCTTCCTGCTTGCTTTCTTTCTTTCTTTCTTTCTTTCTTCTTTCTTTTTTCTTTCTTTTTTCTTTCTTTCTTTCTTTCTTTCTTTCTTTCTTTCTTTTTTTCTTTCTCTCTTTCTCTCTTTCTCTCTTTCCTTCCTTCCGTCCTTCCATCCTTCCTCTCTCTTTTTTTCTCTTTCTTTCTGTCTACTCTCTCTCACACCTCTCTGCAGTGTACTTTCCCCAGCCAGTGGTCTTCCCTACAGCTGATTCCTAACGTTATACAGGATGACTTACACATCCTGCCCCAGCAGCCAACTAATACCCAGCTTTGAATTACTATTGAATAAGCAGCAATGAAATCCCTATCAAAATAATCAGTAGTTCCAAAAACCACAAACAACAAAACAAGCAGCGTTGCACCAGCTCAGCACGCCCGCCTGCTGCACATGGGCCGGTGAGTCATTCTTCTTTTCCCTCCCTCAGCAACCTCCATGGCTGCCTCGCTCAGCCCCGGGGAGGGCAGGTGGAGTGGGTAGGGCATGACTTCAGAAAGTTAAAAAAAAAAAAAAAAAAAAAAAGAAAGAAAGTTGACATCACTCAGGTCATGTGACTCAAAGGGACCAATGGAGGCAGGTTATGGAAAGGGGAACAGTTAAATTTGTAATTTTGGTTGTGTGAAACACTTCTTTGGGCCTCATAAACAACCACAGAACCACAAGTTGGGTACAGAGGCAGTCACACAAGAGCGGGTCCGGGATATTGGTCAGCAGGCAGGGCAAATCGCTTTGACTGCAAACCACAGTTTCGTAGAGTGGTAAGCATCATCAACCACAACTGATCCGCTATTTTTTTTTTCTTTTTAAGAAACAATTTCAGAGTTCTTTTAGCAAAAGAACCTTATTATTTGCTTTGGGTTACTCAAGAGGCACTGGGATAAAGCAGAGTGATGGCTGGGCAGAGGGTGGTAACAATGACCGTTCTTTTCACTTTTTCACTTCCCAAGGTAGAAGAAATCATATATTCCTTCACTGTAAAGAGAAAGTGAGTTTTAAAGAGGAAACAATGGCTTCAAACAGCGTATTTGATTCACTTCCTTCTTACCAGCACTTCTTGAGAGGTAAGTGCCATTCATACTTTCTAAATATTCTTTTCGCTATCCCATACATAAGCAAATGCATGTCTGGAGAGAATTTGAGGACTTTCTTGTAGTACATGCTTTTTCCTACTTCAATTTTCTTCAAGGCGTTCTTGTTCAAGCTAGTATATGAGCTTGTAGGAATACCACCTTATTACTTATCATCCATTAAGGAGATTATAACATGGACTCATTTAAGCTGTTTAAACAGGCATCGCATGCTTGTGAATTTTCTCTTCATAAATCAAAGTCTGTTCGAGGAGCTCACATGAATTAAAGCAGATACAATAGCAGTAGCACAAGCCTCTTTTGATTCCTTTTGGCAGAATTATGACTTTTTGAGCCACTGCCGTGAAAAATGACAGCCAGCTGCATACGACACCCATTACAGGCTGCACCGCCGCGAGCGAGCAGCAGGCTCGTGCCGGCAGCCAGCAGAGCGTGATGCTGGCTCACTTACACTGTGCTGTCAGCCTGGGTGAAGGCACACTCGCTGGGGAGAAGCCGGGAAAGCTCAGAAACCTGCTTAAAGTTGGCTGCAACTCACACGGCTCTGGAGAAGCAATGTGGGTAAATTCAGGGTTTCTGTTGATGCCACGCAGGTCCCTGATGAGTGTGAATTATTGGCTGCAACCAATCCTAGAGAAATGAAGTAGTCCTGTAAGGGCTGGGGAGGGGATTGGAGTGCAGCCCCCCAGCAATCTGACTTGTTTCACTGTGACCGAGCATATTCAGAGGCTTGCTCAGTCATGGGTTATTCATTTGAGCGAGCCCGGGACTGGCACGAGAAACTTGTTCACTTTCTTGTAACTGCCTTCCCAAATAGCACATGATGCAGCTGAACTTTTCCCCTTCCATGCACACCCTCTGAGTATCCGAGCCCCTTCTGCAGTGCCGTGCCTGCCGGATGACAGCGTGCAGACGGTTCATCAAACTTGGCCAGCACGCCGCGATACAGCAGCGCTGTGTAGCTCTTTATAACTGCAGACTACAGCTTCCCGGCCTTGCCGCTGCTGTCAGCGTGAGTCACGCGTTATTCCTATTAATATGCGAGTTGGGAATGCGGAAGGCTCGCCCCTGCTGCTGTGTCACAGCAACTCTGTGAACCCTGAGCTGCTCCCACTGACCGCTGTGGGATGAGGGCAAGGTGCCAAAGCGCCCACCATCTCTCTTTGCTTTCTTTTCTTCTTTTTGTCCCCCTCCTGCGATGAAAGTTTTTCTGCGTCTCTCTTTCCTGGCGCCAGCGGGGAGCTGAACACAGTGAGCTGTGTGAGTCAGGCAGGCTCACAGCATCCTGGCTTGCAGCATCACCCAGCCTGCAAGGGGAGATGCCGGAGGCTTGGCAGGAGGCAGCTGGCTGCTCCCAGCACTCACCGTGCTAATGTTTTGCCAGCTCTGCTTCCAAGCAAAGGAAGCAATATTGTTAGAATAGCAAGAAGGATCTTCCTGCATTTTGTCAGCTTTTTTTGGTGTGGTTTTGTTGTTGTTGTTGTTGTTGTTTTTTAAGTCACCCAACTGTTTGCTGTTTAATCTGTAGTACAGGAAGACTTTTTGAGGAAATTCTGTCCTTCTGATAAAATAAAAAATAGCAAGCCTCATGGGGCAGCACTTGCAGCATGCCAGAATACAGCCAGCCTGTGGGATGGGCTGGGGACAGTTGAGGCTATCTTGATGGCAGGAGCCCCTTAAAGTGCAGGGGAGTGACTGCATGGAGACCAAGGGCTGATTCTTTCTTGTCTAGGTTTGCTAAGGCTGGTTAGTCCAGCCAGTGGATTACCTCAGTGCTTCACTATAGGCTTTATTATCTTTTTCAGTACTGCTTGCACTCTTATTGTTAATACTGCAGTAATTTGTACTCCTTCATGGACAAGGTCCCCATTATATTAGATACTTTAAGTTACAGATCCTGGTAGGTATCCAGCACAAGCGAGGTGAAACTGCAGCTGTTCAGTGCAGGAAGAGCTTGGGCAAGAGCGTTTTGGTTGGGTTATAAAGCAAATGCCTCATCATTGTGAAAGAATATTGCGTTTTAACATGGAAAGCTGCAACGTTCCTTTTTTGTTCCTGTCTTTGCTCAAATGAACTTCAGAAAATTTCAAAATTCTGGGGACAACAAGAGCAATGCTTGGGTCTCGGAGTAAGAAAAATAATCATCCCCAGGACAGATTGTTCTCAGCCATATTTCTCAACAGTGTTTACACAGACTGGCCATTAGAAATGTCCCAAACCATCTCTCCTTTTTTTCCCGCCAAAATTTATTACACTTTCGCCTTTAACTGAAATTATGAGGTAAAGGGAAAAGTGACTTGCATTCTGCCATGGATTTCACTTTATCAGCCCATGCAGTTCTCTGAGAAGGAAATCCATTACTTTTTTTTTAGCGTGGTGCTATGTGAAAATTGGGAAAAAAGAAAGGGAATGGGGAAGCAGAACAATTGTTCCAGCCCCTGTGAGCAATGATAGACGTAGAAAGCCTGACATATTAATTGAATGTGGTACACCACAAAGGATATGGCCCTCTTTCTATCACACCACACCAGGTCCTTGCTTCTGCCACTAGGTAAAGAAATGAGGATTGCACTGAAACCTCCAGTGATGTGCTCTGCATGCTGAACGCATTTACATGTTTACCAGCTCTGCTTTTAATGATGGCCTCATTTTCCTAATATCCTCTTTCAGTTTATGGCCTGGGCTGCATGATAGGAGTACAAAATGAGAGCCTTTTTATGGTTGTTTTGTTGTTCTAGTACAGCCCTCAATAAAACATCACTTGATCCCTTTCTCAAACCTGGGTTTGTATCAGCAAGGCTGCCATTTCAACTCGTACACAAGCATGGTTTGTAGGACGAGGACAGATTTGCTGGCTTTACTAGGGGCTGGGTATGATTTCGTGTGTATGGACTGGGTCACAGAAATGGTATCTTTTGGGTAGGAGGACCAAAACAAGACCCATTGGAGAGTCTTGTGTTAAAGAGTGCATGTTTCATTTCTAAAAGAGGCCTAGTTAATTACATGATACCACTAACCCCATAATGTCCTTGTTTTTCTTAGGGGCATTAGGCTGTTCTGTAAGGTTTCCTAACAATTTTGCCTGCAAAAGAAGACAGCATAATTAGTCCTTTTACAAAAACATTGGTTTTTTTTTGTTGTTGTTTTTTTATGGGGTTCTAAATATTATGAAGCATAATATTTTCCAGGAAGGCACTTTCCTCATTTTCCCTTTCGCTACGAGGTCTAATTATTTCAGTATGCAAAGAAGGTTGCTCCTGGTTTTGCCTTTGTAGTATTTTTTGTTGATTAATCAAGGCAGTGAAGCTCTGTGGTGCAACATTTTCTTGGTTTCTTATCAAATGGAAATAAATTCCAGCAGAGCACTTTTACAGCATGGAAAAACACACCACGTGTGCTTTATTCTTAGTTTTAACACTGTAGTGACCAACCATCGTGTGTCTCCTTGTTTGCACACGCTAAGTAAAAACATTGCAAGAAGCTCCTCCTGCTTGGAAGGGCTTCTGTGCCTGGTTCTGTGGACACTGGTATACAAGCGCATTGTTTCTCATTGCCCTTTAGTTGCTCTGACTTGTTCTGTGATAGGATTTATGAAGGTAGGTTGTTCACAAAGCCCCTAGCACTATATGTGAGTTAGGAAAATGAGCTATCCAGAAGCTCCCTGCTGTTCGGGTCTGGCTCTGCAGGTTCAACATCCTAGAGTTGGTGCTTATCTGCAGAGGGTGCTGGTGCATCCACTCTATGACGAGTGTTCCCAGTGTCAGCTTTTGTGTGGTCCTAGTGGGACATCAAGCACTGCAGAAAGACATCCTCTGCAAGTACAACTTGTGTCCCCAGATCTAGGTGTGTGACATTGGCAGAAGTAATCATGCTAGAACCAGCTCTGTGAAAAACAAGTTCTTCTGAGAGATGCACAGTACTCAGCAGCACCATGTGCTAGGAAAGGCTTTTTTTTTTCCCTCACCCAGGAAAAGAAATGGCTCTTTTAGCAACAGCATAGTCTAGGTTGTGACTGTGTAGAGAGAGAGCTTTCCCAATCCATTTGCAGACTGCTTGAACCGTTGCATAGAGTCAATTTGTGCCAGCATTATAAAATACTAACTCTGTCTTGTGAATGGGAAATTGAACTAAAGCTCATAAAAACCTCGGCTTACTGGAAGAAAAAACATGAATGTTGTCAGATTTACACAGCCTTCTCTGAGACTTTTTCACTCAAAACCTTTGAGAAGCACTGAGAGACCCAAACACAGGAATTCCTGTCAAGCATGTAGTGGGGTGAAGTACCTGACAGAGATGAATACATTGCTTCAGTAAGATCAAGAGATTTTATCTAAAGCCAAAATACTGAACTTTATGTTTAACCAATCACACTCAGCTTAGTGATGGACTGTGATGTCATTCTCAGCATGAACTCAGGATCAGAGTTGGCTTGCAGATACCTGGGATTGGCATGCCCAAATGTGACCTTTTTCCACCAATGGAAAAAAACTCACCCCACTGTGTGACCCCACTACACACAGCAGAACCCTGCTGGTCCCAGCAGCTGCACTCCTGGAGGGGCTGCCTGAGGTCTGGGCAGGATATTGGGACCAGGTCCTCTCATGTGGTTGTGGAGCACGGAAGTGAGATGCAGAGCAGGTTCAAGAGCAAAGGGAAATGCCTCTTGCTAGTGCTCTTAGAAGCTGCCAGCTATGGTGCCTCCTTAAGGGATAACATGAGGTTGCTCACCCCTGTGACAAGGTATGGAAATCCGTCTTCCTCCTACAAATGACAAGGGCTTGTACACTGAAAGCAGCCATGGCACATGCCCCACATAGCTAGTAAGACCTCTGTCAAATGCTTGTGCTAACAGGTGGGAAAGGTATGGCACCGTGCCTTGGGAGAGCTCAAGAAAGTTCGCACCAGGGATGTGATGCTGACATGTTCTGTACTTTTGCAGATTGCAGTGTGCAAATATGTCTTTACTCAGTTGTTGTTTTTGTTTGTTGGGGTTTTTTTCAAATTTTATTTATTTGGTTTGTTTGTTTGTTTTTGTTTGTTTGTTTGTTGTTTTGGTTTTTTTTCCTAAAACAACTGTAGCAGCCAGCTCACCTGTTCCTATTCCTTTCTCTATGCTCTGTCAATGGAGCAATGTAGGGTAGATTTTTTTTTTAATGGTGGATGATTACAGCCTAGAACTCATTGTCATGCGATGCCATTAAAAACAAGAGTTTATTGGGATCCATGAATCAGCTATAATCCATAATCTTAAAAACAGATAACAGTTTCTTGAGATGTACCATCCAGGTAAACAGTTAATCTCTGCCTTCATCTCTCACTGCCATATTTCAGAGCACAAACCATTCTCTGCTAAAGCTCGGAGAGAAAGCTTCGCATGTAAGCTGGTCTGTCATCTGCAAAATGAATTGTGGCTTCCTCCAAAACATCTGGTACTGGCTGAGGGGAGAGACAGGCCACAGGCAAGGTGACTCACTGGTCTGAGAGAGGGATAAGAAAATATTACAGTACCTTTGTTACCTCCTCTGTCATCTTAAGAGAATGGATAATATATGAATAAACTTGAGTCAGCTTCCCAAATAATAGAAGAGCAGTCTGGATATCTCCTCAACGAAGCGTATTGATGAACTGGGCTGGGTGACCACTGAAGTTTAAATCAGCGGAGCACCTATAAAGGTCTGCAGTAACTTGGTGAAGTCCATGAAAGCACTGACATATTCACAGTGACACTGCCTGCAGGGCATATTATTCTTGCTGCCAGTGGAAACAAGGCTAGAAATTAAAAACATGGATTGACAATGTAATCAATTTTCAATTTTCTTCCTCTTAGATCCCAGCAGACGGTAAGGCATTAGTGACCAAGATACACCTTAGTCTGAAATGCTGAATTGTCTGTAAAGATGTGTCCAGACAATTTAAACTAGGGAAGAAAAGAAAGGGCATAGAAGACCTGGCTGGGAAAGCAGAGCAGCAGAGAGAGCCAGTAGGAGCTACCTGGTAGTGTTTCCAATTCATCCTTAATGCTGTCCGCAGGGCTCACCACTTCTGCTTGCAAGTGAAACTCTGTGAAATTGGGTAGTTTCACTTCACAAAGATCTGTGAGAACATTTTCTCCGCCTTTGATCTGTCTTGGCTTTTCAGCCTGCGCTTTTTGTTTTGAGTTTCTGATTCCAGTGAACCCAAAAGCAGCCTGAATCAGGGGCTAGGGGCTTTTTCTTTTGCCTTCTGAGTATTTGCTCTTGCAGAGTGCTTTCTGTTGGCTGGTTTCACGCTGAAGCTGTGATACTGAGACGTGCTAAGAAGCTGCCCTTTGGTAGAGTTTTGGCTGCCAGTTGAAAATCTCAACTCTCATACAAATCTTTTCCATCAGTGCAGCATGAGGGAACTCACAACCTGACAGTTTGGATGTGATTTGCTATAAACATTTCACTCAGCTGTACTAAGGGAAAATCTTGCAATCCTTGTCAAGCCAGTGCTATCGGGAGGCACTGGAATGCCTGTGAAATGCCTTTTTTTGCATTCAGACAAGAAAGAAGCCCATTTGTGAAATATTTGAATATTGGGGGTAAAGGACCACAGATGAGCATCCATATCCCTTCTGGCAAAAGTCTTGCACTTCCCCAGTCCTGCATGCAGCTCTCATAAGTGCCTTTTCAAGCTGGCTTTGTGGCATTTACCTGCATCATGCCAAGCGGGAATATCCCAGGGCGTATACAGAAGCCTTGAACAAGCACTGAGGGATGCAGAGCTCAGTCACCACTGTTGAAGCACCCTGCATTGTTCTCACCTTCAGCAAATGCATGTACTGTGTGCAAGCTGAGCAGCTGGAACAGGGCATCACAGGCTGCACAGGGGACAGATGAGCCTCCTTGCCTATCAGCACTTGACTCTCTTTATGTACATGCTGTGGTACCAAAAGGTAGTGGAAGGCAGTCTGGCACAGCGAGATGAAAGCTTCCCTCCATCTCATGCGGTGACACCGGTAGATGCAAGTCGCTGCCAGCAAACCCTCGGATGTGTAAGTGTGTTCAGTGCTGGTGTGCGGGGGTGGCAGGTGCACCTCCAATTGTCACTACTGTTATTAGCCACGTGGAGAGGTTCAAGGCAGCACCGCTTTACTCCCACTTGCCTGCAGCTGCGCTTCCACCCGTCTCCATACGCATGGCCAGAAGCAAAAAGCGGTGCTTGGGATAGCATCCTGCTTCCTCCCAATGGCAGTGGCAGTGACAAAATGGCCACCAGTTGTGAAGGGCTGGGTCTGTCCTCCCAAGAGCAAAGACTAATATAAGAATGAAGTCATGAATAAGACAGGAGGTGAACTCTGAATGCCATTGCTGACCTAGGGGCTAAATTAAACATTGCTTTGAGGTGCAGGTGTAATTTATGAGACTCCACTTAGCAGAACTGTGACTACAGAAATTTTTTGTCTCTTTTACCTTGGAAATATTGGTGTGTAACAATGGTTTATGGCCTATTATGTGTGGCTGTGGAAGGAACTTTGTGTCAGCTGGAAGCCTTTTTCTGGTTGGTGGCTGTTGGTTTGCACATAGCATGTATGGCAGGGGTGTAAGAATGGATAGGCGGTGCATTCCCTCTTGAAGTAAGGAGAGCCTCTGAAAGAAGCACTCTAGTGGGACAGGACTTACACGTGTAACCACAGCTTGGGAAAGCAACTCTGAAAATCCTTTTTCCATAGGAGGCAGTGAGGAGGAGGTCTCACCTATGTGGTCAGTCAGCCTCCATGGCTGCTGACCATTTGTTAGCATTGCACATCATTTTTTGCTGGTACAAGTGCGTGTACTTCACCCAGTTAGTAGGAAGTACAATTTATTTTACAACACAGTTACTAGATAATATCAGATTTCTGTAAAATGCTTCTGTTTTTCAGGACCTATGTGTAAATGAGCTCAGGGTTTTGCATGGGCTGGGTGTAACAGAATTCATGGCTAGAAGGTACATCCAAGTTAAGACTTTGTTAACCTCATTTGCATGGGGGTCAGTGAGTGAATCAGTTGTTGCAATGCAGGGTAGTTTAATTGCTTTTCTATGTTCTGCACATTCTGCACATGCACCACACACTTTGCAAAGAAATTCATTGGTACTTTGTCCATCTCTGTGGAGGTCATGCTGTATCGTGTGGGGTCCTCCAACAAGCTGTTAGCATCTGCAGGTGGACCACAAGACTCAGGTCTTCCATTCAAACACAAGATTATTCTGCCTGTACTTGCCTGCGCTGGATAAAAATGGTTTGCTTTCCTCAATGAAATGTGCTATTTTGACTGCACTGTGTTGCGCTGTTGTGGAACCTAAGGAATTACTTGCTTGGATGAAAGGAAAAAATGATAGAGTAAACCTCTTAAGCTTCGAAGTGCTGAAATAAACCACTGACGTTTTATTGTAACAGTCAGAACTTTTATTGCTGTGTTTTATTTTAATAGGGATTGCAAAAGAAAAGGTCATTTTTTTTACAGTTTCCTACACAGTCCAAACAATTTCAAGTACTACTTTTGAAGGGTGGTATTATTTGTACTGATATTTTCAAGTCCATCTGTTTTACACTATGCAACAGCAAAGCTCCAGTAGTCCTGAAGTGCTCCTTTCTGTAATGCATAGAAATAAACTTTGCCAGCATTAACACTTTTATACCAATCTAAGTCTCTTTCCATTTGGAATAGCGCCCTGCTATAACCAGACCTGTACCAACATAAAGCAGGATTTGTGGCTCCCCTGTGGGTTGAAGTTATGTCAGCAGACAGGCACCTATATGAATAAGGGTGACTTAGGTTCATGTTTTAATGGGAAAAGTAAAGAATGCCGGTAAACAGTTTTTAAGCACCAATTTCATCCTAAGTTTGTGAATTATTCTCTTCCCATCAGACAATTTCTCACTGAGCCTTTGCTTATTTCTCCAGCAAGTCTTTCTCAGCCCTGTTAATGACCAGTCCCTTATATCCCAAATGCCTTACAGGAGTAACACTGCTTCTGATGGGACAGCCAAGACAACTAAGTGAGTTTCTTTTCTTAGTTCCTTTCTGCCTTGAAACCTTAGCACGTTCAGATCTAAGCCCTTCTTTTTGCAAGGCCTTGCTGGATTTTTTTTTCCTGTGGCATTAAAGAATGCCTTATTTGAAAACTGCTGTTCAAAGAGGGATTGAAATCAGATTTAGGAAAATAACTTATATAAAAGTATTAGCTGTCCTATTTTAGGAGATAATTGGCTGTAGCATAGTTTCCCTCTCTTATTTCTTCCTGGTGAGAAAACAACCTACCTTGTCATTGAGGTTTTTATAAAATGCTGCTGTTTGCAACATTCACCATGAGCACATTAACCCAAACATTTCTAGTGCATGACTTACTTTGCTAACTCTGCTCCTAGCCTTCCTTTTGGCATACAGACACCAAAATGTCTTCAGTTATCACAAAACGGAGGAGGAAAAAAAGTTGGATCATGTATTTGATTGCCAAGGAGTATAGATACAAAAAAAAAGAAAAAAAAAAAAGAAAACTAAAAACCATAGCAAACACTGAACAGAAGCCAGCACAGAAGAAAGGGTGAGAAAGTCAGAATGGAGAAAAAATGGGTTGATGGGGCTTATGGTTGGACTTGATGATCTCATGGTCTTTTCCATCCTTAATGATTCTGTGATTCTAAGGAGGGGAAGAAGTATTTTATTGTGCAGTAGAATCCCTTGTATCAGCAGAGCTTCTCCCCAGCAAACCTCTGGGTTTTAGGGCTATTTCCACTGGGAATTGCAAGCAGTCGTAACTGGTGTGATTTTAGGGGATCGGTGGATGACAGAGCTCACAGCCCCAGCTGCTGACATCTGAGCCCCAGGTGCTGAGCTGCCTCTACTAGCCAGCCCCAAAATGAATAATGCACTATCAGTCACTCCCACAGCTTGTGCTCCAAGAACAATCCACTGGCATTTGTTCATTTTTTAAGAAGCAGAATGTTTGAACTAAGTCTCCCATTGTTCATACCTCTACCCTACCTGCTTATTAAATCATCAACCTTTTCTTCCCTGGTAGCTTCCCATGTTGGTTAGAACTAGATGGATACAGGTGGCCAGAAGCCAGCCTGCTCTGTCTCACACACCTGCTACCGGCCCCCTTTGATCAGTCCTTCCCACAGATTCAGGACAGAAAGGGACAGAGGAGCTGGCTGCTTTTGGTTGCTGCTGTGCAAACACTGCTGCTGAGGATAGTCCTGGGACAACAAATTGTGTATTTCACAGAATCACAGAATCACAGAATGGCCAGGGTTGGAAGGGACCTCAAGAATCATGAATCTCCAACCCCCCGCTGCATGCAGGGCCACCAACCTCCCCATTTCATACTAGACCAGGCTGCCCAGGGCCCCATCCAACCTGGCCTTGAACACCTCCAGGGATGGGGCATCCACAACTTCTCTGGGCAGCTTGTTCCAGTTTGCATAGTGAATATATATAAAAATTTCTGGATTTTCTTCTGAAATCTCAAATTTAGTTTGTTGCACCAGGCGCATATGGGATCGCTGGGTTTGTGTTTCAGTGTGTTCTTGCCTCTTTGTCTCATACCAAGCTCTTCCAGACGGCCTCTGTATGTGATTTAGCCTACAGGTTTCATTTAAATAATGCCACAAAATCAGTGCAAAGCTGGAAGGTGGGTTTGGGGCATGAAAGCAAGAAGAAATGTGGGAAGAAGTATTTCTAGAGTAGTCTCAGAGCCTTTTACATTTTCATGTTCAGCTGATACTAATAAATATGAAACTTGGTAGGCAGCTTGTGCCAGGATTCTGATACACTATGGACACTATGGTGGATAAACAGCAATGAGAATGTTAAGTTAAAAGGCTTGTTCAAGTACTTACATACCCGTGGGATTTCTTTTTCTATCTTTCTTCTCTTTCTTTTGTCTTACTTCAGCGTCACCTTTCAGTGAGCCTTACAAGAAGTACGTAGACCATTAATCATGTTGGCTTGCATTCTGCAGGAGACATCAGTGCCCCCAGACAGAAAGCCCTTGTGACATCAGTAGCTGCTTTCTGTGCGAATATTCATGTTGGACCTCTTGTCACTGTGCCTCACCCCATTTGACTTCAGGCTGCTAGTATGGGCCTTCTGAAGTGTTGTTACTTGGGAGATAACTTGAATTGGAGCGTACTGAGGCTGCCTCCAGCCAGAGCAGATGCTAATGATGTGATCAGTGACATCATTAATGTTCTTACATGCTGCTAATGAATTGCTGAGGCAGTACTTAGGATAAAGATGGATAGAGATCTGCCTCAAACTGCACAGGTAACTCTGCTGTGTGTGTTAACTCTATTAAATCCAAATGCTCTCATCAGGTTGTTCGTGTTCTCCATAATCAGGTTGTGGAAAATGTCTCATAATTTGTTGTGTTCTGTCAAGTAAAGTCTCGTTTGTTGCATTTAAGAAGACAAGACATGCCGTCCTAGGCAGAGCTGGTGATTGGTTTCCTATAGACGTGGGTCTTGTGGCCATGCTTTTGACACCTGGTAAGGCTTTAATCTGATCCATGGTTTTTCTCTTCTTGAGGAATCTCCAAAATCTCTCTTGGATGAGTGCTTGGGATCTGGGAACACCAACCTTCGCTACTGCTATGTTTCAGGAAAGCTGTAGGAACTTAAGGTCACTTCTGCTGTATGGAATTTAGTTGAAGTTGGCCCACAGCCAGAAAAGTTAGCGGAAGCACAGAAGGAGTGGGAGCTATCACATAAGCTCTGTCTCCACAGAAAAGCAGGCTGATAAAAGCTTTGCAGTTCCGTTTGACATACACTGGGCCAAAGCGATATACAGGCAGTAATCAAATACAGTCGTCTTCAGAAACTGCTTAAACAGCTCTGGGAAGAGCACGATCCTCATTTTTATGGATGAAGAACCATGAAAAGTGATCATATCAGAAGTCGGGGGAGAGAAGTGGAAGCAGAACCTCTTTTTTTTTTTTGTCTTACAGTTCTGAGCCAGACTGCACAACATGATCTCCTGTTCACTTGGAATTGTAAATTTGGCTAGGCAGATGTTTTTGTCAGAAAGATGCCTTAGCATTGTGCTCATTCTCTCAGGGCACAGTTACCGTACGTCTCTAGCCACAACTGGGCCATCCAGCTCAAATAGCAAACCATGAAGAAAATCCAGGAAAAAAAGTTTCCGATGACTTTTTGAGCAGCAGGCTAACTTGAACGTGTTATGAGCTGTTTGTGGGCAACTCGGGAACAGAAAAAGAAATAAGATTAGCTGGGAAACTGTTTGTGACACAACGTTTCTTCAGCTCATCAGAATCTCAACTCCAGGAAAAGCAGTGGGTTCAGGGTTTCTCCATCCTGGCTTAGCACCATCCTGGCAGTTAGTGGTGCTCAGTGTCTCCTGCTCCTGCAGAGCAGGGAGGGCAGAAGCAGAGCACAGCTCAGCCTGGCCACCCCAGTTGGAGACTGCACTGCCTGGAGCCTGCCCAGGAATCTCCAGGCATGCAGCAAAGCTGGAGGTTGCTGTCCTGGGAGATGTGTGGAGAAATGATTCTTCAGTAAGTCTGTGCTGCTGTTGGTGTGGGCTCCAGCTCTGCTGCCAGAGGCTCACCTTCGGCCAAGCAATTACCAGAACAGAGAGGGTTTTGCTTTTCCTGCATCTAACTTCTGTCCAGTGTTGGTCTCTTCACTACAAGAAAGACAATGAGGCCCTGGAGCATGTCCAGAGGACAACGAAGCTGTGATGGGTCCAAAGCGCAAGTCTGATGGGAAGCGGCTAAAGGAACTAGATTTGCTCGGTGTGGAGAAGAGGAGGCTCAGGGAATACCTTATCACGCTTTACAACCACCTGAAAGGAGATTGTTGTTCCTCTGCATCTCCATCTAAATGGTTATGTCCCGATCCCATGATCCTGACTGTGGGGACACGGCACAGCAAAGATACTGCACTATCCCCCTCCCTGCAGCCACGACACAATGGGAGATGGGCTGGGAGGAGGCAAGAAGCTTGGATGTGCTGAAACATTTCATAAGCATTACTGTAATAACTGCTTTTTGGTGAAATAATACAAAAGTGAACAAGATGGAAGCTCAGGCTTCCCTCTCCAATGCAGCCAAGCCCACACCACCTGCCTCTTGTTTTGCCATTAGCAGGAGCTGTGGGAAGGAGATAGCTCTGTGCTCTCCCCCTGCCCTACTGGGGTGCACCTGAGTCCTCCCCCCGGGGACAGCACGGGGCTGCCCCTCGCCTCGAAGCACGGGGAAGCTGCCAGGCTAAATGGAGGCATCCTGTTTGTCGGAAAACAAGCGACGGTTGCATGAGGGTTGCGAGAGCGAGCAAACCGCAGCCCCTGCGCGGGGCTGATAACAGCCTGTGCTGCGCTTGCAGCAGTTCCGTCCCTGCTTGGGGGGCGGGGGACACACACACAAAAAAAAAAGCCCGAGTGTCACTGCCGCTTTCCTGTTTCGCGCTTTTTGGCTCTGCTGTTTCTTTGCTGTTCAATTCTGTCACTTTTTTTTTTTTTTTCAGTTTCTTGCTTGTTTTTCCCCTCTCTCTGCATAGCTCAAGGGGCTGCTCCATCTGAGGGATCAGGCGGCTCTCCTCAGGCTGTTGTTGAGGAGCACAGACCTGCACCAGCTCTGCGTGCACAGGAGGCTGTGGTTTGCGTGCAGCACCTTGGCCCTGACGCTGTGCATGCGTGTGGACGTGACGCTGCTCATGCCTGCACGATCCCATGGTCCTGCTGTAAGGCTGTCAGCCGGTTGCATGAGCTGCAGTGGTGCAAGCTCATGGGTGCATAGGTTGCAAAGGTGCTGGATGTGAGCTGTCCTGCTGCAGGGAGCTGAGGCGTTCCCTGGCCTAAGGTACTCTCAGATTCAGGATGTCTCTACTCAAGGATCACCCACATGCTAACATAAATCAATTTCACTTCTTTATCCCTGATCACAATGCTCAGTTCAACAGAAAAGGGGGTTTCTTTTTGTAACCAGGATTGTACTTGTCTTGAGTATTGCATAAAGTTCATGAGTATTATCAGAGTGCTCTTTGTTCCAAAAGATATCTAGGGACATGCTTCTTTACTACTGCTGGACCAGCATTCTTATCAACATCAGTCACGTAATTCCCACAACTTATTCTTTTTAATTTGATAAAAACTGGGCTTGCCTGATTTCAGGGGAATAAAATGTCAACACACTTTATTCCAAAGAAATGAAGATAATAGAAACGTGGGCAGCACATTAATTTTAAATACTGCCTACCTAACTTTTGAATTTCAGAGTTTTCCCTATGACTTCACGCTTTTTGTTTCACTCTCATGCTCCACAGCTGAGCCTGCTGTGTTGGGAGTTGTACAAACGTCCAGGAGAGCACCCCAGAGGATTTGCAAACGAGAAATCAAGTAGAAGAAAGGTGAAGGGTACAGCACATGGCCTTGCTGTATCGGTATTTCTGAAACTTTGCTTCTGAGAAGCGTGAAATGAAACAAAAAGATAAAAATGGTTTTGGCAAGAACTAACGTCAATGCAGTGGCGCGGGGAGGAAGTTGGAGAGCCCACTGGCAGGCGATACTGCCTGAAGTCACCTCACACTCTCTGCTGCGACTCTCTGCCCATGCTTTTTCTTTTCTGCAGCAGAAATGATCCTGTGTCTTTTTACTTCCAGCCCTACTGCAGCCCATCTTGCTTCGGCCCAAACTCTGGGATCCTTCAGCTCCTCTCTCCCTGCTCCTTTCCAGCATGAGAAGTTTCGCAGCACCAGTCTCTTGCTAGAGCCCTACTCCTGGTAGGGACCATGCATCTCATTCTCCTCTAAGGCCACCCCTGACCTCTTATCTTGTGATGTGCTGCTCTCTCCTCCTCCCCTTGGGCAGCACATTTTCTGGGACTGTGTACCCCAGCCTATCCTGTTTCCCTGTCCTTGGCAATATCTGTGATATTTCTTCATGTCTTAAGTGTGAAACCCTCACAAAATCTTCCTGCATAGCTCGGACTAAACTTTTTATATTCATATGCTAGCAAGCTGAGAGACTAGGGTTTTCATAGAAGCATAAAATCATAGAAGCACAGAATGGTTTGGGTTGGAAGGATCAAAGCCCATGCTGCCTCAACCCCTGCCATGGGCAGGGCTGCCCCCCACCAGCTCAGGCTGCCCAGGGCCCCATCCAACCTGGCCTTGAGCACCTTCAGGGATGGGGCACCACAGCTTCTCTGGGCAGCTTTGCCAGTGCCTCACTGCCTACTGGGGAAAGAATTTCCTCCTAACATCTAACCTAAATCTCCCCTCTTTTAGTTTTAAATAGTTCCTCCTTGTCCTATCATTATTAGATCATGTAAAAACTAAGTCTCTCTCCTGTTTATAAGTTTTCTTTAAGTACTTGAAGGCTGCTCTCCCTGGAGTCTTCTCTTTTGCAGGCTGAACAAGCTCAGCTCCCTCAACTCTTCTTCATAAGAGGCGTGCTCCAGCCCTCTGATCATTTTTGTGGTCTTCCTCTGGACCCACTCCAACAGCTCCACATCCTTCTTGTGCTGGGGGACTCCGGTCTGGACAGAGTACTCCAGATGGGGCCTCACAAGGGCAGAGCAGACAGGGACAATCACCTCCCTCTCCCTGCTGGCCACCTCTCTTGTGATGCAGCCCAGGATACTGTTGTCCTTCTGAGCTGCGAGCACACACTGCTAGCTTATGTAGCAGTCATCCAACGGAATCCCCAAGTCCTTCTTTGCTGGGCTGCTCTCAATGAGTTCTTCTCCCAGTCTGTATACGCATCTGGGATTGCTCCAACCCAAGAGCAGCACCTTGCACTTGGCCTTGTTGACTCTCATCAGATTCACATGGGAACACTTTTCAAATAGTATCCTTTCCTTCTACTGTACAAACTACACCACTCAGCTTAGTGTCATCAGCAAATTTGCTGAGGGTGCATTTGATCCCACTGTCTGTGTCATTGATAAAGATGCAGAAGAGCACTGGCCCTATGACAAACTCCTAGGGGACATCACCTGTGACCAGCCTCCACCTGAACATAGAGATATCAACCACAACTCTCTGGCTGCGTCAATCCAACCAGTTCTTCATCACTGAATAGTCCAGCCTTCAAATCCATAACTCTCCAATTTAGAGATAAGGATATGGTGTGGGACCATGTCAAATGCCTTGCTCAAGTCTAACTAGACAAGGGAATCAAGGCAAGACACCACCAAAGCCCATAGAGCAGCCTGCATATCCAGTTGCCAGTGACTGCAGGTCTCGAGGCTCCCTGTGATGCTCTCAGTACAGCAAATTTTGATCAGAGAATGGAGCTGGGTTTTTTGAGAGCCTGTGGCTGCATCAGAGTTACCAACGTGAACTTATTTATTGTATCAGTCTATTTTTGTGTGGCAGAAAATGAAGAAAATCTATTTCCCTGTGTCATTTATTGGTAAGTTATGGAAACATGCATCACCTTCTGTATTTAGTAACCCATCTGCATTAGTTTCTCTTGAAAAGAGATTGTCTTAGGGTACAAAGTTTCTTTTCTGAGTTTCCTTTCTGTACCACAGAGCATATCTGTACAGAGAGATCAGAGCAAGCAGTGAACAGTTTAGTCGTTGGAAATAACAAAATCTTCTGAGAAGCTTTCCTGGGCTGGCAACATACTTGTTGCAATCAGTTTTGAATGCTAAAGTAATAGGGTTGCTTTCCATCCCTCCCCCTAGGCCATTCACTGGGAGAATGTCTGGTTAGGGATTTTTCCATAGCATTCAGCAACTTTCTTTTCACATAATTTGCCTGATTCTTGTAGACTATTACTATTATAGTTATAGAGTATATAGAGTGCATGTTCATAGCATACAATATACACAACTGTGTACACTTAGGCACATCCACACATTACTTGCACGCACACTGAGTTCACTTACTGTATACCTTAAATAATGCCTCTTCTGCATGACACCCTCTGAGCACTTGTAGGATGTGCTCACCATTCCATATACTTACTGCTTGCCAGCTGTCCACTGACATCTGCTCCTCCAGCACCTCTGACCAGGCAGGTGACTATGCCCAGGAGGCCTGAGACCACTTTGTATATAGATAGACGTTATCCTCTGGGAAGCACCAACAGGCTGCTGGGCAGATGCTGATGCACAACCCCCCAACACCCTGTTTTATGTGCCACTGCTCTTCACGTCTTCTTTTTCATTTGAACCTATTTTTCCAAAACTGGAGCAGGTCATCATTGTGTTATTCTGAACTTAGAGCCTAGGATGAGACCAGGTCTCCTCACAGAGCTAGGTGCTGTGTAAGAGCAGATGAAAGAGAGCATCCCTGCCTCAGCCAGCTTCTGGGATAAAAGGGAAAACACAAACCAGCCCAGAGACAACGAATGGACGTGCAGGCAGGTGAGGCAGGCAGCCAGCTCTACCAGAGCTCCAACGCAGAAGCCAGTGCCAAGTTTTTGTGGGTACGACAGCAAAGGAGGACACAGAGAGGTGAGCAGGACAGCAGGGAAGGAAGAAGAGGAAAGACATTTGCTTGAAAGCCCAGTAAGCAGTTGGGGAACAGTAGGGGCACACAAGCTGGGGAACGGTGGGTTCAGCCCTTTGTTAATAAAGGCAGGTGGTAGGCAGGGCAGGGCAGGCTGTGTGCTGGCTTTGCTCCTTGAGGGAGCACTGAGGATCTGTGTGGGGATCAGAAGAACAGCACCGTGTGCCAGGTGCCACACTTAACAGGCAATGTGAGAGTTTTTCCTCATTTTACTGATGGCACTGGGGCAATCCAAGGCCATGCCTACAGTGATGTAGCAGCCAGGCTGTGCGTGGGTACTGCCAGTGCCCTGAGTCAGAAACTTGCCTTTCCACTCCCCTACAGAAGCCTGCTGGTGTCCTTATCTGTTGCCAGCATCAGTTCAGTTTGCTTTTATTCACTCTCTACCAGTGGAGGAGGCTGCTCCTTATAAGTCAACTGTAGTCAGCAGCTTCACTTCATGGTGCTTTGATTAGCTTTGATTTCATCTTGTAATCACCAGAAGTGTGAATGCAATGCTGCTTGCCCCAGTGAGTTTCATAGAAAGTGAAGCTGTAGAAAGCACTAGGTTTTTTCTTGTGGGAAGGCAAAAGCCACGTACACCACTAATTCCACCACAATCATTCCTTGGTTGCTGACGATAGGCAGAAGGGAGGTATATGAAGTTCTCTGCTAAGTCACAGATAGCGCTAGCTGGCCTCATTTCTTCCAACGATATTTCAGATTTATTTTGCCTTACTCCCAATATATCTTCTTTACATCCAACAGAGCAGCAGAGAACTGTGGAGGTGCCACTCCCAAAAGCAGCAGCTCTGCAAGAGGCTGGGCTGGAGAGCTGATGGTGAATGAGAAAAACGTTGTTTCTCACTTGTGTATATGCCTTTCATTTTTATTTTTTTATTTTCTTCCTAGAAAGTCTTTCTTTATATAAATGCAGCAATAGGGTTGCAGAAAAGTGACAAATCTTAAATGCTAAAGTTCAGACAAAGCCTGCTGTAAGCAAAAGAAAACTGTGTTTGCTTTTGGCCATGGTGTGCTGTTCATACTACAGTTCTGTTTCATATAGATCTATCATGTAAAAGTGTTCATGAATTTGGCTAAAGTCCTGCACCCCAATGGCTGGATTCATCTTTGGAGGTTCAAGGTGGCAAGTTCAGACCAGAGCGTCCACATAAACTGTAGGGAAGAAGCTGCAGCTGGTGTTTGAACTCCCAATAGAAAAAAATGCTTAGACGTCAACTGTGAACTCCCATCAGTAGGCTTTAAAACAGACAAAGTGGTGGTTCGTTGTCTACTCCCTACCATCTAATTTGCAATACAAATGGATTTCTCCTGATAAGGGCTTTCCACTCAGACAACTACAAAAGCTACTATTTGTTAACTGTGAGTTTCTGTCAAAAATAGGTCTACTTCCTTTGCAGGACCAGCTAAAGGATATGTGTCACAATTGCAGTATGTTACTGTCTCAGAATATTTTATTTTCTTAGCAGAAAACTATAAAGAGGTTGACTTGTATTAATGACCAATGTGATAGAGCCATTCCACAGGGATTTCATTATAACCCAAGAGGTATTATCTCTTCTGCAGAATTTGTCACAAAGACTGTGTGGCAGTTTCAGGCTGTTCTTTTAAAGGGCAGTAATCTCTCCTAGAGTATTTGCAGGTATCCCTGGTTTTCTACATGCAAAAACACCCCTAGCAGACTGTGTTTGGGAGATGGGTACATGCACTATATTGGGCAGCTGCTACAGACAGCTCTTCTAAACCAGCTTCTCAGGGCTCTTTGCTAAAAGCCAGGGTGGATGGATCCCTTCTTCATTTACTAAAGTTCATTGCAGTGTATGGGAGTCACAATGATTCTGCCAGTGTTGGCAAACCAGGAAGTCCAAATCCTCTGTGCAATGAGCAGGTGAAGCAGAAACAGCAAGCGTCCATCCCAAACCAGACAGCCTGGCTAATGCCTGACTCACCAACAGGTTGTTCACTGGCCTATTCCTTGCCATTTGATGAAGCAGGCTGTGGGTGAGAGTGGAGCCAGGCAAGCTCTTGGTTGAGAGGAGGTGATCGTGAGATAAACCGTGAGCTGCCCAGCAGGCATGGAAAGCCCATGGTATATGAAGGTATAGACTAAGGGACCAGCCCTGCTCATGTCTCAGCTAGCTCTGGGTGTGACAGGTGGGCACAGAGAGCTGCCAGGACTGTCCCTGTCCGGATGCTCGCTCTGGCTGTGTCACTTGGTTGGTGCAGGTACTGGGGCAGCTCTTCAAGAAGGATTTGAGGTTCAGCCTACTGCTGTCACACCTCAAGCATGGGGCCTATGGAGTTGTTGCCCTGGAATAACTGATCTGATGGCATCAACTGAGTTACTGAGTATTTCTCCTGTTGTATAGGAGGAAGCAGCTGGGAGCGGCCTCATTTGCCTTCAGGACAGGTGCATTGGCTTTGTTCAGGAGTTGCCTGCCTCCTTCATGTGCTCACACTACAAAGCAAAGTGTTGCAGCCAATAAAGAGGAGGGTCAAATGTTTGTAGCAGAGAGAGGCACAAAAGATGTAAGCTAAAAACAAAAACTGACATTCCTAGTTTAAAGCTAACAAACAAAAAATCTCTCTGACCTCTATGAAGCAGTTTTCCCACTCTGCTGAATTAGCTATCTTTTCTAAGATTTCAGTATGAAATAACTCCTTCCCTAATGCAAACAACATGCTTGCTATAAGAACGACAAATAGCTGTGAAGCTCACAGTGCAGAAGTTTCTGTAGGATCAGCAATTCTGACCTGACTCCTCTGCTTATGAATTTGCCCCTGTCTTTTTAGGTCAAATCTTCATATTCAGTTCTTCAGATTCTGCATTCAGAGTAGAAGAAAAGCAAGCTATAAAACCGGAGTGGTAAAAAAGCAAGTGGTAGTGGCTGGATGATGTGGCTTGGACAAAGCTTCTCTTCTAGATGAGTTCCTGCTTGGAAAAAGGTGATTGTATGAAAGCAAAGCACATAGAGATTCAGAGAGGGCTTTGTAGGGGATGAAGGAAAAGGGGCAAAAGGAGCCCAGCTTTAATGAAAAGAGACTATCAACAGAAGAGAAGAAATAGATATGGAAAAGGTGGGGAGGAGAAGAGGGAAAAAACTGCTGAATGAGGACCCCAGGACCAGCAGGGAGTCACAGCACACCTTTATTCCTTTCCTCTTGGCATCTCCAGCACAATACTTTCCCTCCAGTCTTTTGTTGCTTTGAAGTGGGAAGCCTGGCAGAGCGGGTTCATCTGCTCCAGCTCTGCCGCTACATAGAAAGTTTGGTCTTTGCTGTGAGTATAGGGATCTTGGTGAGCTTTTAATTCACAAGTTATAGGTTTGGCGTGTTTATACTGGAAGGAGATGGGTACCTATTATTCTACCATTCTGATGCCATGGCTTTTTAGCCCCTACAAAAAAATGGCATCCTATGTTTGACAGAAATGAGCTACTGCTTTCAGTCCATTTCTCTCAGTGTCAGACAGTAGAAATGAAGGAGAGTGTCTCTGCCCTTGCTGGAAATCCCTTTGAACATGGATTGGGATGGTTCCTGCCAAAACCAATTGTTGTACCGGCTAAAATTTGGAAATGTTTTTGCTGAGTACGTGGGGGGGAATTGACAGTACAATGTCACAAAAAGTATTCAGAGTAAAAGCGTGCTATTTCTCAATTACTTTCCAGAAAACTAAACTGATATATATATTTTAATGAAATACGCACACTCAAAAAAAACAAATCAAAACAAAACAAACTCTGCTACAAGATCCCGGATCCCTGGTAGGAGAGGAAGAGGATTGCAGGATTGTGCAGATGATGTTTACTTACTTTGGACAAAAAGCCCCAATTCAGAACTTCTGCGTGCCACCCTTAATCCAGTAGCACCTGCGAAAGGGCACCCAATAATCCCCTCTTTAGCTGCAAGGATATGCACAAAGGCAGTTTGCTGAGTGGGACTCATGTTACAGGCCAGCTGCTCGTTCAGGACATTAGGCTTCTGAAGGGAAAAGGCTTCAGATCACTTCTGTGGCTTTCAACAGAGTTTATTTAAAAGCTGGGAAAAAAATATATATTAAAAAAAAAAAAAACAACAAAACAAAAAACAAGTATATGTAAGTGCAGAAGAAGAGTTAGTTTGTAAGCAAGCTGAGAAGAATATCTGGAGTAGATTTTGATTTTATGCATCTTCATCACTGGTATTGCAGGAAGTTTTCAATGTTAGGTGGCATTTTTTCGTTATGTACAACTCATCCTTCCGTAGGCAACAGGCTACTGCTGGCAGTGGTTCAGGGGCTGTGGTACAACACTGAAGTGACAATTTTTGTCGGCCTAGTGAGCTCTTTCTGGAGCTTTCCTGGAAATTAAGAGTCAATCCTCCACTTTTAATGGGGCTTAGGTGCCAAGCTTGCTTCATGTCATTCCTGAATGTCAGGCTCCAGAATGAGATGGCTTAACCAATGATAGTGGAAGTGCTGTGGAGGAAAAGTAGAAGGTTCTCACAAAGAAGAGATTCTTTGTGAGAAGAATCTCTTACATTTCATGTCAGTTCACAGCGTGAAACAAGTGTGGCTTTGGCTGCCACAGATTTTAGCCAGGATTGCAGATACAATAGTTATGGAAATACTTTGTGCATTCTCTGACTAAAAACACAAAAGCCTCATAATGTTGAAGAAAAGCTAAACTGGGTCTAGTCTAAAATCCAGGTGGTCCCATATACTCTCCCAGAGAAAGGCAATGTGCAGTACTTAAAGAAAACATGAGAAACATAGCATGAGAAATATAGCATGCTTTCCCTGACCTGGACAGGAGTATTTTCCTGCCAAAAACTTGCTTAATTGCTTTCAAAACTTTTGACACACCCAGCTGACTGTGACTTGAATTATGTATTGTTTGAAAAACATAAATCCCTGAGATAGGTGGTGCTAAGATTTACATGTTTGGCGGGATTTCTTCAGCTCCATCAGTCCTCCATGCCTTTTCTTAAGGAACTTCTGACTTTATTCCTCGAATAAATTGATGAGTGCTTGGAAAGTTGTGTCCTCTTTGGAGACAGGAATATTTATGTCCAGCAGTGAAAGAAGTAATACATTTGTTTAGTAGAAAACCCTCTTTTCTGGAAACTAGCTGCTTAAAGACATGAAGATTTCAAGGTTCCTGAAGACATTCTAGTTTCAAATAAACTTACAGCTGATTGTTTTCTGTGAAAAATATAGTGCTAAGAATATCCTGTATGTATCTATTCGTTTTTTTTATTATATCATTATATGTCTTTAATTAAGAAGAAAGGGAAAGAAAGAAAAGAAAAGAAAAGAAAAGAAAAGAAAAGAAAAGAAAAGAAAAGAAAAGAAAAGAAAAGAAAAGAAAAGAAAAGAAAAGAAAAGAAAAGAAAAGAAAAGAAAAGAAAAGAAAAGAAAAGAAAAGAAAGGGAAAGAAAAGAAAAGAAAAGAAAGGGAAAAAGAAAAAGGAAAAAAAAAAAAAAAAGAAAGAAAAGAGAAAAGACTAGCCAAATGCTTGGGGGAATATTTTAATTTCTGTGGAAGTCTACATTTCTGTGGAAGTCTTCAAGCTCATGGAGGGTAGATTTAGGTTGGATATAAGGAAAAAAATCTTTTACAGTGAGGATGGCAAGGCACTGGAACAGGTTGCCTAGTGTTATGGCCATCCCTGGAGACTTTCAAGGTGAGGCTGGATCAGGTCCTGGGCAGTCTGACCTAGCTTGGTGTTCCTGTTCATTGTAGGGGAGTTGGACTAGACGGGCCACAGAGGTTCCTTCCAACTCTAAAGATTCTATGATTCTGTGATTCTACATAACAATCCACTTAATCCCTCTCCCCCCCCCACACACACACCAAATGCAGAGATTGGATCTTCACAGCTCTTTTTCACTCTTTTGCCTCAGACTTTACTCTGAAGAAGTTCAGAAAGCTGTGGGCCTAGAAACTGAGCTGCATGTCTGCTTTAACTAATCTGTAACTTCTCAAAGTTTAAAAAGTTTAGCAAATTGACAGAGCAGTGAAAAAAAAAAAAGAAAAAAAAAAGGAGCAAACAAGAATTAAGAGCTCCTTCAGCTTCTTGCAGTCAACAGTGAAGAAAAAACTGGAGAGAGAGAATAAAACTTTAAGATATAAATTGTTTTTTTCATCTAACGTTGAGAGTGCCCAGATGTTCCATTTCAACATATTTCAGAAGTTTTGTGAAACTTTTCTCTATTTTTAACCTTTTGTAATCCCCTGAAAATTTCTTCAGTGAGAGGATACACCCAATTCAAACTGCTTGAAGCATGTTTAAGAAAAAAAAAATCTGATCTACCAATAATACTAAAGAGGGAAATGTTTCAGGGAAAGATTACTAAAACAGCCCAAAGAGAATGGTTTGCCTGAGGTAAGGAGCTAATGAATCCTGATACATGTTCTCTCTGGAGTTTTTGTCAGAGGCATCATCTCAGCCCATGAGCTAAGCACCTTGCAATTTGAAAATAAATGATAACACTGCTAGGGTCAGTGTACAGTGACATATTCTGCAGAAAACATTGAAAAAGATTAATTCCTTTATATTTGCATTAGTAGCTTGAAAATAAATATTATTCTGAACTTCAGAAGTATCAAAAAGTACCAAAAGGAGCAACAAACTCACCTGTCCGAGAAATATGTTTTTTTAAGTACTTTATTCGTTGTAACTTTTCATGGTAAATGCCCTGTAGATTTATTTCACAGGCCATTGCTTAAACATGAATAATCACAGCTTTCATACCTTGGTCTTCCTCTAGGGTTGAGAACTCAGGTACCAGATGCTGCAAATAACTGCATTTTGTGGCAAGAGACCAAAGGGGTTTTCTTACACTAGCTGTCAGGTAGCAACACAGTGCCAGTGTTGGATGCAGTGGCCCAAAAGTGCTTCCCATGGTTTCTCCCATCTGGCCAGAGCGTGTTGCCCCTCATCACAGAGACATGTCTAGATTCACAGAATGACTTGGATTGGAAGGGACCTCAAAGCCCAACCAGTCCCAGCATTTTATTTTCTTGGCAGAAAACCATAAAATATAGAATCATAGAATCATAGTGTGACTTAGGTTGGAAGGGGCCTCAAAGCCCACACCGCTCCAATCCCTGCCATGGGCAGGGCTGCCCCCCACCAGCTCAGGCTTCCCAGGGCCCCATCCAACCTGGCCTTGAGTACCTCCAGGGATGGGGCATCACAGCTTCTCTGGGCAGCTGTGCCAGTCAGACAGCAACTGTCCTGCTGAGGACAGCAGCTTTACTAGAAGGGATGTGTGGATGCTTTCTCACTTGCATCTCAGCCCTGGTGTTTCTCCCTTGAATTTCTGACAGTTTGGTCTAAAAGAGTTTGCATGAGGTAACTCTGCAATCACAGAGGCAAATGAACAAAATTTTCCTTGACTCTTTGTAACAAATCTAACTGTTGAGGCAAACCGATCCAGCCAAACCATATTGATTGCATATGATTGAAAATGCAGCAGTGCTTTCCCTCTTGTAGATCAAGTTTCCAGCTGATGCTCTTCTATGTTCTTCAGAGCAAGCAGGAAAAACCACTGATAATTGCCTGTTATTCAAAGCACACACGACCGACTTTCCCTTCAAGAGCCATGCATCTGCCTCTCAATTGCCATCATCAAATTTATATTCTATTTTTGGACCAGTGACTCCTTTTATGCCTATGTTTGTTTGATGTCCTAAAACAGTGAAACTTCATCTTGCCCTCTAAGCCTACCCTGTTCATAACCATTAATTATCACACCACAATCTCTAGAGCCTGTTCATTTGGTTCAACAGCATGTGCTCATTTGCTCTTTGGAGTATGCACTAATTATGTTATTACTTTGTGAAGAATGGGTACTAATGTAGATGAAGACTCTGCTGGTCTCGAAGGGGATGCTCCTTAGGAAAGGAGCAGCCCAGGAGGAGCAGGGGTGACAAGAACTGCGGTAAGCACCATTGGTTGCAGTGGGTGGCTCTGCAGCCAAGAAGCTCAAGCAGGGACTGGAGGTGTGTGCTGGGTCAAGGAAATAGACGTCTAACATTCTGCTTATTTCTGTGCAAAGGATTTAACTCCTTTTCTCTGGATACCTCAGAGGACTCAAGAGTCTGTCCCCAACATGACAGGGCTGTAAGGCAGGCCTTATCTTCAGTGTGGGTCATTCTAAGAGACACAGATAGACAGTGAGTGGCAAGCAGGACCCACTACCTCCTCCTTCACTGAAGGGGAAGTGAGATAGAGGGGGTAACTGCCTTCTGCAAAGTCATACGGGAAGTTCGTGCAAACCAGAGACTGAGAGCCAAGCTGCATGAAAAATAGACAAAGTGTTCAAATTCTGCTCTTCTTTTTAATTCCATTTCAGGATGCCCAAGCTGTAATGAAAATCCAAGAGTTTTATATAGAACTTAATATCATATTATATTTCTTTCAAGCAGAAGTAGAACTTCTTGAACTTGAATGATACCTTGAACTTCATCCCAAACCTTCTCTCATGCACTCAGGGACACCAAGTAATAGCAAGACCCAGGTGTAGTGCAGGGAGTGATGTGGGGTCTGTTCTGAAGGCCAGGGCCGCAGACTCATGCAGGGGACAAGGGGAATACTTTTTGCAAGCCCTGACTCAATGCTGGATGACTCCCTGCCAGTCAGGTATTACGGCTCAGAATTTCATACTTGGGTTTCTGTTTGGTTTTCCAATGAGCAGCTGAGGTGTAGGCAGCAGCTTGCACAGACAAGGTTAGCCAGGAAAAAAAAAAAGAAAAAAAAAAATCATTGGGAATTATCAGGAGGCTTCAGTTGCTCTGTTTTTAAAAGCCTAGAGTGGATGTTTTCTTCTTGGTCTCATCTTGTTTTCATAGCCGTTTGGAAACTGAGCACTGCCTCATCTGCAGTGATCCAAGCTCCCCTGCTGCCAGGGCAGGATAGTTTCCTACTCTGCCTTCTTGATCATTTAGTCCTGTGTAGTTATAAGTGACTCAAGCTATGGTGCTTCCTATCACTTCCCTGGGGAGACAAGTTTGCAGTCTAAACAGGCTATATGGTAGCAATTTTTCCTCCTATTCAGCTTAATTTTTTTCCTCTCGTTTTCATCCCGTAATGCCTATTCCAGACAGAGGCAATGTTGTTGGAACAGGGGGAAGCAGCTCACACCAGCACCTCTCGGTGTTGGAAAATGTGAGTGCAGTTCATAACACAGGTGCATTGCTTTGGTGCGAGGATAGCACCGGGCTGCTCCTGAGTATGGAGGCTGGGGCTGAGTGTTGGCAAGCCAGCAAAAGCCAAGCCCCCTGCTACCCTCTCGTCATGAGAAAATAATACAGAGCAAAGCCAGGGCTTTCCCTACCACAGTCCTATGTCCTTTCCTTCCAACAGTTTCTTTTCCTTCAGTCAGGCAAAGCGAAGCCTCTTCAGCGCTCTGGTGTGCTTTGGCCTCCTGCTTTTAATTACCTTCCTACTGTGTATGGCTTTCCCATTGCCTGCCATTTCAAACACAGCATCACTTCACCCTCTGTTCTCCCAGACACATCACCTAAACTCGGCACTCTGCTGTCATCATATAAAAAAGTTATCCTAGGCCACAGATACAGCTTTCTAAAATATTTCAGCCCAAGTGAGGGGAAAGGAAGGGTTTCTCTACATTTTGCACTTGTCAGATTAAAAAAAAAAAAAAGAGAGAGAGTGAGAGAGAATCTGTCTGAACTGAAAGGGAGTGGGTTATTGCTTAGAGGTGATTCTAAAAATGGTCAACTTACAGCAGGTTTCCTGCAAATTGTGTGTTCGTGCAAAAAGCATGTCAGTGTGGTGTGAGTGCATTGTTAGTCCTAGATGGAGGTGGACTCAGTCAAGGGCTTTGCCACTCAGAACTAATGCAAACTTGCTGCTAGCCAGCAATTCATTTCATTCCTTATGTAATATGTTAGCATTCTGAGGTATATTTTATACTAACATTCACAGAGTCATACAATGGTAGGGATTGGAAGGGACCTCTGGAGATCTCCTAGTCCACCCCCCTGCTAAAGTAGGTTCCCTGCAGTAGGTTACAGGACATTGTGGAAATAGGTAGAAGGGGATGAAGACTGCACAGTGATGTCCAACTAGCTCAGCTAATTCAGCTGTCTTCAGCATGGGTTGCAGGGTGGGAGAGCAATCTGCTAAAGCAAAACCATGCTTCTTGAGCTGTTTTCTGAACTGGAGGCTGTGCAATGGCATGTTTCCTGTACAGTTGGGAGTTCTCTGTGTTGTCTGAGTGCTCTGGTGAAGGCTTACATGGCCCAAAGTATGCTGACACTGTGCATTAACTCTAATCCAGGAGGTGTTAGAGGTGGAGAGCATCTGAACACTGTCAGGAGACAAATGCAGCATATATATGTGGACACTCCAGAAATGCCCACAGCTACCCGGCAGCCAAGTGTGAAGGAGAGCATCCTCTAAGAAGTGAAACATGGGATAAGCAACCATGTTATCTCTAGGCCCAGTAAGTAACCCAGCAGATATTTGTTGTAAGATGTGAGGATTTGGTTTTTTTCTTCCTTTTTTTTTTTTTTTTTCTTTTTTTCTCTCAGATGTGCAGACTAATTAAATTACTCAGAGAAGGAAAAAAAGATCAGTTTGATCTGACTTCAATTTGAATGAAGTCTGGAACTAAAAATGTAGCGCTTTGAAAGACAGAATAAGCAGTTTCCTGAGTCATAAATTGAGTCACACAGACCCCTAATGGTGTTTCCAGGACTGCAGACAAGCTGTTGCTCTTAAGACAAAAAGTAAAACCTTTAAAAATAAACTAGATTTTGTGGCAGATTTCCAGGGAGATTTGTAATGTCCTGTGAGAGTCACTTCAAAGGTACAGCACCAATCCCTGCGAGCCTGCATCTTTGCATGAAGAGAGTGAAGGGAAAGCTCAAGCCAGAACAGAACAGGGAGCTACAGAATAGCAGCGGGTATGCATCCGGGGAAGCCCAACAGCCGAGTATGTTACAATAAGCCTGCAGAGTGCTTAAAAATAAGGATGTTATTTCCTGAGAGGCTGATGGAATTAGCTGTGCTGCAAATACGCAAGCCTTTGCACATTTGCTTTTGCACGTAGTAATACAACCAGGCAAAGCACCCAGCACGTTTCTTCTGGCTCAGTCTGCTGCAAGCTTTCCAGCAAGGGACAGAACACAACTGAATCACAGCATCACAGAATCATTAAATTTGGAAAAGACCACTAAGATCACCTAGTCCAACTGTCAGTCCATCCCTACCATGCCCACTGCCCATGTCCCTCAGTGCCACATCAATGTGGTTCTTTAACACTTCCAGGGACAGTGACTCCACCACCTCCCTGGACAACCTGTTCCATTGCTGCTTGTCTGTCCAGCAGCTATTCCCAAATAAACAATCAGAGCACACTAGACAAGGAAGAGTAGCCATCACAGTTATGGTGTGAATAGTGTGAGGCTCCACAGCCTTACGTGGCAATTGTTTTGAAAAGGTCTGAGTGCCACAGGCTGATGGCTGGGTCAGGAAGAACCTCTGGAAGGAGTGGGCTGCTTCATGTCCTCGCTGTGAATCTGCTCACTGCAGTTCCAGCAGAGCCTTGGCTGCCTGCATGTCCTGCCGCGTCTTCTCTTACCTCTGGAGCCGGACCTTGCGAAAGGAAAGGCATTGCGGCGAATGCTGAGTGGGAGACTTGTTTGCTTTCCCTTTTGTGTGGATTAACAGAGGATCTCAGTCTCCGTAGCTATCAGTGAGTCACCCTTCACAAGCAATAAATTCACACAGCCGCAAGAATGCTGCTATATATTAATGCTTTGGTGCCATTGTTGATGATCTCTTACTGCACCCTGTGCCAACACCACAAACATTCTTAATAACATGGGAGCTTCCAAGCCAGCTGATGGAAAGCATTTAAGATAACAAGGAGAAGGAAAATGCCAGAATGGATCCAGAGACTTCATTTTTAATTAAAAAAATACAATTAAATAAAGCAACTATCCCACACTTCAGACTAATCTATATTTTCTGAAACAGATTTGGTCTTTGCTGTTGGCTGTAATTTCTTGCTGGTCATCATAATTAAACTCTGAAGGGTCTCCATGGTACAGAAATAACCACCACCGCATCTAATTTCATGTACATTCCATGGATTATCCTTGAGATTGTGGGAAAAGTTTATTCTATGGAGGAAGCTCCAAAGAAGTACCTGAAATATTGTTCTTCATACTACCTTGTGCTCTGGTGTGTGTCCATGATGCAAAGAGAACCTTAAGTCTTGCAGCTGGTTCTCAGCCACGTGCTGGCTGTTAAACCGTGGTGTGCCTTACTGGTATTCAGGCCAGGGTCCTTTCTGATCTCCCTCTTATTCTTTCACCACTACCTTTTAGTCCTCACTGATTACCCAACAGCTCTGTTCTGATTATGCACACATCTCTCAGAGTACCTACGGCGTCACGGTATCAGGTATCAAGTGCAGCTTGCTTTGGTTTTATGCCTGGAAATGGAAATCCCAACCATAATGTAAGGGGTTTCATTTTACTTCCTTGAATACACTACACCACTCTTTGGCAGAGACAACACTCAGAGAAGAATAGTCTATGCACATGGATGTGAACCTGTCATAAAATTCATTTTAGTTTCCAGTTGAAATTACTCCTGCAAAAAAGATCTTGTTACCATGCAGTCTGACAACATAAAGCACTGTAGAAGAAACAGGCCACCACTGGAGGTTGGGGGATGGAAGATGACTATAAACCAGGATTCTTGTTTGTTCTGTTTACACCAAATTCCTCCCAGCTGATGCTGAAAATCACATCTAATGTATGGCCCGGGCTGTGGAGAATGGTCAGGCTGCTGGCATTCTTTGCATGGGCTCAGGGTACTTAGTACAAGTATGCCTGGCCTTGCCCACTGCCACATATGTAACTTTACCGAGGTTTACAAATGGTTCTCTGGCAACTTTCTCTAGAGACAGGAAGGTCTGGGAGAAAAAAGTCAGAAGTGGACATTAACCCCCAGGAGGCCCTGTGTTCACTGCGGTAGAGGAGGACAAGACTGGAGATCTGTTTCTTTGCTGTGGTCTTCATCAATCTCAAGTCTGGTTTTGAAGAACACGGTCATGGAGGAAGGAGATGGTGCAGCTCCAGCCCCAGGGCGGTGCGTTGTGACCTCCTGCCCTCTGCTGTGCAGCAGCAGGAAAGGACACAGGCAGCTCCGTGCTGGGGACAGGCTTCCTCCCACAGGCCCAGGAATGTCCCATGGGATGCCCCATAGGCCTTGCCCAAATGTAGACATTTCCCTAGGTGGCCATAGTGGCTGTATGGCTGGAGCACATATACTGGCAGAAATTCCCTGTTCAAAAGCCCTGAAACATGGAGTGGTGGCAGCGTGCAATGTGCCAGTTGAGCTGGCTGGCACCTGAAGCCTGAGTCAGCAAAGGCCTTTAGGAAACTATTGTAATGACTTTTTTTAATTTTCAGTTGTATTTATGATTCTGTCCCTAAATGTATGGTCACTTAAGGTATTTCAAGATGAACTTGTCAGATCCTCTGTTTCTGTGTGGGATACACACTGCTGGCTTTGCAGTTACTCTCTTAAATGCTACTCATGCTTTCAAAAGGAAGATATACTTTTGTCTCTGCATGATTCCAAGGCTCTCACACTATTTAGGATAGAAACATCATCCAAAGCAAAGCTGGGAAGGATTTCCTGAACATTTTAGGTGATTCTTTCCATGCGTGAAAAAAAAAAAAAAGGAGGAAAGGTTGGATTTTTTTTCTCAGGTATGTTAACATACCGTATTAGGCCCTCATTTATTTCCATGTCCATTCATGTCCCATAAATAGGTTGTGCTGGGAGTTCAGCATCCACCAGTTCCACCCTAAGTTGGCTGTGTGCCTTTGGGTGCAGCTGATGGCAAAGCCATGACCCTGACAGTTATTAGAAAAGTTTTTAAATATATTCCTAACATTGGTGATGTCATACAGCAACTCTCTTTCACAAGGGTGCTTTTTTCTTCTTTTTTTTTTTTTTTCCCAAGAAAAAGAAATGGATGAGTAATTTCTTACAGGCAGCTTTTTTCCTTCTTGTTCGCTCATCATCAAAGTGCAAATCATGGCTTAACTATGTGCAATTGTAAATTGGTTTGGCATAGTTGTGTCTACATCTACTGAGTTTCCCACTTGTGGGAGTCTCCCATTACTCTTTCTCCTCTCTGACTCACTTGCATGTGTACCAGTGATTTCACTACCAGCTGTCTCACTGCTCCAAAAGGTCTAAAATGGGATCTGTGTATATATTCCCTGAATTAGATAGAGATCTCTGCCATTTTGACATTGTGCATATAACCTAGGATATGCCTCAGCCTTTTGACATTTCACTCTTTTTAATATTAAACTTGGGTGCAGTAACTGCTTCTGCAGAATGGAAAAATGATTAGGACACTCATTTCTAAAGAAGTGTGTGGAGCATTAGCCATGCAGTTCCCATTGACTTTAATGGAGGGTTCATATTTAAAGCCTTGTGCAGTTACTTTGGAAGATTTAGGGGCATTTATTACATTATCTACTGGTTGAGAAGTTATGCTATTATTTTACTAGTAGCTGTAATCACCATAATGAAGTTAAGCCTTAGGAAGAGGAGGTCAAAAAACAAAAGTCCCCTAGTCATTACAATAGAGCTGTAGATCAGTTTGTACAGCTGCTAGGGGGGGGAAAAAAAAAAAAAAAAAAAAAAAAAAGCATGATAATAACTATTTCAGATTTAGGCCAGTTCTGCATGTCTGGAAGTTGCACTCCACATCAGCATGCCAAAAGATTGCAAGTTCCAAAAATGCTTAGGAAAAGGTGACTGCTACACTAGGAGACAGATAAAGAAACAAGTTGAATGGAGATGAGACTCATCTCACCTATCTGTCAAGCATTTAACTCAATCTGTTCTCTCTTCTCTAGTTCATGGGTGGAAAGAAAGTGAGAGAGACACCTCCATATAGGGTTGGTTACCAGCACAAGATAAGTCTCTAAGATAAGTAGGTTGAATCACCCTCTGGCAGTGACTTTCTAACATCCAGTGACTATAAAGGGAGCATAGTTTAGACTGCCTTAGACAAGACAAAGCTAAAATTAGGTGAGATGAATCCCCACCCTAAGCTTTGCACCCAGACGAATTGCTGTACAACAGCATGATTGGGGAATCTGAGACTGTAGGTTGGGACTGCTGACTGCTGAGGTTCTATACACTGTCATCCCTGGGCTACCATCATGATTGTGGAGTTTTGCCCTACCCAGTAGAGGTCACAGGAGTTCACTGACTTTACTAAATTTGAAGGAAGACTTAATAAGTTACATATGTAATTGCTCATTCAACTGGGAAAGCTATGAAATGCTGGAAAACAGGATTAAAATAGGATGATCATAAGGATTTTTACCAGTGTTTTCCCCTGGCTTTCAAAAAAAGGAAACTTTGGCAAAGATACAAAAACCTTTAAGATCAGATTGGTCCACCTTCTTTCTCTCTCATCTTATCTACTTCTACCCTGCAGGCAAAATGCATGGGATTCCATAGAGATTGACAGTTCCTCTGTAGTTCTAGGAAAGTAGTTAATTATCTAAATCACTTCATAATTGACTCACTTCCACTACTACTTCAAGAGATGCCATACCAAGGAGGTAGAGTTGGAGCACTACGATGTGAGGAGTATAGGCAGGCAGTGAAACTTGCCAGTCCCTATCAGTGTGCTTCCAGGAAACCTATCTCTGTTCACTGCTTGGCTTTCTGACTTTTGTTCCCTCGTTACTGGCTGCTATCTTTTGGACTAATGCCCTTTTGAACTGCAGAACTGCTGCCAGTATGCAACTTTGGTTACACTTCGAACAGTTTGTTTCTATATACAAAAAAGTGAGACTGGAAATGTGTCCCTTTCAGTGCCGGTAGTTCTAGAAAGCATCTTGTTTGGGTACTTCATTCCCCAGCACTTCCCACATCAGGAAGGCTCAATCGTCTGTGACTATTGGTCTGGCACCCTGACTGTGGGTCTGGCAAGAGCTCCCCATCCAGAGTTGTGCAAACAGCAGCAAAAGCAGTTAAGATAAAGTTAATGTCAGCTTAGTGCAGTAGGCTCACTCACACAGTTCAAAAACCTTTTCTCTGCACTTTCTATTCTTGAAATTTTGCAGAACAAAACTTTTATTTCATGATGGAAATTCTGTTAGTTTTTTTTAGATCAAAGGAAGTGTAGAAGTATTTATAACATGTCAGCATTTCTAGCAAAGGAGAGTATTCAAGACAAACTCAATGAATCAAAAAGCAGTATTATTTGATTCCTCATATACAAAGCATTCTCATTTTTAAGATGCTACTTTTAGGAAACCCTGGAAAGAAGGAAAGGATTTTCCATCAATTAATCAATGTACTATAAAAATGCTTAGTTGGTTAGAAATTTCTTTGTAACTAAGTGTGGTGAACTGCACAGCAATAACCACGCCACTTTGGAAACTCTGTATTTTAATCTCAGTTTTTTTAAACAATTTCCATAGTTGGCTGGTGGTGGTTCTTTTCATTTTGACATTATAAAAGGAAGAGATACAGCAAAACCTCAGATTTATTGTTATGTCCACATTGAGATTATTGCAGTAGCCATTTGAGGAATCAAGCCATTTGTTACAAAGCACCATCTGAAATTGCTGTGTTTTCTCCAGTTATGTAGGTACGAGATAGCTGTGATGACATGATGACTGCCTAGTTGTGTTATTCCTTTTTTTATCTTGTCATAGTTGTGCTCTTCCCCATCTGTGCTAAGCCCTGTTTGCAGAGGAGATACCAGTAGGGTAACTAAGGAATGCATTTTCACCGCATGCTGAAAGGGAAACAAGCTGCCTTGCCCTGATGTCCAATGAGAGTATCCACAAAAAGAAATTAGTCCAAAATAACATTTCATTTCTCGATTGCTTTGGAGTTCTTATACAAAGTCTGAAACATGTTTAAAGAGAAACAACAGCAGAGACTTTATAAAGATAATCGCTGAGTTATCTAAAAACTTTTGGTGCTTTCCATTTACCCTTGCATTTTGTGATATGATCTCATAAACCAGACTCAAAATGCATTTCCATTAGTGTAAGCTCATTAGCAGGATGACTACAGTGTATATATATCAATAGCCTACTGGCTACCAGGGAGACCGAGCAGCCAATTGTGCCTGTCCATAGAAAACAGAAGATTTTTTTTGTGGCCAGCCATTTCTTCTGAAGGAAAGAAAGAAGTCTCAGTCATCTGGATTTTCCTGATCAGTTCATCTCAGTGAGTAGTACAGGGTGAATTTTGTAAAGCTTATGGATTTCATACTCAAAACAGCCTTTTAAATAATTAGACTCCAGATGTTTTGAATTTTCTTTGTATTTATAAAAATAAAAAGATCTTTTAATGCTTAATGAGAGTAGGTAAAGCTTTCTTAACACTTCTGAAAATGATTAAAAGGCTTTTGGATGCACTCTTCTTAGTTACAGGAAATTAGTGGCATTTCCTTAGCTTTTCCTCAGATCCACCAGAATAACATTTTGACTGAAGCTCCACTTGCTTTCCAGGTAAAGATGAAGGGGTTTGCTGTGTATTTAGGAGTTAGATCCTGCTCTCTTAGCTGCCACCTTTATCCCTACATGATATCCTAGTAGTTAAAGAGAGGTAAAACACTCAGACTGCTTCATGAATTAAACACTGTCAGGAGAAAGTTTTCAGCTAAAGGTTCCTGTCCAACAGCTGCTGGATGCCCTGATTTATAAGCTAACCATAGAAGTGTGTAGGGACAGCGGCAAGTATTGGATAGAAATATTTATCTTTTTGGTAGACTTCATTCTGGACATCTCTGCTCAATGTTTTAATGAAATGTTACAGGTTGGAAGAAGATTCTGCAGGAGGTTTTGGTGTGAGTAAAGAGGGTGATGTGTAGGCAGCTTCATTTTTGAGAATGGTCTTGATCCCCACAGTGCTTCCCCTGCTCAGGATCACCCTTGCTGAGTGTGACTGGGCTGACCTTGGCGAGGCAAGGACGTGACACCTTCCCTTCATTCTGAACTGAGCAGGAGGCCGGCAGTCGGGGGCCTTAAGGGGGTTTCTGCCAGGGGTAGATGCTGGTGTAGGAGCCAGATATTTGTTTGCTGTAATCCTGTTTGTTTGCAAACAGCAAGCAACGCCTTCTTTCCCTGAATGCAGCGAGAATCAAACAAACGATGGTTTCTTTGATGGTGGCTCCAAGCCTCTCTGAGCCTTACTAGTACTGAAAGCTTTTGTGGGTTTTTTCATCGCAGTATTTTGCTATTGCTTCGTCTCCTATAGTCCCTCCTCTTTTGGCTCTGGTCTCCTCTTATTTCAGCCCTAAAGGAACATAGCACTGTCTTCACATTTATCCAGAGTGAAAAGTTATTCCTAAGCTCTCTGAGGAAAAAAGATCTCAATGTCCGGTTTGAGTGTCCTGTTGAGACCTGCCACTGCACAGCCCCACGCTGGCTCTTCCTGGCTTAGGGAACCCTAGGGCCACATTGGCTTGCCCCAGGTCTGTGTACCCTACTGAGCTCGGGATGCCTTTGGACCCTGTCTGGGTTGACACTGACCAGCCCCAAGGGCTGTCTACATAGCGGTCATGTAGACATTCTTCTTGATTACGCCAAAAAGCAAGTAATTTTACAATCAACTTGTTAAGAGAATTTCTTGAGCAGCAGCATCTTTTTTGTTTTCACTAAATGGAGTTATTTGCTGGCAATTATTTCAGACCGGAATAGCTGGAGACTGTAAAGTTGTATTTGCATTTTTGTTCAAGTGCCTGCACATGTACTGCACACTGTGTTCCTTGCGAGGCAGCCATTTACTGTCCAAAAAGCTTTGCTTTCCACATCCAAGCACTAAAGCAGGAAACTCTCAGGCTGACCTGACTTTGGAGCACAAAAACTGAATGGTTGTGCTTATGTAGAGCTACACTTCATTGTTATTACATTATTATATTAAGCAAGCAAGCCCATACCCTTCTGTAAAGTGGTTGTTTTCCTGCTTTTCTCTATTGCTTTTCTTTAAGACTGCATGCCAGTCAGACTGAAATCTGCCTTGAGCTCAAGACCAGAAACTGGTCCCTGAAGGCTATTTCCCTCTCACAGATCCAAAGGTGGCTTTCACATCCACCTTCCCCCTATACTGCTTCCAGGAGCTGCTGAGCTCCATAAAGGTTGTTAAGGAATCAGACATGGTTCACACTGCAGTTGTTCCCTGGAGTTGGCTATAAGTGGCCCTTTATAAGCCTGAGCGGGTACTGGGCATGGATCTCACAGAAGCTCTACTTGATACCCCAGTTACAAAAGCAAAATGCCTAGCTAGAGTCCTACCTACTCATTCTCTAGGAAATATGCAGTAGGAGAGTCTCCTGAAGACTATGGCTGTGTTTTCCTGTTTTCCTTTTTACTCTGTCAAGTAGCATTTACTGTTGCTAGTCAGTGCCCATTTTAGAAGAAGCAAAAAATGATCCAGAATGGGAGTCTTCAACCAAAGTTTGTGGTTTGGTTTAGTTTTGAATTGTTTGGAAGGCAGGTTTCAGCAGAAGTTTTCAGCTTGCAGTTAAAAGACACACATTCTCAGTTGAGCTGGGTCCCTCACTCTTTTCTAGAGTCACCACTTTCGAAGAAATAGCACAGAGATTCCCTCCTGTGGTGTGGGAGTTTCCAAAGGTAATCCCCCCTGCTCCAGTCATCAGCCAACAGTGCACCAGCCAGGCTGGAAGGCTGGGCTCGCTCTTTTTTTGGAAGGCGTCAGCCCCTAACCTGAGCTTCCACATGCAGAAATAAACATTTATATTGATCTTTTTCCAAAGCACATTCCTAGGACGTCAAATCAGCGCCTCCTGGTTTATGGGCCTGACAAAGCATGGCATTTACAGCTCCCTGAATGAAACAGAGTGGGTTTGTGGCACGAGGTTGTTGCATGGGAGGTGTCAGCTCACACACCCCAGTGGGGTCATTGTGGGACGGGTGGAGCAGGGGTTGCTCAGGTCAGCTGCCAGGGGAAAAACCTCAAAAGGCCAGACTGGGTGGGCATGCCTAAGGCACAGGGGCAGCTTTTAGATGAGAGCTTGTTTCAGTGCTGTCTCTTTGGGGCTGTTTTCCAGTCGTCACTTTTCCCTGTGGCAATGCATGAGAACTGGCACAGCCACATGTGCAGCTTCAGGGCAGGCCGGGCTGGGATGCTTGAGGTCCTCAGGTGTCAGTGCGCTCAGCACAGACCCACTAGGCCTCATCTCACCTCCCTGGGGAAAAACAGAGCAAAAAAGGATGAGGCACGAGGACACGAGAGCCTGGGGCCGTGCATAAACCATGGTTCAGCATGTGCTATTGGCTGCAAGCTCCTTCTGTGGGCTAGTGGAGAAAAAGTCCCTGTACCTGAGGTATTTGAGCCCATCTTGGTTTTCTGTCTCCCTGATGCAGGCTGTAATAAGTCTGTACTCGCTTTTAGATCTCTCCCTTTGGCTTTCTGTGGACCGTAGCGAACTTCCGCACAGAGCTTGCTTGTACTTACAAGCCAGCAGAGCAAATAAACTATGTTGGTACAAAGCAACGCCTGTAAATTTTTCCTCTTGAAACTTTTTCTTTCTGCACTTTTTTTTTTTCTTCTTTTTCCTCCTCCTTTCTATGAATGCATTGTGGCTGGCTTGCAGCGAACTGTCCAAATTGGTCCTCTGTAGCCAGCTCTATTCAACCTGAAATCTGAGCTGCCAGCTGGTAGCCAGCACCATTTCAATGCACATGCTTTCAGCAGAAAAGGCTCACCAGTGACGTAGAAATGTTTCCTTCCCTGCTTATCAAGGTAGCTTGACTTTGTGCATCTCAGCCCTGTGCTGTGGGACATGAGAAATCAAAGACACCAACTGTGGATCCAGGATGAGCAACTGAAGTGAAGCCTCCCCCTTCATCACAGCCCCCTCTCCACCCGCTCTGCTACACACATGAGTCTGCTGATGGTCAGGAGAAGTCAGATGTGAGAAGAAAAGTGGAGTGAGCAGTGCACATTCGTAATGGTGTCGGCACTTGCTGCTGGAGCACTGCGAGTGTACTGGAGCTGTGCCTGTGCTCCCCAGTGTGTGTGTGCATTCTCCTGGCATCGCTCTGTCTTCACCTCACTCTCCAAGTCGTATCCAGAGGGTAAATGATGTCTGGTCTGCATAAATACACTGGGGCTCAGTTTCCTGCCCCTTTCTCCCCCTCCAAAAACATCTGTGCCGGAAGAAACCTAATTTAAGCCCTATGTCTCTGGCATAAACAAATGGGAGCTCAAAGCCCTTGGAAAGAGCGAACTAACTGAGTACATCAGAGGTGATTTTCACACATTTTCCCTTAAAATTCTTGTTCTTCCTTGTGGTTTCATATCTCACTGCATTTGACAAGGAGGGCAGCAACTGCACTTTGAAATTATTTTACTGTAGCTGGCCCTGAATTGAACGTTGTGTGCAGCTTAGCATCTTGCCATTTTGGATGTGTTTATTCACTGAGCAATCGCTAGGATCGCTCCAGCCCATATATCCATCAAGTGGGCTTGCCGTGGTTTGAAGTGGGTTTATCTCAATCTGCGGAGTGTGTGGCAGTACACAGGTGACTCATAAAGGCTCAGTCCTGCAAAAGCACATGTTTAAGCACATGTTTAACTTTCAGCACATTATTCTATCTCACAGAAGTCATCACAGAAGTGAGACGACTCACTTTCTCAAAGTCAGGCTTGTTCTCAAGCACTGCTCGGGACTGGAGTCAGAGAGCCCAGCACCTCACAGGAGTGAGCCCATAATGATTTTCTTTTCTTGCCTGCGTAAGTAACATTCCTGAAAACAGGCTCTAAAGGATCAAGTTCTGCTACTGTTGAATAGCGCATATTCACAGATAGTCTGTTTTTAATCAATGGGTGGATGACTTTGAGCAAATAAGATCCCTCTTCCTATAACTCAATTTCCCATGTGTAAAGTAGAGATAATGATGCTTGCCTTGTTGGCAGTATACCTGGAGATTTACTGAGAATTCACTCTATAAGAGAAAGGATCTGTATTTGGCTCTGACTAAATCAATATTAACACATTCTCACACCAACAAGTACAGAATGAGGCCTGGAAGGGTATTTTCAGTTGCCGTCTCTCCGCTGCAGGCTTCATGGGAAAACAGAGAAGAGACAGGCTGAAGTTTTGGAGCGTTTTAGTATAAGAGCTGGAACCACAGGGAGATAGGTTCTCTTTCTCCCTGCGTACATACATGCTAATGCTGTTACCATAGTCTAAGCAATAAAATGTAGGCCTGTTGTAAAATAGGAACTTCAATACTTGTGATTATAAAGCATAAAGTGTGCCTCACACTTTCTCCATGGAGAATATAAACTGTAACGGATAGTGTCCCTGTTGCTCCTGGAGCCTGAGCCTCTACACAAGGAATCTGGATTTCCCAGTGACTGGGAGAGGTCGAACATGTTTCCTACCTTCACCTGAACAAGGCAGAATGAAACCATGCCCCGTGTCAGCTACTAGGATGGAAACACATTGACTTGTCCTAGCTGAGGATCTCGCTCTTTACATTTAATTGTGAATGCATGAGGTTTGAAGTAAAAGGAAAGAACCACCAACGAAGTGTATTTTAAAAAATGGTGTTGAAAGGATGACGTTGCTACTACATAGTCTAATGAGCTGGCAGACAGTATTTTCCAGCAAAATTCGCCTTTGCATCTTTTCAATGACATCCACACCCTTTTGTTTAACCTCTAGGCTACATTTAATCTGAATGTTTCTGAAATACTCGAGTTTCACTCTCAGTTTTTCAGTTTTCATTTATTAGCATAGGGATAATTCTGGCTTTCCAACCTTGCGGATACAACATTGGTTGATTCTTAAACCTGTAAGTCCAGTTTCTGTATTTTCCACATCTTTGTGTTTTCGGTGGAAATTTTGTCTGCCATGTAAAACAAAGTGATTATTCCATCCTAATCTTTGGAAAGTTCTGTTCTCTGGCACAGTGCTGTGTTGTCTGATACTTTCTTTTTTATTTTATTTTATTTTTATAAAGTTCTAAATTTCTGGAAGGTAAACCCTTCCTATGAGGAGATTTAACTTTCCATCAGTCATGAGAAAACCTATTCCCTCTGGAATACTAGAGGTAAGCTTGGAGGACAGCATTAAACATAAATAAAATTCCAGATTGTTTCATTTTGAATTTCAGCCCTTTTTCTTTGGAGGGGTTATTGTTTCAAGAAAACACCTTGTTTTTTAAATTTTCTTGGCCTTTTCAAGTTTAGTGCACTGAGTGTAATAGCCAAGAGTTCTGGATATGCAGCAGACAGGAGAAATGTGCAGCATCTGTCAAAAGACAAACATACACGTGTGTGTTATATAGAACATAAAACTTTGTGTTGTGCAGCTATAAAAGAAAAGCAATCTTGAAATCTTACAGCACTGACTTTCCCTCTCAGTTTTGCTTTAAGTGAAAGAGGTTTGGGGGTTCTCACAGAAAGCTGTTTCAAAGATAGCTTGTGAGATAGATATATTTAGAAAAGTTTCATGCAAGTTCTCTGCCAGTTTCACAGTTCGGATAAGCTTATCTTCTCTCCATGGTATTTGAACTCTCTTCCTATGTCCATATAATATGTAGTTCAGGCATAGGCTCATTCATTCAGATTTATTTTCAGTGAATCTGCAAATTGCATTCTGATCTTTTGCAAGACTAGCCTTCATTCCTTTGAGCTGTAGGCAAAAGTTTCTGTTCTGCTGAGGGGGCAGGGATGCGTAGCTACCAGTGACTACATGTTGTCCATTTCAGTAAAAGCTGAAGCTTGCATTGTATGTACCAGGGCTGACAGGGTTACAAGTTATTCTTGGGGATGGGTGTCTCTAAGTTAAAGTATTTCCTAATGCCACCAAGCTCTCAATTCCGTCATGCATACATACATCTGAGATGCCCTGGGGTCTTCCAGTTGGCCTTTAGTTGCCACTAGGGATGGCTCTCCATGTCATGGTTCCCCATGGGTCATGTAGGATGTTGGCTTCACACCATGTGGAAATCCTGGACTCCTTAAGGCCTCTCACAGGGCACTGGAAACCTATGGTGATTCTCTGGACTAGTCTTAGTATTCCAGCACGATTATCTGCTGTCACCCAAAAACTTCATAGAGATACGAGGTTCAAAGAAAGAGCTGTCCTCAAGCAAAGGAATTTCTGTGGTAAATGGCCCCAGAATGAAGCTTGTGGCATAGCAAAATTCCAACCATCCTTACTTCTCCAGGTATCATGGGATATCTCATGCTGTTTCAGAACAGCTTTGCTCTCTGAAGCTTTGAAGTCACAGTGAAGTATCAAACAGTATAAAAAGGGAACTATACAGCTTCCTTTATGCAAGTGATTCCTGGATATTTGCTTTGGAAGAAAACAGTCCTGTTGTTCAGCAAAAATGAAATCGTAACATATTTCTCCTTTGATCAAACTGAAGTCAGTCAGATGACAGGAGTGCTGCTAACGCATGCTGTGTGACTGCTTTTGTCTATTCCCACTAGGCAGCCAGGGCTTGCTTTCAGTAGCGAGGTATCCTAGCACTTGGGCGTGGTACAGAGGAGGGTTCAAGTAATAAGCAAGCTCTCGTTTCTCTCAGAAGACCTGGCAGAAGGCCCTGTCTGTTCTTTAATTACATTTCAACAGCTGTTTTTTATATATTTGTGTTTCCTTATTCAAACGTGGCTTATGAAGAAAAAAAAAAGCAAATGATGAGCATGCTTTCAACCAAGAAACACAATACTCTGCAACACAAGAAGCTGTCTCAGACTAGCCAGAATCTTTCCAAGAAAAATTATTTCCTTCCCGGACCCACGTCAGTGTTGATGCCACTATGGATGAGGTGGAAAGAAAGCAGAGCAGGTTGAGTCGATATTAAGAGCAAAGGCAGTAATCCATGTTGACTTGCAAAGAATCATACATTGTTAGTTAGCAGTCAGTCATCCTGACAGCAAAGTAATAGCACTATATGATGGTACCCACAGAGTACACCACAGAATGGAGAATAAGAGCTTTCTATGTCATGCCAGGGAGCCTTTATCCTACAACAGCAGCTCCTGGATTTTAGGTGTAGAGCTGTGCTCAGTTTCAGGCAACTGTACTGCAGTACTGTCACACATGCATGTCACATCTTCCCCGAGACATCTGCTTTCAGCTCAGCAAAGCCATGGTGGGATGGGGAGCTGTAGCTGTTAGCATCACCTCTGCTCGCAGGACATCCCTCCATCCCTGCCATCAGAGCCCACCTTCCACGTCCCCTCTAGGCTGATGCCAGGCCACCTGCCAAGAGGTTTGAAGGGCCTCCAGAAGTTTTCTTCAAGACTGGTTGTTGGGAGACAACTCTGTGTTAGCTTAACTGATGTGAGCTAAAGGGAAGATTTCCCTACTGGTGTGATGTGATGATAGTCTTTGCTCTGGAAGGGGTAAAACTGAAAAAGTTCATGCAAAACCCAATGTGCAGAGGCAGACTTCTCATTGCTGAAAAGGAAAATTCGCCTTCCTTGGTCAGACTCAGATTCTAAGAGTAAAGTGTAGGACTGATCTTTATAGCTCTGCTGAAGCCCAAGAGGTTGTATCATTCTGTACATCAAGTCTGTCTTATCCTTTCTTCACTGCCCAAAGCTGTAAAAATGGTATGTAGTGATGAGACAAGAGAGCCATCTTGTCTCCAGCTGTGGTCAGGAGCACATACTTAAGGAGGTATGTCTGACTTGGCACTCCTGGCCCTTCACAGCTTCTAGCTGTCAGCACTGTAGGGATTTCCTGGGCTGGAAATTGTATGTAGATTATTGCGCTTAGTAGACAGTAACAGACCTTTACTTCCTTGGGTTCACCAAACATGTTCTTTGTGAACATGTTTAAACCTCTTTGAATTAATTTATAATCTGGCCTCTACAGCATCCTGTGGCATAAGTTGCACAATTTTATTATGAGCTGTGTTGAAGTCCTTCCTTAGCTCAGCTTAGCTTAACATATGCACAGTCTTCTTTAGTCACCAAGAAAAGGAGAAAATAACAGAATGCAAAAATGTCTGGGATATGAGTGGAATAGTTAAAGCAAGATGCTGTCCGTATCTCTTGTGTATACATCTGTGTAAAGGGAAGTTATAAAATTGAGAAGGCTCAGTTGTCCTTGTTGGTAAATGAAGTTGGAGCAAAGAAGCGATACATTTGAACTCCACTGAGATTATGTAGGCAAAACAGGAGGACAGAAATTCCTGGTCTCTGCTTATAGAAAGATTATCTGCGGAATAAGTTTGGGACCAAGATGGCCAATTTCAGACTAGATGTTTCCTTCTGAGGAATGTGGTGCATAATAATACAGTCCATTAGAAGTGCTTCCAGCCCAAAGGGAATAATAAATGCAAGAATATTGTTGTCTGTTGAAAACAAAGCTGGTACTATGCTCAGAAACATAGTTGTTAATGAAATGCATCAAGACTAAAAATAACTTAGAAACAAATGTGCAAAAGTGTCAGAATCAGCTGCTGAAAAACAAGCGTTGGCCTTAAAATCAAGTATATTTTTTGTGGGAGGTAAGCGAGTAACCTCATCTTCAGAAGACCCTAATATAAAATCTCTCAGCAACATTTGCCTCTGTTTTTGTTTAAAGGGATATGCTTAAGCACAGTTAGCTTATAGTTCTTTGCTTTTGTTTGCACAAGTGAAAGCCACATATGTTATTTTATGAACTGCCAGACATCGTGGCAGAGGAGCAAGATTTACCCCCACACTGCAGAATGAAAGGACTCCAGTGCTTACCACTGATACGAGAAGCACTGACGAAAGGAGATGAAGTGGAGGACACACACAGATTCCACTGCACCCTTAAAACACCCAGTTCCTGAAATGCCACAGCATAGAGAGAGGTGAAGATGCAGGCCTTAGTGCTCAAAAGATATCACAGCTCTATAGCTGCAGTTCACCTTGTGTGTTTTCAGGTTAATTTCTGTAACAGATTTAATCCCTGCAAAAAATGCCTAACTATCCAGAGCAGATTTGGATCTGAACACTATAAACTGTTTATTCAAAATAACTGTAATGGATTGCTTTTGCTAACTTAGCATGACACCAACCTTTGGACTTTCTTTCAGTTCTCATTCCTTTTTAGCTTATTTGTGGAAACTTATAATTAGATTTTCCTCTTCCTTCTTCTCCCTCCACCCCAGCTGATAAAGTGCCATAAATCCTGGACATCATCCATGAGTGCAGTCATTTATGAATTTTGCTATTTTTTGCACATTGCACCATATGTAAGACAAACTAACTTAGAGGCACAGTTTCTTATTCCTGGCATGCAGGAGAGTCACTGAGAGATATCATATGGTCTCCTGGCAAAAGTACAAAGTGGCTCTTGTTGTTTGATCTACTGTCTTAAACTTAAATGCAAAATCTGATAATTGGGTCAGGCAGGAGAAGAACCTTACTAATAAAGCTCTTTTCATTTCCTTTTCCTATATTTCCTCTTTTCATCTTTTCTTTCTCTCTTTCTTGGTTGGTCCAAAGACCTGGAATCAGCTGTTAGCAAAAGGGGGAGAAGTAGAGCTCGACTTATGGAATAGCATCTTCTCCTCAAAATCCCCCTCTGCTTGTCATCCCTTAGCATAAGCTGCTCATACAAATTCCCTGCCAGCAGACTCACTTTCCTGAACTTGCCGTGAATGTCTTCTTAGAAAAGTATCAGAGTTTACAAAACTGTAATCATTGAACTTATCATAAGCATTCTTCAGAATTACGCCTGATTTAAAAACAATGATCTCTTTTTCGTCTAGGAGTCTCTTATATGTTATTTGTAACAAAGACAGAGGCTTAGACTCCCAAGGATACACAAGCTAAAAGGACCATGAACTTTCTTTGCAAGCCAAACATCTTTACAATACAAGAAGCTGAGACCTGAGCACTCATTCAGCTGAGTGATTTTTTAAGCAGTAATAGCTCTTGTTCTCTGCTAGAAATAGCACAGCAAGAACATTTCATGGTTGGTTTCATGGATGGAATTAGATACTTCACAGTTGCCCATGTAATTGGATTTGTTGCATTTCCGTCAGTGATTTTGTGTAAATTTCATCCAAAAATATGAAATCTCCATTTTGAAAAGCCTGACAGCTCATTTTGGAGTAGCTCTTGAGATTCTGAAGCAACTAAACACCCATGGCCTCCTCCTCTGCAGTAAGCAGGCTGCCAGCCCAGGAGGTGCCCGACTGCAGCTCTGCTGGGTGGCTGCTGCTCCACAGCCATCAGCCCCACATGATTGCACAAAAGTGCTTTAAAGTCATACGGGAGAGAGCTGCAGGAGCAAGTGGTTGCTAGCCAGAAGTAGCTGAGTAAGTGCTTTAATTGATTGCTGAGCCCCAACTGTAGCATGCTTAACATGTGAGCTGAGACCTATGGAAATGATCAGTTTTACTCTTCTCCTTCTAATATAATATGAACTGTCATTCAACTTACTACACTCTTAGATGCATGACTTTGCTCCACATTTCACCTCCGAGAGGCTTGGGAATTCTTTTCAATGTAGAAAACAGATTTGACATTTGGTGAAGAACAAAAGTAGTTGTGTTGTTTTTTTTTTTCCCTTCGAATGCTGACCACAAACACAGAAGCTCCCCAGCTGTGACCAGAAAAAAATGCTCCCAAAGATGTTTCTCTCTGGTCAGAGACGAGCAGCAAAGGTTTGGTGGGTGTAGCTGTGCTGGCACACAAAACTGTATCTTGGCCAGTGCATTTATGGGAGCAATTTCCATTGCAGTCCTTGCAAACCAAATAGGCTTGCTGATTAAGAATTCCCAAGTAATTCCTTGCTCAGGATAGAAACTTAGCTTAAAAAACAACAACAAAAACAACAACAAATGGTCTTTAGAATATACACACCAAATAATTTGTATTTTTAGCAAAAATCAGCTGCACAACATTTTCAGTGTGCATTCCAAGTTCAGTCTTAAATTCTGCTTCTTGATTTGTAAAAGGGACTCTGGAGCAGCTGGGCAATTTCACAGAAGAAAACATTGGAGACAGTAAGTACAGAATATGGAAAATAAAATCAAAAAGCTGTAAGCCCCTGTCAAGATAAGTGCTGCAAATGGAGTTCAGGAAAAACAGCAGATTTTGCAATTGTTAAATAAGACAGCAGAACAATACTGCAAGGGGCAGTTTTAATTGTTCCCAAAACACTTCTTTTGTTGCCTTTCTCTTTTGGAGAAAATTAGAAAAACTCACAGAATGAGATGATAAGAACACAAGCAAGGATTGTCAGCAGGGCTTCTGGGTTATTTCTTCTTTTGGCAGATGTAAGAGCATGCATTTCCTTGTCTGTTTCATGTGATGACTTAGGCCTTTTGCAGGTTTGAGTATTCAGTCTCAGAAACTCACAGTATCATTTTTCCTCATGTATCAATGCGAAGGCAGCTGTGTGATCCGCTGTCAAACCTCAGCATTGCACACTACTAAAGTACAGAGGCAGTCAATTGTCATGACTTTACACATCATTATCGGCCCCCACTTTGCATCCTGAGTTCCTCCTATTCTCACTTTGATTGCCATTAGTTACTTTAAATCCAGTTTGTAAAGGAATGGACAATCCCAGCGACAACTTGAGCCTACAGCAAAGATAGACATCTACCTTGTGGTGGGCCTTTTCAGTCATTTTACAAACTGAACACCTCAAAGTAGGTCACTGTTAATGCTGGACAAATTCCTATGGGCAGCAGAAGATGCTGGTGCTGCTCTACAACTCCCTGTGCCTTAATCTTTGACAAATTTCTTGTCTTCATCGTTTGGAGTTATCGTACTGTTATTAACCTCTCCTCCTACTAACATAGCTGTGTCATTATTGGCAAGATGAGCTACACATTACCAAAGCAGACAGATCAGAGATGGGCTGCAGCCACACCCATCAGTTAGGCTTGGTGATCCTAAAGCATAGAGCTGAAATGAACCAGAGCCCCAGACCACCATGGGAGCAGTACTCAGCATTTTAGATTCACATGAAAGCCTGGGAAACTTTGGAAATTTTGCACATTCACCCCAATCTGTAGGCAGAGGCCCAGGTGTCTCACGTGTAAGAGAGGGCCTAGTGGGCTTGATTCTGGGGACACCCAAGTGCTGCCATCTTGCCAGCTCCAGTGCCTGGCACCTCAGGAAGAGAGATGACTCACGGACACCCCTCCATTACATCAAGGTTTTGTGGCAATATGTAGGGTTGGCAGTGGTGGCACCCAGGAAGGGCTGACCATAAGTGCTGTGAGGTTTTGTGGCTCAAGGGAGACTTTGAGGGAACCGTGGGCCAGAGCAGAACAGCGACTTCTCCCTTGGTTCCTTGGACATCCATCACCCAAGCCCACAGTATCACTGAGTCAAAAAGTCCCTTGGCAGTCATCCATAAGGGCAGCAGTTCTCATCCAGCCCACAGTGGTTTGCTGGGCTACAATCACTGCACCAGTGGCTGCAGGCAGAGAAGGAGAGATACGCAATAAAAATTCTTTGACTTTTAGTCTGCCAGGAATTGCATGACTTCGATTATAACTGGTTTGTTCTGTCAGGTTTCTTTTTGTATCTCTTATTGTTATTATTATTATTACAGATTCACTGGTTCAGTGCTAAATTCTAGCCAGAGCTTTCTTTGCCTGGTTACTTGCAGACTTGCTGAAGACTGCTCAAACTTTTCACTTGCATGTGTTTACTATCTGACTTCAAAAAAACAAACAACTTTTACATGAAAGGGCAGAAGTAGTAAGAGCGGTGTTTTAGATCAAAAATAAATGTGAACAAAACTACTCCTGACAGTTAACAAATATGAAATACGCTTGACTTTTAGGCTATTAAACAAGAGCAGCCAAATGTTCCCAGCACTTGCTTAATGCAATTACTTGATTAGAGAAAGGCATTTCGTTTCCTAACCGCTACAAGAATAAGCAATATAGCTGTCGATAATTTTGCAGTGAGGGCTGAGGGCTGGTGGTCAGCCTTAGACCACATCTTTGCATGGTCATTAGCACATATCCATCAATGCACCCAGCACAGCCTTAAGATTCTTGAGGGATTTCAACAGTATGAGAATGACCTTTTCCTTCATCAGTTTCCAGGATGTTTTTCATTTCTGAATATGCAGCAAATCATAATGTTTTACATCGATTCTCCATTTAAGTCATGTCACATTATTTTGAGACAGCCTACAATCCTGACTGCCTTTTGCATTCAGAGGTTGATGAGTAAGCGGGGTGATTCTCCATCTGAAAGCACTTTCAGTGGGCTGCGAGGTCTTCAAATGCTTGTACAAAATATGCACACTAACTGGAGACAGAGGGATTTGTCTTTCTTGTGACTAGTGTTGCAGCAAGGACATAATGGAGAGGCGATGGTAAATTAGATGGTGTGCCCAGCTCCTCGGGCAGTGTGGATCAATTTCTAAAAAGACAGCTTTTTGTCTTCTGTAGTGTTTTCTAGCAGGCAAGAATGGGCCTTAATGGGCATTTTAGTGTGGTCAGGATTTCACCTTTGAAAGGAATGTCTCCGTCATCCCCCATTACACTGCAATGTGTATTATGGAGTGGTCTCAGCAAGCATGGGCTGGGACCCTCTCTGCTGAAACACAACTGAACAGCAGGGTCCAGGGAATCAGATGGCCTTAAGTGTCGCCTCAAGCAAGCACTTTAAAACATAAACGGTGTGTTTGTCAGGTCTACAGCACCACTGGTTTCTGTCTGCAAACCTAGTGCTATTGCCCAAGCTGACTTGCTGATGCCAACACAACCAGAGTACATACTGAAGGTTATCTTTGCCATGAAGAGATGAACTCTATATATCTAAAACGATACACATGAAATCTCCATTCTCCTTGCTTAAAAATCATCTTTAGAGGTAGCTATGGAGTGGTGAGGCTGAGTCCATAGTCAGAACAGAAACACGGGAGTATTTTTATTTCCATAGAAGATGAAATAGTTTCCCTCATTCGTCAGTCATACTTACGCCATCTTTATAAGTACATTCTGTCTGCAATACTAAAGAAAACGTTTTGACCATGTGTTCAAAATTGTAAGTGTGAACTCTTAAGTGTTCTGTTGTACATAAGTATTGTCTGCCACATTCCTCAGCTTTATGTTGATGTCTTTAAGATCATTTATGGTATAAATAATAATGCTTCCTTTTACGGGGCTAGTTCCTGGGCTGCTTGGACTTACTGAAAGGATGGAGAAGAATTAAAGGCAGATTTTTTCTTATCCTCTCTCAATGTTCAGGTCACACAATGCAGGAGAAAACAGCCGTATCTGTTGTAAACTCATCTCATGAAACTCTAGCACAACCAAAGTCATTCATTCATGGATGGCTTATGAATTTGGGAGTTAATTCCACATTTAGAGAAAAGGGAAAGAAGAGAGAACACATTGTAGCAAAATGAAAAAGCTAAAAAATACTAATCCAAGATAGTGAAAAATATTTTTCTTCAATCTGAATGTAAATGTTTTTGTTTGGGTTTGATTTACTAATCTTTTATTTATTTTTCTTTTCATTTTTTTTAATGTAGACTAGTCTTCAAACAAACATACAACAGACAAGCAAAAATTACCAAAATAGTCAAAGTATTCATTCTAAAAATGCCTCAGTGACACTTTATAAAAAGCCCACTTAGAAAATGTCAAAATGAAATTAATCACTTCAAAACAATTTCCCCATTTTTCTGGATTGACTCTATACGCAAATTTTATTCTAATTAACAAACTGTGGTTCACTCCCATAAAGTACCATCTTACACTGGAAAAAATAATTGTCTTCAGGACTTTATCATAATGATTTCAGAATTGGTGGTGTTTCATGCTTTTTGTGCATACTGCTGCACACTGACACTGGAAAAGACAAACTTCTTTCGTGGGAGTAACTTTGTCATTTCTATGAGGTATTAAGATTTTGAGTAAACTCTCCTTTAGAAAAAAATGGAGGTTATCTGTAAAGTATTATTTTTTCTGGTCCAAGCTGAAGTATATGGTGCAGCTTAGCTTTGGGTAGGAATTGGGAAGTTTTCTGTTACGAGGACTGAATACATCACAGAAGGGTTTGGGTTGGAAGAGAGCTCAAAGCCCACCCACCCCAACCCCTGCCATGGGCAGGGCTGCCCCCCACCAGCTCAGGCTGCCCAGGGCCCCATGCAACCTGGCCTTGAGCACCTCCAGGGATGGGGCACCACAGCTTCTCTGGGCAGCTGTGCCAGTGCCTCACCACCCTGAAGAGGAGAAGGCATTGATATACACTCCATGGGACTGTTTGCACACGCAAGTAGCTGGTGTCCATCAGCAGGTAGTGAGCAGTGCTGCAGCTGGCCCCCCAGCCCTTTTTCTCATCCTCCTGCCTCGTCCCTATCAGAATCACTGAATTACAACGTTCTGGGGCAAGTGCCACTCAGAGCACCTCCACTGCATTCAGTGCAATGAGACAGTGAGTGCTGAGGGGCATGGGTGACTTTGTGCAGCCACGAGAGATGGAAAAACAAAATCACCTCCTCCCTGACAGTATGTGCACCCACTGCCTTACCTCAGTAGAGCTGCTTTCTAATTCCACTTCAAAAGGAATTTGAACACATCTATTGCCACAGCTGGGGAGAAACAGAATTCAGGAATGCTTTCCTTGATGTGTTATTCATTCTCCTACTTGGTGTATCGAGGGCAAAATTCTCTCTCCTTTCTGATCCTAAGCATAGATCAAAAGGAAAAGCAGATCCCATATTTATTGTTTCACTTTTAGGAATCCAGCCTCTACATGCATATACAGTAGTGCTTGCAACCTGTAGCCGAGAAAACTTCTGTTCATTTGCAATAGCTAGGAATCACGGTAGCACTCATTTCTCTAGAGAAGCAGTGCCTTGGATTGCAGCCTTGACTGTAACGCGGTGCTAAATGGCCTGCCGCAGTGGGATAAAGGTCTCTGCATTCATTACTTCTGAATCAGATATGACAGTGGTAGCAGTGTCTGGGTTTTTATCTAGCGTAAGTCATTTCTAGGAATTTGCTTTCATATGTAAGATATCAAACTCATATATTGCATTCATCACCAAGTGCTACACCTCATATGAAACTAGTGGGGAATTCAGCTGCATAGTATTCTTTTCTCAGAATCTTTCTAGAAATTCTGTTATGTTATCGTAGGCTTTGGTTTCTTTTTTTCTACCTTTCTGGGGATGTGTGTATCTACATATGTGCATGTATTACATACAGGTGATGTGTGCTTGTCCAAGGTTGTATACACAAAACCAGCAAGGCACAATGTCATCTATTTTTCATCTGAAATTGTGAAACACAACTGCCACAAAGAGTCTAATATCATGGAAGAGGACAGCATGACATTGGAGGCTGTATTTTGTGTTGCAATATCACATGTATTTCTCAGCTATTTCCATTACAAATATGAGACATGCCATTGGAGAAGAGAAGGCTCTGGAAGAAACATCACTGATGGCTTCCAGTACTTGAAGGGAGCTTATACGCAGGAGGAGAATCAACTTTTTATGTGGTCTAATATGATAGGACAAGGGGAAAAGTCTTTAAACTGCTTAAAGAAGCTGTGGGTGCCCCATCCCTGGAGATGTTCAAGGCCAGGTAGCATGGGGCCCTGGAAAACCTGATCTAGTCCTGATCTAACCCTGCCCACTGAACGGGAGTTAGAACTGGATGATCTTCAAAGTCCTTTTCAACCCAAACCATCCTATGATTCTATGATTCCCTGTTGGCAAACACGAGGAAAGATGCTTCATTTCCATTCAGCATACCTGGGTACTGTGCACTAGAACAGCACAGTGACAGCGTGTTAAAAGCAATGGAATGCAAAGCTGGTTTCAAGTTGGAAAAGTATTTCTTTTGCAAACAAAAAATGAATTTAGATTTTTTTTTATTTTTTATTTTTTTTAAGATATTCTCCTAAGGAAACATCCCCTTCATTTCTGAAGCTGGAGATGCTTTGGCCATTGCCTCCAGGCATTGCAGTGTCCTCCCCATTCCTGGTCCTGCATAGAGACCTGCACTCACCTCCCCCCAACCAGCATGGCAGCTCCCTGCCCCAAAAAGCAGGCAGTACAATGCTTTTGGAATGCTGAAGCCCAGACCATTTCAATTTGGGAGGCTTTTCATCTCTGTCTTTCAGCTGCGGGCATGTGGTGGATCTCCAAACGCAAGCAGCAGGGTGGCCCGTGCATGAAGTCCCCAGCTCTCTGTATCCCTCCAAGGGCTATATACCTATGTGCTGCATGCTGTCTGGCAGAGAAAAGGAGAAAAAGTCAGAAAAGAAAGAGGCAGTATACAAGTGCTGTAACTGTACAGAGTGGTTTCCATTTGGGTAGGAAGAAGGGGAAAAAAAGAGATCATCCCTTTGGGTAGTAGTATTAAGCAGAGCAAATGGAGAAAGAAAGAGGAGGGGGGAGAGAAAATGAGCTAGAAGCCTCACATGAGGAAGTACAATTGGATGTCAGAACGAGGGCTTTGATGTTGCTGGAGGAGATTAAATGTCCATATAAAGGATTGGACTCATGTGGTCTGTGCTGTTTCCTCTCATGTGCCCCACCGTGTGACAATTGCTTTTCAATTGAATTTACCGTGTTCTAAAGCCGAATGAAGAGAAAGGGGAAAAAAGAAAAGACCTCAAAGAGGAGCTTGGCACAGTTGGTACATTGTACATCCCCGGGTTGCCTGGGCTCCCTGGCCACAGCACAACACTGTCTGCACTGTTATAAGAAACACGACATAAACTGTGCTGCTGAGACACTCACACAGTGACATGTCCTAAAGTTGCACCAGGAGATGTTGAGATTGTATATGAGGAAACATTTCTTCTCAGAAGGAGTGGTGATGCCCCGGCACAGACTGCCCAGGGATGTGGTGGAGTCACTGTCCCTGGAGCTATTCAAAAACAGTGTGGTTGTGGCACTGAGGAACATGCTCTAGAGTGGTCACAGGCATGGGCTGATAGTTGGACTGGATGATCTTATTGGTCTTTCCAACCTTAACAATTCTGTGATTCTGTGACAGCGTGTCGCTGGTGTGGAGCCTTGAGCACTGATGTTCTTTGAGACCAAAGCCTTGGTCGTAAGCATCTTCTGAAGTCATGTTGCCTTAATGAAACCTTAGCACATAATTTATTTTTACTCCTAAGTCCTGTGCTAGGCTTCAGCCAGAGTCCCCGCCAGTTTCCCTGGGGTTTTGATGGTTCCACAACCTCAGGAACATCTGACCATAAGGAAGGATTTATTAGCCTATTATTATCATTATTGTTATTATTCCTGGAAGCAGATCATCAGGAACATTAACCCTGTAGAGACAGGAAACCAAAATTCCTTATTTCCTGAAGTTCAACAGAAACATGCGGGTGGGTAGAGCCAATGCTTTCCCCTTCAGTGTCACTCTTGTTCATGACAGATTCAAACATAGCCTTGTGCCAAAGCGTGCTAAATATGGCTGAGTAAGTCAGAGGATGTAAGCAGGGAAGGTCTTACTGACTTCATAGGCTTTGGATCAAGCCTAAAAGTCAGGAAGAATGTACCACAAGTGACAAATGGCCAATGCTCCCCACTGGGTGCTGTGGGCTAAGCCTTTTGCCAATGAAGTTATGGTTTAGACTTGTAGTCAGTTGGTTACTGTGGTTTCATAGACTTTCTGCTGTGGTCAGCAGTTTTTGTCTGCTTGGACCATGGACACATTTGCAATTCTTAGATACTTGGGTAGGGATTTTTTTGCACTGGGTAATTACAGGATGATATTTACTATTGTTCCCTCAAACATTTTTTACTTCAGTCACTTTACTCTCTTTTTCCTTCTGCACCAATTTTCTGAAAAGAGCAGTAAACATTACATTCACATAGATTTTGATAAAGAGGAAGTATTTCCATTCGGGAAGGTAATGTAACAAAAATCTTGCTGATTTTTTGATGCTAGATTAAGCAGAGCTCTGGAATCCAGCCAGAGTCTCCACGCTTTATCAGAAGAATGTATACACTCTAAGCATGGCACATGCACAGCATTTTGAATTAATATGCTGAAGTAGTGCCTCACAAAAATTTGCATCAGTACATATGCATCTCATTGTCAGGTTAATGAACTCATTAGAAAATACAACTCAGGTAATGTAATCCTACTGTGCTTTCTGTGTAATAACCACTCTGGTTAGTGGGCTTTCATGCCCTATGCAGACTTATATCCCTATTTTAGTCTCTACCTTCTCTGCTTGGACATAAGTCTCTAATAACAAGGAGTCTGTCTTTACTAAAACAGAAAGTGAATGAGACTGTGAAGATGGAACCACTGCCTTTATGGTAATAGGACTATGGACAAATGAATTGAAGTGTGGTTACTGTGGTAATTAGCTGATATTTTTGTCACACTGACAACAAAAGTCTGCAAATCTCCTGAACAGTAATGAAGGTTAACTGATACTTGCAAGTAGAATAGTTGGTACCATTTGATGTATCAACTCTGGAGTCTTTCTCTCTCTCTATCTGATGTCTTGAGAATGGGTAAGATAATAGTACTGTGTGGCTCAAAATACCATGCATAAATCAAAGGATTTAGCATAGTTTTGTAGGACACAGAGACAGTCTTAGCTTACTAAGCTTAAGTTACTGCATGTGTTTTTCATTAAAGAATCCAGTCCCTGATCTTCATAAAAAAACACCAAAACCCATTGTCTATAACAAAACATCAAACAATAAAATTATCATTAGCTTTCTAGACCATTACGAAATGAGAATCCCTGCATTAATCTTGCTGTTATTTGGTTTTAGTAAAGTGACCTTCAAAAAGAGTTTGGGTGAATAAAGCACCGAAGCATTTGCAGCAGAGAAGACAGCCTGACATTTAAGAGAATTCTCTTGTTTTACTGTAATCAACATAGCATCACACATGCAGAAGCAATGATTTTTAAAGTAAGCCTGGGAGATAAAAAGAGGGAAAGAGCTTGAAGACATTTAAGAAAATGTCCAGATTGTATTGGAAAACACATTGGATTATCTTAAGACAGTCAAGTCACCAAACAAAAGCATACTGGTGAAAATGGTTTGTGAAGAGCATGGAGGCAGAAGCATATCAGCTTTGAGGCAACTCTGATAATAAAAATAATTCCTTTACAAGCCACCTGCATGAGCCAGGCTCTGAGAGCTTCCCCAAGTGACCTATCTCACATTCAAGATGTGGTTCCCTCTGGCTAGTGAAGCTGCAGGATAGGGAGTGAGGAAGTATTGATGCAATGGAAAAGGGGTGAAGGAGTACTCGGGGACTGCTCCAGCAACAGAGGTGGGGACATGGGCACCTCTGCTCTTAGTGCAAACAGACCCCCTCGAGCTGCCCTTGGCTTTATTTCCAACCTGATTATTTATAGCTTCTGATTATTTTTAGTTACTAATGGATATATACAATAAAAGGCAGTACTTCTGGTGTTTAGATATCTTTAATGCAGAACACATTTGACAAGAACATTCAAGGATAGGCAAATACTTAGCACAAGGCAGAGGACATGTTATTTTTTCCTTTCATCTGAAGGACTTGGAGCCTAAGCTAGAGCGGGTTCTACTCTTCTTAATTACATCCTGACTTATGTCCATTGGGTGATCCCAACCCATCGGCACCTTCCACTTGCCCTGGGCACAGCCAGGTGCTGGAGCCCTGCAGGAAGCTGCCAGGGCATCATCTTCATGGGTGTTGCCAGCCCAGCCCTAAGCCTGAGGACACTGCAGGAATAGTTGTGTGTGGAACTGTGGCAGAGAATATTTAGTGTATGCAAACACTGGGGCACACTGTGGTGGATAGAGGGATCGCAGGGATTTTACTGCCCGCAAGCCAAGATTTCATCCTTCTAGCCAAGCCGGGCAAAGGCTGCACTCATGTGAGAGTCCTCCAGTCCCTTATACAGTGTGCAGTTTTGCAAGTGCTTCAGCACAGGTCTTGAAGGAGCAATGAATGTGCACTGAGCTCATTGGGCCACTGCCTTCTACCAGCCCTGCTCCTGGGACAAGAAGCTGCCGCCGCCACCGCCCTCAGTTCTCCCCACAGGTTGCTGGGCGCTCAGATGTGGTTGCACTTCTTTGGTGAGTGAAACTGCACTTTCAAACTCCTTGTGATCAGAAACGCTCAGCAGAATTCTTTGGGATGAAAAGAGCTACGTAAAGGAAAAGTTGTGTCTATTTCTGTGTATATTGCTAGAATTGAAAGCAAAGGATCTTTAACATTCAAAGGTGAATTACAAGGTGTAGAAAATACAACTTATATTGCCCAATGTTATTTTCTTTTGAATGCATGTTCAGGACACAAAGCAATAGCAAACATACACAAATATAAAAATTGCATGTGGAAAGAAGCAAAGCTGAACAAAGTACACAAGAATTTACCGTGTTTTACAATCAACGTTATAAGATTCATCTCCAGTGAGGTACAGTTCAGTGCTGACAGCTTTTTAAAATTTCCTCACTAATTTGGAAAAGAAGATGGACATGTACAGCTTTGTTCCAGGTTGAGGAAGCGAAAGAGCACACTGTGAAGGAATCGCATTTCTCCCTGTTCAACAAAGTCTGCTGGATTCAAATTGAAATATGAGTGTAAAATAGATTACTGACTCAACTCACTCATGCAGCCAAATAAGAATAATTTTCCAAGCAGAAATTTAATCCTAAATAATTTAATAATATAACCTAATTGCTTCGTTATTAGACAGAACATGAACCAAACTCAGTCCGGTATGTACAAACTTGCCTTGACTGGAATTCTACCGACTTGCTGAAAGAGCTGGGTTTGGCTGCACTTTTTTTTTCCCCCAATCATAATATTAAAAAGGTGGTGTTCAGCGAATGTGGAAAGCTGCACCTAAGCAGTGAGAAGCAAATTCCCAAGCCTTGTTCTCCAGACTTAAAGAGATGAGGATCATACTAGATTTAAGCTTTTCAAAAACATCTCCTAGTCTGAGAACAACACTCAGGGAGCCTGTCACATCCACATCATAGGCAAATCCTACCTCCCTTCATATGCTTGAGAAGTGTTTACTTCCAGAAATGCCTCCACTTCTGGTTTTGTTTCTATAGGTTAGTCCTATAAGGCTTATAACATACCATACATTTGCTGGAGAGTGCACAGTGTTTGACCTCTGCAGTCTTGGAGACTTCTGGTGTGACCAGCATCATGCCAGTGGCTCTGCGCTGTTCCAATTATCCAGGGGAACACAGAGAAATACATCAGTATCTGCTAGAATGCATGAAAGCACTCTGGGCATGTGAGTAAGGAAACTCTGTGCCTTAATCTTCCACTTAAGTGCAAGAAATACCTATTCAATCTTGGAGGGTTGAAGAGATTTTTTGCACCCGTTTAGTCAAAGGAATAAACAGCATCCCAAGCAAAAGAATATGAAAGAGGAGAGGAAATTTCACTTCAGTTTAGATTCTGTGAGCATGGCAAATTGCAAGCACTGCAAAGAACAATATATGCTGGCTCACAACAGTAGGACACTTGGCTTGCTTGGGTGGTGGGAACTGGTCCTTGGTCTGCCCTTTGAAAGCTCCCCTCTACTTTTCTATTTCCTGTCTTCCATTGGTGTCCATTGCAGACATAATATTTTAATCCAATTTATTATCTCTTTTAAAGTTTAGAATAGGAAAGGGAGGGGAAGTGGGAGGAGAGAGGAAACCATATGTCAAGAGAAGTGAATCAAAGTGAAAGTGGTGTGTGTGCACATGTCAAAGGGGGCTATGTTTGGCCTCATGTTTTCTATTTTGACTATTGGAAAATTTTGGTGAGATGTGGGCTTGGTGTGACATCTGTTCAGCTTTGGGGAGCACGTGCGTGTCTGTGTGTGTGGCAGGGCCTGATGTCTTTGTGCAAGGTTGCACGGTATCATATGGAGATATAAAGCATGAACACCCACTTAGAAAATTCATGCAGTGCCTGTTGCGCAGTATTTCATCTCTCTTCTTTCTGGTGGCTTTACTCATGAGGTACATACACAATAGGTCTTTTTCACCATCAATATAGTGCTTAAGAAAGCTCTACACTGGTGGTGTTTTGTGAACCAATGGTCCAAAACTGGGATGTTTTTAAAGCCTCTTTACGATGAATTTGTCCTAATGAATTCATTCAGACTCTGAGAACACATCACAAGAGGCATCCAGGCTTGGTGCTGTGTGGCTCCCATCCCAGTCTGCTGCCTGCCTAAACCAGGTGTGGCTTGAGCCGGCTCACTGCATGTGTCGGCACTGGGGATCAGGCACATATTTTCCCTTCTCACAAGAAAAGAGATAGCCATACAAGAGTCGAGTTATTGGTGTTTTTTTCTACTTTCTCCATATCAGCAGTCCCAATATTTGTTTATAAAATAAGGAGGAGGAGGGGCAAACCAATCTATTTCAACAGGCTTTATAATACGTGGCGTTTGGGTCTACTGAAAACAGAGCCTGATACTTCAAGGGTAATCAAGTGCCTGCAAACCAGCTTTTCCACCACTGCTGGCAATAATTAGCCATTCAGACTGCACTAAAAGCTGCCTGAAGGCGCAGAGACATTTTTAGTTTGAGGAGTTGTTTAAAAAAAAAAATCTGCCAATATTTCTCGTTGCTGTTTTCTTTAATTTCTTTCCATTTTCTGTGACGTCTCTGCGCAACCTGGAGGTTTGTGTTGCCCAAAGAGCAACACGCGGTGTTTGTCAGCTTTTCAGGCACTAAAGCATTTGACATTAGTGTAGTTTCTATTTTTGTGTAAAATCCCAAACATCTGTCCCACAGGAGAGGGGTTTGCTACCAAGCACTACTGTTAGATTTCTCGCCAACAAGTTTCATTGCTTCATGTGGTTTCTGTTTTGTTCTTTAAACAGTTAATTATGTTTTATTCTTTCTTCCATAAAAGCTAAATTTAGCCAAGATATTCTCTAATCTGAAACATTTTATGGAAATGACACTGTTGTTAAAAAAAGCATTCTGGGTAGAGATTACAAATGTATAAAATAAGTGAGCACAGTGTCCCTTATATCATATCTCTGTTCACCACCGTATCTTTGATGAATGCGGGCGAAGGCTGCTATAAACGGAGATCAAGTAGTCTGCTCTGCATACACATGTGTATGCTGGGATGCTCACACACGCCCACGGACGTGCACCCACACACATGCACACAGTGGTTTATACAGTGCTGTCAGCAGCCAGGCCTGATTCACTGAGTTGAGAGAGGGGGGTCAAAACCCAGCCGATGGGATTGATAACAAAGTTTCTCAGCGTCTTAAAAGAGCAGAGCTGGAAGAGACCTCAAGAGGTCACCCCATCCATTCCCTGTCCCTAGAAAGACCAGCCTCGCATATATCACTGCTGGGGGGTGTTTCTGTAACTAGTCCATGGAGATATCCTGTATGGGGTATTGTGCAGCTGCTCCTTGCTAGTATGTTTCCTGCAGCCTTACGTCCCAGCATGCTTGGTGTGCATCCCTGGAACTGCCAGTGACACAAGAACCATCAATCTGAGCCACCCTGATCATCCTTGGTACATCTCTGATGATAGAACATCAGTGAGGCTGGAGCTTCGCCGTTCATAAAAATGATTTCAGAATTTCAAGTAAAATATATGTATTTACCACTGTAACATGCATGCAGGCACAAACTCAAACACAAACTGCTGCTGAGAGAGGTGGCAGCCTTTCTTATCTGCCCCTCAGCTTTTATCAAACTGAAAGATAAAGTGTGCTTACAAGAAAAGTGCTGAGAAATCAGACTGTAACATGCATGCTTAAAACAGCTCCCCAGCTCCTCCAAATATTCAGCATCTGAATCTTACACTGACTCCTATGTGTTTCACATTTTGCAAGTTTCCATCTTTCCCTCTCTGTATGGATGCAACTTAATTCCCTCCTTGTTCCTAGGATGGAAAAATGGTCAGCAACCACTTGGGTGCCTCAGCTTCAGCCCCATCAGTGCACCCGTTCCTCCTCTCTACCCTGCTTTTGACTGTGCTGCTGCCTTCTGGCAGACTACACAGTGCTGTTCTCTTTTCGTACTGACTTCCAGCAATGCATAAATTAGGAGTATTTACATGGAAAACTGTGAGAAGCTCCCTGCTATGTATAACCTGGAAAAGCTACAGTTGCTTGTGCATACTCTGTTTTACAGAGATGTGCTCAGCATACCGTGGCCATGAGAACCAGACGTCCCTTACCCAAGGCCACCACCACCATCACTTGCTGAGAAGGTGGTATTTCACCATACTTCCACAGAAGCAAGCAAGGTGAAAGAAAGAACACCATTTTGTGCTAGATTTGTATCAGAAAAAAGGAACAAGAAAAAAACTGAATAATGTTTTGCTATGCCCCAGCCCCTGTTGGATTCTGCATGGTTATTCTCACTGAGGAAAACAGGCAGAAATGCTATGGATACACATGTCAGCATCCTGATTTTTTTTTTCAGAAGTGTAATATTCCTCTCTGCTTCCTCTCTTCCTTGCTTTGTGTGTGACTGCAAACTCTAGCCTCTGTCTTCCTGGGAATTCTGCAACACATCTGTCTGAATTTTCTGTTTGGCACTACCAAGCTTCAGCCTCGGGAATACCTGTCACTTCCTGGCTCTAATTTTGCTTGGGCTATAAAGTGGACCACCCAATTGGAGGAGGAAATATTGCTAATTCCTAAATGATTTTCTTCAGTACTTTGGCTCCGCTGGAAAGGAGTCAAATGTGTGGTAAAGTACAAACCACCACAATCTGAGCAAAGACCACCAAATACACCCTTCTACAGGCAGCTCGTCTGCAAGATGAGAACACCAAGCAGGCTGCCTCTTCCTTGCCATGCAGCTGCTGTTGCTGGAGTTCAACAGCACACTTCTAAAAATTCTGCATAGGGTCATTCATCTTTCATTCAACGCTTAGGTGTCTGTCATTGCATTGCTCGTAGAGAGCAGGCTTCCTTGTAAAGTCGGCAGTAACTTATTCCTCCAATGTGCTGAGAACTGTTCCTGACCATCTTCACTTTTATTGCCTGGCTCTGCCCTGTCCTTATCTTTCACCACAATGGTGCCAAAATCCCCAGCTGCCCATGCTGCAGATAAGCTTACCATTGTCTGAAATTGCTGTCCTAGGGCTGGGCTCAGCAAATCCCTTCCCACACAAAGAAGTTGGCAGCATCCCTCCAGTTTCCGACAGGGCTCCTCAGCCACTTGCCCATAGGAGTCAGTGCCTGCATTCACATCACCCTGTGTGGTATAACATTTCAGCACAACTCTTTAGGCAGTTGAGATGTGTAGGGCACCGCTAAGGAAAAAGTCTCTTGCTCCACATTTCTACCTAGGCATGTCATTTCCAATGAAATGAAATTTCTGGTGAAATATTTTAGAAAATAAAGATAAACACGAGCTGCCATTCTTACTTATCTACTGTTTTTAATGTTCAACCACAGAAAATATCATTGTGAACCTCATTTAAAAATATTTCCAACCAGAAAGAATTTTTCTTTTCTTCAGAAATAAGGAAGCATATAGTCAAGTGTTACAATTTCAGATTATTTTCAAAATATTTCAAAGATAGACTGAAACACATCTTTTCTGCCACAAGAAGATTGAACTTGATAAATTATTGATAGAAAAAAGTGCTGCACTGGAAAACTTAGGATTAATTCCAGTATGGATCGTCATCTCAAGTGTATCCACCAAAAGTTACTAACTTTTGCCTATCATTGAATGATGTGATGTAAAACCACCAAGAAGATGTCAAACAGTAGCCTCTTTAAAAGAAGCCCCATAGGAACTGGAGTAATTCAAAGATAAATATACTGAGTCTGGAGTGTTGGCTGTTACCTTAAAATTGACATTGTTCAGCAAGTTTCCCATTTATCTATAATCTCTTCACCTTCTGCTTTGCAGTGTACTGTGCTTAAAAAATTGTGAAGGGTACATTTACATTTTTTCATTTACTTTCAGGAAAAAAAAAGAAAGAAAAAAAAAGGAAGGGAGAGGAGAGAGGAGAGGAGAGGAGAAGTAGAAGGAGAAAGAGAAAGAGAAAGAGAAAGAGAAAGAGAAAGAGAAAGAGAAAGAGAAAGAGAAAGAGAAAGAGAAAGAGAAAGAGAAAGAGAAAGAGAAAGAGAAAGAGAGAAAGAGAAAAAGTATGTCACTGCAGTCTCCAGAGGTTAAAGCAGGGCCTTATCATTCCAGCTCTCGGACAGAGAGGTAGAAAGGGGTATGTAGTTTCTCCCATACGCAGTGACATAATAAAAAAGCATTCCAGCTTTTGTTACTTGTGCTGATGTGGAGTGAAAGAATTTCTGTATGTCTTTCTATGAGTTATGTGTTTGAAATAATAAACCAAGGTAAAGGCTTCAAAGGTGCTCAGTTTTCATTCTGGCTGTTGCTTAGGCTGGCAAGGAAGCCCCTCTCTTTACACTTATAATTTAAGAGGAGAGAAGAAAGCGGCACTTTGAAAGAACGAGACCAGTTATGCTCAGCACCCTTGTTCTGGCTGACGGGTGGTGAGAGGAACATATGAAATTGGGTATCGCAGAAGGGTGAATTGCTTTAAGATAAAATGACTGGAGCTGTTCTGCCAGTGCTTGCTGTGTAGAAGGAAAAAAAATCTGGAAAATCTCAGGAAATGCTCTGTTCTGAGTTGGCTCACAGCAAATCATTAAGAATTTTGGCAAACTGCTTTGAAAAATTATTCTAGAACCAAGCAAAACCCCTAAGATCAAAGGCTTCAGCTGCCAAGGCTTTTAGAACAATTTCAAAACAAAGTTGAGAGTGAAGTGTTATTTCAGGTAAAAATATTAGATTAAAAATTTCATTCTGAAAATAACTGAAATGCATGTGTAGACTTCAAATTTCTTGAGCAAGACATACTGAAAAAACAGGCGCGAATTCATGAAATACCCACCTAAATTTGCATTAGGTTAGTGGGCAAAAGAAGATTCTGGCCTTTTCTCCTGTCCTATAAAGAAGGATTTTCTCAGTCCATTTTCCTTTACTCATCCTGCAGCCCCACGGTTTGTTGCCTACTAGTCCAACTCTTTCTTCCCAGTAAGTATTAGTGTGGGCGATATAATACAGCATGATCAATGGAGCCAAGCAGCACTGGCAAGGCGAGAGGAGGAATGCCATTTAACAGCGGATCGTATATCTGACACCACCCTCCGAGTGGCTGCTCTCGCCTCCTTTCAATTGTTGTGTCAGAAAATCAATCCATGACTTCAGCAAAATCTTGATGCTTTCTCCCATCAGCAGAAGGGACCTTTAATAATTCACGACTGCTCTTCTTCATCGAAACTCATTTATTCTGAACCTAAATGCCTCACAACACAACTGCTGAATCCACCCTGGTTCTTGTACTCTCATCTTCTAAAGCTGAAATAAGCCAGAACTGGTACTTTTGATGGCCAAATCTCAGAGAGGGATTGATGATAAATTATTCTGAGTGTTAATATCATTTCACAGTGTGGGACTCCGTTTTGTGCTAAGTTAAGTCAGCTAATACTGCAGTCATACAAACAGGCTGGTCTTGGTGAAATTAATTTCCTGTAGCAGCTTCTAGATTTTGTGACAAGAATGAGTGAGTATCAGCAATGTTCTCATATTCTTGACAAATAAAAGATAAAAATGGAAGATTTTCTTGACGTAAATATGGGTATAAATAGCTAAAGAAGGGCTTGTGCACCAGAAGGCTTCTTGGTTTTCTCCAATTTTTACAGTGGATGCAATAAAGGCACCTATTATTCACCACAATTTTAACATACTACATCCATAAAACATCTATAAAAAAAAGATGCTTGGAGCAGAACTGTTTTGTTCTTTATCTGCTGCTTCTTCATAGCTCTCTTTTAGCAAAGGAAAGAGGGGAAAAAAAGACTCAGAAGAGAAGCAAAAGGTTGTTGAACATGTGATGCATTTTGGAACATACAAAAGTCAGGGATTTGACCTTTTGAGTTATCCACGATGGGATTACCTAAATTAAAGCAGAGGTCACCAGCAAGGAAGCTCACATCCTCTATAATGAATGAAAATATCTCTAGTAGTTCCTCCAAGCACTGTCTACCTGCGTCGCAGTTTTCAAGCCTAAGTAGTTAAACAGTAGATTTCTAAATCTTTGAGTATGGAGCATAATAAATGCTCACAAATCCTTTAGTCAGTAAGAGTCGGACTTCTTTTGTTTAGTTATCTGACAGAATGTGACTGTTTTGAACATTTTGTCTGCAGTAGTTTATTTAACCTGCTGTAGCCACCCAGCCCTAGAGTTCATTAGAACTGGTGACTTACTGAAAAGATAAAATGCTGTATAAAATACTGTCAATCTCCAGAAACAGGTTCTATCTTTTTGCCTTCCTGCTCCAGACCCATCCATATACGTGTCTGTAGTGCTCATGAGTTTACAAACAGAATAGGCAACTTATTATGGGGTCAGGAGATGCTCTGGTGACCTCTTAGCTCAACCATGCCTGGGCATGTGGCACACTTCTACAGACTGTACTCATCCTGCGGCTCAGTGCCATTGTCTCCAGCTGACAGAAGCTATGTTTTCATACCTACCGGATGTTCTAAATTTAAATACTATTGGTCCACTGTAAATAACAATGCAATACTTTACTCTGACAGTATTGGAGGCAGCATATGGATTCAAGTTTTAGACAACACTACATGTAAAATGCCTTTCCCTTTATAGCAGAATATATTTAGAGTCTTTTAAGCTGAGCTACTGAACTGAGTATGATGCATCTAGTCATCCAGCCCAATCAACAGCAGAATCACAACTTCATGTCAGTGCAATACATTGTTAACTGATATGTCAGAAAATCAATTAATTACTTTTAAGTAGCAGTTAAGAGTATCCACACAATACTGCCATGTGAATTATTAAAGAAAGCAAGGTTGAGTTTTCTCCACAATTGAAACCCTGTCTTAGAAGAAAGTGCAAAATGCTGCTTCTGCCCTGAAGCCTAATCAACATTATTGGCTAAGCAACAGGAACCAAAAGAGTGGTGGAAGGCATGAAACTGGAAGGATGCTGACTCCCAAAGCACAGGCACCAGAGTCTGCATTGGTTATGGCTGAGAAGACTGACCGATAACCCATCCCCTCCACAGAGCAGCAACAACATCCAGATGAGAATAATGGCACAGATACAGTGAGCAGAACAGCGTGAGAAGGGCAGAAAGGACATTCTGTCTGCTTCTGGAGGGACCTTCACCAAGGGACCTGCTCAGACTGTGCCTCCCATGTCACTGTCTGTTATAGAATTTTGCCTGGGATTCTCCTCTGGCATGCTGAAAGGAAACATGTCCTGAGTGGGACCCTGTCGTGAAGCTTTCTGCTTTCTTCATGCTTTGGTCTGTTAGAGATACTACATGGGTGAATAAATCAGAGAAGATGGAGAGGTGACTGTGAGGTGGAATTTGGCTCAGGCTTATGATTTTCTCTGTTGTGGAAAGGAAGCCCCACAGAGGAGGGTCTGGCACGCTCGAGTAGGCCTAGCTGGTGCAAGCACACCAGAGGGCTGCCCCACTGCTGCCAACCAACACTGCTCTGTGAGGTGCCACCGTGTTCCAGTGACGGCCTGTTGTGGTTCAGTTTGACCATGAGTAAATGTATCTCTTCTGAGTGTGTGAAGGACACACCTTGCACTCCTCCTCCTCCTCTTTCTTATCCTCCTCCTGACAGGAGCTGCAGAAATAACTGGAATGTGGGAAAGGAGCATTCCTGTGCTTGGACAGGGATTTCTAGTCTTAAAACAGATCTCCAGTAGCACCTGAGGCCTGACCAACACTACATGGAGATCTGGGAAATATATTTATCTGAGAGCCAACAAGGTGACATCTCTGTGGTGCCTTTTTCCCTTGTCTGCCTGCCCCATAGGGATTCTTGCTTTGGAGACCTAAGTTACAAAGGTTTGGTGATTTCCAGGCAATTGGCTAGCATTGGAGAAGTCTAACAGTTGGCTCCTAGACTCATGACCTGTACCTGTCAAGACAGTCAGTGGTGCTTCTTTGACTCCTCTGATTACATCTGTTTTTCTGGCTAAGATCGTAGAATCATAGAATCAGGGAACCATTTGAGTTGGAAGGGACCCTTAGAGGCCACCTGGTCCAACTCTCCTGCAATGAGCAGGGACACCTACAGCTCCATCCTCAGAGCCCCAGTTCAGCCTGACTTTGAGTGTTTTCAGGGATGGGGCATCCACCAGCTCTCTGGGCAACCTGTTCCTGTGCTTCGCCACCCTAGTGAGAAATGGTAGGGTGTTTTTTTGTTGCTGTTGTTTTTTGGCGTTTGTTTTTGTTTTTGTTTTGTTTTTTGTTTTGTTTTTGTAGGAAAATATTAATTCCTCAAAACTTAAGCTTTTGACAAAATCATACGTACTGATTTTGACCAGAAAACACCAGCTCTTGAGTTGGGAGATGTCTGGTCAAACCAGAGGCTGATCAAGCTGCTAGGCTTCTAGGTATGGATTTTTTTTGTCATGTCAGCATTTTGGCTGTACCATGGTGCACATGCCTTGTGTTGCATGCACTCTGGTATTTCAGACTGCATTAGTTTACAGCTGTCAGAGTCCAAGGGCTGGTTTCTCCATTGGGAAAACACCAGGGAGAGAAGGGAAGCTGAGCACAGGGATGGTGGATCAGGGTGGAGGAGTTAATGTCAATCTCACCTCTTCCCATGACAAAGTAATTACAGCGTAGGGTAGCTTTTAGCAGAGGAGAGATGGAAACTGCTGGGCAGTGTAGATACAGCTTGTGCAGACACAGCAGGACATAGGCCCAAGCACATGGAGTGGATAAAGAGCTGGCGCTGGGCCATGGCACCAACTCACTTTGCTGGCACTGCACCTGGACGACCCACCACAATGCTCCCTGGAAGAACCCTGGGAGCTGAGCAGGGACTGCAATGACCCTGCTGTTGTGGCCATAGCTGAGCAGATCTGGTGCTGGTTGCTGGTGTGGGACAGCACTCACTGCTCTGCCATCAAGCACTGGTCTTACTGCTGGTAAATGTTTTCCCTGGTTGCAGAGACCTGCGTTTTTCTAGAAGTAACCACTTCACAACTCTGCAATCTCATTTAAGAGACAGTGATGGAAGGATTGCTTGCATCAAAAAAAAAAAAAAAAAAAAAAAAAAAAAAAAGGATAAACATGCTGCTTTGACAGCTTTCAAATGTCTGTTAGGCAGCTCCAAAACAAATGAAATCTTAGCTGTTGTTCCAAAAGTCTCACTAGGTTCGGTTTCACTGCAGAACACATCCAGCTTCAGCATGGTGAAAGTGCACATAAATATTATCCTTATCCAGAAAGAACTGGCATTTAAATTTTCTCAGTAGCCATGTGAGTTTTTCAGTGAAATCCACCCTTATCCACTAGTTTGGCAGTTCCCTTGGATAGACAGGCAAAATCGTGCTATTCTGCTTCAAGGAAAATAACCTGCTTCAAGAGGGGATTGCTAACCACTCTGCAAAGAGGATGTCGTGCTTCAGATCAAGTTAAAGATGGTGTTGTATGTTGAAAACAGGACGTGTGCTCCATCCTGTTTCATTCTTACTCGCCTCTTTTTTCTTTCTTTCTTTTTTTTTTTTTTTTTTTTTTTTGGTCTGCATTATGCATTTTAAAATGTCAGTCATTTAGCTCCATTCTGAGAACCCTAAAAATACTTCTGTTCATAAAGCAAAGCTCTCCGTGTTTATTGAGCAATCTTCCTGCACAGTCCAAAAAAATGAGATTGACAGAGTTGGATCTTGAGAAACATCACATTGTGTCCCTTTCCCATGGCTTGTAATACAGGCCACAGAATCATGTCTACAGGTAACAGATACCCTTCTGTTATCAAAGATTTGCAAGGTGCATGAAGAGATCAGGGGCACATGTGGGAACCCATTCACTTCACAGCATCCTCATCTTCCATGTTTGGTGAAGCAAAGGTTTTCCTGTTAACATTAAGTGCAAATGAAGAATACTGCTTCCCTTGGCTCTCATAACCTCTCCTCTGCTCCCCACCACTTCAGGCTAACCCTCTGTCATACAGCTGAGAAGTAGGCAGTTGGACAGGGAGTGCAGTTGGTGCAATAAAAAAACAGCTGGTATTTTGTCTGCACGTTCATTAGGCCATCTTCGTGTTGTGAGTAAAAAGCAGCCCCTGAGGACTGCTAGCTTTACCAATGCCAAATTAAAATAAGAGGTAAAGGAAGTCTTTCACAATCTCCTCACTTCTCTATCAGCTTAAGTATTATATTAGGGAAGAAAAGTATGAAACGCAAATCCATCCCAGACCTCTGGTTTAGCTTTCCCAGGAAATCCATCCTTTCTCATGTCAACATATAGATATTTTGCATAGCTCCATCACTTGTTATCTTTATGTAAATGTCCGCAAGGTGCTCATGCTCTGATAGATGGCCAAAATGCAATAGGAAAAGGAAGGTGAAAACTGATAATAAAAAGTCATGAGAGAGTTGGGGACTAAAGGTCTGTACATTTCAAAAGCTCAAATCTAGTGCGGGATGGAGGGATGGAAAGAAGGAACCTCCTCAGTGTAGTTAGCATCTTAGATAGTGGCATGCCGGGTGCTTTATCTGGCCCGTCACAGAGGGGCTATTGCATTTTTGCCGAACCACTGTCAGCAAAGCCCAGGAAACACCTTGCCTTGCAACTGATGAAACACTTGCCTGAGGTCTCTCCCAGTCCTCCTGTGGCGGTTGAACAATGTCATAACCCATGGTTGTGCAACAGCTGCTGGAGTAGTTGAGATTGTGCTGCTTCATTCCAGAGCACAGGGCTTTTTGTGGTTTGGTGTGTTTTTTTTTTTTCTCTTTCCCTTATTGTACTTGGAAAAAGGACTGCATTTCTGGTGTGGGTCTCTCTCTCTTTAAAGAGACAAAACTCAAAAGAAAGCATAACAGTGGGCTGCTTGTTTTACATACAGTACTGATGGACCAACAGCCCTAAACGCTTTCTAGATTAGGCTTTCCCAGAAGTACAATTTTACTTCATTATTCCTTTTACAGAGTGCACTGCAAGGTTTCGTGTGATCCCAGGGAATTAGAACTTGCTCTCACAGACATACAATTTTGGGCACTCCTTGAACAGTTTAAGCACTCTCAAGATTTTCTTCATAGGCAACGTTATACGTGTTGAAGTGTTTGTAGGGCCTATTGGTTTGTGGCCATGTGCTGATGAGTGAAAATGTAATGTTTAAAACCTTAACAGTGGCCTCTGCTTGAAAACGTGAAAGTTGGCCAGCAGCAAATCCCCAGTAAATCTCACAGCCTTTTGTTTCCACACATGTTGCCTGACTTCATTAGAAACATCCCATCATGGAATCTGGAAAACACAAAATGCATCACATTGGCAGCTATACGTTTCAGTAACGTTTCTTATTGTCTGCCCAAGTGCAATTGCCACTACTTGATTGTGCCCCTTATCTTTGTCTATAAGTGCCTCTCCATTTTCTAAGGAGTTACAAAAGTTGAAGAATCATCAATTATTAAGGTTGGAGAAGACCTCTATGATCATCTAGGCCAGCCATCACCATCATGCCATCATCACTAACCACACTGCCATATGCCAACCCTTCTTTCCTTTAATTGAAAAAAATAGGGGGGATGTTGCCATGGGAATCACTGTGCGTGCAGGATTTCTACAGCACTGCACTGTAAGGGCTGCTTGGTAAATCTGCATTGCACACTGAGGTCTGCGTGGCTCCCAGCTCCTTGTCTCTCAGGAACTGCAGCACTTTGGTATGCTTTGGAAGACAAGTGGACTAAACTTTGGATCTGGTGTAAATTTTTGAGAATCTCTCTACTTATCTATCCATCCATTCATCTATACACCCATTCATCTCTTCCAGGGCACTTAATAAAATTGCTGAATTTCTCACTTGGTGACAAATGTGGCAGGCTTTTAAGGAGTGCATAGCTATTTATACTCTCCTAGGTAAGATTATTTCCTCTTAAATGCTAGAGAACCAAGATGCAAATCACTTCACCTACAGAAGAAATTCATGCTTAGCAGATACTGTTTCACATTTGCTGACTTGTTAGAGCAGAGTGACTGACATGTGTCACCATTTCTCATACACGTATCCATGCTGGGGACATCAGTACCATCATTCCCATGTACAGAAGTTGAGCAAAAACTGTCCCGTGTATTTACTGAAAAGAAATATCTCCTTTCTGTAATCAGGGGGATTCTCATGGTACTACTATCTGTTGCTAGTGATTGTAAAACACCACGAGCAGGAGAAGTCTGAATCATTACCAATATAATGATTCTATTTACTGATAGTAGACTCTCATACCTTTGACATACAGGACATCAGCTGAAACAACAGGAGAGCAGTCCACTGAAGCATCCCAACCTGGTTTCCAGCAGCAAAACTGTGCTCTTAAATCTTCATCTGCTTCCACTCTAATTGGGCAGAGAAAAATCATCTGAGAAGCTAAATGAAAATTACTAGTCTATAAATGCCCGAGGCAAAGAAAAAGAGAGAGAGGAGAGAGAAAAGGATGGGAGGTCTCATGTGAGTTTGGTTAGTGGGGAAAAAAAAAAAAAGTACACATTCTAAGTATGGCTGCATGTCATTTTTCAATTTGCTCATGTTAAATAATGATCTCTAGGGTAGAGAAGGAGTGGAGAGAAAAGGAAGAGCTCTCCCCTCATCTTGTTTAGTTTGTGCTCATCTTCTGCAGTGTCTGGCCACTGCCTGGCTCTCATATAGACTTAAACATGAACCACGGGCAGTTTGGTGTGTCTTCTCTCTCCTGGACCATGTACCTGATGAGGAAAAACAGAGCAGCCCCTGGCTTTTTTGGTAAAGAGTTCTTTATCTTTTTTTTTCATTATTCTTTTTTCTTTTCATTGCAATGCAATATAAATCTCGATTGTAAAGTAATAAGAAGTATTTGGTGGAGAAAATATTTAAGGCAATATAGTTTCTGTTGGAGTGAAGTAAGGAAATCCATCACTGCGTGCATGCGTGTGCATTAACTTCCAGGAGACAGTTGGATTTGTACGGGAGCTTTCACTGGTCTGTTAGACATGTTGCAAGCCTCTTTAACTGAACTGGTTTCTTCAGAGGAAATACTTCAGAACAGTTTTCATTGAGATGTTCAGGATGGAGGTGGAGGCAGGAGGGCATGGGGCACGAGGTGACAGCTGTCGGATAGCACCTACTGCTCTGTATTTTGCAGCCCTGCAGAAGCAAAGTGGTCACGGAGGAAAAGGTAGTGTAAAGAGATGTTGTCAGTTGGCTTGAGTCAAAGTGTTAGTTGCGGTCAGCAGTGATGCTGTTTTGTGCAAACTAAGGGCTTGACCCATTTGCTACATGCTTTTTTAATCCCTCAGAAATCGTGATGGAGTAAAAATGTTCCCGTCAGAAATCCAAAGATGACTTTGCATCCAAAGAAATTGTGGATTAAATAATGTAGCCAGTTGACCACTGGTACAGACCCTGCTGTGGTCCATTTTCCTGTGGCTCCATTGAGAACGTGACACAAGTGTTTAGGAGGCAGTATCTTAAGTCTTGGTTGGTGTTTGAGCATTGTGTAGCAGCAGTACATAAAGACAGTTCTAATAAAAGTTAGGAAAAAATGCTGTATTTAAGACTTTGTTCTTAACAGACGCATATAATTCTTGCTCTGCAGGACGCTGAAGAAAACTCCCTTTTGATACTGTAGTGCATTTGTAGTGGTTTCTGTAGTGCGTAAACCAAAAGAGCAACTATTTTTGCTTAAGATTTTCCTGTGTATACTTGATTTAGTGGTATTACTTCACACCTAAAAATAATGTAAGAATGCATTGTCTTAGCTAAGAAAGGCTTAAATGTATTGCTACTTCTATCTGTTGCCAAAACTAAAGAATTTACAATCCCTGATTTCCTAATTGTGCAAATGAAATAGAGGAAAAATAGATTAAAATAGCCTGTTGTCTTTAAAATGAACTCACCAATTTACAGACAGCACATCATGGACAACATCTGTAGCTGGAAAGCAGCAGAGCAATATGACTATAATCTTGCTAAGCTTTGCTCACTTTACAACGTATTTCCTTTTAAAAGCATTGTGTATGGTAGCTGGTGTTCAGGGAGTCATTTATTACATCTTTCTGCCTTGGAAAGAATAGTTCATGCTCTTAAGTATTCTGTAAGGTATATTTCAGGGCAGATTTGCAATGAGACTGATGTTAAAGGCCTGGATCTGCAGCTTTTCTTCTCATCTTCCCTGCCACAAGCAGGGACCTTGCAACTACAGCTAAGTAAGTACAGGCCTATCACCAGAGAGGACTTTGCAGCTTGGGGAGATGGGAGATGGTGGTCTCTGCTAAGCCCTGCTTGATCACTACCTTCACCCCCCCTCCCCGTCTGACATATATAGGACCGAAGTGCCCAAGTCCAGCATTGCCCCTCTGAGGACAGAGCTAGAGACACACAGGGGACCGGACCACCTCTCCTGCTGCTTAAGGCAGAGGCCTTACACTCCATCCTAAGTACTTGGCATCTTCCTGCGCCCTGCTGAATGGCAGTGGATTTCTTGGTGTCTATGCAGGCTGATTTTGGCTGCTCCCTCCCTCTCTCCGCAGCACAAGCTGCTCCCTTGCTTATGCACAGATCTCATCTCAGGCAGGTGAGTATGGAGGCTTTGATATAAAGTTGTGCCTTGTTATGACCCGAGGGAGATCTGTGGTTGAGATGAAAGCTGTAAATGACATACCTGGTAAATTAAAAATGCTTAAGAAAAAAAACCACCCAAGAGGAGCAGCAGTGATTTCCATTAAAACCAAGTACTACCTTTGTAGCAATTATTTATATGTGTTTCAAATCCAATGACTTGATGAGTGGTAATGGCCTTAAGTTGTGCCAAGGGAGGTTCAGTTTGGATATTAGGAAGAATTTCTTCTCGGCAAGAGTGTTGAGGCAGTGGCACAGGCTGCCCAGGGAGGTGGTGCAGTCACCGTCCCTGGAGGTGTTGAAGAGCCGTGTGGATGTGGCACTGAGGGACATGGGCAGTGGGCATGATGGGGGTGGGCTGGTGGTTGGACTGGGTGACAACAGAGGTCTTTTCCAACCTTCTATGATTCTATGATGATGCTATGACTGCAGGTGAGAGGTGCCAGACTGACAGCCTGGGCAATGTTGCCTTTCCCTCAGCAATGCCCATTTCTTCCATCACACGGAACCCCACAGATCTCCCTTTGCAAGCGTTTGTGTCACCCTGAGAGTATCCTGAAACAACCAAATTGTAGAAGTGTTTTGTAAAATAGTTCAATAGGTTTAAATTTAAATTATAGTACCAAAACAAAGTGATTTGGGAAAATACACAAAAAACAGAATGAAACAGTTTGGGAAATGTTATTGTTCCTCAACTAATAAAAATAAAACTTAGGGGAGGTCAACGTACTAAGAGTGTGACAAGGGATAAGTCTAGAGTAGTGCTGGTGCCTCTGGCTCTGGGGAGATCTGGGGGGTCCTGCTTGTGATTGTGGAGTTCGTCACATCGAGTGTTAGAGCAGGGTGGAATATCTAACTGCACTTGTCATGTACAGACTCCAGGTTTTATTGCTAATTAGGCTCAAAATCATTTTTCCCGAATATTTTTTCCTATTGCTGTCATCCAGGTCTGTATCTAAAGAGCTTGCAGCCTTGTCTCCCTCACCAGCCCATCCCATTCATCTGACAGCACCGTGCGGGTGCTCCCTGCTGGGCACGCAGCTGCTGAGACACGGTATGCCCAAGCCCAGACCTGCACAGCATGGGTGGAGACAGTCACAGGTGGGATGTTAAGTGGAGGAGAAACAATTTATGAGATTAACTTGTGGCTTCATCTGTGGCTGAGAGAGTGCATTAGCGGTGCTGCGGATGGTGAATAGTGCCTTGGTGTTTCAGCCAGCCTTTCCTTCCTCTGTCTTTGAGTGGTTCTGCAGTGAAAGTCCCAGGCAGGATTCCCCTGTAAGCAAAATCCTTTTCTGCATGAAGGCATTGCTGTGAGTTCACTGCAGGTATGAGGAGGATTAAGTACGAAGCTAGTGGTCAGTGACATGGAGGGGACAGCATAGCTGCCGGCTGAAGGCACCCACACCATCTCCTGCTGCTAAGACCAGCCCTCTGGTTGGAGACAGACACTGGCAAAAGCCTGGTCTCAGATGAGGAACTATTTAGAGACAAATAAAGAGAGACAGAAATAAGGTGCCTGGGATTTAATACTCCTACTCACCTTGGGACGAGGAGCTTCATGAGCTCTTAGCAGTTACCCCACCAGCCTTGAAGGGTTCTTCAAGGGGAAAACAGGAAGAGGGACAACCTGTCCCGGCCCTTAAAAACAGAAGCAGGAGGAACAGAGAATCCATTCCTTCACTGAACGCCTTTGCCAGTAATACCACCCACTGACACAAGTGCTGCAATGTCATGCTGGGAATAATGTCATTATTTTCTTTTCGCCTTCCTGTTTCAACATTCAAGCCTGTCATGGTCTCTAAATGGTAAAAGTAACGTAGGAAGAAGAAAAAGGAAGCAGTTATCCTTGTTTCTATTTTTTTTCACTCCAGTCCAAAGTCAAAGTGTTGAAAGAGCGCAGCTTTCCTTCTGGCAAACCTGGGAGGAAGGACCTCCTTTGGAAGCATCTTCCTCTCTGTTACATGCCAGAAATTCTTATAGGAACTTCCCTATAGGAACTTTGGCAACCATTTATCATTCCTTCTCAGTTTTGACTGAAAATTAAGCAAACCAACCCTGAGTAAGGTAGACTCACACCACATTGTTTGCACCAAATGCAGCATTCATATCACCACTACATTTTCCCTATTACACAGTACCTGTACTGCATTTTTTTTTTCCCCTAGATTGAACACGTTCAGCAGCCTGATTCTGTCTGGTCAGTCACCACTAATTGCAGGAAGAAAGTCTGGGGCACAGGAGGGGAAACTTTACCTGCTCAGCATCAATCAAAAAATCAGCAGGGCCTCTCCGATACCAGCCTGGCTGTCTGCAGCATCCGGGCCATGCTGACAGCCCAGCAGTGCCCCATAGGCATGCCCTTTCCCTCAGAGGGACAGGTGTGGGGAATATAACAATTACATTAATTCTGTGCCATCAATAGTATCCTCCTCATAGTAGGGCTGTTCCCTGCTGTCCTGTGGGTTAGATTTACTGCTCCTTTTAAGTGTCCTGGAACAAAAGGGAGCTGGAGGTTGGTTTTTGTGTTTTTTTTTTTCTTACTATTATTTTTTCCATTTGCTGGTACAAGGCATCCATAGTGTTCCTACCAGAGCAGAAGATCAAAAGCCCAAATGTTACAATTAGTGCTGGAGGTTGTTATGATGTGAACCTGAGTATATAAAATGCTACAGAAAATACAAGGTGTGGGTGATGTTATCTGCATTAATCTCGACGTGTAATGAGCACGGTATAATGGCACACAATGTGTATTTTTTAAGTCTCCACACCAACAAGTACTTATACCAGATGGCGGCTTTTCAACAATTTCCATTCCCTTCTCCACCCCATACTCCCAACAACTTCAAGTAATTGGCTTCTCCTCTAGGGATTAGCCACAGTAGAACCATATTAAGTGACTAATTTTCCTCACTTAACCTTTTTCTTCCCCCACCCCTCTTTTAATTTTGAACTATGGAGAGAAAGAAATCATCCAAAAGCTCTGAGTTCGTGTTTGTTTTTAGAAGCCCTCCAGAATGGCCTCAAAATCATTTGGGCTTTTAGGTCAGGCAGTACATCCCTGCGCTTCTTGGCTTCATTTCTACTATTTCTTAAACTTTCCCCTTCAAGGTGCTTGTCAAGCTCTGACTTGAAAAGTTCAAGTGATGTTGATTCTGCCGCTTCCCTGGGAGCATTTTCTCCTGCCTATTTGATCTTGTGATCAACGTTGCCCCTGCTCTTAAAACTGAACTCGTTTTACTTCAGTTGGCATCTGTTATTTCTTGTCTTATCGTTTTTAAGTAATGAAAACAGTTCCTCCCCTTCCTCTTTATAGTTGTCTTTCATGTACTTGTAAACCGCAGTCATGCTGTCCCCTTGGCTTCCCTTTTGCCCCAAATTATATGTATGTATTTAATTCCTTTAATCTTTCCTTATAGGTAGTTCCTTCCAGACCTTTAATCAAAGCAGTTGCCCTTCTCTGTAATCTCCCTCATTCACTGATATATAGCCAATAACACTGCGGCCAGGACTAAACCCGTTGTTCTCACTGGGATTCAAGCTCTGGGAAAATAAGCCAGCCTGCTCCCTTGGCTCTGATGTGACCCTCTGCTCCTGCACCTCAGGGAGGCTCTCCTGTCTACCGTGCACCATTGCACTGTGTAAGCAGCTTTCATTCTGAGGAGGGCGAAATGAGATGACTCTTTATGGCAGAATCATGCATTTCACACGCCCAGTCCACAGGTATGGGGAAGGTACCCAAGGCAAACCACTGAAAGATATTTTTGTAGTGGAAACTTTAATACAGTCCCCACTCCTACTCGTAAGTTTGCCAACTGCTGCACAAGAGAAAGGAGTGCAGTTCATTGAATCCTAGAATCACAGAATGGCTGGGGTTGGAAAGGACCTTGAATACCCTGCCATGGGTAGGCACCAGCTCAGGCTGTTGATGGCCCCATCCAACCTGGCTTTAAACAACTCCAGGGATGGGGTATCCACAGCTTCTCTGAGTGAAGACAGCAAGCTGGCTTGTTGGCTCTGATCTACTAAGGACTTCTAAGGCCAAAAAGTTTTGAAACTTCCCAGCAAAACTGAGCTGGCCTGGCTATGCAGCATAAGACAGAAGGGGCAATGACATCAGCTGCTGCTGCAGTAACTTCATCACAATTATTAATCTTCCCCTTGAGGAAATGGGGAAGGAGGAAATAAGGTGTGGCAGAGAAAAGCCTCTGAGGGTGGTGGCACTGGTGGGATGCTACTCTGGTCATGCAGTTGTGACCCTATGCCTCTGTGCACTAAGATAACATCTGTGCTAGTGAGAAGAACTGACCAAATCATCTGCCACTGCCCATCCTTCTGGGGCTCTGCTCGGTCTGAGCTCATCCTTGGGCTGCTGCTTGCTTCATTTGTTCACCCAGCAAAGCCGTAGGAGGACCTGCAGCCACCCACAGGCCTGCAAAGCTGGGCTTAATGCTGGATGCAGATTCACAGTTTAGCCTCTCCTGAAAGGTGTCCTTCTCCAGGTGTCCCACCTCCCTGCCCATTGCTTCCATCAGCTGACAGATTGAGGTGCAGCTCTCTGGACTGCAGTTTCTGAAGGTCCAAGGAGGTAAAACAGTGAAAGGCAACTCCCTTTCATGTAGGTCCATGTCCCCACATCCTCAGAATGGGAGTCATATAATCATAGAATATCCTGAGTTGGAAGGGACCCTTAAGGATCACTGAATCCAACTCTGACTCCACACAGAACCACTCAAAAATCCAACTATAAAATGACTGATAAAATATGGAAGCGAACTAAAGACATGTTTCAAACTGGGTTTATGGACTATACTGCACATCTACAAAGGAACAATTTATTTCTGACAGCATAGCTATCTTTTACGAATGCTGGAAGAGGTGGTTGATTATCTTTTGCATACTCATCTTGAACAAGGACTCAGCCCATTTCATCTCTGTCCACCCTCTAAAATATTTAGAGTGACAAGACTATGGAATGTTCAGTCCATTTTGAATAGGAAATGGCTCACAACTTCTGTGAGCACTGTTACCACCAGGATGTTCTGAGGAGGATAGAGAGTACTTGAGAACTTTTCCAGTATTCAAGTTGGGTCGCAGGTAGTTAGACACCCAGACTAAACGTACTGAATGGATACATGGTATGTTGTCATTCATCCCAACCCCTCTGCTTAGCATAAACTGAGCTGCAGCCAGTTCCCCTTTTCCAGAGCAAATATTCTTGTATCAGCTAGCAAAGATGAAAGAGGAGATTGCCGGAGGGGCTCAGGCACTTCCCTCCCTGAGACGGAGAGAGGTCACACATCATGCACCTGTGCAGTGCTGGCCCACAGAGCCAAGCTCCCCAACATGGCGCTGGCATCTCAATTCTCATTCTTGGTGGTATGATACATATTTTCACGTGCTGGGGTGAAACATTCAGATTTCGTTGTGTGAGAGATGAGTGCAGGAAATAAGGAGCACTGACCTCACCTTTTTACTTACAGGCAGCTGCTTTTCTCTGTGCACTGGAATAATATGACATGATTTAAAATAATTTAATGCATCGCCGTAGTCATTGCTTTCATGTCAGCCAGTGGAATTACCCACGATGGTAACTGTTATGCAATAAATACTTGCAGGGGCAGTTCAGAAGCCTGATCCTACAAATCTTATTTACAAGCATTAACCTACTGATTCATTGCCACTACAAGTAAGGCACACTCACATCATCATAAATATTTTCAGGACGGCCTTAATACATGTATACACACCACCAGAGGCTGGTGATGCACTGGATCAACTGGAACAGGTTGCCCAAGCAGGCTGTGGATGCCCCATCCCTGGAGGCATTCAGGGCCAGGCTGGATGTGGCTCTGGGCAGCCTGGTCTGCTGGTTGGCAACCCTGCACATAGCAGGGGGTTGAGACTCGATGATCATGGTGGCCCTTTTGTAACCCAGGCCATTTTGTGATTCTATGATTAAACTCATTTGGGTGCAAAAGGGAGGAAATGACCCACTGAGTAATGCCAGGCTAAGCCCACTGAGTGCATAATGGCATTCGCCGAGATTTTCATGCAGCAGAAGGGTGGCTAAGAAGAGGTCGGGGATGTTCCTAAGAGGTTGCACAGTCAGGGTCTGTGGCCAGTTCTCTGGGTTGTGCTTACATTGCATGCACTTGCTGTTATGGTCTGCGGCTCTTTAACAAAATGTTTTGTCCCTTTCCTCGGTCACATTTGCTCTTTCCCCGCACAAATCCAACCCATTTTGCACCAGCGTCCCCCCTGCCCGTTTGCCTGCAGAGGGTTTCCTTTTCAGCACGGACTCACAGAGCGCTCGGGTTCTCATTCTCCCTTTGCAATTCGGTGTGTTGAAAATTCATCCCAAAGCTGTTGCTTTCCGAAGCTTTTGCTTAATCGTATGACGTAAAAACTTCGGTGCTTTGTGGTCTGCGAAGCCCGCACGACAGAGGCAACGCGTGGTAGAGATTCCGTTGCGGTTTGCTTATGGCTATAAAAAATTGTTGTCAGCATCTAAATGGAAGCGGTGCTGCATGCGAACGGGTCAAGCTGCGACTCCAGTTGCGATTCACGCTTCAAAGGGATGTTGGCACAAAGGAGCGGCTGTCTGAGCGTGAGCCGGGCGTCGGGCACGCTAAAAGCCGTAGCGGGAGGGAGGAACACTGACTTTCAATGCCGTCCCTCGCTGCCTTCCTTTGCCTAATACTCGTGGGTGCTCCCGCTGCTTCACTCAGCAGTTCCTATTCCTCCAGAGTGCACCCAAAGCATAGTGAGGGGACGGCGAACCCCTGCGAGAGTTCCTCCCTTTGTCATGTAAAACTAAACCCAGGCTGGATGTGGCTCTGGGCAGCCTGGTTGGTGGTTGGCAACCCTGCACACAGCAGGGGGGTTGAAACTAGATGATCATTGCGGTCCTTTTCAACCCACGCCATTCTATGATTCTACGAAAATTATAAGGAAAGCGGTAGATTGTGCTAGCTAAAAAAATACAGAACCCCCCCGTGTGCGGTCGGTGCTAACGGATAAGTAGAATTCACTGCTCGACCTGTAGGAACACCGTCACCTGCTGCCAGGATCAGCCCTTCAGCTGGCCTCCATACTGGTGCCCAGTTATAGGGAACGGGAAGCGTGGCGTATTTTGCCCGACTTCTGTTAAATAGCGGTGTTTTGTATCTTTTTTTCCCGGTCGTTCGCGCGTGTTTATTTTGCCTACTGTGAACTGGGTTTAATTTGCGCTTATACAGAGGAGTTGAAATGAAGAGAGGGTGCGATCCATCCGCCGAAATTCATTGAAATATAGAAAGCTGCCTACCTCGTGGTTGGGATTCGAGAAACAGGAGAAAAAAAAAAGAAAAAAAAAGGGAAAAGGGAAAAGAAATAAAAGAAAACTCAAACGCTCTGTGCGTATTTTAACGTGTTATGCGATGTGTGTGCAGAGCTAACAGAGCCCTTGTAATCTCGGTAATGGCCGTAAAAAGCGACCGGCCACAGACGGCTTTAAGCTGCGCTGTAACAGCGCTTCGCCTGTACAGTTGTTTTGTTGTTTTGCATTTTTCCTTTTTCCTTCAAACAGAAGAAAACATCTCCGCTGCAATTTAAATTCGGGATAGGTTCATATAAAGAACAACGCGGCGGGGAGAGACGGAGGGAAGCAGCCGTGCGGGATGGGCTTATAGAGAACAACCGCACGGGCGGGCACAGGCACCCCACGGTTAGGAGGTGCCACGGTCAGTGAGTGCCGCGGACCCGGTGTCCGAGCGGAAGCCGCCGGATCGGGTCACACGGAGCGGGCTGCGGGGAGCACGGAGCCGGTGTTTTCCCTTCTGCACGCTGCCCTACCCCGCAGCAGAGCCCGGCACTTCTCCGACCCCGCACAGTTTCCAGGCGGCCGCCGGCTCTGCCCTCCCCCCGTCCTCCCCGCGGCGGCGCCCGTCCCGCAGCCGCTCCCCGGAGCTCCTCCGCGGCCGTCGGAGCGCCGACGGCGGGCGGCGCGCCCCCTCTGCCGGCCCCGCGGCGGAGCTGCAGCGGCGGTCGTCCCGGGGCTCGGCGCCCGCCTCCCCGCCGCCGGGCCCGGGGGGGTCCCCGCTCGCTGCCGCCGCAGCTGTAGAGTGCGGGCCCCGAGACGACCGCGGGGAGGGGGTCTCCGGGGGTGAGAAGTGAGGCGGAGGAATCGCAGGGGCGCGGCTCGGCTCTCGGGACGGGGAACTCCAGCACCAACGTTGAAAAAAAAAAAAAAAAAGGAGGGAGCCCAAACCCAGCCCGCACGGGCAGCCACGCCTCCACCCGGCACACCGCCGCCGGCCCCGCTGCTGCCAGCCGCGTGCGGGGAGCCCGGGTGCGGCGGCTTCCCCGGGGACCTCCAGCCCCGTGCTGCGGGACCGCCCCGGGGCAGCCGGGCCGGCGCTCGAGGCTCAGCCCTCGGCGGACGAACCGCGTCCCGCGCGGCAACCGCAGCCGCACGCGGAACCGCTGCCCGCACAGTAGCGGCGGTGGCGGCGGGCGCGCCAATTCCAGGAGCCCCTGGCCCGCGGCCGCGCCCTGGCTGCTCCCGGAAAGGGCTGTGATTGGCCGGCGCCCTCCCCGTATGCAAAGCAGCCGGGGGGATGACATTCCTCCGCACTCCGCCCGCCGCAGCCGACGCGCTGCCGGCCGCCTCCATTCATCCCAGCGGCGGCGGGCGCCGAGCGGAGCGCCGAGCGGAGCGCGGCGGGGCCTTGCGCGGTGTGCGGCCGGCGGGCGGGCGGGCAGGAAGGTGGTTCTCCCGTGAAGACCCGAGGGCTGCGCGCCGTGGAAATGTCGTCTTCTCCGCGCGGCCGTACGGGCTGGAGGCTGTGAGCGCCGAGCCCGGCTGGGAACTTTGCGTTTGGTCATCCCCGCTTTTCGCTGTCTGCGCGACGTCCCGCCCCCCCTCTCTCCCGTCACCCGTTTGGCGGAAGGGAAACTCGCAGCGACTCGACGCGGGGCTGTTGGAAACGGAGCTGAGCGCTGCCGGCTGGCTGCGGGGTGCCTGCGCGGCTCTGCGCGGGTTCTGCGCGCTGTTCTGCCCTCGACCCCCGTGCTGCAGGCGGCGGAGGGAAGAGCCATGCTGCCCGAGGCGGGGCTCCACCTGCTGCGGTTGACATCGTGTTAAGCAGTCTCTCCTGCGGCCGAGCGAAAGGAAGACCGCCACAGATACCGAAGGGAAAAAAAAAAACCAAAACAACAAAACAAAGCAAAACAAAACCAAAAAACAAAACCAAGTTGGCAACGAGTGACGAAGTTGTTGCAGTGTGGGTTTGAGTGCTGAGGGGAACGGGAGTGAGAGAGAGGGAGCGCTGTGGCGCACACCGACCGCAGAGCGCCCGCAGCCGCACCGACACCCGGGGTGGCCTCAGCCATCGGCCGCGGCTTTACGCAGAGCGCTGTCCCAAAGACAAACCCAAAGAGGGACATCTCAAGCCATGCACTGAGCTTTTCTTTTTGTTATGTTTCTTTTATTTTTGCGGGAATTATGGTGAGGCCATGAGCCCTCGTAGAGCGACGCGTACTAAACGACCGAAGCTGATTTTCGAGGCTGCTTAAAAAAAAAAAAAACCCTAAAAAAAAAAAAAATCCCTAAAAAAAATATTCCAGCCGGGCCGTAGAGCACTGATGGATCCCCGCCGTGTTTAAAGCCCTGGCGGATCGCGCCGGCAATACTTTATGACGCGCGGTGCGCGTGTGTGCGCGCGTCCGGGGCCGTGCGCGCAGCTGTGCCCGGCGGAACCCTGAGCGCCCCTCGGAGCGCGGCGCGCCCCATTCGGCCCCGCGGAGCCGCCCCCGCGTCCGGCTACAAACAACCAGCGGGCACCGGCATCCAAACGAGTTGCCCCCGGCTCCCCGCCCCGCGCCCGTGTATGTCGCTCCCCAGAGAGCGGCTCGCCGAAGAGTTCCTTTCGCTTCGCTGTTTTGCCCCAAGCCCTCGGAGGTCCCTCACTCAACAGGCTTGTTGTGATGCGTATCCCCGTAGATACCAGCACCAGCCGCCGCTTCACGCCGCCCTCCACCGCGCTGAGCCCGGGGAAGATGAGCGAGCCGCTGCCGCTGCCCGGCGCCGAGCACAGCGGAGCGCTGGCGGGGAAGCTGCGCGCCGCCGACCGCAGCATGGTGGAGGTCCTGGCGGACCACCCCGGGGAGCTGGTGCGCACCGACAGCCCCAACTTCCTCTGCTCCGTGCTGCCCACCCACTGGCGCTGCAACAAGACGCTGCCCATCGCCTTCAAGGTACGGCCGCACCGGGGGCGGGCGGGAAGGGTAAGGGACGGGACGGGGAGAAGGGAAGGGAAGGGAAAAGAGCTGGGATGGGGAGGGCGGGCAGGAGGAGACCCCGCGGTGGGGAACACGGGGCCGCCGCGTACAGCTCGACCCGACCGACCCGGGGAGCTCTGCCCCAGCCGCTGCCCCGCGGCAGCCGGCACAGAGCCTCTGCGGGAGGAGAGGAGGGGGGAAAAATAAAGGACGGAACCCCGAGGAGAACCCGAAGCACCGGTCTGGGGTGCCAGCGACGGGCGGGCCGTCCAAAAAAAAAAGAAAAAAAAAATTAAAACATACTAAAAGAAAAGGAAAAAAAAAATTTCCTTTTTTTCTTTATTTATTTTTTTCCTTTTTTCTTTTCTTTCTGTTCTTTCTCTTCTCTCTGTTCTTCCTTTTCTTCCCCTCTTTTCTTCCCCTCTTTTCTTCCCCTCTTTTCTTCCCCTCTTTTCTTCCCCTCTTTTCTTCCCCTCTTTTCTTCCCCTCTTTTCTTCCCTTCTTTCCTTCTTTCTTCTTTCTTTCCTTCTTTTCTTCTTTCTTTTCTTTCCTTCTTTTCTTCTTTCTTTTCTTGCCTTCTTTCTTCTTTTCTTTTCTTCTCTTTTTTTTTTTTCCCCCTCAGTCCCCACTCGGAGCCCACACAATGCCGCGGCACAACGCGGGGCTCCCATCCCTGCTCTCCCCCCGCTCCCCATGCCACCGGGCCGGAATCCACGGGACGAGAGCGGAGCTCAGCGCTGCCCTCCCTCCCAGCCCCGTCCCCACTTCCCGTTACCCGGCTGTAGGCAAAACTCTCCCCCCTCGCTTTGCTCGTTTTCTGCTTTTTGACTTCGGCCTGCCGCAAGCTGAGCGGTTTTCAGGCTGCTCCTTACGATCCCCTCGAGGCGGAGCGCCCCGAAGCTCAGAGTTAGGATGGGGAATCGGCAGAGCTCCGTGGGGCGCTCAGGGCCGGACCCCCCACCGCTCCCTCCCCTTTTGGGAGCAGGCAACCGGCGCGGCTCCCGGGGCTTCGGGAGCGTTTCCCAAAGTCCGCTCATCGCTGGGAGCTCTCCTGGAAGGCAGAGCTGTGCGGAGCCCCGCGGGTAAAGCTCCTCCGAAGAGCCGAAAGCGCTCGTGGCGCGGTTTGCCCTCGGAATACGCAAGGAAAGGAAAATGAAGGGGAGAAAAAAGTAAAAACCACCAAAACCGGGAGGGCGTTTCCTGATGCGGTAAAGGCACCTGCCCGCCGGGCAGATGGCTTTGTTAAAGTCGCGTTTTTTAAGGTTATTTGAGTTTAACAGAAAACAGAAAACACAGTTCGTTTCTCTGTGTCTGATGTTCTCATCTGACACAAAAATCGCTGGGTTTTATTATCCCCCATTGCTAACAGTCATTGCACCGACATAAAGGAGGCAGAGAGGTTTCTCCTCATGTTTCCTTACACAAATCCTCTCGTTACATTCGATCTGTAGGATTGGGATATTATTCCTAAATGCAACGACCATTTCCATGCACGTTTTTTTTTTTTTCCTAAAGTAAGGAAGGATTCTGAGAAACTTGGAGAAAAATACGTAACAGCTCTCACAGGGTGCCATACATACTCCTTGTCCAAACGCAGCTTGGAAATCATCTCAGTCTTCATTAAAAAGGCCGATTTGGTTTGGTTGCTGCACCAGCAGTGAGCATTTTGATAGCCGGCGGTGCTGCAGCACTGTTGCTCCCTTCTCTAGAAGCACACATCTTTTAGGAGCACAGATAACAGCAGCCAGCAAGTCCCGACTTATCTGTTAAGTCTTTTTTTTTTTTCTAATGTCAATGTTTGTATTTCTGCTTCTATTATTTGTGCCTTTTTACCTCTGGTTTCTTTTCTGCTCTGTGCCTTTCTTTTTTATGCTCGTTTCTAACGTTTTCTTCACATTTCTTGTTGCTGAGGTTGCCTGCAGTGTGATTTAAAAACGGTGCTTCTCAATAGTTGTGCTGTAAGAGCCGATGGACGCTGGGTTCAGGAAGGTTTTTCTCCCTAAAAATGCTGGCAGGTATTTCCTTGAACAAGCCGGCACCATCTGCATCACAGGAAGCCGAGAGTGATGCCCACATTTCCCTTTTCCCTTCCTTTCCTTACTCTACGTGCATGTATTCAGGTTTTCTGATCACTTCATAAGAAGTGCGTGCTTCGACTTCACAGCTGCTGCTGGCTTAAGCCAGCCCGCCTCATTGCACAGCGCTGTGGAAAGAGAAAAGTTTCTTAAACGTTTTGAGAGGGGGCTGTTGGGCGCCAAGATCGGGGCTTTATGAAAGGCACAGCGCTGAGTGCAGAGCAGAGAACAGAATAGGCCACAGAGACAGCTCGTGGCACGCAGAGAAGAAAGAAAAATATATATGAGGAGTGGGAAAGAGGAAGCTGAAATACAGGCTTAAAGCGGGAATTTTGATGCAATGATTTTAACTGGTATGTGGAAGTGAAAATAAGGGTGATAGGTGACGGAAGGGAGAGCACTGAAGTGAGAAAAGCAGCCCCCTGCATCAGGAAAAGCTCTAAAATACCTCTCCCTGTCATGCTGGGGGAAATGGTTGCTACTGGAAGGTCAGCATCAGGGACGGACTGAGTAAAGGAGCTGCTGATCTTGTTTGGAAAGAGCAGTGTGAACAGAAACTAAGAGCGGTCAGCCCGGGCTGTGACTAGCTGGAGCCCATTATAACTGCGTGGACGTAAGCTAGAACACGCGAAGAGGAAGGAAAAATATCAAGCAGCAACTCAGAGAACCTGCTGCAGGACTACTTCCTCCTAGAGTATGTAAAAGAGGAAATAAAAATGAAATAGACTTTTTTCCCCCTCTTTTTTTTTTTTTTTTGGTAGTATTCCTAAGGTCACTCCTGTAAATTTAATTTGGGGAAACAGCTTGAGCAGCGGGTTTGTAAAACAGTGCAACAGAGGACCTATTTTGAGCTGTTGCTTTTGCCAGAGTCAATCAGGAGACACACCAGACATGCATTCGATTGTTGCAGGGGAAAACTGCTGTAAGAATTCAGTCTTGTTGAGGAAGATAAGATAAAATTCAACTTTTATTAGTTTAAAAGATATGAACATTGTAGATACGAGTCAGAAAGCTTAGCGTTCAAAATGCGTATATCTCCCAACTTAAGAAATGTGGATGCTGTGTTCCTGAATATTAGTTCAGTAGATACTGGCACTGGGATGCTACATTGCAAACGTTCAGGATGAGGTGAAAGCTTCTGAGCTATTGCAGGTTTCAGTCGTGTGGATTGCAGCTTCCACCCATCAGATCACAGGTGAGGTCTTAAGTCAGTGATTTGCTTTCACACTTCCAAAGGGAAAAAGGCATTGTTCAGTAAGTTGTAATTAAACCCTTGGTCAGGGCCTGCTTCTCTGTGGATTTATTCTGAATTTATATATTCATATCAGTGGGATGAACAGAGGGGGAACTGATGCACCTGTGAGCAGCCTGACCTTCTGCATCCACAAAGCAATTGGCTTGGGTTTGTTTTCTTTCAAATTTTACACTTAGATGCTTGTGCTGACTTTGCTATAGCTTAAAAGTAAGGCTACTGAGGTAAATCAGATTAGAATCAGTTCCTGTTACTTGAATTTATACGCTGCCAATTACAAAAGTATATTTTGGAAGGCTTTATTTTGTGCCGAGGTGCACATTATGCTTTGTATTTTGGATGCATGTCTACGTAGCCGTAAGTCTGCATGGTTTTCCCCAAACGACTTCTCGTCTGCATTCGTTATTGTTGCTGCTGCTTTTTCCTATTTTATCACATCACTTGTTGATGTGCTGTTCCCCAAAACAGATGTCCCGTGAGGAAAAGCTGAGGTTTCTGTGCTTTGGTTTGGTAGGTGGTGGCTTTGGGAGACGTACCCGATGGGACGCTGGTCACGGTAATGGCTGGAAATGATGAGAACTACTCTGCAGAACTCAGAAATGCGACAGCTGCCATGAAAAACCAAGTGGCAAGGTTCAACGACCTCAGATTTGTGGGTAGAAGTGGAAGAGGTATGTATCTGTTTGCAGCCACCGTTCGGTCATCTTTACCTGCTGTGTCCGGCTCTGGTTACGTGGAGAGAATTTGAGTGCTGTATGTTGAGCTTTCTGTGGTAAAGACATCTGAGGACAGTTTAAAAGGTGCAGAATCAGCTGTGTATTTTTCATGGTTTATTCTTCAATAATTCGACTTTTATATAGTAAGATCTCATTTTAAGAAAAAAAAAAAAAAAACATGGTCAGTGAGGCTCACTGTGACTCCAGAATTTTTCCCACCGATTTAGAACAGCACAATATTGCCCACGCTTAAGTTTAAGTAACACATTTTCAATTTAAAACAACAATTCTCAAAAGCTGATCTCTGCAACAGGGTGAGTCAGCCTACAATTACAAACAATTCCCACATGATTCTGATTTTTTTTCAAGCTTTATTGCGACCTGACAAGCATTTCTCTGACCTTTCTTTCTCTGGGGTAGCTGTGGAACTATACACAGTAGTCATTATTTAATGTATTACTGCAGGGTGCGTAACGGTGGGTTAGGACAGAGCAGAACTGAACAGACGAGCTTAATATTGGCTCTCTGCGATAACTAAGAATTACTGGTACAAATAGAAGGGTTTTAAGAGTGTAAGTAACAAGTCAAAGCTGACTTAGACTGTATTTATATATGACTGTGGTTAGAAAGCTCCCGTGTGCATAAGTAGGTATCCAAAGCTTGGTCCAAAAGCCCGTAACAGCAACAGGATGCTTCTTAACATCGCTCTTCAGCTCAAGCCCGTAATCTTGAAAACCATGGATTTGAAGCAGTCACGTTTACGTTTCTGTTACGAGTTTATTTGAAGCACTCCTCCTGCATTATTGCTCTTGTTCCCATGGGCAAAGCACCTTGGCGTTGTCAGGGTGGTTAAAGGAAACCCACTGGAGCCGGTGAAATGTTGATTAGAAAAAGTGCAGAGAAACAGCCTCTCAGGTTTGAGGTCAAGACCGAAAAACCATCGCATCCTCCATGTGACTTCATACGCTATTTGCTTATGTATTTTCCTTTTGTCTGGTTCATATCTTCAAGTAAAATCGGAACATAACATCACAGTGTTCTAAACACAACATTGTTACCTAAGGACAATTCAGTGCTGTAGCATTCACAAATCAAAACGATAGTATCTACAGCACTTGCGTAGGTTTCTTTATTCCATCTTTTGGAGCATTTTGTGAGCCGCTGTCATTCACAAAGAGATTGAATAGTCTGGGGTTCACAGGCACCTCCTCACTATTTTCCCCACTCATGTGGGCATTCCTTAAGCACCCAGGCCATCTTCTAATGCGTGGTGGCACGTGCTGCTCTTACAAGAACGCACTGAGCTACAGGCACACTTCAGGAGACTTCAAAGGTGTCCCACTTCTGCTCTCTCAAAATGTCTTACTTGCAGAGGCAGATGATGGGTCAGGCTTTAGGCTGAGGAAGTCATTCTGATTACACACAACACCTTCTATTTGCCTTTGAATTCAAATACATTTGTGGATGTTCTTCTAGTGTAAGTACAGCCTGCAATTTTAGAAGAACTCGGCCCTCTTGAAACATGGATGCAAGCAGCAGGTACATTTTAAGTGCAAAATCCCCTTTCGATCCCTCTGCATCCTGCAGCATTTTTAGGTGAGGGTACAAAGGGAGATGTCTTTTAAATTGTGTTGTTTGGGCTGTCTTCAAAATGTACTTGGTGGAAAACACCCGCAGCTGAGAACATAGCTTCGTAATGCTAGCAAAGAATAATAATAGGGTAATGCAGAGAAAATTATATCCATTTACTGAAAACATGAGAGATGCTGTAATGTCTAAAAGTATCAGTCATTAAACATGTTCATTTGTTATATTAAAGGTTCCACCTTTTCAGTAAATGGAATTTGCATTATGATTCAGAGATGACTGTTTAGAAGATTCAAATGAATAGCTGGCAAAGTGGCTGAGAAGCTAATAAAAACAAACCTGTAGTTCAGTTCCTGGCCACGGTAGTGAAGCTAGAAATCATAACAGTGAACTGTGGGATTTTCAAGGTCAAAATTCAGCGGCAGAGGGAGAACAGTGGCTATTCATTCAGCAAGCTTAGCAGAGAGCCTCTCTGAGCCACTTGCCTGCTGGATGCCGGTGGCTGGAAGCCGTCACTCACGGATGTGCGTGCATGTGGACGTGGATGCTGTGCACTATGTGACACCCAGGTGCTTGGGATCATTTCAGCTATAGAGTGATTTGGGAGCGCTGCGTGCTGCTTGCCAGTCCTGGAGGTTAAATCTCGTGAGCCCCATTGGCTGCCCATCTTTAGAGCCAGTGACTAATGTATGCTTGTGTTTACTCCTCCAACAGGGGATTGTTTTCCAAAGGTGTGGATTGTTTGCATTTGGTACATGATTTCTGAGGTGCTGTTCTGTTGAATTTGTATAAAGCCTGAAGCATAAGGTGGCTGCTTCAAAGGGCATTGCTGCCTTTGATACTTTGGTAGAGGAAAATTAACTGAAACTTTGTTTGCTGTGTAATATTTGAGTTTGAATAAGTCCGGTTGCCACCAGTGATAATGAGATGCCAGGAATATTATATGAATAGCCATTGAAAGTTCACGTTGGTTGCAGTTATAGTGGGCATTATTTGTGTACCTGGGTGATTTAAAATCACTGCTGGAGAACAAGGAACGACTTTGCCGAGTGGCAGTCCTGGTCCATGTCTCTATTTCACTGCACATGAGCTCTTGCTCAGGTGTAAAGATCCCCATTAAAGCCTCACAGAACTGTCAGCAAGCCACTATTCCTCTCTCTTTTAAAACAGGAGAAAATTGTCGCTCTTGACATTCCTGACAAATAGTTCCGTTTTTCTTCTGTGGGCTTTCAGTGAGGTCTGGCAAGGCAGCCAGCAGTTGCTTCACACGCTCCTGCAGAGGACCATTGTCCCATCCCAGTAAATAAGTGGCTCTGTGGGAACGTTACAACTCACTCCATCCAGAGGTCTGATCCTGTGCATCTGTGAAAGCCCAGGCATCAGCTGCGCCTTAAAGAACCGTATGGCATTTCAGCGCTGGTTCCATACTGAACGGGGAGCGCTGGCCCTGTGCTGTTCAGGCTGTACCTGCAGTTCAGGATTAAAAAAACACTCTCATTTTTGACACCGAGGATGGGAGCTGAGAATATCACAGGTCTCCCGAAACAGCGAGATGTTGTATGAAAGCAATTTGGCTGGCTTTCCCGAACAAAACAGATTTACATTGGAATTGGCTGGGGTCCAGAATTGCTATTCCTCACCCTGGTTTGAGAATGCTACTGGGAAAACCTGCCTGTCTGGCTTGTAAACTCAAGTAAGTAATTTCTGAAAGAAAAATGTAGTTTAAAACTTCAGCCAATCTCAGCCCCTTGTGCCTGCTTACCTGTTTAAAAAAACTTTTTCTCCCTCCATTCATAAACATTTCAAACTTCAAACTGCTGCTAGTGCAGAGTGCCCTGTTTTCTCAACGTATAAGGAACGAGTTTGTGTTATGGTGATGAAATAAATCCAATGCAAAAAGCCCGACACCGTGGAAATTCATTGGATAAAATTAAAAATAAATAGTTATTTTGGAGAGGGCAAGCTTCATGGCTCGGTAAGCATTACATATTTTCCTCATGGAATCATTAATCCCATTAACTATCTTCTTTGTAAAACTTAACAGTAAAAAAACAACAACAACAAATATTTTTTCCAGATGAAAATGATTATTAATAGGTTATCATAATAGTAGCTAATGAGGAGTTGTCTTGGCTTGCTGCAGAAGATCTCAATTTAAAGCTGGAATCTGTAGCTGGAGCTTCATGATAAAGCGAACTTTCCAGCAGGGTCCTTTTAAAAACTGAATTTTGGAAAGGACTGTACATTGAGCCTGCATATGTATTTTCTGCCCACTATTGGGATTAGGCTCGTCTGAATAAATTTCACAATCATTTTCTTTGGAGTTGAAAAAGTACTCTGCTTTTACAGAAGCAGCTGGTAGGAGAGCACGAGAGACAGATTACCAAGCACAGTTGTAAGTTTCTGCCTCCAGAAGTCTTCCTTCTGGATATAATTTTGGGGAAGAAAAATCAGTTTGAGCTGGAATCTCAGAAATAGTCAAAAGACAAGAATTACTGGCCTGTATCCTGAGTCCAATTATTTTTATTGCTCTTCTGAAGTCAGAATTTTGCTTCAGCTTGTGGTTGTGTTATGTAGGCACTTAGTTAAAATTTGTTTTATTTTTACTTAAGCATATTCAAAATTACAAAAGTATGTGCAAAACAGAGGAGGATGCTATTCAGCAGGATCGTAAAATCAGCATTAAGCAGCCACCCCGCTCCGGGTCCAAACCATTGGAATGCTTCAGGGGATGTGGTATCAGATACTGGACTAACGATTCGCCATACTTGCCAGGCGGGACAAAAATAGAAGAAACACAGCAGCAATCAGAGCTGAAAAGGAGTCAGTTGGTAGAGCTGAAAAACAACTGGTTATCGATACCTTGGGCCAACGGGTGTGCAACAGTAGTGGTTATGCCACCAAGAGATGTTTGGCACAGAAATTGTCACCGCGTTTTGGTTAGATGTCGATGCGTATCACAGGGATCTCCTTCATCATCCTGTCTGGCCCAAGCAAATTTTTCTCTAAAAGACAGGGACTGGAAGTGAACATCTATTCTTGAGTGACATATGGGTGCTTGGCTGTGTCACTCATTTCATCGAGAGCTCTGTGTGAATGACGTAGCCTTGCCAGCATTCAGCGAGAAAACTCCTGACCCCAATGCCCACGAGTCAGTGCATCTTTGAGGTCAGTCAGCACGGGTCACAGTGAGACTGCTGAGCAATACCAGCCCTTTAAGCACGGCTGTTCCCAGCGCAAGCCCTGGACAGAGGCTGGCTGAAGGAGGTGGGGGAGCAGGCTTGCTTATTGCCAGCATCCAGCCTCAGTCGTCGTGGGTGCACGCTTGGTACGTGCAGCCGTTTTTCTCTGAATTGCTGATTGTGTAAGAAAGTATATGATACAGCTCAGCGAGGGTGTCTGCATCGAAAACATCATGTGGTCTGGGAGGCTGAGCATGACTGGGGCTATCTTTGCCAGCTCACAAACACTCTGCTGGGTTACTTAAAATTTGGTCTGGGTGAAAGAGCTCTCAATCAGAAAGCGTCAACAGGAGAAAAATAATGGCAGAGTGATTTTGAGAACTTCCTGTCTCCGGGAGCATTACTGCTGTAAACAGTGACCATGCCAAGTGCTGAACCACTGCCCTCATTCCAATAACAATAAATCTATTTTTTGGTTGTGCAGAGCTGTGCTTGTACATTTTTTAAACTCAGGGTAGGGATGAGGCAGGCGCTATCCTCCGAGCGTTTTCTTGTTTTCTGCAATGATAAAAGGAGTGAGGCTGACCAGGATACTGCGTCAGTAAGACAAAGGACCACTCTAGATGAAGAGGTTACATAGTTTCAAGTGATCTGCTTGCCCTTGAGCTCTTTCTTTTTACTTTTTTCTTTCTTTCTGATAAATTTTTTTACTTTGTATTTTAGCATGCCCCCCTTCAGTGGCTATTCTGGTCAAGTATTATTTTCCTGTGTAGGTAGATAGGTACGTATGCATGTATATTACAACTCAAGTAACAACTGCTGTTTTGTACTCAGAATGAAGTCATTCTGATATTAATTAGGATCTTGGCTTCAGGGCTGGCTAGTGAACTTCAGATGACTGTCCTGGGGCAAGCACTTCTTGTCAGCTCACTCAGCCTTAGCAAAAGTGAGGATGCTGCAAATCAGTGGCTTACAATTGATGTCAGCAGAGCCTTCCTTTTCCAGCATAGTCATGTGCATAAACCCTCAGCAGTTTGAATCAGTCTCTGTTCCCTTCCAAAAATCCTTTAGCAACAGTGGGGGAAAAAAAAAAAAAAAAAAACCCACTAATTTTTCTTTTATCTTGATACTGGCTGACTCTCTACTCTTTTGCTCCCAGCCTGCTTCACCCAGTTCCCTCATCATACTATCTCAACACAGCTTTCTCAGCCTCTTTTAAGTTTCATTCCCTTCTTCTGCATCCTGCATCCATCTCCACCCCATATTCCCCATCCCCTGTTGGTTTCTGTCCCCTTTGAGGCAGTCAACAAGAGCTCCTCACTGATGCTGGGGAGGCCATGCCACATCCAGCTGTGCAATGCCCTGAGGTGCTTCTGTTTGTATCGTGGTGGTGCCTGCAGGCAGCAGACATGCTGGGTCTCATGCTTGTACAACCAGAGCCAGGTTTGGCCTGTGGTGTGGTGCTTGGATGGATCTTTGATCCCCTCCATTGCCCTCCTACAGGGAACTGTCCATCCATGCCATGCAGGCTTTGCTGGTAGAGAGGACCGAGAGGTGAGGCAAGGAGAGAAGCAATGTCTTGAAGGCTTGATGCCATTAGAGCTCTTTAGCAGGGCGGTGCTTGGAGCGGAGCATACGCACAACATCAGTTCCCTGAAGTTTAGGGAGGAACTGAAGGAAATGCTTTGGCAAGGCCACAGAGTTTCCACAGGCCAGACTTTATGCACCGCAGCTCTGACAAAGCTGTGCCCATATCTGAGGCCTGAGAGGCCGTTCTGTTCTTGGACGTTGTCCCTGCTAGAGCTTGGCAGGTCCCAGTTCCATAATGGCAGTGTTATCTCCCCATCGCTGACTGCACGGATATCCATCAAGTGACCCCAGACTTCTGCTGAGCTCTTAAATCAATGCGCATTGCATTAGCGTAATGACAGCATGGAAGAGTCCTTCCTCTAAGAAAATGAGCGCAGAGTAAACAGTCCCCACTCACACTCCCACGCTCAGGCTGCTTGCTGGAGAGCTGACCTGTCAGGTTGGCTTTCCTGCTTTAGGCTGCTGCAGGCCCAAGTCGCCCTTGCTGAACTTGCAGTGATGATCACAAAGGGCTCCTTGCCTGCCACATTCAGAGCAGCACGTTGCTTTTACAGTGAATCCACGCCTTCACTGCTCACCGTGCCTGCAGCCTCACCATCGTCCTTCTTGTTGGTCAGGGCAAGGAGTGTGCGCAGCCCCAGCCCCAGCAGCATGTTGAAGCACCGAGGTATGGCAATATCTGTCCAGGGTGGAGGCCAGGCCAGCTGCTGGAAAAAGGCAGGGGAGCTGCCACAGAACCTAGATCTCAGAGGGCTTTCTCTGGGCTCATGGGACCATGCACCGTAAGGTGAAGGTGCCTTAGAGTGGGATCTGCCACAAACCACAACAGCCATTACACCATTGGTCTCACAACTGGCTGTGCTGAGCTGTTCTTCCCCAGGGGCTGAGCTTGTGGCCGTGGAACAGCAGGGCCATGCAGCAGGGGAAGCTCTTTCAGCCAGAAGGTGCCTGGACAAGGATACCAAGGGGTGTGATTTGGGGCTGAAGCATTGAAATCAAATTCGAATCCCACTTCAGGCAGCTAAAGCTTCTTGTGAATCTGGGCCTTCACCTTTTCATGTCTGTCTCATCCCTTGTAAAGTGTGGATGACAATTTCTGCCTCAGAAAGCTTATTAATGGCTTGAAATTATAGCTAAGTTAAGGACTATTATTAGGCTTAAGGATCCCGAGACATTTTCATTGAGAAGGTGGTTGGTAGCTTTGCATTTAAGACATCTCATTTTGAACTGTCTTCTCCATTTTGAGCTCCCATTGCTATTTTTCCCTGAACTGTTGAGCAGTGACACAGCATTCTGCTAAACGATGGTGGTTTTGTTCCACCAGAGCTGGATGTGCTTCTGGAGGCTGTCATTTCTGAATGTATGTTTATGTACACATACCCTAGGCTCCAAGTATAGGGAAGCACCGTGTTTAAAACTAAAACTATACTGCAGTGAAAAAAAGAAAACTCCTTGATATGTGGTAAGCCACAGCTTGAAAGCAGAAGTTCAGTTTTTGTTGTGGCTAGTTCAAATGGAGTGTTAGAAATTTATGTTAGAGTCATCTTAGGGAAAAAAAAAATAGCTCTTATTAATTCTTACTGACATTTTAACTCCACCCTCTCAAAATCTGTGTTCAAACATTAGCAACACATATATTTGTGCAAATTGTGCGTATGCATTTCAAGTCTTAAAACTGTAGCAAGAAGCTCTATATTTTATAACTCAGGCTGTAATCTCTCTGAGCTACAGCTCTGCTGCAGAGGCCAAGCACCCCATAGCATCTCATTCTTCCTGTGCTGTAATTATTGTCTCCACCCAAGTTCATAAGAATTTTATAGTGGTTACTGCAGCAGCTCCACTTATAGTTAGAGGCTGCTTGGCTTTTCCATTAAAAGGTCTCCTCTCTACTTCCCCCTCGACCCAATCTTTTAATGCTTTAATCCATTTTGCAAACTTGATCTGCAGGCTTTCAGTCTAAGAAGGCATCCCAACCTCAAGATTCGGTTAAAATAGGTCACTCAGGTCATCTTTCAGAACAGCATGGAAAAATATTTTTTGTCTTATTGACAGATGTAGTTGTTATTCTGGTGCCTGCAGTCATATACACACACACACACATGCACACACCATCTCGGTCTCAAAGCCTGAAAGCTGGAACACACATAGGATAAATCTAATGTTTACGCCAGCCAGATTCCTACCGTAATTTGAAACAGTCACTTTTCAGAAATTAGACAATGTCACAATATAGGGGAATTCCTGGTGGTTTTGTGTATGTGGATTGCTGATGTTGCTATACAAAAATGACTAATGTTGAAGATGCTACTGGGCTGACCAGTGTAAGACACCCTGCCTTCAGAGACCTTCCTCCAACCTAGGTCCCAAATCACTTGCCTGTTTCTTCTGTTAGTTTGCTTATATCTCAGAGATGCACTCCAGATAGGAGCATATCTTCTGTGATTCCTTTCCTGATAAATGACCATGACCATTTAGTATCTACACCTAGTATCTCCTGCTGCTGAATCATTATAACTTTGTCTCTAAACAGTTGAAATTGTGCTTTTTGTGGTTATCTGCTGAACCACACTCCCGGGAACTGTGTGGTAAAAAAATAGCATGCAGGTAATAGAAGTAGTAACTCAAGGGAAGGAACTTGAAGGGATCAAAATTGAGACCGATAACTTGATAACTTGTCTGCAATACAAGTACCATGGACATCAATCCCTGAGCAGAGCCAGGCCACCTTGCAGGCTCACAGCAGCAGCAGCAGTGATGGTGGCTGCACTTTTACACACTTTGCCAGGCTGTTGAGGATGGGATTAGCATGGAGGCCCCTGCAAGGCTGCAGGAGGCGGTGCCGATATCATGACAGCATATGGAACTGAGAAGTGAAACCCATCATCAGTGCAGAAGTGAAACTAGCTGCACACAAACTCATCAAATTAAAATGTAAACAACTGGCCAAAAAAAAAGAGAAAAAATGAAACCGTTTTAGTGAGCTGAGTCCTCTCTTGCAGGGTTTGAGAGGGTGACTGATCCTATTTGTGCAATGGAGAATCACTTTTCTGAGGACTGTCAGGGGCAATCTGCAGAAGAGTGTCAGGGACTGTCCTTATCACCCAGATAATGGTTTTAAGATAAACGTAGATGTTATAGCACCTGCTGAGATTGGCAGTGCCTCTATTGATGTTGCTCAGATTTCAGTTATGTAATTTTGGTTGCTTAACATGGTCCCTGCATTGCCTTAGGTTAAATGCCATGTATACGCTTCACCAAAATAATGCCTTGAAATGATTTCACCCCAGATAAAACCTCCCTCCAGCGTTCCAGCACAGGGAATCTGTGGTGAAAAAGGGCTTGGAGAGTGGGCGAGGAGGAGCAGAGGAGACACACATCCTTCCTCAGTGCTGGGCCGTGCTGCAGAAAGTAAGAGGGAAGCAGATGGGCAGGAGCCCTGCGGCGATGCCCTGCTCAGCTCAGCAGAGCTGCTTACAGCTTTGTCAGCACCTGTTGCGCAGCAAATGAAGTTCAGCACAGGGACCAAGCATGTAGCAGGGCCCTTTAGGCCATTTGCATGGAGGCTTGGTCCCACGTAAATCCAGAACAAAGCACCTATTGATGTATCGGGATCAAGTTTTCATTCTGTGCGAGTGAATGCTGTGTAAACACAGATAGGAGAACTTCCTGGAGTGAGGCACTTGACAGCAATGCTCAAAAGTGCACCTTCATGCTGACCCAATCTGGTTTGGCAGGTGAATTTCCCATGTCTCATACTTGCTTCAAATGCACACAGGACAAGACTACAAGTACGCAAAGGGATCAGTTGTCCATGCAGCTGATTTGCATGCACTGTCCCTGTGTTGCTTTGGGCTGTGACCCTGGTTTGCTGCCATTTCCCCATGTGCTCACTGATCCATTTGGTCCGTTGTTCTGAGGTGGTCAGAGTTTGCAAACCTAGCGTGGCAATGCATGAGGTTCATAACAGGTTTTTCTCATATTTAAATTCAGTGGCATTTGCGGTACCGCTGGGAAACAAATGATGCTCTTTTTTTGATGCCACTTACTTCAGCTGCAGTGTTTTTCTGATAGAATAGCCACTGGACCAAGCATAACAGGCAAGGCAGTGCTCTTATCTTGTGAAACTGCCACTGGCAACAGAACAGTTATCATATAGGGACAGAATCTGGAGTTGTGCAGGTTTTTTGCAGCTGGACGTACAGTTGGAAGAACTACAAAAATATTTCGCTTGTATCATGAGCAACAGTTAACTAATGCAGGGTCAAATTATATTGGCCCTTTTCACCCTATCGATTACATTTGAATTATTCAGCTAATAAGTTATAAAGTGCCTTAAGTGAGAAAAATGGCAAAATTTGGCCCCAGTATACAGCAGTCAACAGTAGAGAGTGAATATGTGTGTGTTTGCTTTGCTTCCTGCCCAGGGATGCTGTCTGATATGTTATTAAAGCACAGCAGATATCTTTACTTTGGCAGACACCCAGGAAGATGTGAGAAATTGTAAAGATGTGTACAATGGATCGTTTAGCATGGTTTAATACAAGTAAGTGCATAAATACTAAAAAGCAGAATGAATAGTATCGTAATCTTTTTTACAAAGATCTGGAAGTCTCTCACTGATATAATAGAAACATCTGTAATATAATTTGCATTGCATTTTTTATTACATATTTTTCCATCCATGCCATTTGTCCTTATCAGCACAAGCATTCTTGGCTCCTTTCCCTTCTTCTTCTGTTTTATCTAATATTCTACCGTAATGACTTATATATATCATAGATATCATAATATATATCACAGTCATAAAATCACAGAATGGCCTGGGTTGAAAAGGACCACAATGATCATCCAGTTTCAACCCCCCTGCTATCTGCAGGGTCACCAACCAGCAGACCAGGCTGCCCAGAGCCACATCCAGCCTGGCCTTGAATGCCTCCAGGGATGGGGCATCCACAGCCTCCTTGGGCAACCTGTTCCAGTGCGTCACCACCCTCTGTGTGAAAGATTTCTTCCTAATATCTAACCTAAACCCCCCCTATTTCAGTTTAAAACCCTCTCCCCTTGTTATATATGTATATACAAAAGTTTTAATGGCACATCTATGATTGGCAGTAAAAAATCCCCAAAGCAAAATGCAGGAAGTGTGATCACAGCATCTGTTGGCTCCCTTCCACATGCGCAAACCTCTGAAGCTTTAATTCTGTTTTCATTCTGTCCTCTTTTGGTTGATCCTTCTTCAGTGGAATTAATCTTTTTGTGTAGTTATGAGATGGATTAAAGCGAAGGGGTATATTTGAGGGGTGGATTGTCTTCCCTGAACTGTCTGCTCCCATTCCCCCTTGCATCTGCCCATGCAGCCGTTGATTTTAAGCATCCCTCCTCCCCTCCTCCCCCCCTCGGCCCCGCAGTTGCATTTGGCCGTGACACTGCTTAGAGTTGACTAAAGCAGCTCGCAGGAGCTTCATGTGACCATGTTGTCACTTAGGATTCATTTTTTCCCCCTCATTTCCTCTTGGACATTCCCAAAGGCGGTAGTTTACAAGCCTATTGCTCCCTCTAGAGCCCATCAGTCCAGTGCGGGACTGTTCTGGGGGACGAGTGACATAAATCCCTCTCTGTGCCAGGTGTGAGCTCATGGTTCTCTTTGCCTCCAGACTCAGACAGATGTGATGCAGCTGAATGCAAAGTTCAGGTTGCTGTGTTGCAATGCAGCATGGGCACAACACCTTCAGATGCCTGGGAACTGGAGGTTGATCTTTGCCTTTTGCTGGTTGAAGAGCATATTGCTGAGCAGGTGTTGGCTGGCACTGTACTCTGCACTTGCTCTTAAGTTCTTACAGCTTTGCACAGCATCAAGGGATCTTGTAAGCAATCCTGTAAAGTAAGAATCTGGGGACAACTGGTTTAATCTGTCTGACTTTGGCTGTCAAGTCAGCAGCAATTCTTGAAGGCACAATTGACAGTCCAGTCTCTAACCAGCACTTTGACAGTCTCTAGTCTCTCTTTCAAAAATGAGTGTTGTATCTTAGCCAGAACTGCTACTGTTTCCATTATTTTTCTGAAGGAGTACTGACTTTAATGCTCCTGCAAAATAAACATAACCAGGCAATTTTTTCCCATCCTAATTATGTGGGAAGACTCGATGGAAGCAGTGAGTCTTGTGCTCTTTCCTTATGCATGTGAGGGGATGTGTGATGTCTGTCGGGAGGATTTTCAATGGCAGATCTCTGTCCCACATCAGGAGAATTTAATCTTTGGGCTCAACAGGTGTTCTGTGGCTGCCGGGGGAGTTGTGGAGAGCAGCAGTCTCTGAAAGGACTCTTGCACCCAGCAAGGCACAGCTTGGTGTGGATATTGCCTTTCAAGCATTCCACCATCGGCAGAGACTCCCAGAATGATGGTGTAGGGTTTGGCTTAAACATATGAGGCATACATCTTGGACCTGAACTAAGCTCTGTGTGATTTTCTGTAGTTTTATGGGACCAGAGGATCTCAGATTTTGGTGTCACTCAGTGAAGGACTACATGCTAGCTTGCTGTCGCTGCTGGACCATAACCAAATTGTCATTGTGATTATTTGAAGCATCTGAGCTAGGCCAGCATTTCAGCTTAGTCCTTCACTCAGGCTGTCTGACAACCTTGGAAGCACCTGCTCCTTTATAGTTTATAGATGTACTATCATCCCAAAGCAGGTACATCCATAAAACACGCATTTCACTAACAATACCTACAATCTAAGCCTACCTTTGTCAACCAGACATACAAATGAATAATGTAGAAGCTATGACTAAAAATTATAAAACCACTTAATAAAACTAAGTGTAAATGAAACAGAACCACCAGAGAAAAACACAGGCAGAATTACTGGTAAGCAGCAATGAGTGACACATAGGTTTATGGTTATATAGTCCTGTGGTTAACCAGTATGTGGTTAATGAATACTCTTCTGTCAACAAGAAGTAAGCTAAGCATCTTCCTGCTTTTGCCAGCTCGTATCACAACCTTAAACTGGTTCTGAGGTCTCATCTGCTCGGTAGCAGATCTTGAAAGTAACTTCACTCCCCTCTTCTAATTCATTCTGGTCTCATAGACTGGTGATGGTGCCTCATTCTCCTGAAGGTAGTTATCTTAATATCTTCTTTTTCTGCGTTTTTTCTATCTGGAAGCACCATGAGGGCCTTCGAAAAAAATCAGTTGACTACATATTCTAGCAAAACAGTAGCAGCACCTTACCAACTGCATTAGCAGTTGTCAAAAAATAAAGCTGGGATCAAGATGAAAATGCTACAGATTAGTAAAGGCAATAATATATATTTTGAAAGTCTTTTACAGCCTTGGTGATCTAGGTGTTGTATATAATAATATAGGGAATTTTTATTTTTTTTTGCTAGAAGGAAGATCTACAGGCGCCTCTCTGATATATGAGTGTAATTAGAGTTTTTTCAGAAGAAAGCTTACTGAACTTTACTCCTGATGCCGTATAGAAAAATCTGGTCTACAGGTGTAAAAACATCAACGAAGCTTTATCTTGTAATTTAGCATCCAGAAATAGCCAGGAGCATGGTGATCCTTGGTCTTGGTAGATGTAGAACCCAAGAGTTGAGGGCTAAGGGCCCTCAAACAGGGATTTAAAATTACTTTTGCTGCTGTTGTAGTTCTTTTGATCTCAGGGAGTGCTTTCTAGTGAGGATGTGGAGGTGGGAAGATAGTGGCCTGAAGTCTGGGAGGGTTGTGTTTCAGCTTCTGTTTTCTCAGGGCTGTGAGTCAGGATTATTGTCGGATTTAGTTGCAGGAGCCAAAGTGGTTAGCATTGCTGGCCACAGGCTTCCTGTTAGATCTTGGCCAAGACACTTTATCTCCCCACAGTTCCTCATCTGTGAAGTGGGGAGAATACCTCTCTAATTCACTGGGCTGTGATGAGGGCAGTTTCCAGTAACAGTTATATGTGTGTGTGCCCGCTGTGATGTTGATGCACACCATTAGCACCAAAGTAGGAACTGCATTAAGAGAAGTATTGAATTGCGAGTAAATGTGCATAGAGAAGGGGGGGGGGAAATGTTGCTGCTGGAGGCAGGCATTTATACTTGTATTTACATTTATATTTATACAGATAAACCAAGCAAATTATAAAAATGGGAGGTCTTATAAGGGAAGAGGCTCAGCCTTCAGGGGGGCTGGAGCCAAGCAGTGAAATGAAACAGGCAGAGCTGTGTGTGCCTGGAGGAGATGAACCTCAATTTTCTTACAACAGTTGCTGGTAATATAACTTGGGGTGATGGCCCTTATTGTCTTGACTGATAATGAAGATACCAGTATCTGAGACCTCCATGATGCTGAGATAAGGATGCCAAACCTGCCAACAGCCAGTGTTTTTATCACTGTCCAGGCCAAAGCCATGATAAATACAAACACGAGATCTTATCAAAGATAAGGAAAATTACTTTTGTTACTGAAAAAATGCCTGAAGTAGTACTGGCATTGTCCAAAAACAAATCCAGAGGTAACAGGATTTGAATGCTTCATGGTCACAGGGGGATACAAAACCATCCCATCTCCCCAGCAGCTATCCAAATGGGCTCTTTTCAGATCTCATAGCTGTGACATGTGCACAACAGTTTTGAAAAGGCTTTCACAGTTTTCTTATTGAATAATAGAGGAACTGAGCGTAATGCTCTGCTATGTCTTCATAAAATGTTTTAATTCTCTGCGGACAGGCTGTAGGGATTTTTTAATTTTTTCCATTCCCTTGTTTCTTGGCATTGCAGTAGCAGATTACTTTTAAAGGATTTTGGTTCATAATATGGAATTGATCTAATACTAGCTTCAAACACAAAGCATGGAATCTTACGATCCGCCTCGGGGACCTGAGTACCCAGTTCTCTTTAATTTTACAAGCATTTTTGATCAAATTCCCGTGGCAGTTTTGGAAGAGTCGACCACGATTTCTAAGCCTCTCTGAACTAACCGCCTTTAAAAAGTTCAGATAATGCACCAGTAGTCTAGTAGATCAGATAAACTGTAACTGTTAAGGGTAACCTTATTTTGCAAACAAAGTGTAGAAGATTTACATATAAATTGATTTTTTTTTCCAAATGCTTTGAGCAGTTGCCACGAAGGGAATGCATCCAGCAGCAGACAGTAATGAGCCCATGCTGCTTCATATCTGTCTGCAGATACGGACAGCTAGTGGTTAGTGTCATTTGGTGTGTCCTGATTCTGTTTAAAAGGACAAAATGTTCTCAATACACATGTTCAAATACCTTCTCTCCTCTTGCAGGGAAAAGCTTCACGCTGACTATCACAGTCTTCACAAACCCTCCACAAGTAGCCACGTACCACAGAGCCATCAAGATAACGGTAGATGGACCACGCGAACCCAGAAGTAAGTGAACTAAAAGGAGCATTTGCAGAAGGTCATGTTGATTATTTAGCTCAGGCATTCCATCACCAGCTGTATGCAACGCAACAGCACCCAGTGCATGTGGATCAGTGGGTGTGCCTCAAGCCAAGGCTGTCCTATGAGTGGTTTTAATTATGCCTTCCTGAAGATTTATTTTTCATGGGTGTCCAGCTGATCTAGAATATGAATTACTTTGCATTTATAAAGTACCTACCTAAGGATGGTTTGGATTGTACCCAAAAGCTGACAAAAGGCATGTTGGTAAAAGGTGGGCAGCATATACCTTATGCATCATTCCTTGCTAGTCTCATCTTTCAGATGCTAAGAGGGTTTTAAAGTATTGGAAACCAATACGTCATTGATCTAAGTCTTCAAGCTCAGCCACCCTGAAGAAAGAAAGAAATGTCTGAGAGGCAACACCTGGTTTCTCCCTTGTAGAGTTCACTGTGCTTCATTCCACTGTACAGCTTGGGAAAACTGTAATTGCTGAGAGTGGTGCTTCCAACAAGCAGATGCAATTATCCCAGTGGGACACCCATTCTCACAGACAGGCAATGTTTCCTTTTTTTCTTTTTTTTCTTTTTTAAGAATGAAGCTTAAGGAGAAGACAAATGATTTGATATCCCAGGGGAATATCCACACCGTTCATGCATGCAGTTGTTTTCGTTAGGTTAGAGAGGGAAGGTTGCTTTGTTTTGGGGGAAGTGAGGGTTGCACAGGTAGGCAGATGTAGGTGCTTCTCTGGCATATGCTCTGCCTGTTACCACAGGCAATCTTTAACCTCAGAATGTGGAATTTTCATATTTCTATCAAAATGCCCTGATGTAAGTTGAGGTTTGTGGTTAGTTTTTCACTCCTCCTGCACACTTGGCAGAAGTTCTGGCTATTGCTTAAGTGGAGTCGTCCTGGGAGAAGAAAGCAGTAAGATTCAAACACCCACTAGGGAATGAGACATGCAGCTCGGGGCTACTTTAACTGAGTGGTGCAAGAGAAGAAGAGTTTGAAACTTGAGTTTAAATAACTTAGAAAACTGCTAATTTTCATATGCATTTTTTTAATGGAGCCTTCATTTGCTTGAGTTGTGTCATGATGCTGCATGCACTTAGTGGAAAAAATCTGACCTACGTATATTTTTTAAATGCTGCCAGGATAATGCTTCTTCTTCAGTTTGTATTTGTGTTGTTTTTTGCTGTTTTTTTTTCTTTAAACTGAAAGAATTTCCCTGAAAAATATCCCTCGTGAACCAGGCACCAGGTTCACAACTGTGCACATAAAATAGATATTTGTATATGCAAGCTCCAGGTTTGCATGTGTAATTACCTGGATGTGTTCACAGTTTGCATACAACAAATAAGCTTTGTTTTTTTAAATATGAGTCTGCTAGAATAGTAAGACACAAAAATCGTCCTGCAGGCATACCCTACTGTTTTAGATCAATTCTTCAGTTGGTATAGTAGTTAATATTTAATGAGATTCTACATTTTAAAAAGGAAGTAGAAATATAATATATACTGGAGCAACACTCGTATCTCCCTGACTCAAATGTATGTAAAAGCTTCCTTGTAAATGATTTCATTTTGTCATAGGCAAGCCAGAAGTACAAAGGAGTTCTGTACTCAAGGAGGCTTCACATGTGCCATGAGCAGAGGTCAGCTCCTTGGCAGGAGAGTACAGCTCCTTTTATTGCTAAGTCACTCATGATGCAATATGGAAGAGATTCTGCTTCTTTCACTTCTAAGTGGGCTGCAAGGTCCTGTAGGCTGACTTGTCACCAGCTTAGGAACCGTGGCAGCTGTTGCTATCATAAAATCACAGAATGTTTTGGGTTGGAAGGGAGCTCAAAGCCCACCCACCGAAACCCCTGCTGTGAGCAGGGCTGCACCCACCAGCTCAGCTGCCCAGGGCCCCATCCAACCTGGCCTTGAGGCCTCCAGGGATGGGACACCACAGCTTCTCTGGGCAGCTGTGCCAGCACCTCAGCGCCTGCTGGGGAAAGAATTTCCTTCTAACATCTAACTTAAATTTCCCTTCTTTTAGTTTAAAGCCATTCCCTCTTGCCCTATCACTGTCAGACCATTTAAAAAGTTGCTCCCCCTCCTACTTATAAGCTCCCTTCAAGTACTGGAAGGACACAGGGAGGTCTACCTGAAACCTTCTCTTTTCCAAGCTCAGTATGGTCTCTGCTGTCCTTATTCCATGTTTACTGAAATACTAATGTGGCCTGAAAGGATGAAGTGCTACGAAGGAGGGAAAAAGTGGTACCCAGACATTTCTCCCTTCCTTTTTCCTCATATGTTTGGAACAACCCTGACCACTATTTTCAATGAAATTAATAGGTTGTAGGAAAAAAATGAAAATAATAATTAAAAAAGAACACCAAACCTTTAGACAGATTAACTTAAGAAATAATAGAAACACGTTCTTTTGACTTTAGAGAATGACAGAATAAGAACAATTTTTAGGCCAGAATCAAAAGGGTTCTAAAGTCTTTCTTTTTTTAATGATAAAGGACAGCCTCTTATGCTATGCTTGTTTGGAAGAATTAAAAAAAACAACTTCAAAAAGTAATGCAAAGCAGCAGTTGAAGCCATTCTTGGCAAGCAGAAAAATGCTCAGACCAAGGTCTCTGAAGGCGAGCATACAAACCATAGACTTTTTGGCTCACTCTGATGTGTGAAGATGTCACAATAGGCAACTACAGCACAATGTGTATCCTTGTATACATGCGTACCACCCCTCTCTGAACCAAGTCCTGCCTTTGGTTTTCAGACTGGATTCTTGCATGTCATGCCATACATTTGGTCACAATGTACAGTCTGCGGGCAGCTCTTTGCCCATCAGCCTTTTGCATATATAACTATATGTACATATATAACGGGTGATTACTTGTGTGAGTTGCTTACAGCATTGCCTTTTTTTTTTTTTTTTTTTTGCCACTGAATTTCTGACTATCCAGATGATTCTTCTCATCAAATTTTCAGGGTTTGTAGAGAGAGCCAAGGTACTTAAGAATCTGGCTTTTCCTCTGCTGTCTTCATTCTGTATTCTGAAAATCTCTTTTAAGCTTAGTATTTTCATTCTCCAGCTTTTCAGAAATGCTTATTTTCTTCCTTTTTTTTTTTTTTTTTAATAAAAAGAAATAATACTGCACCATCAGAGAGAAGGGCAAGATGACCTAACCCATCATTTTCTTCTCCAACTTATATGATTCTATGATTCATAAAGCAATTTATGTTTTTATGAGCTAAGTCCATGGGGAAAATCATTAGCAGTAACCAGATCAAGAGTAGTGCTCCTGATGAAAATACTTTTGGTTAGGAAACTTGGTAGAAATAGTATGACTCTAAAATTAAATATTTCCCTTAGGCCATTTGACCTACTGTGTATGTCTGCTCAAAAATTAGGTTTTTTCTTCTTTTGACTGCTTCTTTCTGTTTTTCTCATTGAATTGTTTTAACCTACATAGCTCTGAAAAATTCACTAATGGACCAGGTGCCTGAAGACAAAAATGAAAGGGCTGCACAGATTTCATCCCAGCAGCCCTGAACTGTCCAAGGTTAAGCTGTGCATTAAATGTGATTATCCCATATTGGATATGTGGTTTTCCCAAATACTTTTTTGGCATCCTTGTATCAAAGGGCAGGATACTGTGAAGCAGGCAGGGAATAATATTGCTAAGCAGGGTTGGAGAAGGAGCTTTAAAGGCTGCTGGCTGAAGAAATGCCTTTCGAGGGACAGTTGCTGACTTTTGCCTCCTGGCAGAGCTAGCCGTGGGGATGCACAGCTGTGGTCTACCACAGCCCAGGGCACCCTCAGACCTTGATCTGGAGTGGTCCTGACTCGCTTGTGAAGTTTGCAGAGAAGCCCCTGGGCTGGATCTGCTCGGAAGGAGCATCTTCACCTTCAGCCTCTTCCTGCAAGGAAAAGCCACGCAGTTCTCCAAACCTTTGTTATCCCAGTGACCTGAAATAGCATGAAATGCCTTCATTTCTTGCTTGTTTGCTGCTGCAAGTGCCTCCATCTGCTGAAAATTGAGACTAATGTGTACCGAAGAGTTGTTTAGCACTGTGAGAGAATGGGAGCCATCACGTCATTGGAATAGACCCACCATATGAAATTTGACTGTGGTTTTTCAGATTCTTCCACTCACCTGGAGATGTGCAGTGCTTAAAAGCTTCTTGGCAGAAAATGTGTAGAGGGAAATGTGGCATTTTTAAGTTCCTTTCGATATAGCAAAATCCCTGTACTGAAATGTGAGTGTGGCTGGGACTCCTTCCCTTTGCTAACACTAGCTGCATGGCACAGACTCCATGGCGTACCGCCCTCTGAGGATAGGAACCCAAACTTTCAAATCACTGTTTAAAAATCTTGGCTTAGACACTTACCCCGGAGAGTTTCCAATCTAAATAAATCTTGTATAGACAAAAGAAAGGGATGGGCTGCAAGAAGAGCCGATGGCTGAGCAGTGCTGATTCTCTGTGCATATTTGCATCCTTGTGTCCCATTGTCTCATTGACACTGCCTGATGAGTGGGTGGACGGATGTTTAAATTACAAGCATGCTCTGGGGACATCATAGTCAGCTTGTGCAATGGCAGTGTACAAGCCTACAGCAGCTGTGTGAACTAACAAAAGATTTCTAGCCCAAATTCAAGCAATGTGACTATCTGTTAGTGGTGCCAAACGTGCCCTAGTTGTAGGGACATCATTTTTGTCCTGCTCATTATTTCCTTTTTATTTTATATACCAGCATCCTTGAGATTTCATGGTGCAGATGCTTCCTTTCCACCTGGAAAAGGAGGATTGAGATTATTTTCCACAGCATTTATCAGTCTCACTGCTGAGACAGTGGGGAGAGTTGATGTTGGGTGACGGGGGGTGGGGAGTTGGTTATTTTAATTTAATGAAATTGCTACAATACTTGCAAGACAAAGTCTTGTGTTAAGCATTGCTATAAAGACTGCTTTTCTCTGAGTGTGGGAGCTCATACATATTTGCTTTTCTAGGCTATAAACTGCATTTTTTAAAGATAGACAAAAGTGTTGACAGTATAGGTTCTTTCCTCACATAAAGTAGGAAAAGAGGAAGTAAGAGTTGTTGTGATGTAGGCTAGGAGCAGCCTGGTACTCTATAAATTATTTCTGCCCCTTGTTAGAGTCACTTAATCTTACACAGATCTTTTTCTTTCTCTCTTGAATTAGTGTGATTCAAAATTGAGAAGGGTTTGTACTTTCCTTTTTCATTTCTTTCACTTTTTTCCATCTTTGCCAATTTAATTTTTGCACTGAACACTCATTATTTTATTGCCTAATTGTAGAACATCAACAAAGACAGTGGTGTTTTTGTTTGCCTATATTTGCACGATGGAATTTTCAAGTATATCTACCCTTGGTGTAGTTGTACTAAAGTTAGTGGGAAAATTCTCTGTAAGTGTGGCAAAAGAATTTAGATGAATGTTTATTCATAGGATCACAGAACGGTCTGGGTTGGAAGGGAGCTCAAAGCCCACGCTGACCCAACCCCTGCCACGGGCAGGGCTGCCCCACAGCAGCTCAGGCTGCCCAGCAACCTGGCCGTAAGTGCCTTCAGGGATGGGGCACTACAGCCCATTCCAACTTACAGAAATGCTTCCAAACCAGCCAGCAGTTCTGACATTCGTCTGTCAAGTGCACTTAACTACAGAGAATTTATCGCTGCTGAGATGGATAGACAAGTCTTTTTTGAGGGAAATATTTTTTCTGTATTTTTCTGTAGAAACACAAGAAAGGTCTGCATAGATTTCACATGCATTTGTGTGAGCGTGTATGTGAGAAAAGCACTGACATGCAGTGTGCTGGTAAGTAGGTTGGCCGATGGGGATGTGACTGTCTGCTGGTCCCCTCTGAGGCCCTCACTCACTGAATCTTGTTCAGACTGTCCATATCTCGATGCTGCATGGGTGAGTCCAAAGCATGAGGGAGAGCAATGCTTAGGTGAGTCTGTGTCCACTCATCTTCTACACTGTAGGAGAGAGAGTTGTCTGTTGTACTACAGCACACTGTGCTTGTTAATGACTGCAACATACCCTAAGGAGCAAGAAGAACGAAAACATGGCCCATGCCTTCTTTAATTGTAGAGCAGATAAAGAACAGACTGTGAAAATGGGAGGAGACATGAGAAAGAATTTAACTGGCCACAGTAGTAAAGTCTAGTAGTAGAGTTCAAGCATTTCTCTCTCTCTCTTTTTTTTTTTTTTTAAATGGCTTTAGCCCTTTGTTCTTTCCTGGCAGAGTGATGTTGTTGGAGCCTATTAAGCACTAAGTACACCAGGCTGCCTTCTCCGGGCTGACCAGTCAGGAAGAGTCAGGCTGTGTCATAACCCCAGCACGTAAAGCCACACAAAACTTTCAGTGACCATGTTGATTTAATTATTAAGGATTCTGTTTGTCTGAGTCTCTCTGCCTCTCCTACCTGCACCCCGCGTTATGGGCTGTTCTTCATTACCTGCTCTACCTATCTTCGCAATCTAGCCGCAAACAGTTTTGGTTGACCACACCACTTCCCTCTTGAAAGTTAATACTGTTTGACTCATTCTGCACTGCTAACACCAAGCCAAAGAAAACAAGCCAAAGAATAACCTGCTTGTGTGCAGTTTGGAAACTTCTCAGAGGCCCTGCTTTCAAAATGCTATACAGTAGCTTACTATATCTCTCTGCAGCTGCAAAGAAAATGAGGAAAGCAAAAAATGGTTCAAGAACCTAAAATAAAGACACGGCAGAACCACATGAAATTTATGAGCTTTCAGTGAACTGCAGTCTTGTGTAGGCACAGTGGCACATTAGTACAGAGGAGGGACTACTTCATAACCTACAGATAAAAAGATTCAACCTCATTTCTTTGCAAAAGCAGGTATTTGCAGCTACTCTGTGAAGATACCACCCACTGGCCTTATGGAAAGTAAAGGTCTTTAGTTCAAGAGAAGCACATAACCTGGCTACATAAAAAGTTTTTGCTTTTTTTTTTGACAGGAACAAAGTTTGTCACAAGCCTTCAACATCTGCCCAGTCAATACCTTACAAGGGTAGATTTACTTTTGTGTTGCCAAATTCCCCTGGTTTATGTGAACAGTGAGCCATGGGAATTGACTTTCAAGTTCTAGGTCCTTCATTTATCCCTGTATGAGGCTGAATTGGGGAAATCTTCTATGGTCCACATACATTTCAGTAGGCTGATGAAACGAGTTCCTGTCCTTCAGTACTACTGTGTTAGTGCAACTCACTGTTCCATGTGTTTGGCCTCTCAAAGGCATGCAGTGAAAGCCAGTGCATCCCCACTTAGCACAACCTTGGCTCAGAGGGCAGGGTTTCAGCTTCATCCCAACTAAGTCTGTGCATTTAATTAGGAGCCTGATCACCTTCATTCAGTGGAGTTGCAACCATCTTCAAAGGGTTTCTCAGATGGTGGCTTAGTCTTTGCAGTCTGAGACTTGTGTTTCTGCAGCTTATTCCTTGGACAGAGGTCTGTTTTTGTGGCAGTGTTTTTCTTGGTTGCTGGCATACTTGTTGGTTGGCTGGTTGTTCCTAATTCTGCACCTCCTCTCTCATCCCTATCTTCAACTATTATGTCTCAGCCTATGTCTAGAGGGTATTCTTACGGCAGTTTGTACATGTGGGAAGATGCAAACTATAAAGAAACAAAAGAGGATTTTGGCAATGTGCTGTTTAAGTTAAGAGTCATTAAAGCTTTGTCAAGGAGTCAGGATTCTTGGAGTATATATATCAACATGGGGGAAAGGGAAAAGAAGGTAAAGGGTATAATTTGCAGACTAATTTAACTTCATGAATAGTTTCTTCCCTCAAAACTCTCAACTCTCAGTTCCCTTACTTTTACTTCACTGAGGTTCTTCCAGAGAAGAACCCACAGAATAATTGCCCTTTGACAACAAAAATAGAGGACAACTATATGTCATGTTCATTAGAAGTTTTGGTGGACCCATATCAAGCAAAATAGGTGTGGTGTTTTGGTGTGTTTTTGTTTTTGTTTTTGTTTTTTAATGTGTGTTAAGATTTAAGCAGAAGTGTGTTTGTGCATTGCTGTTTGTTAGTACAGCACAGGCTGTACCAGCAGAGCTGGAGGGGAGGAAGCATCTTTCCTGTCTTGGAGCAATTTCCAAGATTGCTTTTTCTGGCTGTTGTAACTCAGGGTGAACGTGAGACTTTTCAAGTGTTCGTCAGGATCAGGGGCCTGTAGTTGTGCACTCAGCATGCTTGGCTGGAAGGAGGATGACCAAAATCCCCAGGTTTTGCCTTTTTTCAGGAAGGGTGCACACTTCAGCCCACCAGCATTCATCTCAAAATGTAGATTCTCCCAAAGCAACAGGAGAATTAAATATGGATAGAAATGGAGAGAGAATGTCTCATAGCTTGTAATTAGGGCTCTCATCTGGAAAACAGGAAAGTGAAGTTCATTTTCTATTACAGATCAGGCAAGATGGACTTGATTCTGACTCTCAGCTGGGGGCAGGACTCCCTCTTGTTGGACATTTGTGGCTTGCTCTATCCATAGCATATCTATAGCATTATGAGGTTTTTGGGTTTTTTTTAATGTACTGATTTTAAGAAGTAGTAGTATGAAAAACAGTATTGCTGGGAATATTTAACTCCTACTAAAAAAACATAGGAAACAAGTGCCCCAGCTGCTCAGCAGGAGCTGCAAATTACTACTGTGTGTTACAGCTCTGTGGTGAGTGTGGGGTGAAGAACCCCAGTGGAGAGGCCATCAGCTGCCTCACATTTCCCACGGGCAAAAGTCTGCACTGGTGGAGCTGCTGGAGAGCAGTGAATGTGCCACATGAATCCTTGTTTGCCCTCTTGGCATCACCAGACACTTGTTTAACACACAGCCAAATTGGATTATTGAGTGGAAAAATTAAATGCAGAGCAAAGGATGACACCTGAAATGTCTAGCATGTCTGCAGTTAGTCAGAACAACAAACAGATTTTCCATAAAGGCACGGAAAGACCAAGGTTTGCCAGGGAGCTGATAGAAGAAACACAGCTGGAAAGATTTCCCGTTGTCAGTCTGACTGTGTTTGGCATTACATGGTGCTGGCATTATTTGACATTTGGCTTTTGAAGGACATCTGGATGTCAGGCTGTTCATTGTGCCAGGAATGGTGCATAATGCCCTGTCTCCTGATCACGTTTCCCAGTACCTCGTGCCTAAGGTCACATTGGGTCTGATGACCAACACTGCTTCTGCTCATAATTACAGACACAGCACAAGAATGTTTAGCATAATATCCTGTCTGCCGTCGTGTTCCTACTGTCTGGAAATAAGGCTTTCCTTACACGGTGCTTAAGAAAAACAGCCAAAAAATATAATTGCTGATGAGTCTACTCAATGCTCTGTCTACCATCACCCTTATTTCTCCTTGCTGCAGCACTGTTTTTAACAGAGGAGAAGGAAAACATCCTATAGCTTGTCTAGTTCCTCTACTAGTAGCATTTTACACAGTATTTTTAACACTGTTCAAGATGTTGGTGTGCTTCAGTGCGCTCCTGCAGCGATCTCTGCAATGCCCAAATGTGATCTAAGTCCTTTCCAAGTGGTGGAGGCTGTGGAGGAAACCACTCTTCAGTCTGGTCTCATTTTCAACTGTCATCTTCTAGAACCCCATAGGCTGCCATATACAGAGCATACCTCTATACAAGATCAGGTCTGATTTAACCCACAGTAAATGGTGTTACATTGGTTGCTGTTTCTGCATAGATACCAATTTAGAGAAAAAAAAATGTAAATTATTTTATAGGACACTTTACACACAGAAAAATATTATTTGCTTAGGCACTATCTCCATTTTTAGCAAAAAAAAAAAAATTATTTTGCAAGCAGAACAGCTGATCTTCAAGCTTTTGTATTACCCAGCTTTGTGATAGTGTAGAAATACTATAACTCATTTTTGTTTACAAGACTATGTATTTTTTGCACCAAAAAGCATGTGCTCTCATCCTAGAATAATGCGAAAGAATATAATTTCTTCTCATTCTTCACTGCATACAGAATAATTGGATATATTCTAACTCCATGGTAAAATACAATGTTTCCCAATTTATTAGCTTGGCACAATGAAACATGGCTTATTTTCTACCCAGCTAGAGCTGGAACCAAACCAAAGCTGTTCACACAAACAGTCCTGTAAAGTGAAGATGCTTAGATCAACTTCCAGTGCAGTTCCAAAGTGATGAGATGTCATTAAACCAAAGCATCGATCTGATTGGATCTCCCTGCTTTGGCAGAGCCTGGACAGACACTGTTTTCTTGTGTATTTCCATTTATTGGATTGCACAGGGAGTGAAAAGCCCCCTCTTCCATCCTGGGTAAAAGAGATGCAGAGAGAAGAGAGGTGTTTTGCTCCCTCTGGGGACAAAGGGCTCTGCTCAAATTCATTGCGGCTGTCTCCTACTGGACACCCACTGGGATTTTGGTAGCTGCAGTGGGCAGAGGAGGAGCATGGAGGGCCTCACACCTCCCCTGGATGTGTGTGGGATGAGGGCTGCGGAGACACATCATTCTGGTTGCTTCCACATCCAGCATTCCGAGCTGGTGGCTGCTGTCCAAGCTGAGCACTCCGCTGCCTCTTGAAGTCTATAAAACCGAGTTTCCTTCATATAAAGAGGGAAAACACTTCAATGTTTTGTTGCTGTAGAAGTATCAGAAAAACTAATGTTTTCTTTACACTCCTTGTTTAATATTCTGTGTACAGAAAAAATCTGCATGACCTCACTGAGGCAGTATTTGAAAGGGATAAGGAGGAAGAAAAAAGTCAAGAAACACCCAATGCTTTCCCAATGCTTTAATTTAGCCAAAAAGGCTGGATATCCTGTTTATTGTAAGCAAAGGTTCAAACTCTGCTTCCCTGAGGGAGAGAGAGGCAAAAATGTCACCAGCTCTCCCCTTCACCCTGCCTGATGTTGGGAGTGCTGTCACTGGGGTGCACAGCAGCTGAGGAAATTGGTGTTGTTCAGTCTGAAGAAGAGGAGGCTCTGGGGAGATATCATCAATCTCTACAACCACCTGAGAGGAAGTTCTGGTGAGCTGGGAGTTGTCCTCTTCTCCCAGGTAACAGTGATAGGATGAGAGGGAATGGCCTCAGGTTGCACCAGAGGAGGTTTAGGTTGGGTATTAAGAATTTCTTCTCAGCACGCGCACTGAGGCAGTGGCACAGGCTGCCCAGGGAGGTGGTGCAGTCACCGTCCCTGGAGGTATTCAGGAGCCGTGTGGATGTGGCACTGAGGGACGTGGGCAGTGGGTGTGGTGGGGGTGGGCTGGTGGTTGGACTGGGTGATCTTAAAGGTCTTTTCCAATCTTAATGATTCTATGATTCTATGGCTCTGTGAAGACTAGTGATCTGGGCACAGTGCTGAGCTCAGAGAGGCAGGCATACACCACAGGTTTGCTGTCTGACCATAGGCAAGCCACCTTGTTTCCCCGTGATTCAGTTTTCCACTTGTAAAATGGGGATAATAATAGACCTGTGCTTTACAAAGGTGAACTAAGGACAACTTGACTGCTCTTTAAGCAAGTTATTTAGAGGGTAACTTCAAAGTAAAGCTAATAAACACAGAAACACAAGTCACCCTAGCAAGGCACTGCCTGTGCATTTATAGTGGCTTGGGAAAACTATTTATATTTGTTACATTTTTCTGACACAGTTCTTCACTTTCCTACCACAAAAGCAGGTTCTGTGCTGCTACCTGTAGCAACTGGCAGAGGAGAAAAGGTTGGATAGCATTTCTGACTGGGGAAAAAATAAAAGTCAGTTTTGGAGGTACATCTGAGATGACAATTCCCTGATATTATCTGTAGGTAGTTCCCACCACAAACCTGCCACATATAGACCAAAATAAATAGGTGAGCAGCCCCAAGGAAGAGCCTACAGGTGCTGGTTCTTTGACCAGCTCCAATGAACATGAGTGGGGTTTTCATGCATGTCAGGAAGCTGCAAACTGAGACACCCTCTGTCAGTACCCCAGATAGTTAAAATCTGGGGCTTTATGTAGTGGATGGGCAATGAAGAGACTTGCAGAGGTATGTTCAGAAGTGGGGTGCCCTGTGGTAATCCCAGGAGGATGCTGCACTTTTGGTTAATTTAATTCAGACACAAATGCAGTGCATCAGAGGGGAAGGCTGATTGCTGCCTGGTTGCCTAAACGTAGCCTGTAGGACCTGCTTGCCTGTGCATGAGGCTGCTGGGCTTTGGGATAGCTTGGGGCCGTGGTGAGAGCTGCAGCAGACTGGCCAGGAGAGAAGAAAGCAGGATATGAGGAGGTCAAGCTGCTGACTTAACAGCAGAAAATGGCTGAATTGAATTCAAAACGAGGAGTAAATTACACTGGGGATATGAATTTGGAAGGGTCTTAATCTTGGCTCTGTAAGACCTCAGGTCAGGCTGCTGAAGCTTAAGCTAATCCAAATGCATGAGGTATTTTACACATCTTGTATGACTCCATGTGTTCGTGTTCGAGTCCTGTGTCAGGAGCAGCATCCAGGTCCGTGCTGCTGACAACTGAAGCACTTGCTCTTGGCCCACCAGAATGTCAGATAAAAGTCTTTTTCATCTTTCTCCCCCCCTGCACCACCTCCTTTTTTCTTTTTGGAAGCCCTAATGGGTCTCTTTAACAGTGAAACCTCAACTATATAATATGTCTTTTTATATTTTATTTTTTTTTTCCCCTCTTGGGATAATTTATAGCACAGTGTGGAATCTGAGACAGTTCATGCTGTGCCAAAGGGCCTGGCAACAGGAAGAAACGCTGAGCCACTGAGATTTGGAACCATAATGCAAGTTATAAAATTTAATTTTAGAAATGCAGCTACTGGGAATTGCTTTTGAATGTACATTTTCCCCTTAGTGCATAAAATAGTCTTGTGTCTTGATTACGCTGTTAGGGTGGCATGAAAGAGTGCTCTGTAGAGTAAGGGACATACAGAGCTTTTTGTTGCTTATTCACCGATATGCGAAATTGGAAGCTGGGTGTTTATAAATGTTTAGATATTAAATATTATGGGAATGTGTGGATTATTTGGAGGAGTTTTGTATCAGTCCATTTCACTGCTGATGCCTTGAGCTCGGGGAAGACTCGCCAAAGGAGCACAGGAGGTGGAGAGGCAAAGGAGGTGGAGATGCACAGAAGCTGCCAAAGGCAACTTTTTATTGCAAGACAATGAAAATCAGGAGCAGACAGGCAGCAAACTATGGTTATCTGGCAGAAACTGTGGACAACACCACCTTCTTCAATGGAGCAAGTAGAACTAAAGATGTCCATTCATTGACCTCTATGCTAAACATGTGAGACACATTCACATCAGGACAACAATGTGCTTTCATGTTGAAAGGAAAGGGAAGGAATAAGCAAAGATTCACAAGGCAGCTGATTTCTTGATTTCTTGAGACAAATGCAAAGTGCAGATTTGAGACTTGGGGAAAAAGAGGGTTGATGACATCCATGTGAAGGTACAAAGCGGAAGGTGCCCTCTTTGGAGTTGGAGATCCTATTCCATTGACTGAATATAGATGGGGTTGGGGTTTCTCATAGTGCTGCTGCAGTCAGTATCTTGCCCTCCATTACAAAGAGTATCTTTGATAGGACAATCTGTGTTTCAGAGACAGTCCTATTTTGGTCTTTCTGCTAGGAGGTTGTTTCCTGTGAACTGTAAGAAGAAAAAGGCAATAGGTTAACTCCTAAGAGGGTGCAAACGAGGATAGAAAATTTGTGTTTTCATCGTGCCTACCAGAAAGCAAGTGCTGCAGTAAGTGAAGTATCCTTTATGTGTGCTGTGCACATTGCTGCTGAGCAACATTATGTTTTGTGGCAGCATTACACTGAGGGTCCCAGAGCAGAACATTGATGGGCAGCAGCTAGAAATGCATCACCCTGCATACCACTCATTGCTCCTAGCTAAAGTTTATCTTGATACCAATCCTGCCTGTGGCGGGACAGGTCTCTGCCCTTCTGGACAAACCTGGATGTACCCCAGTGCCATGCTGGAGCAAGGCCTTTCCAACTTCTTTCCTGTCCCCTGGCAGCCCCAGAGTGCCATGGGGACAGCATTCCAAGGCCTGCCTCGGCCAGGCCGTAGGCCCTGTTGCTCCCACCTGGCCGAAGTTAATGTCGCTGTGCTTTATCCTATGCCGCCATGTTAGGGTCTGCTTTCTTATAGTTAGATGTCTGGTTGGACCTCATGTCTTGGAAACTCCTAATGCTACTAAGGGAGAATTCATGACCTTGCAGCTGCACTTCTGCCAGCTTCTGGTGTTTCTTGCCTATTTCTGTCTGGAAAGCAATTGCAAAAGGGTCCAAAAATGAGATTTGTTTGGGTTTGTTATTTTACAGCTCCACAGTACTGAGCACAGTACTTTATGACAGTCTGGGGTTGAATTTCAGATGAGTTACTCTGATGCGGGGTTAGTACAGGGACCGCCACAAGTTTCCTCCTGTTATTCACCCTGTCAGACGTTACTTCTTCTATAAAAGCCTCCTCTCCCAGAGTGAGCTATAGTAAGTAGGCACTGCTGTTTTCAGTGGGCCTGGTTCTTCAGAGTACACCATGTCTTGGGCTGCCCCATGATATGGTTTCAATGCCATATTTGTTTCTCCTGTCCTTGCAGAGAGATGTTCTCAGTATAACTTCAGATAGCTGGTTAGATACTTCACCAGTGGATGAGGGGTTTAAAAACTAAAATTAAAAGAAAAGTCAACAGACCTCATGTATCAGTGAGATTTTCTGATCTTTTTCCCCCCCCTCCCACAATAGGACATCGTCAGAAACTAGATGAGCAGACAAAGCCCGGGAGCTTGTCCTTTTCAGAGCGTCTGAGTGAACTGGAGCAGTTGCGTCGTACGGCCATGAGGGTCAGCCCACACCACCCAGCCCCCACACCCAACCCACGAGCCTCCTTGAACCACACCACTGCTTTTAACCCTCAGCCTCAGAGTCAGATTCAGGGTAAGTACCCAAAATCCTCCCCTGCTCGCCCAGCACCTGCCCAGCCCTGCTGAGAGCTCCTGGGCTCAGATGCTCCCATCTGTCTTTTTTGGCTGTCCTGAGACGTGCGGAAGCCTTGCAAGTCTTTATTTTCTTGCAAAGGTACATTATGGCAGGCTTTTTTAATATTTATAGGTGTATTACTTGATGGGTAGCTATCAATTAATGGTAGCTAAAAAATAGTGTTTGAATGAGACAGAAGTGCTGTCAAGGCCTTGATTTGGCCTTTCGTGAGAGGCAGTTGCAAAGAGAGCTTTAGGCAAAGGACCTTAGAGCCAAGATCTGAATGTGAGAGGGCTGGTTTGAACTTATTTCTGGGGCTGGTGGTTATCCATTGGGTTGTATTTGATAGAAAACTTATAAAATAATGACTCTGGAGTCCAATTTCCTCTGAAATGGAGGTTCACACATACGCCAGTGAAACCAAGCAATCCAGTAGGAAACCTCATCTGCCTCTGCTAGATCTGAGTCTGTCACTGCTAAGATCGAATCTGCCACCAAAATCTGTTGCAACTAGTAAGCAAAGAATCAGATCACTACACTCAACTGATAGCATAATTTGCAAAATGCATATCGAGGTGCAGATTCATAGTGAGATGCCCCCAGAGGAAGGATGCAGAATGGTACATGTTACAGTGAGAGTTGTTCTCAGGGTAGTTTTCCTCTGGTCTTCTCCCCAGAATGAAATGGTCATAGTTGAGGTTCTCTGCTGATGCTCTGGGGAGAGAGATTTCTTCAACGGGTTCTTTTTTTGGTATTTATTTTTAAAGTCAAGGTTTACTTTTGTGCATACAGAAAAGATTATTGCTTATAGAATATAATGCTTGCTGCCTCTAGGGAGGTCTTAGGCCCACTGACATCTATTGCAAGCCTGCTGTTGACTTTACAGGGAGCAGAAGTGGGTATTTTTGAGAAGTATACATTGTGTTGTAAAAGGCAGGGAAAAAAAAAAAAAACACAGAAGGACCACAAAGCACCTTCCCTCCCTGGATCTAATCCTGCAACTTGTCAACCCACAACTCTCACCTCATTTGCCATTCTGAGCTGTAGAGCAGGCCATGCTGTGGGCTTCTGCGCACAGCTCAGCTCCTGCAAAAGCTAATGCGTGTGCTGCTGTGGCTGCTCAGCATCCTGCAGCTCTGTTTGTGGAGGTATCAGTCACAGACGTGCATTCCTTGGCTTCTTGGGAACTCTATATGCTTAGCAGAGTATCAGATTCAGCCACACTTATCCCCCTTCCCTTGTTCTGCATGGAGGTCCCTCATTGGGATGGCTTCTCGCCTTTCTGGGGACTCAGCTGCTCTCTCCAGAAATACATTTAGTATGTTGTTCTACTTTGCTCTCCATGAACATGGTTTTAAACACCTGCAGATGTAGCTCTGAAGGCAGCAGTAGTTGAGCTGGTAGTGTTTCTCATTGGTGCCTTCCTCCAAAGCTTCCTCTGAGTTCCCCCTAGTCTCTGTGTCCACAATTGCAAGTTATGCTAGGACCTCCTTGAGCAACTTGTTGAAGCTGCAGTATTTGCTGGTGAGGTAAACTGAAGTCTGAGTCCTCTGTGATGCTGGCTCCTGCTGTGGGCACCTTTTGGCTGGCGAGGCTCATCTTTGTCCCTCTGTCGTAGAAGAGCAAAAGGGCTGGGTGGTGATAAGGTGCATCACCACTGGTATGTTTGTCAGTGCTCAAAGCAGGGCTGGCTGTCAGGTTGCTCTGCTGGGGGATATCTAGAGAGCTGGGGTATTTCCATTTGTATTTTTTTATGTTTCAAAAAGAGATCCCCAAAATGATATGTTTCTGACCCTTGAGAGCACAGGGTGCTTTTTTTATGTGGGCAGAAGGCAAAAAAACCCATACATTGCTAGTAGCAATGTAGCAGCATCACATTGTGCTTTAACTCACACCTTTATGAATCATAGGCTACTCTTCTCTTCATCCAGGCCCAATTATCTTTTTCAAAAAAACAAAGCTAACTCAAAATAGACATCTCAGAATAGTTCTTGGATTTAAAGGGGCAGGTTGCCATGCCACTAAACCACTGTTTATTTGTTGAGGTTTTTGTCTATAAAAGGATTGAGGTTAATTTTAACTTCCTATTTTACCCAGTCTTGAATCTGAGCATAAAGCTGCCTGTGTCATGGATACAAGTCCAAGCAAGTTAAGAGACCATGAATTGCTATAATCGAGTTTTATGCTTCTTTCATATCACAAGGAGCAAGCGAGTACACCTGTTCATTTAAAACTTCTAACCATAACCAATTCACAGACAAAAGGGGAACAAAAGGGGAACAAAAGGGGAGAGAAGGCTTCCACTACATCACATATGTTTTAAGTTGAAAGATTACTTTGTGCAAGTACTGAGCGTATCGTGTCAAAGGCTTTGACCCAGCTCACAGTGTAAGGAAATGCAGTTAGAGCTCAGACAGCAGCTAACACTTCATCCTTAACTCACTCCTTCCTTTGCACAGAGGAAGAGAAAATAGAGCTATGTGAGCTGGGTTGCGTTGCTATTTCACAGAATCATAGAATCACAGAAATTCCAAGATTGGAAAAGAGCTACAAGATCATCCAGTCCAACCATCTACCTATCACCAGTAGTTCTCACTAAACCATATCCCTCAACACAATGTCCAAACGTTATTTAAACACCTTTATGAAAGTTTAGGCAAAACCCTTGCAGAGCATTGGAATTTACACATGCAATAAATGTAAATCTTTATACGTATTATGGCTGAATTTCTTCTAATACCTAGTTTGAACCAGACGGTCAATATATAATTAGTAATTTTACCATGGTTAATGTTAACTGGAGTAGGTAGATCCATAATGCAGGAATTTTAAAAATATGAATTCATATGGTTCCTTTGTAGTATGATTTTTTTAAGGGCCCATAGAAATGTTTTATATCTGTAAGTCATCAACCTTGGAAGGTATTTTTCTGAGGCAATAACACAGAACTAATAAATAGTCTAAGCAAATTAGGAGGTTAGGAATATCATCCTAAAATGTCTGCAATTAAATTACTTCAACCGTTTTCATTTTCACATTATTCCAATGAAAGCTTCCAACCAGTGATTTATTAATTACCTGTGAGTTGGAAAAATAGATAGAATAAAGCTATTTTTCCTGTCTGGGGAAAACAATCACTGTAATCACCTTAAGCTGTATGCTTCTGTTTCTGTTTATGCTTTTATAGCCCTAAAAATATCTGAGCTTTCTCGCTCACTTTTTTTTTAAGTTTTGTAACCTTATATGTTAAGTTTCAGCTGGGACCGTGTTTTTATGAGCAAGACTAAAATCCCTGGAAACGAGAGTCTGTAATAAAACTGCTGACAGATCTTTAACCAAAGCAGCAGAACCAGCACCGATGGCAAAGTAACAGAGATCGTGTCAAGATCAGCTTTTTGAATTAGCAAGAAACTTAACGATGGAGAGATTATTTTGTTACAGGCCAGCCTTTTGTCTTCCTCCAGGTGCACTGTGCTTTGTTGAGGAGACATTTCAAGGTCTTTGCTATCGTAATCTTGCTCTGCTAAAAACAGCCCGAGTTTATCAGGGTTCTCATGAACAAGGGAAATGCAGTAGTGAAGTCAAGGGCGGTGTTTAAGCGTGGGGAATTAAGGCAGCTTTGTTCTTGCTATGACTGCATCCTGCCCCAATTCCTAATATTTCCACTTTGAATCAGCTCAGCAGGCCACGGGTTAGCAGAACCAGAAGCGTGCGCAAGGCAGCTCTCATCGAAGACAGATACACGGCCTCCCAGGATCCCAGACTCGCCAGCCCTTCCCCCTGTGCAATATGCTAAATGCCTGTATTTTCACATCCTCTGGAGCCATGTCTGCCTCTCCCTGTCATTCCCTCAGCATATCATCATCGTGTTTCCACTTGATTAACCACCTGATCTCTCCATCCCAAAATACACTCCCAGGTATCTCAAGTGAGTTCCACCAGAGCTTGGCACCCTGCCAATCAGCACCTTCCCTGACCGGCAGGGTTGTGGCAGGTGACCATTGGCAGCCCTCATGTTGTTTGCCAGCAACGTGGCCAGTGATGCAGTGCTCCAGGGCTTTTTCATAGATGCCCAGAGCTCACCTCCCTGGCTCCAGAGCAACATTTCTGTACCATAAGCCAGGCTGCTTGAATTTTGTGAGTGGCCATGGCACATCCCTTCATTGAAGATGAGCAAGGGAACATGGGAACAAAGCAGGAGGACACAGGGTGAATGAGAGGTGAAGCTGCCCTGATTCTGAGGACCCATAGCTTGAGTGCCACGGCCACTGGGAAGTCGCAGGAAATTTGGTGAATGAGTTTGGTGTTTTCACAGAATATTTGCAAAACAGATCTGTTTAGTTGGAAGATTTCCAACTGGCTCTGTCAAGAGGAGATGTTATAGGGAGAAATATCTTTTTACTGAAAGTCCAATACATTTAGTTGATTCATCTTTATGTCTGGACAGATAATGCTGTAATATTGCCATGAATAACCTCAGCAGCTTTTCTCTTTAAAGGGTACGGTGTCATTAGTAGCATACTCACCCTACTATTTATTTGCTGTGTCATAAACCAGCTTCCATGTGAAGGGATGAGTACAATAGTGCATGAACCAGATTAGCATACTGAAAGCCATTCTCCTCTCATTCAGTCTAACAGAATTCTTCTCAGGGGAAAAATCATTCCTCTTTCACAACACCTACTAACAAATCTGTGTAAACCTCCTTCTGAAGGGTGCCCAGGCCTATCCAGTAGCTCTGAAGGCAGAGGTGCTGTTGTTTTTGTACAGGGTTACTCATGTTGACCAAACTGGAGCATGTTTTTTATGGAAGTTTGCTTGAAAGCATAAATTGGAAGGAAACATCATTAGTGTGACTCTTTGCCATTTGCAGAAGCAGAAATCTAAGTTATGTAGCACTTCTGGCCAAACAAGACTTCTCATTTTGCTGTGAAACTTAACACCTTCTATATCTATATTTTGGAGAATGTTTGTGAGGTTGTAGTGTATATAGAATGTATTCTATGGAACGGAAGAAAATGGGTTGTAAATATTTCTGGTAAAGATGTAAGCAAGAGGTATGTAGCATAGAGAAATAGCCCTCGACTTCATCATGTTCATTGTTTCTTGGCTCCAGCCCTTCACATTGCTTTTCACTTTGCCATTTTATCCTTTGTGGAAATAGGCTCCTTGCATCAAGATGTATGGCATTCATTTGATTTGTAAAGCTCTTAACACCACTGAGATCTTCTCCAAATATTAATTTTGACAGGAATAGAATTTTGTTACTTGCTAAGCTTTTGCTTGCGTGCGGGGCTGGTTCTGTGTGACATAGGAGAGGGATTGTTAATTGCCAGAAGCTGCCCAGAAACAAGAGCGGTCTCAAGGAATTCCCTGTGTTTGGTATTAGAAACTTTCATTCCACTATCACCTCCCCATCACCTCCTCACCTGTTGGAAGCAGGACCCTATTTTGCTATTTTCAGGTACCATAGGTGGGATATGCATTCACAGCAAGACAGAAATTTCTAGAAAAATGTCATCTGAGGTTTGACCCACGATCACCCAGTGTTCAAGAAAAATTAAGCACTGGGTGCAAAATGAGCTGTTAGAATGATAGGAGGAGCACAGAGCTTACTTTCAAGAGATCAGCAGTCAAGTTTATTGAGAGCATCAAATCAAAGGCTGTGAGCAAAGATAGTTGCAGTCAGTGAACACAGCAAAGGGGCTCTACACCAGGGAGGGAGGAGCCCTTTTTGTGCTAAAAGACCACGCTGGCTTGGGAGCAAGTGGTTATTCTCTAAGTTGGCCATCAATGAATTTAGGCAGGAAATTGGAAGATGGTTCCCGGGAATTTGTGCAGCCCTGGCAGCCTTCCAGGGGGTGATTAGAGACAAAAAGATGTAATTTAAGACATATTTTAGATGTTACTGCACAATATAGGACGTGGCTGGACTGCATGACCCCAGAGATGCTTTCTGGGCTCACATTTTGTTCCATTCAATCAATTCCCTGCACCTGTGGCTTCAACAAGACCAAACGAGGAACATTTCATTCTCTGGGACAAGCAATGGGAGACTCAAGTGTGTTCTCAGTGCTCTGCTCAGTCACCTCTCAGAACTGAGACACAGTCTTTGCCTGTAGATTCCCAGTGCCTTCCTGGCTCCCACCTTCATCACCATGTCTCCAGCACTCCTAGGACAGACTTCAGCCAGCTCCCCAGTGCCTGCACTGCCAGGCACTGCATGTGGGTAGCCAAGGCTGCAAATCTTGTGCCTGTCCCACTGAGGAGAAGACCTCCCCAGATCTTGTGGCAGGAAGCCATCCTTGAGGCATCCACATATCAGAGGCTCCTCAGCCTGTTAGAGCTGAGGCAGCTCTAGGCAAGGAGGTGAGCTCCTCAGCCCCAGGCAGCATGCACAGCTATAGGGCACCAGCCTTGTTCAGGGGCCCTGCCTGCCTCTTTGCATGCAGCTCTCGGAAAAAAAAAAGGGTTTGAAACCCTTTTTCATCAACTTAACATGCTAATGGAAAGAGTTATGTAATGATGTTTAATCCAGAAGATTTCCAAGTGTCGATATATATCAAAGATACTGATCTTTGTATTCCAATTGCCTGGCACTTCCTGAGGTTATAAAAGCAGTAGATAAGGCAGCAAATATGTTCTCAGTGCCCAAGCAACATCTCCACTTACACAAATTTTCCTTATGTTTTTTCTTTCTTTTTTTTTTTATATCCTCAGCACGGCGCATCCTAGAGCACAAATTTTACTGAAGACATGACAACCTTGGTTTTTAAGCAGAAGGAGAGGAACTTAGAAGTCTTTTTTTTTGTCAAAGGTTTTGCCTAAGGTTTGACAGAGTCAGTCTGGATACCTTTTGGCAAGCTGTTTGAAACACGAAAACTAAAGAGATTTTTGGAAAACTTGTCACACATTAAAGGTATCTTAGCAAGATTTTAGTTAGTAGCCAAATATGTTGGCCCCAGAGAAATCAGTTACAATGACAGAGATGCCTTTGGAAATGCCCTTAGCTGCCTCAATGAATATTCTGGGCAGTGATAAAACTTGGCAGCTCATGCCCAGCCATAGTTCTGTTTTTCATTAGTCAGTCCATTGTCTCTTGCCACATGATAGCAATGTTTAGCTGATGGTTACCACTAAAGAAACAGAGCTTGCAGGTAGGAACAAGTATCCCCATTTCAGCTCTTCACTTTCACAGCAGATCTCTCCGTTCTACTTCGTTTTGCCATTTCTGAATCACTAAACTCCCCACTCCAGTGCAAAAGTGTAGACACTCTTTGACTTGGTGCAGGAACCTTGTAGGTGCATTAACGTTACCCCATGTAAGTGGCTTTCAGTGGTCACTGTGACAGTCAGAGACATGACATTCCTTGGGCTCATTTCTCACTTCCTTCACTCCCCTAGGGCACAGCAGTGCTGGAAGCACCTTTCTGAGCTGCTGCCTTTAGGTCCTCTTCTTGACTGCTCACTTCTGAGGCAGAGGAGAGGCTCAGCATCCTTCAGGATGGCAGCTTCCATGCAGCTTCCTCTGAGCCACACAGTATTGTACCTCTGTGACATTTCATGTCAACTGATGAGCTGTGTCACTAGGCTCTCCTGATTTTCCATGGGAACATCTTATCCCAGCTCATCGCTTCTCTTCCTCAGCACCAAATTCCACCTGTTGCAGCAAAGTGCTGAAGCTATCTAAATCAAATACTCCTGCCTGCCCCTCTGCCCTGAACCTTGGAGGGCAGCAAGTGGCCATGTACTTGACAGCATTCTAGCATTTGAGGCAGATGCTTTTTGTTTTTTTGGGTTATTCCTTACTGGCCCTCGAAGGAAATTCTTGGCCTTTGAATAGCTCAATTGTGATGAAGATTAAAAGTACTGATTGCAAAACTCTGGTAAATAAAATCTCTTAGTTCTTTACTGACAAATCCAGTTTCTTTCCATGGCTCCATGGCATTCTTCTCTTTAATCCCTTCTTGGCAGAACATGACATATTTTGATACCAGAGCTCAAATTACCTCCCATAGTAAATAAAACAAACAAAAAAAAATAAATAAGCGCTCCTTACCCTAAAAACAAACACCCACTGAAACCAGCTTATTTAGCTGATGCTGCTGCCCATGTGCCAGAAATATTGCTTTGACTTTGTAACTGAGTGGATTGTTTTCCTTCAGATGTATTGAACCTGTATTGAACCTTTCCAAACCCAAAATGCTGCAGTGATCACAAGCACCCCTACAATCTAGAAAATAAAGAAGGTAACAAATGAGAAGACTAACACATAAGTTGGTCCGTATACCCAGGCAGATGTGAATCCACCAGACCTTCTTTTCACCTTGGTGACTTCTGCTCCACTCAGTACGCTGGATCTCTGTGTGGAGCTCCTTCAGGCTTTGGGGCTGAGCCCTCCAGCTCCAGTGGGATTTCATCCGTGGGGCAGGGGCTCCCTCAGAGCATCAGGTGCAGGCATGCCCTTGCCTCTTCCGCTGCCATGTCTTTAACAAGGTGTTACGTCAGGCCACTTTCCTCCAATAATCACCCGTATGCCGAGGGTTCACAGGGCTCTTCTCACATGATTGAGTACACAATACACCCTTAGTAAACATATTCATAAGTTTTCCCTATATGTGTTCAGTATATTATGACCTCTACAAATGGAGATTGTTTGCATGCGAAGAACAGTGTGCTTGGATATGCTTCGTAAAACAGACAGCTTTGTGGGGAAACGTACACTGTATAGTCAATAGAAGATTGCCTCCATCTGACCTTTTTCATTCTGCATATACACGTCTTCACTTAAAAGCACTGAAAAACGGCATGGGAAATAGATCCATTAAAAAACTGTGGTTTTGCTCTGAAGGTCAGCTTGATTTCTAACTGTAAATGTCTAGGTCTGCTTCAGAAGTTTATCTGTGCTGGGCAACATAATCAGTTCAAGATTGGTGATTCTGAGAGCTTGCAGGTCTTCGAGATCAATTCCAGGCACTTTCAAGGAGCCTGGATTTCTGAAAAAGAATTGCTTTGAATGTCTTTGGTTAGGTATGACAAGATCACTAGGCATGCTTTATAATCTAAACCATTGTGGTTTACTCCCTTTGTATTTTAAAGTAAGTACAATTACCAGAGCTTTTAGGAATGACTTGGCCAGCTTAGGTTCCCTCATTTCTTGATGATCAAGTTCAGGTAATGAATGAAAAATACTGAAGCCAAAATCCTTCTTACAGAAAAAAAAAAGTTGCATATTAACTGCTTTATTCATTTATAAGTTTCCAGTATTCAAAGAAGTTGCTGTAAATTGGTATGTCCTTTGAAATGTAGAAGAGACAATGTTTTGTCAGCAGTGATGCTTTATTTTATTAGTATAATGATGATTTACAACTAGCTGAACAAGTATGGCATTTATGATGATTTCAGTTCTCATTGCATAAGCTTACTGAAGTGCATTTAATTTGAAATCTCCGAAGTCCAAATGATGATCCTCATTCTGCAGTAAAGCATAAGAATAGCTGCTCAAAGGAACAGACTCTTTGAGATCCTTGAGACCTACATGTACATGAGCAATTTCACATGCAAAACCACTTGCAAATTCAGACCCACTATTAATGACTTTATGGGGAAAGTATCAACAAGAAAACTGTACTATTCTACCATACATTATAAAAGTGAACACTTGTATTGACTTGAAAAAGAACCACACAAAAGGGACTTTTCAAATGAGTGCAAACCAAGATTAGCCAGCTCGTGTTCACCCAGATACAAATGGAGTGCTAGCAGATTGCCTTCTCTTCAAACATTGTTTTGAAAGCCCCTTTCAGCTTGTAAGCACATACCTGGGCATTTGAGCCAAGCTCTTGTGATGGTGGCGCTCCCCAGCTACCACCCCTGTAAGCCTCCCATTGCCCAGCCAGAGGACGAGATTACAGATGGATGTGGCAGGGAACCAGCCTGCGACCTGCAGCTGTGTCAGGGCCAGGAGCCAGCCCTCATCCCAGGCAGTGTCTGTCATCCTTCACTTGGCAAGAGACTGTGTTGGGAAATGCAAGAACTGAGTGATCTGCTCCCAGGACAGAGGAACTGGTGATGCCTGAGATGAGGGCTTGCAGCCATCCCAGTGGGAGCACCCAGATCTTCCACAGAAATGGGCTGTGGCATGAGTGCAGCTGAAACAGCACAGAGGGATCAGGCTGCTGCAACAACATAGCCAGTAGTCAGGCTCTTGGTGCTTGGATCTGCAAGCATGCTGGGAGCACGTGTTTCATGTGCTACCGGCGTCTTGCTCCTTGTTACATGGTACAAGAAAACAGGGCAGGCTCCATCACCAGGAGCATAGGGAGAAAATGGGCAGAGCAAAGCCTTGGACACAGCAAGAGGGCTGGGCCTGTTCTGGGTCACCGCTGGGTGATTGAGGCTGGGGTGGCACGTGGGATCACTCCTGTATGTGGCTGAGCCATCAGCTGCACCCTCACTGGCCTCCCATGCCCTCACCAGGTGAGTAAGCCAGCCAGGCACAGCGCAGGGACTGCTGGGGTGAAGCGAGTGAGAGAAGGAAAGCCAGAGAGCACAAAAACAGGTTTTCCTAGAAAAGTGAAGGAAACATATCCATGAAACAAAAAAAAAAAAAAAAGAAAAAAAAAAAGGAAGAGAAAAGAGAACCAGCTGTGCTAATTCTTGTGCTTGTTTGATCATGTTCAGAGCCTCCTAGACTCTCATGGAAGGGAATGGTTTTGTTTCATGAGGGTGGTGCAGACTGAATGCACGTCCATGTGATTTTTGTATTTGTACATTAAACATTTCCCCAAGTTGTAATTCCTTCCCTCCTGCACTTGGAATAAGGCAACTTTACAAGAAGTCCTGCCTCCAAACAGCAAGCAAAGGAGGGCTGTTGGGGCAAGATAGGGCAAATGTAAATGTGTCTGAGCTAGCTACTCCACCCAGCCTCTCATCTTTATATGAAAAAAAAAAATGTTTCCAATAACTGAAACAGGCAAGGTCTGATCTGCACAGACGGTCTGCAGGCATCTGCCCAAGAAGCTGACGGTTGGCTGGTACATCCTCATCTGATTTATGTTGTGTGTGTGTTAAGCCTTAAATTGTTGAGTCTCTGGCTGGCTGCAGTGGTATTACTGGATGGTTGGTGTATGTTTTCAGCTCACAGAGCTGGCTCTGATACTGGGGTTGTTGGCACTGAATCAATTCCAATCTCACACCTGTCTGAGACAATGAGGGCCTTGTTGCACACATCTCCACCAAAGGCTGTCATACAACTTATTTTTCACATTTGAAGAAGGAGAAAAAAAAATAAAGGGAGGGCTGAGGACATGCTGTCTCCTTACAGGACACGATCCCAGTGCTTTGAGGCAATCGTGCCCTTCTTTTCTTCAGGGGAAAATGTATTTACAAAACAAGGGCAGTGGAGTGTTTATGAAAAGTATTCCTTGGTCTTGCCAGTTAAATGTGACTAAGGCTTGGTCTCTGAGGACTCCGGCATGGGAGATGGTCACCTTGTTCTTCACAGACTCCCTAAGATGCTCCTCTCCAGCTGAGTCAGCGCTATTAATAGCTTCTTATCGGTTTGCCTAGCACCTGTGTCATTTAGCCAGTGCTTTGGGGACATCTCTTGAAATCTAAGAGGTTGTGCAAGGTGCTGGGCTTGGATGCCAGCATGGTCAAGAATCTCTACTTCCTGGCACTGAAGCGGCTCAGCCTGGGTGGAGGATCAGCCTGGCACAGGCACCATTAACTCCTGAAGTGAAGGCGGGAATCTGATTCTTGTCTTGGTGATCTCTCTTTGCTGTTACGGTCTCCCTACATCCACTCTTCCTCCTTGCTCAGATATCTCAGATCTGCATCCTCTAAAAACTCCATCACTGGTTATTTCTTTACCAAGTGTTGTTTCAAAACAGTCAGATTTCGTTTTTAGTTCTCTTCTGTGCAGGTAGTACTTCTGGCCCTTTGCTGGGGCCTTTTCCAGACCCTCTTGTGTCCTTCTTCCCACCAAGGGATGTAGGGGCTGTAGACCTGTCCCACACAGTTTCATCTTCCACTGAATCAGTTAATGTTGCTTTTTCACCATATCAGAGAGGATGCATTTGGCTGAGTATTTCATTCAAGCAGGAGTTTGTTCTCCTCCCAAGTGGCTTTCCAGGCTCTTCCCGCATACCCGTTTGCCCTTATAAGCAAAGGCTCGCTGAGCTTCCTCAGCTGGCAGATGTGCACCATGCAAGCTGTCAGTGACTGGCCCGTCCCTACTTGGGAGTGGTTGATTGTGTTTCTCCCGTGCTTGTCTCTCACATTTCTTTTCCCAAAAGCACCCTTAAGGAAGGAATTAGGAAGGGAAAAGGGCAAGACTTCTCATACCCTCTGAGTTTTGAAAGGTACAGAGACAGACCCAGAGACAGATCTCCAGCCAGGCCAAGCTGGTGTTGCTCTAGCTAGCAGACCAGCAGAGGATCTGCCCTCGCACCTTGTCGGGGTGGTCTTTGGCATAAAAATAAATGATTAACTGAGCAACGAGTGAATGTAAAGACAGATGATAAAATATACTTCTGTTGGTACTTGCAAGCCTTTGTTTCAGAATACAGAGCGAGGCCCTGCGGTGATGAAATGCAGACAGGAGTGTGATGTTATCTCACACCTATAAACCTCACTCTGAGTCCACTGGTGGCCACTATCCAGAACTGCTGAGTTCAGAAGCACTCCATTGCACTAAGTAGAAATGGCTCTTTCAGTCTTTAGTAAACAGAATTTTTGCCCAAGGGCTCTTATCCTTCAAACATTTGCCTAGGTAATTGTCTGTTTTTTGCCTTCTAGTGTCTCATCACCAGCTTATCTGTAAGTTTAGACCGACTGAATGAGTGTGTGGGGATGGGGGAAGAGCTGCTGGAGGATGGGAGAATAAACCATTTCATATTTAACTCACTGATAGGAGAAACTGATGCAAGAGCAGTAGGTGATCTTTTTAGGATCACATCAGGGAAAAAATGAGTAATACAGCATATTAATTTGAACAGATTAAAGATCTGCATGCATAAATGGAAGGGCTTTTTTTGTTGTTGTTTTGTTTTACTGGCAGTTCCAAAATGTCAACAACTGCAAAACAGCAACAGCCAATTTATAATTTCTCATTGAACTTAGAGGTATTGTTTCAGAATGTTGCCTTCCCTTCCAGTACTTGAAGGGGGCCTATAAATAGGAGGGGAAACGGCTGTTTACGAGGGTGGATAGTGATAGGATAAGGGAGAATGGTTTTAAACTGAGACAGGGGAGGTTTAGGTTAGATATTAGGAGGAAGTTTTTCACACAGAGGGTGGTGACACACTGGAACCTGAAGGAGGCTGTGGATGCCCCATCCCTGGAGGCATTCAAGGCCAGGCTGGATGTGGCTCTGGGCAGCCTGGTCTGCTGGTTGGCAACCCTGCACATAGCAGGGAGTTGAAACTGGATGATCATTGTGGTCCTTTTCAACCCAGGCCATTCTGTGATTCTTTATTATAACTACTCTGAAAATATATTTCAATTAGGGCAATTTTTGAAGGGTTTTTTTGTTTTGTTTTGTTTTTTTTCTTGACAAAGCCAGTGACTTATAACCTAACATAACTTCCTTTCTTTCCATCACATTGGATTTTTAGATTAAATGTACATGTCTTTGGTTTATCTTACTGGTGTTCTTTATGAAAGAAAACAATAGTTATTTCATATTTGGTTGCTTACACGTCAAGGTTATGTTTAGCTTTGAAACAGTTTCTGAAATGGCAAAAAGTTCTTTTTGCTTATAGTAATGACTACAGATCCTACACTCCATGCCACAGTTGTATAACACTGTTCAGCTCAGCACTTGCAATGGCCTTCAGCTGTGTTTAGCTCCATTTCTAGAAAGTTTTGGACATGTCACTGTTTCATAAGTTCATAACTGCCAACAGAGAGAACAATACTTTTATATGATATTTCTGAGCAGACAGGTTGGTCACATGGTGCAGTTTGACAGGAGGTTACAGCAAGCTTGATTCAAAAGCATTCAGTCCATTAAAGGTATAGTGATTAATTTTTAAGGTGTTTTATGCACAATGTGAAACAAAGCTCTTGTTTTTGTCATAAGTCATTCACTGCTTATTGCAAGAAGAAATCTTCTTCAGCCTGGCAACACAGCAGCTGTTTGTTCTAATACTGCAAATTACTTTTTTATTCCATACCGGGCCATTTTGCAACACTTGACATGTGTTGACACTTCTTTTCTGTACGGATCAGTTTTCCTTGAACGTCGTTCCTCCTTACCCCACCCACTGGTAGCACCACCTGCGCACAAACCCAGGGTTACGGTTGGTCTTTCGCAGACGTGGGTGCACACTGGCTGTGCTGGAGGAGGCAGGGAGCTTCTGGCTGGCAAGAGAAGCACCTTTGGCTTCACAGCTCAGGCTGCCTGTACCGTTTGCCTTTCAAGTTTAGATGAAGCTTGCTCTGAGATCAAGCAGTACAGCATTTAAATACGGCCCATAAAGCTCACACACAGGTTGAGCTAAACTGTGTGTATGCCCTGGGCGTTCCGACAGAGACTGTGGAGAGGGGCTGAACAAGGAGATGAGTCTTTACTTTCCTTCAAATCCTTCTGTAATGTGTGCTCCTCCAGCCTCCCAGCCTCACCGCAGGGCTAGGCCAGGCCAGCCAGTGCCACAGCTTGTGTAAGATTTGTGCCGGCCGCCGGTGCAGGACGATGCATTCCTCGGCTAAACAGGAAGTGCCAAGGGATTTCATACAGGAAGCAGAGCATTTCTTAAAAGGTATTTTAAATGCATTTCTGGACTGAATGCCCCCGACAATCCAGGGACTTGGGGCTTTCAGCACATACTTCTGGGCTTAACTCATTTTCCATTTCGGTTTTGCAGATCTCCTCAAAACCGGCTTGACAGTTCAGAGGAGCGGATCATTTAACAAAGTTTCCAAAAAGTCCGTTATGGTTTAGCACTTTAATGAGCAATAGTTTCTTAGTCACCTGCTTTAAAAAAAAAAAAATCAATGCATTATTCTAAATCAAACTCGCTTTGCAAATATACATTCACATGAAGAAGACCTTAACTCGCCTTGTAAATCAAAGCTTCACTCTGGAGAGAATTTTCATACCATGGGGCTCAGTATCATTTTTCTCAAGGTGACCTCAGTTGTTGAAGTATGAAGGTTGTATTTGATATGTCACTTACTTTCTCTAAGTCAAAATAAATGAACCTGTGTCTTTAGATCATCAGAGATCCGCTTATGACCAAAAGTTGTTTTAATCCTGATTGGTGTTGGCTTTAAAAAGAATCCAAGCAGATTTCGTTTGCCATCCTGAATAAGAGTTTGGAGGGTGATACTCTGCTGCGTGTGTAGAATGCCCCTAGATGAATTCTACTTTATTAGTTTATAGGCTTTCTTCTGAGCACTTGGGATGAGATCATGAAAGTGTAAATGGCTGTTATCTTCAAAGGCCTCTTTTATACTGACAGAACTCCACCTTACCAACTTGTATTAATAATCTATTGCAATCCTAATTAGTTCACGTCAAGGTCAGTGTTTTGTGGTGGATAAAATGACTGTAAACTCCAGAGAGTAAGTTCTTTATTCTACTACTTTCATGTGGAAAAAGGGGAGGGAGCACTGCAAGTACAAAAGAAGAGATTGATGAGGACTTTTTGTTTATCTGTAGGCTAAATAAGTTTTAATACGGTGTAATTAGTCCACATAATCAGGAGCAACCTTTAAGATACCTGAGGCCATGCTACAGTCGTTCCTTTATCACTCCCACTTGACTGTAGAGACTTCTTCATTCAGTTCTGCTTCTTTATTGATGGCACTTGTTTTCCAGTGGGAATAATCTACTTTTCAGCCTGATATTTACTTGTCTTGAACAGTAGACAGAGAGCAAGGAAATGTTTTGCTGTATCACGAACTTATGACCATCTTTTTGAACACCCTGAGGCAGAGTCCATTGCCTCAGGATCCGGGCACCAGGGTATCAGCAGCCCGGACCAGCGGGGTCATGAAGGGCATTGACCTGGAGAGGAAGGTGCAAGTAATCCTGCAAATACTGACTCAGTGTGACTTCCAGGTCCTGGCCCAGGAGATACTGTGCCACTTCCTTTCACCTTGCTCCACCCGTGGAAGAGAAACTGTGGAGGTATTAACAGGGTGGGATTCATTTCACCTAGCCTGAAACATCCGTGTTTTGTATGTCTCCATCTGACACAGTTGTCTGGAATCTTTGAGTGGGGAGAGAAACAGCTGTTCCTTGTGTGTGATTCACCTGGCTTGGCTTGGATGTCTCATTTAGGTTGCAGTGGCTTGCACCCCACTAGCATCTCTTTTACCCTGTTGGCAACGAAGAGAGTCTAGACATGTAGCTCAGAGGTAGACAGCTACACCACAGATCACTCAAGTGGGAGGAATCCTCCCCCAGGACCCAGGGCAACGGGAGATAACATGACATGCTCTACACAGTTAGCACCCTGCTTTTACATCTGGGCTTCCAGGGCATGACCCAGGGCAGACTGAAGGCAGCTCTTTCTCCTGGGAGCAGCAGAGGAGTGAGATGGGCTGATGGATCGGCTTCCCCTTGAGTACTGTACCCCACCTGAGCCCTGTTCTTCAGGTAGATTGCTTTCAGGATAACTAGGATAGCTAGAATAAAGTGGATACATCTCCCCCAAGCTGTTTTACAGGTTAACTTTCCCTGCTGGGGTGACATCAGGTAATTCACATGTGCTCTGACTCAGCCAAGTGCTCTGCTGAACTGCAGCCTTGCTTTTTGTGTGCATCACTTCTCCCTTTGCTAAAATGAAAGTTGTAATGCTACCCTTCCTCAGGAGGCAGTGTGAGGATCAAGTAATTAATTAGCTGGGAGATATTCACATACCAGAGTGGTTCAGAGAAAGCAAGGAGAAGAGGAGCAGCCAGGACCTGGAGCATCAGATTGGAGAAGGGAGCAGGCAGAAAGGATAGGACCAGGGGATCTCTGCTCTCAGATGGGGTTTGCCAAATGGACAGGTCAGGGATTCCCCTCCAGGCTCAGAGATTAGATTTCCTAGAATGTGGGTTTATTGAGAAAGACAAGGAAGCAATGGCCTTTCTAACAGTTCTGCTGGCTGAGTCCCTGAAGATGCCTTCCCAGCAGCTTTTTCCCTGGTGCCTCTGGAGCTCCAGGAACTTCAGTGACAAACAGCAAATAAATAAACAAGTGTATGTTGCCCAGAGAAGCTGTGGTTCCCCATTCTTGAAGGTGCTCCAGGCCAGGGTGGATGGGTCCCTGGGGAGCCTGAGCTGATGAGGGGCAGCCCTGCCCACGGCAAAGGTTGGTGGGTGGGCTCTGAGGCCCCTTCCAACCCAAGCCCTTCTGTGATTCTCTGATCATTTGATTCTGCGAGCACGCACAGATGTACAGATGTGTGCATCCATGCATTGTCACCCTATGTGCCATCCCTCTTCCTACAGCCCTCTGCATGGCATGACCTCCAGTGCTGGGCACACTGGGAGGAAGGACAATGTTTGCTCACTACCAACACACGCATGTGTGATATCTGTCCCTGATTTCCTCGCCTTTTCACTTTGTGCTTTACTCAGTGTACTTAGAGATAGGGGAGAGCACTGCAGCGGCACTGAGTCTGGCTGCCTGTCTGTAACAGAGGAGCCAACAGAGTGGAAGGTCAGGGCTAAATTGTTTTATTTCATTCCTTGTAGATGCAGGAGGGAGGGAAGAGGAGGATGGGTAGGGGGGAATGGAGTCTTCCTGTTGAACAAATAGCTGCAGCTCTGCGGGGTGACTCATACCTCACGAGACAAAGAACAATGCATCCTTAATTTGCAAAACTCAGCTTTCCAACTTCTGGGTGTCACTGGTACTGAGAGACTTTGCAGTTTGCCCATAATGCCATCGTGTTCTTCAAAGCAGCAGTGACGCCAGCCCAGAAGGAGTGTGCTTACTCAGTAGGAGAGATGGTTTATATTTCATCTGAGCAGCTTATGTACTAACCTGCTAGGACAACACATAATGCTGATTGTGAAATCAGGGTTTTCACAGTTCGGCATTTGGAGCTGCCTGTACTTCCTGATTCTGGCACCAAATTAGCTGTGAGCACAGGGTTGTTTTTTAGGAGCCCCCTCCTCATAACCACTTACTATGGGTAAACTGCTACCTGCTGTTTCTTTGCTGTGCATTGTGCATGTGCAGTTTTGTATGTAGGCAGTTCATTAGGGGCGCTTTAAACCTGAAGCGATACACATTTCTCCTTCTATCCCCAAAATATACACAACTAGAACAGGTACCCTTTGTAGCATTTCCAGGCATCTTAAGATTATTAGAGCTCTTAATTTCTTGATGTGGACACAAAGAGAGTGAAGGAAATTCAAATAAATTGTGGGGAAGCATGATTAGTTTTTCTCCCTTCCCTGCCACTCATTTCCAAAGAAAAGCTAGCAAAAGCCTCATTGATAGATTTCTGCTCTGTCACCACATTCAGCACTGATACACTCAGAAATACCGATTTGCACCATTTTCTTCCTCGAGACCCTTTCTGGCACAGTGTCGGAAAGGAGTGAGCTAACTTGCTAACAAGGGACACAGAGCAGTGGGAGGTAGCTCGTCCATAGAAATGGAATGAGAAGGGAGTGAAGAGCAGAAGTGGTGTTCTGCACCCCAGTGCCTGCTCACACTGCTCTGTGTCTGTAGGTTTTCATGGCCTTCTGTAGTCAGTCTTTCTCAGGGCTCGGCACCTTTCTATATGGCCGTGCTATACCTGGAGTGCTGTACATTGGGGAGTGCTGTATCATCACCAACAGGGCAGCTAGAACCAACAGCAACAGCAGGTTGGGAAATGTTTCTCCTCAAGATTCATATTTTTCTCTTACAGTTTGATGCCTGAGTGTGGGAAAATTCTCCCACCCAGCTATCCCACAGCAGATGTTTTGCTTCCAGAACTTCTCTGATCTTCATCGTATTCCACGAAACCACAGTAATATTGAACTAAAATGAAAGCAAACATAGGTAGGAGATCTCTGCCAAAGATCTGTCCTTCGGTGAGGGGGATCCCAGGTGGGGATTTGGGTGGAAATTTTTCTCCTCACCATAACTTAGAAATTTCCAGGCACACAACATATCTGTCACTGTCGTTCTTGACCAAAATAAGTTCTGCCACCCATCAGCAAGCCAAACTTTTCAAGGCGCAAAGGGGAGCGAGTGCTCATCTCCTATGTATTTCCAGTGGGAATTAGAAGGTTTAAAAAACTTTCCCTCTGGGCAAACCAGAGCTCGCACCCACCTGAGTGCACACTGCTGTGTGACAGCGGTTTCCTCAGCCCGGCGTGTGGAGGGAAACCACCCTGCGGGCTGCAGTCACTGCCGGTGGAATTTTACAGTTTGCTCTGTAATTTTCCAGCTCCTCATGTTCCAGCGCTGAGAGGTATGAGAATACCAGCCTTGTGCGGAGGCCACGGCTGCCTCTGCTGCTGCCAGGGATGAACTTGTCCTTTGGAAAGTCCCCCTTCTTTGTGCTCCTGACTAATTCCTTCAGCTGCCGGCAGATGACACGCCTTTTCATGGTGCTGCGTTCGGCTGAGGATTTGCTGGCACTAGAGCGAGGGAGGGCAACTGAATCATTTCAGAAGCCCTCCTTTAGAGGGGCCTGGTTGAACTCGAGCAGAACCATGTGCTGCTCAAACCATCACCTGCAGCCTCTGGGGCCAGGGATGACAGAGAGAAAGACACAGAAAGTAGAGGGAGAGAGGTGTCGACAGGAAATATATTCTGGGAAGGGGGTGAAGGATGAACAGCAGCTTTTAGACATCCTTCTCCTTAACACAAAGTATTCCTGTGCTCACAGTCCCTTTCCCCTGTTAAGCAAGATGCCTCTCCGAGTGAACAAGTCCAGTCAAGATGATTCCTGCCTTGTACTTGAAAGGAAAGTCACACTATAAAAGCTGTTTCCCTTTGGAAAGATGAGCAAATCAGAGCAGGGAGGGAGGGTGGATGAGTCCCAGACTCAGAAAAGCCTTTCAAGGCAGTTCAGGATCCCGCTCTTCCCTTGTCTGCCTCAGAGTTGACACCAGGAAACTAATCCCAGCTTTCATTCACCCCATCCCTTCTGCCAGTTGGTGCCTTTAAAGTGCTCACCAGGATGGCGGAGGAACTGCAGAACTCAATGCTATGCGACTTTGGGCTTTGTTGCATATGACTGACAGCAATTTTTGCAACTTGAGAAAAAAGCCTGGCAACAGCAGCAGCCGTTTTGCAATGCGTTTTCATCGCTCTGTGCCGAGAATGACAGGATCCTCACTGCTCTGGCTGGTGGCTTGTCACCACCCAGCACCTGGAGTGACTTCTTCAACTCCAGGCAGTGGCTTTGTAAAGGGTGGTCTGTCCAGTCAGCTTTGCTTCTAGATGACAGGTGCCCTCTGCAAGAGAGGGCAGTGAGTGTGGCACTGCAGCCTGGCAGCCAGGGCAATTAGCCTGCGGGGCCTGGCTGACTCAAGGCGTACCTGCTGCCTCGCACCCGCCAGCTCCATCCTCCTGACTCACATCCTGCTGCTCCTCCGCAGCTCCCAGCAACATGCTGCATCACCCCAAGCTTTGGCCACGCAGCAACCAGTTGGGAGCTGACAGCTGTGTCCCAGCTGTAGTGGTGCACGGAGAGCTGCCTGCTCTGCTGTGGGAGTGAGGGCACGTTGGGAGGTGCATGGGATCCAGCCCAGTGCATAACCTTTTTGGCTCACAGTGGGACCTGTTACCTGGTTTGAATTGCAAGCTTAAAGTATTACTTTACGAATAGTATGTCTCGCTGATCTTCCTGTAGGTGTCCCTGTTCATTGCAGGGGAGTTGGGCTAGATGACATGTAGGGGTCCCTTCCAACTCAGATGATTCTAGGAATCTATGAACATGCAGTGTTTTAGGCAGCCTATTATGAACTTATATTTGTTATACAGAAAGAATGAGGTGACAGGAACAAACATTTTGCTACTGTCTGAAGCAATGTCCTGAGCTGGCAGTACCAATCAGAGCAGTCCTAATAGGACTGATTGATGCCTCCCGGGTGCCTGACAGCAGCAGGGTGCTCTCCGGGAGAGTGAAAATGCATGGCTTGACTTTATAAAGCACACACAAACAGCACCGCAGGACACTGAAGGAGGGGAAGTGACTTTTTACAGTCTGATAGTGATAGGACAAGGGGGAATGGCTTTAAACTCAAAGAGGGGAGAATTGAGTTAGATGTTAGGGAAAGTTTTCACTGAGAGGGCGGTGAGGCGCTGGCACAGCTGCCCAGAGGAGCTGTGGTACCCCATCCCCGGAGGTGCCCAAGGCCAGGTTGGATGGGGCCCTGGGCAGCCTGAGCTGGTGGAGGCGTGAGGGGTTGGGGCTGGGTGGGCTGTGAGGTCCCTCCCAGCTCAAACCCCCCTGTGATTCTGTGATTCTGTGACTTCCTTAAGGCCCAGCGACCCGGCGTCAAGACCAGGGCTGTCCCCGAAGTCACCCCCTGGGCGCCGTGGGCCACACGGGGCTGGGGCCGGGCTGCGGGGCTGTACGGGGCTCTCTATGCGGGCTCAGTGCCGGGCTCAGTGCCGGGCTCTGTGCGGCTCCGCACCGCCATCTGCTGTCCGGGCCCTGCCCAGGCTGTGCTGCCTTTCTCCCCCGTCGTAGAGCGCCGGGACCGCCAGCAGCATCCCGAGAGGAGGAAAGTGGCCTTATCCCGAGTCTCACACCGGAGCTCTCGTTTCGTTCGGCTATTAAGCGTTATGCAACGTTTGTACAGTTTAATTACAAGTTTTTAAAAAGAGCCGAGCACAACCTTTTCGTGGCAATAAAACATGACGAGGCATGAAAGATGGTTCCATACTTTCTGCTTAATAGCTTGTTAGGCATGAGGCTGGAGGCTGAAGAGCTAGTGACTAGGCAGCAAGGTGTGAATTATTACACCATAATTCTCGCCCTGGAGTGCTTTATTGCAATTAATAACTGTTTTCATGTTTTTAAATACATTTTCTCACACCATAAAAAGCAGAAATGGAAAGTACTCACTAATGGGAGAAATACCGGGAGAACTGGGCACAGTTCACCGACCGGAGCAACCTCTTTGGTTTCGTGCTATTCTGATCTGCTTTAAAATGATTTTGAAGTTCTAAGACAGTGTGGGCCAGCAGCTCTGTTGCTTCCCTTTGTTGAAGGAGCTCTCCCTGCAAATGATTCAGAGGAGGGAAGCGACTGCCCTCTCTTTTCAGCGTATCTTCACCTGAATAACCTCAGTCACACAAATCCACACATTCAGTTCCTTGTAGTAGTCTGCCCACTTCTGAGAAGTATATCTGTATTTGGAAAGTAGAAAACAAAAAGGAGCACTAAACTAAGGAAGGACTCATTGTCTTCTTTTCTCTTTTTTTGGGGCGAGGGATGGGGGCGGGGAGGGGAGTAGCCCAGTTCTGTGGCAAATTCAAACCCGTTCCAATTCAATTTAGGGTGAACCAAAAACTGAAGAAAAGCAGATATCCCCCCAAAAATACAGCACTCACTGAGACCCCTAATCCAGATCCTGCTAAACCTGTTGGGAGTGCAGCCCTTGCCCCTACTGAGAGCTGAATCTGCCTCTCAGTGCTGAAATGCTGCCATAAAGATGCTACTGCCTGGAGCATCTCCCTTATGAGGAGAGACTGAGTGGCCTGGGGCTGCTCGGCCTGGAGGAGAGAAGACTGAGAGGGGATCTCATCGCTGTAAACATCTAATATGAAGGAGTCAAATGTATGGGGCCAGACTCTTCTCAGTGGAGCTCAGCAACAATCAGCAAGGGCTAATGGGCAAAAACTGGAATACAGAAGTTTCATCTGAACATGAGAAGGAACTTCTTTGAAAATGACAGAGCACTGGAACAGGATGCCCAGAGAGATGGTGGAGTCTCCTTCTCTGGAGATACTCAAGACCTGCTTTCCTGTGTGACCTGCTGTAGGGAACCCACTTTAGCAGGGAATTGGACCCAGTGCTCTCCAGACGTCCCTTCCAACCCCTACAATTCTATGATTCTGCAATACCTTTCTCCACTTGTTATTAAACAGTCCTGAGAGTGATGCTTGGGGTCAGTCAATATAATCTGCTTTAATGTGTGTGTAACATAATACACTGTATTAACGTTGCTGAATAGATTGCAGCTTAATCAACCTGATGTCAAAAAGCTGATCTTTAGCATCTAGTAGCAAATACTGGGACTGGGAATACAGGTAACAAGATGTAGAATTGATCGGTAGAACTTTCTTTTACGAAAGACTTAATGAGATTGTGAGATTAATGATGGGGGTTCTCTGGCTGGCTGTCATTGCTACAAACACCCCAGGGATTGGTAATGATAGCAAATGGAGGAGGTAGGTCGGGTGCTTTGGTAGTCTCTCTCTGGATGTTAGTAGATGTGTTTGGTCCTTTACTCAGTTTCTAGTCTGGACACAACACAAGGCTAATTGTAGTACCACAGAATGAGAAGAGATGGTATTTTGTTCTGTCCACACTTAGTAAGTCTGTGACAAGATCTTGCCTCCCTTTCTGCCACTAGAGCTCTGCTGTGGCTTTTCATGCATCTTCTTATACTGTTAGGGTGCTTATTGCACCAGGGGCTATGTTATGAAGCAGGAGTCATGCTGAGCAAGGTACAGGACAGACCCATAGGCCTGTCCTGAAGAGCAGCAATGGAAGAGACAAAGGAAAAATGAAGGGTAGAGCTGCCCTGCCAATTAATGGAAGCTGTAACAGAAGGGAGCAGGCAGCGTGTCCTCCCCCAGGCTGAGAAACAAGGGTGGGACTTCTCCCCTCTTCCCTTCAGTGCTGGGAGCTGAGGACCTGTGAGCTAGTGATAAAACATTTCCAGTCAAAGGCACTCAGCTGCAAAACAAACAAGAACAAATACTGGGGATACAGCCAACTTGGGATGTGCTCCACAACTCCTCACTTGAAAAACAGCTTCCCCGCCACCACGAAGCAGGGAAAACAGGAGCAGTGCGGAGTGCTCTCCCTCCTGACAAGGCAGGAAAACAGAGAGGCCATGGCCTCAGTGGAAACCTCCTTCTGCAATGACAGCACTGGGCAAAGCCCTTGGAGAGAGGTGAGGGAGAGCAGTCTTGGCTCCCACAAGGCCTCAGGCAGGGACTGCCTCTGCGGAACCTCCACACTGGGCTGGGTGTGTCCTCCAGCACATGTATTGTGGCTCCAGCACTCAGCAGAGCTCCTGAGTGGAAATCAGTGGGACTGACACCAAAGTAAGGGAGTCACAGAACCACAGAACCATTAAGGTTGGCAAAGACCTCTAAGATCACCCAGTCCAACCATCAGCCCGCCCCCAGCACGCCCACTGCCCACGTCCCTCAGTGCCACATCCACACGGCTCTTCAACACCTCCAGGGATGGTGACTGCACCACCTCCCTGGGCAGCCTGTGCCACTGCATCATCGCTCTGAGAAATGTTTCCTAATATTCAACCACATTTAATTAACCCCGTTTTAGAAGTAAAATACTTGGGGTCAGGCCATTACAAAGTTCACTGCTCCGAAGCTTTGTGGTATGTATCCTAACGCTACCCCTAGAGACTGAATTCCCCCGTCTCTTTCCCTGTTGTCTTTAATAAGCAATGGCCATATATTAACAACGAGGTGATGTTACAGTTCAGAATGTAGCAGGCTTTGTGCCTGTGCCCTTTTGTTTGTTGCTACTAAAATCCATTTATTCCAATTGGATGTTGCTTTTAAAACAACGTGAGTCAACTGAATATTTTTAAGGAAGTCTGCCTGAAAAAAATTAAATATTAATAATATCTGTTTTTTAACGATTTGAAAAATCTTTAGTACACCTTATTTTATTCTGCAACTGCCTTTGCTAGCTATTTTTGAAAGGCTCCAAGTTTTGTATAAATCCTCCTTGCTAAACGGGTGAAACAAACAAAATGTAAAACTCATCTCCATAAAGCACAACAGAATAATAATTTCCAGATGGGCTTTCTGATGGAAGATCAAAGTCCTTCATCTCAGACTTGGGAAATTTCCCTTCCACGCTGGTATCAGTTTTATCTGAATGCAGTCTGTCCCAACATTGGATTCTTTCAAAGAGACAATTAGCTAGATGGAGCTGCGGGAGACTGCGCTTAGTGCTGAAGAATATGGAAAAAGATTTTGCTAAAAAAAGCAAAAAATGTTGTGGGTAGGCAAGGGAAGGATGAATCTTTCTCACTTTGAGTTGTGCAATAACTAGACATTTCTATACACTCGAAAATGCCAGTTTCAAATGCAAATATTAAATAAGCAAAAGAGGACTGTTTCTACATTGGTGCAACTGGTTTGGGCAAGCTCCCAGCTATGCATCTTTGATTTCAAACATCTCGAGGCTAGAAAATAATAGCTTAGTGGTTTTCCATATTTAAGTAAATGTTTTACGCATCTATGCAGTTTCAGATTTTTCTTCCAAGAACCAGAAGTTTCTCCTGAAAGCCTGTACACACTGGGCATCTGCATTTTCAGCTTAGCAGTTCCAGAGTTTGCGTAGGGGTTCCTATTTCTGAAGTTCAGCCACTGCTAATAGGTGCACCCATACCTCTGAGTTTTTTCTGTTTGTTATACATAATAAGTACCAAAAAAAAGATGTACAAAATAGCTCTTCATTTAATCCAGGCTGAGATTTTCAAAAGGTGGAGGAAGTCAAATTCCCCCAGTCCCATTCCTCCAATTAGGAATCTGCCTTCTGGAGATGAGCTTCACTCCCTCTCTCTTTCTCTCCCACACTGGCACGTTTCCATCTTGTTTTGCTCTCTCTACTTAGAAGCTTTCACAGAAGCACTCCCAGTACAGTATTTTTGTCTTCATGGTGCCATGCAGGACGTGTCTTTCTGGCAAAAAGGGCTGTGACTGCACAGCCTGAAATACTAATGGAGCTCAGTAATGAGCAGGCTTTTCACCCGGCAAAGCCTTTTCCCTGACTGCTTTTCCCAACGACATGAAACAGTAGAAAGCTTTGCAAGAAAAAAATCAACCAGTCAAAACTCACAGATGTACAACTAGTATCTGAGGAAGCAATTCATCTGCAGGTCTCTTGGCAAAGGGGATTATGGAACCAAAAAGTAATCGCGTTGCCATTTAAATTTCTACACCCACCACATGGTTTGGTTCATATCTTAAATATTGCAAAGTTTTATCATTCAGATCAACCTATAGGTCTCTTTCTCATTGCAGACACAAGGCAAGTGCAGCCGTCCCCACCGTGGTCCTACGACCAATCCTACCAGTATCTGGGCTCCATCGCGACTCCCTCGGTGCATCCTGCCACACCGATATCACCTGGCAGGGCCAGCGGCATGACGTCCCTCACTGCAGAGCTTTCCAGCCGCCTCTCAGGTGAGACTCTGCAAATTGTTAGTGCTGGGATGCCCATACAGCGATCACTGTGTCCTTGGGTGCTGCTGCAGCTTTTCCCTACTGCTGGTGAAGCATATTCTGAGCCTTTTGCGGAGAGCCATCTCAGCTAGTTGACTGGGATTTTTGCAAAGAGTGAGGAAATAAGGTTTGGGTCCCAACATAATGTTCTCAAAAGAGAAAGAAACAGAAGAAAGTGGCTACTTTGTAGATGTCTGGAACTATAAAAATAGTTGAGATAGCTGGGGAGCTGTCATATCTGCCAAGAAATGAATGCCACATATACTTTGGTTCTGTTTCCTTCCTTCTCTCAAAATTCAGACCAGAGTACATGGTCTGAATACATTATGGGTGGAAATGCTGCATGCAGGATGGTGTTTTTTGACATGTTAAGTGTTGCGCTGTACTGTCTTGTTACATCTTTCTGAAATATTACTGCAGGGCTTTACAAGCCAGCATAAAAATACAGCTTGAAAGTGAAAGCTACTCCCCTGGTTTGTACCGTGCTCAGCTGACCGTCTGCTGACTCTAACCCCACATATTGAACCAATATGTGTGTGTTCAATAGCAGAAAATTTCCTAAAATGAATGAGAGACGTATAATCCAACCTTGCACATGGCTTTTCCAAAAAGTATATTCTTTGGCCATACATATTGCTCTCATTTGAATAATCAGAGTAAACTATTTCATTAAGGATTTTACTTTAAAAAATCATGTTTCTTGTCTAAACAAACAGCAGGTTGGAGGGCTTTTAGACTTGGTGCCTCAAAAGACAAAGGGTATCACACATACTTGAAACACCTTGACATTAACTTCTGTTCTGCTTTTTGCCAAACTAGGCAGAAGCAGCCCTCCTCTGAGTGATGTGTCTAGGCAGTTTTAAGAAGTTTGATTTCTTTCTCAGGAATGAGGTGTGGAAGCACCATTTAATATCTGGCAGGTTGTCAGATGTCACCTTTGGCCTTAACCACCCTCAAGCTCTTATCACTCCACACCATGGTCCGTCTTACCGTGTTAAATCTAAAGGTGTTGGGGCTTGGGGGAAGGAAATGTGTTCAAGGGTCCCACTGGTATTCCAAAAGTCAAAAAGACAGAAGACAAACTGAAAAAGGAAGCATACTACATGCGTCAGAGCTTTTCTAAGAAATTCATATAAATTCATCAAAGAATGCTGGCTGTGCAGTTGACGAGCTTTCAGTGCTTGGCGCTGGAGTGTGTCTGCTCTAGCTTTAAAATTGGCCAGAGCCAAGAGCTTTGTTTTCTCTCTGCTTCTTCTCATGAGTATTTCCTTCAGCATATGGTTCCTCTTCTGCAGACTCCACACCTTGTCTGATGGAAGAAGTTGTCTTCTGGAAACATTTTTTCTTAATTATGATTGCAGTAATTTTAATCACGCATAGTTGCTAGCTCTAGGGACTGACACCTTCCATTAATCTGAGTCATGATGAAGATCCTTTCTAGAGAGGCCATTATCTGCTCTGCTTGTTTAATCTGTGCACGTCAGAGAAGGAGATGGTGGGACTGGACATCTTTTCACCTGTGTCAGACAAAACAGAGCATAATTTGGCCATCCCATAAAAAGCTCACTTAGGATGAGAAAGATTTCTAGTACAATTAAAAGAGGGAAAAAAAAGCCCAACTCCCAAATGTAGCTTTCTGCTTTCAAAAGGCATTGCTGTTGTTATCCCTTTTTATATGCTTACTAGAGCCAAGATTTTTGGAAATTAGTAACGACTATGTAGACAGTATATGAAGACCCACATATAAGGACCTCACATGAACCTGATTTTTTTCTGACTTTGGTAGTTTAAAGAGACAGTGTAGAACTGTGTTGCGAAATGCTAACAGCTGGGCTAAGCCTGTGTGTGTAGAGCTCACCTGTGTATTTTGAAAGGACAGTGTGTGCACCAAGGAGCTTCCCGTTTGAGTCAGCAAATAAAACTGGGAGCAAGGAGAGACTACGCAGAAGCTGAACAATTTGTATTTAGGTCCTATCAGTGTCTGTGGTGAGGAGTCTTGATTCTAAGCAAGAAGGCTGAGATCCGTATCCATGTTCCCCACCCATCTGCTGAGGATGAGGGCACTCTGGAAATGTAAATTGCATGTGCTGTAAGGTCTCTGTGAGCAAGCACGTACACCTACAAAACATGGTGAGAGCTTGGCACTCCTCTTTAATTGCTGCTTTACTGCAGTAAATCCAAAACATCCAGACCTGCTAGCACTGTGTGTTAGAGATGGGGTGTGGGATAGCTCAGTTCTTTCCGTGGCAACACTGCTTTAGTTTATTGTGAAACGGAATTCTGATGTTGATGATTGCCTTGCAGAGGTGAATTTCTGCTCTGCCAGTTTGACAGTCTCTGCTTTCCTTTCATGCAATCCAGGTGCTTCTGACTTGACGGCATTCAGTGACCCCAGAGTGGGGATTGACCGCTCCTTCTCTGCGCTCCCTTCCATTTCTGATCCTCGGATGCACTACCCGGGAGCGTTCACCTACACGCCAACACCCGTCAGTTCGGGGATAGGGATCGGTATGTCTGCTATGTCCACGGCCACCAGATACCACACTTACCTCCCACCTCCATATCCCGGTTCCTCTCAGGCCCAAGGCAGCCCATTCCAGACCAGCTCACCTTCGTACCACCTCTACTACGGAACCTCTGCTGGGTCCTATCAGTTCTCCATGATCTCAGGAGGAGACCGGTCCCCCCCGCGCATCCACCCCCCTTGCACCAATGCTTCCACAGGATCGACACTCCTCAACCCCAACCTTCCCAACCAAAGCGATGTGGTTGAGGCAGAAGGGAGCCACAGCAACTCCCCAACCAACATGGGTACCACGGCAAGGCTAGAGGAAGCGGTTTGGAGGCCATACTGAATGCATTTTAAGTAGTCGTAGGCCAGGACTAACGTGCTTTCGATTTACCGATGTCCGTAGGTATCCCATAAACACCTGTCTTGCTTATGGGCCCTGCCATATTCATACATCACTTCCAGAAGCAAACTCTCCAGAAGTCAGCGGTCCCAGGAGCAGTGGGGTGCATTGGGCCAGCTGCATGTCTGGAGAAGTGATGCCATGCCAGCAAGGTACCCCCCAGGGGGCTGAGCTTCTGGAAAGGAGGACATTCAGGTTGGTGGCCTGTAGGTAGTGAGGGTGAGTAGGAAGATATCCAGGCTGTTTCCAGGCTTGTGGCTTTCAAACATGCCCAGGTTTGAAGGTCTCCACAGTCCTAAAGAGAGTTTCAGTTCACTTCTGTTTTTAAGACTTAAGACCTAACAGAAATTTAACGAGTTTACTGCATCTTATGGACGTATTAACTATAAGGAAGTATAGGAAGATTCCCAGAGGGAAACTGTGAACGCTTCTGTTTTAGCAATGCTGTGAATGAGAGGTTTTATATGTTGGACTTCAGTTTTTCCTTTCCTTTTTTTTTTTTTTAAAACCACGTTGTGTATTCCAAAGAATATGGAATTTTTTATTGCTGTTTTTTTTTGGTTTTTTTTTTTTGGTTTGGGTTTGTTTATTTTTTTTTTTAAGGATGCAACTCATCCTGCTTTGCATCTAATTTGTTTAATTTCTCTTGGCACCTTATAAATCGCAAAAAAAAAAAAGAGATTTTACTTTTTGTTGTTGTTTTAATCACGCTTGCTTCTTTCTTGCTTTGTCAACTGAAAGAATCAGCCCCTTTTTCAATGAGTTAATTTAACTTTTTTTCTCTTGGACTTTTTTTTTTAATACAACGGCTACAGCCTTTGGGTCATTTTCAACTACTGTACTACTTTGATGATATTTATGCTTGATATTTAGACTTTTCTTATTTGTTGATACTATTATTATTTAAGTACGCCTATATTAAAGAGATCAGCAATTGCCTTTTTTTGGTAGCAGCCAAAGTCAAATTTGTCACATTGAAAAAGGCTGGAATAACGATGGGTAAAGTGACCTCCTATTTACCTAGAAATATTGTTTACAATTATCTCCCTTTCATTTTACTCAGCTAGGTGAGTCCAGAGCCTCAGAGCTGTTTAGATGCCCCACTCCCACTGAAACAATTGAGGCATCAGAGTCCCAATGAAGGCACTGTGCCTTTCCCCGCAGTGGAGTCATCTCTCCACAGCCCTTCCTCATTTTTCCTTCGTCACCAGTGGTGATGCTCAGGATCAGTACTCAGGAGGTACTTATATCGTAAGGCAGTCTTTTGTATTCCCTCAACTACGTTAGTTCCCATACAGCCCTGTTCTGTGCTGAGCTTCCCTTGGCTTCTTGGTAGAGGCTTCATAGTCTTTCAAATCAAAACCCAACATACAGTTATCATGGCAGGAATGAAGTGAAGAAGAATCTGATATAATCAATGTGAGACTTGCTCCCAGCTCAGTGGAGCCAAGATTTCTGTGCAGTAGTAGAGCCATGTTCAAGTATACTGGAAAAGAGATCAATTCGTGCATCACAAAATAGCTCAGACTGAACAAAGTCAAGTTCATCTGGAAAGCAGGCCAGCAAAGAAGGGGCCTTAATGGTTCTTCCATCACCATATATTAGGGAAGAGGAAGGAGATTTAAAACCCATGCACAAGCTATTTGGTCCTGTAGCAAATATGCATGGCTTGTAGTAGGAGCATGTTAATACAGAGTCGTCATCATTGCCCATCGTTACAGCACAAACATATCAGATGTCACTGTAAAGTTTATGGCACTATTTTATTTGAGGGTTTGGTCTGAACGCAGCTGTTGTACTACTCATTAATTACAGACTGCTGATGTTGACAAGTGTGCGTTCCAAATGATCTGATTATTATTTAATGTACGTCTTAAATGAGTGAAACAATTGCAGGTCAACTCAGAGAGTATTTGAAAGCAGGACTTCAGATCAGTGTTTGATGTTTAAAAAAAAATAAAAAAATGAAAAGGATTCAAATTAAAAAGATCCTTGGCTGCAGGCAGCAGAACAGCTGGACTTATTTAAAACCATTTGTTTTTCAAGATTTCTCTTTTTTTTATATATGATTTTGCTTCTTTGTTTGAGTCAGATGCAGTAGCACTTTGGTATTGAAAAGTTACAAATTGAAGAACTTGCATTGTCAACAAGGTCATTTTTGTGCAGAAAATAGGGGGTGTTTCAAGAGATCTCAGCAAAAGTTCAAAATGGTTCTGCTAAAATATATACATGGCCTCGTGCTTTTATTTAGTGTAATATAATTTATCATTTTCTAGAGTTTGCTCTGATCAAAAAAGGCAGAAAGCATCAAAACCAATATCAGAACAATTAAAAATGCATTTTGGAAGTATGGAGACCTTGCTGAACATGGAAATACAGAGACCCTACCCTTACATAGTTGGAATCTCACCTCATCAGTAGCCTAAAAAAAAAGTCCTTCCTCACTAAACAGTAGCTCTGTTGCAGAATCCGTTTTACACATTCTCTCGCACTCTCCGTGCAGTTCAAATCCCCACTGACCACAGCTTTCCTGTCTGCCTTGTGACTGGACCACCCAAGTGCATAGTACTGCGAGTGGGAACCCAAAGGTGAGGGTGAGGAACCGCAGAGGAGCCGCACAGGGCACAGCTGCTGGTGGTTGGGTTACTCCAGCCCAGTGGCAGAGGTGAGGCTGCTGTGGTAAGGATTCTCTCACATCAGTCTCTCCCCACATCCACGACTGCTGTCTGCTGAAGCCTTTGCCTGTTTTAGCCCATAGTGTTGTACTATCCCCTTCTGAAACTAAATTGTCAGGGAGGGGAAGGTGAGCCCAGTCTGCCGGCCCAGTGGTCAGGCCTAACATTTAACGTTTCTTACGGCTACATGTCTCCTTTCTTTACACCTGCCCTGAAGTGGAAGTTTAATTTTACACTCCCTGGTGTGAACGGTTTGAGAAAGTGCGGAACTGGTCACAGCACTAACCCCATTTCTGATACACAACCAGAACGTGGGGTTTCCCACCTCCTCACACACCATCACTGCCAGCAACTCTTGAGTCGAACCTCTCTGTGCACATCAAACACAGAACAATGCAGTGCTCCCTTACAGAGGAACATCTAAGTTTATTATCCCGTGCAATTAGTCTGTTTAATCACCGTGAGCTACAGTGTATTCACACAAGTGCTTATGAGACACCACAGTTCGCTCAAATCTCTATTTTTGTAGCCATCTCCTGCCCTGCTCAGGACAGCAAAGCTCTCTGAGGCTGTAAAAACACTCCTATGTCATTCCCCTCGTATCTAAACAGCACTTGGCAGGCAAAAGGAGGACAGCTAGGTAAAACACTTCCCCCATTCACATGCCTCCAAATTATAGTGTATAAGTATATATTTTTATATGTAATATATATATATATTTATATAGTTTTATCATCCCAGTTGCTGAATGGAATAGCACTGTTGTGGTTCCCTTTGCAAGTCTCTGTCAGCAGAGTGCCTTAGGCTCCTTCCCCTACCGACGTGCAGTAGTTGATGGCAGTCTCTACTATCAGCTTGTGTGTTCCTCTCACAAGACACAGCTTGTTGTCCAGAGGCAGCCTCGTCAAGCAGTTCCAAAGTAAACACAGGGCCGACCGCCTGTTTGCATTAAGACCCCTTACTTTGCTCTCAGCGTTTCTGCTCACTTCCAGAGTTCCCATTTGGTTCCCAGAGCAAAGTGAAGGAGCTTTAGTGCAAGAGGAGGCAGACGCAGGGAGCGTCGTTGCTACTAAGGATTTTATTTGCAGAATTATGCCAAATAAACTTCTGGAAAGGAGAAAAACGGTTTCCTCCAAATGGCCCACAGTCTTTGTCAGAGTGTTCCGAATTGCCTGCACTCTTGAAACATTCATTACTGCTTTCTGGATGACCTTCTCCATTAATGTATTTGAAGATTCAGGATAAGTGGATCATTTTCAATTTGGGCAAAACACTTTCTTGCTTTCCTGCATTGTAACATTCTTGTGTTTTATTTTTGTTAACATTGCTTGGTCAGTACTGATCACTTGGCATTTTTCTCCTTGTCCTAAGAGGATTGCATCAACAGAGTTACTTGTATTTATGTATGTAAATAGAGTTCAAAAGCTTCACAGCAAAATATTTAGTGCTTGTAATTACTCCGCTTTTTTTTTTCTTCTCATTTTTCTGTGTTTTTAATGAACTTACTTTTGTTTGCTTACATACTCTAGTGAGACTTATTTCTTTCCAAATTAGTTATTTTAGGCTTCGAGATTAACTACATTTTATTCACTTTTGTAAACAGTTATAGCATGGTCTCTATTCAACACTCTTCACTTTTTTTTTTTACTTTTTTTTTTTTTTTTTGTGGTAGGGGAGAAATGAATGTGCAAAAATCTGTGGGTTATTTGTGGTATCCTGGGTGTGACAGTTACACACTTTTCTTTCAAACACAAACTCAACTTTCAGTCTGAGGGGGTGGCATGGCAAGTCAGAGGGGAGGGCACAGTGGGAGACGCGCTCCTATCAGGACAGCATCAAAGTGTGTTCGTTCGGCATTTACTGGATCTGTTTACAAACCAGATGCTGCAGCATACTGGAACAGTCACATTTTCCTTTGACGCTGTCATGCTGAACATTTCCAGAAGGGGAAACTACCAGGTTCTGGAAGTTTGCTTTTTTGGTTTTTGATCACAGGGGATTTTTCTTCCGGGGGTGGGAAGGGGGGCTGCTGTTTTTTGGAACCAGATAGGAAAAGAGAATAGAGTAGATTTTTCCCCCACTACAGAAAGTCTCTAGATACCACGTCAGAGTAGACTCTTGCTGTACATACAGATGGCTGTGTCCAGCTCCACGGGAAAACTCATTACAACTAGCACGCAGAGCAGCTGGACTGCTGCGTTAGTTCTAATGAAGACTTTCTTTCTTTCTTTGTACCACAGTTTCCTCTGTAAATTCAATATCATAATTAGTGTGAATGACAAATAAAACGTTTGACAAGTATGCACATTGGCCTGGTGCGTTCTTTCATCAGGGAGAAACCGACTGTCACAGGAAAAGTAGCCATCGGAGAAGGATACTGAGAGTGTATCACTCACAACATCAAAAATACATCTCTGTGGGTTTTTTTAAATCTATTTATTGCTTTTTTAATATTAAATTGACGTTTTTCTGATGCAGAACGACCTGTCTTGCTATCCAGTAGGACCATCAAAACAAGACTCAGATGAGACTTTGCATGTACAGAGGCTTGGTAATTGAATTGTATCTCCAACGTCTTGATTAAATTCTTGAATGGTCCAAAATCTCCTATATCTGTTTTTTTCTTCCTTCATTTTATGCTTCTTGGGCTGGATCCTTTTTGATATTGATGAGTTGAATCTCATTTTAGGAGCACCAAAACAGACAGTTTGAAGTCATGCTACTTTTGAGAACACTGTTGGTTTTTTTCTCTCTCTTTAAATAAATAATGGAACAGTAGTGTTAATGAAACATTAATAAGGGAGAAATCAAGCTTTCAAATAGAGAAAAAGAAGAGTCAATAATGAAAGTTCAATCTGAAAGCCCCTGTATCTACACATAAAATCTTCTAGTATTAGCCTGACAGAGTACACTGCATCATATTGAAGAAGTTTTCAGTAGTCTACTTCTATACAATAATATATGAATGCAAAGATTACCTTTCATTTGTTTCTCTCAGTGAAAAACAAGCTGCAAACGTATATTTTTTCTAACAGGTATATTTAACATCTCGTCAGGTAGCATTCCATCTCCTAAATGATAAGTCATATTATCATTTTAAAATTGGGATCAAGGGACTACGAGAAAAGTTACTGAATTCCAAGCACTTAACTTTCTAACCTCTTTCTAACCTCTTTAGGCTGAGCTAGCACACGCCTCTGACAAGGTTACTGCTCAATTTGAGCACATGACATTTCTTTCTGGCACAATCCCACATTATCCTAGCAGTGTTGCATTTACATTTTTGCAAGGGTCTACCACAAAGATTTTTCTCCTTAGCCCCTGAAACCGAAGAGCATTTCTTCAGAGGTGGATGGTCAAGCAGAGCACAGATTTTTTTTGTTTTCTACTTTAACACAGCAGGAAGAGAAGCTATAAATAGTGACAGTCAAAACAAAAACCAAAATCTTTACGCCCAAGGGCAACTCAGCAGAAATATTTGTAGCTAGATTTTGAAGACTATATATGAGCAGAGTTTCCATTTCATATGGGAGGGGAAGGCGAAGGACTGCAGTGGCCACTTGGACATGATGCACACATTCCACCATTCCCTTAGTTCAGACCAACGTTACCTGTTTTCCCCAGGGTGAGGGGAGGAAGCAGAGGCAGCTGCCCTCCCTGGACTCTCTGCTCTCCGAGGAGCTGCCCCTGGGCATCCCTGTGAGGCAGGTAGCTTGGCCATGCCTTCCTCTGGTAGCTGAGAAAGGCCAGCTCAGCCCCACCTTTAGCATTTTGAGGGGGAGGAAGAAGAAAGAGCAAAAAGGTGAGGAATACAAAGGCTGGAGGTTGCTGTTTGTGAGAGGAGGGGCTGGCGGGGTGAACCCACACAGTTGTTGACTTGTTGTTCCACCCTTACATCCTGACTGACAGCTTTTGACGGGCTTTAATTATAAAGGCCATTGTCATGGGTGTTCTCTGCACTGCTTTGTTTGACTTGTGCAATGAGGAAACCCCTCCCTCTGGAGTCAGGCTTCAGAGCTAAAGCAGCTTATTAAATAATATCCGCCTGAAAGGCACTGTACGACTCAACACAGCTGTCCTGGAAAGACAACACAGGTGTGTTACCTTTGGTTTACGTGGCTTTTTTCCCTCTTTTCAGTGGCTTGTCACACAAGACAACAGGCTTGGATTAGTGGTGAGTGTACTGTGCCCAGGAGTTGTATTCTTTTTCTGAGCAGGCACAAAAATCCTGGTATTGGTGCTATGTGTGCGGTCACGGAACTGACTGTAAACTGCATTAGCTGCTCTGAGACAGATCTTGTTCACAGCATTCATAGCTTATAAGCCTATCAGCAGTGCCACTGCTACAATGCTGGAAGACCTTGTAATGACACTGTGGTTTCCAGACATCACTGAAGTATGACTCAGTCCAGAACTGTAAATGGGCCAAAAATATTATTTAATGGTGTCCCACCATACTTTTCCAACACAGGGTATTTGCAGGTGTGTAAGATGCAACCCCCCAGTTGCAGGAAGACAGCACCTTTCATCCCTGTTTAACTCTGGTGAGGACTGACATTAACTTTGCCACCGGGATGCCCTGTGGAGCAGAAATCCTAATGTGGACAGTGTTTCAGAGAAGGAATGTCCAAACTGCAGCTCATCGTAGCTCTCGCCTGCTGGGGGAGGGAGACTCTGTACAGATAAAAGCATGTTTAACTCTGAGGAGAAGGAAAATAAAAAGGCTCGGAACCTGCAGGTCTTCATTGGAATGTCTAGCTACTGAATTAGGAAGCTTGTTTTCTGGTTTTAAGTTACAGGGACACCTAGAAGTCTCCCAGACTGGATTAGTCAGCACGAGTCACTGTCTGGGAATTGTTTGGGTTTGTGAGAGGAGGATAAAACAATTTAGAAAGAAAATCTAATACACAGATTTAAAACATAGCCTGCTTGCAGAGCAGAGAGGGGGTTAGGTCTGATCTGTGGACTTTATAAACACTGGTTCTGAAGGCTAGGGTGGCTGTCAGAAGATAGAGACCTGTTCCCTGCTGATGCAGAATTGTTTCCTGCAGCATGTAAAAAATGCCTCTGGCTGTTTTACTTTCAAATGCCCTAAATATAGTAACATCTGCAGCTCTTCTGTGGAAGCTTAAAGGCAATCCTACTACAGCCTTCATGCCACGCTCTGCTGCTGCTGCGCTTGACCCATCCTCCAAGATACACTCAAGGAAGCCTGCACTTCATTCCCTAGGGAGTTCTGAGGTGCCTGCACTTCATTCCCTAGGGAGATCTGAGGTCTGGGTGCACTTCATGATGCTTATGCCAGCCAGCTGCATATTGCCATTGCCACTGTATTCTCGAATCAGACCCACTCAGTGCCAAGACCCAACAATTCAAAATGCAGTTCCAGTCTCTGTGTGCAGGGACATCCCAGGTACAAGTGTACAGGTTTCCTGGTCCCCAAAGCTCAGCAGGCAGAAGCATGAGGGATGCTAAAACCCACAGAATCATAGAATTATTAAGGTTGGAAAAGACTTCTAAGATCAACAACCATCAGCCCACATCCCTCAGTGCCACATCTACATGGCTCTTGAACATCTCCAGGGACGGTGGGCAGCCTGTGCCACTGCCTCACTGCTCTTTCTGAGTATCCATCCCACAGACCACAGCCCAGGTACTTCAGGGACCTCTAACACCAACAATTTCTCAGCCTTTTCATATGGCCTTCTTTAAAGGATCCCAGCAGTTCAACAGCATTATGCATCAGGTGAGTATTGCATTCACAAAGGCATGGAAGTCCTTCAAAATTTGCTGAAAATTAGCTGATCTTCACTGACATAGTAAAATTTGTTTGTAAAGGCTCTGTGGCAAACTTCACTCCTCCTCTTCTAAAAGTCTATGATAGAGAATGGATTATTTTACATGGGGAAAGTGTCCTACTTTGCTTTCCCTATGTAAAAGAGCAGCGAAATTTGCAGAGGCGGGGAAGAAGGCTTTATTACTGAGCAACTGTCCTCCTCCCTTTCTTTTTCTTTTCCACTCCCTCCTCACCATCATGCATCTGTGATCTCTCTCCAGCCTTCTGCAGGACTGGGAGCTCAGTGATGTCAGTTCAGTACAGACAACTTGGGAAGGGATGGGGGATGGCGGGAAGGGGAAAAGATGCTGAGCACAGACAGGCAGATGCCAGCATGTCCATCCCATGGGCATTATGATTTGGGGGCTGGATGAGAGGAAGAGTTCTTCTGTTTTGTAACAGAAAGGCACATTTCCAAAAGTTTCAGCACACAGCAAAAAATCTGTCCGTGTGGTCTTGAAATAATGTTCAGTTGTATCCTTTTGAAAATACTGAAACTGAAATGATCCTAGTTGCCAAAGGGCTGCAGTCTGCCAGCTTAACTGGGAATCCTGGTCCGTGGGAAGCAGGCAGCACTGCTGGTGATACAGTTGGGGTGAGTCAGTGTGCTGCACCACAGTTTATCAGAAGTATTTCAAACAAGCTCCAGGTATGAGTGGTCAACAGCAAGCTCATCCTACACAGGCATTTTAGCTATTGCTCACTGCTGTTAGGACTATGCCTGTGATCTCATTTGGACGGCCTTGCAAACTTGAGTCCAAGAGTGCTGAAGTGGCAGATATTTTGCCTTGTATTCCTCTCTTTCCAAATGTGATCTCTTTGAAGTTAGTAAGGCTGTTTTGTAATGCTCTGTATATTTTCTGACCTTCCTGGGTCTTTAAGCGTATCGCCTACTGGAAAATATTTGTGTCCCATCTCATTGTGGTGTAGCAAAATGTTTGACATTTTCTGCTTTCTGAAGTCTTACAAGCACAGTAATTCTCCTTTAGACATCAATATCTGCCAATGTTCTTCCTCATCCCTAGAGAGGTGGCTTCTCCTTTGCTTGCACTGCTTCCTCAAGAAAGGTTAGTAAGTCCATGGCTGTGAACAGAGGCCAGAAAATGAGGAGAGAATTAAAAAGAACAAAAATTATGAAAATCACAAAGCATGACTTGAAAGATAAAACTACAGGTATATACCCAGTTTACAAAGCACATTTATTCTACATATGTGTCTCAAGCAATGGTCTTTGGGGCAATCTTTGTTGTCATGTCTCCATTGGTGCCTGTCTCGCAGGAGATAGAATCACAGAGCCATGGAACCTCCACAAGGATCATTGAGTCCAACTCCTGGCTCCACACAGGACCACCCAAAAATCAAACCCTATGTCTGATAGCACTGTCCAAAGCACTCGCAGATCTTTCCAAGTTACAATAATTTCTGCCTGTTTTCCTCAAACTTTACTTGAACTCTCAGGTGATTCCAATGCTATCCAAATCCTCTTATAGATCACTCTTCAAAATAACTCTGCTGCAGGTTTTTGCATCTTCTCATTCTCACAAAGGCAGCCTACAACAGGAAAAGAAAACGCTGGGGAAACTGGAAAGGGGTGAATGCACCAAGGGAACTTGGGTCTCAGGATGATTATTCTATGCCTCTTTTGAAGTCTAAGATGCATCATTCATCCAGACCTTTCCAAACCATATATGCAATTATGAGATATAGTCAAGAGGTTTCCAAGTGTCCATTCAGCCAGCGTGGTTGCATTAAAGATGAAAGAAGCATCACCCCTTGCTGAGGTCCTCTCCTTGAGGGGGTGAATTCCGCCACTCTTCAAGGCTCTTGGTACAACAGCATATCGAGACAAGAGTGGGTGGAAGAGAGTCACTTCTGTAAGGGATATTTTTGTGCCCTGTTTGCAATAACATCTACAGACGTATTGAGGTTTGCCTCCCACGGGCAGCCCAGTGGTTTCAGGAACTATGCATGGGCGAAGAATGAGTTACGTTCAGTCTATTTTGCAGGGGGAAAGAGAGGCAAGTGGGAAGTCAAATTTATTCAAAATCTTAAAATAAGAAACACTGAGTTTCCTGTCTGCTTTCCTTGCCACCTGGATTTTGCAACCAGCAAAGAGGGAAAAAAAAATAAAGTACTACTAAAGAAAATGAGTTTTTTCATTAACAAAGTGCCAGAGTAGGAGAGTTAATTTACCCTTCCAGTGCAAGAAGCTGTGAATTGCTGAAAAAGCAAAACTTGTGAACTTTTGTTTTTTATCCTGATAAAACAAACAAATCTAGGGTGATAGGGCTAAACCACTCTAGGAATGAGGTTCTCCTCTGTGATGCTAATGGAGATGGATGCTGCAAGGAGAATAACCTCATCTTACAGTGATTATTCAGCATCCCTCAGAGTTAAGTTCCTGAAGTGTCTCTTTTCTTGTTTCTACCACAGCTCATACACTGTGAAGCTTTACAATCTAGAGCTCCCAGCTGCTAGTTACAACCCACCATTAGAAACTAACACAGCTCCCACAAGTTGCTTATCTCCCTGTCAGTTGTTACACTGCCGTATTGAATGCAGCTACTGTACTTTTCCCCCTATTTTGGCCTTTGGAATCGCTTTCTCTCCATTTGTCCAGCTCAAATGCACTCTTCCATCACCTCCAGCTCATATCCAGGCCTGTGTGGTATAATTAGGTGTGTCTTTCTTTCAAATGGGTCCACGTGCCATACAGAGAACAAGATTAGGGAAGAGCCCCTGCTGAGACAGTAAGTTATGTCCTGTCACAAGTTCCTTTTCAAAATTTGCACTTGTGGCTGCTGAGTGACAATTTAACAGTGAATGTACTTGATCTCTTTATGGCTCACTCACTTGCTGATGGTTGTAACAAAATCCCTTCTTTCCTGTGCCTCGTTTTCCTCATCTGCAAATGGGCAGTGACACTGACCTTCTTTGAGAAGCACTTTGAGTTCCATTGATGAAAAAGTCCATGGAGAGCAGCCTTGTTGTTATTGTTGTCTGCAGAGTGAAAACATGCTCATAAATCATCTTTCAGGGATGGTAAAGCAGGTTTCATTGGCTCTGGAGCTGGGTGACTGAACAGAGAAGAATTTCCTTCTTTGGCATTTTCCCCTAGTTTTAATAACTTTGAACTCTTGCTTTAGATCTTGTTTACATTAGGCTGGTTTAGTAACTGTGTGTCTCCCTCCAGCAATTGTCTCCTTCTTCCCCACCTTCCTCAGGTATTTGGTTTAGGTACCAAACATCTGACTCAGGTCTTCCTGGAGAACGGCTGAGCCAGGGCACATGGAAGAGGGATTCATTTTTCCCTGTTTGCGAGCAGAGGGACTTAACAAGGGAAGGAGGTGGAGGCTGGGACTGTCATGGAAGTGAGCCCTGAGAACATAAAAATCTAGACTGTTACCACACCCATGTGGCCTCTCGATGAAATGCTAAATGCAAACCGCACCAACGGCCTGTGCTAAAAATGTTTGGGCCGGAGAATTGTCATGGGTCCTTCTAAGCTTTACAAGTGATGAAGCAACGACGCCTGCCTTTCAGCTTAGGGAGGGAAAGCAAAGCTTCTTTGAAAGCAGTAGGTCACTCAGTTAGTTACACAAGCACATTTATCACGGCGTGGGCTGTAGAACTTGATCACTACCAGGAGTGGTATGGTTGGTTCTTGGCTTTGTTTTTGAAAAGCTCTGATACGAAGAGGGGTCTGGGGCAGCCCAACCCATGCTGTTCTGCCAGGGGAAGGCTCATGACAAGACAGTCACCCAATCTGTGATCATGGTGGTTCAGGGCACTAGAACCCTCAGGGAGCTTCCCTCGCCTCTCACCTGGCCACCGACATCACTGCCAGCCCCCTCGGGCAGCTAGGGGGCCTGCCGTGGCCCTGGGGCGGCCCTTAGGGATGCGCCATTTGGGGCATCCTGGGGTTGGCTGTGGGGGATGGGGGGAGGCAGGTCAGCGTTAGGCGACGGGGTTATCTGCCGGGCCTGCGGGAGCAGGAGGCATCTGAAACCTGCGGCTCTGGCTTCCCAGCACTGGGTAATGGAGGCTGTGCCAGCACATGGCTGAGTGCCTTCCAGCCTGGCAGGAGAGGGGCTTGCTCTATGGAGTAACGAGGGTTACAGTGCTGTGAAGAGGTTGTTGGTTTGTATGGAGCTGTCTTGTAGAATTCCAATTAGAAAGGTCGTTTTATGAAGTAATAGAATCATAGAATCATAGAATACTCAGGTTGGAAAAGACCTTAAAGATCATTGAGTCCAACCACGACCTAACCATATTACCCTAACTCTAACAGCCTTCTGCTAAATCATGTCCCTGAGCACCGCATCCAAATGGTTTTTAAACACATCCACGGATGGTGACTCAACCATCTCCCTGGGGAGCCTATTCCAATGCCTACCAACCCTTTCTGTAAAGAAGTTTTTCCTGATATCCAAGCTAAACTTACCCTGGCACATCTTGAGGCCATTTCCCCTCATCCTGTCTCCTGTCACCAGTGAGAAGAGACCAGGCTTGGGAAAACTGTGTGCAAGAATGAGAAAGGCCTCAACCATCCACTGAGTCTCTGAAGCTATAGCCCTTCAGCTCAGCAAGGCAGCAATCAGGCGCTGCCAGGAAGAACGGATATAGGACATAGTGGTACCTGTAAGACAGACAGCAACGTGCTTTCCTTTCTGACAGAAGGGATATTTTAAAAAGCCATTGACCTTGTCTGCAATACATTTTCGCCTGCTGTGTTCATTGCTGCTGGATGAGAGTTTCAAAGCCGTGCCAAGGGTGTACGTAGCCATATATCTCCAGTGGAAATGAAGGGAGTACGTCCATCTGGCGTTTGTTTCTTTTAAAAGTTTCATCCGCTGATCATTTCCTCACTTCTCCGTCTGGGAGAAAGTCTGTCACCCACTCTGCCACCGTGTGGGGCACTCGAGCAATACAGCTCCAAGGGAGGGCAGCGAGGACCAGGACAAGTTGTCAGGGATAGGAGGGGAGGGGAATTCAAGAAGAAAAGGCTCGGAGATATAACTGAGACAAGATGGATTAGTTCAGGGCTCTGGCAATTGCAAGTCCCAAAATACAAATAATAATAATAATAATAAAAGTTATTAACTTAGCTTTCCCATAAGAGTCTTTTCTAACCGGTTCCAAGCCTGGAAGAAAGGTGAACAATATTCAATGTCATACATCTGGGCTTGAGGCTTGCAATTATGGCCCATTCCGAGAGAAATTCTGACCTTTCCAGACAGATGGGCTAGCTGTGTACAGATCAGACAGCCAGGATGACTATCAGCAGACAGATCCATAAAAGCTCATGGGGAATAAATTTCAAGAAGTCATGATCAAAACTGTCAGGAGCCATAAATGCATCCAGATGGCGAATAGCTCAGAAGAACTTCCCATTGCCACATCAGAGACCTGGAAGCTTGGAAAACGTTGAAAGTTGACTGTAATATGAGGTTCAAAGCTAATATACTGGGTTGTCTGCAGTGTTGTATTATGGCTGTAATCTCAGCAATGCATCAGGCGCCCTGGCTGGCTGATATGAAGTCTTCTACTCCAGAGGCAGGCTCATTCTTAGTCCTCAACAATATGCAGAATATTAGTACTCATTTCTTGCCTCCTTTCATATCCAAACTTTTGGAGTGCCAAATGCTTAGTCATGCTTCATCTGCGAGACGGCTTGAGCTCTGTGACAGCATGTTTCCAGTCACATCTCATGAGCTACCCCCAAGATTTATGTTTTTTTTCAGTAGAATCAAAGCTGATCCAAAGACCGTGAGAAGGTAATAGACAACAAACTGGATCGTTCAGAAGTCTTTCCTTGACTCACTGGTACTTTGTCTTCTACACACTTGGCTGTCCATCTCCTGTGTGACCCTCAGGGAACTAGCAGGCTCTTGGTCCTGTCTCAGCTGTGCTGCAGCTGTGCTCATCTCTAGCCATGCTGCTGGCCCTGTCTGGAAGGACCCTGGCCCTAGCTCATCCCACACTTTGCTGGGGTTGTTGGTCAACACTGCAGCAGCTCTTGGCTCTGCCCACTGCCTTCAGATACTTCAGGATGGCACTCATGAGTGAAGCCACAGCCTGTGCTGTGGTCATCCTTTTCTCCCAGCTCTCCAGTCCATAAGGATCAGCTGCTCCTTCCTGCTCCCTGATAGATACCCTGAATAACAAAATCACAACTAAGATTAAAAAAATCTGTCAAGAAGCAAACTAATGAGAGGCATTTGAGTCAAAGGGTACAATCTTCTTTAGTATGGATATGTGTATTTTTGATTGGAAATAGACCACAATTAGCATTCATGGGCTCTGCTGAGAGATGTGCAGAAAGGTCAAGGGCTCACCAGGTATAGAATCTAAATGGTTCTTAACTTAAGCTGGCCTTTCTGGGGCAGAGTAACAGTTCCAAGCAAGGGAAGTTTCTACTGGAGTTGAACAGGTTTGCTCATTTGCAGAGTCATCAAACATCACCTTTCACGAGGGCTGACATTTAATTTAAAATAAGATTTGTGAAATAATAAGTGTATTGGGCTGCAGAGTGAGAATCTTGACATTGTAATGAAAGAAAGTTGTGATCTTAATGCAACACGGTTTTGGCTGGTTTGAATGGTAAATAACAGATAATACTCAAGTATCCTGAATGAAATGCTAATATTTATGTGGTACACTCAAAAGAGCTGCGAGAGTAGCTTGTAACATCCAGAGAAACCTAAATAGAGCAGGTACTCTGAGATCTTTCCGCTCAGTTTCCTAAGAGCTTTGCCTCTGCCATTTGATTTGAAGGCATATGCCCAAAGCTAACACTCAGTGCTTCTGATAATCTGATAATCATTGAGCTAAGGAAAGGCAGGACCTACAGGACCTACACAGATGGATGTTGTGTTTCTTTTCATGTTTAACTTTTAATACTAATCAATTCTGAATATACATATAGTCTGTGTAATTTTGCATGAAAGAGAGTGTACGTTCATTGCTTTGATCTAGGCCTTGGAAAAGAATCTGTACAGTTAAAGTATGAGTGCATTTTCTCAAGTCTATGTGTTTTCACAGGAGAGAATACCTACTGCATACTGATATTCCTTCTCTTTCTCACATCGACATGCCTGTCTTCAAGATTTGGTAAACAGGTATTGCAGAATTATTAATGCATTTATCTTCATTGGTCTCCTGGGAGTTAGATAGGCATGAGCCATAATTTTAAGCGCTGTTAGTTCATACAGCTGTATAATAACTAGGAGCAACTCTCGCTACTGGCCAGAGCCATACATAGTGCAGGCCTGGGCAGCTCCTTCATTGGTAGGTTCCAGAAGTGCTGAGGTTTCTACACAGAAATCCTGCTGACCTGAGCCATTTGTACAACAGTGAAAATGGCCCCTGGCTGTGCAGACCTATTTGCAGATGTGTTGTCAGGAATTCTACTTCAGTTGACAACTGTCAACCTTGCTTTAACATGTGCCCTGAAAGAAAGAACAATTGTCTCACCACCTCACGGGAATGCAAAAAAAGAGAGTAGCACTCCATTGACTTCTGGTAGAGAAGAGGTAGAGAAGAGGTAGAGAAGAGATAAATGAAATGAACTGATGGGCAGGCCTGAGACGTGTTTATTTTGTATGTGATATTTTATTATGTTTGGGAGGAATTTCTGGTAAAAGGAGGAGCATAATTAACTGGAAGAATGTAATTGTGACCAAGGATAGAAGTCTGGGCCAAGGAGCTACACTTTGGTGTCCCTGGGGTGAGCTGGTCAGCCTCACCTGGGCAATCGCTTCCAGAATTGGAATGCAAAAGTTATAGCCTCAAAAAAAAAAAAAGGAAAATAATAAAAAAAAAAAGGCAGCAAACCAAAACCAAAATGGGAGAGAGGCAAAACGGAAAAGGCTTTGATTAAAAGTTTTTCTTTAAAGGGTAATACAGAGCAGAAATCATCTATAAGTTTTCTTCAAAGCAAGAGAGGAGGACAGGGTGAAGGATTCCCCGAATGCACAGGGATGAGGGTAATCCAGCATGTTGCACACAGTCTAGCTGATGAGCTGTAAAAACAGAAATTGCTAGCAATGCTAGCTTGGAAAGTGAGGGTTGTTAAGAGGGAATAGTAATGGAGCCCACAGCCTTAATCAGTCTTTACTACTCAGCAAGGTTTGACAAACCCTAACTGAAAGTAGGATGTTACTACAGGGGATTGGGAAGAAACTGACCTCTGAGAACTGAGCTAGCGAGCTTCAGCAAAAAAGAAGACTGAAATAGTAACAGTAATATAGCAGGAGTTAAATATAATCCCTTATACTATTTATCTACCTTTTCTGCCATTAATAAAACATTTTGCATTAAGTCAACTGAGTCATGTTTGCAAATGAAGAAAATTTGGTTGCTGAGCACCAGAAAAGTTAGGTTTTATTTTCCCAAGCTTTTGAATGGGCATTTGAGTTTAGAAGTGACCCCTGGCATTTGAACTCAGCCCTTGTTGCCAGTCAAGTTCTAACTGAAATGTTATACGAATAAATGAATTTTATTCGGCCTTTCCCTGCCCAGTACCTCAAATGGTAGCTTCAGCTCCTAATTTACATGCAGGCATTGTGGGATCTTGTCAAAACAATTTACTAGTTTCATTCTTGTGGTTTCCTTAGCCAAAAGCGTAGCCAAAACCTGTCTATGCTCAACTCTGACCACTCGCCCAAGCTTTAGTTTCAGAAAACTGCCAACAAACAAGAGTCAGTATCATGCTGAAACATTGGCTTAAATGAGACAGCCGCAAGTGACTGATAAAAGGCTGACAAAATAACCATTGAAACCATTTGGAGAGAGATGAGTCCAGATGTGATACACTATTAGACTCAGTCTTGTAAATGAATTCCGGATGAGGAGATTTGGAGCAGAGTGATTTCTTCAGGATTAAGCTAAGAACTAAGGAGTGTTCTTCCTCAAAAAGGACTGGGTCATGTGCATCTTCCCAGGTTGGCTTAGTATTCTTCTTTTCACACAAAGTCCAACCTTTTACCCAGCAATGTACTTTCAACACATTTTATGTGTTTGAAAAAGAAGAACAGGTCTGTGGTGATGACACCAAAGAAGAGAGCTGTGCTTCGTCCCCAGCACTGCTTTCCACTCCTTCTTTTTAACTGCGGAATCTCACTTGGATTCCCAGCATAACCTAAGTGAATAGCCAAGAGAAGAAGGCTGCCGTTTATGAAGCAGAGAATCCCCATTAGACAGTGGGCATATGGAGTTAGGTACATACAGAATCATAGAATCAAAAAGGTTGGAAGGGACTGCTGGGGATCATCTAGTCCAACCCCCTGCTAAAGCAGTTTTCCTAGAATGGGTCACACAGGAAAGCATCTAGGTGAGTTTTGAATATTTCCAGGGAAGGAGACTCCACCACCTCTCTGAGCAGCCTGTTCCAGTGCTCTGTCACCCTCAGAGCAAAGAAGGATTTTCTTGTGTTTGTATGGAACTTCCTTTGTTCCAGTTTGTTCTTGTTGGCCCTTGTCAATGGGCACTGCTGAAAACTGCTTAGCCCTGTCCACTTGAAACCCACTCTAACTTTATAAGCATTGATAAGATCCCCCCTTCTCAGTCCACTGTTTTTCAGACTGAACAGTTCCAGATCTCTCAGCCTTTCCTCATAAGTGAGATGATCCAGGCCCCTCATCATCTTTGTGGCCCTCCTCTGGACTCTCTTCAGTAGTTCCCTGTCTTTCTTGAACTGGGGAGCCCAGAACAGGATACAGTACTCCAGATGTGGCCTCATTAGGACAGAGCAGAGGGGGAGAATCACCTCCCTTGACCTGATGGTCATGCTCTTTTTAATATACCCCATACACTAACACACCCTATGCACTTGCAGTGCAGTGTAGCTCTGTGCCAGGAATGAAATACAGGCTTTTGCCCAGTCAAATAACAATGCTCACTCCAAGCTTCTTCTCTCTCCTTAGTGTGGTTCTGGGACTATTTTTCCTCGTACTGCACTGTCTGGATGCTGCAGAAATATAGCCCAGGGTGCACTTTTAAGATCAGATACTATTCTGCTACTGCAAATGCCCCTTGTAGCCTTTCTTCTGGCTTCAGATACCTCTGACACACAGGAGGAAGGCTCTTGGCTCTCCATCCCTGCAAGCAGAGGCAAGCTTTTGAACCAATGGTGTATCACTCTTGTTCCACCTTTGGCTACCAGTGGTTCCGTGACTTAGCCCTGCTTCTGACAACAGAGCTGTCATCCGGAACCATCCTTCTGGTTTATCCAGATCTGTGATCTCGTTCCATTCTAACATTTTGATTTAGTCCCCAGGAACATACGACTGAGTTTGCAGGCTTTGCTATTTATCTAGCTCTTCACTGTTTGCTGTGCTGACAGCTGGCGTCACTTGATGTGTTGGAAATCTTGGCTTCTGAGGTAGTGCTCCCAATTCTTTTCTGCACCTTGACAATGAGAACTGAGGAGCTCATCTCCATGCTGCTGTTAGCAGTGGCTGTTCTCATTCTCAAAGTTTGCATACATGCTTGAGATTCTCCTGTTTAAGCAGTGATAACACTCAGTTGATTTTTTTGCCAAGGCAGATAAAAGGCTTCTGAGATTGGTGACTCTATTATTTGAGTGGCATAAAGCAAACCATGGAGAACAAAAGAAGACACATCACCAAATATCAAAATGCAGATTGCTAAAGTGGAATGGGATGTGGAATTTGTTCTCTGGGTAGTGAGGAAAGATAAGCATTTATAAGGCAGGAGATGAGACGGTTTGTTCAGCCGGAGAAAAGAAGCCAAGCTTTGTCGAAGGGCACTCACTATACAGGCTTAGGCATCCAGAAGATCCTGTTTGACTACAATGGCAAACAATGTGTTGGCTAATATTCTTATCTCTGTGGTTATTTCAAATGGTTTTCTAGCAGTTGCTGCTCCAGCCGTGCCAGAAAAAACAAAGCTTCCACCAGTAAGGTGTGCTTCAGTGCAGCATCCCCATGCTGTCTGGCTATACGTCTCATTAGACACCAGCCTCCTGTGGTGGGTGTAACTGTCAGTGGGTTGGCTGGAAGGATGAGTTCACAGATGTAACTAAAGACAATATAGAGGTGTTTGTATTGTGCTAGGGATAATAAGAGACACAGTAAGATATTCTTAGGTGGAGTTAACTCTCACAGCCCTACCAAAGAAACTGGCTTGCCAAAGAATCTGTTTTCATTTGACTAAATCCTTTTCATTGATTAATAATATGAATTTTAATCATTTAATTATTTTCAATATTTTAATAATATGATTATCTAATTACCTTTAGTCTAAAATACCATTTAATAACTCATTTCTATTTTGTGTCTCAAAGCTGCGTGCTTTAGAGCAGACCTTGCCATCATACTGAATTCAACTAGAGGTCTGTAGTTTCACTAAATGCAAGGCTACCTTTTGGGGTAAACATATGTAAGAAGGGCATCTGGGTGTGAACCCAGCCAGACTGTAGATATGTAGGTACTATTTTACACATGCCATTTAAGATCATAACACTTCTTTCTTTTTTTCTCACAAACCAAGTTCAAAGGCAGATATCATTGGATGATGATGAAGAACAAGAAAGAATACTGACATTACTATAAGTGTTTGACAAGGCACAAAAAAGTGCCGGTCTGGCAGCAGACCCTAAAATCAGTGGAATCAAAGGTAAATGTCAGAAAGTGTTTTCTCAAAAAGAGATTTGCATATCTGCTACTGGTTTTGCAAACATTTTAGATATCTGATTCTGTGTCTGCCTTCCTCTATGTAAGAATCCTGTAATAAAAAGGGTCAGGCACCTTTTTGAATGGGGTAGGGGTCTTTTGTATTTATTTGATTGTTGTTTTAAGTATTTTTTTCTAAGGAAAGCATATGACTGAGTAAAGAGACAGACTGTATGTTTGTCTGTGTGTCTGTCTGTGTGTTGTAGAAGGACTTTTGGGGAAGAAGAGATGGAACAAGGAACATGAAGGAAGCTTCAGTCCTACATGTATTCTCCAGCAAAATATCTTGATTGTAAGGAATCAATTTCCTTATAAAAGGAAATGTTTACACTGATTTGTTTCAAAGACTCCCCACCAGAAGGTCTTACAAGCATGCAAGCATACAGTCTGTTGGAGATGCTTCTCTATGATGAAATTCAAAATGGGAGAGAAGAGCAAACTATAAAAAACTTACTGCAAGCTATATGTCATTGTAGATGGGTTTTGTGTTATTTTAATAACACCTCTTTTGTTAGTTCCGTATGTTTTACTTCTAATACAACTTGCCCTATCATTCAATGCTAGTGACACAGCATGACTCAAATACTGAAGAGAGAATAATATCTGCAGGGCAGAGGTCACATTTTAACATGACTAGAAGCAAAAATACACTCAGGGAGGTGGAGGGGTTTAAACAAGAGACAAAGCCACAAGCCACAGTATTTCCATTGACATCTATTTGGATCAATCATCTTTTGCTTTTATATCTTAGAGAAGATTCAATAATTTCTCTTACTGACACTTGTAGGTCATGTTCTAGTTTCAGAAGGCGAATGCTTTGTTGCCTGATTCATGTATGCCCTGGTGTCATGCTACAAATGACTGTTTCCTCAATCCATTCTGGTTTGTTGGATCTACCCTCTGCCTGGTTCAGATGCTAAGCATGGCTTCCACTTATCTGTAAGCTTTTTGTGAATCCAATCAATATCTGTCCATAGTCCTCTCATAAAAATTTTCAACAAAGTAACAAGGAACACTTTTCAACTTAAGGAGAGGATAGGACAAAGGGGAATGGTTTTAAACTGAGACAGGGGAGGTTTAGGTTAGATATTAGGAGGAAGTTTTTCACTAAGGAGTTGGTGACGCACTGGAACAGGTTGCCCAAGGAAGCTGTGGATGCCCCATCCCTGGAGGCATTCAAGGCCAGGCTGGATGTGGCTCTGGGCAGCCTGGTCTGCTGGTTGGCGACCCTGCACATAGCAGGGGAGTTGAAACTGGATGATCATTGTGGTCCTTTTCAACCCAGGCCATTCTGTGATTCTGTGATTACCAAATTGAATCAGATCTCACTTTACATTAATGAAGAACTGCACATCTCCCCATGTATAACAAAGTCACTCTCAAGAAAGTTCTCCCCTGCCTGGTTGTGAAATGTGAGAGACCTAATTTCATTAGTTTGCCTCACATGTCCTCGGCAAGAAACATCGTCTTTGTGCCACTTTCAGTTCTGTGAGTATGAAATGAGCGTAACAGCCTTCCATTTGTAACAAGGGTTCATGGTCCCTTTTTATGCACACTGAGAATCCTTCAGTCCTGCCTGAAGCCACGTTTGGGTGGAGTCTTCTGAATCTGCCCTTCTTAAAGTAGGGTTCAAGCACAGCAGGAGATGTTTACCTCACTTACTAAGCGCACTGTAGGGCCGGTGAATTTGTGGCTCATCTGTGTTTCTGTAGGAGCCAAAGCAACTACTGGGCATCATGAGTCTGCAGGAATATGGGCAACAGCTGTAGCTGCTCTCAACTCTGCAGCAGACACAGTGCAAGCCTGATCAGGAATTGCCACCAAACCAGCTGTGTTTCAGCAGACTGACAGTTTTATCAGTTCTCCGATGCAGTTATCTGAGTGTGCTTTGCTACTGCATTTCCTAAGACACGTACTTGATCTAGAATGAGATAGTTAAAGGAGGGAGGGAGGAAGTGAGGAGAGACCTACAGTTTAGTTCAAATTACATCCACAGTGATCTGAGGTTTTTCAGAGGAGATTTTGCTAATGCCAGCAGAGAAGCCACCTTTAGGAGGATGCCTATGGATGCAGTGGTAGTACTTTCCACCCACACAAGATACTGTAGTCAGTATTCTTACTGCACGGACACATCCTTGTCATCTTGAGGCCTGTTAGCTCAGGCATCCTTAGGCAGAGAGGCATGTAACACTCTTAACTGCTACAGCATGGTTATATATGAGGCACGCAGAGCTTGTACGTTGTGTTTGAGCAGTGGGATGCATAGCATCCTTCTTTCAGCATGTGCAAGGTCTAACTCCTTGCATTTTTCCTGTGAGTGTAGCATAAGGGGCAGAAAAGGAGCAGTTTTCATCTTCAGGAAAAGCTTTTCTTCACATGGTGAAGAGAACTGAGTGGTTTGGTACAGATCCTAATGTTTTCAAAAGAAGAGAGAACGACAAATTAGATGAAAGCAACTTTTAAGTATTTTTCAACAAAAGATAAACTTTTGGTTTATAGATTGTGTTACTTTTTAGTCTTGAGTTGAAAACCAAGGTTTGGTATTCTGTTTTCTTTGCTTTTCTTCCCTTCTCCAGCACTTTTATTTCTTATTTTTCCCCTTTCATCGCTGAAAATAAATAAATAAATAAAAGAGAATGATAAAGAAAAGAAACCCAAGAAAAACAATTGCCTCCAGCTTTCAAAAGAAATGTTTATTTTGATTTCAGTTCATTGGTTTAATCTAAAAGTTGGACAAATTTCAGATTTTGAAACAAAACTCCGATTTCCATCATTTCATTTCCTGATGAGATTTTTCTGTTTGCATTTTGCTCGTCAATAAAAACTTAATCAGCAGGAGTCTGATTTAGGTCTTCAGGAGTCCAAAATCTTCGCTTCTGCCCTTCTTTGCAGTTCAGAGATGAAGGAAAACTGAGTGCTGATCTGAGCCATCACTTAGGAAATCCACAAGGTTGCTCTACCCCATAGCTCAGAAGCAGGACCTAAGTCTGGCCTTCTGTCTCATAAGAAAACTAAGGGTAGCTCAGAAATAGTAGAGAGTAGTAGAGAGCCATGTGGCAAATCTCTGCTCTTCCATCCCTGCCAGGTATCCAGAAAAGCTCACCAGGAAATTCAGTTTCTAGGGCAGCATATTCCATGTGTGATCAGTAAAGTCATGGTGAGTGTTCTTTGAGTAGCTTTGAAGGGTCTACAGGGAGCATCTGTGAGGCCATGAGTGACTGGCAATAGCAGCACTTGTGGTGGCCAGTTTAGAGGGAAGTTTACTGATGAAGTCAAGGCTCAGCCTAGTCAAGGCTCTACCACATTTTTGTTAGCTTTTGTTGATTTGACCTTTTGGGGATCATGCCTCACCTTACCATTTGATTACTGGTTCTTGACAGCTGAGAAATAACCAGCGGGTGTGGCTTTTAAGCTAAACTTCAACCAGCTGTAAGGAGCTCATGGGATTTAGATATTTGCTTATACTCAAACAAATAGCATGTTGATACCGACGATGGATACCAACTTGCTTTCATGAGGTTTCATTTTTCACTGCTTTGAAGCTATTTCAAAAATGGAATGCATTGGAGGAAATATGTTACAGTTAATTACCATGTATTTGATTTTATTCCAGCATGCTTTTGGAATTACTGCATTGAGCACAAGTAGTATTTAACCTTCAAGTTGATGGGTCATTCTGAAGACTATCTGAGATACTGAAGCTGACAAAAAAAAGTCTTCAAACCCGAAGAACTTTCTACACAGGTGATAGAAGAAAAAATAATTCACTTTCTGAGCATATATTCTTTGCATATAGTAGATGCTTAAAGGGGAAATATAGACATTTGTATTTAAAACAATAACAGTAAAAACAAATTTTATACAAGCAATGTTACAGAGAAGACTTCTTGTGCTCGTAAGCATTTGGAAATCAGTAACTCTGTCTGCACAGGCATGCCTTAAAATAATTGAACATAATCTCTGCTTTTACATGGGGTCAAGCACTGCAAATCTGTATCTAGGTATTACATCTTGTCAAGGCTGCTCAGTCAGGTGGTGATATAATTAACACAACTTGCTTTCTCTCTCCCTTTATATCATATTATTTGTTCTCCAGTGAATTTAAAAGTATTTCCATGGTTTTTTAAAAATAGAGCAACTCAAAGGTGGACAACAGCTTTTCCTTAAACATGTTCAGAGGATGGAATTAGACAGTTAAAATGTAATAGGTATGGCTCCACAAACTGCAGGACTATGCAAGTACTTTATCTCTTCCTATCCCAGGCAAATGAAGTAACTGCAGTTTGCTGACACACTGGATCATTTCTGTGACTTCTCTACCCACGTCTTTTCCGTGTTGCTTGAAATATGCAAATATGAACCAAAATGTGCTGATTTAGATAGCAACGTTTGTGGAGACAGCAACCCATTGTGGAGAGCTGGAGCCACGAACTTCTACTTGGGTATGAGCAGTAAGGGAACCATCAAATCCTCCCCTTTCCCAGACCATACTGTTAAAATATGGCCAGTCCCCAGCAGAGGGAATATGCTTTGTGCTAGGTGGCCCCAAGATCAGGGATTATACACTGACCCTTTGTATTTTTATCCAGCAGTAAGGAGCACAGTCCGTGTGCATTGCTCCCCAGATCCAACTGCAGGTTTGAGACACCATTCCTCCAAAACAAACCAAAGTTGGGTTAAATCTTGCCTGCTGAAATCCAGGCCACTGCTGCAAAGCATCTTTGCCAGGAAATTACTGTGGAAATAAAGACAGAACACTGCTCAAGTTACTTATGGATTTGTATATTTTCTATTTAAATTTGTAAGGCATATGAAAAGAGTATACAGATTTTTATTTTATATATTATTATATATTCAGGTACGTATTTGGAAATACAAAGTAACAGTTAGTAAGAAATGACGAGTGACTGCTCAGCTATCAGCCCCAGTGTGTAACCTCACAACAGAGGCTGGAAGGGAAAGGTGCTGTGCTTGTTTTCTCTGTAGAGAAGCTAGAGAAACTAAAATTGTGTGTTTAACATTGCTTACAAATAATCATGCTAGGACATTTGCAAAAGAACTGTGTAGTGTGTAAGAGGAAGCCACAGACATCATACACCCAACACGTACTATTACCCTAAGCAATGCATTGTTAGAAAGCAAACCTATGTTTGACTCAGGCAAAGATGAATGGCTATTCTTTATCAGCCTTTGTATGGATGTAGGCGCTACAGAAGCTACTTTTAGCTGCTTCCATGTCTATTTTGTACATACAGGCAAAACACGTCAGAAGGAAACTTCCAGGTGCCCCTATGACTAAAGCACTGCGCCCTCTTCTCCTAGGTGCTTGCTGAGGGCCTGCTCAGCAAGAAGCAGCCATGGATGTGACTTTTCAGAATTAACACCTCTCCAACAGCACGTTCCATGAAGCCCAGAGAATACTTCTTAGTAGTACTGGCTCTGTTAACACAGGGTCATGCCAGCCTGGAGAGGTTTATCTCATCCATCCCCCAGGCAGGAGCTATGCCTCCGTTGTCCTCAGTGGGACAACGCCTGGATATCTGGAAAGCTCTCAGCAAAGAAATCCTTGTGACTGCTTGGGAAAATCCAAACCCTGCAACTAAATCCAGACAGGGAAGCATAAAAGAACTACTGCTTTCTCAGACCCTCCTCTTTGCTTTCCAAAACCAAATGGGAGTCAAAAGGATGACAGAGGGATCCTGCACCAGTAGCAGGGGGCAGATGTTCACCCATTTATTGAGTCTGCAGCGACAACCAAGCCTCTGCCTCCTCCCTTGTCAGATATTTGTTATCAGATAATCCACGGGCCAGTGACAGTCTGCGTTCCTCTCTTTGTCTGAAGGAAGCTGGATAGGTTATGCAGCCCTGAGAGAGGAGAAGGCGGGATCTTTCTCATTACTTTCTTTCATACCAACGACAGTTCATGCAATGTGAGGACAAGTTGTTCTTCACTGACCTGCCCTGCAGGTCTCTAGCACAGAGGACAGGGCTTCTGGGAAGCCAGCTGTGGTCCCACCTCCAGTCTGGCTTCTCTCCTGGATTAACCAGGGCACTGTGTGCGTGCCAGCTGTTGGCATGGGGCCGCCGAGGCCTGGGGAGAAGCAAGCAGAAACCTTCCCAAGAACTGTGAAATTTGGCAACAGCTGTGAAACACAGATCAGAGGCAGCAGTAATGACAGGTTACATGTGTGTTAGGAACAGGGCTATTTCTTTGCAAAATTCAGTCATTTAGCATGTCACTAGTCTGTAATATTGCTGTAATTGTGTGACCTATGCTGTTTTTCTAACTTCAGCAAAAGCCTGAGTACTGACTGATGCCTTTAACTCGGAGTGCATAACACACATTCCTGTGTGTGTACATCTGTACAGACACACATACACATACATCATTTAAGAACAAGCAAACAGTGCTACACAGTTATTACAAAAGAAGGATTGGCCAATAACAGAAGTTAAAATTGCACTGCAGAATGCATGCTGGCTTTTTTTTTGTTTCCATATTGGCTGGTGCCCATAAAATCTCAGAAATATAAAGAAGGGAAACATCTTCCATTTACTTCATTCTCTTTGCAACATCCAAATATGCATACTCGATTTCTTGATCAGCAGGACAAGTGTTTGTAAATTCATCTCTTGCATATGCATTATTCAAATATCTTGAAATCCCCGTCATCTCAGGTGGGAAATCAAAATTTCTGTATTTCTTTGCAACAACCTTTTTATAAAGAAAATGAAAGAAAAATTTTATTACACACATAGAATCATAGGATGGCTTGGGTTGGAAGGGACCCCAAGGATCATCAAGCTCCACCCCCCCCTGCTGTAGGGAGGGCAATTAACCTCCATATCTAATACTACACCAGGCTGCCCAGGGCCCCATCCAACCTGACCTTGAACACCTCCAAGGATGGGGCATCCACAACCTCTCTGGGCAGCCTGTTCCAGCACCTCACCACTCTCTCTGTGAGGAACTTCTCCCTGACATCCAACCTAAATCTTCCCTCCTTCAACTTAAAGCCATTTCCCCTTGTCCTGCCATTATCTATCCTTGTAAAGAGTTGACTCCCCTCCTGTTTGTAGGCTCCCTTTAGGTACTGAAAGGCAGCACTGAGGTCACCCTGCAGCCTTCTTTTCTCCAGGCTAAACAAGCCCAGGGGTTTGGATTAAAGGTGGGAGAGATGGTCAAATTTCAGCATTTGCTGCTTTCTTCATTTAGCAAGGGCAAGATCATTTAATCTTATCAGTCTGTGGCACTTTGCATGTGAAATGCAAATAGAAATATTTCTCTACAGCACTGAATATAGTACTCATTTAATATTTGTGAGAGGCGTAGAGAAAGCAGTCACAGTCCAAATATGAAACCAGATATTCCAGCTCCAGCTGTCAATGTGAAGATCTGCCTAGCTGTGCTGCACTGAAATGGCCTTGTGTGTGAGCACTCCTTGTCCCTACACAGCTACTGTGTGGTTTCAAAAAAGACAGACTTCCTCTGCCTTTTAGAAAAGAGCCTGAGCTTCTAGGCTGCCCTTCTCTTCAGGAGGCTGAAAAGCAAATGCAAACCTTAATTATGTGGAGCTTTGGTAGGAGGTTGCAATCTGCTAAGGTGAGCTCATCTCCATCCAGGAATTTCCGGCAGGACACGGTGATCTCCTCAGTGCTGTAAGCATCAATTTCATCAGGCAAGGGGCTATTTAAATAGTTGTCCAGCTTCCTCAGGGCTTTAAGCAAAGATTTTTCCAGATCTAGGTTAAGACAATAAAAAGATCGTTCAAGCCTGTACCAAGGTCTCTCTGACACCAAGCAGAAAGGCGCCTACTGCATCCTGTCTCCTGGCACCAGCCCAGCTCGCAGATACCCAGCCATGCTAACTCCTGCAATTCCTTTATCCTAAGCTTAAAATGTAATGCTGGGATAAAAGCTCTAAGTAGCTAAAGGGGGTTCTGAGAAAAACCAAACTGGGTCTGTGTTACCAGAAACAGCAGGGCTCAGTAAGGGTTGGCTGGGGTGTTCATAAGGTGTGCAACAGTGGAGATGGAGCTGGAGGACACAGGAGTTGCATGACTCTAACTTCTATCGGGGCAGGTAGAAGGATCGTAGCACCTACTTTCATTAGCATCTTTTCTTGGGTTCTTTATGAATGCAGAGAATTTTGCAAACACATCATTTCCTGCAGAGTTAGACTCAGGGTGCTTCGGTGCAAGTTTGGGATACCTGAGGAGTTGAAAGAGTCAAAAAATTATGGATTAGCCTTTACTTTCGCCTTCACTAATTACTTCATATATATCACTGAACCTGAAGTGTTACAATATATGGCCACTCAGGGCTTTCAAAGAGAACCATCCTAAGCTAAAAACAAATTGTAAGTGTGAATTTCACCCCAAACCACATGGCTCACCTACTGCTCCTGGGGCAGATGGGAAATGACTGTTTGTGCTGCAACCATTGCCCAAGCAACCGAGTGTCTCTTCCAGGCTGTCTATGTTGGAGGTGAGGCTGAGTAGAGCTGTGAGGAGGAGCAGAGGGAAAGTCCCCACTAGCACCAACTGCTGCTCCTCCCAGCCTCCTCACCTGTCCTGCACATGCACAAGGAAGCTCAGAATGGCCAGGCCAGTCACTGCTGCTGCCACAGGCAGAGAGGAAGGAAAAAGTAGCTGCTCACATAGCGGCTCGCATAGCTCGAGTCAAGTTTGGCTGCTCGAACGGGCAGCTGCTGTCCTGGAAAGGAAAAGGTGCCTGCATGGGGGAATGACACTGCTGGCAGAGGATATGGAGAGGTAAGGATTGCTCATGGGGTGAGAAGGACAGGTCTGAAACCCAGCCTGCAGCACACACAGAGATTATCCTACCTAGCCACTGAAAATAAGCTGTAATGGTCTGTGCTCCAGCACTCCTGCAGTGTGGGAGGTTTCCACTGTTGCTTCTTTTTACTACCTGTTCCCTGAATTATTTGTACAATGTGAGGAGGGAAACCTCAAATAAACACAAGCAGAGGAAAAGAGGTCAGGTTTCTTCAGTGGTATGCAGGTTTCTGCATATACTTGTTGCAGGAAGGTGGATTTCATGTCTTGAAAATAATTGTAGTGGGACAACTATGAACTTGAGGTGAAGGCAAAGGCAGTGGGAAGAGCACAGGCAGCATTCGGGGCTACCCCAGGATACATGCCACATGTACCCTGCCAGGCCTCCCCAGTTTACAACCAGGTTGGAGGTACTGCTCCCACAGACACTTTCTGACAGCTTGGGCTAGGAGTAGGAGGAAGGGACAGCAATGCCATACCGGGGCGGCGCTAGCTTTTCTTCCAAGAACTCTTCAATCTTATTGACATCAGTTTTGACTTCGCCATCAAACGTCATGAAGGGTGGGTTCGTTCCTGGGGCCAGGTTCTGCAGGTCGGCAGGTTTTCTAGAGAGAGAAAAGAGACTGGGTTAATCACAGTAGGGACCTCTCTTTCAATTCCGACACTTATTACAATGATCTGCTTCAACTACACAGTAGCAGGCTACAACATCTCTTGCAAAAGCACAATGCACTCAGCTTCCTCATGCTGGTGGTGTCAGAATTATCTAGCCCCTCTCTGAATGCACCCTGAAACACTACAATTTCAGGCTTGTGTTACAGAGACTTACTGGAAAACAGATTAAAATCTCAAATGTTTCAAAGAAGTTGGTCCACCTCATACCAGTGAACCTGAAAGAGGCACCAGGCACACAGTGCCAACTTGCAATAATGTGCACTAACCTGCATGTGTGCATTTCAAATCAAAGAGACTCATTCTTTTAAATCACCATCATAGTAAAGCTGTTCTAAAAATGAGAAGTCCTATTATGATCTCACCTTTTCAAGTCCACGGTTGTGACATTAAATATGACACCCTTTAGCCATAGGATCATAAAGAGACGTTGCGAGAACGGGCAATTTCCAATACTTTCCCCATCGCTGCCAGCCTACAATTACAATAAATAAATAAATTTGCATACATCTGAGATAGCAAATTTTGATAGCAGATATAGTAGGTAACCAGAGAGTCCAGACTAGCTGTAAATACAGAGTGTGTTACTCATCTCTAATACATATTTTCATGCAGAAATTCTTTATATCCTTCTCTGAACATGCACGTGGATATGATGAAGAATTCTGTCATCTCAGAGATGTATTTTTTCATTAAAATGCATAATGAATATTACCGTAAGTTAGAAAACAAAATTGAAATCACAGCAGTCCTTCCAGAGGAAATAGTCTCCACCTCATTTGTCTGTATGAGCATAAATCTACCTGAGTCACCGCAAGATTAAAACAAGCCTAAATCAGTTTATGATCACAGGAAACAAGAAGAGAAAGATTTATCGGCATAAATCGAGAAGTAATGTCTAAGGCACTTAAGGGAATAAACAGAATAAATCAAAAAATTAAAGGGTTTTCAACTAAACAATCGTGGGGGCCCCAGAGAGAGGAAGGAAGCTGCCAAGCGGCTGAGCACACCAGTCTCCATGCTTTGCTGAACCGGGGCCTAACGAAGCACAAGTATCGCATACCTCTGGCTAATGGCTGGGGGAAAGGCACAGGATCAGAGACAACAAGTGGGTTTTCATCTTAATGGAACTTGGCCCTGACCAAGGCATGTAACAGTGCCTCTCATGGCGGCCTTGCTCTGAGCAAACACACGAGGCACAGCTCAGCATGGCGGTGCAGCTCTGCTGGACTTTGCGCCCCACTGTAAGAGCTCAGAGGCCTAGTTTTTAAGCCTGCCACACCTGAAGAGCACTTTAAGAACTTTGCTTATGTGTAAGGGTACAGAAATAAAAACCCGAGTGTGTCATTTATTTAATAGTTCATGAATGTTTGTGGACTACATAAGACAAAATAACGTACAGTAATGAAACTAGTTCTGCTTGCTTCATCACCCTCCTCAGTGCTATCAGATGAATCTCAAATAAACTTTCCACCAGTGTTCATGGCTGTTGGGTTGCCTGAAGCTCCTCACCTTCACCAAGAGCTCCATGGATGGAAACAAGCACCCGGCCTCAAGCAGGCACAATGCTGCAATGCACAGGCCATGGTTCTCTATGTCAGTGGGGAGGATCCTCCTCCAACCACTACTGCTTTCTGCTATGGTACCATGCTAACTACAGGCTTTCTTGGTGAGAAGGAACATAATAGCCTATTGCTTCATTTAGCATTTCAGCATTTTAGAGATGCTAGGAATAGCTGGGCTGCTGTGTTAAATAGGACCTGTTTTGTAAGTGGTAAAAATGAAAGATGTTGTTTTGCTCCTACTTGGAGCACTGCTTTCCAGCACTGTACAACTTATTTGATCCAAAACTACTATGCACTTCTTAAGAACGAGACTACACCTGCTGCTAGCTTGTGCTTAAAAAAAACCCTAAATCTACACCATCTTACCTCATCCTCTATCTCACATCATGTTTCACCTGGCCACTTCTCCTAGGTAACAGAGACGGGACAAGAAGGAATGGCCTTGAGTTGTGCCAGGTTGGATATTAGGAACCATTTCTTCTCAGTAAGAGCGGTGAGGCAGTGGCACAGGCTGCCCAGGGAGGTAGTGGAATCACTGTCCCTGGAGGTGTTGAAGAGCCGTGTGGATGTGACACTGAGGGACAGTTCCTACAAATGATGTGGTATTTTTATTCTGCCTTGGATAGGAAAAAATAAATTATCTCATCAGAGTTCATGTAACTTTCAGAGAACTTTCCAGACAAGAGCTATGTGATCAAGACTGACAGTAGGTTGACTATTTCTGATTGGTTACTATTTTCTGATGGCCACTGAATACTGAATTTTTGTCTCCCTCTAACTTTGCTGGAGGTAAGGAAATGAAGTTGTTGCTCTGTGTTGTCCCACATCACCATGGTGACAGCAAATTTCAGGGAGCCCCGTCTGCTTTTCTGAGGAAACGTAACAGTGGAACCAGAGATGCAGGCCCAGACAGATGAGTTACCATGACAAATGCAGATATGAAGCAGGCAGAGTCCCAATTTGTCATTAACTGGAGCAACAGAAAGGCCACTTAGGAAGCTGACAAACTGGTAGTCATGGATATGTTACAGAAGCAACCTCCTGTTTTTATCTGAGTGCAAACTTTTTAATTTCATGCCTGCGTGGGAGAAAAATTTACTACAGCACTACCATTTTTCTATTTCACTGTGGATAAAACAGCAAACAGTCAGTTTCTTAGCCTTTGACTTTCAAGTATTTCAGCCTGCTAGCAAACTATAACGAAAACAAAAGTCATTTGAACATTTCAGAATTGAATGAAATGGGACAACTGACAACTCTACCCACTGCCACAGCTGGAGGTGTGTACCTCTGCATTTCTTTCAGTTCTGCAGAGCTGGAGGCAAGTGACAGAAAAACTACAATAGCCCACACAATAGCACAAGCAGTGATGAAACCTTTCCCTGCTATAGCAGTGATGGGCAGTCTGAAATGACTGAAAGAGTCTGAACATTGAATCTGATTTGGAGTTTGACACCATTCTGGCCTGGCATCTCAAAGATACAATTTCTTATAACCTTAGGTGAAAGCCTAGAACATTAATATTTTGGCCTACTGAGGAAGCCAGGGTGAATACAGCTAGCTGAAATGACTTCAGATACGTCAGCCTGCATTTTGGCCCCTGGGAGACACCTCTGTTCATTGAATCCACTGAGTTGCAACTCTTAATGGACGAAAAAGCACCAGCGACACATGCTAAAGGTATTTGTTCAAGCTCCCAAACAGGGGGTTGGCCACGTTGACTCAAAAATCACGAGTCGAGGTACTGAAATAACTATTGCAGTCTATCAAGCTGCATGATAGCTGAACCATGCCATCATTGTACGTGAATGTACTTTCCAACAAAGTCAGCGTGGCCTTTTTTATAGCAGGGAGACAGTGGGTCAGTATCTCACCTTGTAGGAACACAATACAACAGTGAGAGTCCATGAGTTAATACCAACAGCATGACAGCATAGTGAGGGGTGCTACAGCCTCGGAGCAGAACACCCTGCATTTTCCTCCACAGCACTATTCTGGGATGTTTAACTCTGAGTTGGGCTTGGTCTGTGCGCAGGGTTTAATTATACTTCCTGACTGCTGTGCTCTGGGATGACGCAGAGTGAAATCCTAACTCCAGGGAAGTCAGCGGGAGCCTGGCTGTTGATTCAATGGAGGATTGTGTTTCCAGACTGGTTATAACCTTAATAACCAGGCAAATACTGGTATAATTGCAGGTAATGGCCTGGCCTCCACCTGCAGTTGTTGTGACGCTCTCCTAACCTCCAGATACTGCTAGTGAAGTGAGTGTGTTTGGAGCTGTTCTGCTGCTAAGCAGATGTCTAACCAGAGCCTTGAGTAAATGGCATTTATGTTTTAATTGTGATCAGTCAGGAGGTCAATGTGCTTCTTCTAGTAATACTGAGATTTAATGAGTTCATTAATCAAACAATTAGGACAGCCATTGCTGCAGACAAGAAAACTTTCACGCTGTGTATAGAAACTTTCTTTCAGAGCCTTCAGGGCCCTAAGCAGCAAGTGTATATTGTGGCAGTATCAATTTATTACAGCTACTCATAATCCTATAACCCTATGCCATTACTTAACAGGATTATTAGCTGACATTCCCTATTTTCATTCATTTTTCACTGTTCCACATTCTCTTCAGACTTTTTCTGTGGGTTTTCTTTTTGCGTTTGCTCGTTGGTTAGTTTGTGTACTAAGTTTTACTGGGAAAGGGAAGAGCTCTCCGTATCCTTCTTTCCACTACTGTTTAAGCTCTCAAGTTAAGAGCACCATCACACTTAGTACTCATTTCTCTACACACAAGACCTCACGCACAAGACGTCAGAGAGAGTCACAGAAGAACTATACCACCTTGATCTAGCAGCTCTGATTTTCTGAGTAGCCTTTAAAAAGTCACTTGCCTCTGTATTCTATCCTCAGGGTAATTACTCTACAGAAGAGTCATATACTGAATGTCAGTTGTAAACCACTAATTTGGGCTCTCTCTGAGCTGCAGTTGCTCTGTCCCTGGAACTGCTGAAAAAATTTGTTTTGTAACAGTTTATGTCCAAATGTCTCAGGAACTGGGGCTTTGAAGGTTCTTCTATTGACCTCAAATGTCCTCTGCCTCCAAAATCTTGATGAGTGGAATTTGTTTTTCCTGGACTTTTTGTTTCCTGATGAAGATTAAGCACAGAAGAAACAGTTCAGAAGAAGAAGAGAAGACAAGATTTTTTGCTTGTTTTTATATAACTCTATAATCCCTTTGAAGCTATAATAATAATTAAAAAAAAAAAAAAGAGAGAGAGATCAGTGAGCATAACTTCTTTTTTCCCTGAAAACTGAACTCCAATTCCATTTTTGCTTCAGCACAAAGGAGCTAAGCTTCTCCTTGCCTGTATTTACGCTGGCCAAGGGCACGCTTACCCAGCAAGTGGAGCAGAACTATTGCTTACCAGGGCCAGAGACTGAGACCAGCATCCCACATCCACCCCTGCCCATCCTGCTGGACTGGCTCACTCAGGGAATCACAGGTCTCCTGCACATTTCCACATTTAAACCCCAGCAATCAGACTGGTTCTGTGTGTTCTTCTTTCTCATATCACACTAACAACTCCCCTCTCCTATTTCATAATGCAATTGGTTTCCCATCAATGAAGAACTAGGCCCCAAACTACTGGGCCAAGAAAACTACAATAGGTTCACTTGGGCCCAACATAGGAAGCAGCTGTGAAGAGGATGCGACAGTTGAGAATAGCAACTGTTTCACTTTAATTCCTTGTATAGACTAACTTGTTCTCTACTGGTGGGATTTAGTGGGCCCAGCAGTGCTCCTGCTCTGGGCTGAGCTCTGCTGTGCCAGCCTTGCAGCTGTGCCAAGCAGCAACGGCAGGGCAAGCACAACTCCTGTGGTGGATTGCTCAGCTTCCCATCCTGCTGCATCAGCCAAACAGCCTTGCTGTTGCAGGGTGACCAAGGAGGAAGAAAAGCAGCTTCCAGTGCTTTCCACTTCTCCTGAGAGGAAATCCCACTGCCCACTGGTTGACTATGGAGGGCCCAAGCCTAGTCAGGACCTCCTGGCAAGGTTTCATGTTCTTCTAGTTACAGTCATAGAAAGGCTTAGGTTGGAAGGGACCTCAAAGATCATCAAGTTCCAACCCCCCCCGCCATGGACAGGGTTGCCAACTGCTTGATCAAGCACTAGATCAGGCTGCCCAGGGCTCCATCCAGCCTGGCCTTGAGCAGCTCTGCTCAAACCTATTCACACTGACACACAAGTAGCAGCTGAAACCACCCTTTTTTTTTTCTTTCTTCCTTATGTTGCTTCAGAGCAAGTCAACTTCTGATATTATCTCATGCCATCCTGAACGTAAACAACAAACCTCTCAACGTTAGTTTTCTCCGTGCATTTACAGAAGGCCTTTAGTGAGAAACCTTATCTTGAGGGCAAAAAGCACAATTTATGCTTTTGATGCCTGCTGCAATATTCATTTAGTACCACAACACTGAAAAAGACAAAATTTTAAACATTACTTCTGCTAAGAATGCAATAAAAATATATATTTCCAAGATATTCTCCCGCACTGAAAGTAACTATAATATACTAAAGCAACACACATTCCATGCACTGTGATGTGCATTAGAAACGCCACAGGCACGTCATCTGGATAAGATCTCCTTCAAACCAAAGCTTTTTTTGTCAGGAAGAAACAGATTACCTGAAATTTTCTCTATTTAAACACTATGTTCATTTTATGGTGCAGGGCAAGAGCACGAGCACCCGAACACTGAACTTTACAGAACTGTTTTGGTGCCACCTACTGGACTTGACGTGAAAATCTTTTGCTCTTGCAGCTCTGAGCAGAGGCACATTACGAGTCTCTGCCTCAGAGACGCCTCTGCAGCAAGATTCCTGTCTTTTGCTAATAGCACTCTTGAGAGTACTTGAGATGCTGAAATTGTACTTCCAGGCAAGTTTTTAAAGTAAAACATCTGTAATTTAAAGTATATTTTAATATAAAAATTCTAAGTGTTGCCACTAATTATTCCTATTCTTTTCAAATGGTCATGTAGTTCTGCCAGTGTAATATTCAACACTTGAAACAGATGCTTCCAGCTGCTGTTTAGTGTCTCAGCCAAATAGCAGAAATATGTATATTTAAAATGTGTCTGGTAGTTCAGATTCCTGAACACAAACTGTACACTTGGTACACACCAGGATAGACTCTAGATGATGGCTATGGTATCTCTGATAGTGGCATCCAAGCTATATGATCAGATAGGATGCTAAGCAATGAAGTCCATGTACTAAGATTAACCAGGCAAGTAAATGGTGCCAGAGGTTACCCTCTGGTGGGGAAGAGGAGAACTAGTCCAAAAAGTGATGCCAAGGGAAAAAGAGTGAAAGGAAATGAGTGCAGGTAAAAGAAGATGGAAGGAATTAACTCCTTACCTGCACAGCTTCAATCAACCACAGGACACAACATGTTTTGCGTGACCACACAGTGTAAGCAGTAGGCTAAAGGTTGAGCCTACCTACAAACAGGATGACATACTTGTTTACTGTTTTTAGTGATGTAGCTGTACATTAGTGATTAGTTAATAATGAACTGTCTATTCATTATTACTGATAGTAAAAAAAACAGGCTGTGTCTTGGAGCAGAGCTCCCACTCACAGAAACCATGACATCCCTCCTTGCAATGTTTATGTCTTATGCCAGTGGCCTATTAGCATTACTTAACGTCTTCCAACAACTGTGTTAATTAAGGCTCTTTTCATTCTGTTAGGTTTCTGAACTTATACTACTTAGATCTTTCTTTTTTGCAGTATTCGCATTACACTATTATGACTACTTTGTTTTATTCTTTCCATAATTCTCATGTCCACTCTTCAAAACAACTTCTCTAGAATGCTTCACTTTTTGCTGGAAACAGTTCTCTGCTTTTGGTCCTCAATTCATGCTGAGGAATTTACAGTATGCTGGAGTTTCTTAGCAGGACATTAGCTTCCATTCTGCTTTTATGTAGTAAACTGTGGTCAGAGCTTAAAGGGTTGTATACATCAGGAAATTTTAATCCTCTCTCCATGATAGAAAGGAAAAGAAGCCTGAAATTGCTGCAATTTCCTTTGGTTTCTGTTCTCTTCCCCCACTGTGTGCCAGCAGCCATTTCAGGACAGAGAAAGCCTCAATTATTCTGACTTCTGCTACTTTATTTGCTTACCATGGTCTGCTGGGTAAGTAATTATAGCTGAAATTAACTTAATTACTTAGTAAGTAATTAAACACTTTTGATGCATAGGCAGAATTTTTCCTTCATTAAGAAGTAACTTTGTGGCAATAAACTTTTTACCTTTGTCAAGTTGTTTTCTAAATAATTAGAGCAACCTAATAGGTCTGAAAAACACTAGAAACAATGTATTCCCTTTTCTATTTTAATAGCTGCATCTCTCAAAACTGATTAAGTGATAATGGAAGTACTAACTAAATTATATTTTCAAAAAGAAGAAGAAGAAGGAATTAAGCAGAAACTATTTCAATTAAAAGGTTAATGTTGTTCCAAAAAGTTAGAGGCATCTATTTACAAGAACTTGTAATGACAACAATTACAAAACCACTGGGAAGTACAGAATGTGACATTCAAGGAGCCAAACTTAGGAGTTCTGGTTGATGAAGCACTGAACATGAGCCAGCAATGTGTGCTTGCAGCCCAGATGGCCAACGGTATCCCGGGTTCCATCAGAAGAGGGGTGGCCAGAAGGGTAAGGGAGGTGATTATCCTCTGCTCTGCCCTTGTGAGGCCCCATATGGAATACTGCGTCCAGGTCTGGAGCTCCCAACACAAGGAAGAGTGGGGTTGTTGGAGTGGATCCAGAGGAGGGCCACCAAGCCTTGCAAGGGCTGACGGACCTCTCCTATGAAGATAGGCTGAAGGAACTGAGCTTGATCAGCCTAGAAAAGAGAAGGCTGCAGAAAGATCTTGTTGCAACCTTCCAATAATTAAAGAGAGTTTATGAACATGAGGGAAATAAACTCTTTATGAGGGTAAATAGTGATAGGACAAAGGGTGTGGTTTTAATCTAAAGAAGGGAACTTTTTTGACTGAGAGAGTGGTGAGGTGCTGGAATAGGTTGCCCAGAAGCGTTTATGGCCAGGTTGGATGGGGCCCTGGCAATCTGATCTAGTACTTGATCAAGAGGGTGGCAACCCTGCCTGTGGCAGAGGGGGTTGGAACTTGATGGTTCCTGAGTTCCCTTCCAACTCAAGCCATTCTATGATTTTAGAATGGGTATTATTTAGACAAAACACACATTTTCTTTTGATTTGGCTGTTTACAATCTGCCCAGCATTCCCACTGAGCAGCAGGTCTGCCAGCAGTCAGGCCTTCCGGTTCTGATTGAGATCATAAATAAATGAACCATTAAGTGATAACACTGTGAAACAAACACAACACTGGCAGCTATGAGTGAAAATTTAAATATGCAATATTCCATGATACATTTATAGAGGCTGTGGTTTCAGTAATATTCACTCCTATTCAAATTGAAGGGATTAAACTCATGTATGTATGCCATCTTACAAAAGAGAAAAGTACAACAATCCTGCCATTTTACACACAGTGTTACAGCTAGCCTTACCCAGCTCCGTAATGTTGCCAAAAGCATTTTCAACTGCAACTGTGGGCAGATAAATGCAGGCAACAGGAACTTTTAAAAATTTTCTAAAGTCGAATAAAATTAGACAGGAAAAATGCAAATTACAGATTTCCTCAGATATCTGCACCAGATCTGCAAATAAAGCCATTGTGGTAGCTATGGTGTATGGCATAACCTGGGACAGTGTTGTGCCTGCTTCCAAGGTGAAACCACAGGTACACCTTGGAACTGGATGATCTTTGAGGTTCTTTCCAACCCACACCATTCTCTGATACACCTCTTGTGACAGGAAGGCAACTAATCAAACACACAGGACACCCACACCTAGTTAACTGGCATCCACAGCACAACAAGTACATGGTAATAACACAAAAGTAACGAGCAATCCAGAAGTCCATTGCTTTGCTCACTCAACAAGGTAAAAATAAATTGGAATATGAACATGTGACTATCAAAGAATGAAAAGCTTAAGCTACAAGTCAGTAGAGTTTAAATGAATCTTACCCAATTTAGGAATATCATTATCCTATACAAGTAATTATCATATTTCAGTAGTTATTCTTTAATTAGGTCTCATTCAAGATAGCATTACTTTTAGTTGTGTACTTAAAGAAGCTAACTAATAACGGTGACAATGAATTATGTGGGTATTACTCGTGCAGAGTGACTGAGATCTTTAAAACTTCGTCAGCAATCACTGCTGCTCCTCTTAAATGGAAGTAGGTTTTTTTTTTTTAATGGCAGATGTGACATTCTCTCTTTGAGTTTCTTACCCTTAATTTCAACAAACACCGGCAGCCTAACAGCCTTTAACTGAAGGCAGGTGAGCCACAGACAGAGCTGGCAGGCTCCGTTTCACACCAGGCCACACAGGCCCGAATTTCCTTTTGGTATGAGTTCTGCCCACAGTCTCAGTTCTGCCCTTGCGTGCATTAATGGAAATGCTACCAGGTCACAAGCACACAAGCAATGAATCAAATGCTCTAAGCTATTTATCCTGTTACAAGAATTATGTTTAAATACCTCAATGTTATTTCTAATCCGTATTTAATAACAAGGCAAGATGCCAGCCGAACATTCTACAGAGAGACAAAAATCTTATATCCTTTTTAGATTCTTACAGGGAATTACTGCAACAAAAGAGCATTATACTCTCAAACACATTATAGGTCTGGGAAAAACAGATTAACTGGTATTTCAGTGACACATCCTGTTTTACACTCCACTGTGCGATACTTAACAGCACGCAGCCCCACTGCTTCCACCTAAATGCAAAAACCATGCATACCCATAAAGCATTTGTAATTTGTGCTGTAAGCAAAGAAGTAAATAAGAAACAGCCAAGTAAGTAAGCTACTTTATGCAGCTCCAGAGAGGAGGTGGTTGAAGGCTCAAGAAAATAATTTTTGCCTGGTACTCTCCATTAAGGCAGTTGAAAGGTGAAAGATGAAGCAAGGGATCTGGTTTCATGGTGTTCCCCCACCCTCTTCCAACAGCAAGAGATATTATGGTCCAAGCAGAAAATACTTCCAGCGACCAAGTAAAATATTAAATCCAAAACCTGTCAGCTCTAGCAGGAACTGGCAAAGCCATTTCTGAAAAAGCAGTGAAGTACTGGATACCAGGACAAACCCCAGAGCTCAGCTGAGCAGGGGACACACTCTGTTCCCTTCTTTTGCAGAAGATGACGATCAACCATCATTATCCTGCTCAACCCACCACTTTGCTTCCATTTACAGCCCCTGGAAAGTATAAGAAACACAGCACTGCTAGTAGTTGTTAAACACATACTGTGTGCATTGCACTGTGGAACAAACAGCCCCAGTATCCACAGCTTCTCATGTGGAGGAACATCCATGTATGCTTCTATGTTTCTAAGCCTTTAGGGTACACGTTTCATCTGCCACCATTTATTTATCTCTTTAGCTCAGGTTCTGTAACAGCTTTTAAAATAATTCCAAAACTGAACTAACACGTAAATGTCAGTGATTCCCTAAGGCACACAGGAGAGTTTTTCTGAAATCTGAGTAAATGGTTAACTGTCTCACTTTAATAACTTGAAAAAGAACATGCACTTGTGACTCCTGTCCCGCTCTCACTCACTTTGTTCTGTCACAGTTTTATTTCTAATCTGAGTGTTCAAATATATACTGAAATCTTAGCATATAGAGAAGAAAAATAAAGAGGGAAATGCCACCTTTGCAATTCTGTCCGAGGCTTCATAATGAGGTTCTCATTATATATACTCATACATACATGAGTTTAACCACCTCTCTAAGGAGAAAAAAATATATATATATAACTCCCTATACTACGCTTATACGCATACAGAGATGTTTCTGCAGAAGACAAGCAAGAAGCTGCAGCCCTCCCTAGGGCAAAGATCAGCTCATACACCTCTTGTGCAGAGCAGCTCCAAGGTTTGGGAAGCTGAAGATTTTTATTAAGGAATTAGAACAATTTCCCTCAGTGCTCATGTTACTGAAAGCAACTGGACCTGAATAATTCCTCTTTTATCAGTAAATAATCAGACACTGCAAATGGAAACGCACACAATTCCTTATCACAGTGTGACATTTCATTATCTGAGCAAGGAAATAATCATGCAACCTTCAGACGGCATTGACTTACACTCCTTAGTTGGAACTCAAGGAGAGAGCCATTTCTTACTTTTTAAAAGAAGCAGTAGGATCTGTTTTGACCCAGAAATCAAGACACAGAATGCACTCAGTGATGGACGGTATGTATCCATGCTTTTACTGCCTCAGTAGGTCTGATGAGGAGGGCTTTCTTCTGCAGAGAAGTACACAGCCACCAATTTGAAGTGACTACACCTCAGATCCTGAAAAAGTGTAGTCACATTAATAATTTCCATTATCATTTCTCCTTCACAGTAACTTCACTGTTGCTTTAAATAGCCATAAATTTACTCTTGCAAGGATCAATACAATAAATAGTACAAAAGTGTGAGAAAGACCAAAACTGGAATCTCTATAATAGTAAACTTTGTAGGTGTGAGGTGAAGGTGGAACTGTTTGTAGAAATGAGGTGACCCACAGGACTGCTGAATCTTCTTCCTACAACATCGAAGTTCTGGAAAGAACTGATTTCAGATGGATGAAGGCACGCAAGAATCAGTTGTTTCAGAGTTAAGGATATCTAATAGACAGAACTAGATTTTGCCTTCCTCCTGTCATCGACAATAAAAGGTTTATTTTTTCCTGTTAGGAATTATAGTAAAACCAAACCTCAGGTTCTCATGTGGACAAGGCATTGGTTTAACACCTTTGCCAGGGAAGGAACCTGGTATCTTTTTATCTTTCTAATGCCTTCCATGTTCTGCTTTCTCAAAAAATGTGGGTAGTATATCTCTTATTCATAGAAACACAGAATCTTAGAATCATAGAACGGCCTGGATTGGAAGGGACCTCAAGGATCATCAAGTTCCAATCCCTTGCCACAGGCAGAGTTGCCAACTGCTAGGTCAAGTACAAGGGCAGATTTCACAAGGAACACCCAAAGCCAGAGACCATTTAAACTCTACATCTTTCTATGATAGGAAATAATGGCAAATACGTTGCATAACCAGAAAGTTGTCAGATATTCCTGGCTCCTCAATATCCATCTTTCTGATGCTGTTTCACTTTCCAGGTATTTAAAATAAATGCTGATGGCACCAAAGAGGTATCAGGATGAGTTCCATAGCTCTGCCTACAGCACTGGCATAGGTGAGGTTGCAGATGCTCAGCCCCTGGAGTACTCCAAGATCCAGCTGGATGGGGCTCTGATCAATCTAATGGAGCTGTAGGTATCCTTGTTTATTGCAGGGGAGTTGGATCAGATGGCCTTTAAGAGTCCCTTCCAATTCAAATGATTCTGATTCTTACACAAAGAAGCCTCAAACAAAACAGTGGGAGAAGCCTTGAGCACAGCTGCATGACAACCACCTCAGGCAGCAATCCCCAGCATTTCCAAGGAAGGCTGCAGCTGTCTAGCAGCATTTACTAACCAAAAGGACAAAGAGTGCTGCCAGCTCTGCTTCTGCTCCATGAGGTTGTTAAGATCTACCCTCCTGTGATGATAAAGCTCAGGAAACAGAGGCAGGTGGCTGAATTTGGGACAGTTGGCTGACCTCATCACTAGCTTTTTATTTCAAGAAGAAAGAAGTAAGTGGACAGGCACTGAGACTGAATCAGGAAAAAGTGACCCTTGGTTAGCCAAGAGCTTAAACGTCACATGATTTTAAGCCTACGCTTAAAGAAAACACATGCAGACATGCTTTACAGAATCAGTGTGCTGAGAGTAAATACTAATACAAAAAGGTCTAGGAATGCAGCTTTGAAGATGTTTGAGCCTGTCAGCTCAGTTATACAAAAAGAGGACTCCAAGAAGTATGACCAGATCATATCAAATAAATAACTAATGATTAAAAAAAAGTGTGCATCTTTGTATTTGTGACCTTCTATGCGCGTATGTCAGACTGTGGGTTTTCGGGGAACAGGATTTGAACTGCAAGCTCTAAAACCTGACTCCTCCTACAGGAACACCTCCAGGAGCAGCAGTACAACAATTCTGGTGTTCTTTCAAAGCCATTCTTCAACCAGTGGTTCTGAAGAACCTTGTTTCTTTGCAGCTGTAAGGTTTATGGTTTAGTAGCTTGTGGCAGCAATGGATGTGGGAGGACAGTTGGAACAGATGATCTTGTAGGTCCTCTCCAACCTTGTGATTCTATGATTCTATGACTAAAGTGATAACCCAAAGTGCCAAGAACCAAAGCAGAAGTTAAAGCAAGAAAGACTGCATTCAGAAAGTTTGCAAAGCTCTTTCCAAGAAAAAAGGATTGATATCACTGCCTTTCAAACAAAAGTCTCCCAAGCATTACTTTATTGAAAGAAAAAGACTGCTGAAGGAACACTTGGGTCCCAGAAAGCCTGCCGCAGGTGCACAGGTCAGATGCAGTAAATAGCCTGGGGAGGTATGAAAGGAATTCATAATGCCAGGTCCTCTTAAGCTGCATTAGGAAACCCTAACTTGACATAGGCCAGCTGGGAAAAAAAAATAATAATAAGGTAGCTGAGAAAAGGCAAATAGCCCTCGGGAAGGCAGCCAGTTTCCTGCATTGTAAGCTAGTCCTGGGAAAAGAACTGCCTCATGTATTTTAACAAGCACACCTCCTGACACCTGCTTTAGTTCTTGGTGTACAGCTGTATACACTCAAAGCACCAAAATCACCATAGAAAAAATACATCATCCAGGAAATCAGAGCTGGGCTCTGCTGGGGCAGCCCCAGTAAGTCAGCTTCATCCAGCTTCAGCCAGGTGCTGCTCTCACTCCCACTCTGCTCCACCACGCTGGCTTTCTTCTGAGCCATTCTACCACTGACCAAACCTCATTAAATCCTCATTCCCCAGCAATCTGTCTTACTACAGTCTTCCACAAATCCAACACACTCATCAACGCAAGCTTTGGACAGTTCTCTTGGATAGAGTACTTAATTTTCACCCAATGCTAATAAATACCTACACTATACTGTGATTATGCTGTAAGTGCTTAGATACAGCGCATCAGGTACAAAACAGAGACTACTGAATGGGCACACAGACCACGAGGGTTTTTTCAGATGCCTGTGCCCCTGCTATCCATGAACTTCTTCACTCCTGCACTCAAAGCCCAATAATTCAATTTTAGAACAGCCTACATTATTTTATGTCTTTGTTATATACAAACTCAGAACACAGAATGCTCCTGCATGTAGCACACCCTGCCATTTAAGTCTAATAGTCTAATTGTAGTGTTTGGAGACACAGATGAAGGCACTGGCTCCTTCTTCTGTCTCCAGTTGCAGCAAAGTTTCCCTAAGTGTGCTTGACTGACATGACATATCTCAGGAATGGTGCGGGGAAATTTGGTGTCATCCAAGCAATGTTGTTCCCTGCTGGGGATGAAATGTCTCCCTGAAATGAAAATAAGTGACCTTGATTTAAAAATCAAGAACGCAACAAAAATTGAATGAAGACTATTACTTCTGGTTGAATAAAATCTATTTCCCTTAGGCTACGGGACAGCTTTTACAATAAAACATCCAATCTTGAAACTAAATGAGAACTGTTTTGAAAGAGGAATCATCTCAGATAAGGCCTTGTGCTCAAGCTGGGTTTTTGGCTGCCTGTGCTCAGCACTTACAGTTAAATTACTATCTACATAAATCTTTAGAATGGCGAAATCTATAGTTGTGATTCTTGTATTTAAGTTGTCTCTGTGTAAGAAAATTTTAAAAATGATTGGTAGGTAAACTTGGAGATTGGATTGTTTGGGTTTTTTGGTGGTTACGTTTGCTTGTTTTGTGGGATTTTTACATTTTTTTATTAAGAAATAGACTCTCAAATCCTACATAAGTTTTAAATTACTTCATGCTAACTGAATATTTTGATAAAAATTCCACTAAATTCAAGTGGCAGGATACATACATGACATTTTCTGTCAAATAAAAGCTCTTGTCACAGCACTGGAGTAGAAAAGAGCATACACATGCTTAACATTAGCAGACCAAATAGTCAGAACCAACATCCACAAGGTGTCCTACCCAATGTGCTTAGCTGAATGGTCAATCAGAAGGTATTATCTGGATGCCCTTTTACAAACACTTGACTTTGAAACACCAAAAACCTCAAACATCACTATCTAATGGAAATACAGGGTAGTGCTGTTTCACAGGGAAGTGGAAATCAAATAAGTACCTGGTTAAATACTTACAGCACTTTTGATACGGTCTTGCCCTCTCAGCCAAAGAGTCTTACACCGTTCATCTTTGCTAAGGGCACAGCCCAGGAGCCTAAAGACAGATTTCTATTATCTCAGGGGATGCCTTAGACAGGTCCACCTGGCATACAGCTGCGTCCAGAATGTCTGGAGCACAAGTCTTATTGGGAGCTGAGGGAACTGGGGTTGTTCAGTCTGGAGAAGGGAAGGCTCAGGGGAAACCTCATCGCTCTCCACAGCCACTTGAGAGGAGGTCACGGTGAGATGGGGCTTGGCCTCTTCTCCCAGGTTATGGTGATAGAATGAGAGGGAATGGCCTCAAGTTGCATCAGGAGAGGTTCAGGTTGGATGTTAGCAAGAATATGTTCTCAGAAACAGCAATGGCACAGGCTGCCCAGGGAGGTGGTGAAGCCACTGTCCCTGGAGGTGTTCAGGAATCATGTGGATGTGGCACTGAGGGACATGGGCAATGGGCATGGTGGGGGCTGGCTTACAATTGGACTAAGTGATCATATAATCATAGAATCATTAAGGTTGGAAAAGACCTCTATGACGTAATCTCCCATAGCTGCTGCTACCCCCACTGAGTGCCAGAGCATCCCAGGTAGTACAAGGTCTCCAACTTAACCCTATGTGTTCAAGTACAAACTAAACATCACCACCTAACACCAATCAGCCTAAGTGTACAATTCCTGACACCTATACTTGTGGAGCTGGCAGGAGCTTTGCCAGCTACCTCAAATGGCACAAGACAACACGATAGACACAGTATTCAAATATATGCATTCAAATGGAGCAATGCAAAGAAGCAGGAAGCAGAAGAGGAAAAAAAAAAATCTCCAAGTGCAAAAGAATAAACTCATGATCAACAATGGCAAGAACAGGAAGCAATAGTGTAGAGGTCCTGTTACCAGTCATCATTTAGCTATATCTGAAAAAGGCAAACTTTCTTTCTGACAGTGATAGCTCTGTTTATTACTCTCAAAACTTAAGAGAGTAACAAAAGTACTTTAGTGTCAGCCAAGTCTAGTATAACATTTCTTAGCAGGAAAACTGTGGATCACTCACAGCTACAGGCTTGGGGCAGAGTGGCTAGAAGACTGTGTAGAGGAAATGGACCTGGGAGTATTGATTGATGCTCAGGTGAACATGAGCCAGCAGTGTGCCTAGGTGGCCAAGAAGACCAGTGGCATCCTGGCTTGCATCAGAAACAGTGCTGCCAGCAGGAACAGGGAAGTGATTGTCTGCCTGTATTCAGCTCTGGTGAGGCCGCACCTCCAGTACTGTGTCCAGTTTTGTGCCCCTCACTGCAAGCAAGACACTGAGGCCCTGGAGCGGGTTCAAAGAAGGACGACAAAGCTGGTGAGGGGTCTGAAGCACAGGCCTTATGAGGAGCAGCTAAGGGACCTGGGATTGTTCAGTCTAAGAGAAGAGGAGGCTCAGGGGAGACCTTATTGCTCTCAACATCTACCTGAAGGGAGGTTGTAGTGAGCTGGGGGTTGGCCTCTTCTCTCGTGTAACTGATGATAGGACTAGAGGAAATGGCTTCAAGCTTCAAGCCAGGGGAGATTCAGGCTGGATGTTAGGAAATACTACTTTTCTGAAAGAGTGGTCAAGCACTGGAATGGGCTGCCCATGGAGGTGGTAGAGTCACCAACCCTGGAGGTGTTCAATGAACGTTTGGATTTTGTGTTGAGGGACATGGTTTAGTGAGAACTATTGGCGGTAGGTAGATGGTTGGACTGTGTGATCCTGTGGGTATTTTCCAACCTTGGTGATTCTATGATTCAATAAACTATAAAACGTGGACCAAATTCTGAGGTAATCCAGAAGCAGTCAGGAATCTCCACATGAAACAGCCATGCTGTTTCACTTTGGAATCCATTTTCCCCTTTTTTTCCCTATCACAAACACACAGCAGCTATTACAGTATTATCCATGTGCTCTTAAAATCTACTTCAAGGTGTTACAGAGAATCATGGAATCATTAAGGTTGGAAAAGACCTCTGCAATCACCCAGTCCAACCATCAGCCCACCCCCACCCTACCCACTGACCACGTCCCTCAGTGCCACATTCATACAGTTCCTGAACACCTCCAGGGACAGTGACTCCACCACCTCCCTGGGCTGCCTGTGCCACTGCCTCACCGCTCTTGCTGAGAACATATTCTTCTTAATATTCAACCTGAACTTCTCCTGGTGCAACTGGAGGCCATTCCCTCTCATCCTATTACTGTTATCTAGGAGAAGAGGCTGCCTCACTACCTACCTATACTACAGCCTCCTTCCAGGTGGTTGTAGAGAACTTTGTTCCTTTTATGCCCCCTCTCCTTTGCCAAAAGATACTGACAACATTTCCAGGTGACAGCAAGAGCAGCTGGAACTTCCCCAACAGCAGGAGAGAAGAGTACTTCCCATTTCCCAGCGCTGCCCGTACTGTACATTTTAGTGGGCACAGAGATGCTGAGCTCTCCAGTAGGCTTTTTTTCCTCTTTGCTTGTGACTAGAGAAACTTCCACAGATATCAAACTCAAAAAGCCTAACTTCCAGGTGAGGTAAAATACTAAAGCTTTGTAATATTCTTCCACTGAAATCATTAGAAAAGTAGCTATAGTGTTATCAAGGCATCCTCAAGTTACTAATGCTAAGTTAAATCGTTAAAGAATTTTTTCTGTTTTTAGTAATTCACAGATATTTCCAGAAAATATCATTAATCCTGATTTGGAGGACTGCAGTCACAACAGATGGTCTTATTCTTATTACAGTCCCTCTAATTTTGGCCACATTCTTCTATAAATATGCTCATGTCCAACAGTGCACACACAGCCTTCATGACTTTGTCCCTCCACCACACTCAGCATTCACTGATGAGTAGTTTCAGTCTACTGATTAAAACCATCCTGCTCCATACTTTGCTCAGAGGGGTCCCAGAGGAGGGAATATAAGCAGCTTAAGGTGATTATTACCTATAGAAATTACATATCTGATACTCCATCTGTGTGGATGGATGCTGATCCCACCACTAGACTGCTGACTCTAGTAGAATCCCAGACACGGGACAAAAGGAAGAACGAAAAGCTTTCTACACTATGAAAATGACATAAATTGGTACAATTTTTCCTGAATTCGATTTTTCCCTGTCCGAACATTGGCAAACTGGACAACTGCAAGAGACATGATGCTTCTGGGCAGCTCACTGACTTTCTGATTATAGAGCTGTCGAATCTGAGGGTATTTATCCTAACACTGACTGCAGTATGTTAGAAAATCCCAATATTCCATTTTAATACACATTTTCCAGTTTCCTCCACCTCAGCCCTCCCGACATAGTGTGCTGAATACTCTTCTTGGTACATTCCAAAGATTTCAAAATGCTTTAAAAACCACTTAATCACAAGTCATAGCCAGCAATCCGAAACAGAAGCCCCACAATGCATTCCCACCCATGCTCTGGGTCCTAGCCCCACAGTGTCTCTGAGTCCACCAGAACCGAGAGCCATACGTATGCATTCCATTTAAAGCCAGGGAAACCCGAAATGAGGCAGGTTTATATGGGGTGCTAATAACCAAATCCCTTTAGCCAGGTCAGGGCTTTGACTGCTAGATTTAAATACCACCCATCTCAAAGGCTGCCCCAGGGTTCCGGAACCCGGCCTTCCCCACATCCTACCTTGACGAAGAGAGAGATGTCATATTCCTGCTTCTCCTCCTCATCCTCCAGCGCGGCTGGCGAGCCCGTCTCGTCTTCCTCGTCCTCCGCCCGGCCCTGCACCCCGTTCAGGCTCAAGCCCGCCGACTCCCACTCGCCGCCCTCGGTGCCCGGCCACCCTCCGGGCCGCCCTGCCGCCGCCGCGCCTCCTCCCCCCGAGGCAGTGTTCTCCTCTCCGGCCCCCGCCGCCTCCCCGCCTCCTCCTCCCGAGGCAGTGTTCTCCTCTCCGGCCCCCGCCGCCTCCCCGGTGCCGGCTCGTCGCTCAGTCCCCGGCAGAACCTCGTCTCCGTCCTCCCCTTCGGGGCCTGCCGGCGAACGCTGGCCGCCATCGGTCCCCCTTGCAGCCGGCACCGCGTCCTCTGCAACTCCGGGGCGCTGGGGAGCCTCTTCGTCTCCAGCTGGGGCCTCTTCCTCCTTCCCAAGTTCTGCCCCCGACGAGGCTTCTTCTATCACCGCTTCTTCCTCAGGGCTTGGCGCCGACGGGGCATCTTCCTGCACCGCGTCCTCGGGGTCTGTCCCTACCCGGGCTTCTTCCTGCATCACCTCTTCGCGTTCCGTCCGCGATGGGGCTTCCTCTCTCACTCCCTCCTCGGGCCTTAGCCCCGACGGGGCTTCCTCGCACACAGCCTCCTTGGGTTCTGTCCCCAATGGGGCTTCCTCTCTCACTCCCTCCTCGGGCCTTAGCCCCGACGGGACTTCCTCGCCCACAGCCTCCTTGGGTTCCGTCCCCAATGGGGCTTCCTCTCTCATAGCCTCCTCAGGGTCCGTCTCCGACGGGGTTTCATCTCTCACTACCTCGTCGGGGCTTGGTCCCGACGGGGCTTCTTCTCTCGCTGCCTCCTCGGGGACCGTACCGGACGGGGCTTCGTTCCGCACCGCCTCTTCGGGTTCTGCTCCCACCGTCTTCACCTCCTGTACCACATCCTCGGGGTCCGACCCCGACGGGGCTGTCACTGCCATCTCTTCGGGCTCTGCTACCGCCGCGGCCACTGCCGCCTCTTCGGGCTCTGTTCCCACCAGAGCCACTTTCCCTGCCGCCTGCTCGGACTCTACCTCCGCCGGCGCGGAGTCCACTCCCGCGACCGCTGCCGGTTCCCCTCCCTCCAGAGCCGCGCCGTCCCCATCGGGTCCCGGCAGCTCTGCCTCCTCCTGTTGCCCCGTTCCTGGGCTTTCCGCTGCCCCTCCGGGCTCTCCACCGCCCCCCTCGCTGGGCACTTCGCTGGGCACCTCGCTGGGCACGGCGGCCTCCTCTTGTCCGCCGGCACTCCCTCCGCCGTCGGAGGACTCATCGGTGGGTTCCTCCGCCCCGTCGGGGCACAGTGCGGTCTGCGGCTTCCCCACTGCTCCCGCGCCTTCTTCTTCGCCCGCTCCCCGCGGCGCGTCGCTCTCCGCCATGCCGCCTCCCCGGGCCGCCGCCGAGACGAGCGCAACCACAACCACCGCACCGGGATCAGCGCCGGACACCTACGGGCAGCGGGGGAACGGCCGCGCCTGCGCTGCGGGCGGAGGCAGGGAGGGCGGCGAGGGGGCGGCAGGTGCGGTGCTCCTCCTTCTCCCTGCTGCCCCGACGGGTCTTGTCCCTCTGCAGCCACCCTGCCCCGGTAAATCGTTCGTCTCGGGGAAAGCCCGAGCTCACTCCCCCTCCCTGACCCCATTTCTATCCCCCGGGCTTCTGTCCCATTGTATCGGCACGAAGCCTTGCGGGAGCTGCCGGTTTGGGGAAGGTGGCTGTGGGTTCAGGTTCATCCCGCAGGCTGCCTTCTCTTCCAACTTTCACGCTTGATAATTTCTCTCGCTTATGGAGGAGCTTTGCATAAGAATGAGGATCGGTAGGTTCTGGTGTGAGAACCATCTTCACTAGATTTTGCTTGTAGGCAAGAAGAAATCATTTAGTAGGAGCCTGCAACCGCACTCGCTCAAGTCTAGTGGTGCTGATGGTAGAGAAGCATTGGCTATTTCACAGGTCATAGAATGGATTTGCTAGGAAGGGACCTTAAAGATCATCTGGTTCCAACCCCAGATTTTTGTGATGGAGAACCAGGCTCCAGTGGCAGCACAGATTTGGGTGACAGAGATCTGGAGCCCAATGGCATCACAGAGTCAGATGATGGAGATCCAGAACTCAGTGATGCCTGAGATCCAAACCCCAATGGCATCATTGAGTTGGGTGATGGATATCCAGACTGTGGAGGCATCACAGAGTCAAGTGATGGAGACCCAAACCACATTGGCATCCTGAAGCCATGCCACACACCATCCCTATTTGTCCCCTGCTAACAGAAAGTAGTTCCTAGTTTTCTAAGGTGCAGAGGGGAGCAGTGGGTGGGAAAGTGAGCTAACAAGGGGAAGCAGAAGGTAGAAAAAGCACGCAGTTTAGCACTGTGATGCATGTGTATGTATATAAAACCACTTTGTATGTTTGGGTGTGGAAAGAGTGGGCTGAAGATGGATTTTTGAGTGGATGGAAACAGAAAGTTCAGCCAACAGGAGACAGGCAACAGTGAAAAATAAATAATTCAGTCAGACAAATGCCCACTCTGATAATAATCTGACAGGCACTTTCCATAGAAGTTGTGCTTGCCTAGAGTTGCTTTGCTAGTGAGGAAGAAGAACAGGGAGATGCAGCCTGACCTGCTGGGCAGCTGTGGTCATCAGGGATGCTTCTGGACACTTGGCAATGATGGGCTTAGCATTTGGCAATAGCAGTTTTGTAGCTGGATCCATAATTAAGCAATTATTTCACTTCTCTTATGGGTTCTAATGTCAGTAGGCTGATACATCTCAGTCACCTCTATTTCTACACAGATAGGGCTGGTTCACTCATCTCAGGTCTTGCTGAAGGGACCGTAACAGGTGGCCCAAAGGTTGCACCCCATGTAAAGCATTTTACACGTAAGACAGAGCAGAGCTGGAGGCAGCAGAGTAGGCAAGCCATGAGCACTGCCATCCCTTGTGTGTTTCCACAGGTATACACACAGATGCTTTCTTCATTTTGATGGAGTTAGGACGTGGCAATGCCATGTGATTGGGCCCGTGCTGCCTGCTCTAGCAGCCCACTCTGCTCAACACTCTTCTCTCAATTACTGGGCAATTACTTAACAATTAATCTCTCCCACTTGGTGCTCTTTTACACTGTTTTCAAGCTCTTTACATCCCATCTGTTTCTAACACAGGCCCTCAGCTAATAAATATTATTTCCCTAGTTCAGCTTTGGGAAGGATTACTGCACACCTTCTTCATTTAGAAGCTGAGTGCAGGTAATTAAATATCACATATGTTCGACATTAGTGGGCAGCATGGTGATCCCCTCACAGCCTGCTGGAAGCATGCTGCATCCTGAGAGCCTATCAATTACGCTCCATTCGCTTGGATTATAGTCACTTCCTTTCTTCCCTTCACTGCATGGGGGATCATGCAGTTATCATTTTGCATCCTGACGTAAGGAAAAAATGCCACTTACATTTTATAGTCATAGAATGGATTGGGTTGGAAGCGATATTAAAGATCATTTAGTTCCAACCCCTGCTGTAGGCAGGGCTGCCCCCACCAGCTCAGGCTGCCCAGGGCCCCATCCAACCTGGCCTTGGGCAACTCCAGGGATGGGGCACCAAGCTTCTCTGGGCAGCTGTGCCAGTGCCTCACCGCCCTCTGAGGAAAGAATTTCCTTCTAACATCTAACCTAAATTTCCCTTCTTTTAGTTTAAAGCCATTCCCCCTTGTCCTATCACTATCAGATCATATAAAAAGACTGTCTGCCTTCTGTTAATAATCTTCCTTCAAGTACTGGAAGGCTGCAATGAGGTCTCCCTGAAGCCTTCTCTTTTCCAGGCCAGAAAAGAGCTTGTTTTCCAGAACAAGCCCAGCTCCCTCAGACTTTCCTCGCAGGAGAGGTGTTCCAGCCTTCTGATCATCTTTATGCCCTCCTCTGAATCCACTCCAACAGCTTCATGTCGTTTTTGTGCTGGAGGTCCCAGGCCTGGATGCAGTACTCCAGATGGGGCCCCAGAAGTGCAGAGTAGAAGAGGACAATCAGTGAACTCAGTGGTCAGTAGAAGCGAGCAGACAGGCTGTCGAATCTCCTTCTCTGCCAATATTCAAGACTCCCTTGGACACTTTCCTGTGCAGTCTACTGTAGGGAACATGCTTCAGCAGGGGGTTGGACTAGATGATCTCCAGAGGTCCCTTCCAACCCTTATAATCCTGTAATTCTGTGATTCAGTGAGACATTCATCATGGTCAGTGTGGGCAATCTGCATGTCTGCAAGCCCAAGAGTCCAGCAGAGATCTAGTGAAATGACATCTCAGCCCCAGCTGTACGTCTGAAATAGGCTGTGTGGCCATGGCATTAAAATCCATTTCTCTGCACTGACTGCTGAGAAGCTAGGGGTGACTGGTGCATGGCAAGATTTCTCTGCTGCACCCACCTAAACTTACGTGCCATTAATCCCCAGGTGATGTCCATCAAGACTGAAGTTTGGGAATGATCAGTGGGCAACATGTGGACTAAAGATTCCTTAGTTTCTCCCCACAGTGTGTTATTTTCATTGCAGCTTGTGGCTTTGCTGAAATTCCCACAAATTATTTGTGGTGTAATACAGTATTTTTATATATTTAGGTTGGATATTAGGAAAAATTTCTTCTTGGAAGGAGCAGTGAGGCAGTGGCACAGGCTGCCCAGGGAGGTGGTGCAGTCACCGTCCCTGGAGGTGCTGAAGAAACGTGTGGATGTGGCACTGAGGGACGTGGGCAGTGGGTGTGGTGGGGGTGGGCTGGTGGTTGGGCCAGGTCATCTTAGAGCTATTTTTCAACCTTAGTGATTCTGTGATTCCGTATAAGAATACAGTTGTCTTGCCCTTTGTGATGGAAAAAAAATCTTTTATTGAAATTATGAAAAAGATAAAGCTACAAATGGGAAAAATATATATATTGGAGATCTGTGATTTTTCAGCACTATCATAATTCATATACCTCTGTTCTTTCTGCCCCTGGCTCCTTAAATGCCTGCCCAGAGGCCAGTGTGGCATCCTGCTGCTTTGTGCTTGGCAAGATGCCCCATTCTCTCAAGCCAAATTAAGAGTGGGAGAGACCCCTGAAAATGGCAGTGGTATGGTGTGCTGGGGGTGCCATCTGTATTTAGTGCTCTGAGCTGCCCGGCACTAAGCTGCTTAGGGTGATCGGCTCCCTTCCAGCTGCTTAGTTGCCTGCGGGGGACTGAGCGGGATCTGTGGGGGGGGGGGGCAGAAGCTACTTTGTGGCATCTGCCCATGCTGTGATTCTGCTTGGGAAACCCCAGCCAAAGGTATTTCACTGAACTCCTCCTTCCTCCCCACTTTCAAATGCCTTTCAGCCATGCCCATGCTCTCACTCATGAACAGTTGCTTAGGACATGCACGCACGCTATTTAAAGGACCGTCACGATTTACAGGTGATTGAAAAGGATTACTGATATGTTTAAAGTTAAGAGTCTTTGTAAGGATCTGGGTCTTATTAAGTAACTGTGATTTCATTATTGGCATCCTCATTGTTCCTCCCTGTGTTTCTGACACATACTGTGGCACTGAATTTGGGGCATGAGATTTTGGAAATAAACTGTTCCAGCTTCAGCTGAATTTCTTCTGGTAAAGGCATCTGGAAGCCCATTCTTAAATATGAGTTATTTGGGAAAGAAAATGCCCTTATTTGTTTCACTAAGCACCCAGGACATACTGATGCCCAAAACTCAATGAATGAACTACAGGTGGTACTACTATGTTCTCTGTTACAAATGCTACTTTTCTTCCATTAATCCAGTTTATGAAAATACACATGAAGTCCTAATTAGATCCATCAGAATATTTTACCTGGAAATAATTCAGAGCTTCTTCTGGATCTCACTGGAAGAGGCCATCTTCACATCCAAAATTTCTTGAACTTCTCTGTTATTTTCATTCCTATTATATTAACCTTTTTATTTATTATCTATTTATTCCCTATTTTATTGTGTATATAGCATCTTGAAATAATTTCCTAAAATACAACCCCTAATCACAGTTCATTTGATCTCGTCATGCTCTTTCTTATGTTTTAAATTTTGGTTTATCTTTCATAGCTCTGAACAGTTCCACACACACACCCCCTCATCCCCACCCCCCATGGAAAATAAGATCATTTTCTGTATAGTTTCTGCTTGAATTCGGTCTTTAAAAGATTTCTTCTTTGCAAATCTCAGAAAACTTTTAAAATTACTAAAGGTTTTAAAGTATTTATAGATTTGGGAATAAACATAGAATATTACAAAATGCTCATAAAAATATTTATTACCTAGCTGATATAAGAGTATGTGACATGTGCAATTGAGAAATACATTTATCATGGTCAGCGTATGGGAATTTCAGATTTACTGTTACTGTTATACTATTCAGTGCATTGGAGAAACACATCACAGCCATATGTAGCTCTCTATAACATAATTTACAGCTTTCCCTTCAGAAGAATTTTCAGAAATATTTTTATACACTCTAACTAATTACTTCTCATAAAATCAATACAGAATTCTGTGAATTTTCAGCCCTGTAGTGAGAAGAGTGGGTGATCTCCAAGAGGTTTCTTGTGTCTACTTCTCTGGATGTGGCTCTGGGCAGCCTGGTCTGGTGGTTGGCGACTCTGCACTTAGCAGGGGTGTTGAAACTGGGTGATCTTTGTGGACCTTTTCAACCCAGTCCATTCTATGATTCCATGATTCTTTTGTTTCATCCCAGTTTGGAATTCCCATGGTATCTCTGCAGCTATGAAGCCAGTTTTGGAATGTAATACCCTAAAAGCAGTGAGAAAGAGTAGAAATCTTAGAACAAGTCATTCATGTCTGCCTTGGGGGAGAGTTACAGTTTGTTCTGTATGAATTCAGTCCGTTTTTCACAAATACTCATTTTATTTGTATGTGGGTTTTTTCCACAATTTATTTCCTTTTCCTTTTTCCTTTTTTTTTTCTTTTTCTTTGCCTTTGTGTTGTTTTTTTTTTCCTTTTTTTTTTTTCTTCTTCTTCTTTTTAACATATTGTTCCTTCCTTTTTCCTTTCTTTTTCTTTTCTCATTTTCTCTTTTCTTTTCCCCCCTGGAATTAGGAACACAACCTTACTGTTTCTACTGAAAGCTTTGATACAGTTTTTGTTGTTATTGTATTATATTTATTGTTCCTTTTCAGATGTGCCTTCTTGCAAAACCTATTTGTTCTACAGCACTTGTAAACTAGTTCTGCAGTAAATCAGTAACCAGACTTCTTATTACCGATTGCTCCTGAAATAAATGACTCATTTACCTCTACAATGTATTACTCTTTTCTCCCTAATTTAGGAGATGACTTATCAGAGCACAGTCTGAAAATCAGAAAGAGGTACACGGTGACCTGCTATGCTGGTATAATGAGGAGCACACCATTGTTAGATCCAGGGTGCAGCCAAAGGTGGCAGTGACCTTGGGAGCCCAATTGTGCTGGGCACAACACAAACATGGCACCTTGCCTCCTAATCAAGGATGGGTGGCACAAAGCGAGTGCAGCGAACCAAGGCAGAAGAGGGAGATAAGTGTGAAAAAGAAGAGATTGTGCTGACAGGCATTCAACACAGCAACTGGTCTGAATCAGTTATGTGGGCTTTGTACATTAGCTGCTGCGTCAAAGACTCCTGAGCAAGCCTTACCTTCTGCACCTCAGGCTTGTTCTTTGCCTCCCACAAACATCAAGGTAAAGAAACCTCAGCTTCACTGCAACTATTTATTATTTAACAGCCTTTTATTTGTATGTTGTTTCTCTGCCCCGGGACATTTCCTACTCTTCCAAATAGCATCAGTTCTGAAAAACACTGCAGATAATTGTCTCTCCTTCGGGGTCTATAATGCAACATGGACAAGGAGGCTATGGTCTCCTTGCTTGCTTCTTCTCATCACTATGGTTTCAAGACAAAGACAATCAGTCTGTACAAGGTAAAGTAACAACACGTAGAGTGTTTTTACCTCTCTTGGTGCTTAAAATCTTCTTGTGAATGCAGTGAACACAACGGCTATCAGAAATGACTCATTAAGTTGTGTGTTAAAGATGTTTTGCTATGACAACCTGAGTCATATTTTCAGTCAATGCAACTGGAAATAGCTCACATTGATGGCTGATATGATCCAGGCCACAGCAATTCTTTCTATACAGTCGGCTACAAAGACCAAAAAACAATTAGAAAAGTGATCTAAAGCAATTTATCTCAGTCAACAATAAATCAGACCCTGTCTAGTGGTGTTGCAAGATGCAAGATTGTCTTGGAGAGGCTTGGGGAAGGATAATCCAAGTGGAATATGCATGTTCAGATCACCTGGTTACTGAGGCTTAGTGGCTGTGGTGCCCAGGAGTTGAGCTGCAGGCAGCCAGCATGCAAGTCATTTGGACACGGTACTGTAGGGTGTCAGCAGGAGCTTGGCAAGCAACTGCAACAGCAAGCAGAACTTTGGGGATGATGGTGCACAGAGAAGGGGATGCCTGGGTGACTGGAGCAAGTCAAGGGAAGGAAAGAAAACGTGCTGAGGAAAAAGAACGTGTCAAGGGTGAGACTACTTTCAACCACTCCAAGAGGAAAACATGCTATATCTTGAGAGATTTGCAGGACAGGATCTGCTTACCTGAGCAAGAAGAATAGTGAGGAGGGACTCCAATATAAAACACCAAGTACTGGGAGAGTTTTTTTATAACAGCAAAGAAAAACGTCACAAGAACAAATGTATGTGAGAGAGAATCAGGCAAAGTTAAGCTAGAAATTAAACATACCTCTAACAGCATTTAATATCAGGTCAAATTGTTATATGAGATTAGGGATTTTCTTTACGTCTGCTTTCTCTTTGAGGCGTATAGTTTGCTCAAGCTGAATTTAAAGTAAAAGCAATGATATTTTTTATTCTTTATATGTTCACTTTAAGATATCTGGTTTGCCTTAATGAGACCCAGACCTCACTCTGTCTGTGGGAGGCTGTTTTAAGGGGAACATGTCTATCTGTGATAAAGTAACTGAGAGGGGCTGCTCAGCAGATAAAAAGCACTTGAAAAAGGTAAATTAAAGTCTTCACTGGGGTAGATTCTATAGAAATCTAAAGAACATGTACTCCAAGATAGTTGTAGGAAATAACAGAGGCAAAGTTCTTTGAACAGTTGGATTTCCTTGATTTGGGGAGAAAACAGTAATGGGCTTTTCCGTTCTGGCAGAATAACTGGATTTGAAGCAAACTGACAGAAAAGTGACCGGCACACTTAAGTGAGTGAGTGAGAATTTCTTCCTTTGACATTGTTAATAAAGAAGACCTTCACAAGCCAGTTGGACTGCTGGGCTTTTATGAAGTTCATATGATCTAACAAGGAAGATTAATATCTAAAATAGCATACCGTACAGTGTGTCATACTTGATTGTGGGGAAAGTATGAATATGGATCAGGTTCTTTCGACTATATTTTTGATTCAAATAGATGGTTGGGTTTATTTGAGCTTTGAATCTATTGGATTGGATGTTCATTATTGTAAGTTTAGTTATCTGGATAATGCTTAAAATGCCAAGATTTACTCTTACAGATACAAGCAACTAACAGTACAAGTGTCAACGTAAGCAGGTAACGGAGGATACGCGCTTTTGTACTTGTGGTGCAAATTATCATATCACATGAAAATATAACTGTGTTATCGATATCCCAAAATTATCTTGATTACATATGTATGTACTAGATATGCACATACAGTGAATGAATGACTACAGCATCGAGTGAATAGGCTTCTCTTCAGGAAAAATAAAACTATCTTTTCTGAAGTACTGTCACCGACATCAGTGCCATGTGTTTGAACAGCTAACTATGCCTGCTTGCATGCGGCCACTGAATAGGTGCAATGAAAATCTATTTTGAAGAATATTGAGTAAACTTATGGTTTACATGAGTGTCCAGGAAGCAAAGTCACCCACAGGGACACAAGATCTTTCTACAAATATATTCCATTTTATTGTAATGAAGTTATATATAGTCTTGTATTCTTTTTTCTTTTTCCTTTTTTTGTTTTGTTTTGTTTTGTTAGATAACGGCTTTTCACTTGAGAAATGAGCATTGTGCGCAGATACGTGTAAGATGTAAAGGTTTTTTTTGAGATGCTTTCTTCCTTTCTTTCTACCACTAGATGGTAGTGTGCGTTGTTTAAAACATTTGAACGACAGTGGGTGTGCATTTAACGATTTATTCTATGAACGCTTTTTTCCTGAGTTCAGAGAAATCATTATCGTCAATTATTCTCATTCACATTAAAGATGCATTCCATTCTCAAGGCTGAGCATTGTGGTGATGTTGTGTTTCTCTTGGCTTAGCAACTCTTCCAGGCAAAAGCATAACTTGCATTCTATTCCATTCATACATAAAAAAAAGAAAGGAGGAAATCTGGTCTGAAACCTTTAAATAAGGGAAATTCCAGCTTAATTTTTCTTCTGAAATCCATGACTGAATAAAGCAGGGAGTGGTAGTGGTGAGAGTGTTTATTTCATATTAGTGTTGTTCACTATATTTCTAGAATGTCAGTAATGCTTTCTTTCTCTGAGTTGTCTGAACTTTACAGTTCTTGGGCAGATAGGTCCTTTGACATGAAGTACTACAGTGCTTGGTATAATATGATACTGATCTCATTTAAGCTTTGGGTGATGTTATCATACAAATAGCATTAAGAACTTATTTTCATCCATTAATCTGACACCTGGTTACCATGACCAAGTGGAGGTGGATTATGCCATCAGACTTGCAGAGGCCAGATTAATGTTTTTCAAGGGCTTTTATAATAGTAAGATGGTAGATGGCAGTCATAGAAATTTACTGCTGCCATGTTTTGCTTTTTCTCTGAAAGTTTTTAAGTAAGAGTAACAACAGATTTCCATTCAGGTTCCTCTGCTGAGGTTTCTGTAAAGGAGCAGAATTCTTGGTGTAGAGAATACAGTCAGCTTATCCTCAAAATAGCAAGTGTCACCACTCAAGTCAGGAAGCAACTGTGAGAGCAAAGAAAAAGATTGACATGGCATTAGCTTCTCTAGCTGTCTAAAAAACGTAGCACTAAAAAGTTTCAGCAAGTTCATATATGCACTTCTTTCTTTTTGTAAGATACCATTTGTCTGATTTTATTGTAAAAACCGATATGAGAATACGTCACTTACAGCAGTCATGAATATATCATTTATCTATGATGAGAGCTCTGAGGAAGACTCAAATGGTTCAAGGAAGACAGAGTACAAAGTCTGAAAACAATTGTAATAAAGAGGACAGAGAATCATAGAATCATAGAATACCCCCATTTGGAAGGGACTCCTAAGGATCAAGCCTGGCTCTGGGTTCCACACAGGACTGCCCAAAGATTAGATCATATGTCTGAAAGAAGGCAAAGAAACATGTATTCTGCAAGATGTCATTAAAATTAACTGAGACCAGTAATTCATCAGTGTAAAGTCTTTGATGTGTTGGGGGAAAAAAAGGCCAACAGTGATAAGTAAAGACAGAAGATAGATAACTGTGGTATTTCAAGTAGCGAGGCCATTGTCTCTGCTGTAAACCTTGTACAGTGCAAATCAGTAGGCAACACAAAATATCCAGCTATGAAAGTTGTTAGTTTTTTTTCGGATGTTCTTTCCTTCACCAAAACGTCGCTTTGTCTATATATATATATATATATATATATATATATATATAAAGCATTTGTCTAGATCAGCTATGTTGGAGAAAGCAGCTCAGCATGAGGTAAACTCTGTTTTTCTCTGTAGGAATATGACACAAGGAAAGGTGCAGTTGTCTTTTAGAGATTTCTGGCACCAGGAAAAAGAGAATGGTTTTAAGAAAATTCCTCCTGCAGGTCCAAAGTAAGGAGGAAAGGACACAGACACTGCTTAACTCTCTAAATATTTCTACAGCTTTCTTTTTTCCTCCCTCAACTTCCTTTCTTCTGCTTGTTCTGGGAACAGTTTGCAGCAAACAAAGGGCCAGTCAGCTTGTCCTTCAGGCAGGTGAGAGAACTATGAGGCACCACACAGTGGTGACTTTTGGCTGACTGACAAGTGTTTGAATAAGTGTTCTTTTCTTCATTTTTGTTGTGTAACACTCCTGCCCTCTACACCAAGTCAGCTTTGCCCTGGGGTGCTTGCAATTACCCCCAGCCTATGGATTTGAGTACTGTGTTGTTTTGGGCCCCTCATTACAATAAAGATGTTGAGGCTGTGGAGTGTGTCCAAAGAAGGGTAATTAAACTGTGAGGGGTCTAGAGCACAAGTTTGATGGGGAGCAGATGGGGAAACTAGGATTTTTCAGTCTGGAGGAGGATCAGGGGAGGTATCATTGCTCTCCACAGCCACCTGAAAGTAGATTGGATGTTAGGAAGAATGTTCTAGGAAAGAGCGGTGATGCAGTGGCACAGGCTGCTCAGGGAGGTCGTGCAGTCACCGTCCCTGGAAGTGTTCAGGAGCCGTGTGGATGTGGCACTGAGGGACGTGGGCAGTGGGCGTGGTGGGGGTGGACGGTTGAACTGGGTGAACTTAGTGGTCTTTTCCAACCTTAATGATTCCGTGATTCTAACACTAGGTCACAGACACTACGCTCCACACTACCCCTAATGCTCTGACCACCCACCCCTGTGCGCGCAGCTGCCCCACGCCGCAGGGCACGCAGAGTCCCTCACACACACGGCTGGGAGAATGAGGCGCGCCCCCTGCCCTCAGTCAAGATGGCGGCAGCGGCGCCCGGCTTGTGCAGGCCACCTGTTGCTGCGGCGCCGCGTCCTATTGGCTCAGGCGGCGCCGTGTGCCGTGCGCGCGGGGAGCAGGAAGAGCAGGAAGGAGACGGTTAAACGCGCGCAGGGGTTAAGAAACGCGAAGGTGGGGGGGAACGGCTGCCGGCGCGAGGCGCTCGAGGCTGCCTCAGCCGCCGCCGGGCCCCGCCCCGCGGGGGCTCCGCTCGCCCCCGGCCATGGAGAGCGGTGGCCGCGGCGGCGGGAGGGGCCCGGCAGGCCGGGAGGAGCCGCCGCTCGGGGAAACGAGGGAAGAGGAAGAGGAGGCGGAGGCGCTGCCGCCACCCGAGGCCGAACCGGACTGGAGCTTCGCCGGCGGCGAGATGGAGGCGGTGGTGCTGCAGGATCTGCCCACCGCCACCATCGCCTGCAACCTGGACCCGCGCGTCTTCCAGGACGGCCAGTGCCGGGTGAGAGCGGCGACGCGGGCGGCTCTGGGCCGGCTCCCTCTGCCGGCGAGGAGCCGCCGTTCGGCTCGGCCCGGCGCGGCCCGGCCCGCTCCCGCCCCTCCTTCCCTCCGTCGTGGCCGCCGCCTCGGGCTGTGCGGGCGGGGACGGGCGGGCGGGCGGCGGAGCTGGGAGGGGGGGGGGGGGAAGGACGGGCACCGTCACTGCTCTGGCCGCGACTCGGGGAGCGGGTGGTAAGCAGGGGGCTGGGGGGTCACGGAGCTTTCCTGCCAAGAAGGCAAGGATGCGAACAGAATGACGAATCGCTGCTCCGGAGCAGGGTGGCAGCAAGCTGTCAGAAGAATGGTGTAAACTCGTTTGCCTGAAGTCTAATGCAGCTCTAAGTGTAATAAATGGATGCAACTGTTTCAGGATTGCTCCTCATCTGCGTTTTTCTTGGTGGAAGACCAAGCCAAGCTTCGTTTTTCATTCTTCTTTTACTTGTTTCATTGGTGTCTAGGACTAAAGAATGACTGAAGTCTGCCTTGCTGTAGGCTTCTCTTATAGCTCATTTTGCCATCAAGATCATATTTTCTACTGCCTTTGATACTTAAGAACACGTTTACTTTTTAAGTAGACAGAAATTAACTGAAATACGCCGTTCCTGATTTTTAAAATACTGTTAAAATAATTGTCAGTCCCTTGGTGGAAGGCAGCTAAGAGCTGTTAGAGCAGTAGCTCAATATCTTAACCCTACCAACAGTCTCATATTAAAAAGGTTCCGGAAAGTGGAATACAATGTACCTCCATCACTACTGTTACTTTTTCAAGTTCTGTAACCTCCAGTGCCAACCTGATTTTTCTGTATCGCTTAGGGCACCTGCTGGTGTGACAGAAATGGCACTCTTGTACGGATTTATCCTACTTAAAATAAATTAACTCCAAACCTGCCTGGGAAAATATCAGTAATCAATTCTATGTAGTATCTTCAGCTGCAGGTAGTAATAGTATTTTCTTGGATGGATTCTGTAGTCTTAAAATGAATGGATTGAAAATGGTTAGATGCATGACAACACAGATGCATAGTTGCAAGCCAGACCGGGAGGTACTTACATATTTAAATGGTTTTTCCATCTGTTTTGGTTCCAAAGATTCTTGGTCTTGTGACACTCTTAATTTAGATCACAGCAAAGCCTTGTGTGTCCTTGAAATTGCAATAATTTTTCTATGCTTTCTACTTTTTTTTTCTTGCCAAGAGTTGCAGCAGGAAGGAATGCAGATTAATTAAAATAATGGCAAATTAATTGGAGACTGATCATCTCGCTGTGATCTTAACTATGGATGCCTGTATGTGTGGTTACTTCACCACCACTGTTGCTCTTCAAATTAAATTTCAAAGACAGACAATAGAAGAATTATTTTGAACCTGTGTAAAAGTGATATTTATGTCCAACAGGGAGGGATATTCTTACTTATAAAACTTCAGGAAAGATTTTTGTGGCACTTGGTAGGTGTGCTGTCTTCCAATAGACTAAAGAATAGCTTACTTTTTGGCTTGCTGAACCTCAGCCATGGAATGCATAAGTTACCCCCAATTAATGCAGAGGTGGCTGAAAACAGACCACTACTTTGTATGAGAACAGTAGGTTAATAATGGACTGGGTATGTTTTCATCATGCCCTGTTGACCACCTGTCACTTGCAAAGAGAAGAGGCGGGATGAGGCACTGAGGCTGCATCTCTGTTTGAGTAGGGAAGGGGTGGATTCAACATAGTGCTGGTGGGTGTTGTGGAGAGAATAAGGTTATACTGAAATGGGAAAGAGATCGGAGCCTCCCATGCGTTCCATCCAATTCTCCATTAGCAGTTACTGATTCTGCTATCTGGGAAATGAAGGTATTTTGGTCTAGAGCGATGACTTAGTGTTTGGAAATGGTCATAGTGTAATAACTTTAAAGACTGTGCTTTAAGGAGTAAACTTTAAGAAAATTTCCTTTTTTTTTTTTTTTTGGTACAATAAGCTTAAACTAGCAAGTCTTTGCAAATTCAGTAAGGGCATTTAATTTTATCTCTGTGCTAAAGGAATAAGTAAAGGTATTGTAAAATATAACATCACAAGACATGGTATTTTTATAAATATCTATGATTTTTGTTTGTGTAATGTGTTTTCATCTGTTCTGGAAAAGGTAGGAAATTGCGTGTATGTAACAGTCTTAAAATACCTTGTCTACATAGTTGTGGATTTTTTTTTTTCCGCTCTCGTAGGCCACTTAATAATCCTGGATTGCCCTATTTGAGGAGGGTGAGACAGGGCAGCTAGGAGATGACTGGCAGCATCTATTTCCATTTTGCCCTCCTGTTTCCAGTGATTTGTGCTTGTGTGAAAGTACTGAGGGTTAGGTTGGCATGTGGCTGCAGCATTTTTTTAGATTACTGTTGCCACCAAATCATGTGGGTAGAGATGTTTAAAAAAAAAAAAATAAAAAATGAGGCTGTTCAGAGTCGATTCTTTGAAATCAGTGATTTGTTTATGGAATATTTCATTGGAAATGCTTCATTTCACGTCACTGTCACTGCTACTGAAACGCACCACCCACCCCACACTGCACTCACATCCACTGTTTGGTCTCCATAAATATTCAGCAAGCATCAATGAATGTCAGTGGGTGCCATTTTTTCCATACAGAGGAATTCATTGACACACCTTTTCTCGTACACACTTCCGTATCAAGCACCATTGTGTCAGACAGCCCCTCTGCTGCCATCAGTCTCATGGCAACAAAATGTAATGGAATATGGGTGGGGAGGTCCAACCTCTACTGCCACACAGCTGCCTCTGATGTTGCAGGCCAACATAATAAGACAGTAGGCAGTACTTTCAGATCATCCCCTGTATAGTATCTTATCAAGTGAGTTAATAGTACTAGTAAATGACAATTTCTTTCCTGTATTCTTGTAAGAAAGAATTTAAATCTCCCATGGATGTTTTTTACAGTGTCATTTTTAGTATCTTTCAGAGAATGCTGCAATACTTATTCTCAAGTTTCTTCCAAAGTACAGTTGGAGAAATTCCTATAGACATTATACTTTTGTCTTTGCTTTCACAGAAGTGTCCAGTAAATGATCTCTGGTAGAAAGCCTTTATGTGATCTTCAGGTTAGCTGATTGCCTTGAAAAAGTGCTGGTTTGATGTTCTGATACATCTTCTACCACATTACTGCAAGCTGTTCGGTAATCTCGTGTTGGCTTTATGCTTGAGAATTTCTTTTTTTTTTTTTTTTTTTTTTTTTTTTTCCTTAAAGCAGCATTTATTCATACAGCATGCAAAAGGGTTTGGTTTAACTGCATCTGTATACTCACTTAAATAACAACAATAAAGTCAGTAGCTAATTACCAGGGCCAGCAATTATGTTTTTGCCCATTTCCATTTTCCTTATCTGGTATTCATTTTTTTTTAATCTTTTTTTTTTTTTTTTTTGTGTCAGTAGAGGACACTCTGTGTTTTAAATAGAACTTCTACTGTCAAATGGCAAGTGTGGGAGGTAATAGGCTTGCGTGTATCTTGTAATCCTGGAGGGATGTGGCATACTTCAGTGATGATTTTAAACTTCAGTGCGCAGCCACAAGGGGGGCTAAATAACTTCGTTTATACCCGGGCAGTCTCTTGCTAAGTAGGTTACCTGGGTCTGTTCTGACTGCTTTCTATTTTAGCTGAACTGTAGATGAGTATCACTCGTTTAACTTGTGAGGAGGGAGAGAAATGTAAAGAGTACTTAGAAAGAACTCAGCTTGGGGCTACTGATAAACTACTCTTGGTTGTGCTTTTTGCTGCTTCTTGTTGAGTTGATGGGCTTTTTTTGTTTCTTTTGGGGGGAGGAGTGAGTGCTAAGAAACTGGAAGGTTTTCCTTGCAGCTATTTTCCTTAGAATGGCTTGAATTCCTTGCATTACTTTAAGGTATCTATAATTGCCTTAATCTACTAAATCTTTCAAGTTACTGCAAACTAACAAATATAGGAGATTTTCCTTGATGGAAAACTTGCATTCATAGATAACATTTGGTTATATTGCAATAATAGGTTTTTCTCCAGAACCTGCTAGAAAAAAAACATCGCTGAAAGCTGAACTTTTAAAGGACCTTAGCTTGATCACTTTTAAGTGTATTAGTAGGAGTAAGCCAGTCTCCTGCAAGCATTACAGAGAATGTGTCCTCACGTAACCTCCAATAGCAAGCATGCATAAGCTGAGCTGTGATTGTTATTATTATTTTTATAAAAGACCATAATAGTGCATGAAGATAAGGTCTTCAAAATGAACAGAATTCTCTGCTGTAATATAACCAAGAGGAAAAGCACTAACGGCAGATAAACTGCATCTTGTTAATGATTATCATAGCTTTACAATTCTAGTCTTCCTTCAGCTTTGTATAGTTTTAATATGGAAAAAACTTGTTTGTGAATTGATCTGAAAATAAACTCATTGTTAAATGAGCCGTGCTTCTGGAAACTTTTAATTGACTTTCAGCCTGCTGAAATAATAATGAGATGCTGAATGTATTTTGTATTAAATGCTTAGAATTACTTCTGCTTTACAGGAACTTACTCAAATATCTCAGGAATACTTACAAAACCTTCCTTACAAATTAGTACTTGGGTTTTCTGGTAATCTCTTCCTGTTTTAGTCACATGCCTGTTAATCCTTTTACTTAGTGTGTTAAACCTCTTAAGTTACATTAAAAAAAAAAAAAAGTAAAAGTAAATTTCAAGAAGGTAAATGTTTTCTACGTGCTTACATTTTTGTGACCACAGGACTGCTTTTGGTGAAATGTTCCTTTAATGAAAACTGTATGGAATCCATACTTTCCTATGTGCTTTGAAGACTCATTCTTTCTCTGCCAGTGTTGTTTTTTTTTTTTTTTCCTCAAATAATCTTTGCAGCAATGTTTATAATTCTTTCTGTTCATTCAAAAAAAAATGCACTGGCTTAAGATTGTTAAAAATCATATCCCAGTGGCCCTGTTTTTGCATTCAACAATAAAATAACTAAGCATGATTCAGGTTCAATAATAGGATCCATTTTTTCTCAGCAAGAGCAGTGAGGCAGTGGCACAGGCTGCCCAGGGAGGTGGTGCAGTCACCGTCCCTGGAGGTGTTCAGGAGCCGTGTGGATGTGGCACTGAGAGAAGTGGTCATTGGGCGTGGTGGGGGTGGGCTGATGGTTGGACTGGGTGAGGTCTTTTTCAGCCTTAATGATTCTGTGATTAAAAAAAAAAAAATCTTCCAGGATGAAAGTTCTTGTGGTAAATTAAAGATCCAGAAGTATTTAGCTGCTCTACTTCCAGATGATACAAGTTTATTCTGCAGCTATTAACAATTTAAGACAGACTTCTGAGTGACTCCAAGTCTGGAGCCCATATAAATGCAGTGCTTTGGCTGATGTGATAATCTTTGATGTTACTGTAGAGCATAATATCATACTAATGCAGTTTTATGGCTCCTGGGATGCATCCAGTCTGCTAAGTGCACAAGCAGAACTCCTGAGAGTCATTGGGATATCTAATCACCTGGGAATCTTTGGAAAAACCTTGTCTTATAAGCTGGCGTACTTTATGAATAATGTGAGCATTTTGTACTGTATATACAGTTTATATGGAAATCTTGGTAATAGTCATCACGAGATGACTGTTTGGTTATAGATGATGTCTTCAGTCTTCTCACCTGAGTAGCTTTTTCTGGCCTTGTGAGCCCAGACAGACTTTTCTACTTGCTCTTCTCAGTGCCCATGTGGGATTCTGCTTTGGTTCCCATCACAAAGATGACTTGGAGAAATCGTCTTTTGAGCCAAATACTCTTTCTTCAGCTGGAGTAGAAGGGGCTGAAGAGACTGTACAGCACAAAGATGTTTGTTCAAGCAGTGCTAGACTGCTTTATCATATACTTGAATTTTGAACCATTGAACAGCAATTCAGATGGCTTCCTTTAAATATTACCCACATTTAGTTATCCTTGTGAGAGTACGGATAGTGCCGTGAAACAATAGTAGAGGTTGTGATTTCACAAGGGGAAGGCAAATTACTTCTGCTTCTACAGTTCTGGTTTATTCTGCTGTCTTCAAAGCATTTCAGAGTGCATCATACCTGAATACTGGTTGAAATTTTGATTGAAATAAGGTACTCACAAGAAACCTCATGCTGCAGCTTGCAGTGTCTTGATCTTGTTCAGAGGAGATATTTGGAGCAAATGAGGTTGATATCACACTTAGAGGCTTTGTAGGTCACCTAGGTCAGGGGAGAAATGTAAAATACTTATTTCTACATCTGATGCTCTGGTACAAGTGAAGTCCTTAAAGTGCAGCAGCCATCCATCCATCCTACTCCTCGAGCAGTGATGCAAGTCCCTCCGTATGTAGAAATAAAATGGAAGTATGTCACTTATGTAATATTTTAAGGAAAGCCATATCTGTAAGGTGAAAATAAGAGTAAGTGACATTCATATTTGGTGTGTTTGGCTATAAATGGGAAGTTTTTCAGCAGTGCTGCACAAGATGGTTTTTGGGTGGCTTAGAATTACTTTGCACAGAGTAAAAATAAGTATTTTAAAACGGTCATTAATAGCGTAGGTACTGCAAATATTAAAGAAAGAAGTTTAAAGAAACTTAAACTTTAGTTTTTCTTCAGAATCAAATGGAAGCCTTGAGGAGTTTTGTCTGGTTTAAATCACTGTGCTCCGATCGTACCAATAAGTTTAGTATACGTAGTAATGCTACAGAGTACATTTCCTTATGTTCTTTGTTATTGATGTATTTCAGGAACAAATTAAGATCTGTTCTCCAGAAATTTCCTGTAAAAGGAAAGTGTAAAAATAACTACAGAATATTAGGTGTGGTATGAACTTAAAATCATCCCAATTACCTCTCAGGAAGACGCCTTAAGATTTGCTGGTGTAAGCAATAATGTTTATGTTAATTGGTAACAACTAAACTCTCTTCTGCAGAGCAGGCTTAAAATTATAAATATGCTCTTTTTGACAGCAATCATAGGGAAAGCTTAGGTCTCCAGCAGTTTGTTACTGAAGATAATTGTTCAGTTGATGACACTGCAATGGAAAATGTTTGTAAATGTATATACTTTTAATAATGTTGTTCTTCAATAAAAGGCTTTCTGGTCATGGGTGAGTGTTAGAAAAGGTTGGAAAGAAACCCAGTAAAGCGTTTAAAAAAACAGGTAAACAAATTGTGAAGTTCAAATCGTGAAGTTGAAAGCATGTTCAGACTTCAGCACATGAAGTACTAAAAGAAAGCCTAAATTAATGTTATTTCCTGGATGTGAAAATATACTGTAAATCCTAGTGCATGATGTTTCTTTTCCTTTCTTTTTCTGAAATTGTATTCCAGTTATCAGATGTGTCACCTTCTTCAATAGGGATAATAGGTAGTTTTAGTTGGAATTGGTTTAGGTGTTTTCCTCTTCTTCTAAGTATGTTTCTGTACTTCAGACTTTGCATGGAGGTGCTTCTCAAGTTCTTGTCCTGTTATTGCCTCTTCTGATAAATAATCCACAAGCTGTTTGACATGGGTGTAGCAGGTAAGATACAATGTCAAAGAACAGTTTCTGAAGCTTGTTAATATTTTCCACAGACCGGTTGATAGAAACAAGGGAATTCAAAGCCCCTTTTATAGTGAGACTTCAACAAGGTGAAGTAATCTCAAAAGTGCAATTTATGGTTTGTTTGTGCTCTTCCCCCCCCCCTTCCCCCCATGCCCCTCACCCCCAAGACTTGATACAACAAATGATAATAGTACCTCATAAATGGAGTAACATAAGGACTTTGCTTTCCTTGTGACGGGAGCTTTATAGACACATCTGGCCTCAAAGGAACTAGGAATGGCTTTATAATTAGTTACGGGTTTTTCCATTCAGATAGCCAGAACCTGCTTGCACCTCCTAATGGAAACTGCATTTTTAAGTTTGAAGAGATCATTCATGCAGTATTAATTATTGTAACCTGGTATTTATGAAGGATTTGCAGACTTAAGGGGAAAAAAAAAAAAAGGGCTCCATCACATTCTACAGAATGTAAAGAGCAAAGAATTTTCATTCCCATGGGAGAGGGGAGGTGTGGGAGTAAGCCACCACACGAAAAATTTCCAGCATAGAACATACACTGGAAATAAATTAGTGAAGCTGAAATATCCAGCTGTCTTTAGTGAACCCGAAGTGGGAAATGAGGTCTCAAATACAATTATTTTGTGTGTGTAGTGCATAATTAAACCATTGATCTCATTGCCCTAGAATGTTAGAGGCCAAGAGCTTAGTATTAAGAAAGGAGTGGAACTGATTCATGAATAGTAGCCATCAAGCACAGTGATTAGGGTATAACCTGATCCTCAAAGTTTTTGATTTGCTATTGCAAGAATTAGTTGGGAGAAATCTGTTTACCTGCCTTTATACTTCTTTTCTCTACTTGCAAGCGTTTGTTACTGCCAGAGATAACTAGAAGGGCTTCTCACTTTGTTAGCTCTGTGAATCACTAGTACTGATAGCACACATAAAAGCAGAGCTTTTATCACTAGATTTCATTTATTAAAAAAAAAAAAAAAGTAACTTTGTCTAAGATAAACTTCTTTCACGTTGTTGCAGATTTTCAGATAGTTTTGAAGCTAATAATTGAATCTGACACTGATAATTGTTTTTCCTCTTTGGAAGTTTTCTTTTTTGCAGTTATTTTGATGTTGGCTGACTTCCTGGAAGGAAAATGTGCTTTCAGCTACTGTACTAAGAGTAGGTTGCTAGCCTCATGAGTTGGATTTTGGTTGCTTGTTGTTTGTGAAGTACAGAAGATATAACAGAAGAATGAAAGTCCCTATAAGATGTGAGATAATGTGTTTTTTGGGGAGATAATTGTGACCAATTCAAGAGAGTGCAATAGGAGAGATCTGAAAGTACTATGATTACTTCTTCCTATGTGTATTTAGCCTGACTGAAGGATGTTTTTGAATGTGTAAACTTTTGAGCCATTTAACAGAAGACTGGCGAGGAGAAGAATAACCTGCTTTTGACACTTCTGTCCTGAAAGTTATGTTAAGATGTTGCCCCATTGAGATGGTGGGAAGGGCTTTCCTGAGGAATACATAGAGGATGCAATAAAAGCTTAATGTCCTGTTTTTTTTAGCTGCAGATAGTTATGCTGGATTGTACTTGGAGCGAAGATAATGGCGAGATAAGTACTGTTTGAACGTTAGATTTGTGTGTGTATTCATTACGGTAATCATAATCTTGGTATCCTTAGGACAGGATGCCAAGAAATGCCTTTTCAGATGCTTTATAGGCGTGTCAAACAATAAGTTTGTTTTCTTTTGTTAATGGAATGCCATTCTGGAAGTTTCTGTGAAGGTTTGGGCTCGCTTTCAAAACAAAGGTTTGTCTGGATGGAAAGTACTTCTGAAAGTCAGTATGCTTTCCAAGGCTGAAAGGTGTGGGGAATAGTTCCTTCTTCTTTTGTACTGTTTCCTTTCTCTGTAGAGTTAGGAAGCTAGCACAACAGAGCTAGTGAACTGCCAGTAAATTCAAGCTGTATTGTAAGCAATTGGGTTCTGAATTTTGTAAGAGAAAAAGCCAGTCATAATCCAGTAGTTAGATAAAACACATCATTGATGGGATTACCAGTGAAGTTGTGGCTGCCCCATCCCTAGAAGTACTGAAGGCCAGGCTGGATGGGGCTTTGAGCAGCCTAGTATGGTGGGAAATGTCCCTGCCTATAGCAGGGGTGTTGGAACTGCCTGATCTTTTAGGTCCCTCCCAACCCAAACCATTCTGTGCTTCTGTGAAAATGAGAAAAGGAGCGCAACCTGACAGTTGTAGATGCTAAACCCTCCCAGAGGTGGGAGATAATTAGTAAGTTGTTCAGTGCTGGTGGTCCTGCTGGGAAGAGGCAATAGTAAGTTATCCATTACCCTGGAAAGCTGAGACTTCTTTACATCTAATAGTGGGAGTATGTATGTAGTAGACTAGACTGGTTTGCCCTGTTTGGAGGGTGTAATTAAGTATGGGCAAAGGGAGAGAAGATTTGGTAAGAATTAGAATGCGTATGTCCTGAAGATTGTGATCTTATTAAATGAGATGTTTTCTTCTGTCCAGTGGGAGATGCATACTTGTAAAGTATTGCACAGCAAACTTCTGTGTGTGGCTTGTGAAAGCTAAGGGGAATTGATGGGAGCCCATTCCTGGTACTTTTCCAGCTGCTGATAGATGTGGAAGCGTCTTTGCAGGATAGATTTATTTATTTATTTACTCGATTTCCTGTAGGTATGCTTCTTGGCACTTTGGCTGTATTGCTTCAAGCTGATAGCAAAGATCTGTTGGCTAATGGAAATAGTGATTAAGGGCTTGAATTTTCCTGAGGCTCCAGAGTGATAGTGAAGCAGCTGCTGTTGCAGTCAGTGGAAAGTATGAATAACTCCTGCTGGGGGTTGTATAACCAAAAGAATAAATTGGATTGGATCAGACTAGGTTAAATCATTGACTTCTGACTATTAAAAATGCTGTTAGCCTATGTGTTCACGCCTCATTACAACATATAATTTAAGGATGCTAAATAAAGCCCACCTATTAGGCATGAACAGATAAAGCCTTTGCATCAAGAGTCAGATACCTTTCTCTTGAGAAAGGGATCTGGGAGAAGGTCAGTTACCTGTAAGGTATATAATAACTTCAAACTAACTTTTAACAATTTTTAAAAGCAGTGTGTGTAACCTAAACCCTTAGCAGATGAAGTGCATCTGTTGATAGGTGTTTTTTGAAGAGATTGATCTTTAACTACTTGAGATGCAGCTATGTCTCTTGTTTCTTCCCTGGTGAGTTGCAATAAATAAATAAATAAAATCCAAAAAAGAAGCTTTGTTCGTTGTTCCTCTCTAATATCAATAAGAAGTGTTCATCTCCCCTGCTCCATGAAAGCCAGGCATTTCAGAAGGAAGAGGGAAACAGAAAATACAATGAAATCTGGAACCTTACACAGAGGAATGTTGCCCCATCCCTGGAGGCATTCAAGGCCAGGCTGGATGTGGCTCGGGGCAGCCTGGTCTGGTGGTTGGCAACCCTGCACATAGCAGGGGGTTGAAACTGGATGATCTTTGTGGCCCTTTTCAACCCAGGCTACTCTATGTTTCTATGAACCATACTTGTTTTTTCAGCAATATTAGTTGAAGCATAAGTTTATAAACAAATACTGTTGCTTTGAATATCCAGGAAGTTAAAGCAGTTTCAGGAGTTATTTTTTAAAGATGATCTTTTTTTCCCTTTACACAAAGCAGGTGTGTTCTTTCCATCTGAACAAGGAAAATGACTGCATTCTGAAAGCTCTATTGTTAAGTACTGCAAAAGCTTGAAATACCACTGCTTTTTTTTGTTGTTGTTACCAGTGGCGTTTCAATAGCAAAATTACCCTGAAGGATCTAGGATTAGGTCAGATGGTCATATGTTATTCTGCGTGTGAGAGCTATTGATGATGGGTGGATGTTTGGACTGGGTGATCTTGTGTGCCTTTTCCAACCTTGCCAATTCTAGGATTCTGTGTTTTTTAATGTCTCTGTTTCTGTAAATGGCTAAAATAATTGAGCCCTTGTGTGGCTGTTCTGTGCCTGCTGCAATGAAAGGGTTAGTTATGTAGGAAGCTTCACAAACTTGGCAGACAGATTAAATCTCTTTGCTGTTAAAAAGCCGTAATCAATATTATTTAGTAAGGTCGGAAATATAAGTTATATAATTTATCATACCTTGTACCATGTCATTAGCTTAATATGCCTGAGAAAATTACAGAATATTAGACATTAACCTTGGCAAAAATACATCTGATTTAAGATAAAATCCAGCCTCTTCTGTGGCTCATTTTATTCTCTTTATCAGAATATTTTAAAAATGCTTTTGAAACTTCTTGAGTATGCTTAGTGTGTTCTTAGAAACATGATCACTAATTGCAATTATATTGTTCTTCTGCTACCCACCCAGAACATTCTTGAAAAATATTTTGAAACCATCTCCCATTCTTCCTTCACTGACTCCAGTGGAAAATTTCATTCTTTAAAGTTCAAAAAATACCAGCCTGCTTCTCCACAGCCCTTGTGGTTTTCTAAAGACTCCTGAGTTATACTCTGCCTTCTTTTCCCCTTTATTTTTCCCTTGTTCACAGAGAGCACAAAAGAATGGTCAGAAGATGAATGCAGTAGAATAGAAAACTTGTACTTAGCTTTGATAATCTTGCATCTTTAAGTTATGCAAATGTTATAAAGAAATAGTCATTAAAAAAGCACCAGAATGTATGCTGCTTTCATACAGTTCAGTCCTCACCTTTCCCAACCTTCCTACTCCTTCAAGTAGTAGTTTTGGCATAATAATGATGCATTTTTCATGGTAATAAATCACAATAAGTAATCGCAAGCACTTCACTGAATTATTCATAATTATGGTTATATCTTCGGTCAGTATTACATAGCTGGTACCTGGCATAAATGAGGGAAGAAAGGAGGAGGGGGAAAAAAATTGCGGGAAAAGGTTTTGGGACAAATCCTGTTTTTACTTGTTGGAAGTGATGGCTTAACACCTAGAGAAAATACACATTCATGCTGCATTTAAATTAAACCCAAGGTAATATCTAGATTTAGCTTCATCCTTTAACAATAGTAGTCTTTCAAAGGACCAATTGTTTTACTTACATAAAATTTGGTGCATGAAGGTGACTGAATTTTAAATATAAAGTATGTTAAGTGCATCAGAATGGTACCATTCGGGTGAGTGGAAATGCCCCACACTCCTACTTTGCTTTTAGAAGCCACAGAAGCCACAGAACTGAAAGTGAGAGGAGAAGGTTACTCCTGATGACTGCTGTATGAGGGAAGTGCTGGTGAGTTAGGCTGCTCACTGTGGCTGCATTCCGGCACATGGACTTAAGAACTGTGGAAGAGGCCATTCTGTTCAAGCAGTTGTTCTGCTCACTGCTGCCCTCATCACTGAGGCAGAGACTTCACATTTGAAGACCCTGAAGTGGGCAAAGTAACAGGGCTGTAGCTGTTTATCTGTTGCAGGCTTTGAGGTTCAGGTTTGTGTTTTTTTTCTTTATTATTATTTGTTGTTGTTTTTTTTTTTTTTTTTTTGCTTAATTGCACAGCTTAGTTTCTAAGAAACACATAATAGAATTGTCATCAGATTTTTGCAGCATTCCTAGCATAAAAATTCTTAATTTTTAATCACTGCTGTGGATTCACTTTTTTTCTCCGTAATACATAAAAGTTCAGGAGTTATGTAACACTGCTAATTGAGGAGGTTTTCTCTCTGAAAATGTTCTGATCTAGCTGTTTATTTAAGTAGCGGACTTTTGCTAAATTAGGAATATTTTAGGGACCACCCTACCGTAGATTACTGCAGAAGTCAAGGCAAGAAGTAAATAGAAAAACTGGACAGTTGAAAACAGCCATAACTTGCAATATAGGCACTTGAAGTCTCGTGACATAGCTGGGACCTGAATTGATGGTGTTCACAATGTCCCTAGGTCTGGAAATCAGATTACAGCACTGATACCTGTTTTGGTGTTGGTGATGAGTTCTTTCCCACAGTTCATTTGTTCTTGAAGTTATTTGTATTAGACCTGTTCTCTTAAATGTCATGATAAGTAACGAAGCAGAAGGCATATGATGTTTTAAAAAGTAAAATCTAACCTAGTTTCTAAATGAAAATCCAAGGTGATGGAAGAACCAGACTAAATGATAATAATTAGCTTCTGATCTCTCAGTGGTTATTCATCAGCTGGAAAGTAGAAGTTTAAATCTCTGAATCTCTGTTCTCTTTGCTTCCGTATCCCCCTTCCATAGAGAAAGCCTAAGTTAAACTCCAGAAGCTCTCTGATGCCTATAGTTTAACCGTAAGTATTGTAAGTGTACTTGTTCTGTTACTTAATCCTGAAATATTGCCCAAGTATTATTGTGACAAATCTAAGCTTTAAATAGGAGGTAAAAGATCCCATGCAAGTGGAGCAAAAAGAAAACAAAGAACAGCTGCAGAACTTCACTGCTTCAAAACCATGCTGTAATAAGGCCGCTAAAAGATATAACCATCAGTGGCTTGTGCTAATGTAGCTCAGAAGTGCCGGGACTGTGTCAGTGAAGGAACCTTGGTCCCTTTCAGGCCCTTGTGCAGCAGGGCAGACCTCTGGCAGGAGAACCTGTGGCTTCTGGCACTGGGGAGTTGGCAGAGTGCTGGGTGCCAGTTATGCTGAATGGGGGTGTTGTTTGGGGAGGTCAGCTGTTTTCTTTATGAACAGCTGGGCATATCTAGTAGGAGTAAAGACTGGGAAAACTGAGAAGTTGTCTGTGATACCCCATAAGGGTTTAGGGGGAGAATAGTTCTTAGATCTGTGAATGTAAAAACAAAGTATGATCGGGGCAAATAAGGGCTTTAAAAGTCTTAACATGGGAACCCAAGCAGGTAGTTCTAATTCTCATTGTTGAAGTGGATAGTCTTATTTTTAACAGATTGTTGGTGGGATACCTAACCTTACTAATGAACAGAGAGACTCGATTGTATTTATTTTATTGGAGCCTCACCCATATCGAACAGTAAAGGAATTACTGTAATTGCTACATCCTGCACTTGTGATGTGATTGATGTGATTATAGGCAAAACAGCTTGCAGTGCAGTAATTTAAAAAAGAACTTTTCCCAAGTATTACTGTGAGTTACTGTGATTTATTTTTCCCTCTTTGCCAGAGGAAAAACATACCCTGGGAAGTTTTGTTACTGCATGCTGATTTATCTTTAATGTAACTGATAATTTCTGATGGAGCATTAAAGCAGACAGCTGATTCTTTCTTACAGTTGACAGTGCAACTTCTCTTGTAAATTCACAAGACTCTCATTTCTTAAGAGAATTTTTTTTTCCTCCCCACATCTTTTTTTTTTTCCCAACGCATCTTCACACATTATTGTTTAATCCCTCCCACTTCTGTTTTCACTGACTTCTATGGTTAATACTTTGCATTACATATTGTCTAATTTGAAGATTATGTAATTACTTTGTATTTAAATTTGCAAAACCTTTCTGACATTTAGGTTGCATGACGCAGAACTGGATATGCTTGTAAGATTTCTTGTTCGGGTTTGAAATGTCTGCTGAAATTTTCTCGGTTGGCTATACAAACAGCCAAGGTACTGCTTTTCTTAGAGGCCATCAAAACTAAGTGACTTTCAGAAAGGACCTTTGTGTAAAAATAGTGCTTATGAAACTGTAGCTCCTAGAAGAGTATGTATTAATTGCACACAAACTGTTCTTATGAAGAATATTTGAATACATCAGGGTTTTTCTCCTCATAGTAAAACTTTGTGAAATAAACCATTTAATCTCCAAGCTTTTTACAGAAGTAGTATAATCGAGACATAATTCATCTGGAAAAGCGATAACCCTTAACTGTTCACGTGGGAAGGATGTCTTCATTTCTGTAGTTATTTAAATGCTAAGTATACAATGGCAGTCTTTCCTTTGACTAAGGCTTTATTGTTGCAGTGACTTATTGAAGTTCCTCAGAAATATCTTGGAGAGTGGCAGTCATAGCAGACTAAGAATAGTCTAGGGCAGTGCCCTGGAGGGAGCTTTGTGCCTTTCTTCCTTGGCCCAAGAAAAGACTTCATGGTTGTGTTTTCCAGAAAAGTGCTCTGGGGAAACTATAAAGCAGGTAAACAAGAAGTTTTAAAGCAGTATGGAAGCCTGAGAAATTACATTCATGTTCAGTGTCCCATTGAAGTTCAATGTTGTTTAACCTCCAGAAGGAAATTGTTCCTATTTTGATAGAACTGTTTTACTTATATGTGAGCCAACATAGGTTTCTAAAACTGATAAAATACTTCTAATGAGTTCAGAGGGGAGCTTAATGGGAAGTCCAGTGAAGCCTGCCTGAAGCAAGGATTGTAAAGCTCGCATGGAAACGAAATTTGTAAGTCAAACTCAAGCAATGAGAAATGTGAGCAGTGCTACATCAGACTGTCTGGGAAAGGAAGAACTGGGTAATCAATTGTCATATTAAGCAGGAAGGAATGTCTGGTAAGAGAAACCAACCTGTTGCACAGCCACAGCAACCCACATATAAATGTGAAACACGATTACATGTAATTTCATTCTAACCAGAGCTTATCTGCATACTAAACAAACCTACGTTCCCTTAAATTTCTTAATGAAAATGAGAGGAGGTGAGGGTCCTGAGAACTCCTTTGAAGGCTCATTTGTTTAAGTAGTACCATCCTGACTCAGTCTCGATCAGAGTAGCCAGAACTTTGCCCAAGTACTAAAGACGGCCCCACTGGTGCATGCTGTGTTGAACTGACACCAGAAGGGATTTTAGAAACCAGTCTGGCAAGAAGTTTCTGGGAACTATTATTTTACAGTTCCTCTATGTAAACAAATTCTTGGTAATGTTTTGAGTTCCAAAAAAAGAACAGACTTACAATAGAGACATAGGTATTCCTTACAAAAAAAAAAAAAAAAAAAAAAAAGAATATAGCCACCATCCTGTTTTCTAGTGCATCTCTGACTGAAGTTCTAGTAAATGGGATTATAGAGGAAATGAAGTGGGAAAACACATATATTCTTCATTTTATTTCTGAGGAAGAATAAGCATTTAGATTTGCTTTTATAGTTTGTTTGTTTTTTAGCAATCAAATCATTGCCTTTTGCCCCTCAATCATTCCCAGTTTCTTGAGACATAAGTCTCAGGATTTGGTAGAAAATTTTTCAGAGGTGCTCCTCTTACAGGCCCACAGAAATTTAACTTCAAGTGCAACATAATTTTCATCTAAATATCGAATGAGGCCAGTGTTTGTAATTCTATAAAGAAGCAAGAAGAATTATTGGGCAAACTTTAATTCCTTTTATATGATTTTCTGTAGATTTAGGGTTCAAATGGATATACTTTTATTTTTCCCCTCTCATGTATATAATGATAGAGAATGATGTGTCCTGCTATTTAAACACAGTAGCCCTTGCTGGGTTAATGGAGTGGGCATTAGGTCTGCCAACAGCTCTGGTTGTCTTCGAGGGTTTTGTTTTTTTTTTTTGCAGAACTTAACAATCTTTAGCATCTGAGGTTGCCATGAAATCAGCTGTCAGCCTGTCCTCATAGTTTTATCTTCAGTTGTATTAAATAGTTAAATCCTTATTTGCTGGTAGTTTCAGACTTCTTCCCTGCCCCCATAATTTTGTTGGTGACATCTAAATAGTATAAAACCCTATTAAGAGGAGCTTACAGATAAAGACTTGATCCTCCTTTCGCTTGGAAAAGTGGCAATGTTATGGCATTAACTTCAACTGGGAACAGAATCAAGACATAAAATAGCGATGTCAGGATCAGGACAGGCAAGAGAGGATAAAATGTACTATTAAAGGATGTACTAAGTCTGTTTATATGTCTAAGTAGAACTGCATGTAAGCCTCAAGTAACATTTTGAGAAGAACAAGAGTGTGCATGTTTATCATGATAGCAGTCATCCTGAGTATAGGAGTGCTTGAGTTAACAAAAATGTGTTTTATAGAATGAACTTATTAAAAGAATGCTATTTGCTTTTAAAGAGAGAGACTCAAAGATCTACAGTTAGAAACTAGACAATGAAAATATTTCACTTTGCATCTTGTACAGACTTTGTGAAATGTTTTCCAGGAAAAAGCAGTACAGTACGTATGAATCACATATGGAAAACCCAGTGGAATGAATTAGTCAAATGAATGACCGGTCTTCGCCTTCTGCTATCAGGAAATAGTGCAACTTTCCATGATTTTATAAAACCATGGAAATACATAAGTAAGAAAAGTTATTGCTAGAATAGCAAGCAATTGCAATTGAGCTCTTCTACTTTCAAGCAGCATTTCTAAAAAATGCTTATTTTGAAACAAGTGAGAAATGTAGTATCAAGTAAATGGTATAGAATGGGGAATCTTCAAGTTTTTACGGTGTTCAGAGGATTTCTTTGCTTGCTTTCGTGAACTTTCCTCCTCTGCTTGCATTTCCCCATTGGCGTAATTTAAGATGGGAGTCTGTTTTGTTCTCTTTCAAAACTGTTACTCCCCTTTGGCTCTCAGACTTTTATTTTCAGTGTAACGACTGAGCAAATTCAGAGACTGTGCAGTTGAAACAATTGTAGAAAACAAAGGCTTACCCATCAGTACTCAATAACTTTAATGTATGTATGCTGCAGTGTTGATTACTCCTTATTGTTGAGAGAACTGACTCAAAATATTATCCTCATATTCAGCATGCTGGCCAAATATTCCTTTGTTAAGTGGTAGCAAATATTTCTTTTTGTGTTATCAGTGTAATTATCAGCCAAGTTCTACAACGTGTTTCACCTGTGTGAAGGCTTAGAGGTGCTTGAATTTTGATTTTTTTTTTTTGCTTTGACAAGCATGATCTGAACAGGGCTTGTGAATACACCATTATAGTGCTAAAAGGGTGTATCAGAAATGCCAGAAAAAGGACACGTGCTGAGGAAATCTGGCTTTCAAGCTTCCTTGCAGCAAATTCTGCAGTAGTTCTTGTGACTGCACCAGCTGATTCCAAAGCCTGGTGGTGGGGGCTGTTGTGCTCGGAGTTACCGGCATCTTTGTGTAGACATGAAGCTGTGAGTGTTGACTACATGTGAAGTCTCAATTCTTGCTGCTTTTTTTTTTTTCTCAAAGATGATTGCATTTAAACTTTCTAATATGAAAGCTTTTAAAATAAAAAATTGTTAGGATTACAAGGTAACATTGCATTAACACTGAAAATGAAATCCTCCCTGTCTGTATACAGAACCGATCTTGAACCCATTATTGCACTCCCTGCCCATTGGGATTCTTTTTCTCCCTAATTCTCATGCACTTTCACTGGATAGCTAATTATTTCTGTCCCTTCTGTCCTTAGCATGTGCACTCCTTGGCTTTAAGAAAGAGCTATGCTAAATACACTTATCAAGTTGCAAATTAGGATGTACCTTATAAGTCATCTGAGGTAAAGTGCCATCTCTAGCACTTTTAGTTCCATCGTTAGCACTTTTAGTTCATTCTTAAATTCTGTGCCGAAAATTCTCTGGAAATTCAACAGAAAATGAACATTTTCCTAAGGTAACTTTTTTTTCCCCTTGTTTCTTTTAAATAATAGTGTATGGATTAAATAAGGTCCTAAAGCTTAGAAATTCCTTTACGCACTAAGCATGTTGCACAGACTGCAAAACAATAATCTCTCTTTATTCTGCCATGTGTGTTCCTGACAGCCACCTTCTAAAAAAATTCTGAATTCTCCCTTCTTTATGTATGGTGACGTACACTGGTACTTGTTCTAGCTTGTCTGGAGGCTCACAAAACCTGACTGGCTGACTAATGCCAAACAGAATATCTTGCAATTGGGTTTTGCATGCCTTTTCCTTGATCATCTTTCTGCTCTGCCCCATCAGCATTTTCACACAACTATTTTTAATCACAAATTCTTTAAGTCTTTATCCCTGTGTCTTGATTGCTAAGACACTCAAGACAATCTTCTTTTTTTTTTTTTCTCTCTGATGACTTTGAAAAAAACTCTCCCTGTCTCTTTAAGGTACATTTTTCTTCTGGATTTATCCATATGTTATCCATATGTGAAGGAGCTATGAAGGGGGGGTGAAGGGGAGGGAAAGGGAATGCATTGTTTATTGTGGACTTCAAAAGTTTCTTCTTTAAAGGACTAAATAATGTCCCAAAGAGATTATTCAGAGATGGATATAGGGTTACAGGCCCATATTGAATGTACAGTGCTCCTAGGAAATTACTAGTCTTTTAAGGTGGTATTTGTAATGACTGTTTTCTGCTTTCCAGGTGAGAAAGCTTTGTGGACTTGCTGACATATTTCCTAGATGTACAGCAGTCACAAATATTTCTTGCTCTTCTCTTTTCTAAAGAGACAGAATGTAGTCCAGACTGAATTCTTCATAGCTCCGTAGTGCCAGATGGCTTTGATGTGTAGATGAGTGAGTTGAAATTCTAGTGCTGATCAGGAGAACTAGTGATAATTGTGTCATGGTCATGCAGTTTCAGATTAACATGTTCACTCAGTAAGCATCATTCCTTTAACAAAGGAGAAGGACTTGTTCTAGATTTTTCTGTAGGAAGATGTGTTCTCAGCCAATTTATTCAAGACCACTTTGGTGCTGGTTCTGCACAGGTGTTAGGCTGTTTGAACATCTGGTTTGTATAATCAATCCATGTATACTGACAGTGCAATGCAGATGTTATTTAGTCATTCTCATTTTGCTTCCTATTCTTTTAAAAAAAAATTTCTGAATGGAACAAACTTAATTGAACAGAAATTAATGATCTCTTCTAGAGTCCCTGGAACTGTTCAAGGCCGGGTTGGATGGGGCCATACGCAGCCTGGTCTAGTATTTGATATGGAGGTTGGTGGCCTTACCTGTGGTGAGGGGGTTGGAGCTTCATGATCCTTGAGGTCCCTTCCAACCCAAGCCATTCTATGATTCTAGGAGTACATGCACTATATAAGATTCTTATATCCCTTTTTCAGAATTCCACTGTTCTGTTCAGTCACTGCAATTTTGTGTATTTGGAATGCTACTTCTCAGCACTTCAAAGTCATTTTTCCAAGTGGAATGATATTTTTAATATGAATGGAAAAATAGTTGCCAGTAAATATACTGTATGAAAAACGTCTATTTCCATCAGAATACTTGAATGAGGGCAAAATTATGATCCATTTACTATGGATTGTTTGGGTAAATTCATTGCGGGAGTAAAAATAGGTTACAAAGAGCTTTTAAATTTGGAATTATAGTTGCTATATTAAAAATATCTCTAAAAGAGTGTAGTTGGTTACTCAAATATTCTCTTGTGGAATTTCCAAATTACCACTTTTATGTTACCAGTCAGTTAACAGGAATTTAATGTTTAATGCTTGGAAATGGAAGCGTAAGTCATGGATTTTTCCAAGGAAGGATTAAGCACACTGTAGGTATTTTTCTGATGGTTGGCTGGAAAACCGTCACACGTTTGATCTGTAAATAGCTCTTCTGTGATAGAGCACAGCTCTTTATATTCTGCTTGAACATAGTAGACTATGCAATGTAAGAATGAGAATTAGTGCATTTTAAGCTCCTATTAAAAAAAAAAAGTCTGTTCAATAAAACCCACTATTTTCCTCCTTGGCAATGCTTTTGGAATCTGTAAGTAAAAGAAATAATCAGTGGGTTATTTGAATTTTTATTTTTTATACACCAGTGGAGTAGTTGTAGAGAGGATAGGTTCTATGTGCAGACAAATGGCTGAGTTCAGCACTTGGCTTTGTAGAAACCTTACTGACGTCCATAGCTGATACACCACATAGGTTTTCAAAATCTTAGATGCCTTCTGCTGAAAGGACAGGCATCTTCAGGACATAATCTGTAGTTTCAGTCTTAATGGGATTACAAACTGTTTGAACTAATTTGAGCAGGTTTTCTTCTTTATTTTCCTTTTGAAACAATAGAAATAGACGCAGATAACCTCCTGTCAAGTTTTTTCCTTCTATAATGTTAAAAGTTATTGAGTTAAGATCAAGAAAAGCAGTAGGTTAACTGGCAGTTTCTGAAGCCAGTTTAGATTGCAATTCACATCTATTTGAAAGCTAAGTAATTTTAAATAAAGGGAAAAGAAATGGTAGCTTTAAAGAATTATTGATGAAACAAAACTTTTTTACATGTTTTGGTATCTCTTGAGGAAAGACTGATTAACTGTTCCAAACCAATACCTGTTTATTCAAACAAAAGCACTTTATAAAGTAATGGACCACAGGCAATCCAGTATGCTACTTCAACAAATGGCATCAAAGAATAATAATAGCTGTTGAAGATTTTGAGTCAGCTGTGCTTTATCTGTGAGGGGGAGTACATATAATGACATTGGTGTATTATGTCTGGTTGTAAGACTATACCCAAATTCTCAAATGTCCACAAGAATAGTGCTAAGAAACACCACAGGTTGAGTAAAAGTAGCATCTTGCTGTGTAGCAGAGTGGGACGGGAAGCAAAATTCTGCTTGCAGCAATGGTCCAAGCTGCCTTTTTTTCTTCTTCTTCCTTTTTTTTTTTTTTTTTTTTTTTTTTAACTTCTATTAACTTTAAGGAGTGTGTGTTGGTTTTGGAAGATTCTCCAGGCTGCTAAATTCCTAGTTGTTGGTTTGTTTTCACAGTAAGAAAGTATAGGTAGACTTGATGATAAAATGCTGTTGTTGAACCAGCCATAGTGGTTTGATTTGATTTCCCAAATGTGATAATGGAAGTTTCATTGCGTCTCAAAAACGCCAGTTCAATTTGAGTTGAGTCAGATTGGACTGACTGGGTTTTCTTTCCCCTACCAGGTTGTAGGGGCTGTACTTGTTTTGAAATTTTCACTTACTATATTGTAGGTTATGTTATATTTTACTGCATTCTGAAATTGAAGAGTAAGGTTAATGTTTTAAGTCATGCTGAAACAAGGACTAGCATGCTACTAACAGCAAAGTCATCAGCAGAAATGATAGCTGGGTTCAGAGTTTTCTAGCATTAAATAACTTTGGAATTCAATCTAACCTGTTGATGGGAAATAATTATTATGGAGATCATTGTTTGTAGATTCAGAAACCTTTGAAACACTATCTGGCTGTGCCAGAAACAATTTGAAAACTAGATTTTGCTTAGATTGCTCAAAAAAGTAGTTAGGCTGCTTAAACTGTGGATCTTTAATATGCAATGATTTGTGCTTTGTAATCATTGAATCATGGAATGGTTTGGGTTAGAAAGGACCTTTAGTATCACATACTTCCAACCTCCTTCTATAGGCAGGGACACCTGCCACTAGAACAGGTAGCTCAAAGCCCCATCCAGCCTACCCTTGAATGCTTATAGGGAAGTGGTATCCTCAACCTCACTAGGCTACTTGTTCCAGTGTCTCATGGTAACTTTTGATTTTGATGTTGAATAGGGAGAACAAATAAGTAGATGATGACACAAATGAGAATAACAGATCAATTTTTGTCTTTTTTCCTTCTCAAAATTGTCTTTTATGATCATCTCTGTTATCTCACGTTGTATGTTCTATATAAAAGTATCTTAGAAGCTTTGGTTTGTTTTAGAAAATATTCAGTTGATGCGGTGGCATTATCGTCCTTGTTATCCCGGAATTGGAGGGGTTGGAAGGGACCTCTGGAGACCATAGAGTCCAACCCCTTCTAAAGCAGGTTCCCTACAGCCGGTCGCACAGGAAAGTGTCCAGGTGGGTTTTGAATATCTCCAGAGAAGGAGACTCCACCACCTCTCTGGGCAGCCTGTTGCAGTGCTCTGTCATCCTCACAGTAAAGTTTTTCCTTATGTTTAGATGGAACTTACAACGTTCTACTTTGTGCCCGCTGCCCCTTGTGCTGTTGTCAGGCACCATCAAAGAGGGCCTGCCTCCATCTGCTTGATTCCCATCCTCTAGATATTTGTAAGTGTTGGTAAGATGCCTTCTCAGCCTTCTCTTCTCCATGCTGAATAGTCCCAGCACTCTCAGCCTTACCTCATAAGGGACACGCTCTAGGCCCTCATCATCTTTGAGGCCCTCCATTGGACTCTGTCTAGGAGATCCTTGTCTTTCTGTTCAAGATGATGAGCCCAGAACTGGACACAGTATTGCAGAAATGACCTTACCAGGGTAGAGTAGAGGGGAGCTATCACCTCCCTCAACCTTCTGGCCATGCTCTTTTTAATGCACCCCAGGATATCGTTGGCCTTCTTGGCCACATGCGATGCACATGTGCATCATGTGATGGTCAGTGCGTGTTTCGTAAAACTAGAGAACCAGACAATTTTTTTTTTCCTGAAGTGGTACTAAAAAGAATAAAGTGCTGATAGGAAAGTTTTATTCTGATGAATGTATTACACACAGGGGAAAAAAAAACAAAACAAAACCAAACAACTATTTAAAAGACAGCCTTTGATATTTAAATCTGGATCATAACCCTGCTCAATTAACTCAGAATTTTTTTTAAAAAAAAACTCCTATTTTACAAGATATATCTTACTGTATTTGTAAGACTCGTATAAAAACAGATTCCAACTTACTGGATTGTTTTTTAAAAATCATAAATTGAATTCAGGTTCAGTGCTCTGTTGGCAGTTTTCTTTTATGTTGTGCATGCTTCTTCCAACTCGTGGATGGAAGGCAGCAGTTCTGAAGGTGTGTACTTCCTAGCAAGACAGCTGGATGAACCGTACAGACTTCAGCTTGATAGGACTTGAATAAAATATTCTGAGTTGTGGGATTGAACTGTAATAGGGAAGATCCAGTAACAGATCCAGTAACAGCCTACTTTGAGAAATATCTGGAGAACTTTGTTCCTTTATATTTCTGTCTATATACTTTCTTTCTCATAAGCTCTACCTTCTTGATTATCTTTATGCGAGAACTTCTGTTCCTCATCACTTCATTTTCCAGCTGCTTAATACAGTCCTACTTGCGTCATTAAAAAATATGTATATCTTAAAGCTAGTATTAAAGGGTTCATTTCATCAAAATTTGGTCTCTGTTAAGTTCTTAAGCCTGTTTTTTTGTTTTGTTTTGTTTTTGTTTTTGTTTTTGTTTTAGATACCAGTGTAGAAGCCCAGCACCAAAATTTCCTTAATGCCCCTCAGCTCACTGTACTGCATGGGCAGTATGCAGAGGCAACGTCGCAGCACTCCAGCTGTGGTAACTGTTAGAGTATGTGTGACGTGCAAAGAATGCATGAATCCAACAGTAAGCATGTGCCCTGTCCCCTAGAGCTCTCCCTCTACTGAATCTAACTTATAAATAACTTTACAGCTGTTCCCTTTTTACAAAGCAAAGTGTTCATCTTCAGAAGGTGCCCCCACACTCGAAATAATTAACTGAGATGCCATTTTTGTTTTAGAAGCAGATTCGTATAGCTTGTCTGTCTCCTACTTTCTTGAATTGTTTCATCTTGTAAGTCCACCTATCCATTAATTAGTGTCTAGAATTTTTTTTTTTTTCTCACGCTAGTACTCAAATAAATAACCTTGAGGCAGTCTGTTGGTGACTTTTCCCAGTTATAGTGGCAGGAAGAATACGCTTCCTTTACTTCATGGTTGCCCAATGTTTAGGAGATAGCACTTTTTGATGGGGGAAGGGAGGGCTTTTTTTTTTTTTTTTTAATAGCTTCCTTCTGCTGTAAATAGTTTATAGATACTTTTTCTGTAATATGCAAACTTGATTTACTAATACACTTTGCTTTAAAAGTCCTTGTTCTTTTTCAGCTGAAATTCTCCAAAGATCATCTATATTTATTTCCTTTTTCCTGCTTTTTTTAGTCTCTGCTCTGAGGAAAAGATTTATATAGATACCTATATTTATAGAAGCCCTCAAAAAGTTTAAGGAAAAATGGATGAGTTGCTTAAGGATTTCCTGCCCTTCTCTTTCCATAGTTGGCTTCGTCTAGTGTGACATGCGCACTGATTCCATGACTTAGGTTGGATTGTCCCTCTTACTTTTTCTTCCCCTTTTCTAATTAAATATAAACAAATCAGCAATCCAGCATCTGACTGAGAATAATCCTATTGACACTTGTCTTGATTAAAGGTTCATTGTGTTGTTTTCACTTCTAGTTTAACGATTTTTTTTTTCTTGCATCTCCTTTTCTCCAAACACGTACTGGTTTGAACAGTCTTTTTCAGACACTTTAATTCATTTTTAAGCAACAGCTTATCTTTATGAAGGTTGGCTTTGACAGTTTGAAACCAAACTTTGTCCTATTTGGGAAGGGGGGGGATATAGGGCTGCCCAGGACCTCATCCAACCTGGCCTTGAGCACCTCCGGGGATGGGGCACCACAGCTTTTCTGAACAGCTGTGCCAGTGACTCACTGCCCTCTGAGGAAAGAATTTCTTCAAACAATTTCTTCCCCCTTTTCCTATCAGACCATACAAAAATTTGGTCCCCCTCCTGCTTCTAAGTTCCCTTCAAGTACTGGAACTTAACATCTTTAAAAATGGTCATTCAGTCTTCTGTTGTGTCTTCTATTTAGAAGAAAAGCTTTTCCCAGAACAGCTAAGTCCAAAACATAGGTGACGTTACACCCAGACAAGTGGCTTTTAGCCTTGTCTATATGCGATAAGTATCTGCTCTAACATGCCTAATGTGGTACTGATGCTTGTGCTGAATTAGTGCTCTGTGACAAGTATTCAAGGATTATTTCTGAAAAGTTGCTTTTTCTGTCTGAAAATACTGTCCAGCACTTCAGAGTTCTGTAGCCATTTCATACTTTTTTTTTATTTATTTAAGGCTTCCTCATATGGTGCTTGGCATAACTTGTAGTGAAGACAAATGGGTTTTTCCCTTGTGTACCCTACTATATGGCATGATATAGATGCCGTAATAGATGCTTAAATGTCGAAGCTGCACAAATTTTTGTCTCTGCTTTTATGGCTGGAAATTGTGACTATAATACTTATTCACATATGAAATAGTGAATGGTCATGTGTTTGCTGTTCCACAATAAAAACAAAGTTAATGAGAGGAGCTGATGATGAGTCTTAGCTCCATGCTTCATGCCTCTTTTTCCATTTTGTCACTGTGTGGGTGTTACCTTGATTTAATACACTTCACATAGCTCTGTGTAATTTGGAAAACCAGTCCGTGTACTTGTATTGCTCTGCTCTCTGTGATTTCTTTTCTGTAAATATATTTGCAAATACTTTTTGCAGTTTACAATACTGATTATTCTGGAGTTTTTGTTTCATTTTTGAGTATTTCTCTACTAATGTACTACTCGATGTATATACTTGCCTGTGATACCTTTCTGATAATGTCACAAATGAGTGGAACAATGAGTATGGTTTGTGGAATAACTTCAGGTTTTTCTTAATCACAAAGCAGAAGAAACTGTCTGTAATTTGTTGTATGATAAATCTAACTCCCTCCTTTTCCCTGCCTTTCTTGCACATTACATTTGTTTCTGATCTGGATTTGCCTCGTACAGCTGTGTCAAGGACTGGGTTAGTGCTTGATTACATAAGTAGGTGTGCGGCCATTTTAGTGTTCCGAATTAGACATCAAGGTTGTCAGTCTCCAGCATTCGGCCTCAAGTAAGGATTTTGGGGAGGATTATAGAGAAACAGAGTGATCTGCCAGTTATTTTTAGTTGATAACAAATCCTGTTGGACCTGCAAAAAGAAATCGTGCAGTTTTCCTTTCAGTCTTCACGTGTGGAAAATTTTTTGTTTAGGAGGAAGTGGGGTTGGCAGATTTCTTTTTTTTTTTTTTTTTTTTGTTATTTTTGGATAGCACAATGAGACTAAGAATGGTACAGATGTCTTAAGACAAGTGGATTAACTCACTACTCTCAATACTGGCTTTTCGGGTGGGCCAGCTGACCCTGTGCTCATCTGTGCTCTTGCTCATCAAGTAATTTTCCAAACAAAACTGTAACAAAAGATGAAGTGAGCAAACAAAAAAGCTTCCCTAGAATAATAACCTATTTCTCGAATCCTTAATTTTGGAAGGGCAGAGGGAAATGGAGGTTTTCTGACCATGGAGAATGTTAGCATTTCCTGACTGCTCTGTTAGTTTGAAGAGTATGCTTAGAGGGGGTTGGAAAAATACACTGTTGAGGACACACGCTCACCGGTAGTTTCAGTGGGTCTAATTTCTGGAGATCTCTCCTTTTTACCTGAATTTGTGTTCAAGCCAAGCTTTAGATTGCTGCTAAGTTATAGAAAGGAATGTTTATCAGCTTTTTAGGTTCTGTTGCACAGAGTTATATGGCCTTCCTATTCCTTCATTGGCAGAACAGTATAGGCTAGGTCTCTTGAATAACTTCTGACCCTAGACTTCTCTGTATAGGAAGTTTCTTGTTTACTGTCTGCCCATCATTCTCCTTTCCCAACTACTAGGAAGATGAAACCAGCAAGTATGATTATTCATCCTAAGTAACTTCAGGATGTTTATCCCTGCCCTAAATATGGGTGAAGACAAGATAATTAACATGAAGACAGAAATAGAAACTGTATGTTGATAGCAGGGGATCAGCAAGTATATATAGTGGGAGTACAGGGACTCCAAAAGGAGCAACCGCCAAGGGTAATTGAAGAAGTATGCCAGTGATGAGGGAAAAGCATGGTCTACATTCTGGTTTATAACCTGTGAGGTGGTTGTTTTGTTCACTTACAGTTACCAGTGTATTTCTTCTCATTTTAATTTTCTTTCTTGGATTGTTGCTTTGATGTATGTATCAGCAGCAACCAGTCATTTTTGTGACTTGCCTTTTTTCTATTTCTTTCGTCTCATTTCCTTCTTTGTCATGCCTTACCTACTTTATTTCAAGTGGAGGTTAAATTATAGAACTAATTACGACATTCAATCATTGTTTTTCCTTTCTCCCAGAAAACGAACCCAAAAACAAACTGTCAAATTTCTCTGCCTGGAATGTGCTACTAATGGAGCATCTGTCAGGAGCTATTGAGATTAGGGAATATTTCAGCGAGTTTCTCCTCTGCAGTTTTTAGAGACAGAGCTCAAATTTGAAGAATTAAGTTCCAAAGTCTGTACCCTTCAAAGGAAAGGTGAGCTGTGAGGCCAACTGTGCTGTCACTTCACCTTAATCTTACTCATTTCATTTCTCATCATTGAGTACGGCAGCATTCAGTTGCACCAGTGAAGTATCGAATATTTCATTTGTTACTTGGATGAAGGCATGTATCTTTAAGCAGGTGATCTTACCCTTGTTCTCTTTTCTGTATTATAGTCATGAGGTCAGTAGGGAATCTCAGAGAAGACAAAGTAGCAAGCTCTCTGAAGTTCAAGGAGGAAAAAAATACTACTCTGGCAGCATCAGAACAATAAATCCCCAAGCGCTGATAGTCTTGCAATGTTCTTGTTCCAGGTAATTTATTAGTATGTGGGTTTAGCAAATGTTACAGAACGTGAGCAACACAGAAGAAACATTGCAACACAGTCAGGATTTTGTAATGGTGGTTTTGTAACTTTGACTCTTGGCTTCTAGTGGACTCACAACTTACAGCTATAGTCCTATTTTAAATTATGAGGTTAGATTTGAAAAAATGGCTTTAGGAAGACTTGTAAAGTTGTTTTACTCATGCCTTAGTAGCATGTAGTTGATCTTGGATGTAGCAGTCTGCTTGTGGGTTGGTTTTTTTTTTGTTTTTTTTTTTTAATTCTTCATGGGATTTGGACTCAAATGTAAATCTGGAATTAAGAGGTGTACGTACCTAGAATCTACCTGTTCTACTTGAAGTAGCGTCCATGATAAGATTTCTAAAGAACTTTAACCACAGAACTGCTAGGAAGCTTTCACACTCTTTGCTATAAAGGTCTGCAGTGAGTTTCCTGGAGGCTTGCTTCTGTTGAGCAGCTTGATAACTGCATCATGTGTTGGTCCAGTGAGGTTCTTCAAAAGCAACATTCTTTCTACCCACCACCCACAAAATACACTCAGCTAGGTAGCCTCAGAGTGTGTCAAGTGACTCTGACTCCTCATCAGGTCACACGTGGACTTTCTTTATTTACTTATCAGACAGCATTCACCTCATGATGTGGAAAGCCTATTTTCAGTTTCCTTGTATGCCCAAATGATTCATGGCCATCTTTTCCCGTTGAGCATCCAGACCACTGGTCTATGGAGTCATGCTCGGTGCTTCCACTTGCAAAGTCTTCAGGACACTTAATGACCTAATTCCAGGGCAAGGGCAGGATTCAAGAAATGCTCTGCATAATTTTCTGTGTTACCTCAGGTAGTTCATATCTTGGTATGATGGCTCCTTATGAATCCTTACATATATGCATTTCTGAGTACAGGTGGTGATCTTGGGAACTCAAACCAGTTTTCCCTGTACGTGTGCCACATCCAAATCTCAGAATGGTTGGGTTGCATGTTAGACTCTGCATCCCATCTTCTAGTGAGCTTTGGGAAAGAATTGTTTATTCTTCCCCTCTTTCTGTCTATCAGGCAGCCAGTACATTAGGAGCTCAGGATCCTTGTTATTATCTATTACTTTCTTCTAGGATTTGAGTTTAATCTCCCTGATGGCATCTATGTTAGATGTTGCATTGTTCTTCTTAATGCCTCTTTCTGGAGCTGAGCTTATTTTAAACTATGGGTTTCTAAGGAAGCCCACTACCTTTCACACTAAGGTAGTTGATATGCCAGCTTATATACATTAGCAGATAATTTGACTGTTAAACAGGGGTTTTGGCCTATGGCACAGTAACCATCTTTAGCTTCAAGCAAGTAAGTAAAGCTTGAGGATGTCAAGAAGGCTATTTGTGTGAATAATTATGCGTTATTAAATATGTATAAAATAAGATCTAAAATTAACAACTGCTTATTGTTTGCAAGTATTTTATGAAAATATAGGATTCTGTGATAACCTCATTTTACAGTCAAATGAACTAAATGCACTTAAAACTTGATTTTATTATAAATTTTGACCTAAATCTATGTGGTAGGGTTCCAAACGGTTTGTAAAAACTTCAGTTTAAATGTAATGAACTAGTTCAGAATTGTAATGATTTTTTATAAGTTGTTCTTGCTACTTCTTGTGAAACATTCTGAAGCCAGGATGCAAATTCTTAAACCAGAAGATGTTTAGGAACTGCTGTGATGTAGCTCAGGTTGTCTTTTAAAACCCTGTCAGTAGATTTCTGATGAAGCTTTGGTTTTAAAAAAAAAAATAAACATCACTTCATGGGGCTCAGACTGAGTTTTTATTGAAGTGGGAGTGGAAACTAATCCACCTAGTTGCACTGGAGAAAGCTTCAAAACGAATTCTCATTGTAAAGGGGAAAAAATATTTTCCCAAATGAACCCCTCCTAATCTCTAAGTTTCAGCCTGTGTATTTTTTTCCAAAATTTACTAAAAGCTACTGACCTGAGGGATTTGTTTTCCATTCCGAAGTCTTGAAATTTTCCTCCTGGCTAATTACAGCCTATTACTCTAGACTTTGGTCCTTTAGCAGTAACATTTTCCATCTTAAGATGGGTTGTCCCATTCCAATGAAGAGCATGTTGTCTGAGTGCTGAATGGAATTACTACCAGTGGAAACTATGCTGCAAGAGGCTTGATAAAGCAGCTGCTGTGCAAACCTCAGCTGCTTTTTCCATCCTCCCGAGCGCTGATAATTAGCATAGGGAAGCTGACTAATGTGCTGACGTCACCTCTTTCCAGTAGAAGCTTACATTTTGTTCCTGACTGCCTCAAAGCATGCAGGACTTTGTTCAGGAATTCGCTGTCACATACAGGATGCTCTGAAACCTCTCCTTTTTTTTTTTTTTTTTTTTTTTCTTCAGAGGGGCTGGACTTGTTTCCCTTATAAACGCTGCCTGCAGAACCAACAGCTTCCTTAAAAGTAATTGGTTTCTGCTGAACAGCAAGGATCGCTTTAGCAAAGCACAGAATGCATTTTAGAAATTTTAACTACAGTTTTAGTTCTCTGATTGCCTGTGTGGCAGATAGCGATGTCTTCAATCAAGCAGAAACAAGGGTATGCTTTCTCTTTTGCTCTACTTATATAGACTACCACAGTGCTAAAGTCTGTAGGTACTGTTTCGTAATTGTTAGAATATAGCTTACCTTGAGAGGTTGTTTTTTTTTACTTACAAGAAAATGTTACATTGGTGCTATGGTATGCTTTGATATGAATGAATCTCGCTCTGGAAGTTATTAGATCTTAAGCTGTGTGGTTTTGAAAAAGATCAGAAGTTGAACTCCAGACATTTCTTGTCTGAATAGTGTATTCTTCACTTTCATGTGCTTGCAGCAATGCTTGGATTACGATCTTGGTAGTAAAGTTCTTATAACGTACAGTACATTCCACACTTTCTCATGTGTTCTTTTTTGTTTGGCACCATATTTGTTAATAATCTTAGAACTGTTAAGAACTTCTCTTGGATCTGTATTTCACTGATCAGAATGAATATAATGTAATACAGTCCTGATACAGAGAATTGTTGACTGCTAAGATACCTCAAGGACAAAAATAACATTTTGTTCAATGTCCTACTGCTTGTATGATATTTATGACCTATCGAATCCCCACACTTTAAGAAGCAAGATTTTGCAAAACTCTTATGGTTCTCTCTGAGGTAAAACATTGAATGTGTTGAAGTTGGGTTTGTTTTACTTGTTTTTTCTTTTTCTTTTTTTTTCTAAGTAACACATGAGTAAGTCTTTAGAAATGGAGAGCTAGTTTTCATGGTTCCTTCTAGCTGTCTTTCCAGTACAGGAAGCTAACTCATAGAGGCTTTCTCTACAAAGGATCTTGTAATCAGATCTCATTTTGAAGGATCTTAAATATGGCTCAACAAGAAGTAGGACAGCTCTAGTTTTAATATATCTTTGGAATATAGCGTTTATGTATTTAGCTGTGATGAGTTTGTGGAACAGAACTCTTTGGAAAGGAAAATGAAATTTTTGAAGAAATCACTGCCCCCTTATGTAATCTGTTGCTTTGCCTACTAATTCAAAATGAAACAGGAAAAAAAAAAAAAGAGGTAATGCAGTTCTATATATCTGCATATTTTAGCTTCATGTTCAACTTCCAGCAAGCTTTTATGAAGAGAAAATACCAGAAATACCAGCATACTCAATCCATCTCCACCACTGTAACTGATTGTGTTCTAATGTGAACACAAGCGCTTTCCAAGAGTATGCCAGCTTCAAAACATTCTGCACTTCTTCCTCCTTTGACTTGGCATCCTCAAATAAATAAATTTATTTAAAAAGTAAAATAATCTAAGTCAAGTTTGCACAGGTGCCCTAGAAGCACAAACATCCAATGCAACAAGGACATGACCAGCTGTTGGTCATCTTTAGCCTTTTCATGCAGTTAGGAGAGCAACGTCCTGTCAGCTGCAGTTCTGTAAAGGTATGAGATTTTGGTTTGACTCCTATACTTACAACGCAGTCAAAACTCAGAATGTGTCAGAGGACTTTCAGAAGCTCTGCGGTTAGTGCTTAGGTCTTTTTAGAAGATGTAGTTAGGAGCTTTTTTAGAATTGAGCTCCAGAAATAGAAGAGGCTATTAAATCTGTATTCAGTAATAATATATTTTCTTAACGTTCGTTTTCCTAAATGAAAGCAACAGCTGTTATAAGAGGCAACGTTCATGACCTTTATTATGTGTGCTGAGTCACTGAAGAAAATTACATTTAGTGTGCAAATAGGATTTTTTTCCTTTTTTTTTTTTCTGTTAAAAGTCTTGCATTGGTTTCCTTGAGAATTGCATACTGAGACAAAGATGTGCTTGGCAGACTCTTTCCAAGCCTTTCAATATTAATTTTGTAAGGCAAGCATTTCTTTTCAACACCTTAGCAGTACTACTGTTTCTGTTATGCTGCTAAATAAGACACTTATTGATAATAAGCTATTTTTTCATAAGGAATGGAAAAGCTACTACAAAAAGTGATAGGTTAGAAAAATTAATAATAAATAGATAATAAGAGAAAGAAACCTAAGCTATAACAATGATATTAATCTTAAAGAGCACTGGTATGTTCCTTCTAGCAATGCAGTTTATGTCTGTGTTTCTTCACAGAAATGCACAATGTTGCATGTTGACTTTTCTTGTCCTTTCTTTTCAGGCCAAATTTGAATCGCTGTTTAGAACATATGACAGAGATATCACCTTTCAGTATTTTAAGAGCTTCAAAAGAGTACGAATAAATTTCAGTAACCCTTTATCTGCGGCAGATGCAAGAGTCCAGCTGCACAAGACAGAGTTCCTTGGAAAGGAAATAAAACTGTATTTTGCTCAGGTATGTCTTTTTGTTATTATCCTTGCAGTGTACTGAAGCATAGCTAAATAGTGGTAAGCTTCCACAGGTCTCCAGTCATGTTAATGAACACTTAATTTTTGGTTTGATTAGGTTGTTCCAAAGCTACGTGTAGCATACTTTGCACTTATCTCTCTTTGTTGGTTTGATACCCTTGGGGAAAGAGAATAGATGATAGTAATCAACATAGTTAAAGATAGAACTCCATTGGGTGGGGGAAGCCGAGTGTATTTGGCAGCAGTACACACACAGTAAAATGCTCAAATAGTATGTAAGGGAATCCAAAGTGTAGAAGCACATGTTGAGGACTCCTACCTGTTGAGCTGGCTCTCACTACTGCAGATAGTTTGTACTTCAAGATTGCCTTCAGTGCAGCTCTAGGACTGGCTAGCATCTGCTGCTTAAGATGTGGTAATCTGGGTGCTTTTTGGTAGCTGCTATGTATTTTCCTCCGTAAATTTAATGGGAAAATTAACCTGTGTGTGTCTGTTTCAGATGTCCCTAGGGACAGTCCTGAAGGAGCCAGTTTATTTATATACCTTCTAGAATTCTCACCACTCTCACTTGTGGTAATAAGTTTCAACACCATTTGCCTTTAAAGCCCATATCCAGCTTCCTCCTACTTCAGTATTTTAAGGGCAGATACTTTCTGGTGAAAGTTTTATAAAACTTCATAATGAGAAGATGCAGATGCGCACACTTCATTGCATGTTCCATCAGAGTAAATGGATGTGATGACTTGTCTGTACTTTGTACACTGGGTCTTTCATATAGCTGTCTTCAATACTATTGTTACGTGCTGCCACCTTGAGTGCCTGTTACAGCATAACATCTAATCCAAACCTTAAAATTCCTCATTAATAATGAATTCATTGATGACGGTGGAATAGCTCTGGTCTTTTAACGCTTTTTTTTTTTCAGACTTTACACATTGGAAGCTCGCATTTGGCACCACCAAATCCAGACAAACAGTTCTTGATTTCACCTCCCGCCTCTCCACCTGTCGGTTGGAAGCAAGTAGAAGATGCTACCCCTGTGATTAACTATGACCTTTTATATGCTATTTCCAAGTTAGGACCAGGTAAGAAGCGTTAGAAGCACAAATATGTGCGTTTTAAAATGAATGTCTAGATTTTTTCCAAATGAATTACTGCATAGCAATTACATTAGTAATATCTGAAAAAGGAAGCTATAAACATCTTACACACACTGTAACTCCACAGGATCATTTGAAGGGCCTGGGCCTCAACAATGTGGTGTTTTGAGATTTACAAACAGCAGGAATGTCGCTTCAACAATATATTAGCTTGTTCATCACAATTTTCAAAAAGCAACTTCCTAAAACTAGAGGAAGCTGGGTAGTTGCACACCTTCTGCAGGGATAGGAAAATCCTCTATCAGACGAGGACAGTAAAACAGTTAACAGTTGTGTAGCTCTGCATCTGAATTGTTTACTACCATTTATTTCTATCTCATTAGTTGCTTTTCATTTCAACTATGTAAAAAGTTAATGCATCAATTTATTAAAAATACATAGCACCACAGATAGGTACCCATATTTTAAACCAAGTAGTCATGAGTTATACATAACATTCTGCTAAACTAATTCATTTTGAGGGTGGTTCAGGGATTAATATGATCACATTCCTTGATTTATATCTCAGTTAAAACAAGCTACGGAATGAGAGTTGGTACAAATCTAATTTCCGAAAACATACAAATCTGATTTGACCTGCTCACAACTGTCTTTTTGGGTTTAGGAGAGGGAACAAATGGCTACGGTTAGTTTGTATTGTATCTTTGATACTCCTACTATAGTTTATAGTATCACTTTACTGTAATATTCTTTATGCCTGTCAGCTTAGGGATCGCATCTTATTACATCAGTAGGAAGGAGAGGGAGAGGATGGGAAAGAAGCTGTAGCTCCTCATGCATCAACACTGCAGTCGTAACTTGTTTGTGTAGCAGTGTGACTGCATGCAGGTGAAATCTGCAGTTCCTAATGAAAATAATGTGACTCAGACCACAAGGGAATTTTTCTGAACTCTGAAAGTCTGTGGAGAGACAGATATCTATGTTTATACTGGGGTAAAAACTGATGGATTATTGCTGATCTTTAATAAGTACCACATTTTAAGTAATATATGAATTATAATGGCAAGAATGTTTTATAGGAGAAATATCACAGTTAGAAGTAAGGGTATCAAATACTGCCAAAAATCATTTGGTTATCCAGAAGCATATAAACGAAGCATGTGAGCCTTTATTATTTGTTATATGCTTATTTGAAACCATCCATCAAGAGTAGTTCTGACATCCTAAATTTTATTCTCATGAAATCTGTTTTTGAAACAGAAATCCCATAAGACAGTGCTCATGGGAATAAAAGTTGTTTTTGATGAAGCGCTTGGAATAAATAAATAGCACTACAGCTTGCTGATCTTATGAATGTTCAGAGCTTGCTTGATGCTTGCTGCTTTCAAGTTTTGGTAATACCAGGAAGAAATAGATATGTCTTAAATATTTAAAAGTTTGCTAATCTATAAAAAAAAAAAAAAAACTGGTTGTTTTTTCCCCTGCAAATTATGTTATTAACATGCATTACAGTAAGCTCACTGGCAGATCTGCGATCCCTTTCTCCATGAGGTTTTTCACATATATTGTGAATGTTGAGCCTTTTAAGGCTCTACGTCTCTTTCTCTATGGAACTGCTCTTCTTGCCACTTCCCCCTCCTACAGTCCTCCAGAAAACAGAGCAGAGGCCACTTTAGAGCCTTGGCACGCCACAGCCTGCAGCTTACATTAGCTCTCAAACAACTGATCACTGAAGTGGTCTTAAAGAAAATTATTTTCCCCACTGAGAGGTAATGAGTCTAAAGTAACAAGAAAAAAAAAAAAAATAAGGGGAGCTGATCAGGGAAATGGAGGAAAGAAATAGTTTGCTCTTTCTCTGATCTAAGCTTAAGACTAAACCTATTTAACATCTGTTCAGACGCAATTATTTATCTTGTAGCAAAAACAGATTTCAAATCAGCAGTCAAGCAAATTTATATCATAGCACATCTACACACTGGTTGTATTATATCTCAGTGTTTCACCTCTTATGATGCCTGCTATCTAGCTCTTGCTTCACAGAATGCCAGAACAGTATCAGAGCATCTCTGGGAGAAGTGGGCGAAAGTGCATTCAGCCTCATTAAGTGTAAAAGCTTTTGGGAGTAAGGAAGATTCTATGGTTTTGTCAGCACTAAGGAAAACTGTCTGCATGATACAGTGCTTTGTATGCTTTACTGTAAAAACAAACAAACAAAAAAAACCACAACACAAAACAGCAAACACTCCAATTAATCTCAAGACAGCTCATATAGAATACTTTCTTGAATGCCTGTACAGAGATATTTTCTTATATTTACTTTTATATATATATAAAAGGGAGTATATATACTTTTATATATATATAAAAGGGAGTGCATATATGTTATTTATATATATATATATATAAAATATATAAATATATAAAAATAACATATGCACTCCCTTTTTAAGAGAGCAGCTGAGTGCTGTTGCTTTGAAAACAGAACTTAAACACTTCTGGATGGTAAATATGGCAGTTAGTAGTATGCTTGTCTGCACCATCTAATGCTCTGTGGCATCAGACTTTTTGTTATCAATGTTTTACTTACACAAATAACATTTAAAGAATGAGTCCTTTTTGTTTTTAGCATGTCTTTCATACCTGTCTATAAAATTTCTTGACTAGTTTTGTTAACTTTCTAACTTTCAGGAGATAAGTATGAGCTACATGCTGCCACTGATACTACCCCTAGTGTTGTTGTCCACGTATGTGAAAGCGACCAGGAAAACGATGTGGAAGAAGAAATAAAGAAACCCAAACCAAAAATTATTCAAACAAGAAGACCGGATTATACTCCTTCCCATTTAAGCTGAACTGCTATGGGTTTTCAAGGGTTACAAGTAGGCATATTCAAGGGAAACATTTACTGTGGAAACAGCAGGTCACAGCTTTGGTGGCAACAGCAGCAGCTGTAGTAGGAGAAATTCCAAAGTAAGTTTGCTCTGAAAAAAAAAAAAAGGAAATTTCATCCTTATTTTTAATGCTGCAGGTTGAAAGATACCATGAGCGTGTTCCCAGATCTCTGGGAACGAAGGATAGGCAGAAAATGACATTTTGAGACCTAATAAGACAAACTTTGGGTTCATTTTGGGGGAGGGTACTGTAGGCTTTTCTGTTACAAAGCAGTGGGGGAAGATTTCTGTGTTCTGTCTCACATAAATCCTCAAACTAATAGGCTAGTCGTTGTGTGGTGTACATAGCGATAACAGAGGTGGTTTTAAAGGTAAAATATTTGGAATTGTAAATCTTTTTCATATAATAGATTTTGTGCATGTGTATTCTTGGTCTTCTAAAGTAACTTTGCATTATTTTCTATAGTTTCTCACATGCTTTTGGAGATCTGGGAAATTGTTTAAAGTATTTATTATCTCAGCATCCCGGACTTACTACTAGATGTGTACATACATATATATTTATATTTGTTTATATGGGCACTCATATTTCAGCAGGCATACAGTTTATTTGGCACCCTACTTTGGTGCTACGTAACTTGTGCTTTTAAAATTTGACTCTTTTAACTGCCTATGTAGGATTTTGTCAGGCAAAGCTGTAGAAAAAAATGTGCAATAGGAAAGCGGTTTAAATAAGTTGATTTAAAATTATTTAAGTTAAAATAATTTATATCTTCGATAACGTTTCTTCAGTGACTTTAACTTTCTCATTTGGATTAAAGAAAAGTATTCTGAAATGTGTAAACAAAGCTAATGTTGCGTGTTCACAGCAATGTACATTTTCAGTGAGAAGAATGGTACTGGAGAGAATGAGAGCATTATTCAGTAAGCAAATCTGCGTTGTTGGAACAGATTTAACAGGGATTGAAAAATTGCACACAGTGTGTAGAACAGCAAAGAGAGATGGAGTGCCTTTTCTTCATTCATTCCCGATGTGAACTGTTCTACAAGCTGCACACTTGTATCTTTTTCTACTGGCTTTGTATGTCCATAAATATATACTTTCTTAGCCTTGCTTCTAAAACAAGCTGGTATTTAGAAATGCTTAACGCCAAGTAATGATGCATACTTAAGTATTGGGTATACATGGGAAAAGCTTTAGGGTTTTTTAAAATATATTAGTGTGTAAAAACAATAGCTCATGACATACAAGTTTGGCAAAAGATGGCAGAAGTGTATTTTCTTATTTGTTTTTTTAAAATGGAAATCTTCACTTCAATGTGTTTTGTTTTTTTTTTTTTTTTTAAGAGATAGTAACTGCTATCTGTGGGAAAATATCACTGAACATTTTTAGAAAGGGGATGTTTGGAGCTTTTCAAAATGTTTCTAAAAATCAAAGCTGTTTGGTTCCGCGTTGATTCACTTTTGCCACACTTGGTCTGAGGATGACTTTTGTAGCTGGAGTTGATGTAAAGAAATCAATTCAGTGCCATTTGAAGCAAACGTAGACTTAAATGTTTGGACTCACATCTTGTTTTTTAAATGAAATATTAGTGAAGCAAGTTGTGTAACAAAGCCATTCCAAGCTGCGGTGCGGTGTGTAAGTGGTTTATTGAAGCAAATTACTAAGCAAAACCAGAGATTGATATCCTGTGACCAAAGAGAACAGGAATCTTTTAAAGGTCATTTACTTATGACCTTGTTCTGTTTGTTTCAGTTTACAGGGCATACCAAACACTGACAGTTGGTGTCTATCTTGGATCTAATTAAGTGGCACTCTCTCCAAGTTAAGGTGCTTAAGGTTATTTGCCTTATTAATGCGTAACAATCAGCTAAATACATCTACTGCTTCTTAACACCCCAAAATAAATAAAGCGGAGAGAAATCCTGTTAGTTTGCCACAACTGTCTTCAAGCCTTTCCAAAATTTTTTCCATGTTTCTCAAATTGCTACTGGACTTTAGTGTGTTGCTTCATGCAACTTGAAATTGTTGAAATATGTCTGTTTGATCCTTTTTCTGTCTGTTCACGATCACCAGTCAAAGCATTAGTTTTGCATTAGTCTTACATTAGCAACTTAGTTTCTGTTCTGCTTCCTGGCAATCCAAAGAAAGCAGTGCTAATACTCAATTAAAAATAAAGAATGTTAAAGAAATACCAATATGATCTTCCCAGACCATTATCCTAATATCTGCTTAATAAAGGTAGACACTGGAAACCATGGATGGAAGACTTGGGATGGCTGCAGTGTATTCTCCTTCTGATTGTAATTGTAAACAAAGATGGTGAGACAGTTATCAGCCTGTCTTTTCTGGTTGTGTATCTTGGCATGTGTCACCTTCTGTTATTATTACTACAATATATTGTTTGCCCTGTTTTTTTTCTTAAAAACAAACAAACAAAAACTGGTTAAATGAATGCTTAATTAATTGTATTGGTATTTTATACAATTGTATAGTATGGGGCATATTTAAATTAAAATATTTTATTGTCTTCTTGTAATGTTGTGGTATTTGTACATGCAACTATTCAAAGATTTTGCACCACAATCTGAACTTTAGATTTCTTAAACATTGCTGGTTTGAATAAGTAACAATTGATAAGAATATCGTTCCAGGTCACATCTTTATCAACTAAATAAATTTATGCATAGAGAAAGACTTCCCAACCTTCTGCTTAAGTGACTTACATGATCTTAGTGCAAGTATGAGAATCTTCTAATAAATGAAATAGTCCAAAATATTTCAGTTAAAAACTGATTGTTCTGTGTCAGAAGTTGATGTGCTTCTTAATAACAGTATCAACACTTTACCATTCTGTTATATCTTTTCTAGTTTTCTTCTACAGCATGAATAATTCTATTTTTAAAGCTCTCAGAGTATGAAAATGTCAGCATTTCTATGGCTTTATCCAGTAATCCAGTGTGCTGAGTTGCAAAGCATATGAACAAATGCTTTGAAAGTTTTACTCCTTAGGATGGAAGAAATCCTCTCGTGGCAGAAAGGATTTATTGATATTAATGCTCATCATTCTTCTCAGTACTTATGACTGAGAAGTATTGATATCTGTAATAAATTGCCCCATAAACAGAAGCTATTTGAAATAGCAAAGTTTTGCTGCTCGTCAGTAGCAGACCCATCCAAGGGAACTCCCTGCGTAGAGTAACCAGAATAACTTGATCCTTACATGACCTAATAAAATAAGGTAAGTTGTTCCATAATTTCAAACAATAGCAGTTTCAACTGAGCCATCCTGCTTTACACAGAATGCCTAGTTTCTTTTTCTTTTTTGGATATATTGTTCACAGTTTTATTATTTGCGTTCTGCTTAAGGATAGCATCTGCTGTCTCAAATCTTGGAAGATGCCACCTGTTATCATCTTGCAAGACTTGTCAGTTTAGTGATACACACTGCTATCATTGGGTTATGCTCGTATGCACGCATTACTACATCAATAACCTTATCAAAGGGAATTCAACAGTATGTAAGACTAAGGTTTGTTTCTAATCAGGGCGTTGCTTTTCAGAGCAGCAACAAGTATAGTAACTTTGATATTTAAAATACTAGACAAGTGTATTAGTTGTTCTTGTGTAGCCCAGACTTGTCAAGGGTGGGGAAGCAACTCTCTCATGCCATTTTAACAGTTAAAGCATGGATTTTGCTCTAAGCATAATCACCTGCCAAGTCAAGTTTAGTTTTGTCACACTAGAAAGAATGCCTTTGGGAAGACAAGTTCTTTAACATGAAGTTGTGATTTGTATCTGTGAAGTTTGCTTTATTGTTGTGATATGTCCAGAATCCTCTCGCATTTCCAAACGTGAAATAATAGCAAGAGATAGACTTGTACTCTAGGCATAAACTAAGTTTAGAAATTCATTCCTTAGACTTAGCTATTGCACTTCCTCTATCATCTCTGCTTTTATTCTGGATTATGTTCAATACATTCTGGAAACATTTTACAGAAAAAAAAAAAAAATTATCTACTTAACACCTTTAGTAATTCATGTTTGGATGTCTAGAAAGAAGAATACAGAACAACTGATAATATACAAGCAATAATAGTGAAGATAAAATATGCTCAAGGCATCCCCAGGACACTCTACCCGACTTTGGTAAAGCAAGACCAAAAAGGTGGCTCAGTTGACCATTAGTCAATACAGTGGATCTGGCAGGACTGGATTCATCTTCTCTTTGTATTTGAGTTTGCTGTATACCATCTACCAAGCAGAGCCTTTATCTCCTTGGATTTTATTTCTGACTTTGTGTAACCTACCTTCATTTTGAATGTGTGCATATTTTCCTGCCACTGATATGTGCCAGGAAATTGTTTTATTTTCAGCTCCATTAGTAGCATAGCTCAGCTGTATGAACTTTTCCTATATTCACCTATCACCCAAGATGTCTTGCCTTTGTTAATTCTCATGAAATTACATCTGCTTTACTATTTGCTTTGTGTTGAGCATCTATCACTGTCATTTACATGTTTAACCTTCATTTCTTTGACTGGTGGGTGCAAATCGTTGTGCTCTGTTCTAGTGCTGTCCATCTGTAATTCTGGCCAAGCTGTAATCAATTCCCTGTATCACAGAGTGTGTTGTGATACCTTCAATAAATGCACAGGCCTTGGAACAAATCAAATTCCCATGCGTGCTGCCATTGTCCAAATCTGGAAATACTGAAGTTGTTAGTTCTCCCTTGACTATTGCTATCCTCTCTCCCTTACTTTATATACTTGTTTCCCCTGGGTCTCGAGAGCTTTATAACCTTATATTTAATAGCTGGGGGAAGGATGAGCAGAGACTAGTGTGATCAGAGACTTAAGGTCTAAGTAAGTTGCTGTTTAATTCCGATGAATTGGAAGAGTTACATGCATGTGCCCAATAGGTGGAGCTAAATATCAAGCGATGCTGTTATATAGTACAGATAAAACTAAAATCTCAGCCTACAGCCTTCCGTATCGGTTACACTCTTTATGCTTTATAACCCATAGAAAGCGAACAGTGCACACACTGAGGATGTCATATATTACGGCAGGATTGCCTCCAGTACTTGAGTAACTGTGCATCTCTATATGGGTATCCCTGTGTGCAACTAAGCACGCATACTGTAAAATGTGATTAGTCCAGATGATAAAGCACTTTGTACAAGGACTGTACGTGCTGGGGTGTAGCAGCTCACAGAAAGAAGCTTTTCCTGGCAGGGAAAGAGTAGAAATAATCACTGCAATGCTCAATTAATGGGAAAAATAAGGCATGAAAAGTTAGCATGCTTTGCAAGCTTGCGGAGATGGTTAATGATTTTACCTTTGTATCCAGCCACTTTTCATTGTAAAAGGTGAAATCCAAATGCTTTTAATATATATATCAAGTGTTGCTAATTCACAGGATGGCTTTGGCTTAGACAAACTCATCCAAAAGCATTTCTCAGTGTGAGCTTTTGCTGTACTAATGCAAAGAGCAGCAGCTACATAATGTGCTTTTAACAGCGTCATGGGATTTTTTAAATTATTTTTATTGTTGGCCTTTACTAGTATTGGAGTTGAATGAGGTTTGTTTGGGCCTCTGCTGTGAAAAGTAAACGATCAATTTATCGATTTTATGAAGGCTGAGAAAAAAATATATGACTTGGCATCAAAAGCAGTTTCACAGCCTAGCCCTTTATACCTCTTTGTTTTCCACTCGTAAGATTTTGCCCGTACTGGAATAGAGAATTTGATCCTGCTGTACTTGTGTGGCTTGAAGCTGCAAGAAGTGACTGCAATGGTTCAGGTTCTGAAGTATTTCTGTTTAGTAAGCCAAGGGTATCCATTAGTTTATAATTGATACCCATTGCTCAGTGAGGACAAACAGTTCAACAGTCTGCCGGCATTGAACCAGACCAAACCTCTGTACGTAGTGCATCTGCTTCTGTGGAAAGTGACAGGTCTTCAGTGTTTTTAGTGTATTCTCCATGTCCCTCTATGTCTTGTAAGTATGTTTCTAAAAATGCTGCTTCTGATCTCATGAGTCTTGCAACTCGTGCAAGGAGATCTTTGTTTAGCCAAGTAATTACTTCTCAAAGTTGCCTTTAAAATGACTGGTGTGTACTTCGTACCTCATTCAAAGGTACGAAGAGCGTGCAAAGAGAATATACACGCTACTATATCTGTCCTGAGAGGGAAATGCAGTATCTTCCTTGTTCTGGTACTGAAGGTCAAGCCTATTGCATGCCATAACATGCATTATTCTGGCTGAAGGCAAATGGGCTTGTTTGTGATGAAGGACACTTGGAAGGAGTTCTATTTTTGTAAAGGAAAAAAAAATACAGTGCTACGGGGAAAAGGCTTGCCTCTGATTGCTTTTCCAGTCTGTGTAAGCAGACTCTTTCTGAAACCAAGTTGCTGCCCAAGATGCACTTCTTAGATATATTGGAGTTACAAAGACTGAAAGTGCCACGCTGGTGTCTCCTCAGCTATGCACAGTAATTCATTTAAAGAGATGAGAGAGCTTTACAAAAAAATTTTTTATACTGAAGTCCAGTTCTCCAGATGTTATTTTTTCATGAGATTTCCATGTTAAGATTTAGAGAAGAGCAGATAGCAGTGGGCCTGAAGAAGGGTTGGCCAAGGCTCAAGCATCTTGGGTTATATGCTGGCATCTGTCTGTCTCTCACTTCTGCCTGTGTTCTAAGCAGCATGGCCAGCACCAACTGCAGTTGTTTCTTTTGGTCATAAAAGCATTACCATAGCTTGGAGTGAAGCCTACGTGAAATCATTAGGAAAAGAGAAGTAAAAGAGGCTCCTGAGGCTTAGCTGAGGAGTGTGGGTACAAGGAGAGCCTGACCTGAGCATCAGGGCTCAGACTTCCTCTCTCTTTGCTTCACAGTGCCCTGACTTATGCCTCCACACTGGATGCAACAGTTCTCCAAGTTCTTCATACTCACTGGCACTATGTATGTTCCCACAGAGGCTGTCATGCTGAACCTTCTTGTAATGGCCCTGATTGCAGCTGGCACAAGCACATATCCTCTCCCAGAGCATGTACTCCACAGCACCAGTTCCACCATGCAACACCAAGTATCTCTCGGCTCCCTGCCCTGCTCATTTTTGAGCTTTGCAGAGAGCAAGCTTCCACTTCTTATGCTGCAGTTGCATATCTGTAATTTGCCGACCTTGCTTCACCACTTGAACATGAACCAAGTGGACAGGTCTAATTACCTTACCAGTCATCATGCTGATCTGTTTTTCAAGGTACAGCCATGGCATTCTTGTAAGAAGTGTAAGCAAACATAATTTCATAGCTTGCTTTCCAAGTTAAGGACTTGAGCATTGTACGGGATCTTCTCAAGTTTTATGGAGGAGACAATTCAGTCTGAAAGCAGGTACGTGTATGCACATGTTTTGTTTGGTTCAGCTAGGCCTGTCTGACGGACTGGATCAGAGAGTGCTGCATATGAGAAAATGTGCTTAAATGCAGCGTGCTCGCTGTAGGCTGGGGAAAGCTAACCTGTCTATGCTGAAGGACCGATAGGGTGAGTGGAGACCTATTGCCTTACATACCTTGAGGAAAGCTGAGATGACAACTCGTGAAAATAAAATAGCTTATGCTATGTGAAGACTGCAAGAAAGGAGAAGGAACTGCTGCACCTGACAGCGAGGTCTTGGATTCACTTGGGTGAGTCATGGCAAGTATTGAGTTTGAAGTCTCAGCTATACGAAATGATACCCTGAGCAATTTCATGTGTAACCACCAGTTTTCTAGGTAATTCTGTGTACTTTCTCCTTCTAGAGCAATATTACAGGATAGAAACTTTGATATAACCTTAATTACAGGCTAGAGCTGTTATAATAGAGCTCCTGTAGGTAGGTCAAAAATCTTTCCAAGCATGACATGGTGTTCCAGTAAGCATTTGCTGAGGAGCAGTTCTAATGGCAAGCTGCTGATTAAGCAGTGTTTTAGCAGCTAGAATTTTTACATGAGATTAAAAAGAAGGTGTGTTACATTACGCTGTTAATCTCTCTGCCAAATTGTGCTGTGTGGGAGAAATATTTAACAAGAACTTTCCATGCTTTGTCAGTCTATGGTATCATTCAGGAAAAAAATAGTACTGCGTTTGGGGGGAGAATTGTGTTGGTTGGTAGTAAATACCCAATCCTTCTCCGTAGAACATTTCAACGGACTAACTCATCCATGTGTCCTATGACTTCTCTCTGTTCCCAAAGGTTTCCACAATAGTACTGCTTAGTACTTAGCCTCTCTGCCCTTGTCTACCTTATACACCCAATTGCCAGAGCCATTTGGGACTCATTTTGTGTACACCCAGATCCTGTATTAGGGAATATCAGTAAGGAAGAATCATAGAATGACCTGGGCTGAAAAGGACCACAATGATCACCTAGTTTCAACCTTCCTGCTATGTGCAGGGTCGCCAACCACCAGACCGGGCTGCCCAGAGCCACATCCAGCCTGGCCTTGAATGCCTCCATTCTTGAAGAAGCAAAGTGTTGCTGTGTTTTTTTAGGGACGTTGCTCATCAGGATTCTTAAGAGCTGTAGGAGGTGTGTGGGCTGTGTGGAGGAGGAAAGAAGAACTGCTGAGATTAAAAGCTGTGATTAATTGTTCACGATGACGCATGTGCTTTACAAACACTAGACTCAAGGAAGTCTCTGCCTTGAGCAGCTTTGAGCTACAGTGTGAGCAGAGAAGATCGGACACCCAAGAATGAGAGAAGATATAGAGGAAGCCAAGAAGAATAGGTCACTGAGCACAAATAAGGTGTTGGTAGAAGTGGCCCCAGTTTGTACCCTGGCTCTGACTTACCCAGCGTGCAGGAAGCTCTTGAAGCAATTTAGAAACACTTAAGAATGAAGTCTACTGGAAATCAAGGGATGCAAAGTATATCTTAAATACTTAAGCAGAGGCCTACTGTGAGTGATATTGAACCTAGCAGTGCTGGTTTGGGCTTCCTTGGAGTGATGGCAATGCTGACTTTCTTCCAATTTGAGGTATATTTGCCATATAGGTAGCAGATGGGACAGCTCTCAGTTAGAGGACAAGTGCTAAACTAGAGGGCACACAACAGTAATGGCAGTAAAGAGCAGTTGTGTGTCTCTGTGACTGTGTAGAGGACAGGGCATTTACAGCCTCTTCATGAATGCTTGTCTAGTACCTATCGTGTTAATGAAGCTATTCGTTAGGCCTTTCCTAGCTAAACCTTTAAAAGTTTTTTTTTCCCCGGAGTCAGACTCCAGTTGAAAAAATAGGCCCTATTCTAATGTGCATTTGAATAAGTCTTGGCTTGAATTTCTTTTACCCTTGGGCAGATGAGAATTGTTCTAATCCCCTTCTATGTGCCACTTGTATGGCTGGGCTGTTTGAGGTAGTAGAAGCAGCAAGAAGCACAGCTAGGGCTGTGGGTGCCAGGGCCTCCATTTCCTCCCAGCAATTGCCTTCATCTAGTCAGCTGAGTCACGCGGCACAGCCTGTGCATCTAAATAGATGCTGACTGCTGGCAGAAAAGGAAATGCACCGAAGAGGAGAATTAGCTCTGTTGCCCACAGGGTTACACCAGGGGTGCTGTCACTTGGTACCTGGGGTGAAGGGAGTGAGAAGGCTACCATTTTGCAGTCATTAATCAAATCTTTCAGCACCAGTCGGCTTAAAAACAAGTATTTCCTCAGCTGACACTGCAAAATCTCCGAGCCTGACTCTGGAAATGGCAGGCTTCTGCCAATGACGCCCCAGCTTGGCTGGCGATGAGGCTGCCTGGTATCTGCAGATGCTAGCTGTTTTGCTTCCAGACTTCTCAATTTCCCTGCGCTCCACTTGATTACACAATGCCAGATGGTGCCGCGAATTCTGCACCAATGCCACAAACTCCAAAAAGAGGGCTGCAGACGGGAACCATGTGGGGAATTTAGGCAGCAGATAGTCCTGAGGTCTGGCCAGGTGTGTGGAACTTACAAGAGAAGATGATAGATGATAGTCAGATGTGAGAGAGATGCCTACAATGCCTCTAACGAGGACAAAGAAATAAAAGGCCTTTTCCTTATCCGTGCTCAGAAAACTGATGTGGAGCTGTGAAGAATATAAGGGAGAGAATTGTGAGAGAAAAATGTCCTGTCTTCCTGCAACGCTTCTGTCATTTACGGGGATTATTTTCATGTTCCAGAAATCCAGCTGTGGGGTGCATATCTGCAGGAAATTTCCTTCACTCTGTGCTTTGGTAACGGTTTAAAACATCTCTCGTAGGTAAAAATTATATTTAGCTGTGCTGAAGCTTTTAAAGTGCTTTTTAAACATAGAAAATATCAGATGATATTTTGATGCATCTGTAAGGTGTGTTCGCAGAGCTCCAAATTCTTTTCAGGCTCTGTGCCCCAGTCTGTCCATTTCAGCAGCAATATTTCCAGGGTATTACCTGAGCACCATAAATGCACTTGAAATCTGCCCGCATTAAACACCTGAGTTCATCTGCTGTTGAATCATATCAGCACCAGTTTTCATGGTGACACAGTTAGCCGGCTCCATCTTAGCTCAGCCTTTACATTTGGGTAAAGTCCAAACCTGCCATTGTGGGAGCCTCCTATGATCCTTCCCTTTACTGGCAAATCAGATGCTTGTGTTGTACATAGAACTTGGAACTGATGATCCCTATAGGTCCCTTTCAACTGTGGATGTTCTATGATTTTGTGATTCTGTTTGTTCTTCGGCAACTCAAAGGGTCAGGGCTAGATCCACAGAATTTATTCATCTGGTTTTTGGCTGGAGTGTCCTTGCTGCCAGGTGAAGGAGTGCAATGCAAGCATCTTAATGGTAATTACCCCTTTCTTTATTTCTTATATTCTTCTCCTTACAATTATTTGTCATTATAGAAAATGGAGCAGAAGAGATGCACATGGGCAACCACAGGAAGAGGTGATAGAGGCAGGCCTGAAGTCCTTTTGCTCCAGATAACATACTTGTATTAGAGCATAATAAGGACAAGTTGCCCAGAGAGGTGGTGGCTGCCCATCCCTGGAGACACTCAAGGTAAGGCTGGACAGGGCTCTGAGCACCTGATGGAGCTGTAGGTGTCCCTGCTCATTGCAGGGGACTTGGACCAGATGGCCTTTAAGGGTCTCTTCCACTCAAATGAGTCTACAATTTCCATTGTTTTAGCATTAGTTAATAGGAGCACTATCAAACAAACTGGAGCACCAGCGGATTTTTATTTTGTTGGCCAGGTTCTGGGTGAGGGGACTCTCTTTGTGGCAGCTGGCACAGGCACCTGGCCCTGGGGTTTGGAAAAAAAAAGAAAACACGATTTTGTATATTTTGCAGACAACTAGATTGGTTCATGCAAGTTTGAGGTTAAAGGGAGGTACTCCAGTACCTAGTGCCCTGCCTGGTGTTCCTCTTCTATAAATAAAGCCAAAGGGTCATGTCTGTCCAGAAAGTTTGCCCATGCAGTATTCCATTGGTTGGCGGTAGTAGTTGTCCATGACCTTTATTCCAGTGGTAGTCATGCCTACTAGCAGCAAGATATGCTGAATGCAGCAAATCATAAATGGAATGCATGTACAAATCTGCACTTTAAATGAACTTTTATAATCTGTAAAATTTAATGATGGCCATGCAGAAGAAAGGAAACCTTTAAACAGAAGGGCGGACTCACACAAAGGTGTTGTGACAGAATGGCAGCAGCACGTGGCAGCCGAGGCACCCAGCCCAGGGTGGGAGATAGTATGGGTGAGGTCCTTTCACCTCCACCCGCCTCCTCCAACACATAGCAGTTATTGTAAATGGAACATCAGTCCGTATTCCATCTTAGCATCTCTATAGCTGCCCCAAGCTGATGACCTAAGACCTATTTATTCCTTGGTTCCTCTAAGTGCTTGATGCTGCAGCATTCTTTAAAAGCATAGGTATCTTGGTTTGTTTACTACTGGCCAGGTATGAGTTTGTTCTGTTATCTTCATCAGGAGGGACAGGGTCAACTTGGGTTTTGTTTCTTGTTGGCTTGAAGCGATCTTGATGTCCTGGGTCATTCACACAGCAGCATCAGATTACAAGTACCTGATGGCTTTATTAAGCAGGTAAGATTAAAAGAAAACAAACCAGTGGAAGATTTTTCTCTCCTGTGGAAACCTGAAGGAGTTAATTTGAACTGGGTTTATAGTGTTAAGATGATATTGATGGTGATGGAGCAAGTGAAGGTATTGTTTTCACGCTGCTGCTTTGTCTTGGAAAGCTCTACTTTAAGGCACTCTTCTTTTTGATGCTGTCTCATCTACAAAATTAAGTCACGGCTGTCAATGTGTTTAATTTATTTGCCATCAGAAGCATTATTACTTTCTGTGAAGGATGAGAAACACTGAAAATATTAAAGATCAGCTTTGCTAGAGCAGAGCTGAGTGGAGGAGAGTTACAAACAACTGGTACCTTCTGTGGAAAGATTTCAGGCATTCATCTACCTCCCAGCCTTCTACTGCCCCATGGTGAGGATCCAGGAACCTAGATAATAGGAACCCAGTGTCAGGACATCTGGATGGGCTCTCTGATCCATGGGAATCCCTGAGACCTGCTGCTGCTAGGATGCCTCTGGCCTCCTGGGGGTTTTGTTTTGATTACTCATCAGTGGACCATTGAGGAAATCATCACAGAATCATAGAACACCTTGAGTTGGAAGGGACTTTAAAGACCACAGAGCTCCAACCCACTTCCATGGGCAGGGCTGCCACCCACCAGATCGGGCTGCCCGGGGGTGACTAGCATGATGTAGGAAGGGACAGAAGCTCAGGCAGCTGAGGACTCAGCATGCAATGCACCACAAAGCTCAAACCAAGCGCTTCAGATTCAGAAGAAGTACTTAGGACTGAAGTGCTAAAACATCTGAGTAGTTTCCCAAGGTCCTTACTGACCAAGGTCTCCATATGACACTTGAAGAAAGTGAATCACTGGCGGTTATAACTTCTGAGCAAACAAGAACCTCAATTATTTATTTATTTTTTAAAACATTTGAGATAGAAGATGACACTAACTGGAGCTTTTTGTCATGAGCAGAGCTGCTCTTAGCACCAGACAAAAAGAAACATCCTCTTGGTGAGATCTACTGGAAACTATTTGGATGGTACATTTGTTGCATTAATACAGTTTGAGTAACAGATACTGTTTGGAAACAAATTTTTCCAAATGAAAGGAATTATGGACTATATCTGGTGCAGGAGCTGAACAACAGGAATTCACATTTTCCATTTCCTGCTGTGGAATAAACAAAGTAGGCTTAAAATTAGTAAATCAGTTAGTCACTATATTATGAATGGCATGGTCAGCAATACCACTGCTCAAGGAAAATGCTGTTAGAACTACATCCAGTTTTCTAAATAAAATAGGCCTGCTGCTTGGCACGAGGGTCTCACCTTGGTATGATGGAGTGTTTGGCAGCTCATGTTTGAGCTTCTTTATGCGTGTGACTCTGAAATTCCATTTTTAGCTACCAGCTAAAAATTATTAGTACTGCTAATTACCAGCTATGCATTTAATGGCAATGCATTCTCTGGAGACATTTACTTTCCAGTGATGCTAATGTATATATTCAATTCCAGCCATTTTAGAATCACAGAAGAGAATCACAGAATCATGAAGATTCTGTGAGAAAAACTCCAAGATCTCCTAGTCCAACTGTCAGCCCACCCCCACCATACCCACTGAGCATGTCCTTCAGTGCCACATCCACATGCTTCTTGAACACCTCCAGGGACAGAAGCATTTTACAAACACTCTGGCTAAGGTCACCTCACTATTTGCTTGAGGAGATGCTATCCACAGGCTGTGGCTCATCCCACGTGGCACACGGAGGGTATGGGCAAATGAGGTCACGGATGCCAGCTGCAGGACAGAGCCAGAATGGCTTCAGCCTTGCTGTTGACTGAGAGAGAATGGAAATTGCCAGCTTAGCAATAGCTCCTTATTTAAAGGGAGAGAAATGCATGACAGCCTGATCTAAGGAGGGACAGTTTTCTCCATGCCTAGACCATTGTTATGAGTGGGAGGGAATTCAAAGAACTAAGAAGGATTGTTTCCTTAGGAGGAAAGGAGGTGCCTAAAGTAACACAAGTATGCGATGCATAGAAAAAATGTTCATGTGCACATTTAAAACATGTATGAATGCATACCCAAAGCTCCAGAGTGAAGAAGGCATGAGGAGATGGGAAAGACAGGAGACAGCATGTTGCTCTGCATCAAGACCCTACCAACCTGCAGGCCCAAAGCCTCTGCTCTTGTGAGTGCATTTCTGATTTGGGTGTAGTAGAATTTATTAGGGATAGGAATTGCGGAGGTGGTAGAAGCAGGAGTCTGAGGTCTACCAACACCCTCATCTGGGTTGGCAGCAGAAGCACATTTTTGCTCCCTTGCCAGGGTAGGACCAGTGGTGTGGAATAAAAACATTTCACAGCTCTGAAGAAGCCACCAGGTTCTGTGGGTGTGCCTTTGAGGTCACAACTGTCAGCCCAGCTGAGCAAATTACCAGAGCAGTTGGGTCCTTGCCCTGAGCCTCCTGCTCACTGGTGCTGCTGGTGCAGCTCTGTCCCTCTTTCCTTTGTGGCTGCATAGTAAGAAACCAAACGGGTCAACAAGCTGAGGTTTCAAGGCGGGCGGTATAGATACTGCTAATCACCAAGCCATGCATTTCAATGGGTTGGCGTGAAACTCTTGGGAGAGTTTACAGTATGCCTCTCCCCATCACTGCACTTGTCTACCAGCCAAGCAAACCACTAGCTTATATGTTCTCCAGCTCTGTCTTTTGCAGGAGCCTTGGACTCACATCTCTAGATCACTGACAATGAAGCTAGAATCTACCATCATTAATCTCTTTCAGCATGCATTCAAGGTTCACTTTCAGCAATGTCATTAGGTGGAGCTACAGCCTCTGGCACTTCTGGGAAGCTCTATCGCTGACATTCATTAAATGCACTGGAGAGAGATGGCAACTTCAAAATCAATTAATTATCATCATCGCCTCTAATTCTATCATGCCCAAACTCTGCGAGAGGTTTTTGAGGTAAATGAAAAATGAGAGCTCTGCTATGAGGAAGTTGTGATTATAACTCACGATGCTAACATAGGCAAGGAAGAAAAGGAGTCTGCCTTGAAGAAAGGAGCAGCTGACTACAGACTTTGTGTTAAACTTCATATCACCGATTTCCTCCTCACCCTATATTGCGGGCCCTGCTCTGAGGTAAGGACTTAAATGCTGATTAAGTAAATTTGCATAACTTCAGCCCACGGCAAGTCTAGTTATGCTTCATGTCCGTGGGCAGCCTCCTTCCATCCCACGCCTGCACAGCCAGCACTGACCCCTGACGCACTGCTAACTGGCATTCCTGCATCCACAGGCAGCTGGGGACAACAACTGCAGGTAGATGACAGCCAAAAGGTGCTTTTATTTGAAAGGGAGGAGAAAATTGATGGTGATTTTGGTACAGGCAGCATTTCTTCTCCGTCAGTTCTGCAGCCTGCTTGACAGCTACCTGAAAGGCTGCAGTGAGGTGGGTGTTGGACTCTTCTCAAGTGACAAGTGATAGGATGTGAGGAAACGGCCTCAAATTGCACTGGGGATGTTTAGATTGGCTATGGGGAAGAATTTCTCACACAGAGGGTGGGCAAGCACTGGAATGGGCTGTTCAGGTAAGTGGAGGAGTCCCCATCCCTAGAGGTACTTGTGTGGACATGGTGCTAAGGGATGTGGGTTAGTGGTGGGACTTTTGGTAGGATGGTGGGACTTCTGATGATCTTAAAAGCTTTTTCCAGCCTACATGATTCCATAATTCTGTGCTTTGCCTCTAGACCAGAGAACAAAGTAGCAGCAGCCATTTTAGCACAGCTGGGAATGCTCAGGTGTGGTGGGGACAGGCAAGATGTAAGAAGACCTAGGGGATGGAAGGAACCCAACACATGCTGCAGCAGTGTTGTTATCATAGAAGAATTTATGGTCATTGTCTTATTATTTGCAGTGCCCTTATGGTTAAGTGGCAGTGTGCCATTACGAACACACCAGTGGGATCAGTACCTTAGGAAAGCTGAAAGATCCAACCAGAGGAATGTTTGTTTGATGCTACCTTGGCATTTGTTGTTCCACACTCCTTTTGATTAGGAAAATTCCTAGATGTTTTCAGTGCGTTCTTAGTTTATGTAGGTTGCTCTCATCTCTAGTTTCAGCAAGACACAGGGAGTCATCTAATAGCACGTGGCTGTGTGAATGAAGAACCTGCTGCAGCAGTGCCTGCTGGTAGCCGAGGGCTTGTACCAAGCAACACATAGCCCAACACTAGTATCTTACCAGTTTTTCCTAAACATGTGCACTGGCCACTATAAGATAAAGAAATGGATTAAAAGAAATGGTCATTTACAGCTGTTTGTATGTGGGAGCTGGTCATTCTTTCCTGGAAGAAATGAATCACGTTGCTTCAAGGCATTTCAGATGCTGAGAGCCCTCTCAGATATTCCCTTCTTTTGAATCATCCCACACCCTTTTCCTCTGAAATACTTGACAGAGTGAAGGGCAACCTGCTGGCTCCAGGACTTCATTTCCTTCTATTTAGCTGCGATTGCATAAGAAACATATTCCATTAATGCTCGTGTACTAACCAAGGAATTGTCTTGCCCTTTGGTTTATAAAGCTGCACAGAAGCTATTATGTAGCCCAAGTAACTATCTAATATTCAGAACCATGTGGATTCCCTTCAGCTGAAAAAAAATTGAGTCCCCACATCCCCTCACCTTCTCTGCTGGGCACAAAGCAACCACAAGCCCAGCTTTCCCTCCACCTTCCCATGAAGGCAACTGGGCACTTTTGGGGACAGCAATGGCTCCTTGCCCTAGGAGAAAGCTTGCTCATGCTAACATGGTTGAATATGTGCGCAACTGGGATAAGGAGAGATGAGAGGCTTAGGACAGTGTACATCTGTGCTGGTGCTTCAGATCTGGCTGCAGGAGTGTAGCCGTGAGCCTGGAGGGAGCACGTCCCAAGGCAGGCAGCCACAGGTCAGTGAGCCAGAAACACCAAGCATCTCAGGGTTTGGAAGGTGGCAGTTTGCTTATGCTGCTTGCATCTGGTGTTTGCTCAAGGGGAAAAAAGGCATAGCAAGGAGATATGCGTGCCTGCTTCTGGGGAGAAGCTTATCTATACCTGACTGTAAAACACACAGCTTCTTTAAAAGAAGAAAAGAACAAAAAAGCCAAGAATAGCACTACCTTTGAAAGCCTTCCTTGATAACCCGGGCAAAGCTGGACCTCACATTGCTCGCAAGCACAGGAAGCTGTGGTGGCATGTGTGGGGATATAGCTTTCATTATTTCACCTAAATGACTGGAAAGGTATTTTGCATTTTGACTTCCCAGGATACAAGATTTCTCTTCCCCCATGACCTGGTACCTTTTCTGAATAGGTGAAATTTTGAGAATGCCCTTCCCAGTGCACAGCAAAGTCTCCTCTCATACCTTAGCCTAGCAATTTTGTGCAAATTCCTGGGATGTTCAGACAGTTAATGCTATTGTACCAGCAAAGGATCTCTGATCTTGCTTTCTTCCAGCAGCACTGCCAGCAAAACTGGTTTCTGATCATAAACCATCTCTACTTGGTGAATGAGGAGACCTGCTAACAAAAAATATGGGTATGAAACTCTTCCTGTGCTGGCTGGACTTGGAAAAGGAAAAGCCAAAGGTTCAATGCTGTTGTTGCTCAAGCAACCCACTGCCAAAAGGAGAACAATGTAAACCTCTCAGATTTTCAATACCTTAAATACCTCAGGAGAATGAATAAGCCTCCAACAATGCAGTGATACTATTGTGGTTTCCCAAAACCTCCCTGCCTGATGCTGTGGCTTTCTGTGGGTCATGGCTTATACAAAACCACCTCTGCTGTGCTTGAAGGACCCTACCTTTAATGGCTGTAGACTTCTGAATACCAGGGGATCTAGCTCGTTTATAAGTGCTCTGTGAACGTAACCTTTGAGTTTTGCCACCTGATGGAGTCAGGATTACAGTTTGTCAGGTTTTCTCCTGACCATGTGTCCACCTGGTCCACACAGCAGTGGGCAGGCTGTCTGTCTGCTGCAGGCAGGCTGTCCGACTGCCATAGAACCAGTGTGATGTGAGGAGGCCGGGTTGTGGGCACAGTAGGGCACAGCATGCAACTCCAGACAGGGCACAGGCCAATGTTATGTCCTGCTGTTTCCCCAGTGTGGGGCTCCCCTGTGCAGTGCTGACACTCTTGGATTGGGTCGCCTTCTCTGCCAGACACGGAGATAGGAGTGTCTGTTCAGCGCAGAGCAGAGGAGCAGAGGGGAGGCCCTGAGTTCAAGGAGAGTTTGGACAATGCCTTCAGATATAGGGTTTGCTTTTGGGTCGTGCTAAGTGGAACCCGGAGTTGAATGTGGTGATCTTTGGGGTCCCTTCAACTCAGCATATTCTATGAATCTCCCAGAGCCCCTCACTCAGCCAGGCCACTGCTGCTCCTCTTGGATCCTAAGCTCAGGCTGTGCTGGACAACACACTCCACCACCCTTCAGCCTCCAGATGCAGCAGCAGAGCCTGCACATTGAGTTGCAGATAAAACCATCTGCTGTGTATAAGCTCTTTGGAAGTGTGTCATTTTGATTTCTTAGCAAGTTTCAACTTTCATGAACTCCAAAGGAGGAGAAAGTTTACAGTATTTTCCATCCACTAATTAGAGTTAGTATGTCACTGTTATAAAAGTGTGGAGGTCTGCAGTGCCTTTCCACTGCGATGTTTGCTCTTTGCTCATAATGATTTATTTTTATGTGTTTATAGCTTCGGCACTTGCACGTGATTTAAGTGAAAACTTCAGATAGCATCTTTAAATCCTCTGTCAGAGTGTCTGAATCTTAAGATAGTCCTTTACTTTGGAAGGTGTATATAGCCCCATCTTTTTTAAGCCCTTGCAGCAAACGAGCACCTCATCCTAGGCAGACACTCTGAGCAAGAAGATGTGGGGAGCCACTTCTACACGTGGCTCCTTCTGGCCATTCATGGCAGTGCAGAGCTCTCTGCTCTCCTGCCCTTCCTTCTTAGAAGTGGAGCAGAGAAGGTCTTCCAGGCACTGTGACCACAGTGAGCTGTGATCAGTGTGAGCACTGGACCGATCTGCTCTGAGGATGCCAAGTCCTGCCTCTCCTCAGCCCAAGTCCTGGAGGAGTGTGCGCAGCTCAGTAGGTGTCTGTAGGACGGGTAGGATTGCACTTCTTGAAGCATGTGTTTTTGGTCACCGGCTCTTAGTTTGCTGGTACTGGTTCCGAAGTTACAGCAGTTGTATCAGAAATGGGAGATAAGGGTCAGACTGCATCCCTACGGGGCTGTTAGCCATATCACCTACTTTCCAAGGCAGCGCCTCTCAGGCTGACCTGGGTGTGCCTGTGCTGCTCCACGACTGCTCAGAGGGAAATGACCCTTTCCCCTTCCTTGGTCAAGGAAGCCTCCCACATTCCTAGGATTGGGAATGAGATATTCAGAAAGTAGTGTGCCTGCTGCTGGGTGCCAGTGCTGCTGGTGGTTATCGGGATGTGGCCACTTGCTTGCCAAGCAGAGAGCAGAAACACAGAGTGCCTGCACCACTGTCATTGGCAAGGAGCAGAAACTGCCGCACAGGTCCTGCTGGAGCTGGTACCCACAGCCAGCTCTTGGGAGATACATTCTGGGCTGGCTACAAGTTTGTAGCTCGTGACACAACCTTCTCACAGTTCTTAGTGAGCAGTCAGAAGAAGAAACTGCAGCGTTGGTCACCGCTAAACCGCATTTTCCCTGTCTGGTCATTAAAGCAATGATTGCTCGTTGATTGGAGATGACTCATTTGAATCATCATCATAAAAATGTAACACTGTGCCTCAACAGTCCAGGAATTACTCTTCAGTGTAAGGGAATTGTGTTTAACCTTGCTATAGAGGGCTGGAAACTTCTCCATGAGCTGTCTTTTCTAAATGCTGCAGGTGTCAGCACATTCGTAATGTAACATTGTGGCTTTATAAAGTCTAAATTATATTTGGTTGGCTGACTGAAAACTGAAAACCTACTTTCTCAGCTGGTGTAAATCCATGCAGCACTCTCTTCTTTGCTGCAGCTATGCCGATGAGAGCAGCTGTGGGTCTGATTGTGGCATTTCTCCTGCTCCTGCAGCCAAGTGACTCCCTGTGTTGTGGCTGTGTAATGGCAGAGTCGTGCACAAGTGGGATGCAGGTGGTCCATGTCCTGACTTTTACGAGTTGGATGCATTTGAGTCGGTGCTTGGATAGCAGTGATTGAATTAGTGTCACTAATTAGGTTTGCTAAGTATTACACATCATTCTGGGTACTTTTAAAGTTGGCTCTCTAACTCGAGTTTTATTTGCTTGAAAGCCCACGGGGAAGCTACGGCTTCCCTGAAAATCCAGCCTTTGGAAGATGGCTTGGATAACCCCCATCTAAAGTCATTTCCACAGAGTTTGGGTTGAATTAGAGGTTGTCCCAAAGGGCCAGACCAATGCCATATGGTGGGAATTCCTTCTTGGAATAGAGCATGGGACTGGAGTCCCATTTGTCCACCCCTTGGCCAGCTGTTAGGAAGCAGAGATGAGTTGAGTCCAGCTCAGATCAATGCAGGACCCCAGGAGACAAAAGGAACCTTCTGAGTCACTTCTGAGCTCCTTTGTTTCTGCTCAGGGCTTTGGTAGCAAGCCCAGTAAAACTCTGCAACTAAGAGTTTGTGCAACTTTCTAGTAGTTTCCTCTGGTTTTCAGGGATTAATGTGATATGCATGGGAAAGTGCCAAAGATAATTATCTCCTGGTTATTAGACTTTATCTCCTCATGTGCAAAAGCCACAGTAGCAGCCTTTCTAATACAGAGCATGGACTCATTGAAAGAACAACCTATATTCTCTGGTTCCCACAACTGCTACAGCATTTCTTTCCTCAAAATGATGCTAAGACCCATTTAAAATTTTTCTCTATCACCATCAGAAAGATGGATTCAAGAGATCTGCACACTCCTGTACTTGTGAAACGTCCTTTACCACCTTCAAGAGATGTCATGCATTCACTTTCTGAGGGATCCAGTTACTCCACGTCGTCATTACAGTGAACAAAATGAAACCTGCGGCTATTGACAGATCAGGGAGGGCAAAGTGTTTCTGTGGCTCTGAGCCTAACTTTTGTGTATTACCTTTGTTATATTAAAAAAATAATCAGCCTGTCAGGTACCACCAAAGTCAAATAGAGGTTACGTGGATGTTTCTAAAGAAAATAAGATGGATTTGGTCTTGTGTAACACAATGCATTCCACCCAGCTGTAGTGGAGGTTTCATGGAAGTGAGATGTCACAAAGAACTCAAGATCTTTCAAAATCAATCCTTGCTTTCATAGAATCACAGAATATCCCAAGCTGGAAGGGACTCACAAGGATCACCGAATCCAACTCCAGGCTCCACACAGCACCACCCAAAATCAAACCTGTGTCTGAGATCACTGTCCAAACTCTCCTAGAACTCCAGCACTGGGGGCCGTGCCCACAGCCCTGTGCAGCCCATTCCATGCCCACCGCCCTGTGGTGCAGCCCCTTTCCCTCACCCCCAGCTGCCCCTCCCCTGACACAGCTCCATGCCGTTCCCTCGGGCCCTGTCGCTGTCACACAGAGCAGAGCTCAGCGCTGCCCCTCCGCTCCCTGTGAGGAGCTGCAGCCGCCATCAGGCCTCCCCTCAGCTCCTCTGCTCTGGGCTGAGCACACCGAGGGGTCTCAGCCGCCCCTCACACACCTTGCCCTCAGACCCTTAACCATTTGCCTAGCCCTCCTGTGGATACTTTAATAGTTTCACGTCCTTTTTGTACTGCGGTGCCAAGCCTGCAGACAGTGCTGAGGCTCAGTTGTCACTGAACCTTGGCTCAAAATGGCTTGTGTGCCTTGTCTGTGGCAAGGCAGCTCTCATTGAAACAAAGGTTACAGCTGCCAGCCCACACCGAGCAGCATTCTTCTTTCCCAACATGCTCCTGACTGTTCAGCCATGGGAAGAGGAAGTGATCTAATTTTCTCTCAAATTTCTCCTGTAAAGAGGAAGCAGGACTTGAATGCTCCTTGTCTGCTGTCTCTGCTGATGTGTGTCCTCCTTTTTCTCTTCCTCTTTCCCTCACCTCCTTTTTGACCCTCTCCAGTTTTAGAGTGCACCTTTCAGTGTGCCCACACAGCCCAGAAACAGAGAAGGGAGCATGCAAGATGCTATCTTCTCCACCTGCAGACACAGCACCCTTAGATGCACCCTATTTTGATCCCTCTGCATTGCTGGAGGATTTGACCAATTTGTTCCCAAAGCAGTGCACTGCGTCCCTAATTAGCCACTGCCCAACATTCAAGAATCTTCTTTTAAGTCTTCTCAATGGGACACAGCAATGCCATGAGCAATGAATCATAGTCATAGAATTGTTTGAGTTGGAAGAGACCCTGAAAAGTAGCCTGGTCCAACTCCCCTGCAATAAGCAGGGACACCTATGGCTCCATTAGGCTGCTCAGAAAGTGGTGACTACATCCCCCACTGCACCAAAAGCATAGAACAAAGCTCCTGAAAGGAAAGAGGAGAAGATATTAAGACACTGCTTCCACCCATTCCTTTTAATACCTCAGTCACCCTCTCACTTCTCTCCAGCTGTCACCCTGGCAGCAGCAGCACAGTAGAGCTGAGGTGAGCTGGAGCTGCTGCTGTTCCTGGTTGGGGTATGCCTGGGGGAACTGCACAGCACTCCAGAGCTCATTATCAAACACTGCCAGCACTGTCTGCATATGTTTAAATGCAGCTGCCCTGCAAAGTTATTAGATTCATTTTAGAGGTTCCAGATGTGCTTTAATGACTCCCTTTTAGCTAAGGAGTGATGGCAGACATTTCTTCTCATGTGGAAAGCAGCTCTTTTGGGGTGATGGGAGGGGGTCAGTCAATGTCCCCTGGACCAAGCCATTGGTATTGTATTGAAGGAGAAGCCCTGAAAGTGCTTCCCCTCATGCTGCCTCACCAGCACCCCACAGCAGCAGCTACCAGGGCTGGGTCCCACCTGCAATTGCCCCCAGTACCTCCCACTTACCTGGCACCACGGCCAGTGCCCATACCTTGCAGCAGGAGGCTGGCCCTTGCCACAAGCTACTGCCCTCCCCCAGCCTGTATATTTTCCTGTTTGCCTCTTACCTTTTGCACTGATCCCAGGAATAGGGACAGTAACAGCTTAGCTGCTGTCCCTGCAGGAGCCAGAAACCAACCTCTGCTTGCAGGCAGTTCCTGGTCTTCCCTGGGCTCACACCTTCAATTTCCCCAGGAGGGCTTGGAACCTTGCATCCAGCCAAGGTTTATTTCCAGGTGTGTACCGGGCTGGGGATGAGAGCAGGGGTTGATGGCAAATGTTGCAGGGCTGAACTGATGAAGGAGAAGGGGGAGCGAGGCTTTCACTAGACAGTTTTTGTTTGCCGTTGCAGTCACGACAGTTTTTGTCTGCTCTGTCAGACTGGGTGTGAGCCCAAGGCAGCTGCATCTGGGAGGATAAACTTCACCGCATATTGTTTGGGGTGGTTGCTGGGTTTTTCACTTCAAAATGTATGATATGTATATGGTGTGTGGAAGGGGACTAGATATGAACCTGGTGCTTTTGAGAAGAAGTGGTTGTACCCTCAGTACAAGTGTTGTATTTTAGAGTAGCACAGGGACTTCAAGTGGGCTGTGACGGGTGGCCTGAAGGGCGGTGGGGAAAGGATTAAGATTTGTTAGGGGTTGCAGATAATGCATGCAACTTGTGCATAACTGCAGATCCATCCCCAGAACTCTACTTGCTTCTGGGCTGTTCTACTGTACCATCTCACATCTAGCCTTGCATCATGCTGTGCTGTTGCACACATATCCAGGAGCTGAAGGGACCAAATGAGTCTATCTTGTGCAATGCTCTGCTTTCCAGAAAGCTGTTGTCTGACCTACCCATCCCTGTAATGAACAGGCAGAGAAATGAGGTCAGGAGATCCATTGTCTTCTAATGTTGGAGGAACTTTAATTGCTTTACAGAACTGGGAGGTGGGCAATGTGCTGTCCTGACTTCTGTTGCCAGTGTACAATAGGCTTTTCTGTGTGTCATCAGTTCCTGAGAAGTTGCTGCTGCAGTGTATTTTCTAAAGGTATAAATGCCTCTGGAGCCTCAGTTTCTGCTGCTTGGTTACTGATGCTCTTGGCAGCAATGTGAGAGAGATTGTTGGAGATGTTTGCTTGCTATAAATTAAAATACAGTCCTTTGATTTTGGAGAGCTGAGAAGATGACAATGGGAAACAAGCATTTGTCATTTAACATCCACCTCTGCCTGCATAATGCCACATTTTAACTCAATAGGGAAGAGAGGTACCACTAGTCAAAGCAAACCAATTTGCCTATGTTGTATTGGAGGAAAAATCCCCACTGGGCTCCAAAGCTGAGAATCATCTTCTATTTTTTTTTTTTTTTTTTTTTTTTTTTTACTTCTTTTACTAAGAAGTAAAAATTGCGTCTTTACTTCTTAGACCCTGGCAGTCTGTGGGGGCCCACTGAAGCTCCACTGCTGGGACCCAGCCCAGCACAGCCCCAGGTCAAGCAGAGGCAGGGCTGTGACTGCTGGTTCAGATCTCTGTGCAGAGGCACCTAGGTTGGGAGAGCAGTCTGCAGCCTGCCTTGCAACGCACAGACCCATACTCTTCTGCCTTTCTTGGGAAATAGCCAGACATAAGTCAGTTCTGATGCTTGTAAAGAAGACAGAAGTAATATTAAGTGCCAGATGCTCTGCAGTTGCTAATTGCTTTGCTTGAACTCAAATGTCAATTTGCAGCTCTGCAGAGATACCCTGTCACAGTCCTACTTCCTCAGCAGGGTGAATGCAACTGCCTCAGCACCCAGCTGGGCACTGCACGCTCTTCCAGCTGTTCGGCTTGGCCTCACCACAGACCCAAAGCAGAGTCAGACCATGCATCTCACAGACGTCTCATAGGCTTGCATGTTGCAGCTGTAATACTTCACAGCTCTAAGCTGTTGTCAGGTTTGGATTGTTTTTTCCTCACTGTTGAAGCCCTTGGCTGCAAGTAGCAGCCTACCTATGCAAATACTTCCCTGGGGAAGCTTTTGCTTAGAACAGCAGCCAGGCTGAAGGCATCCCAAGCACATCCAAACACTGTCCTAGGATCCTCCTGTCTGCACTAAGGTTAGATTGAAGGCATGCTTCTACACCTGCTGAGAACCTGTTCATTTCAGTTCTTGATGCCGTGGATCACAGCCAATGGGGCAGTGGCTCAGGTCATCATTGACATTCAATGAAAGATGAGCTTGAGCAAAGCCAGCAGTACATCTGCATAGCTGAGAAACTTCGGTGTTAAAAATAAACTTGCACTGAGCCCTCTACTTTTGCTTTGGAGGCACATTTGACCTGCCTAACAGGTGGAGAAGCAGCAACACACTTGAGAGCAGGATGTAGCTCAGGCTGTTATAAACCTTAGGGAATTCCCTTTGAATCACTGCCCATTGAGAGAGCTGCTGAACTGTTAACAAGTTTGCTCCAGGCCATTCTTAACACCAGGCAGAGAACTACTACTACTGCTCAGTGCCTGTCCCCCAAAACATAGAGGAGATAGGAGGTGTAACCACCTGCCACACACTACAACTGTAAGGTGGCTTACAGGGGTTGCAACCCATGGCCAACAGATTTTGGGATGCTCGCAATTTTACATGGAGCTCCTCAGAGGAGCCTCACAAGGGACTGGGGCAGTGATGATGATTTGCAGCCCATCAGCAGACATATGCAGAGAGTGGGGGACAAAGTTTTGAGGACATTATGACTTCTATCTGTCATGGGCTAGACGGTGATACAAACAGTTCTTCCCAGTTCTGTGTACTGCAGCTCTAAGTGGATTTTAGTGGAGTTGAACAATGCTTGTGAAATGGTAGATGAAACTTTTAGGCCTGCTGATGTTTCAGGAGGAGCTGTCTTTCTTGGGAACCAGAGTGTGCCTCTTCCCTCCCTCAGCCTGTTAGTATGAGGTGGCTGTGGAGATAGAGCCAGGCTGGCAACAAGTTATTGCAATGATTTATTAGCAGTTTTACATTTTACAGTGTTGACACATTCTATGCACTTAGGAGGAGTAATCTCAGATAAAGGTTTAATCTTCTTTTTCTCTTCCTTCCCTTATTAAAGGATCTGAAAACAGCTGTGAAAAGTGAATAGATTTTAACTATTAAGCTCAAGCTGCCAAGATGTTATTTCCTGTAGCTTTGACTCATGCAACTGAAGAAATGAGTTGGATCAGAATATTGTTTGTAGAGGGGATTTTGTCTCCCTCTGCCACCCCCAGGCTCATCTCTATTTAAAACCAAAATACCAAGGCATGCTCCCATGTGTGCTCATTTTTCCTGCTGGAAAGGCAGCTCATCTCAGGAAGTGCTCAGAATGGTGTAAATCTGAGCCTGCAAAAGCCTCCCCTGAGCTCCCCAAGGTCACTCACTCACCAAGAGTAGGAGTCTGGGTTCAGGTGGTGTGGGCTGATGCCATTTGTGTTGCTCGGGAATGTGTGATGAGGAAAGCAAAACTTTCTTCACGACATTTATCATCTTGGGCTGAGCATCTGACTTTCAATGAGACCTGGCCTCAAATCCATGACTGTACAGCATGGAAATCTAGTAAAATGGTTTGGACAAATCTGGTGCTAAAATCAGCATAGACGGTTGCATTAGCAATTAATTTTTACAAGTATTTTTGATAATATTCATGTCTAAATTGATGACATAGTTCATTTAGCTGCCACAGCACAGAACAGAGTAAATTACTGCTCTCCACATGTGGATAGGAGGTCACAAGATAAGTGTTCTTTTCTCATTTCCTCTATCTCAACATCTCCTTCTACAGCATTTGTGCTATGACAAGGCACAGACAATTCAGAGAAACCTCCAGACGCTTCACATCCACTGCAGTGTCATTACCAGCAGCTGGAGTCTGTGTGCACAGCTAACATCCCTATTGCATAGAGGTCCTGCACAACATCTATGTATCATTAATACGCTGCCCTCACGCAGCGATGTAATTGCTGCCTGGGTCTTTTGGTGGCTTTGTGCCCAAGGGTTCATTTCATTCTTTATGTATTATAAATGAACATAACAGTACTTCTTACAAGCGAAATAAAGCAAACCAACCAAAGAAAAAACAAAACAAACAAACAACAACAACAACAAAAAAAGCCCACAAAACCACAACAGAAGACTCATGCTGAAGAAGCTTTTGCTATCAGGCTGACCTGCTATCACATATTTAAAACTGTAGAAAGCACTGACAGCCGTCTTATGTTATTACAAGATTGCTGTCACAGAAGTCACCTTGAATAACAGTACCTTGATTCACACATGTTAAGGGCAAAAACAGGGAGAAACTGTTGTCTTAATTTTCTAGGGCTGTTTAAATTAGGCATTGTAATGAGATTGTCAGTTGTGTTACCTGGCTATTGAGGCTTTGGGACTGCAGTGGTGATAGAGTTGTTCTTATTAAAAGATTCATTAAAAGATTCACAGCTGACATTAAAAGGGGAAAAGGACCCTTCCACTTCTTAGAATTACGGAATAATTAAGATTTGCAAAAGACCTCTGGGATCACCTAGTCCAACCATCACTCCATCCCCACCATGCCCACTGCTCATGTCCCTCAGTGCCACAATAACATGGCTTCTGAGACCTCCAGGGACACTGAATCGACCACCTCCCTGGGCAGCCTTGAGATGAAATTTTTCCTAATACTCAACTCCCCTGGTGCAACTTGAGGCCATTCCCTTTCATCCTGTCACTGTGACCTGGGAGAAGAGGCCAACCGCCACCTCACCATGACCTCCACTCAGGTGGTCGTAGAGAGGGATGAGGTCTGCCCTGAGACTCGACTGAACTACCCCAGTTCCCTCAGCCACTCTCCATGAGGTTTGTGCTCCAGACCCTTCACAGCTTTGTTGCCCTTCTCTGGACATGCTCCAGGGACCCAGTGTCTTTCTTGTAGTGAGGGGCATTTTTGTAGAGGGCTGTCAGCACAGAAGGCTGTGACTGGGAGGCTTTGGTTGTTCACTGCTTCTTGGTAGAGCCATCTCCTGATGCGTTCCTGATCTGCAGCAATGCCAGTGAAAGTTCTCCTAATCAGACAATAAAACACAAGTTGAACAGCAATTTAGTTTGGAGGAGAAAGTACTGAACTGCCTAGGGGAGGCCTGTCTGCCTGTAAAAGGGAGAGTAGAGGGAAAAGATTTTCCTTGTGCGTCAGTAGCAGCCACTGGTAGGCAGTTACTGCATACTCCCTGTAAACACCCTCCTTTGGCAAATGCCCAGTGGGAATTCACATTAAATAAGCTTGGGATGAATGTCTCTCAGATGTTTGGTTCTTCAGTCTCTGTATGGTATATCCATACAAGGGTTGCAGAAGATAAAGCTCCTCAACAGAGGTGGATGTGTGATGCTTGCTGCAGGTACCAAATTATTGCCACTGCATATCAGGTACAGAAGTTTTATTTCCAGATTCAGTTCCGGTATAGGAAAGAGGGGAAGCCAGGATTACAACCCTCAAAAGCAGCTGCTGTAGCATGGGAGTGAGGCACTCCTGGTGCCTGTGGGGCTTGGGGAAGAAGCCATGGGCTGTAGGCATAGGAGCATAGGCCTGTGCTGGGTGAGTGGCCAATGGCTGGAGCAGTAAAGTACCACAATAGACTATTAGTGGAGACTGAGGACTTGGTATAATGGAGGGGTTTTAAGACAAATATTTGCAAGGGATGGACACATCCTCACTGGCTTTGCTTGAAAGGAGGAGGTAAGCAGGCCTCTCAGGCACTTTCTTAGGCCCTGATTCTCTGCATGTGCTGAGACAGCTTCCTTGCTGGGGGGAACCAGTAAGGCAGACAGAGAGAATCACATCTTGTCTAATGGCATGTTCCTGTTTTTTTTTTCTTTTCTAGGGAAACCAGGGAAGAAAGAAGTGCAAAAGACCAAAGAAAAAAAGATGTTGATACTGTCTAATGACACAGCCCTGAGCATTCTCCTCTCCAAGCTGCTTCAAGACCACCTGGAGCAGACAAATAGCACTACCCCCTCTACAGTTGGAAGCACTGGCGGCAGCCTGGAAATCATCTATGTGCTGATGATGGTCGGTCTCTTTGGCTTCTTCACAGTGGGAGTCATGGTGACCAATATCCGTGCTAGGAGGCTGGAAGACTCCCACAACCCCTACAACATGTACATTGCAACAGACATTTGGCACAAAAAGGACCAGGAATATTTTCAAGCAAAGCTTATAGAAAATTACAAGCTGTGCTGTGTCTTTGAAAACCAGCTGGCAGTAGAGCAGCCAAGCATACACATTCCTGAGGAGAAGTCTTCCTAGCCAAATGAGAGAAAGGACTGAACTTTGCATGGGGACAACCCAAGCGATATCTGCTATGAACCAGGCTAGCTGCCTTCCCACCTGCCAAGCTCCCGGTGCTGGCCTAGGACAGATTGAATTACAGAGATGACAGTGAAGCTGATGGGTTTGTGATGGCTCGGGTGCTGCAAAGTTGCCTGATCACATTGTTTCAGTCACTGTAAAGTCAGGGAAGGGGACACACCAATAGGAGTATCATAGACTCATCAGCTTCACCTGGTGAGAAATGCAGTTGTTGGTGTTGCCAGCATGAATTCTTACAGTAGTCAGTATACTTCAAAACAAACTGGATCAAGCATAAGCTAGAGATATTAACAGCCAAGTATTGTTTCTTGGAATACCATCTTGTCTTCCAAGAAAATGTAGCAGAAAGATTTTCTTTGTATTTTTGAATAATCATTATATAAACTGTACAGTGTTATGGATGAGTAGTTTCTCTGAGAATCATGTACCTTTTTGAGATGGAATTTTTTTTAAAAAAGGATTTGCTTTATTTTTGCTGAAAACCATTTCTGTGAAAAAATGCAGACTTCAGAGGGAACTTTTTTAATGACTGTCCTTAATTCACATTGTGTACCCCAGATAAGACTTGCAGAGTACTTATGTTTTTCCTTCTTGTGGATCCAGGTCGATCTCAGAAGCAATGTCCACCTTTGTACAAGGACTGAGTAACATACAGTGTTGTGAGTCTCAATCACCTTTAATGATTGCAGAAGACCTAGGTACTAGCCTTTGGTTGCAAAGTGAATTTCCACACTATGAAAATTGGTTATTCAAGATCTCTGCTATTTAGTCATGAAAGCAGCTTATGTGTGTCCCTAAATTCAAGATCTCTGCTATTTAGTCATGAAAGCAGCTTATGTGTGTCCCTAACTTGTAGCCCATGAGCTGTTTCTCTAGCTCCCAAGAGCAGCCCCCTTAGCACAGCTGCTTATTTCTTGAACTATCCAATGTGAGGTCCATGTCAGCAAGGTATTCCTGCCTGTGGCCTCCATATGCCCTCCTTCCATGGACTGCGTACACCAAACTGCAGGGAGAAGGCAGCAGCTGAACTCTGCTGCTCTAGCAGCAAGTATTGGCTGTCTGTGCTATCAGGCAGAAATATGGCTGCTCTGAACACTGCATTGCTTAAAATAGCAACCTAGCCAGGTCAAATCCTGTTTTCTTGTATGGGATCAAAGAAGCAATGGTCTGGGCAGGAGGGAACGTTTTATTTCTACTCTACAGATGTACATCTAATTTTTAGCTACCAGAGAGTGAGAAGAAATGGGAAAGGTTTGAAAAAAAGTCATGCAGAGCAATTGCTTCAAAGGCAAGGCAAAGGCAGAGTGCGGGCAGATCACTACCAAATATTTGGATAGTCAAGGGATGCAAAGCACTGTACTTTCATTAAAGTAGCATTCCAGTCATGTTTATCTTCCCATGATATTTAAACTTAGGACACTTGAAAACACTGTGTATTTTTTAAAATACATTTGTATGGTGCCTACCATTAAGCTGAGGGTGAGGCCAATGTTTTAAGTGTCTTGAACAATTTGGAATATATCTATTGGCTTAATTATCTCAGCCTTTGTCTCCTCTAGAGGAAGGTAGACCAAACCAGGCTTTGGATAACTGTGAACTTCTTGGCTTGGGCACTGTCCTTTTGGGTTCTTACCAGTCTATATACTGCTTCTACTTCCCGCCCCCTGTGAGAGTGCAGACGCTCTCGCTTGTTGGTTATCTAGTTGTAGACCCACAAAGCATTGCTGAAAATGTTTAAACTTGCATTAAAAATGGCCTTCATTACATTAAAACATTTGAACATTAGGCATTTCAAAAGGTCTGCCTCCTGCAGCTCTCCTTCCACTCCAGGTGCTTTCAGGTATTTTGGGCTGAGGCACTTGTGGTCACCTTATTTTAATGTAGCTATTTGTGACAAGGTCATTGTCTGCATTACTTAGCTTCCACTTCTTCTTCTTTTTTTTTTTTTTATCTCTACCATTTTATTTATTTTAATAAGTGAGGAACCACTGTGCCTTAGTCATAATGTTTTTCTCTGTAACCAGGCTACAAAGCACCTTTCTATGTCACTTGTAGACTCCCACAATGGACCTTCACATTACCTTTCAATCTTTCTCCTTCTTCCCATACATTTTTCACTTGTGAAAAAACAATAAAATATTAATTACAAATGTTGCTTGTGGCCTTAGAAGTTTTTCTTCTGAGCTGTTTCATAAGCTTGCAGAAAGAGCACCGATTCTACCTGATGGGCACCCACTCACCCGTCACATTTCTACATCCTATTAATGAGGGCCAAGCCTGGGTGCTGGGATATGTCCCAGTACACCTAGATCAGGAGAAACAATAAAATGTCAGGTACAAATTCTTCACCTCAAGTAAACTCGCAGGATTTGCAGTTCACTGGGCAGCTTGACTCTGGTGTTCAGTACAACAAATGAGGAAGGTCTTTTGGCTCTGCGTAAGGCATTGGTTGGGTACCTCACCCAAAAAGAGCATCCTGGGATGCTCTTTTGATGCAGATTTTTAAGGTTAGAAAGGAAACTTTTGATCACAGGAGAGACAGAAGTCGGGTCAGCCTGGTCTCTCTGTATTCTTCTTGAAAAAGGCTCTAAAGTCCCTTTCTGGATCGTGTAATAACAGTTTTGGAGATGGGAAGTAAGAGCCAGCTGCAGCCTGCATTGCAGAGCAGACTTTCCACAGAGCTACCACTTCCTCTGTCATTACAACTGACTAATGCAGGAAGGCTGACATCGAGTCCATCCCTGACTTCATGCAATGAAAGCACGGGTTGGCCAAGGAGTACCTACAAATGTGTGATTAGTTCACTCGCTCAGCACCTTTGCCATAGACAAAACTTAGCACGTTGTTACCAATACAACAGTGATCATATTTTCTGATTTTTTTGAGAATTTCTTATTTAATCAGAGAGATGGAAGAAGCTTAAAGTCATTAGGCAAATGTTGCACAAATGTTGCCTCAAATTCAAATTTTGTTGCTTAGGGGTCATAAAACAGGCAGGGGAACTGTCAGAGGTTTATTTTTCTCAAGTCCATGATAGCTTAAGTCCCTGGCTTCATCACCTATGGCTTATTCCAGTTGGCAGCCTTGCTGCTTATTGGCCCGATGAGCGTACCTCCAGGCATAGCTATTGCTCACTAGCTGTTTATGCTTTATATAAAAGGAATTATACACAAAAATATGGAATTGTGTAAAAATGGCATTCTGAATTTAAGCCCTACTTTGTTAGCAGTGATGTGATGCTAACGCACAGAAAATCTTAACCAAAGGCAAAGAATTAATATAGCATGTGCTCTCTTGCATATATTTTGGAAAATTTTGTGGAGTTTCAGACTAACTTGGAAGTTATGTGCAACAAAAGCTACATGTAGAAGATTTATGGATAAGCGCAGTACAGCATAAATGTGGACAAGATTCTATGTCTTACCTCTGAGATGGACAGATCAGTCCTCATGCCTGAGAAGGAAGAAGCTCCAGGACAGTTGTAACTAGGTTATGCGGCCACTGGTGGCCAAGGTGTCCCTCTTCTTCCCTTTTCTGCCTGCCTTGGAAACCTTGCTAAATTGCTTAGACTGTGGTCAACGCTGTGATTGCTGCAGCTCCCCAGCCCCAAGCACATCTCTTGTGGCTGTGCTTGCAAAACTGTCACAGGAACGTCACCTATAGTTGCTCTACCAAAGAAGACCTTCACTAGCCATATATGGTGTGAGCTGCAGCACGCAGCAGGGTGCAACTGCCCTTCTCCAGCAGCATGCAGTCACTTGCCTGAATGGCAACATGTTCATCTGTTTATCTGGGGATATATTTGTACGGGATCATAGAATCACAGAATACTTAGAGTTGGAAGGGACCTTTAAAGGTCATCCAGTCCAACTCCCCTGCAATGAACAGGGTCACCACCGCTAGATCAGGTTGCCCAGAGCCCAGTCCAGCCTTACCTTGAAAGTTTCCAGAAAATGGGGCATCCATATCTCTTGGCAACCTGTTTCAGTATATGTAGATAGACAAAGCTCAGCTTTAAGATGACTAGGTACTTGTTGTACATGTAAGAAATCCTTAGTGCTGGTATGGGAGATGAAACCCCTGGTACTAAGAATTCCATGTGGAAAGTGATTCATTGTCAAAGATAACCCCAGTGCACAAGCTTGAAATGAGCTCCCCCACCTCACTTTATAGTTATCAGTGTTATCTTTATTAGCAGTTGGTTGGGTCAGACCTGCTATACCGGGAAACAAACACAAAGACTAGCAGGAGGAAGCCGATAAAAATAGAAGATATGAGCAATCAGAAGTAAGCAGAACATTCTTTACAGCTGATAACTGAAATTATCTTATATCATATTTCTATGGTATCCTGTTTCAGTTTTACACGTCGTTATCGCTAAGCCAAACTCACTTGCTAATCTCCTTATCCAGCTGGAGCCATCAACTGCGCATGTGAAACCTCTATGAAGCCTTTCTCAAGCAATTGCTCAAGGAACCAGCACAAATGCAATTGCTTTGCAGAGGAGGCTGGGAAAGGTCACGTTGTGTTTTACCAGTGAAACAGGCAGGATTGTTTTCCCTGAAACTGAAGTTGTCCTGTCTGCTTGGCTGGTCTTGTGGGCAGGTTCAAGTGGAAAAATGGTCCTACTCAACTGCCTTCCACTGGAAGAAGCAAAGACCCATAGCCTGCCAAAATACTCTAGCAAATAACTAAATTCATGGTAGTTCTAGGGCAGGGTTTGCAAGAATGGTTGCATTTCGAGGCAGCCATAAACAGCATTTTTGAATGTGCTTCAGATTAAAGAAAAGGCAAAATTCATATAAATCTTATGGAAAATGCATAAATACTAAATACAAAAGTGAACATGGTGGCCACCTGCTCTGATTTAGCAGAAGAAAGAATGATGACTCTCATGCAATTCTTTCTCTAGCAGACCCGGATTTTCTGGTTGGGCTACAGCGCATTATTTTCACAGGCACACCCAGCTTTGCTGAAGTAATTCTTCCGCTCAGTCTGCAAAACCCACACACAGGAGTAGGGCCACCAACCTTACAAGACCTAAAGCCAAGCAAAACAAAATGTGGCACCTTAAAGTGAGAGCATTTATTCTGAAAAACGCTTAACTCGTTATAATAGCAGTTACAGAATGGGTACACCATGTACAGCCGATCTTCACAGAAATGCAGTTTGATTTTGATCGAGGTCTGGTTGGATTCTCATTCTGATGCTATTTCGAGGTGCAGTAGCTTTCTACTTCTATACAAGAAAAACATGAATCATTAGTCCAGCTGTAAGCATTCATTCTGATTTGATCCCAAGGACTCAGCAGTGCATGATTACCCAATATATAGTTCATACTTCTCTCTTGGGCACAGCCCCATCCATAGTACTAATTCTGCCTCCCCATACTAGCATGTTTTCCATTTTCCAGTGTTTTATTCCATACCGCAGCCTATGGCCTTCAGACCTCCATCCCCATCTTCCCCATAGATCCACAGGTCCTTGCTCGGCAAAAATAAGTGTAACCCATCTGCCTTGGCCAAAGGAAGCCATATCAGCACAGGATCTAGCAAATTGTTCTCTAAGTCTTAACTCCTATTTCCTTTTTCCTTATGACCTCCAGCTTCCAATGGCATGGTAATTTGTCAGGGGAATGGTTGATTCAGCACCTGTTCTGGTTCATTGTTGTGCACATAAACCTCAAACCTATGGTCTTTGTTCAGGTCCATGGCAACAGTCATCTTAGAAACCTCCAATGTGACATGACTTTTTGTCCTGGCAGTGTTTTCTCAAGCATTTATTATTCGCTTCTCACCTAACAGTGCAAAAAGAATCTGGGAAAAAGGGTGCAAACAATAATCTCATGCCAACTTTGCACCTGGAGGCCAGATCCCTTCTCCTGGTTGCTGGAGCCAAGCTTGGCTTACGCATGCATCTGCAGATCCATTCCCAGCAGCTCAGTTCCCTGGTCTCAGGTGTGAATGTCGCCCTGGGGTGCATGCAGAGAGCAGAGGAACAAAGCGTCAAATCCTTTTCATCCTTCTGTCATTCAGCGGGTTGGGGCTGGGTGGGCTTTGAGATCCCTTCCAAACCAAACTCCTCTGTGATTCCATGATCTCACACTTCATCAGCAGTAGTCTGAGAGACCATCCATCCAAATCCTGGCCTTGGGCAAGGGATTGTAGCAGAATGAAAAATGAAATTTGAAAAAGGTAAGCAAAAGAAAATACGTTTGAATAAAGGTAATAGTGCTTCATGCTAATCAGATTTCCAGTGGTGTTGACAAATTGACTGCAGAACAGGTGAAATATCAACTGAGCCTCCTATCTTATCTCCAAAATGCAGAAATTACAAGGCCCCTTGAACTGTGTCCTGGAAATGTCCAGTATCCAAGCTGAGTTTGCTGGGACTCAGCAGGGAAACAGGAAGCCTTCAAATGAGTTTTGCTCTGTGCTCTCTGACATGAAGAAAAACACTTACAAGCTTCTGCAGGCACTTTCAGGTCCTGTGCCACAAGACCAGAACCTTACCTCAATAGATCTTTTCCTGAATGTCTGTTTTAGAAACCAAACTTTAGGTGTTGCTGAGAAAGGACATTTCTCTGCATATTAGGCATGAATTGCTGAGTACCACAGGCTGGTGTGGCAAACTAAACATCTTTCTCACCTGTTCCATGAGCACTCACTGGTGCGACTGCCTGGGAGAGGACATAGGTAAGTGCACGTCATCACAAGGGCAGGTTGACCCAGCTCAGATTTCTGTCCTATTTTCTTCTGGTTTCCCATGAAACATGACCACATCCACCCTGATTGCATGGGGCAGCTCTTCTCCCCAGAGGCCCTCGTGGCTAAACTTGGGCACAGGTAGAGGTGGCGGTAACTGCTGGCAATGCTTTCATTGTCTGCAGTATGACTGGGTTACCATCCTCCAATTAGGATTCACCAGGATCAAAGACAAGGGCATCATCTGATTTTATGGTTCCCAAAAAGTATGAAGAATGGTGTTATACAGTGAAAACTGATCCCCCGTGGTCTGCTGGTGTACAAGAATGAGGAGAACTACCTTGCCATGGTATGCATTCAGTGTTTTGCAGCACAGCACCTGGATGCCAAGGCAAAACCACAGTAACAGCACGGACAATTGTTGGGCAAGTTAACTGGCAGTGAACCCATCCAGCAGCTGCTCACAGAGATCAACAGCCATGCTAAAACACCAGACCTACTGCCCAGCTCTCCTTCTAAAATAGCCAGGACCAAGGGCACTTGGAGCATCACAGCCATACCAGTAGCACCAGCTCTTCTTTCTTTCCTCCAGATCTAGGCAAACTTCCTCCCTCTCAAACTCCCTTCAATGAGAAGTGAAACAAGCAGTGTATTACCCTACACCCTCTTTATTTACTCTTTACTTATTTACTTATCTTTACTCAAAAGCTGGTGCTTTTGGGGATCTTCAGAGAACTCATTAGCCTGCTAAAATTAAAAAAAAAGAAAAAAAAAAAAGTAGAAAAGGGGTGTTGCAACCTGGCTGTGGTTTTATTAGATGTGTTTGCGTTCTTATTACATGTTACAGTTTCCACTCAACAAGGAGAGTGAGCACACACCTACTGCGGGGAGCAGACCAGTGCATACCAGTCAGTACCTTGCTGCATGGATGCATACTCCTTGCCTCATCTAAGGAAACACATTTAAACCCTAGAGCAGTTGTTTCAGGCTAACATATTTTATCTGGAACTCTTCAGGGGAGGGGGAAGAGGAAATCAGCAATTGCAGTGGCTGGGACAACATGGGGCAACCTGTCAAACTGCCTGCTGCTCTTGTGTGTGCCCTTACCTCGGTGCCTCTCTAAATCATAGCCTGACACAAATACATCTCCTCAACCAACACTTCTTTCTTCCATTTTTGGGACTTTAGGGACACATTCTTGTTGGTTGTTACCAGTTGCCCAGCTAATGACTTTAAAAGTGTCCAATCAAGAGGAAGGCCACAAAAAGGGATGGAACAACTCCCTCAGGAAGACAGGCTAAGAGCTGGGGTTGTTCAGCCTGGAGAAAAAAAAGGCACTTGGGAGACCTGACAGCAGCCTTTCAGTGTCTAAAGGGGAGGTGTAAGAAAGAAGGGGACAGACTCTTCAGCAGGGTCTGTTGTGATAGGATAAGGGGAAATGGCTTCAAACTAAAAGAGGGGAGGTTTAGACTGGATATAAAGAAGTTTTTACAGTAAGGGTGGTGAGGCAGTGGAACAGGTTGTCCAGAGAGATGGTGGATGCCCCATCCCTGGAGACACTCAAGGTCAGGCTGGACGGGCCTCTGAGCACCTGATGGAGCTGTGGGTGTCCTTGTTCTTTGCAGGGAAGCTGGACTAGGGGACCTTTAAAGGTCTCTTCCAACTTGAACAATTCTGTGATTCTATGAATATTCAGGAAGATCATCATAACAAGTGGTCCAAAAATGAAGCCCTGACTGCTGATAGTGCAGCAAAAAGGGTAGGCCCACCAGCACAGCTTCATCCCTCCCAATGTCTGCATTCACAGGGCAGCAAAATCAATGTCTCCTCCCATGCTGTAAGCTCCCTCCATGTCCTCTTCTTCCATGCACTCAGCCGATGGTGGAGTACAATCAAGAGTGAAACATGGGAGAAAAAAGGACTTTGTGAACTCTCATGGGTATTATCAGCATTCACCACAGGTGATGCTGGTCTTCAGCACTACACTTGGTTTTCCTGATCTAGCTCTCCTCCTACAGAGAGGGCACTGCTCATCTTCCTTTGCCACCAGCAGCCAGCAGCCACCGCCGCGGGCTGGCTTGGGTTGTCCCAGGGTGATGTTGTCTTCAGCAAGAGCTTCTTAATGTGTAGCCTGTGGTGGAAACAGGATGTGAAGCACAGGATGGGCGTAGCAATTACTTTTATTGCTGTCCTGAAGGTGATACTATTCAAATCATATTACTGTGTGTATTGGCTGGAAGCCAAAAGCGTGAACATTGGACCACAATAAATGTGGATCTTTTTGGTTCCCAGGTACAGAATTTTACTGCCAGTAGGTGAGTTGCAGGTGGCAAAACCTAGATGTGGCTCTGGTACAACCAGGTCCTGAAGCAGTTACAACCGCACAAAGACTGCACGTGAAGTGAGTTAAGTGATAATGAAGCAGTACTGTGGAATGCCTTGTTCTGAAGCACGCTCTGTATTGAGAGGATGGGTCTCAGCAGCTCTCAATGCCTCCCAGTGATGTACAGCACTCAGACAGCATTAGGATATGAAATTTCCTGGCAAGGGAAGAGTCTGAGAAGGGTGGGAGAGCACCAAAGACTGTGGAGGTCTGCTACACTAGAGTATGGAGAAAGCTAAAAGCACTTAGGATGATCAGCCAACAAATGTTTGAAAAGCTGCAAAAAAGAATGAAAGTAAATAAACAAAAGGGAGCCTAAACCTCACTGACTGAGACTTATCAGCAGAATCACGGGCTTGAAAACCTAGTGAGAACTAGTGAGATTCAATAAGGCCTAGCACAAGGTGTTGCACTTGGGACTGGATAGTTCTTGATATGAGTACAGACTGGGAGATAAACTCCTGGAGAGCAGCCCTGCCAAGAAGGATGTCAGGGTCCTGGTGGACACGAGCTAGCAGTGTGCTCTTGTAGCCCAAGATGCAAATGATATCCTGGGCTGCATCACAAGAGGGGTGACCAGCAGAGAGAGAGAGGGAATTGTCCTCCTCTGCTTTGCCTTTGTGAGGCCCCATTTGGAGTACCGCATCCAGGCCTAGGACCCCAAAACAAGAAGGATGGGGTGCTCTTGGAGCAGGTCCAGAGAAGGGCACAAAGGTGATCAGAGGGCTGGAGCACCTCTCCTGTGATGAAAGGTTGAGGAAGTTGGGATTGTTAGGCCTAGAGAAGAGAAGGGAGACCTCATTGTGATCTTCCAATACTTGAAAGGGAATTACAAGCAGAAGGGGGACCATGCAGTGCCATACAGTGAGTTGGCAGAATGCATTAACTGCTGAGCAGACAGCACCTTGCTTCTTCCCCACAGTCCCTGTATATGAGCAGGGATGCAACAGTGTTTTGCAAAAACAGGAGTTCAGATGAGCTCTTTCTCACACCTACACTTGGGCATAGAGAGAGAGAAACAGAACACCAGAAAGCCAGTACTAGCCCAAGGCCTGTTACTGCAATAGCAAAATGAAAGCTCTGGCTCATCCTCAGCTGCAGAAGCTTGGGCAATGCGATCTGTGGCTTGCTGTGACCTGTGCAAGTCTGCATGTACTGCCTTGAGCTGAGTCCATTACCTGTACCTCCCACCCTCAGACTCCGCATCTTCCAGGAAGATAGGATGACTCGGCCAGCAACAAGTAAGTTGGAAGAAGGACATAGCAGATAGTTGCCCTGCTCATCGAGGGTACTTGGAAGGATTTTTCTACATAAAATAGCTCTGTACTTGTAACAAATCCTCCTCAGCTCATGCCTGACTCTGCAGAGCTCCTCCAGTACTGGCTCCTCTTGGTGCTGCAGCAGCACATCAGCTTCCTGAGCATTGTGCTTCTTGGCCTTCTTTTGCATCCCTGAGAAAAATCAGGACCCTCTGGCCCCCAAGGAGGATTGCTGAGGAATGGGCACATCTCAGCTTCCCTGTCTTGAAGGTGGTTCGTTCCTGGAGTAAATTCATGTTGGTTTGTTTCTGCCAGGGCATGACCCAGTTTTCTGGGGAGAGGAAGTCACAGGGCTTGTGTGCGAGGCATCATGTGGGGGTGAGATCCTCAGTACCCCAATGTCCTCAATGACCTGTACAGTTCTGTTGCTCATCTTAGATCCAGACATTCCTTCATCCCACTTCCTCCCAGACAGGCAGGTCACTTTGGCTCAACAGGAAGGAAGTATTGCTTGAAGATCCACGTTATATACCACAGGGATGACAGCGTGGAAAACAAGCTTGCACGCTGCAGAGGAAAGTGTGTATCGGAGATGCATCAAGTTCAAAGCTCACCTGGACTTGTCAGGTGCTTCAATAGCATATTGAATCTTCTATTCCTGACTCATTCCCAATCATGACTGTCTTGATAATGTACTTCTGGGTGTCCTCAGACGCTGGAAGCTAGGAGCACAGAGATTAGCTCAATTTCTACCCATCACTGAATTGGCCTCTGGAGCTGTAGAGTTGGTGACACTGAAAAATAAAATTCAAAAATATGACTAAAATAGCTGTACTAATTCATATTATTTTCTTATGCTATCTTTAAAGATAATAAAAGTTCAGTAATAAAGAGATCAGTTCCTCAGCTGATATGCCTTAGCTTATTTGGGGGTCCATATGCCTTCATTGAAAGACTGCCAAATTAATACTTCCAGCCTTGTTGTTTTGTTTGTACTCCAAACCTACTTCTTTGTTCTTCATTCCTTTTAAAAAGAAGGGTGCTACCTGGCACCAGCACAGACTTCTAGGTCTGTAGATGGAGGAAAGAAGCTGTCATCAGTGCAGGTGCTGAGTGCTTGTTCCTGTTGAAGGAATAAGTTTGTATAGCTGCTCACCTCTTGCCATCTGCACCACCATGGGATCCAGCACTCCCATCCTTCTCCTCGCCTAAACATCTAGTCTACTCCAAAACCTTTGTTATCTTTGTAGAGAAATGTACCTGAATCCTTCCTGCAAGTGACATGATATCCTTGCTGTCCTGACTTGGGGAGGACAAGAAGGGATCATACATCCTTCACCTTGGTGTGATAGATGAGGGGAGTCTGTCTTACAGCACTTTTACTGCTGACACTAATCATAATCACTAGAAAGCAAGACCTTCTGGAGGACAAACTGTGCTAAGAGATGGACTCATTAGACTTCGTGACTACCTTTCTCTCTCAATTAGCGGGGAAGCTCCAAACACAGTCCCAGGGAGTGAAGCAAATCCCATCTTTGGTATAGATTTGAGCCTGTCCCACTTGTAGTCCCCATATTGTTGAGGGGATCGAATGGACATAATTACCAATGGGGATGTTATCAGTGTTTATATGTTTCCATTTGGTTTTGTTTCCAAGAAAAAGGGTCATCAAATGCCCTTTTTTTGAATCCATGCTCTAGCTCGAGAGAGAGGTTGGGACACAGCCAGCGTACATCTGCAGCTCAGCCTGATGCAAGGCAAGACAGACATGCCTGTGGGTGTTTTGTATTCTTCACTGTGTTTTGTTCTATGGAGAGATCATGACTTTAGACCAGAAATGCTCTCAGTGCCATGTATCACTTCGGGAGCCAGCAGTTAGCTGGATAACAGCTCCCACATCCTGACAGTAGAGCAGGTAATACATGGATGGGGGAAGCACAGTGGGGAGCTCATCCCAGCCTTGCTTCTGGGAGCTCTTACATCTCTTTTTCTCCAACCAGTAGCTCCCCGCTTCTGATTATCTTCCTATTTATGGCTCTGCACTTGTTAGCCAAAGGTGCAGCTCATCTAACAAGTTGCTGGTACATTCAAAGCACTGTGTGCTATCCAGAGAAGATTAAACATGAAAAAACAAATAGTTTGAATTGAGTTCCTCAGCAAGATTTATGAATCTGTCTAACTGCAATTTAATAGCAGTAATTGCTGCTGCCTGCTGAAGGCAGATGTACTCTGCTGTCATGGGTCCTGCTTACCATTGCCTTTAACATTCCTGTTCCCTCCCACCTTTTGGCACTGAAGGAAATCCAGCCGACTTTAGTGTGAGCTTTCCTCTTCCAAGAAGTGCCTTCAGTTTTGTTCTGGTTATACAAAGCAACCCAGCAACAGCAGTCTGTGGCCCCCATCACAAAACCTGAATTAAATCTGTGATGTTGCAAGCTGTGGCTGGTGCTTTATGTTGATCTCAGAGGGGGACTTGATTGTGAAGGGGTATAACTTGTGCTGTTTTGCCATGTGGAGGGTGGATGAATGGAATAAAACACCCCTGCCCAGCTGGCAGAACAGGATGTAAGAGGTTGTGGCAGGAGGATGCAAGATGAAAGATAGCAAGGTTGCTTCATCCAGCATCCTCTTTCCTATTCCCATCTACTTTCTTTCCCCATCCTTTCACCAGGAGGGTAGAGCAGGAAGAGCAGGGATGTAAGTGTGCACTACCAGGAGACATAACTACCCATCCTCTTCCCTCTGGCATGGTGAGGTGGCATCAACCAAATACATTTGGGGGGAGCAGGTACAGAGCTGCTTTCTTTCCTCCTCCTGTAGATTTTAAAATGACACACCTATGACGAATAACCAAAAATCACCCCAGGCCCACATCTAACTTACACAGGCTACGTCCAGCAGCAAGCACCTGCCTGAAACAATCTTCATGCTTTATTGTGGCCCATACTGAGACAACTGAATCCTGGTCAACATTACCAGCACTCTCTGCAAGATGAAGTACACAGCCACCTGCCTTGAGCCCCCATGTCCTACAAGCCTTGTATACAGACAGTATCCTGTTACCACATTACTTTGTTGACACTCCCTCTATGCATAATGTGTCTGTGATTACTTGCCAGAGGCAAGAAGCAGAAGCCACTCCTCTTCTCTGCTCCTTAAATAGTTAAATGCTTTGGTCAGCTGGGAGCAAGCCTGACAGCTGGAAGAGGTGCTGCTCCCAGGACTGAGCCAAGGCTGCATGTAAGTAAGGTGTCTGGGCAAGTATAACATTTCATAGCTGTTGTTTTGACTTCCTCTATGTAGTAATAAATAGACACTGCTTCAAATTTAATTTCTCCAATATTTTGGATACACTCACTGGATCTTTTTTCCCGCTAAAATGCTGTCCTCTTCAAAACAACAAGGTTTATCACTCAAGCTACTGGTCATTTTTGGAAAAACTTTTGAAAATTAGCTAGATATGGCATAATGCATGCAGCTCTGACAGTGTTTTTGTATCTTCTTGTGTGTTTGTGTATGTGGAGAGAGGTGAAGTTTAAGCACATGTATATGTACATGCATTTTTGTGTGTGGATTTGTGCCTACAAAGACAGATGATAGAAACATGTATATATGGTTGGTATGTGTGGAACACAACCTTCCACACAGACAGAAAATGGTCAAAATGAAAAATAATGCAGCCTTTAAAGTGTGGAAAAGCCTTGGAGAGGGGAAAGGATAGAACGGGAAGGAGTCCCACCATGGAAAGAAAGGCAGATTTATAATGTATCTAATTCAAGGATGGGAAGGAGATACAGATGTTTGAGGTCTAGAGGAGTGCTGATGAACAGAGGCTCTAAGGGTGTATGGATCTGCAGACCAGGGGCACAGCACGAGACCTGTTTTCTCTCTCCTAGAGGCCTGGTGTGGCACAACCACAGACCCTAATCCTTCCCTAGTCAGCACCAAAGGCAGATCCTACACTAGGTTTTCTCTTTCTCATTTTTGAGTGAATACTCAGGTTCTGTTTTTCTATGGTGCTGCAGTTGTGCTTGGCCCCCACTGTCTGCTGGTTAAAAAACCCTACTGTGCTGCGTGCTTGGCCTGGGGGGAATTTGGAGGCCATTAAAGCGAGCGGGCAGCACTTTGCCCTTTCAGCTCATTATGTCATTTGCCTTAGGCCTCTCATTATTGTTTTCTGGGGGTTGGTACCTACCCTGTTGTTTTATTCTGTTGAATTTTGTACAGGAGGAAAAACCGTAACAATACATAAATGCATCCCCCACACAAGTTTTATGTGCATGCAGGATTTTACTGTGCTGAGGTGGCAAATGGCTCAGTGATACCCTTCGTTGCAGACATTTTAAGTGCCAGTCCAATATAGCTTCACTTCTTGAGAGCACAAAGCACTGTATTCTTGGCTGTAACAGTACAAAAAGGACACACAAAACTATTAGTATCCAAGGGAGGGCTACATAGATGGTGAGAGGCTTGGAAGGGATAAGAGCGGCTGAGGCCTGTCAGTGTGCAGAACTGAGGAGCTGAGGGAAGGCCTCATGGCGGCTGCAGCTCCTCACAGGGAGTGGAGGGGCAGCTCTCTGCTCTCTGTGACAGCGACGGAATGCAAGCATGCAAGAGTTCAGCACGTTTCTGATTTTTGGATGGTGCTCTTGGAAGTTAGACTCAATCTTTATAGGTCTCTTCCAACTCAGGATATTCTATGATTCTTTATGATTCTTTAGAATGTGGTGCTTTGTTCTAAATTTTTGAAACCCAGAAATTTGTGCTCATCAGTAAAGGACTGATCCTGCTTCAGAGGTGACAGGAGTCATGGGAGCCAAGAGTCTGGGCCGCGGTCATAGAGAATCCCTCTGTCAAGCAGACAAAGGGCCATTGGTACAACCCTGAGCTTTGGTCCTCTGCTAGTGTTGCAGTTCACCATGGCATTAGCCACAAAACCAAGGGCAGTTGGCATAGCAGAATAGTTTGAAGAGGCCATGGCAACATCTTCACTTCTTACCCTGCAGTAGTAAATCTCCACCTGCCTTTGTGAGTGGGTTCCGTATAAACTTTTTGCTCAACTCATGGAACTGCCTGCGGTGGTTATCTGGCTATTAATAGATTCCAGGCAGAGCAGTCACCTCCCAGCCAGCATAGTAAACACCTTCATTAGAGGATAATAGTTGCAAGAAGGAGGAAACCTAACCAGGAATAGCTATTTTAATCATCCAGGATGTTCAAGCAATTGCAGACACCCAGTCAGTTCTTCAGCGCTCAGGTGACCAGCTCATCCTAGCCAGATGGAGAGGAAATGCCTTCCTTCCTTGAATCAGGAACACTTACCATCCCAGTACAAGGCACAAGGACAAAAGGTCCACTGCCACCAGTGCCTGTTCTGGAGAGATCAAGCAGGATGAGAAAGGAAAGGAGGCTGCCAGCTGGGAACCTAGCTGAGATTTTCCATGGGTAACGTTCTAGACTTTATCAGAAAATTTTCAGAGCCTTTTATTCTGTTATCCAGCTCTTTAAATGATTAAATGAGATTTGTGGAAGTGGTCCAGCCTTCAAGTGTTGTAAATCCCCAGAGTTTTATAGTTGCACTGTCAGTTGTACAGTCCCTTTGCAACAGAAGGGCTTAGTAGGTCAACCAGTGCTGGCTGCAAAGTAATGAAAACAGAAGCAGGAAAGTAAATGACTTAAAATTAGTGGAAGTTACATATTTGGGATAAAACTCTTGGCTTCTATTTAATTTCCCTATTTCAAGGGAAAAACCTTATGGGCAGATTTTCACAAAGCTTTTCTAAGATTGACATATGCTTCTCAAAAAAAGGGATTTCAGATAACTCAAAATTACACATGGGTTTGTATTAAAAATGGAAAATTGTTGCTGCCAAAAAAAAAAAAAAAAAAAAAAAAGAAGAAGAAAGAAAAGACCATTATTTGGATATGGTGCTGAGAAACAGTCAAAACTTTAAATTTTTGAAAATAAAATTTCTTCATGATTTGCACAGAGGCAATATATTAAGTCATTCTTGTGCTGCAGATTACTTTTAAGAAGCTCGTAAAGAAGTCAACCCTATGAAATGTGATTTGGCAGGAAATTATTTATCTCTCAAGTTTCCTTCTCAGCAAGATAACAAACTTATATCCGCTTGGTTTTATTTGGTTCTTTGCAACAGCTCCTTTTCAGTTCAGCTTCTTTTACTGAAGATGATTTAATGTCTCTGTACTTGCGAGCCAGTGCTCTAACACCTTGGTGGCAATGTCGTTTGCATTATGGTGGTACCTAAGAGTGAGTCATCCCTTTTCCCCTGAGGTAGTCACTGGAATTGATAGTGTTGTTCCTTCATCCTGATTTTAATGCTATGTCACTAGCAAAACAAAGTCAGCATACAGGAGTAGCATGTGCCCATGTGTGTGCATGCACATCTTTCATGCATAGGACAATAGTGCTTAATTCTCTTGATTCCTGCGTTAACTTCCTGCTGACTTTCACAGTAACTCTGTGCATGCAAGCTGTGCAGCCAATAGGTATCTGAGTGCAGATAGTTACACAACAGAGGAGGGGAACAATGTGCAAGACCTGTGCTTGAAGACACAAAGGTCAGGGGTGCTTTAATCAGCTGATTTGGTTCCTTTGTTCTGTTTTGTTTAGATTTGCAGCCAGAGTGGAAAGGGAAAATGGCTTTCAGCAACCACACAAATGGCAGTTCAATCATGCCAAAATTATTCCATATGTATGTGGAGCAAAAGAAGACCCTTCGATTCAACAACCACAGCAACCCAGCCTTGGAGTTGCAGGAGGAGATAATGGCATCTTTCTATATCCTCATCATTGTTGGTTTTTTTGGCTTTCTTCTCTTTGTCATGATGCTCAGCAACATTGTTTCCAGCAAGCCTGAAAACTACATTGACTATCTCTATTCTGGGAAGTTTAATCCTCAGAGAAGCAAGGTGGAGCTTTCAGAAAAGGAGAGCAAAGACACTTTTGTTATCATCAATGCTGCTGCCTTAATGGATCTGCAAAAGCAGGACATCAAGTATATCACCGGGCTGGAGGCACTGAGCACAGATGCAGTTCTGAGGAATGTATGAAACTTCTTTTTTATTATTACTCTTCTGTTGTCTGTAAGGAGATCCAATAGGGATATTTTTTCATTTATGAAAGTGAGAAAGGAAAATCTGTGCTAGGGCAGATGCAGACTGGTCTTGTGCAAGCTTTCCACATGATAACTGTGAAGGTTCCCAAGCACAATGAGCAACCTGTGCTATTTCAGCCATGGTCCTTTGGAGGACAGGCTAGGAATCAAGTCCTTACTGGCCTACCTCCTTCATGGCTGCATTTATCGCGTGCTTTTCTAACTTCCCTCTCAGGAAAATGGAAGACTGTTGCTTCAAGCAGGGCATTGTTTCTAGTTGGGGCATTGCTGTTATGCCTGTTTGCTGTTATTAAGGATTTATTTATTTGGGAAGTTGAAGCTATCGGTGAGCCCATTGGATTTGTGCTCTGCAAGCAGAGAGAGCCACAACAGCCTCTGCATCCACCTTCACCATTATGCTGGGCAGCCATGGAGCTAAGTCCATGGTCAGTCTTCTCGAAAGGGAGGTTACCTGGAGGCACACGCAAAACTTGAACTTATTTGCTTGCTTGGCAGGCTTGGTCTGCAGTGGGTTTTTGACATTGGTCATGCATTTCTCAGCAGTGCTCTTCCTGCGCATTGAACCTTTCCCATAGCCCAGAGCAACGAAGTGGTCCAAGACATCCTGATATCTCCCCAAAGCCTCTCACAGGACTTACCTGTCTATCATCAGGATTTAGGAGCCACAGTCTTAGGGCTGTGCTGCTGTTGCATCAGTAATCCCAGGCGGATTCCTTCAGTCCAGTGCTAATCCCTTCAACATGAAATCCCACAAGCCCCCAGCCTCTGCTGCTTCTTTTTGGTGGTAGCCAGTAAGCAGGAGCCTGGCATGGAAGCTTGAGGGTGCTTTCTGCCTTGATGCTGAACACCATGCCTCAGTAGGCACAAGAAGATGCAGTTTGCTCACCACACAGATCAGGGATGTTTATCCCAAGTCCTGCAGAGCTCTGGCACACAGTTGCTGAGGACAATAGCTTTGGGGAGGCGCTCATCAGCAGTGGACTTCAGCTTGCAATTACCGGTCCTTGCATTCATTGGAAAAGTCTCAGGAGTTTGGAAACTACTGGTGAACTCATGTTCACCAGAACATGAGGGCATTTTGAAGCAAAAATCCTATTAAGTCCTTTAAAACTATATGACTGTGGGGTGATGTTGCTGGTTCCACTCAAACACCTTTGTGTTTCTGTGTGTTTTTACTTTCTGTTACTGATAGAAAGTTCTCAACAATTTGGTACTCTAAAAAGCATTTCTTTTGTTTTCTCCTCTAATTTTTCTTCAACAGGTTGTCCTGTTGTAGCTTTGTGTTTGCTATCTTTTTTTTTTTTAATCATTTTCTGGCACAATGTACTGTTATTATTGTGAGTTTTTTGCCACTTTTTGCCTGAAAATAATTTACTTCATGTGGGCCATATCCTTCAAGGAAATTTCCACAGCCTGATCCTGTAAGACATGTTTCAAGGCTGATGCTTCCAGCCACTAGCCAAGATGAAACTCATACCAGTCTCTTGGCTTTCCACACTTCTTGCTTGAATTCCAGAGATTCAGCTTTCCAACGCAGGCATTTCCTTTTTTGGACAGGTGCATAGTCCCCAGACACTGTCTCTAGCAGAGACCAATTAGGCAGTTCTGTCAGTTTTGGACCCCACTACCTTTGACTTCATCACGGCGTCTGGTTTAATAACTTCATGCTTTGAACCATAATCTACTGTTTATGCACACTGCTCCTGACTGCACTTGGTAGCCATGCTCCCGTTACCACAGCTCAGCTGTTCAGATCTTAAGGTGTTTTGAAGGTGGAAAAAACACTTGCACTTCCAGATTTGTTCCTTCTATGGGTGTTTTTCACAAGAAGGCAAATACTGCAGTCCATTTTGAAGAAAGATGGATTTCTTCACTGATTTCTGTCACTAGATAGCTGGCTGCTGCAGTGACAATTTCTCCTCCTTTGTAGACTCGATTTATCTATTTATCTATTTTCCAGTCATGCAACGGTGTCACCTAGCAGAATCAAATCCGTTTTTCCATGAGTGTTTGATACAAGCTTCAGACATCCATCACTACACAGAGTTCTGTGCAGTGAAATTTCACCTCCTTCAGCAGTGGCCTCTGCTTTTCATGACAGGCTGCATGGGAAGGCATGCAAGGGAAACACCAGAATACAGAGTGAACTCCAATGTGCTGCTTATCTCCCTGAAATTCAGCTTCTGAAAACTAATTTATTGCTAACGTATGGCTGACATGTTGGTTAATGTCCCCTTGGGTCTCTCCTTGAAAGAGCCTGTTCCTGCTCACATCGATAATCTGCTCTGCAATCTGGGCATGCAGGAGAGGTGGGCCCTTCCCCAGCCTGTGCTCACCATGCAGCAGGGTCTCTACATTGTGTTCTCAGCACTTGAATCAGACTGAGCATTGGTAACAGATCCAGTGTCTCTGTCTCCTTCACAAATTGAGGCACACTCATCAACTCTATGCCAGCTCCATACTGGGGTGAAATTCTGGGTGTGATCCTCCCATTCTGTGCTCTGTGAAGGAATTTTTCCTTCCCTTTTCCCTTCCCTGTTTCAGGGACATGCAAATGTGTACATGCTACTTTAGCCACATCTGCTAAAAAACTTCAGCTCCTGAAGATGCTCCATTCCTACACTTTCCAAGCAATAGAGTGAACTGTGTCTCTGGTGCCACCAATGGAGAAGTGCTAAGCTCAACCTCTGTGGAGAATCCCTAATGCAGGAAAACAAATTTCATCAGTTTTCACAAAGTGCCTCACAGATCTCTGTGGGAATCCTTCAGCTGTTGTGCTAGTTCTGTTCTGAGAAATTTGGCACTGTTACTTGAGATACTGGCTCAATTTATTTTCCAAAGTTTTCACCTTTCTCTGTGTTTCCATCATTGGGCCATCACTGATTTTGGCAAGTGCTTCTTTTATTGGTTCCATCATGGATCCAGAGCTAAAATTACATAATTCTGAAAATTCTCTTTTGATATCAGAAGCATTGCTTTGGCGTGAGACTTTAGCTGATGCTCAGTATGCCATCTGATAGACAGGAGTGAAAATAGATTATTGAAATTGGGAATGGCATTTTTTAGAAAAAAATATTGGAAAAAAACACAACACAGATTTTGTGTAGAATAATATTCCCAAGTATTAGTATTTTTTTAAAAAATCAATCTTACATGACACTTTATTTAGATAAAAATAAAATACTAAGTTTCAAATTCAGCAACTTGATTTCAGCTGCTACTCCTAATATAAAGTAGCAGCAGAAACGCTAACTGGTTGCCTAACATCATACCCACTGCTGTTTGTATTTCATTGTGTTCCATATTTCATTATGTTTTTATTCTGGACATTAAAATAAAAGATTTGTGATGATTTTTAACTTGTGTAAATGTGGTGACTGGTGACCTAATGACATAATTACTACTGAAATGGGTAATTGGCATGTAACCAATAATTGGTAACCTAATTGCTTCGTTAATAGGGACTTTGTTTGTGGGTAATTGGTAAATTTGTCATTTTGCTAAGTGAAACAATTGAGCTCGGTACAGCACCCAGAGATAGCATGAAGAAAGGTGAGCCTTCACCTTCTTTTCATGGGGAGCAGGAGGCCACTGCAGCTGGACACCTGGTGAAACACTCCACATGGCACTGAGCCCACAGTGATGTGGGTTCGTGTCTTAGACTACTGCCTTCTGTCTGCTGTCCAAGTGTTTTTAATAACATTGAGATGCTGGGACTATGAATAATTGTTTTTTAAAGCACGTTAGCAGATGGGTTTCTGTTATATACATGACAGGAACAGAGTAGAACCCAGTTCTCAAATAATTCCTCTGATCAGGAGGTGTGAGCAGTTCATCACTCCTGTCTCACTAAATGTCAGCAGTTAGCACTATCATTAGTATCTTTTTAACCACTAAGGCACAGACCAGTTTGTGAGAGCTGATGGAAACAGGGCTCACAGGCACAATGGTGCCACCTGACAGGCTGGGATGGACACAGTGTCCTTCTGGGGCAGCAACAAAAGGCAGAGGCACGGACCTTGCCCATCCTCCTAAGTAGAAAGGCTGGTGTGTGGCTCCTTCATCCATCTTGCTAAGTCCTTTCATTGTCACATGAAAGCAAAAATAGCCTTTGTCCCTTAGCTTTTGGCCTGATATTGCAAAAATACAAGAGTCTGGAGAGTTAGAGGAACACTTTCAGGACTGTTCACTGTAGGGAGCCTAATCTGAGAAAGATCAAACCCAGTTTTCCCAGACAACTGCAGTTATACCTACATATGTGGTCCAGTTGAGAGGAGGACCATGCTTTTTAAACAAGCCTCCTGATGGCTGCAGCTTTCCTTGCTTTGCATCACTGATCAGCCCCAGAGAATGCAAATCAGTTGGGCACCACAGCTTTCATTCACTGGGGAGCCCGCTGGGGACAGCAGTAGACTAGTGCTTCTTGCCCTTGCTGGAGTTGGGATGGGCCTCAGAGGGATGAAGTGGGCAGTGTGGGAGAGCCTGGCACAACCTGGAGGCCTAAGGGACAAGCTTGGTGAGAGGTGAGAGTGGAGAGGAGGATTACCTCACTCTGTTAAGATGCTACCACCATTACTCCCCTGCCCTGTTTTCTACTGATATCTACTGACAATCAGAAGGTAATTAAAAAGCAAGAGAAACAAAAGGAAAACACACTTTTTATGAGCCTATCTCAAGGATGGCAGTCTCCAACTCATTCACAATTTAGTAAATCCTCTCTGGAGAGGACAGAAGGAACCTTCCATTAAGGACCTATTTAGGCAACAAGAGATATGATCTGCAGTTCCAGTGGGTGTCATGGATGGATTGCTGGTCATAGCCACAAAAGACAATTACAGAATGGTACAAGCAACCAATAATTCCAGTAGGACTACTCGTGTCACAGAATCACAGAATAACAGAGTGGCACGGGTTGGAAGGGACCTCGAGGATCAAGAATCTCCAACCCCATTGCCACAGGCAGGGCCACCAACCTCCCCATTTAATACTAGACTAGGTTGCTCAGGGCTCCATCCAACCTAGCCTTGAACACACTCAGGGATGGGGCATACACTCCTGATTTATTAGGAGAAAATTATATCACAGTGTGAAATACTAATAAAGATAAATCAATATTATTTTGTAGTATATTCTCATGTGAATATGAATTGTAGATTCTAGTGGGTTTTTCGTATGTTTGCAGTCTGACATTGCCATCATTCTGCATCTGATTAACAGTTAAATCATACATGCTTCTTTCTGGGGGTAAACCATTCATCTTTGTTGTGGTTGAACCCATCAGGAAGCTGAACACCACTTGCCATTGCTCACTCCCCAACTTTGTGTGCACTAAATGAGAAAGTGAAAAGACTCTAAAAACCAGATTAGCTCTAAAAATACATCACCCTGAAGTGGTGTCTGAGGCATTGATAATTTCTTCTCCCTTCAAAGCCTGAAGATGTGCAGGTTGACCATGGCGAACCTCCCATGGGGAGCTACAGTGTTGGGCTCCAGGCACACTTATGCCTCTTGCCTACAAGACAGTGGCCTTATGATCAGCCACCTGGAAGCCCCACAGTTGCTGCCGGATGGGTGTGACATCACAGGCACCACCAGGGCAACCACACACAGCACTTTTGTGTGAGCACAGCAGCTTCCAACTCCTGTATCCCTTTAGAAGCCAACATGAAGCGCTTTGCAAACCCGCTTCTCAGGCACATAATTCCGAGGGGATGCTTTGATGATGCTTCAAAGACACAGTGCTTGCAGTATTTAAGAACTCTGAGGGCACTGCAGCGTAATGGTTTCAACACTATCTTCTTAGGGGAAACAGATATTTCAGAAAGTCTTGTAACAGGAGAAAAAATAGCTGAGGAAGCCAGCCTACACTGGCCAGTATGGACACTTGTTCATGCTGGCAGCAGCCAAGGGTGGGTGCCATGGAGGTACAAACTGCTGTTAAGAAATGAACTGCCCACTCAAAAACAGAATGGTGTCTTCCAGGAGTTGTGTGATTCTCTGACCATGTCCTATGGGAAATGCATAATTGTGACAAGAGATAAAAGGCAGCTGACAGGTGTAGGGGCAAAGAACAGCAAGGAGCAGGAGATGGGATTGTTGCCTTCAGTCCCACCAGTAATCTACATGTCCAGCATCAAGTGTTGCCCTGAGACTGCTAGAGCCAATGGCCATGAGCTTCTTGCTGTGCCTCCATCTTACACCTACCTCTATCCAATGGATGTTGCCTGGTCTTCTCTGAAATGGTTTATTATAAACAACAGGAAGGACTTTGCCCTGAGGTCTGTTGAGAATACCCACTCCTACAGATGTATCCTCTTCAGTGATCTGATTATTAAAGGAATAGAGAAGATGACCCCAAACAAATGGAAGATAGCGATTAACAAAGTGAAGAAATGGGAAAACTACTACCTCGATTCATTTTCTTAAATGCTTCTTCCTATTTTCAGGCCTCAGATGTGCTTTGATACAGGTTCCTGCTCTGGTGATCCCTTTTGTTCAAAGGATATAAACTTTAAAAGCAATGTCAATTATACTAATAAAAGAGATCATTTTAAATCTGAATATCATATTCCAGTTGTTTTCCAAGACTAGGCTATGTGCTATACTTGCACCAGGAGGTGACAATTAATTTCTCTTATTGCAAAAAAATCACATAATCATAGAACCATTAAGGTTGGAAAAGACCTCTGAGATCACGTACTCCAGCTACCAACCCATCCCTACCACGCCCACTGACCATGTCCCTCAGTGCCACATCCAAACGGTTCTTGAACATTTCCAGGGAGAGTGAGTGGTCCAGTGCCTCACCACTCCTTCTGAGAAGAAATTGTTCGTAATACCCAACATGAACCTCTCCTGGTGCAACTTGAGGCCCTCTCATCCTGACGCTGTTACCTGGGAGAAGAGGCCAACACCTGCCTCACCACTGTCTCTTTTCAGGTGATTGTAAGAAGATACAAGGTTTCCTCTGAGTCTCCTCTTCTCCAGACTGAACAACCCAGTTCTCTCAGTCACTCCCCATCCCCTCCCTGCTCCTGCTGACTGCACTATTTCTGATACAAGCCAGGATGCGACCAGTTTTCTTGGCCACTCTGCTTGCTCTTATTCAGACAGGTATCAACACCTCTAGATCCTTTTCCTCCAAGAAAATGGGCAAAAGCATACGTAAGGCCTAGTCCTCTGTCATAGGAATCATAAGATCATGCCACAGATGTGATACTGCAAAATTAATTCTGCATGTCAGATTCATCTTTGACACACATGGAAGTGTTGCTCCTGAGCAGTGTATGCTGAAGTGCGACTGAGGCAGAGATAATGGAAGGTTTATGAGACTTTCCCATAATACAGACATTCACCTGTTATCAGCTCATTAATTCATTATGTCTGGTGCCTTGCTTCTAACAACGTTCTGCAATAAACTTTCCAGTGACATCTAATCTTTTTTAAAAGGGAACTACCTCAGTAGTTGGTTCAGGCTTTAAAGTATGAAGAGTTTCAGAATAAAACACGGCATTCATCACTGGAGATTTTCCTTACTCCTGACATCGATTCACTTGTTTGAATCCTGTTGGACACTGAGATGTAAAGATTTCTTTCAAAATCAAATTCAAAAGTTTACTTATGAATGATGCAAAGTCATGTTTTAAATGTGTTGCTTTTCAAGGTCGTGGAGCACTTTCTCGTTTCTGTAAAGCAGCTCCCAATTTACTTTCTCCTGTAGCCCATTACTTTGTATGTATGTATTTTGTATTTTTACAACAGAAAATGAAAATCATGAGAACATGAAAGAAATGTTATGATTCACGGGTTCACTAAAACACAGTTTCAGTACACTGAGGGAAATCTGTGCTGTTTCTTCTCCATAAAAACCATCTAAATTGTAATTTTTTAGCACTCTAATTTGGTGTGGCGGAGAGATATCTCAAAAAAGGGATCTCATCTACCTTCAGAAGAATCTATGCATATAATTCCCTAAAGCTGAGATATGAATATACAAAAGAAAATAGCCATATTTTCTCAACTTCGTGTTCATCAGGAAAAACATCTGCTCATTTTTATAAATATGGAAGTTGCAGAGAATGGAAAATTAAGTGCTTCAAATGCAGAGACGAAAGAGTAGGGAGGAAAAGGGAAAAACATTAGGGAGGGGCAGGAATGTTTTTATTGTGCTGGTATGATGGCCCTGAATATAATTTCGTATTGGCTTGAAGCAGGAACTGTGCCTCTGAACATCGATGAGTACAAAGTAGTGTGAAATCATCATGAGAAAAGAAATAGATCCAATCCTTCTTTATCACAAGGATGAGCAGCAATTGCACACTAGCTTGGTTTTCTTAATAAACAAATGATGCACAACTCATTATCGCAATGGCTCTATTTACCTTCACCTGATGACCCCACACTATAATATTGGCATGAAGCTGTGGAGAAGAGCGTGCTAATGCCAGCTATCATCATATCAGCAAAAACCTGATGACTTTGTTGTTCTATTCTGGATCTGCATGAAAAAGAGTGAGACCAAAAGTGAACAGAGCAGAGTCCCAGACTGCCACCTCACCATCGCTCAGCCTTATGGGTCTCTGCTTCCACCATCTTACGCAAGAGAGTCACGTTTCAAAACTTATTTGCTGCTAGGGTGTGACTTCTGTCATCTGTAATTTGCAGTGGAGACCATGGGATCAGGTGCAGAATCACCTGCTTTCCATCCATTTCAGCAACAAGGAAGTTTGGTGAGAAAGTAATGTCTGTCACGAGAATTTATCTGTTTTTCCTACTTTAGCTTTGGTAAAATGGAAACGAGCATGAGAAAAGAGGTGTTTGGTGGCCTACCTTCTGGAGAAAAATGGAAAAACATCCTTTCCATGCTGAGGTCTGGTAAGGGGTGGGAAGGCTTCCCAAGCTACATCCACTCTTCCCTGCCTTCTCCTGAGAGGCTGAGAGCTAGTGAAACTTTTCTACTCAGTCATATTTAACGGGAATGGAAACCTGTGGGCAGGAAAAGAACTAAGTTTGAAACTAAATGAACTTTGGTATTTTTGTATAAAATCCTCTGAGATGAGTCCTTTCTTCCTCCCTCCCCCTCTGCTGCTGCAGAAGGGTAATTACAACCCATGTTTTCTAAAAAACTTCATAACGCTTTGTACTGAAGAAAACTATGGTGGCTCATGCAGTTCTGACTCAACTGATAATTTAGGATGACAAGTAAAAACATATGACTAAACAATCTAATAGGAGGATGTTAGCAAATAGTATGCACCTTGTTCAAAAGCATTTGGAATAGTATGCATGAGCCCTACATCTTGGTAGTATTTTAATAGCTATTATTTTATCGGGTTTTTTTAGCAGTAGCTGTTGTGGTGAGGTCCAGTATGTTTGACCGTTTCAATATGTCAAAACAAATGTCTTCGTTCCCTCTCCCAACTCTGATTGAAATGCACCACTAGAATAAAATGATTAAAGTATCTTTGCAGAAAGAGGAGAGGCAGATGCAAATGCATATGTTGATGAGGAAGCTATAACAGATGTCCCTCTGCTCTAAGCTAGCCGGAATGCAAATCACCTGCATTTTCATGATGTCTCATTGACTAATTACTTCTAAATGCTTTTCCAAGACTCATCTTCATGGAAAAAAACTATCTATTTTCTTCCAGTCTATGAAGCAGGCCTGCAAGGACTAGCTTAAACAGGGTTTTATAAGTCCACTGTAAAAGTAGCATGCTGCAACCCAGAACGCTGACAGGGCAAATGCTTTTAGGCCAAGAGCCTAAGGAGGCCCATGTGGAGGATGTAAGGTGGGACACAAAGAAAGGAGGAAGAATGCAGCAACAACATTCCATGTAAGAAAAGACAAGGAAAAAAAAAAACTGCTTTAGAAGACAATACACACAAGGCTTATTTATACGACTTAAACACCTCTTAACTGACAGTGCCTGACATTTCTAGTTGGCTAGCACTAAACTTCTGCTAATCAGTGATAAGGCCAGAGGAATATGAGTCATAGCAAATCAAAAGAGTCATGGACCTTGGAAAGTGCCATACAAACAGAACAAATCTGCCAAAACAAAAAAGATTAGTAAAAAAAGACAGTCATTTATATTTCATTTCTAGTGACTGAAAGAAAGCAACCATGTACATTCTTTGCTCTATGACAGCCATCTCAAAAGTCTTTGGTCAGATTGGAACTAATCTCAAAGAGAGGCATAGTCTTTGATGCCATTACACACACACATTTTCAATAGCTCTTTTATCAGACTCAAAGAGGGAGAAATTGATGCCATATGGAGATGTGCATGAATACATGCCTAATCACTTATTTGTGCCCAAACAATTATTTTCTCTACAGGAACATATGAGGAATCCATTACTATGGGGATAACTATTCTGGCCGCTATCAGGTATCCCTATCACAACGTGGAAAAGGAGCAGCTGGTGCTCTGATTATACCCATGATAGAAGTTTGATACACACATATGCCAGTCAAGGTCCAGATGAGCCTAGATGGTACACTGAGCTTGCTTTGGTAGCCAAGATGAACCAGCTTGAATAGTCAAAGCCAAGCTGTGGAATGATGTGCGCCGTGTACAAAGCATGCAGCCACCACCGAGTCCCCAAACCAGGTGGCCACTTATAGCTATCCCATCTGAAAATGGCTTCTGGCACCTTTCTGAGGGGGGATGTAAACACAGTTTCCAGAAATGTTATCTGAACTGTCTCCATACAAATATGCAGCAGATTTTACACTCACATGGCTACACTGCTTGATTTATTTTCCATGTGATCAGGAGTGTGACAGACACCATGCTACCACAGGGCAATCAGGTTCTTCATGTGAGTTCTATCATCTTCTCCCTAAACTTGAAGACGGAGGGTTGTAAGCAGTTAATAAGTAGGGAGAGGATGCAACAAGTAGATGTGACTTTGGAAGCAGGTCTGGAGAGGCTGTGAAACTGGGCCTGGTGAAAGCTGAAACCCCATCTCTGGAGGCATTCAGGGCCAGGTTGGATGGGGCCCATGGGCAGCCTGATCTGCTGGTTGGAAGCCCTACAAGGCAAGGAGGGGAACTAGATTAACTTTAAGATCACTTTCCAACCCAAGCTTTTCTAGGATTCTGTGAAACAAGAGAGGCATCTGTCTGCCTAATCTACAGGTTTCTTCCATGTTTCAGCTAGAAAGGGTGATGTGAGGGTGTGTAGCAGTGCTCCTCTTTGGACAGGGTAGGTTGAGAGTCAGCAGATTGGTAAAGACACTGTCTGTGTGTCACAAACAAGAGTTGGGATCCAAGGAAAACTGCAAAGGATTCAAAGCCAGATAGAGAATTCACAGTGCCTTCAGTAAGAAAGGCAATACAAAAGAGCTGGAATAGCTGATCCTCAAGAGGAAAACTGAGGAAGGAAATGCTGGAAATAGCAAATTGGAGCTGGTAGTCTGAGACCTGAAAATTATTTAGCTCACTGACTTGCAGCAAAATGGCTTGAGATCAGTGCAGTTTTCTTAGTTGGCAAGCCCAATTTTAAGTAGGCATTGTATGGCTTTATAAGTATGGTAGGCTCTGCCACTGTGTATGAGCTGTACCCACTAGACCTAGCACAGAAATGAGGAACTCCACTTGACACGAGGAAATAGCTCTAGTCTTGTCTTGCTTTTAGACAACAAGTAGGACAGTAACCTCTCCTGCCCCTGGGCACTGCTTGAGAAAGCTGTCTTCCCCAGCACCACTGATGTTGCATTTTGGGTGAAAGACTCATGGCCTTCAGACTGAAAGCGTTAAGTGGCACTAAAATCAAGCTGACTTACTTTTAAAGAATGTCTAACATAGGTAATAAGAAAACAGTCCCATTGAATACTTGTTCACCTCACTTCAAGGACTACAGCCACCCCACAACCATGAAGCTCCTTCAAGCTGGAAGAGCCCTATTCCAGCAGCCACTTATGTCCTCTCAAAATCTGTTCCATGTTTAAGGTTTCCTTAAAATTCTGATTATATCTTTATTACTACGCAAAGATTTCATCTTTTGTTTAAAAACACACAGCCTTTACGTCAGTAGAAGTAAAACTAAAGGTTCAAACGCTAGGAGTTTAAACCATTTCTCAGCCATCTTCAACACTTGGCAGTAGTGACAATGACAACATCCAGCAGTCAAAGGCCTGTGCAAATGAGGTGCTGGCTAAGGTTAAGTTGCCAGTCTGTACAACATGAGTGCCCTTTTAAAAGGGCATAATTTAGTGGAACAGGCAAAAAAGCAGTGAATTTGTAGTTCTGTAGACACAAAAAGAGTGTGACCTGGCTTGCTTTCTGGGTTAGGAACATCTACAAGGGAACCCTGTTTATTCCCTGCTGTTCACTTCAAGGCCCTTCTTGCTGCTTCTTCTCGCTTGCAGAAACTCAATAGAATCTCTATTCCTCTTTTAAATTCGTCTGGCCTAGTCACATAACTCTTCCTTCAATAAAAAAAGAAACAGGTTTCGAGGTCTTCTGAACAGAAAACTGAAACAAATTTGAGCTGCTGTCTCCCCCCAGTGTCAGCATATTTTCGTCTTCAAGACTGCTACTGTGGCACATAAAATTCCCAAGGGTAAAGAGATCTGCTGCAACTTAATCAGTGAAGGAAAATACAGATGTGTTCTCCTTCCTTCGTAGCATAGATCAAATCTCCACCCAGATATACTGAAGAAGAGAAATTGGTTCAGATTTGGGAACAGGTTTGGTATCGTATTTTGGAATCTCCAGGATATCAGCCTGCTATGAGATCCATAACAACCCCCAGGGGTTTTCTATACCATAGTGCTACTCCAAACTAAGGGAAAAAACAGCCAGATTGGACCAAATTTGAAGTCTTAAATATACAGAGTTTTTCTGAGCTATCTGTAGATGCAAAGAGCTGGTGATGTGGAGGACTTCTGAGGAGACTCACAGCTGCTTTTTGCCCATGTTCAATTCAGGAACAAAAAAAGGACTACTTGTGTTAATTGCTTTCTTGCACATGTTTAGCAAGCTATGTCCCCTTCAGGCTTTAACACCAGTCTTCATTTCTTTGGGTGCTAAACGAAGCTCAATTGCTTTGATGCTGTATGACTTGTTTTAAAGGGAGATCGTGTCCCTTTGATTCTGCTTACAGAGTAAGTAGCTGTACTGAAAGGGAGAATCCCTCACTTCCAATTAATAACACATTCTAACTATTGGTCTAGAAAAATCTACTATTGACTGAGACTAAAAAAGTCAAAAGCAAGGCCGATACTTAAAGGCAATCCCAGACTGCATGGAGTCAACACATTACTTACTTCTGATGCTGGTAGAAACCGTGCAGGCTTGATAATTTCCTCGTAGTTTGGGTATGTGGCTTAGCTAAACTTCTTGGTGTGTTTCCCTCAATAGCTGTTTAATGGAAGTAGTTAGGAGAGTCTGTTCTCACTGAACACTGCAGAGCCATTTAATTAAATTATTATTCAATTCCATGCTTGCATACACAGATGATTGCTGAGACAGTAGAGGAAAACTGCAGATTTGCAATGACACTAAGAATTCCCCAGTCAGATAGTCCTGAAGCTGCCATAGGAAAAATACTGTTCTCTTCCAGGAACAGGCTTCTGTAATACTTACATTCTCTGGTCATCAAGGTGACTGCATGAACAGTGCGATTTTACAGATCACCACAGTTCATGGTGAGTAACTCCACTGCACTAAAAGCTCTCTGAGCAGAAGCTATATCAGCTGCACGCATTGCCAGATGATGCTTGTGACACATGCACTGCGGCAGTACATGCTTACATGACCACACCAGGCACTTCAGCCTGTAGCCACAGGGAGAGGGCAGAAGCGAGCCATCCCAGGGGCCTCCCACAACCTCTGGGCTCCTAAGTCTTCTCCAAGTCTTCTTCTGTCTTCTTCCTTCCACTCCACTCAGATTTCACATTCACCTTCACTTCCAATAAACACAAGGATCTAGAAATGCTTTATAAAGGAAATGTGAAGGTAAACATACCTGTTACCACTGCTGCACATTCCTAAGGTTTTGTTTATATGCAAACCACCTATTCTGTTGATTAACCTACCATGACTGAGTGCGCTTACTCTTCAAGTTATTGAACATGCAGGAATGGCTAGTAATGGTAATTAAAACAGTCTCTATTTTCTAGGCCAAGTAGTAAACAGAGAGCCATACACAGCCCTCAGACACTACACAAAGCAAAATACAAGAAACCTCCTCATATTAAACTTCCACAAAGATTTTCACACCAATGCTATGATTTGCTTTAAACTGAAGTAAGTGCTAGGTATGTAAAGAGGTTTGAAAAAGACCACCCTGAGAAGTTCCTATCTTTGCTTTTTTCATTTGAATTCAATAGAGAGCCCACAAGCCTCATGTTTGTACCCCGGCAGTTGCTTGAAAAAGCTGCACAGAGACCTCCCCAACTCCTTCTGTCTGTCCATGAACCCTGCATACACCCATGACAGACTCAGTGTTTTCTTTTTAAAATCAGCCTCCTCCTTGCAGCTAATCTTTAAAAACTGCTTCCTCTGCAGCTCTAACTGTAGCATTTAAGTAAGTAGTAACCAAGGTCATTTTTTTTTTTTTTTTTTTTTTTTACAAATGTTTTCTTTATTGCATAAATAGGAGCTTAGATATTTTGCTGTACATACAAAAAGTTGAGATACAATTTAAGTGAATGTTACTCCGGAGGGTTTTATTCCTTCGACACATCCTTCATCTACAGGAAGCCTTCGTTCTCCCAGGAAAGGAATCCAAGCAAGCTGCCAAGCGTCACAGAATCTGCAGGGTGGGGAAACAGCAGTGAGAACAGCAGGCATGATATGCTAGCAGCACATGGACTAAATCTGCCTGCCCACGTGGCAGGCTGCAATCGGAGCTAATCACAGCTCTGCAGGCTGACACGGGAGAACATTTTTAGGGCAGGAGAAGTCACCCCTTCTCGCAATCCCATTATAGAAAGACGTGCTGACAGTCCAAGAAATGGCAGAATTTAGGAAAGACTGGCCTCTGGTGGGCCACACTGGGTGACTAAGAGGACTTTCGTCAGATTTGCTTTAATGTCAGTCATCCAACAAGGTCAACGTCACATGCCAAACCACGAGGTCTTGTGGGATGAGCTCCTTACCCTGGTGCAGCAATCCTCCGGGCTACAGCCTTTGCTAGGCAGAACTCCCTGGGGCCTAACACAGAGCACAGTAAAGTCTGCTCATTAAAAGTAGCCCTGCAAGTGAGCAAGGCTGCTGCCTGCCTTTGTGCCCACCTCTCATTTGTTTAGCACTAAAACTCTATATAACATAGTCTGACTTATTCAGCATAAACTGAAAGAAGTACTCTCACAGCATGTTCCAGTGGCTACCTGAGCCAATTTAAAATAAAAGCTTAAAATGGCACAAGTCTACACAGGCACAAATCCTCAATATGATGTAAACAGGAGTCTGAAAAACACCTCTGTATTTCTTGTTTTCCGTACGTGAATGAAACACTCTGTTCCCATGGTTATTTTCAGGCCCCATTTCTAGTCAAAATTTCCAATCTCTGTTGCAAGAAACAAAAGTGATAGGTTTGAAATCAAAACTAGTAAACACTTCTAAAAACTGAAACCATCTTCTTATGTGAGGTGATGACCTCAAAAGGAGAAAGTTAGTTTTCTAGTTTAATAAAGTGCAACATTGTTATAGCGAACTCCCACTGAGTTTACAAAGGGCAGGCAGGAATAGAATTCCCATTTTGCTGCGGAACAGAGAAATGTGAAATGAATTGATACATAAATCACACACCAAAAACTTGGGGAGTATAATCTTAGCACTAGACCACACTCATTTTGCTAACAGATTTGATCCAACAATTGCTTAAGCTTTGAAGATACTGGGAAGGAATTTAGCACATGTCAAATGAAACTTTACTACACTTTCAATGTTCATTCTGCTGTTTTGTTTTTTGTTTTTTGTTTTTTAATGTAGATGTCTACTTTTTGTCAGTGAAGTATATATGATGGATGTATAACCTGAAGCAGTTTTATTACCTTGGGAAGCTTGAGATTTGGCCCTTCAAGCTAAACTATCAGCAACTTGTCATGTATTCAACTAACATGGAATTCGAGATTCTTTTCAATGTGACTTATGGCCAAGGAACTTTATTACATCATTCTGTCTGGCACGCCTCTCACACAGTTTTTGCCCAACTTTAATGATTTCTTTATGTATCAGGACATTCTGTGCAACTGGTTGGGCATACAAAATTCAAGGAAATTAAGAACAGAAAAAGAATATTGTGCTAAGATCTCCAAAACCCCAAACAGTGGCTGACAAGTTGTCTGGTACAAACTTCATTTCTTACAAAGAATGGGCATGGTATGGGTGTGGAAATACAGTGAAGCATCACAGGAGACACATACTGATTAACTCAGGTAACGGTGATACTTCTAACCACACAGCCCACATGTACTGAAGCCAAAATATAATGGGATTAATATGGCAATGCCATTATGAAATACCAGAATGTCAAATGAGTTACATACCTGAGAGATTCTTTAATCACCCTTCTTCTCTGCTTCTCTTTTCAATTTCTCTTCACGTTCCCTCTTCAATTTTTCTTCAATTTTTTTACTCTGGTACATTTTAACTCCAGCAAATGCTAAGCAAAGAATCAATGTTTTAGCTGCCAAGATGTACATCAGCAATGGGAAATTCTCCAAAGCCTGTAATAAAAAACAATATATTTAAGTGGTTACTGGAACGCTTGGACAATTAAAAATTAATCTACAGGGATGCTATACAGCTTCTTCCAACAATGGCATTATTCAAAGCAATGGTAATGTTCTTCTGTTCATACTTTTTTTCTGCAGGGAATTTTAAACTAGGCAGATTGTTGAGGGCCAAAATCCAATTCACTTTACTTGAGTTTGTATATGAAACTCCCTCGTACAGGTCTTTCTTGCTTTTGTCATCTTTGCTGTGAATGTAATATTGGCACAACCTAGAGTTGAAAAAGGGAAAGAATTGAGTACCTTAGGATGCTTATAAAAGGTGAAGCGCATCTGAACAATTTTGATAGGAGTGATGGAAGCACGCATATCAGCTATCAGATACAATGCTTGAATACACTTTTGCCCACCTAGAAATTTTAATCCAAGAGAGTTCTGCAATTTGTCCAGGTCTATACTATTAAGTATAGATGAATGCCTTTGAACCACAAAAGATATAAAAAGGATGTAGCCTACAATGGTTCAGTTTCACCAGTTTTTAATGTCTGAAGCCAATAAAATTGCACAACATATTTCAATGTTACAAAAGGACACTACTCTAAGTGCATATGGAACAGAAAATAAAATGCAAAAGGGTAACACTGTGAACTAAAATACAGTGAGAGCTGCAGAGGCACTCAGTGAGAGATGTCAATTTCAGAAGGATACTGAAGGTACACAACCTACCTTGTTTCAAAGAGCCACTTGGCCAGCAGGATCAGTCTGGCCTTTCAATGATGCAGAGCAGGTTCACAGCTTAAATCTTCCCATAACAAGTATCCCAGTAGCCCCCCTGTAACCTCAGAAGGCCTTCCAGCACCTCATAAACTTGTTTGCCCACTGTTTAAATACTGTATTTAAAAAAGCCTTGCATCCATACTCCATTAGCATGCCCCCTTAAAGTCTGCAAATGAGAGCTCAAGTGGGCTCTTATAGCACTCCTCTATGCAAGCTGCATGTTACCTTTGACATCTGGCCACTTCAACCCAATTCTGCAGAAAACATCATTTTTACTGGCAATATCTTTAAACCACAGCTCTGCTCTGTGGAAAGGCAAAGCCAAGGCCTGTGGTTAGCACTACTTTTATGATGAACAGACTAACTGAACAAGTTATAATTGGTAGTGAACAAGGCTCAAACATTTCTGAGCCTTACATATATACCCTTATGCTTATGGCCCTGATGCCCTAAAAGATAAAGCAGAGAAACCACGCTTTGGTAAGGAAAGAGCTGAGGAGAGAATAGCCTGAGAAAAGCCTAGAAAGAGGAAAGCCAGAGGAGAGGTTCAATGTATGAGGCCTCAACCTGCAAGCCCTCTGAGCCTGAGGTACAGTGTGGTAGTGAAGCCATCACCTAGACAAGGGAAGCAACTTTAACACAAGACTGACCCAACCACATTTTAAACTCATCTCCTCTCATCTCCTTCAAAGACCAGAAGTTCACTCTTATATGACCATGAAACATCCTCACCTTCAAGTTAAACGCCACCATCTTGGCTGACGGCTGATAATGCCTGTTCTGAAGCAGGCTGTGTCCAGCACCGACGAGTGTCACACTTCTAAAGGCACAATCCGGGACAGAAGCATCTTGAAGAAATGGAAATTTAAAAAGAATTAGACCATCTGTTTCTATTCAGCCCGTCCACCAGGCACCTCTCCGACGGGCTCATCTGCAGCTCAGTGCCTGGCAGGATATCTGTGTCATGGGGCTCAGCAATGACCAATGTGTGCCTTTTTGGAGCTGAATGACAGGAGCAACATCCATGCAGGGTGCTGCTGAAGGACAGGGGTTTGATGGGCCCAGGCAGGTGCCACACTTGCAGAGAGGGGAGGCTGTGCTTTCACTGCACATAGCAGATCTCAGCAGCTGCCCAATCAAAAACAAAGCACTGTGTGCACAAAGGCACGTGTGCACAACAAGCTGCCTCATTGATGTCTCAGATGTAGTGGACAAACAGCACCCAGACGTGCCATCTTGTGGATTTCAAGCCTATCTGCCCTGTTCAAAGCCTGAATGCCTTAATGGATCCTCCCCATCCCTGGAGGCACTCAAGGCCAGGTTGGATGGGGCCCTGGGCAGCTTGAGTTGGTGGTCTGCCCAAGGCTGGGGTTGGGGTTGAGCCTGGGTAGGCTCTGAGGTCCCTTCTAACCCAAACCCTTTTAAGATTCTATGACATAGCATCATTTGCATCAGTTTTCTCTCATTTGCTAACACATTAATTTTTCTGTACAGCCCATAACACCTAAGTGAACCAGCCAAGCAGCAGATCCCTCAGGTGGCCAATATACATTTCAGAAACTGAATTTTGGAACTTGGAAATGCTCAAGGGATGCTGAAGGCTGCAGCACACAGCTGCAATGCTGCCTTTTGGTCTCTGCTGCTGCTCCACCAGTGCTGACACTAGTTCAGCTGCTGGATTTCAAATTTGGCACTTTCCTGCCTGACTGTCTCAGGGGATCTCCTGTAGGTGTAACAACAGAGTGACTGTTAGAGAGAAGGAAGAAGGCCAACAGTTTAGTCCAAACCTTTACTGGCAGCTGGGCGGAACAAATCACCACCATACCACAACAGCTGTTTGTGGCTTGCCTTCATAATGAAAACAGGGACTCAAGTAAATGTTCCTGCTGCTCCTGAGCTGCTCAGATGGCTTCTTCACAGCTACCCACATTTCTCCATCTAAGGGATATCCCCTCCCTTCTCCCCTCTCCCCACCAGCTCCAAAAATTCTCTCCTAGCAGAATCTGCCCTGAAAGCATTGCCATGGGGGGACACCACAGGAGACCCCAAGCAGAGACTGGGAGGGTCTGTCAGAACAGACTGATTCCATGCACGGTGCGCTCTCCTGCTTTCCTGGTGCTCCTGTGCTTCAACCCTTGCCATTGCCTGGGCTGAGAATGGCATGCTTTCCTTTTCCCCACTTATCCCATGTAAGTTACTTAACTCAACTGACCCACTGAGCAAGGAGCGTAAGTTCTGATCATAAAAAGCAACAGATTGGCCACAGAGAGAAAGGAGAAGAAAACAACTCCCAGGGTTTGTCATGTCCAGCATGCAGACATCAGTGAGCACAGAGCACACACCCCTGGCCCAAGCTACTGCATGTGGCTAAGATGACAGCAGCAGGGCTCTCTTGGCCCAGCACCAGCATGAGAGCTGGTCATCCTTAACTGCTCAGGGAAGCTCTCCTGCCTATCCATAGACTCATCCTCCCAAAGAAGCCCTGAGAGGAGCATTGGCCAGGGTGGAGATGGCAGCTTGACCAATATTACACAGCTCTGCACACACTCCTGGGATGTTCCAGGATTATATCCTACTTCGAGGGAGGTGATCCTCCCCCTCTACTCTGCCCTGGTAAGGCCTCATCTGGAGTACTGTGTCCAGTTCTGGGCTCCCCAGTACAAAAAAGACAGGGATCTCTTGGAAAGAGTCCAGCGGAGGGCCACAAAGATGGTGAAGGGCCTGGAGCATCTCCCCTATGAAGAAAGGCTAAGTGAACTGGGTCTGTTTAGCCTTGAGAAAAGAAGACTGAGAGGGGACCTGATCCAGGTTTATAAATATCTGAGGTGTGGCGGCCATAGCGGTGAGGCCAGTCTCTTTTCAGTGGTACGTGGAGACAGGACGAGGGGAAATGGACATAAGCTGCAGCATAGGAAGTTCCGCACAAATGTGCGTAAGAACTTCTTCACGGTGAGGGTGACGGAGCACTGGAACAGGCTGCCCAGGGAGGTTGTGCAGTCTCCTTCTCTGGAGATATTCAAGTCTCGCCTGGACGCCTACCTGTGCGACCTGGTGTAGGGAACCTGCTTTGGCAGGGGGGTTGGTCTCGATGATCTCTAGAGGTCCCTTCCAACCCCTACAATTCTGTGATTCTGTGATTCTGTGATTCTACTGGGATAGATTCAGGAACAGCAGAACCTGTGAGGTCAGCTGCTGCTAGCAAGATCTAACTATCTAAGCAATGATGCAGCCAACTGGTCATCCAGTATTTACTGTGTTGATGCTTAGCTGTGTAGCTCCCTTCTCCTGTTTATAAAATGCCAGGGTAGCTGTGAAGTAACAAGTCAGTAGTGTTTCACCTCCCCCCAAAAAAGGCATTAAAACTTCTGATGTTTCCTCCAGAATTTCAGCAAACATTACAATGTAAAGACCCCTGCTAGATGGGCACAGCCAATATCACCCATCAGAGGTGATTCCTGGTGTACAGTCATCGAATCACAGAATCATTAAGGCTGGAAAAGACCACTAAGATCATCTAGTTTAACTGTCAACCTATCACCACCACACCCATTAAACCATGTGCTTCTCAGCAAAATCCAAATGCAGAGGGACTGAACTGCCCAACTGGGGTTTGTATCCTCATCCTGACTTTGGTGGGGGCTTCATCACTATAGTCTTCATTCTTCTCCTAAATTACTCTAAATTCTGTGCTTCAGTTGGAAGCAGTTTTGTGACATGCTGTAAAGAGGCATGAATTCAACTATTCAAAAACATGCTAGCATCTGGCATATGATGCTCAAAATGGAGCTTAGAGATTTTTATGTACAGAAATGTTGTAGACTCAGCAAATGTCATGTGAGCCCATCTGTGGGGTCTGACTGCAGGGTGAAAATCAGCACATAATGCATATTGCAGCGTGCACTCCTGCAAATGCTTGTTTGCAAGTCAATTACCTAAACATACAGCACAACACCTCTTCAATATTTCTGGGAGACAAGCATGAATCTGCCTGAATTTGTATTCGCTAGGAGTAGCTGTACTGAAGTCACAAAGCAAATAAGGAAATTCTTCCTTTTCTCTCAACTCTAGTGTTTAAGTCCCAAATGCTTTCTGTGAGAGCTGATACTTCTGATGATCTGTCCTTACAGAGACTTCTACGACTGGAACTAAAAGCGAAAGCTGCTGCTCCCTGTATTCCCACACCCAACGTCACCAGCCTCCAGCAGTCAAGCACTTCTCTCAATTTCACCTCTAGAATCTTCTGGTCTCCATTCTGATGCAGACCTTATTGAAGACAGTTGAAATCCCATGACAGAAAAAAAATAATGGGTGGAGCTGCATGGGGTGAGGAGAAAAAAAATGGCAGGATTCACTTCACGTCAGAAAAACAATGCTTGTTAGCGCTGATGTTGCCAATTCAGAAGTAAAAAGCTCATGCACTGTACTTTCAAGGTTGCGATATCTTAAAAGCAAGCAGGCAAATAAGCAGCTGAAGTTTCATGTTTGCCTTTTCAGAGGCAGATAAGGGAAAGATAGGAGTTCAAAACATCCACAGTCAGGCACTGTTCGTTCCTCAAGAAAATGCAAGCTCCCTTAACAAACAGCCCTTCTGGGAGCAGAGTGTGGGCCCCACAGAAGGTCACTGTTACCTTCATTCAAGCAAGATCTCATGCTGAGCCATGTGAGAAAGAAGAAGGAGCATTAGGCTCTGCCTGAAGCCCTGTTGGAGACGTCATGATCTATCCATCACACACTCATAAGCTCCTGTGCAGGGCAGGGATAAAATGACATCACTCTCACACGTCTGTAGCTTTCTTCACTATCAGTGCCCTATTTACACTCAGACCTCCATTAAGTAGATCAAACTACTGCAGAAGGGAAAGGGAGGAGAGAGTCTGCCTCTGCTGCACCTCAGTGCTGGACCAGTGATCCTGTCAGTTCTGAATGCTGTGAGGTCTGCTGGGTTCAGAGCTGGTGGTTAGGGTCACAACACAGCCCTAGAGGCTCGTGTCCTCAGCAGGGCTAATGAGCTCCCAAGGAGGGCTGCAGCAATTCCCTGAGCTAGCTTTTAGATGGTGCCAGCCCCAGATCTCTGCACAACGTTGTGCAACACAGACCACCCCGTGCAGACTGAAGAGTTGGGCCCCAATCAGTGGCAAAGCACAGAATTGAATCCAGGTCTCTCAGCCACTGAATTATAGCTGTACTCTACCACAGCAACCACATCACAGCCCAGCTACTAACGCCATTGTTTTCTTACGCAGCGGCAGAATATTGATTGGGCTGCATGCTCCAGAAAACTCCTACCAGGCAACTGGGAACTCACAATCCCACTCAAGCTGTCTTGGCTGAGACTCTCAACCAACCCATTAATAACTCCATCTACCCTACAGAAGGGGACCCGAGACATTTTTCTACTGACTGGGGATTTTGGAGCACTTCTTATCCGCTTTGTGAGATGCTATAAAAGTAACCAGCTGGTAGGCCTTGGAAAACAGCAAGCTACCAAGGTATTTAAATGGAGTGATGGCTGAATATTCCCTAAGCTACAGAAGGGGGTTAATTCCACCTGTCTCTTGCTGCATATTTTTCAGGAAAAAAAATGCATGCTTCTCACCTGGACAGTCACTAGAAAATCTACCACTACACTTGACCTGCAGCATCATGTATCACACTTAGCACCTCGAAGGTATGATCATGCCTCTTCCTCAAGACAAAGATGACTACTGGGCAGAGGGAAAACACAGTAATATGGCACAGCCCAAAGGCTATAGAGAAACACAGCTGCAGCATGTGTGAGCCAGAGCTGCTGTGCTAAGATCCATCACAAACCACTGCCATAGGATGCAATGGTAATATTAAGTAAAAAAAAAGTCAGACCTTTAGAGCTTTCATGAGAACATAAGCCAAAACACCACAGAACCATAGAAAAACTTGGTTTGGAAGGGACCTTAAAGCCTACTCTTCTGTGGGCAGGGCTGTCCCCACCAGCTCAGGCTGCTCAGGGCCCCATCCAACCTGGCTTCGAGCGCCTCCAGGGATGGGGCATCACAGCTTCTCTGGGCAGCTTCTCTGCCAGCACCTCACCACCCTTTGAGGAAAGAACTTCCCCCTGACATCTAAACCGAATCTCCTCTCTTTTAGTTTAAAGCCATTCCCCCTTGTCCTATCACTATCAGACCATGTAAAAAGTCAGTCTCCCTCCTGTTTATAAGCTCCCTTCACTGGAAGGCTGCAATGAGGTCTCCCCAGCCTTTTCCAGGCTCAACAAGCCCAACTCCCTCAGACTTTCCTCACAGAAGAGGTACTCCAGGCCTTTGAGCATCCTTACGCTCTCCCTGGACCCTCTCCAACAGCTCTGCATCCTGCTTGTATAGGAAGACCTGTGCAATCACTCAGTTCATACTAGTGTCGATCACACAGTAATTCCCAAACTAACACCAGCTCCAGGCACAAGGAAGCATAGACATGTAAGGCCTACCTACCTGCCGAAGCTGCAATGGAAATACTAACAATTGCTCCGGCAGCTCCTCGCAAGTTCCAAATGCTGTCAAGCAAAGCACAGAGCAGACAGAAGCATCAGCGGTGGCACCTGGATAAAACCCTGACCGACCCAACACCCTAGTACACAAACAGCACATCGCAGGCTCCACCTTGGATGGCGACCATCATCACCCCAGCCCCGGCTGCCAAAGCGCTGGGCAGCCCCTGGGGCCACCCCGCAGCTCCCCTCGCTCCCCAGGGCCCACAAGGGGCAGGGCAGGCCGCGGGGCGGCGGCGGAGCGGGCCGTGCTGAGGGGAGTGCCTCTTTACGCCGTAGGACCCCGGCCGGCCCGCTGCGTATCTCGGTCCCGCCGGCCCGACCGCCTCGGAGCCAAGCGGGAGAGGGCGGTGGGAAAAGGCCCTACAGCGCGTCTCCCTACCTCAGTGGGCAGCCATTGTTGTGGGCGGGAAGGCAAGGCGAACTACAACTCCCAGCAGCGCCCGGCCCGGCAGCCCCTTCTCTTGCCCCGTGTCGGGGCTGGGTGTGCTGGTAGCGGGCTTGCGGGGAAACGCCAGAGCTGGGTTGCTGGCTGGTTAAATAGTGCTGAGTGCTTCAGATGTGTACATTGTTAGCGAGCTCTTCAGTTTCTGAAGTTCCCCGTGGAAAGCTTTGCCTTCACTTCCTCAGCTGATCCCTACAACGGCTTCAAAGGCGGCACCGCCCCATGTGACGGGAAACCTCCAGCTACGGGAGGGTTAGGTTGGCTATCAGGAAAAGCTTCTTTACAGAAAGCGTTGTAAAGCACTGGAATAGGCTCCCCAGGGAGATAGTTGAATCACCATCCCTGGATGTGTTTAAAAACCATTTGAATGTGGTGCACAGGGACATGATTTAGCAGAGGGCTGTTAGGGTAGTATGGTTAGGTTGTGGTTGGACTCCTTTTCCAACCTGAGTGATTCTATGATTTTATTCTAGACAAGACAGTGTGTTAGGTGGGCTGTCTTTTTTCACCTGAATGAGGGCAACTTTTGGGCTTGCCTGGGCGGCACTGAGTATGGAGTTGTCTTGAGTCACATATACATTATCTAGGCTGCTCCAAAAGTAGTGCCTCCTATTTATTTCCAGGGAAACTACAAGAGATACAAAGAGTACAATAACACTGTTTGATAAATTGTCAGCTACTAAACACTGTTATAGTCTCCCCTATTAACTGTGTGTTTTCACCAGCAATGAACAAGAGCTTGCATGTTGCTGTAGTCAAAATCTGTACCAGAACTGCCACTATGATGGCATGGGCCAGGGGGTGGCTGGGTTGGGCCACAGGTTGGATGTGCCTGTCCTAAGGCATTGCCCACATGTCCCAAGGGCAGAGTCAACTCAGGTGCTCGTTCCCATTTCAGTGTCACAGCTGCCCACATGCAGCCAGGATCAGACCACTGCCAGCAATGGAAGCTGCCTATTGCTTTTGGTGGGGAGCAGAGCCTGAGCAGATGCAGCTGCTCATGATGTTGGCACATCTGGTAAGGTTCACTGTGGCTGTCCCTTCTGCCATACCCTGTCAAAAGATGCTCTTTCCCCAGCTGAAGCACAGCTGTAGCATGTGGCCCAGATGGCCACCAGAGTCTCTCCAGCTGCTCAGTGGGCACATTAACTGTGCCCTTACAGCCTGTGGGCATCAAGGGTAAGTGGTAAGTGGTAAGGAATGTCCTTCCACCTGGAGGGGAGCAGAGCCATAACATGAACATGTTCTGGAGCACAACAACAGCTGTTGTGCTATACCACAAGATCAGGCTCCAAAACAAACTAAAGCTTCCAAGAAGAATAAGCTCTTTTCTTCATCATTTCTTCTTGCCCACACAATCAACAGCCAGAATGAGAACTTTAAGTTTCAGCAGTTTAAGTCTGGTAATATGAATAGAAGCTAAACCTAGAGCAAAAAGAAACACATTTTAGTACTAGAAGTAGTACTGGCTTTGCTTCTAATTATTCCCCAACAGCCAGCATCATGGTAATTTAGCAGCACAGGAGAAGATAAACCATCTTTAGAACCCATTTTCTGACTGGTGCACACGAGTAGCCAACATGAGAAACCTTTAGAAAGCATAGAAATGGAACAGCTTTGATAACTGGTCATAGAAACCCCTGCTCTGAAAGACACATAGCAGGAGCATGGGGGTTTGCACTAGTCCTTGGCTGATAGGAATGCAAGAAATCCCTATCACCCAGCTTGCATTGCAGATAGACAGATTAATCTGGAAAATCAAGGAACAGCAGAAGAGACAGCTATGGACTTCAAGAAAGACACTGACCCTCTAGAAACTGCTCTGGACAACCAGGACACTCTTAGATGAGACTGCTAGTCTGGCTATGCTTTTATGATAAAACAGAAGGCTATGAATCATTCTTTGCAGCCAGTGAATAATGAAATTGAAATGGAAGCCAGGTCATTAAAATAACAGTTTGGCTCGACTTGAATATGTATAGTTATAGGCTAGTCTTGTGATTCGTACCATAACACATTGTTCAATCAATAGATAGAGGGTCTGGTATTTTATTGTACAGTTTCCTGTTATTTTAAGATGGGCTTATGTCATACAGTTTGGATCTGAATCAGCACTTTTAAGCACTTGAAAACTCTTACTGTTCATCTGAGGTTTACTGCTCAGTAATCCAGATCTGCTTCTGGATTTCAAAAAATTGCTAAAAAATTCAAATTATTCTCTCCATGACTTTATTTCCCTGAAGAGCAGAATATCAAAGCAGAGCAAAGTCATGCATTTTTCTTGGGTATTCCCCAAAGCAGCTGTGCCAGAGTTCTCAGAGGAAACAGTTATGTTGATTTCTTCAGCAGCCCATTCTAGCTCAACCTGTGTAAATCTAATGAACAATTTCACAGCTATTTATAATTCCAGCGAGTTCCCTAAATGTGACTTCATGATTTCCTCTTTGCTGATGTTTCTGAAATGTCAGGGTGACCCTGGGCTTGTTTTGTCCCTTGCACCAAAGTTTTCATGGACCACACACTTGAGATCTTCTCGGTTCAGAACCTGGCTTTTATACTTCTCACCCCAGTCCTCCACGATGTACTGATGGTAAGGGTCTTTGGAATGTTCTCGCCTCTTGGATTTCACTGTACTCACCAAAATCGCCACAATAATGAAGGAGAACATTCCAATCATCACCATCAAATAAAGGATAACATAGTCAAAGTTTTCAGCGTCAACCCTGGCTTGCAGTTCATTTGCCGCTTCTGTCATGTTTTTCCTCCAGCCGTTCATGTAAGTGAGAAAAGTTTCCTTGAAAATATCTTCCACTGCCCATGTGAAGTTTCGTATTTCAGCCATCCTTGCAAGTTACAGCTACTAAAGACAACATAATACTTATTTTAATCAAATATCTGCACTATAACAATTACATCGGTTTGTTTTGTATGCATTATGAGGATTAAATAATAATACCTACTAGCGAAAGTGTCATACTGATTTTAGACCAGCTGAGAAACCCTAAATCAGAGTGCTTCAACATGTTTAGAGACCCGAAGAGGTCCTACTCCTTACTCAGGTCATTTTCAGTCTGTGGAAGCCAAGTATGCCTCAGTGAAGTTCAGTGAGTGTGGGCCTACCTGACCCATATTACAGGCATCCAGGCACATTGATTTTCCTCTTGAGATAAAGACTAAAGAAAATGTTCTTCAACCTGGAAGGGGTGCTATACATATTGGTCTACCTTCCTTTGCTTCTTGGAATAGCTTTGTGATTTCAGCATGCACAGAACAGGTATGCACACACAGAGGGACACAGGTACATGTGCAGGTAGATCTCTGTACAATTATACACACATGCTCAAACATATGGGATAAAGGCAGTCTAATGAAAGCAAGCAAGCTATAAGAAAACAGAAACCCAAACTCTCCTGAAACTTCTTTTTTGTGCAAAATCTCTATGCATTTCATAGAATCATAGAATCACAGGATCAGTCAGGTTGGAAAAGACTTTAAAGATCATCGAGTCCAACCACGACCTAATCATACTACCCTAACTACCCTCCTTTCATTCAGAACAAAACAACAACAAAATCTGTAGTTTTTTTTAATAAAAAATAAGGACTTAGCAACAGAAACTTACCTTTCCTGTCTCCTTCAGTAATGAGATTCCCAGTAACAATCAGGATTTTGAAACTCCACCGGATAATACTACGATACTCTTGAAAGAAGAGAGCTATCTTAAGCTTCAAGTAGCCTCCAGCCTGCACAAGATTTTGAGCACTTGCCTGTTAATTAAGTGCTTTCTACTGCACACTTTCTGTTTATATTAAGGTAAATGCTAAATCTAATCTCACCTGGAAAGTCAAACATCGGCTGACAGCTTACATCAGTCATCCTGTCCGATGCCGAGCACTATAATTTATTCTTATTACTGCAATTTCATATATTGTAAAAGAACACCGTAGCGCTTTCTAATGATAAACATCTCTAGAGGTTTATGGTTTGGTACTTTTTGACCTAGAGAGAAGAAAAGTAAGGATGTGCTCTACAAAATAATGAATAATTCCCTTGGTTGATATGGGCACAAGAGATTGAGCACTGAGCAGGTACTGTAGAAAGTCTTCCATGCTGTTTGCACCCAACAGGAAGAATTTTGTGCTCCTTTACTTCTACTAGGTCACCGATATGGGTCTTCTATATCTTTCTCTGTTCTTTTTCTCCTTGTTTTGTTTCACATTTCCCTCATCCTTTGCCATAAATAAAGAACATAGCCTTTCTCTCCCTTTCTCCTAGATTTCTCCTATTGTTTGGTTTTCCATTCTTTCACCAGTACCTTGGTTGTCTGTGACCATGAAGCCTATACTGCAAGACTGCAAGAAGCGGGTCTGCAAACACAGCCAGGATCAGCCTCCTCAAACTCTGATGTTTGTGAACTCTGCTGTTTGTGTACATCACCTGTGATTTGGAGCAGGAAACAAAAACCTATATTAAAAAAGAGAGAGAGAAGAATTAATTAATGTTGATTTTATTTCTCAGCAAATAGCACGTGATGACACCTAACTGAAAAGCACTGAGTCACACCTTAGAAATAGGAACATGCGTAGTGAAGTAGACAACTTCATCTTTAGTCAGGAGTGGTTCCTGGCTCTGGTGGCGACATTCAGTGGAAGGGGATTAGGGTGGAGATGAAGACGTTCACAAAGTGCCTCACAAGCAAAAGGGATAGACCCTTTTGTAAAATCTATCTGCATTTTACAGGTAGATATGCCTAAGCAGTTTGCAGAGAAAACAGTTTCACAAGTAGCTCTGCTTTGAGGGAGATAAAGCACACGTGGGCAACCACGGAATCAACAGAACACATGAGAAAAAGGGAGATACGCTCTTGGTACTGGGATGTGTTAATCCCTGAGGAAGTTCTGCTAGTGCCGTGCTGCTGACATTGTCATGTTTACTGCTATCATTTCTTTTGGATGATTTTCTGTATATAAACACCTCCCAGCATGAAGGCGAGCTGCTGGCAACATCTCCTCTCTGACCCCCCACTTCACTGTGGAAGTTTCCTACGCGCCCTCTGCTGGGGTCCTTGAAGTCAAGGTAGCTGGCAAGCTGGTTCTGTTTGCTTTGGTGAAATCTGAGAGCCAGACAGATTGCTGCAAGTCCGGCTTCCTGCTTTACTTAGCCAGGGATGTGCCCTGCTTGGCCCTGGCTGCTTGAAGGTGGTTGGAGCCACCAGCATGCTGTTAGAGGAGCTCCCAAATGCTGTTAGAAGAGCTGCCAAATGCAGGGCCATGAACTGGACTACACGAATGCAAGACGAGCCACAGCGCTGGAGGTTAGGCTGCAAGAGGATTATCTAGGGAACTGCTACCCTGGGCTGCCAATAGACGGCTCTTCAACCAGCCTCTTCTGATGTCTGTTCCTGGCCAGTCTCATTTGGCCAATGCTTGCAGGTACATGCTTGCACAAACACACAGGTATACATACATATACAAAAGTTGCATATGTTGTCAAGCAGACATTAACTGCCTACTCTGTTCTTAACCAAGCAAGAAGAGAACTTAACCAGATGAGAACTAAGATTAACACAAGAGTGGGGACAGACTCAGCAGCATCTGTTGTAATAGGACAAAGGGAAACAGTCCCAAACTAAAACAATGGACATTTAGACTGGATATAAGGAAGAAATTTTTTACAGTAAGAGTAGTGATGCACTGGCACAGGCTGTCCAGAGAGGCGGTGTCCCGTCCTTGAAGACACTCAAGGTCAGGCTGGATGGGGCTCTAAGCACCTCTTGGAGCTGTGGGTGCTCCTGTTCATTGCAGGGAGGGTAGACCCGATGGCCTTTAAGGGTCCCTTCCAACTCAAGCAATTCTTTTAATAATAGTCTTTGTCCCACAAGCTTGAACATTTTTCTTCAAAGAAATTTACTCAATCACCTTCTGGATAATTCTCCATCACTTGTTTCTGCATAAATCTCCATCATTCTTTGAAGTAGAGCATCAAACCTCACACTTTAGTTGTAATCAGCAGCTAACATACTTAAATACTGATTTAGATATATTTATACACCAATTTTGCTGTTTCCTTCTCTTCCTTGCCTCGCCTTGCCTCACCTTGCAATTAACTATATATAATTCATGAATTGTAAGAGTACCTGTATAGGCTTAATTCTTAGAAACAAAAGAATATATTTGTTAAGCATCCTTACTGAAGAGATATTAGTATCCTGTAATACTTACCTATGTAATTTTCCTTCAGTATTTCTTCTGGCTAAATCATAATATTGTGTTAGTCAATGTTCTCAGACCTTAAATCTTTGTATACACAGCCTTAACCGACAATCTTTTCAGCCTTTAGCTACCGATATGCTGTATAGTTAACCACTGATACTTAAAGTGCTGATAGCATTTCATTACTTTCCCCACTGCTTCAAACTTTGTACCTTTCTCCTAGATTCCTCCTGTTACTTATACACTAGCTTCATAGAACACTTGTGAAATCAGCAGTTCTAACCCTAGGTCTGTATGCTTCTTTTCAAATTCTTCAGAAGATCACCCAGTTAAACAAAAAGACCTACCAAGGCCGTTATGTTATTGTAGTTTTTCTTTAACTGTGACTGCCAAAGCCTTTTCTCTTAAAATTACTCAGGATTACATTTATTACTTATATTTGAACTATTTCTTTACACTGATTTTCGTTTATAATCCATTCTTTTAATACATATTGGGAAGCTCTTATGGCTTCTCATGATGCTGCTGGCAATTAAAGATACTGCCTCTTTACCTTTCCTCTTGTTTTGCACCTGTCTTCTAGATCTTTTACCTCTTCCTCACATTCTTGTGACAAGCCTCTGCAGTGGGCCAGTACGTGCTAGCTACCATCTTTCCAACACTTCTGCTTCTGTTTGCCATTCCTGTAAGCAACTCATTATCGCTTAATGTTCTTTCTACATTCACCCAAAGCGTAGTGGATGCTGTTTTCTTTCTCAGCATAAGGGAGTTCTGGTTTGTACATCTTTTCCACCAAAGAGCATGGTTTTCAGCACAACTAGCAGCTTTGATATCTTGCTCTGTATAGGTTGGATTTTCTTTTGAAGTGAAGTAGTCATTTTTCAATTGTTTATTTCTTACGTAACTGTTCTTCCATCTTTCAGGGAGTGATGTTTACAGTTTTCAGTCTTAGCCTCTTTTCTTGGGCCTTTTCTTTTTGCTGCAGGGCAAATACATTTTCTGATTCAGTGATTGTGATATTCTGCTTTTCTGAGTCTTTGTTGTGTGTCATACCTATTTTAACACTTTGAGTATACGTTTGAATAAGTATTAACTCCTTTCATTCACACAGGATTTTTGTTCCTTCAGTTCAGCAGAGAAGCAGCCTTTTTGTTGAAACTCCTTGGTCAGGTTCAAGGTAGTTTACAAGGAGGCCATATGTTCAAGCCCCAGCCATGGCAAAGTTTAAGGGTAAAAGGCAAAGTTAAATAGAAGCAGAAGAGTTATATGTCTTAGAGCTGGAAGTTAAAACCCTTGGAGAGATGGGAGCTTGCATATGCTGGTCCCCATCAGAGGCTTCTGGGCAGCCTGATCTGGTGGGTGACAACCCTGCCCACAGCAAAGGGTTTGGAACTGGATTATCTTTAAGACCCCTTCCAACCCAAGCCATTCTACGTTTCTCTGATTCTAAAGGTTATCACAGAATCGCAGAATGGCTGAGGCTGAAAAGGGACATCTGGATAGATTTAAAGAGCCCATTATTTAAAGAGGAACATCGGCTATTGCTTTGGTCTTTAGGTACCCCCAAAATGATGATAGCTTGTGAAAATTACCTCTAAATATTATAATAACTGTATAATGATCACTCCCTCTTCACATCAGAGATCCACATCAGGGTGCACTTTTCTTAATGCCTTGTATAGAAAGAGTGAAAGTAGTGCAGATAGTGGAACAGCCCATCTGGAATGGTCCTGTGTGACTAAAGAAAAATATATTCAGCAAACTAACATTTTTGAGTCATAATTAAAGCGAGAGGAAAAATATTCTAAAAGAAAATGGATTTTGTTATGCAGCACAAGCATAGGCAAGGCTGTGAGGAAAACCCATTGTGTCTCTGAGATAGGAATGTATGTCATTGGGATGCATTCAGTATTGAGGGACTCAAGCTTAATCAGCTTCTCCAATCCTGAAAGCTTAAAAGAAAACAACTGGGAAGAATAAGCCAGAGCACTGTGTCTAGTGCTAGGACTGCACAGCAGCTGATATACAGGCACCTTCCACCCTGCCAGGTAGTGCATTACTTCCCCCAGTTGAAACTGCAGGGGTGGAAAAATTATGGTCAGGCAGAGATTGCAATCATGCAGTGCAGTTTTGTTGCTATGGTTTATAGCCATTATGCTCTGAGGGAAGTGTAGTCTAACATGCTGCAGGGCAGCTGCTAAATTCAGAGGGCTCCTTGCTATTCCTCATCAGCATCCCCACCTTATCCACGGAGAACACTAGTTTCTAAGTGACCTCCACATCCAACACAGGCAACGGGAATGGCAGCATTCTTCTGACTGATTTCTTTGTTTAACAAAACCTCCTCACCTTGTCTGGTGAGGCAGAGGGAGAGGCAGGAAAAGAGATAAGTAAAAGAAATGGGAAGAGTAAAAAAGCACGTGGCAAACCACCTGTCCAGTGGACAACATGGAAGACAAAGGGAAGACTGTAGATGCCACCAGGGTGCTCCCATCAGACTTCCTCCTTTTGGTGCAATGGTGCCTTGACTTGATGGAGCTCCAGGTGGGACAATGTAAACACAAACAGGAGGACAGGGAGCAGTCAGAGCTTTTCTAAGAGGCTCTGGAGAGATCAAAAAGAGATTACAATCTGCTGCTCTTGAGGTACTTGCCAGTGTCCCCCTTGATGATGCCAATGTAGAGCACAGCTGAGATGTGGATCAGGACAGAGGTGCATGGCTTCTTAGGCCAGATTTGATGCCAAGGGCTGCCCCTCCAGAGCAGCCCAGTTTATAAGTGAGATGGTTATCCACTCCAGTTCAATTAAAGTCCACAGAAGTTGGTATGGAACTTGGAGAGAACAGAGAGAGAAAAGCCAGAACTGGAGCTGGAGTTACTGTCGATACCCCTTCTGTAGGGCTTGATATTGATAACTCACACGTCTACAGACTTAAGGACTAGTTGCTGAAAAGTGGTCATATGAGTGAATCATCTGTTTTTATAACTCCTCAGCAAAACAATCGGTCTGATTCACACAGGCAGGAGTTCAACAGTTTCTCCAGGAGAGTTGCTGAGGCTCCTCATAGCAGGAATGCATTTGAAGGCCCATTTTTAAATGATGCTGTTCAAAGGAGAGAGAGTTGAAGTCAAGGATTAAATCTTATAAAAATTACAGGACACACTGGAGCTTCTCAAGCCCTGCTGGAAGCATTTCCTTGCATTACCAAGACTTGCCTCACACTTGATCTTACGCCTACCAGACACATTTAGCCAGTGAAACAGGACCTGTGTTCTACAAACAAGAAATGCTTCTACTCTGCACTGGCTCCCCGTGGAAATCTCTCAGGTCACTCAATAATGCTGCTCCATTCCCTGCAGCCATGCAAGGAAGCACTTGTGGAGCAGCACACCTTCCCAGCGGTACCCTCAGGAGTTGGTGCATGGCAGAAGAAGGAAATTGAAGTGCTTGCCCAATAGCATGCCTGTTTACTCTCCATCTAGAGCCCAGCATACTGTTTAATTTAATGCAGAGTTCAGCTCACCATTTAATGTGTGAAGAAGCCTAAGCGCAAGCTCAGGTTCCAATGCGCTTTTCCAGGGAGTTGCACCTCATCCCACCCAGGCGCTTAGAGGGCGAGCATCACTGGAGCTGCTGCTGGCCTCCCAGGAAGACTGAAGAAAAGAGCTGAGGGCTTTGCTTCTCATCCTGTGGCACTTGAGCAGCTTTGTTATTGGCAGGGTCCGTGCAGCAGCAACCTGTACCATGTTACCCTATGCAGGCAGGAAGAGGACAGCATTGAGCTAAGGTCATGTTAAAATGTGCTGCTATCACCACATGGCTACTGGACCTGTGCGCAGTCTGCTGGCAAGCTTAGTTTTCTGATAGAAAAAAAATATCAAGTTAGGTCTAGAACTACTGTCTATTTTGGGTTTACTTGTACTCCACCAATGCATATTAAAAAAATGCTGCAATTTTTTCCCAACCTGTTGGCCTGGATGCAGCCAAATAGAAATGTTCTTTGGTTATACTGGGAACTTTAATACAGCTCTGTCATCATGGCACCATTCATACTGCTCATGGAGTGATAATGAAAGGAGAAGCAAAAGCCAAGCCAGGAGATTTTACTGAAATAGAAAAACAGGGTGAACGCCCTACACAACCCTATATCATATCATCATTTCATTACACCAACTTCACCATCAAAGCAAGGTATATTAAACTGGTATTTACTTTTCCAGAAAAATCTGTGTTTTACACATAACAATCTATTGAGATCAATTTAGGCTAAAGCATATCTTGAGGTTCTACATGTCCCCAAGAGCTTTAAAAATTAATAACAACTGATCATTGCAAGTCCAGTGGCAAGGAAGGGAAACAAGTGAGTCAGCACATGAGGTAAGAAATAATTGCTCATTCAATCTGGTGCATATTGCATGCACATAGTCCCATTTCTTGTTTTCTCAGCCTTCCTTGACCTTGGGACCATTCACTTACATGGCTGAAATCCAGCTGTGCGAACTGGCTGTGCAATATGCCCATCTTCACCTCCCACACAAAGCAAGCACTCATGCCACCAGAGTGGCAAGCAGTGTCCACTCACACATGTATGTTTTCACTATGCCAGCATTCAAGTGCTTACACTGTCTGCATAGTGTTGCTTGCATCACCCCTGCCAGCTGACCACATCACCACATTGCAACTACAGGACAGGCATGAAAGTTCTGGGTTTGCAGGGCAGGGCTCCCAGGAATGTGGTGGGAAGGGAGATGAGGCACCCTGAGTACACTGTACTGGGCCACAACCTGGAGCGTTGTGTCCAGGTCTGGGATCCACAGTACAAGACAGATGTGAATACACTGGAGAGAATTAAGGGCCACAGAAATGATGAAGGGACTGGAGTGTCTCTCCTATGAGGAAACACTGAGAGAGCTGAGACTGCTCAGCCTGGAGAAGAAAAGGCTCCTTATAGCAGGAATGCAGAATGGTTCCTGGGTCCAACTGCTCCATCATCACTGCCTTATGTATAAAACCAAGGCTATCCTGTGTAATGTCACAGTCCAAATACAAATAGCTGAAGGAAAGGTGTAGAGAAGACTGAGCCAGGCTCTTTTCAGTGGCATCCAGAGCGAAGACAAGAGGCATGAGTACAAACAGAAGCACGGGAGGTTCTGTCTGAACATCAGGAAGCATTTTTTTACTGTGTAGATGGTAGAGCACTGGCATGAGTTGCCAAGAGAGGTTGTGGAGTCTCCTGCTAGTTAGAGAGTAGACATGGCCCTGGACAATTTGCTGTATGTGGCCATGCTTGAACATGGGGTTGGATCAGTCTCCAGAAATCTCTTCCAGTATCAACCATGCTGTTGTTCTATGAGGTTCCAGACCCTCAGAATGGTTCCTGGGTCCAACTGTTCCATCATCACTGCCTTATGTATAAAACCAAGGCTGTCCTGTGCAATGTCACAGTCCAAATACACAGCATCTGGTTGTTTCCCATCCTCTTCATGGCTCCCCATCCTCCCCGTGGCACTGGTTTTATCTGTATTAGTCACCTGTTTCACTCATCTGCTTTCAATTTAGGGTTTGCCCCTCACTGGGAGCTGCATACGCTTACTCTGTAAGGCCTTATCTTGTTGCCATGGGAGCCATCATCAGAGAGCTTCCTTCCCTCCCAAGCAGGCTTCCAGTAGCTTTCCAGCAGAAAGCACAGTCAGTGTGTGCCTGAAAGTTTCTCCATTTGGAGGTACTCCTGTTGCCACCTATTGCAGCAGTGATGCCTGCACCCAGGGCAGCCAAAGCCATGCAAACACCAGCTATATTAGTAGACATCCCATGGGTGACCACATAGGGCCTGGTCCACAGACAACATTTTTGGGAAGCCGTACAGGCATGGTTTCAGACCTACCATGGATAAAGAGAATTTCCTGAATCAGAGCCTTTGCCTGGAGCTGGAGTGGATGCAAAAGAAGGTTATTCTGGGTGAGCTGCCTGAGGGATTTCAGCTGATAATTTTTTTTAGTCCATGTAGAAACCTCTGGAGAACAAGAAAGTAATCTTTTAATTGGATTCCATCTGATTAATTGCCCTCTTGGGTCTGCTTATGTCCAGTGCTCTAGAAACCGTGCTCTGGCATCTTCATCAGATTATATATTAAAATCTATATTAAAGAGACAAAAAATGTTGCTTCACTTTCGATTTCAAAAATACTGTGACTATGGTGTCCAGGAAACTATGCTGCAATCATTGCGGCATGGAATATACATATATCCCCTCAAAATCATGAGAATGCTTTTTGGTGCTGCTTTCTTTTCGTTTCGGGCTTTTGTAGCAGTACCTCAAAGCAGCTCCTTGAGAAAAGCTGAATTTAGCACATCTACTGCTGGGTTTCTCTCATCCTTTCTGAAATGAGAGAAAGAGAAAAAATTATCATTTTACATAAAAATTGCATCACTTTTAAAACAAATCAGATTTTTCACTGTGCTCAAGAATGTCTGATCCACATTATTGGAGTATGCACTTTTTTCTGTGTGCAAGTGTGTGATTGCTATGGTTAAAGTAAGAACATCTTTACAGTATTTCCATCTCGTACTGATACCTTACCCTGCTTGACCCAGATCATTCAGAGTTCTCATCTTCGCTCTGGAGTAACCACTATCCTCATCCCGGCATCTCCTGGTTGAGAGGAACCTTTTCATAGCTGCATAGAATGCAGCAGGGCACAGCAGCCTGAGGGCAGGTTTGGGTCTCAATACCAAGGCTAAGTTGGATGGGGCCCTGGACAACCTAATCTAATGCCTGATCTAGTGCAGAAATCTATGAATTAGGTGATCACTGAGGTCCCTTCCTACCCAAGCCATTCTATGATTCTATGATCTCTATGACAAGGGGTAGTTCCACAATCCGACTCAAAATGTTGAATCAAACTCCTGGTTTTTGTTCTTCTGCAAGGAGAACCATACCTCATGTACTTGTAGAAATTTACATTACCACCAATCCTTCTCCATTCCCAGTGCTGCCCGCAAGCTCAGTATTATCTTTGAGTCAAAAACCAGCATCATACTGGCTTAATCTGAGTTTATATCTGCTACATGCAACAACATGCTAAGCACAAACAGTGGCATATGAACCATGGGACTGGATGTATCAACCGTCAAGGTATCTTAAATGCTGGAGGAGAAGAGTCTTAAGATGCTTATGCGCAACATGACAATGTATTGTCTAATTCAAAATGAAGATCCTAGATCTTCATTTCAAAGCACTTACTGCTATTGTAACAGCAGAAAAAAAAAAAAGAAAAGAAAAGAAAAAAAAAGAGGAAAAAAAAAACAGTACAAGATTTCTAATGCAAATTTCAGCAAAAAGTTGTCACTTAGTCCCACAAAAATTAGAGAGAATAGTCTAGTAGTCTGAAGTCAAGTGGGTGTTCATTTGTCTGCTTGCCACCTCCTCATTTGCTCCACATGAGCTGAGAATCTTCAGCTTGTTGTCGTGGCGAGCTGGGAATTAGCAGACAGTGAGGTTGTCTGCCTGGTTTTGGGCATGCATGTCTCAACTGAAGGCAGCAAGGAAGGCATCCCAGGCTAAAACAAGCATCATTCTGTTCTGTCTTTCCTATAACTGAAATTCTGCAGCCAGATATTACATCTGCTAAACAAGCACTTTTTATGGGATACCTTTTAAAACTGAAATTCTCCATTTAATCAGAGGTGCTACAAAGAAAATCAGCACTAACGGTAAGGGATGAGCAGACAGAAAGGCATACATAGGAACTATCTCAATTATAGAACCCATGTGATGTAATAGCAACTGTTTTGCCATGCAGTGGACTATTTGCAATAATGATGTGAGTGAGGAAATGGTCTTTCAATCAACATGAAAGAAAGCAATTCTCAGGCAGAAGCACCATCTGCTGGTGGACACCAATTCTATTACTTCACTTAGAAAGTTTACAGCATAAGCAACAACCTTCAGAATCATTAATGTGCTTAGGGGGCATCTTTGAGACCTTAATTCAAGTCGTAAATGTAATATTTATTCACTTTCCACATCAAAGCCCTCATGGCACTATGTTACTCCAGCCTCTTGCTAAAGAGTTCCACAAGCAAATAATTGCTTTAACAGAAGAAAAAGAGTTCTCAGATTTAAAGAAAGATCAAGCTTTCAGCCTTCTCTTACTAAAGTCAGCATGAGAACTTCCACTGCCTCCCGAGTGCCACAAGAGTTTCATCACTGACAGCAGGAGATAATTCTTAGGACTGGGATGCAAAGGCTGTACGTGCCCCATTGGCCTATGGGGGTTCTTGTTTCCAACAAAAGGAAATTTCTCTCTGCCCCGAAACATGGAGTAAGGGCAATGTACCATGCAAACTTTCAAGAAAATGTTAAGATGTTTTCAGGACTGAAAGAGTGACTACATTTTGCCCAACAGATATATTGAATGATCAAAAATTTGCTTACACTTCAATCTGAAGGAAAGGTGAAAAATATTGTGTTATTTATTATCCAGGATACAGTTAATATGCTTACCAGAGGCACTATTTTGAGCTAGGTTCCTATATTCTTTCATTAAAGAATTATTTTGGTGGCATAATTCAGGTGCATTGCTTCACAAAGGGACAGACTTGACCTTTCTGACTTCAATTCCCTGAACCTGGGTATGGTTCAGAATATGAATCCAGACCTGGATTCAAATTCTGCAGACCATCTGTACATAAGAAGCTGAACTTCAACTGTACTTATTCCTCCTTCATCTTCTTGGAAAGCAAAAAAGATAGACTTTTTCTTAGAACTGATATGTAAAACTTGATTATTTTCTGCTTTCTCTATTCAGATTTTAGTTTTGATAAGCTTTGTGCTCACTGATGAGTATTACCATAAAGCCAACACACTAGCAAAGTGCTCCAAAATGGGTTGGAGAGAACAGTGTGTCACCTGTATGCTCACTTATCAAGAGAACCAAACCTGTGGGGAGAAGATCACTTGCTTCAAAAGCTCCATATCTGTCTGCATTTGGCACACATCTCAAAGCGGTGCGCCTGACCTGGAAACCTGGCTGAACATCATCATCCATGACAAGGAAGCTAATTAGATATAAAAATATTTGGGGCTTTGGAGTGCCTGCTAGTGAAGCAAAAGTGGATTTAATGTCTTCCAGAGATATGTTTTTCCATAAAACAGAACAATGGGATGTCTCTTCTTTTCCGCTTGGAGTATATGGAACACAACAGATGCCGCAGGTCCCTCCAACCTCTCCAGCATTATTGCTCTAAATAATATTTCCTGTTTGAAGGGGCAATTGCAGTCTTATTAAAATAGCAAAATGTTTATCTCTCCCTTCAGATGTCAGGCCAATAGCAAAAGTCAGTCAGCACTCTACAGTGAGAACCAAAATGGGTTCTGCTCATTTCTTTCTCCATGTAGATGCAAACTATGAGGCAAAGGGACAGGCCATGCAGAAATGGCCGTGAAGAAAAGGCAATGGAGGAAAAAATAATGCTCTACTACAGCTTCCTCACAAGGGCAGCGCTGAGCTCTGCTTTGTGTGACAGCGACAGGGCCTGAGGGAACGGCATGGAGCTGTGTCAGGGGAGGGGCAGCTGGGATTGAGGGACAGGGTCTGCACCAGAGGGCGGTGGGCATGGAATGGGCTGCACAGGGCTGTGGGCACGGTCCTGAGTGCTAGAGTTCAAGGAGAGTATGGATAACACTGTCAGACACACAATGTGATTTTTGGGTGGTGCTGTGTGGAGCCTGGAGTTGCACTTGGTGATCCTTTTGGGTCCTTTCTAACTCAGGATGTTCTATGATTCTATGATTAAGCTAAAGGCATTTTGTTTGCATTTCTTGCACTGATATATATAGTTCTGTGTCAAAGTTTTTTAACCACAAGACCAGCTCAGTCTTATACTCTTTCTGCTGGATTCTTTTGACAAACTCAGCGTATTTTAAGGCTCTGCCTTTTCTGAAGGTATTTGCTGAAAATACAGATACAGTTTCGCTCACATAGCTCTAAACAATTTGGAAGCTTCCAGACGCACAGCATGTGATGTGAGATTTTTTCAACACGTTGAAACCTTGAAGGGAGCTTTATCTCACCAAGAGGGAACAGCATGAGCCATACCCTGCAGCAACTCATAGCTGATACGAGACTTAGGAAGAGTGAGAGCACTGTTACTGAAGGACGCAGAGACATACTACCCAGAAACAATGCCTGGCTACCAGCAGAGCTGTCTTTGGGTATGCTGTCCCAGGAGGCCCCACCTTACACCTAGCATAAGGCTACGCAGATGATAAAAGTCTGTTTGAGAGGCCCCAAAAATCTGGCAGTGCCCTAGAATTTCCCTTGCTCTTTTACACGAGGATCCCTGTTATTAATTCATAGCTAAGCAGTATTTTTAATTGATCATTAATATCACATCAAAGGTGGCTGAAGCTCACTTCATGAGGAGAGTAAGGACCAAAGGCTCATCTGAGCAATCCTAAGCTTTGTGAAACTAGAGATCAGATGCTGTGTCAGGTATCATTAATAATGGATTGAAACCAATTATCCCATTCAAGATTGAAACCAATTATCCCATTTAGCAGGAGGAATTAAGGAGTTCAGAGCCATCTTTGCAATAGAATCTGATCCTGATACATATCACTGTGTACCTGAGCTCTCCATACGTTAGCTAGGATCTCAGAACAATGTTCCTAGTAAGTTTTATGGAACCATCAACACTAATAAGGGAAACAATGTCAAATGCATATGCAAAATGAGGTTTAAAATCACAGCCTGTACAGCATCACAATGAGAAGCAGGCAGAGCACAGCAATCCCTTTTCACAAAGAATTTTTTTTATTATGAAATCCAGTTGCTTTTCACCCCAGAGAGAACAGAAATATTCCATTTTCCTCCTGAAAAGAGAATGGAGTCTCAGGTCGGTGGGTGGGGAGGTGCAAAGGGAACTAGAAGGGAAGTCTGTGTGCTGCCTGAGTGACCAAGGAGGTGTGAGATGGTCTATCCAAATCTCACCCTAATGTTTTGACAAGCTGGTGAACTCCTTGTTTTGTTGCTGTTTCTTCAACCAGCTGTCACAGTGAGGCACTCAGTTCGTAGAGAGGATGCTAACAAAATACTGCCATTGTATTCTGGAGAGCAGAACATACTCCAGCCTGGCGCTCTCCCTCTTGTTTGACAGGAGCTCCTCAGTGTGCGTATGAAGAAGTTCAGAGAGAGGTTGATCCAGCCAGTGGAAGAAGCCAAAGGCTCGGCTCATGCAGGTGCCGTTTTCAGGAGTGACCACACCGTGTCCCCACAGAGCTGCACTTCCATCCCTATGCTCCTAGCAGACAGGCGTCCAAGTGGTGGCAGCTCATCTGCATGCCCATAAATACACCTCCCTCCAGCATTGCTCTAACCCTTACTTATATGGTTAGAGCTGGCAGGAAAATAATTCTGACCTTCAGTTGCTACCAGTCCGCTCAGTCCAGGCCCGGTGAGGCGAGTACGGATAGTCATAAAAAAACAACAACATGTAAAGGTCAAAATTCAAGGTCTGTTGCTTATTACTAAGAAATAGCACCAGAAACCCTCCTCGTTTGCATAAAACATTTCGTGCTGAGACCTGAAACGTCCTGAAAACAAAGGTAAGCACCACTAGTTCCATTTCACAGATGGAAAAGAGATCCGATTGCCAAGACCACCCAGCAGGAATGTAGCAGTGCTGAACCAGATCAGGCTCCCGACTGTCTAGTATTGCCCTGCTGGACCGCAGTTCCAAGTCTGATTGATAAGGGGACAATGTGGGGTTTTGTTTTCCCTCTGCCATTAAACACAGTGTCTCCACATCAGAGGGATCAGAGCAAAGTAATGCCCACCTTGTCTCAAGGCCATGCCTGTCCTGTTACAATGTTCCTTCAATACAGGATTCTGGGCCAGACCAGGCACCGGGAGAAAGACAAATTAGATGGTAGTACCATACAAAGCAGAAAGATGTTAAAGGACGCTTTGAAGGCCTTGGGACAAGCATTTCAGATAGGGAAAGATACTTCTGCTTGAGTATGAAGATTCACAAAGCTCACAGACAGGAAAACCCTTGGATGAGAGAAACATAACTGCTCACTTACCATCGGGTTGCATCAGATTTGAAGGAGAACACAACTCTCAGAGTGGCATGTCAGCACATCGCTGTGTCAGTAGGCCTCATTTTGCTACAGGTACTCCACCAGGCAAAATAGTCATTCTGTGATAACTCTGGTCAGCATTTTCTCGCAGCAAGGCGCTTGTTCCTATGGCCAGTCTACCGGCCTTATCTCAGCAAAGCCAAACTTGCCATGCCTCCACCTACAATGGTCACACTACCAGCTCTTCCATCAGGTCGCTTAGCATCCAGGACTCATCTGCTAAAAAGTCAACAAATGATGCTGCCATCTATGTTGCTCCAGAATAACTTGTTAACAATTCCCCTATTCCCCTGGAATGACTCCCCCAAAATAACACTTAAAGTAGAAAAAGACGTGAACCAGTGAATCTGGTTTTGACCAATGTAATTTCTGTTGATGAATCATTGTGGAGGAGGCCAATGGAGAGCCATGGGATGCAACCCTGCCGCACTAGCTGTCAAAGTGAAAGTCCAAGGATTCGCTCCTAGAAGCATATTTGAGCAATATTGTCTACTCTCTCCATTACCACATAGGCCTTCACCTTAGAGGCAAAGCCTGCACTATGGATTCCTGCACTGCACATGCCATCCTAATGGAAAATCACAGCTGCCCTACCTGCCTAACCTCATACAAACAATTTGCTTCATATAGTTTTACTCCAGATGGCAGAAACTGTTTGCTGTGGGCAATGCATGTCCACCCAGAAGTGAAATGTAGAGAAACTCTATATCCTGTCTTTCCCAACTAACCACCAGGTAAAAGCTCGACTATCAGAAGCTTTTCACAGGCTGTGGAATGCATTAGGGAAAGCAAGCAGTTCTGAAGTGAAGGGGTTCTGCTTTGGTTAGGTCACTCCATCAGCATGCTCTTTGAGGCCCCAAGATTCAAGCTTCAGGAATTCAGCCAGGCAAGGTGGTAAGAGACTCAACTGTGTGCCTTCAGCATCAAGGCTGAGCCCTCAAGTCAGAGGCAATCAGATCATGAGGGTCAGGGAGCTCCTTGAAATGGAGCCTGCAGGACACCATGCACCATGAAGCCCTGGGATTCTGTTTCCGCTCCATTATTTTATAACTTTTAGGGAAGGATGCCTAATGCACCTTCTTTTACAAACTCTGAAACTATAGACTATTTAACAAGTGAAAAAGCAAACAGCCCTTAGCCTGGTGTCATTACCATGAGCAGTTAGCAGAGGGATTTCAGGCCTAAGTTGTATTTTAAGAAAAAAGGCCAGAACAGCATGTAGCTTGTGATTATGCTCACATCCTTTCTACCAGTATCATGACCCATCTCTTCTGGGTATGGTGAAGATGAATGATCTCAGGGATTGCAAATTGCCCCAGTAATCAATGGGGAGCTTTCTTCTCTGCTTGATGTCTAATTTGAGCTGACTTGATCCCTTCCCCTCTGGTTGAGCAAGACATATGTGGTGTGTGGGGTGAGGGATCTCTATGCCAAGCCTGTTGCTGCTCTATGTCCTCTCCTCACCTTCTCCCTTCCTGTACCATGCCTGGGTTACAACAGCTGTAATTTCTCACCACTCCAAGCTTGTCCACAGCATCCAGGGAGGTGCAGTGTTGAAAGGGCTGACCAGTCTGCACATTTCCCCTGGCCTTGTGCTCTGTCCATGGAGCCAGCAGTCCCAGGAGTGCTGTATAATGTGAGCTGGCTTTCAGGAATGATTTCTTGCCAGAAGCTTCTCTGTGTGAGGCCAGTGCAGTTTGCTGGTCCATAACCACAGGAAAAACTTTACATTTGACAACCATAAAGTATTTTTGCAACACGTGCTTTTCTCTGCACTCGTTGACCTGTAGGAGGGCCCTTACCTCAGTCCCTTGGTGTCTTATTGCATGAGCATAGTGTCCTCACCACATCCCATCCCTGTTTCTGGATGAACAGGACCTCTGCTCATCCTGGAGCACCAAGTGAGGAGGCTCTCACTTCAGAGTGAGAGAGCGCTCACCATGCTGGCATCCAGCTGAGTGCTCTGCAGCTCTTGAGCACCCAAAGACACATTTGGCAGGAGCTTGGGATGTGACTGAACTCCCCATGGTCATCTGGGTGGAGGGTCACACAGAACTGATAAAGATGAAAGTGGAGATAATCACACTGTGGAGACTGATATGTCAATAGTTGAGAGTAAACATCTGTCACGAGTGGTAGGCTGAGGACTTCCAAGAAGTACAGGCGCAATGCACACAATTGATGCTTCTGACCTGTGTGCTCAAGGGCCACCTGCAGTGACCAGAGAAGCCCTAATACAAGAAAACCTTTTGTGATTGCCATATTCAGGAATATGAATAGGACAGCGCAAATCCTAACAATGAGCTCAAAACTGGAGAGATGCTTTCCCTCACAGCATCTCCTGGCAACAGGAACATAAGAATAATCCAGCCAACGTATGGTGCTGTCAACCACCACAGTGACATTGACCTACAGTGCCACATAGATGTGGCAGCATCATTCTCTTTACCAAGCTCCATGGCAAAATCAGAAAGCAGGCCTGCTCTGCAGTGTGGTCATGGGAACAGCTTCAAGAAAATGCATAACCAGATAAAACAAGGGTGGTTCTGTGAAGGTCCTTATTAAGAAAAAGGCTGTAGTGTGAGTTTACTTGTTGCTATACAAAAACCAAACAGTGCACATGGATGCAAGAGAACCAAGGTTTGCTTAAACAGCCTTGCAAGGATCCTATCTGAGTCTGAAGCTTTAAGCATGCATTGGAACAGGCTTCTCAGGGTAGACTCGCCATCCCTGGAGGTGTTCAAGAGCTGTGTGGAGTGGCACTGAGAGACATGGTTAGGCAGTATGGTGGGGGCAGGCTGATGGTTGGACTAGATGATCTCAGAGGTCTTTTCCAACCTTCGTGTGTCTATAATTCTATGATTCCATGACCATAGTATAGTTGAGTTTGAAAGTGACTTCAGGAGGTCATCTAGTTCAGCCTTGCACTCAAACATGGTCAGCTAAGAAGGGTGTGCATTGAGCAGATAAGTTGTGACTGTGGTTAAGTACTAAGGGGAGCTTGCCTGAAATGCTACAGGGATTTGTGGCAGAAATGCCATACACTATGGACTGGTGATACCTGGAGACTGATAGGGTGTTCTAGCCTTTCATTGGAGCTCCTTAATGAGCAATGTAGATAAAGCCAGAGTGAGCCAAGTTTGTTCATTCACTGCTTCTGCTCTGGAATTACTGCCGGAATCACTCTTACAAGCACAAAAGTACATGGTTTCATTTCTGCAGTAGCAGCTCTAGCCCTGCCCCTTTCTAATCTCACCAAGCACGTGCCTAGAGACAAGTCTTTTACCTGAGTTCCTAGATACTGCTTCTTCACACTTCCGCTGCCAGTGGAAACTACTAGTTTACAGCAGATTGCTAATAACTGTTCATTAACCCAGGTGACTGAAAAGTGTCTTCTCAGCAGTAGAAGAATGATATTGAGTTTTAAAGCTTAAAACAGCCTCCATGCATATTTACATCCCCGGTATTGTAAAGAAATCTGCATCTTTATCTTACCTAAAACTTGTAATGGTCCTAAGTAAATCTGGCCTTCTCATCCAGGCAGCATTTGTCAGTGAGGTCTCTTTCAACAACGATGGTGATCTTACTGGCTATTTGACTCAAGCATTGTGTGAATGTAGCTTCTTTACAGCTTGCAGCACAGGCATTAGTTTTAAGAGTTCCCTTTAAATTGACTAACAAGTTGTTCTTCTGGAACTATTGTATTTCATTCCTTCTTTTTTCCTTAGTGGCTTGACTATTAAGCTAAGACAACTTGTTCACATGGGTAATAATCCAATAACCAGATGTAGTCACACAATAAATATCTTGATAGCCAGACTTCATGTAGGATTCACAAACTATTACAGGCCAGCTCCAAATCCTTCAGTCAGATCGTGCAGATTTTTAAAGCAAAGTAAAAGGAAATGACAGAGGAAAGACAGAAACTCTTTTAATATTACTCAGTTCTCTGTATTTAACTGGACAAATAGCTCCTTTACACACAAACTTACCTGCATTCAGAGGGACAGAGTTGAAATGAATAGAATTTTACTTTATAATTTCTAGACTCTCACAGACAAAACTGTTAATACAGCTCCTAATTTTGTGCTTGCATGGGAAAGGAGGGACAAAAATTACTTGCTAGCGGTTGGAATGACTGGTCATTTTTGCTCTGATTCCCTAGGCTGTTGAACAAAAATAGACTTCTACAGATACCAGGACCATTGAGACAAGTCAAAAAAACAGGATCTATAAGATACAGCTGGGCTCTCAACTGATTTTATCTGTCAAATTACAACACTCAGCAGCTTTACTGTTGCCCTCCTTAGAAATGTGGTTAGAATTTTTCTTTCCAAGTTAGAAAAAAATGTAGGCTTTTTTTTCCCCACTTTCCCATAATGTAAAAGTGACTAGAACTCTGTTAAAATTTCTGCTCTCATAGGCAAGTTTAACCTCCAGGCAAACATCAAGAAGGGAAAACTGCCTCCAAAGGTGAGTGTTTTGGAAAGTTACAAGAGTGTGAAAAATAGGGGCCATAATGGAAACTGTTCTTGCAATAGTAGACAAATGATTGTATTACCATATTGGATTCCTTTGCCACAGTATTTTGTGTTTCAAGCCAACGCACAGTGCACCAAAGACAAACAAAGCCAATAATGAAGTGACCAAAATTCAATGTTATTCCAAGAAACATAGTTGAGGTGAAATAAGTTATGTGGAATGGAAGCTGAGGTTAAGTGAACACAAAGACAAAGGAATTTGCACAGTTTGGGGCATATGTAGTAAATATCTTTGCCTTTGCATCTGGTACAAATTGCAGATTGCCATGCACAAAGTGCATACTCTAGGCCAAAACAATGATTGGTCTGAAAAATATTCCAATTGTCTTTGAAAACTAAATATTTTTTCTCTAGGATTTGTGTTTGTGTAGATTCAAGATATTCCATAGGGAACTCTGTAGAGTGCCAATGTTAAATGATAAAATGATAAAATTACTCTATTATCTGTGGCAGAACTTAAAAGTTTAAAAAAGAGACCCCTGCACCCTCGAGTCAATGTTTCTGATAGGTCTCACATGGACTGCCCTTACGGAGAGAAGTGTTGGTTGAAGACAAGTGCTTCCCATTCCACCTTTCTAACAAATTTCCTTTCTTCTTGTCAGCTTTCTGTTTGATGGCTTTTTTTAAAAACCATGTTCACTGCAATTTGTTTGTTTGCCCTTCCCCATATGTTCATTCAGTGAAGGGGAAAGGAAGGAAGAAGGACTGTAGAAATCCATAAGCACTGGCCAAGATGTGAATTTAAACTGCAAATCCCCTTGTGTTGCACACCTTAACAGAGAAACTTCATCTTCTCTTGGACTGGGCACTCCTGACTCTGTAGTTACTTGTCCTTTCCTACTTTGCAAAATATTTTACTTCACAGCACCAGCTGTCTTATGATCAGTAGTCAAAGAGATACTTGGAGCTGACTATTTGAGGAGCAGAGGTTAGGCAAGGACATGGGGAGATGAATTCCTTTAGCTTAAGCAAATACAGTATGGACACCTGCATTAAACTACTCATGCTAGGCAAGAAACAAATGCTTTTAGGGTGTGACTCATCTGGCCTAAAGTAGGTGATTGATTTAATATAAGATGAAATGTGCTCTGCAAGTGCTTATTTGTCTTTATTGACTACAAAGGATATGCAGGGTGACCAGCCCTGTTTTAAATGCCTACATTGTCAATATCTGCATGTGAACAGATGTTGTCCTAGTGCTGCCTTCTGCTGGAAGTGAGGACACTGACCACATCTGACAGATAATATCTTGATTATCAATATTACAAACCATCATGTTACTATTACTAACTTTTGTTTCTTATATGAGTGCTAGAAAAAAAAGAAGCAAATGAGGGTTGTGACAACTATGTGAAATCTGCTGGGTTTTTTGTTTTTGTTTTTGTTTTTTATATGAAACGGGGGTGGTAGCTTATAAAATGATTTCTTGATGATTACTTCATGTAAACAAGAATCAGCATAACCTGCTACACTCATTGCTGTAGGAACCCAGACTGAGCAATGAGGAGATAGGAAAATCTGAGCAAAGGAAGAGAGAATTTTCACAGGCATAAGAAAGAGAGATGGAGAAAAAAAGAAAATATATATGGGAGTAAATAACCCAAAACAATGAGGTATAAGGAAGAACACCATGAAGAAACATGAAAGGTCTGTCTCAACCTAAGCCTTCCTCATCCAAGAAATCCCATTTCCAGGAGCAGAACCCTTTCCATATAAGGAAAATGGCAGTGTGCTCCTAAGCATCAGTGACCAGGGGATTCCCCCTTTGCTACTGGTCATGACTATCTTTAATAGAGGAGTTTTCAATATTTACTGAGATCTGGATGATCTTTTCTTTTTACTTATTTCTAGGCTGTTGCAGATCCTTGTATGTCCTGTTCCCCTCTTCAGCTGTTCTGTTCTTCTGCATTTGGTTTCTATATCTGTGCTAACAGATGCTAACACAGAGGTATTGCTAGTTTAGATCTCTCAGACCTTTGACCCATGCAGTTCCTTGAAGTGAATTTATGTCAGTAGAGCTCTTCAAACTGCATGTCACCACCTCTAGGAATAGAACAATAATAGAAGGGGTCCAGGGAAACCAGGAAAGGTTTGGGATCAGTGAAACTTTAGGAGATGTCTTTCCTTCTCTATCCTCTCACTAATTCCTCTGCTCTCTCTTCCCAGCACATGTGATTTTCTTGAGGGATATGCACATAAAGGACTCTACTGTGCAATAATGGCACAAGTCACCACTGGCCTGACTCCCAGTGTAGCAGAAGAATATGGGGCACAAGAACAGTGTCACTTGGGAATCTGCATTTACAATTGCCCATTTTCACTCCTTTCTCCTCCAGTTCCCTGGGAACATGGGACCCTGCCCCTAAGCTACTCCACTTTTGACACATGTACCCCTTTGCCTACTATTTGCACATCCTGATGTATTCTTTCCTAATCATATTCATCTACATTTATTGCTCTTACTTATCAGTCTAGTTTAGGATGGTCTTTTCCCATCCTTGATCACTCTCTTCTTTCTGTTGTGCTGCTGCTCCCTTCATATAGGGTACCTGCTATTTTAGTGGAGGAAAGCTCTTTTCTGAGCACTTTCTGATTCTCAGAGCACAGCAGAAGACCAGGAGAGGCTGATGTTCTCTTCTCTAGTCTTCAACTCAATTTAAGATTCATTCCTTTTTCTCTGCAAAGGCCAATGAGTTGTTGCCTCTCAACTAAGTGTATCTGTAACAGCTCACTGGCCTTCCAGTCTGTGAACATATACTCCTTACAGAAGAGAAACCAGGATCAGACACTGCATGCTTCTCTCTCACCTTTTCCCTCTCTTGGACCTAAGATTCTCCATGCTGATAAGCCGCCAACTGCATACTTGCATTCCCTAAGCCCCTCAAGGAACTTGGCCTCTTGTTTCCATGAATGGACGACAGCCCAAGGCCTCAAGAAAGCCATGGAGCTTGGATGAAGAGCAGAACAGCAGAAACCATTCTTGTGGACAAATTTGTGAAAGACTGGCATGAAATAGGGCTGATTCAGCTTCACAGTACATTGGTCAAGGCCAAATTCTGCCTACTCACATCCATGCAAGTTTGTGGGATACATGAAATTCTGCACAGTGCTCTGCTTCAGTGAGACACAGGATAAAAATATCTTGGTTTAGGACTAGAAAGACAGACAGACAGATAGAGGGTTTGCACTTAGTTTCAGTGCTGCAACATGAACTTCCCCAAGGAGCCAGTTTGAGCCTTGAAAAGTTGGCCACTGCACTGAAAGATAAAACAGTAAGAACTAACAAGGCTTGTAATGATTTGACTGAATCCAGATGAGAATTTAAATGCTATTTTCCTGTGAGCCCATCTGCAGGGGACTGCTGGCATGCAGGATATCCACTTTGGCCCATCAGCACTACAGTTCTGAGGCTGTCTAGCCCACATTCACTTATTGGTTAGCTCCTCTATTTCTAAACCCAAGGAAGTGTCAACTCAACTCTACCTCCAATTCTCAGAAATGTCAGCTAAAGAAGACTCAGAGAGTATTAAATTAAAAGTGAAATGAAAAAAGAACAGAGCAAAGAAAGGAGTTTGTTGTTGCAAATAGTTACAGTACAAAGAAAGCTTGATTTTTTATGTTTCTATTGTAAAAACTTCATGTGAAAATGTACACACTTCAAGATTAAAACGGATTATAATGGTATATAAGATTAAAAATTAGGTCGTGCTTATGACAGAGTGACTTATGTTGCCAATTGTCTGCTACTAAGTCCAGAGCAATACTTGCACAATCAATCATAAGGAAAAGCAATGGAAATATGGATATCATGTGAAACTCACCATGCGAGAGTACTGAGTCCACCAGCTCAAGTTTATTCACTTGCAGCCCCATCATTCAGTAAAACTATATGTCCCAACCAGAGTTTCCCCTGAATTCTTCTTTTCTAAACCTTTACATTGTGATTGCTAATTATCACTACTGCCCTACCTAGCATATAGTTAAAACTACACTGATGCTACACCATAAGCAAGGGTAGATAGAATCATGATTGAATGCTGACAACCATAATTGTTAATCCAACACAAAAGGGGAGATTTTTAATGGCACAACTGCCAGGTAGATGTTTAATTCCCTCTCATTTTAGTAATTGCTATGCAGTGAAACATGTTTGTGCACTTGAAAATCTTTGTTGAACCTGTGACTACCACAAGAAGTAAAATTAAGAAGAAAGAGATGGGCGGATGTCTTCACACATAAATCTTTACCTTCACTCACTTATGCTGTGTTGATGGTCCAGAAGAGTATATTGGAAATATCAAGATCTAAGGTGAAAATGAATTGCATTTTTTGTTTATCTTCTAAAAATCTCTACTCTTCTGGAGCCAAAAATTATTCTTTTCCTGCCTTTTTCCCACTATTTTTATTAGACTTACAGTATCTTTTTTTTTTTAAAAATAATACAATTTCCAAAGAATGACAATAGCTGTGGCAGTTCATTGTTGCATTTCTAATCATCTCATTTTGCCCCGCATCTACATGATTTAGAATTCTTTGTGGTGCTCTATAAATGGGTCTCCATTAAATAAGACATAAAAATCTTTTAACCTAAGGTCAATATTTGGCTTACAGTAACTATATTTAAATATGATTAGTGGAACTCTGCATTCTGATTAAGCAATTCCATATAAAGTAAACTCACTGTAATTTAATTTCTTTGAACTCTAGGCAGAGTATGAGATTCACATTTCTTTAGTAAAACTGTGGGGGTGGGAATGATTTGATTACAAGAGTAAATATAAGATCATATGACTGAAAAATTAATAGCTTCCCTGATTCCTATTTAATCTGTTAAAATAACTTTGCAAAAGGCTCTAAGCCAGAAATATTTTACTACTATACAGTAAATCAGCCAAACAGTTTAGTTCCCCATGGAAAATCCTCAACTGACATTCAGCATGATAACAGAATACTTAGGTTTTCATCCAAAACCTTTATGCCACATTTTCTTACTCATTCTTACACGTTTTGAACAGCTGAGAATTTATTTGGCTTTTGCCTGTTGAAAAAGATCTTGTGGATATTTCAATGGAGTGTTTATTGTTAACGGAGTTCAGACTCCAGGGACAAGTAATGTTCTCTGTCTTAGATAAATAGACAATGGGAAATGGCCAGTGTCACAACAAAGTCCCATCAAATAGATCACAACATGTCATTCATATTTGGTGAGGAAAAAATTGTCTAAGAAAGTCCTGAGTAGGGGAAAAAAAAAAAAAGAAGTAACTTCATTACTAGTCTAGTGAAAAATAAAAAGAACATTATGTGTGAGATGACTAAAACGTGGCTAAAATTTCACTTTGATTTGTTGGTGGAGAACATCTAAACTATTTGGTAATTGCTGGGGGAGACGGACACGGAGTGCTGTTCCACTGAGATACCGAACAAACTGTTCCAGTTTAATCCTGAAGATGACTTCTGTCTACCAGAGCTGAAGGGCAGAATTCAAAAGAACCAGTAGCCTGAAGTTTACTTGCTTCAAGTCCCACACATCTTTCTCTTCTCCTTCACTTGTTATTCCTGCTTAGATAATAATGATAATGTACCTTACTGCAGAAGACTAAGTTGGGTCTTTAATGATTTCATCTGTTAGAATCGCATGCCTCAAAAGTCATGGGCAATGCAATACTCTGGATTGCTTTAGGTCAGAGCTAAACGTACTGAAGGACTGTGGAGAAGCCTGCATTGCCATTACAAAAAAACATGCTTCTTTGAAAAAAAAAAAAAAAATCTGGTATCATCAAACACATCTTCTTACCTCTAAATGCACTTAAAGAAATTGCCAGAAATTCCAAGGTGTTTCTCTGAAGTCTTCATGCATTTAAAATATGATAGTAACAAGGTTCCAGTATTGGTCCTAGCAGAAAGATAGTCCAGAGTTACGGTAGGATCTCCCCAGTTCCGAACAAGACAGAAGCATACAAAAACAAACAGAAAACCTTCAGTCATCATTCATCTCAGTACTGTGATTCCTTAATCTACAGCTGACATAAACTTTAGCATTCAGCAACTAATAACATTAGTTATTAGTTATTAGGCTGAGGTAGTCCTTGTGTACCCAGCCATTTATTCAGTGCAAGGAAAAATGGCAGCATGAGCAAGTGTTGCTAGAAAATTTACGTGTAATAAAGATATACATCACAGTTAAGTCCCTGGTAAAGTCATGATACTAGTCTCACTGTCAGTGAGGGCTACATCCACAATAGCAATGCCAGGGATTCAATAACAAACCCTCCAGATTCATTTCCTGTAAGTCAAGCAGACAAACCTTTAGTTAATATTCATTTGTCTCAGATGAAGTAAAGGATTGTGGTTATTGCTCCAGCTCACTCTGTGCCACCTTCATGTAAGCCACAAATGGAAGAGCCTGGGACACAGGTTATAGGCACGGGTTTACCTGTTCTCACTTGATTAAAAAGATGATCCAAGAAACCTGCAGAAATGTACACAACCACTCAAAGAGTGGTGGAGTGCTCAGGAATGGTAACTTTGTCTCAGGAATTGAACTGAACTTCCTTTCAAACACCTGCTTTTCAAATGCAGGGAGTTCTCCCTTTCATGGCCCTGCCACAAGGATAGGGTTCGAGATCCATCTCCCCACCAGAGATAGCCACAGCCTTAGGACTGCTCTGGGAAAGTATAACTCCCCAAAAAGCGGTATTTGTTCATGACTTGGAAGAGCATAGAAAGTAGCAGATACAACACACTCCTTTCCCTAACACACCTGCATTTCTGGCAATCAGTGATTTACAGTTTGGGCTGGAGACTGCAGCCAGTGTCAATTAGCTACAAAGAAAACTGTCCTATGTGAATTTATTTAATCTGTCTTCTAACCTATTTAAACCTTTGGCCTCCACAGTATGTTTTCATGAAGACTTTCACAACTTAATTACACACTGCATTAAGAAGTGCTTCCTCTGTCTGTTTTAAAACCTCTACTTGATGCTTTTATTAGCTTGTTTTTACTGCTTTTATTACAAGGAACAATGAGTAATCCTTCCCTGTTCCTCATTCTTCATGGTTTTATGGATCTATATTATTATCCACCTTTTTGTAATCTGTTAGTCTTCTGTCCTACAGAAACTCGTCCATGTTTCTCATCATCTTTATTGTTCTCTCTTCTGTCTTTTTAGAATCATAGAATCACAGAATATCTTTAGAGTTGAAAAGGACCTTTAAAGGCCATCTGGTCCATCTTTCTTGTAATAAACAGGGACACCCCATCTCCATCAGGTGCTCAGAGCACTGTCCAGCCTGACCTTGACTGTCTACAGGGATGAGGCATCCACCACCTCTCTGAGAAACCTGTGCCAGTGTCTCACCACCCTCACTATAAAAGACTTTTTCCTTATATACGATCTAAATCTCCTCTCTCTAAGTTTGAAACCACTTCCCTATTTTAGCCCAATCACCATTATCCACATACTCTATGATCCTTTATGCCAGAGATATGGTGACGGAGCGCACACTGTAAGCAACAGTAAGTTCAACTGTTGCCACTTGGTTTCCCTTTGCAGACCAGGGTAAAAGCTACCTAGCCCTGCTAATTCCTTTCTATTCATTTTACAAGTTGCTTTGTTCAGTTCCTTCTCCTGACGTTTCACCTTAATATGACTTCTCGGGATATTCCCTGTAAAGATAACACTCTGCGTGGGAACTTCTATATGAGTAATACAGGAGCACCATAAAGCTCAGTGCTATCACTGTTGTGAAACACCTCTCCCCATTTCTTCAAGTAGTCTTGATACTCAAAGACCTCTTCTTGCCACTGGATCTGTGACATGCAAAGGAATGCTGTCTGTAAAGCCAGTCGTCCCTCATGAGAAAACAAAGCCTGTTCTGCCCTTGTATTAGCAGACAGTCTGATGCATAATCTTATGTAAGCACTGTTCTTTTGTTATTATTTGCATAAGCTGCAATAAGTCTCTCATGTGTCTTCCAAGCCTTGGCCATGAAGAAATAGTTACCCTCTACCTGTTGGCCAAACAGCTACTGTAATTTGATTCTTGCTCTTTTCTTTTTGATTTCTGTTCTCCTGGAGAATCACTAGTTATTGCTGAAATTTGTATTGTGCCTGTTTTTGTTAATTCATCAGATGCCAATGAACTGGTTCCTCATTCTGTTTGACCAGCTGTTTCATATAATCTGCTGTTACAACTGGATTTAAAAATCTCCCAGGAGGAGCGTAATAACTCAAATGTGTCAGATCTGCAGTAATTCATGAAAGATGCTTAGTATGGGGAAATCCACATTTCTTAAATGCAAGTATCAAGATATCAGCCCTATTGTCGAAACCAAGATGGGACTTCCAATGTAACCCACTTGTCACTTACAATTTTCCTGTTCCCCTTCATATTACTGGGTAGCCTCAATATATATATATATATAGAGCTCAATATACTTCCTTTTAAGAGAGAAAAAAAATCTGTTCAGATAGAACCAAGTGATCAGAACAATTAAGAAAATCACTCAGATTCTCTTTGTACATGTGTAACTCAAGAAACGTTTTGTTTAAAGTCACACATTTGGCATGTGTCTAAGAGGAATGTTGCAGTTTGCGTTGATATAAGAACTATGGTAATGAATGTTTGAACATTGTCTACTTTGTAATTTGTAATTGTCTGGTTACTGGTTTAGCAATAAGTATATAAATATAATGTTTAGAAGATTTTAGTTATAGTAATTTGACTGCAACACAGCCCCTTTTGTTATCTTACTTGAGTTAGGAATTACTTAAGATGTCATTTGGAAACCACCGTCTAGCATTATACAAATGCATATACTGTGAAGAGAGCCTCAACATTTTCTTTATAAAAGCTATCGATCAGTGCCTTTTTCCTGCGGCACATTCTCACTTGCTAAACAGCTCCATATAAAATAGTTCATACTAATAGGCATAAACTACAATGTGCAAAAACAGATTTTCAAGTCCTTTCTGGTACTTACGGGAAATATAGTTAAGTGTAATCAGAGAGACAGCAATTGGTTCTTTCATTAAAAAAAAAAAAAAAAAAAAGAGTAATTCCCTGATAATATAAAGCAGTACTGCATCACTGAATCCTGAGTTCCATCAGTTTAGACTTAGGATTCTACTGGTCTCAGTATATGCGGTATCATTCAGCATTCACAGATTGGTGGCATGATGGCAGTGGAGATCATCCCTGTATTGCAAAGTTGGACTCACAGGCTGGCTTAGAGCACACTTCTCATCCATGCTAAATGGACTACTCATAGAATCGTAGAATCGCAGAACCATTTGAGTTGGAAAGGGCCCTTAAAGGCCATCTGGTCCAACTCCCCTGCAATGAGCAGGGACACCTACAGCTCCGTCAGGTGCTCAGAGCCGCGACCAGCCTGACCTTCAGTGTCTACAGGGATGGGGCATCCACTGCCTCTCTGGTCAACCTGTCTCATGCCCTTCTTGGAGAAACCACACTTGGGCTGTTTGTTTGATACCTGGCCTGTGATGTGCTTTCTACTTCTGCATGCAGCTCACTGAAAGAAGAATGTGGGCTCCAGCTCCAGCCACTGACCTTCAAACTCTTCTGCTTTAGGGAGTCAAAAGTCCACCTCTGCTGCCATGTGTACGCAAACAGAACAGACTCAGAGTCAGAGAGCAACACAGGGACTGATACTGGTTCTGCAGTCATATGAGATAGGGGACATGAGCAATGTCCTATGTACTCATTTCCACAAGTAGGATTAGATTGCTACCTTCATGTGCCTTGATCAAAAAAAGAATGAGCTTTGCATAGTGGAGCTTCTGTCCTGTTGCATACCACAGAGGCAGCTTTTTAAAGCAAAGTAAAGGGCAATGCCTACTGCTCTCCTTCTCACTTACAGTAGCTTTTCCAATCTGCAGTTTCTACCCATGCAGTAGCCTGAAATGCAGATGACACAGACGCAGACATACTGTCCTTTATTCCTGATGCCTACTTCTGTGTGTCCTAAGAAGTCAGATTCTTCAAAGCACCAAGCTGCTGTTCCAGGGTCCCCTACACAGCTTACTGCTTAGAGAACAAGGAATATCTTTTAGCTACATTGCTAGTAGGTAATCCTGCTGACTTTAGATGCAGTGAGATCCCTGGTTTAGTCTCCTTGTGGGAATGACTGCTGACAAATAAAACATAGCCAACTTGTGGTTAAAGCACAGGATCTTTGCTCTATTCCTGGAATTGCAGCAGATTTCCTGTGTGGCTTTGGACATGTCACGTAAGCCAAAGTATTCAAACCTGTGGCCAAGCCACTGGGTGCTCAGCAGCTTGAAAATCAGGTGTTTGTTTGTTTGTCTAAGTATAGATTTAGGACCCTTATTTTCAGCAGCCATTTAAAAATAAAATCTTTGGCCTATATGTCTCCAGTTTGACACCTTTATGGCCATGTTATACAGCCAGCCAAACTTCCTATTGAATCAAGGGAAGAGCACTGTGTTCTCTGGCTGTCGGACCAATTATCTATGCACAAATTTAGGTGTCTGCCTTCAGTTAGAAGGCTGACCATATGGGGATTCATCTCTCTGAGCCAATAACTTCCACCTACGAATGAAGAGGACCCTGGAGCACAATTGGATCGCTTGAGGCCTTTCAGAGGCTCAGTACGTTATAGGTGGAAATGTTTTAATTCCTTATCCAAACAGAGAAATGCAAAAATGACTGTTAGTACTAATGTTTATTATGCCTCTGTAATTATACTTGATTTTTGAATTGTCATTGAATATCCCTTTTGTATTTTTAGTGGTGTAAACTCAACACTTGCTGGGCAGAAAGTAGCAGTTGTTCTCACCCTGAAAATGAAATAGCATTTTTTTTCCTAAAAAAAGGAACCCCAAAATTTGCCTGCTAGTTCTTCAGTCCCACTCCTTCCCAGGATGTAAGCCTTCTGTTAAGATCCAATCACCATCAAATATAATCTAAGACCTTTTTAAACAGAAAAAATGCAAGGTGGAAGTCCCAAACCACTAATTATTTTTCACTCCCTGTTTCAAATAACCTGTCAAAACAAACAAATACGTTCTAGACTAGGACTTTCTATGGCAATTTTTAGTGCTGGCTGAATTTTAACAGCCAACATATAACAACAATACACCATTATTGGTAGTGGCATGTATGCTACCACGGTAAAAATATTTCCAATGTGCAGGCACTGTATGGTATTTAAATAGAAATATCCTTTTTATTTTTGCTGACAGACTCCTCGGGCAAAGCTGGATGATTGGAGAAGCAGAACTTTTATTAGCATACCCAGGGGCCGGCCAGCTGCATGCTATGTTTGACACTGTTCTCACACAGGAGGGGGTTATCAGGAAGAAGGAATGAAGTACATAAGCTGAGTCCCCATAAAGACCTGCACAGTACAGCCTAACAAAAGATACGAATATGACATAATTTATGTTCAGAAACTTCCCCTGGAGGAAGGAGGACTGTCACTGTTTCCGATATGCATTAGACCTAGTGAATATGCGGTAAGAAGCAAGTACGAAAGCAGGTGAAGTATCTCAAAATACTGGTGGTGAGTGAGATTTCCTTGCAAAGTGGATTTAAAATCCAAGGGAATCTTTAAACCAAATATTGGCTTTTGTAGAACAACAAAACCAAGATAGTGTTTCCACTCAGCCATAAAAGTTACTGCGGTTGTGTAATCATGTTGAGTTGTGGCCTTAGGAGAAGTTATAAAGCAGCTGCAGCAAATTAACTTTTCAAAAGTTATTATGGATTGGATGGAATCTAGAAAATTCCCCCATGTTATTTTTTTAAATAGAATTGTAAAATGAACAACTGTGGATGAGATCTCATCTCAAGCTTCTCACTGTGTGCAAGCACTAACCTGAAAACTTCAAGGGAAAATGAAGCCAGAAGCACCCCACCCTCCAAAACAGACACTCTCCTATCAGAAACAGTCCCCGGCATTCATCCAGAGGAATCCCACTGGAGAGTCTTTAAATAAGGTATCGGTTTCTGGGGTGATCTCAAGTGGTTGGCTCCTGGCAAAACAACTGGAGATCCTCATACCTGAAAAAGGAGTATGCAACATTAGAGAGAAGCCCACAGGGTGGTTATCATGGCTGGTGTGGGGGCAAATTCTAGGTTCATAGAATGCTCTAAATAAGAAGTCACTGGTTCTTAGTCATATGACAATGCTCAGTCTCCTGGCTTCCTAATAAGACCTGATCTCAGCTGGATCAACACCCTGTGACCTCACATGGGAAGAAGTTACTGTCACTCAGTTAATAGGTGGCATCTTGACTTTCTAGGAGGAGGCAGCTGCCAGCCTTGATGAAATCATAATCTGGGAAAGAACAGCACTACCTGGCAGAGCACCTTGGGGTATAAGTCGAACACAGGAGGTTCAGAAGAGAGCAGGAAATGAAAACAGCAGTACAGTGTAAGAACATGCAAAGTAAAAAAAAAGAAGACATTGGCGTCATGGTGACTGCAATCCCAAGTATTTGAATAAGAAAATTTGTCATCTGGGAGGTGAATGGGCTTGAAAACTCCTGGAACAAGCCATGAGAAAACCTCACAGTAAGTTGGAAATACATGGGGTTAAAGGAGGCAGGCATAAGGGATTAAAGCAGCATGTCTTACCATTTGATCTGAAGTCCATACTGCAACTGTTCTAGGAGAAATGTTTTTCATTTTGCCACATAAAGCTCTTGAATTAGACCTTAAAGAAGTGAGGATTCTTTTGGACAAAATGTCCAGCATGCAGCTAGATAGATACGTAATACGATTAGTGAACAGTTGGCTGATAAGTTAATCTCAAAGGGTTGTAGTAAATAGGGTTACATCAGGCTGGCAGTCACTGGTGGGGCTTTGCAGGACTCCACTTTAGGGCTAGTTCTCTTCAATATCTTCATAAATGACCTGAATGCAGGACTTAAATGTATACTAAGTAAGTTTGCAGATGATATTAATGAAGAGGAGCTGCTGGCTCCCTCTCCAGGGGCAGAGGTTTGGCAGAAAGACCATGACAAATAGGAGCACTTGAGCACTCATCAACTGCATGAAGTTTAACAAGAGCAAATGCTAGATTCTGAACCTTGGATAGCTCGGTTCTGGATATCTGTACAGACTGAGGGATGAGAGGCTGGAGAACAGCCTCACAGAAAGGGATGTGGAGGTTCTGACTCAGCATGAATCAGCAGTGTGCCCTATTATCTTGCCCTGCCAATAGCCTGAAATGCACATACCCATCATTTGATTTATCGTGTATAATAAAACGTAAAACACTCAACTGGATCTAGGACCTCAAGTTCCATGTTCTTGAGCTGCACGAGCAGACAGTCTGTACACTTGAAGTCAAGGTTGGGTCTAAACACAATGGAAAGTGATCCAGTGTATGTACCCTCTAAGTATCTGAAAACAATGACTGTAGTACCTTTAGCAATGGTATATACAGCATTTCCACACCTGCTCAAAGCCAACTAATGTACCAGATCTGAAGGACCTGATCCATTATGACAGTAATATGAACCACGTACAATGTTTCGGACCTTCAGAGTGTTCTATCAGCATAAATTAATGACTTATTTCCAACACTTATATGAAACAGGTATGTATTTACACAAATAGGCAAATCAAGATCCCATGAACAATTTATTTATAGAATGACCTAGTTGCATTCAGGCATGTTGGACTGCATTCTTGACAGTTTCTGGATGTAAAAAAATGTACAAGTCATTGACTTAGTGTTGTGGTGTTGCTTCAAATATTTCCAAGTAAAGGAGTTCAAGTAAAGGAGTTCACAGTGCCCTCCTTCTTTGTACCTGTTTCCTATGTCTTGCCTGTTTAACTTCTCACTTGTCTGGGGCAGTGGATATCACTTACTTTCACTGTGGATTTACTCTGCCTAAGGGCAAAAGCCATCTAAGAGAGTCTCTGTATTAGTGCTGGTCATTCTCTGGTCTAAGGCCAGTAACAGCGTGTGAAGTGCTTACAAGGGATCTGGGAAAAGTGACTGGGAAGCACAGCTGACAGTACATATATGCTGTTTTATCTACGTTAAAAAAATTGTCGGGTTCCATTGATCAGAAAACATCAGAAAACTCTGAAAGACTCTGAAACTCTGAGTGAAGACTCTGCATACGTGTCCTATCATTTCTGTCCCAGAAAAGGTGACAAACTAATTCATCTTCAGGATCCATTTTGTATTGTTTGCTCTTGGTTTGTCTTGCAAGCAGAGTTTTCAAAAAGCCTCCATGACACTAGAAGCATTTTCTAATGAAATGTTGGTAGGAGCTTCACCACTGACTTCACCGGGAACAGCCTTAGGTCAACTCTAGGCTCTTTCTGGAAAAATAAATAAATAAATAAATAAATAAATAAATAAATAAATAAATAAACAACCCAGGAAAACAACAACAACAACAAAAAACAAAAAGCCCTCAGTCTTTGTTTTCTTTAAAAGGACATCCTGTGACTTTATTACAGAGTTCTGCCAGTCCAAGGGAGGCAGAAAAAGAGAGAGACAAAATCTCCTCTAAATATCAAATTATCAGTAGAAAGCAGCCAGTGACTTGCCATTTTTAACAGTGTATAATCAGCAGGGAACTGTCACAGATGTCCTACATTCTCCAAACAATGTTTCAGTTTCTCTTTTCCTTTTGAATCTTTTCTGAGACTTCCCCTCACCAGCCATCTTCCCAGTCCTCTGCTAGGTTTCACTGGGTTCTTCACTTCTTTCTTAAACCATACCCTATAAAGTATATTCCCTTTTGTACATCTAGATCTTCTTTCAGCTTTCTCGCTTTCCTTCATTCCCTCCTAACACTCACAATATTAATTCAGGTCACTTCTGTTTTTTTTCATCTCAGTAGAAGCGTGTAATTGTGTTTGAGTATCTGTACTATCCTCATCTGTATGAATAATGTTTTTCATTTCTACAGTAGTCCAACAAGGATGAAATCATTTCCATCTAATGCCTATTGGTGTTAAACCACAAAACCAATAAGAAGCCTTTCCCAAAAGGAATTCCAGTTCCAAGAAAATAGTTTTTTATTGCTAAAACCTGGATTCCCCGTACTGCTTATCTTGTACTTGCTCGAGGCTTCTACCAAACTTATTCAGAATTAGTGGAAGTTTATGCATCACCATCAAAGGAGTTAGGATTGCATTATAGCTTGTTACAAGATCATTTTATTTTCTCCCACATGCTCAATCTTGTTCCCACTAACTCCTGCATACTTCTGCTGGGTGTTGTATCCTTACAAGGGGTGTTGCACAGTAACAAGTGGAATTTTAGCCATCAAATATACCTTCTGTATAGCCCACTTATTGTTTTTGGAAAGTGTTCAGTTCCTTCTATTGTTTTCCTGTCAATAAATGTTCACTGATGAATACGTTGTCCATGCTGATGACAGGTTTTACCTTTAGAGTAGACAAACAGAAAGGTGGTAAGACCATGCAAAGTCAACTGCTGTTACGCCTTATCCTAGCATGAATGCAAGACACTTTAGGGGTGTCATGCTCTTTACTTCTGGTATTAAATTGCTCAGTAGCTGAGACTGTATGCAAACCAGCTGCTTTTCTAGGTGACATATTAGTTGCTCCTATAGGAACATTCTGCATCCAAATCCTATTCAAGAATGCCACTGGGAACAAAGCTGGCTCATCTCCATGAAACATTCACAGTATTGGAACACGAAGCTGATGCATTGTGTGCTATATTTTTCCTCTTCAGTTCGGGGAAAAATATCAGAAAAAAAGGAAGATGTGAGCCATCAAGTCTGCAACGCACCCACGTTGCAATCGTGAACTGAGAACAAGATCTCACCACCAACGTTTTCAAGACCTGGCAGCAAATAGGAAAAACAAGTGAACAATCAGTGGCTACGGACTCAGTCTTTGCAGCCAGGCTTCTGTCTGGTATGAGTTTGGGCTACCTCTGTAAAATCAGTCCAGCCTATGGGCCACTTACATTCAGGCTTGCTCCCAACCATTTTAGTGATTAACTAAAGCATATGGGTCACCATTTTCCATGTGACCTCAGATTGCCAGATACCTGAATATGTCTGAAATGGCCTGAGTGTGTTCAATGGCAGCAGAAAATGATTCTCTGCTTTTTAGGCACATCATCTGCTTTAACAGAGTTCCTTTTAAAGAATCCCCTTGCACCTCCATAGAAAATCCATATGTTCTTCTAAGGTGACTTTGTTGAATCAAGAATGGCACCTGCATGCAGCCTGAGTTCTCTGCTTGTTACAAATAGCTCCTAAACTACATGCATTATAAAGCAGTTTTAAAGCAAGAAAATAGCTTGAAAGGAGTGAAGGCTTAAACAGAATGCTACCTGAAGAATCATTCGTGCCAGCTCAACAGCTTTTAACACCCCTGAGACTGCTTTATTGCAAACTCAGAGGAATAGGAGATCTGGATAATAGCTACTCATAGCTTTTATTTCACCCTCAATCAAAAAGCTTCTCTATCTGTTTTCTATTTTTCACTAAAAAGCCAGTCTCCTTATGTGCTTGCTGAAGGCAACTGCCCACTTCTCACAGAAACCCTAAAAATAAGATGCAGTGGTGATGCAGTCCTACATAAACAATAGCTTGTTTTACAGAAGAAGTGCTCATTATATACTGTTTATAAACCAATCCCGGATGTCTTGTCTTACACATACATCTGCATAGAGTCACCAGTTCTGGCAAGGACAGCAGAGAGCATGGTAAAGCAGTGTAGATCAAGCTCACAACACTCCTACACAGTTCATGAAAATAGAGGGCAAGCAGAAGGCTGAGACCCTTGAAGAGTCTTTGCCTTGACCACACTATCCATGGGCTGCAGTATGAAAACGCCCTCTGTTAAACATCATATGAGACAGGAGAGGCCACATAAATGATTGCAACGAGATAAGAGCTTCCATCATACATTGCACCTTCCTACATACCAAAGTCAGTCTCTGGATACATCCCACTAGAAAGCAGGATTTATAAGTTCAAAAATTCATGGCACAGAATAGCAATGTCTGTACATTAAAGATAGCTTACAATAAAAACGCTCACGTGTTTTCCTGAATCTCTGCTCTTCTTCTGTCTGGAAATTCTTCCTATTTTTAGGATATTTCAGGACATTTTCAGGACTTCCTATGTTTGTTTGGGTTTCTGGACCTCTGGCAGATGCAGTGAGACCTGAGTAGCGAAGTTGACAGACATCACAGATATTCTCACTGTATGAGTATACTCTACCATACAACACAGGTACCTGGCTATCATCTATCTTTATGCAGGACAGTGACCTGACAGGTACAGCTCAGTTTTCTCACCCATATCACAGATGCCTGAACAAGTACTTGATAGTTGGTCTTCACACACAGTAAAAGTCCCACACGTTCTGAAAATTTTGGGTTTGTTGAGCACATGCAGGGCATCCAGGGTTTCCACAGGTTCATTCTGGAAACACAATATCATTATTGTTAATACACCCAGAAAACCTCAAGCATTACATAAATGCTTGAGGTGTGAGGTATAAATCACTTCTGAAGGTGTTTTAAATAAAATATTTGAGTTGTATGGCCTCTCAGAGCCTCTGTATCACTGTGCTGGCATTTCCACCTAGCAGCAGCATTCCCAGCCACAACCAGGCAAGCAAACAAGCAAACAAACAGTTACCATCTTCTTTGCATTGTAGATGAACTTGAAAGAAAATACAGCTGCAATTAGTTGGCACGCAGCTGTTGAATTAAATCCTTTACTGGGCAGCTAGCAGAGCACTGAATTGTGGCGTAAGCAGCAGTAGCTGGATTCAAAGTAAAGGATGCCAAAGAAAGGGTTAAGTCTACACCTGTGTGCATGTTCATAATGTGTATTTTTTCCTGAACACATTATTAGTCTGTTAGCTCATTTAGAGACTATAATGAAGTCATTCCGATGCCACCAGTATATTTTGCCAGAAAACTGGCAATCTTTAATCTGCTTCCTCTACAGCATCTCACAAAGGAAGGGAGAAACCAAAACACCGACTTCAACTAAACAATGAATTTATTTGCAGTGCTGGGTCCCAGCACATGCTGAGAAGAAAATTCTTTTGTTTATTCCCCCTTTCCATCTGATGGGCTCACACAACAAGCAAGTCATAGAGGATTCCTCAATGCAGCACAAAGTCTCCCCACCTTTTACACTCTTCTCATTCTCTGTGCCTTCCTTTGAGCTTTCCTCTAGATGAAGAAACCAAAGATAAAGCTGAAATTCTTTGAAAAAAGCCCTAGCTAATGAGTTGCTGTGCACATATGCTTTCCACATAACTGCCCATTTCCACACTCATATCTTCTTTGAGAGACAACAACAATATGCACTTAGCAGGGATTTCTAAGGGAAGTGTGCTGGGAAACAACGGTTGGCATGCCAACAAAGAGACTTTCTGCAGGAATCAGGGGCTGTAGGGGATGTGGATGGGGACAGGGACAAAGAGGAGCCAATCCCAATCCAGTTTCAACTCACCGGTGTATGTGCATTTGCAAACAGGGGATAAAAAGTGCTTTAGTCAATCCCTTCTCTTGTTTCCCTATTAAACAAAATTCACTGATGTTTCAAGCTCACATGGACAACATTCAAAGGTTATGTCCATGGGAGCTAAATGAGCTGAGCTTTCCCAGTTAGCTATGACTGGGATGTAACTTGGTCAAATAAGAGAAAAACAGCTGAGCCACATCTATCCAGCTTGCCATGCACAATGGAATTCAAGAGCCGTGTGGCACTGAGGGACGTGGGTAGTGGGCATGGTGGGGGTGGGCTGATGGCTGGACTTTCCAGCCTTAGTGATTCTTTATTTCTGTGAAAGCAGAGAGGTGAGTCTGACAGGAAGCTGAATCTGAGGGCATATGGCTACTACAAACTCTTGCGACAATAACCTCATGTTACAGCACTGGTAGTATAGCTGAATGCTGGCAGGGCTACTTGCTTTGCTGAATGATGTGCAGCTGCCAGCATCTTGCTGGCACACCACAGCAATCTGAGCATCTCCTCTCAGCACATTGCTGCATCATAGCCATGAAGTACATTCTTCTGCTCTCCCCCTGTGCATTGATGTTGGTGAGAGCAACAGTGGGTCTTAAAAGCAGATAAAAATGAAGATGCTTGCTCATAGAATCATATCATAGAATCACAGAACGGCCTGGGTTGAAAAAGACCACAATGATCATCCAGTTTCAACCCCCCTACTATGTGCAGGGTCGCCAACCACCAGACCAGGCTGCCCAGAGCCACATCCAGCCTGGCCTTGAATGCCTCCAGGGATGGGGCATCCATAGCCTCCTTGGGCAACCTGTTCCAGTGCGTCACCACCCTCTGTGTGAAAAACTTCCTCTTAATATCTAACCTAAACCTCCTCTGTTTCAGTTTAAAACCATTTCCCCTTATCCTATCACTATCCACCCTCACGAACAGCTGTTCCCCCTCCAGTCTATAGGCTCCCTTCAAGTACTGGAAAGCCACAATGAGGTCTCTCTGGAGTGTTCTCTTCTCCAAGCTAAATAGCCCAGTTCCCTCAACCTTTCTTCATAGGAGAGATGCTCCAGCCCACTGATTATCTTAGTGGCTCTCCTCTGGACCCGCTCTAAGAGCTCCACATCCTTCCTGTACTGGGGGCCCCAGGCCTGCTCACAGTACTGCAGATGGGGCTTTACAAGAGCTGAGTAGAGGGGACATCGTGCTGATGGAGCAGAAAGCATGGAGAGGCCAGGAGGGCACTGTGAGCAAGTGCAGATTGAAAGAGGAAGAGGCAATGAGTCTATTATGGGTTGCTTTTCAACAAAGCAAATTGTTTATTTTCTCTAAATTTATATGTGGCACAAACAGCACCAGCGGGGGACTGTGATCAGATAAGGAGAAGAAGAATAGACTTGGAGCTTAAAGCATGTGAGCAGAACCAAACAATGACTCTTGTAAGTGGCTCTGACCACCCAGCTTACTGATGGGACCTTTGGGTGGGCTTGGACTTAGAGCTGCAGCCTCCAAGACAAAAGGGCACTCCACTGTAGAGAAAAGGAGAAAGCCAAGGATGGGGGCATTTTCATACTTGATCACAAGGCACACTTGGCACAGCATGCGCATGCTGTGCATATGGCTGAACCCTGGCATGTAGCCGCCTCCTGTGGTTACATCTTGCCTTGAGAGGCCCTGACAGTTTGTGGGCTCCCCCATGCTGAGACCCCAGTGCCTGGGCATACAGGATCCTCACAGAGAGTCTGGGGACAATTAGATGGCTCTGAGAAGTGGCCTTGAAAGCAAATTAAATGAGTCTCAGAGGAACAAAGCTGTGTGCCTGGGCTCAAGCAGAACACAAATAGGACATCTGTTCCCATATCCCAGATGTTTTCTATGCTCTGTGCATTGAACAAGGACCCAGGACCACTGACCAGTATTACAGCTATCAATGTGAGACAGAGGTGCCTCAACATCCACTCAGTGCTTGACAGCAAGGCATGCTCAACTGTGCACTTACGTGCAGAATGTAAGCATTAGATCCATCCAGTTTACCCTGAAGTGATAGAGATACACTATACAGCTTTCACGGAGTCAGTGCAAGGAAAAACAAAACAAAACAAAACAAAACCATGATTTTGATTAATAGCACAAGGAGTTCTTGTGCTGATCTATCCTATGATCATATTGTCAAAATAAAGTAGCACCTTCAGGACATCAGGAGAGCTGGAAGCTCTCAGAAAAAATCAGAACCTGCCAGGTCAGCATTTCCAGGTGGGAAAAGAAGAGAGGCATATCCAGATGGAAAAACAAACCACAAATAATAACAAAAATAACGGATGTATGGCAGTCCTTTAGAGTCCTGAGTGACTCCTATTGAGGAGCTTTGGTTTTGGCTGAGGAGCTTAGCTGCTTTGAGACACTGCGTAGGAGAGAGGTGCATGTAGAATGGTTAGATGGTGCTGGAGAGCTGACTTTATTGTCACTAGTGCCAAAGGAAATGATTTAGGTGTCTGAAGAGCAGGAACATCAACTTCTCTAGGCTAAATGTTCTGTAGCTATCTCAGCCCACAGTTCTGAGTAACCACTTGAATGTTCTTCGCTTCTTCACTTCCTGGCAGCACCCACAAAAAGCATGACCTGCCACTAATTTTACCAGCAGTCAGATACTCAGATGCTGAATTGACACAATCAGCAGTCAAACAGGAAGAATCTAACAGTGAAGGGAAATGAAGACCGAGCTCATAAGGCCCAGGTTAACACTGTTAATCTTAAGTCAGCTTTCTGCTTTTAATATATATTCATTACATTAATTATTATTTCAAATCTGCTGATTAGCAAGAAAAATTGCACCAATTTCTTTATAATCTTGCTATTCATGAAGGAAGTTATTATTGTAAACACTTGTAAAAGCACATTTAATTTTACACATGCTACGTATATATCCTATAGTATAAACACATACAAAGTATATTAGTCTCCAATTTTCTATCTATATATGTAGGTCACTCTGAAAGTAATACCTACTATTTATTCCCATAGAAACTAAAACAGATACAATAACACTATTCAATAAAGCAAATTCTCAGAAACAAAACACTATTTGACAACACAGGCACCACCATTAGCTGTGCATTTTCACCAGCAATGAAAAAGAGCCTGCATACTTGTACACAGGTACACAGCCATCTGGAACATGGCTTGTCTTTCCCTTCACTGTCACCACTGCCGAAACACACCACTCATCCCTCACTGTGCTCACATCTACTGTTTGATCTCCATCGATGTTCATTAAGTGTCAGTGAATGTCAGTGGGTGTCATTTTTTCCACATGGAGGAATTCAGTGACATACCTTTGCTTCATATGCACTTCCATGTCAGATGTCATTTTGTCAGATTGCCCTTCTGCTGCCATTTGTTGCATGGCAACAAAATGTAATGGAATGTGAGTGGGAAGGTTAAATCTCTACTGCCATATCACCAACATCTGCCTCAGACATCATGGGCCAATGAGATAAAATAGGAAGCATTACTTTTGGCGCAGCCCTCTTATATCCTTTCCATTCAAGATCATGTGAGTTCATAACTTAGTCAAATGTTTCAGTTAATTCATTATTTGTGACATTTCTAACCCTAGTATTTCCTGGCTTCATGCCATATGAGGATATGTGTATACTAGCAGCAGCGTGAACATACAAGAAAAAGCTATCTCTAAGTCAGCATACATTGAAAAGATTAAGTTCCAGCCTTCTCATGCTGCAAACTTGGCTAAGAAAGCTCTACATTTAAAAAGAAATTTAAAATGCTGCTTCAGGAATTACTGAAATGTCAACCAGCATATGAAAGGACTCTTTTCATGTCATCTCTATGCCCTAACTCTTTTTGCATCCCTCAGGATTATTATTTTTTAAATTGTTTAAAAAAAAATAATTAAAAAAGCTCAGTCATCTCAAGTGGATAATTTAAATGCCAAGTCTCTGCCTGGATTCACATGTTCTAGTTCAGTTTTAAATCATTGAAAACAGATTGAATAGGGTGCCTTGCTTGGCAAGTGCTGCTGTTCACCTACCACCAGAACTTCAGTGTGGTCCTCTTCTGAAGGCGTTTACCCATTGCCTTGACAGAGACTACTCAGGAGAGGAAGGATGTTACAGGCCTGCTGTGCATCCTTTTGTCTCATCCTGCTACTAAATCTCTCTGCAAAAAAAAACACATCAGCATTGTGGGAGCCAATACTGTTGAAAATTCTGTGGTCCTTTAAACCCTGTAAGTGCCAATTTATGTTTTGCTAACACAAACAAGCAAATGGCTTTTTCCTCTCAAATAACATAATAATTGCTTTTTATTTATTTATTTTGCACGGGACATTAAACTGTTGGACTCGTGTATCATCCAAGATCAAATTAAAGACAGCATGGCAAGTTAGTATGTGCCTTCCCTGCAGAATAAGAAAAACGTTGTTCCTGTACTTGCCAGCACCACCCACTTGTCTTGCCTGGAGGGGCCAAGTGACATTATCCAAGGTGAGCACAGCTCAAAGGTGCTTTCCAGTCCTGAGAATGCCATGATTTGCCTCACTGCTAACCAAGTCTAACCATGGCCATGCATTTTAAGAGTGGAAAAGTTCTCTAACAGCATTCTCTAGTCTCCTTGTTCCCATGTCTCTGCATGTCTTCCCACACCACACACCCTTCAAGTTGGATCCGCTCTTAGTTTCCTCTGCAATTGGAAAGCAAATATTCCCCTTGGTCTGCTGCCAGCATAACCAATACCAACTCCAGAGTCCTAGTTAACTTCTGCTTTGTTGAGCAGGATATTCTTCCAAACATGCAGCAGTGGACCCAGGGAGCACAGCCGTATCCTGCTGAAAAGATGAAAACAAACGCCAGAGTTTCTGCTGTGTCAATACAGGTAGTCATGGTTGCAATGCCATTGCAAGCTTTCTGGGTTTGAACATTTCCACGGTGGATTTGTAGTGCTCACGGAGGCCTCAGCACCTTGAAGAGCCCGGCTAGTTGCACACCAAGGACACTGAAAGTCCAGCAGCATCCCAGCTCCACGCACTCATTGTACAGAGCTCCACAAGACATTTCTCAGTACTCTGAGCCCTGCCCCGTCCTTCTCCCAAGACTTCTATTACCTGCCCCAGATGCACATTAAGAGAAAGGGTGGAGGAACACAGCAGTGGTGAAGAACAGAGAAGGTATTAATATCCTCCATGATATCTGCACTTTATTTTCCAAATTAATTTGCAGTCTGACTCTTTAGCTGCAGTTGCTGTTTCCCAGACTGCACCTGGCTTGGGAGTTGAAAACGAACATATTTCTTGTTGCTGTTGGCAAATAGGTCAGACTTGCTTGCTCCAAAGTTTGTACTTGTTATATATGTACATGTGAGTTTAATAAAGTTTGTTGTCTGTTTAAGCTCTGTTGTTGTCTGCTCAATTGTAGGGAAGTGGGAAGCTGTAACTATGCCAGAAATTTTCTTATTGAAGTCTAACAAAACAGTAAGCAATCTAAACAAACCAATAATATGGCACCCTGTGTCCCCAAAGCAGCACGCACTAAGAGTTTCATTAAAATTGATCTTGAATTCAGCAAGTAAATCAACACTCACCCAAGACAATACATTAAATTAATAAAGCACAAAATACCCCATACAGATCAGCAGGCCAAATGTTTTTCAAAAATAAGCGCAACTGCAACTTTCGGTTCCTGGTCCATATCAAAGTACCATGATGTTTCACCACAAAGCAGCAAATAATTAGCAATCAATTACTCATTAAAATTGCCCCATGAAGCAAGCATGTGAGCACATACAATGCTTCTAATTCCCCCTGGCTCTCTGGGCTCTGGCCTGATCTCATTACAAAAGCACTTCTGAGTGTACTGAAAAGCAAAAGAGTTGGTTCAGGCTCAGGGCTCACTTCCTTGGTTGGGTGAACTTGTGGTAGAGAAAGCCAGCCATGGCCAGGAGCACCAGCTCCCGAATGCTCTTGGGGGTTAAGTCCTCTCTTCTGCCAGCATCCCCCACTGGCAAAACTGCCTCTTCTGTAGGACTGTAGACTTTCTGGATATAGCTCCAAAAATATGGTCCCCCTCAAAGTGTCCTGGCCTACCAGTGCCTGTGTCATTGCAGCAAGGCCCAGCTTCCTCTGGTCTGCAGATGCCTGATGTCCCCAGAACTCAGTGCCATGCACCAAAGAGAAGCACAGACACTTTGCTCAGCAAATTCTCCCCAGCAAGGAAGAACTACTTGTTGCAGTTAATGTTGCAGTTAATGTGTTGAAGGATGAGTGATGGCACCACTGCAACGTGAGAGTCACATCTGACACGGGAAGTTCCATACAAACATGAGGAAGACATCTTTATTTTGAGGGTGATGGAGTGCTGGAAAAGGCTGCCCAGAGAGGTTGTGGAGTCTCCTTCTCTGGAGATATTCAAGACTCGCCTGGACATTTTCCTGTGTGACCTGCTGTAAGGAACCTGCTTTAGCAGGGGGTTGGACTCGATGTTCTCCAGAGGTCCCATCTAACCCCTACAATTCTATGATACTGTGATTCTGTGATCCTCTGGCATTATTTCCAGTATTCCCCTGCTCCTGCCTGCTGGGAAATGACCTTCACCGAGCATCTGTCGCAGTCAGCCTAACACTTGATTTTCCAACACCAGATGAAGCATCTGTGTTTCCACAGCCACACACTGCTTACCCTACTCTTGTGGTGCCAATGGCTTTTACCAGCAAAGGGCTCCTCCAGGTTTGGAAATCTCAAGGAAACCCAGCAGATTCCCAGAATATCCATAGGCAAGAATTAAGCAGGTGACACTCACAGGAGCTGTGAAAGATGCAAATGTAAAATAGCCTGATCAGTACAAGAACAAACTAGCAGAGTTACTCAGGGGCTAATGGGCAGTAAGAAACCATTACTAAGAAATCACACTGAGAAAATTGAGTCAATAACTGTGGCTGAAAACCATGGACATACTTAGTAAAACCTGCTGTCTTTAAGAAATATTGCTGCCTCTTAGTGTGATACATCAGCTGAGCAACAGCAGGAGGGCTCACCTTTTGGGAGGATGAGCTTGCAGGTTCTGAATCACTACAGCCATTTTTGAGCTATGCAGGAGAGCCCAAGGTTCCAGAAAGCCTGCTCAGACCCTAGGCTGGTAATATGGGTTGAAAGACAGCCTTCCAGGGAGAATTCAGAAAAGGGAGCTCAGCCAGGTGAGTCATGGTCTTGTTTTATTGCACTGGCTTTTCAAATAGACACCAAAAGAAAAAAAAATATTGGCACTTTATTTGTTAGAAGAACAGCCTAGAAGTATTAAAAGGAGTGATTGAGCATTGACATTCAGTGTTTCCATTTTTCAACAATTTCTGTGGGGTTTTTTCTTCTTTTTTTTTTCCTTGCGGTCTTTGTAAAAACACCAGAATAATAGCAATTTATTAAGAACTGGCATTCAATCAAAATAGTTTCCCTTAATGTGAATGCTCTTACTGACATTGTAAAATTTATTTAGAGATTCTGTTTTTTCTTCTGTTCATTGTTTGGATGTACCATAGGACTCCAATAAAAAAAGGTTATTTATGCTAAACAGATGTACTGTGAAAAGCCAGATGCAACAGGGATGATAACCAGCAGCTGGACAGGCCCTAGCAGATAAGCTGCCTTTGATTGTAGGTTTTCTTGGCATCTGTAGTTGTTATAGCAACTTAAAATAGAACCATAGAACAGAACCATAGAATCATTAAGGTTTGGAAAAGACCTCTGAGATCACCTAGTCCAACCGTCAACCCATCCTCACCATGCCCACTGACCATGTTCCTAAGTACTACACTTACCCTTTTCTTGAACACTCCCAGGGACAGTGACTCTACCACCTCCCTGGTCAGCCTGTGTCACTGCCTCACCACTCTTTCTGAGAAATTTTTCCAAATATCCAACTTGAACCTCCCCTGGCACAATTTGAGGACATTACCTCTCATCCTATCACTGTTACCTGGAAGATGAGGCTGACCATTGCCTTGCCATGACCTCCTTTCAGGTGCTTGTAGAGATTGATGAAGTCTCCCCTGAGCCTCCTCTTCTCCAGACTGAATAATTCCATTTCCCTCAGCCACTTCCCACCAGACCCGTGCTCCAGACCCATCACAGATTTATTGCCCTTTTCTGGAATGTTCCAGGGCCTCAATGTCTTTCTTGTAGCGAGGGGTCCATAAAACTTCCATCATTCACTCTGCTCACAAGTACATGGAGATGCTTAAGGCAGAAGTCAAAGTCTGACGAGTGAAGTATCCATCAGCTCTAAAGTGCTGTGCTTTCTGAGACTCTCCTCATATCTCTTAATGGCTTTCTCATTTGAAAAAGAAAATAAAACAAGTAGAGTTTAAAACAAACCAACATGAAAAGCCTAGGATAATCTAAGAAAGTTGATGTGCTGCCTGGATTTATCTCCATATCCAAACATATCCAGCTCCAGAGCTGGTCCTTCTAGGCCAAGTGGAGTATGTCCTGACGCTGCCTAATGCTTGTAGATGAAACAAACACATCATCTATTCCTATTCAGAAATGTTTACAGAAACACAGTGTGCTTACAGCAAGGTGCACTCAAACTGCGTCCCCTGGTGCCTCAGTTGAACACAGGCCCATATTACAGTGCTAAAGATCAAGTAAGAGACAAACACATGGAACCACACAGTGTCCAGAGCTGCCAGACACCTGATCCCTGTGCAGTATGCGAAGGAGGATGCAGGAGGCATGGTACAGGTGTGCTGTGTGGGGTTCATGATTTCTTCTCTCCTTTGACCACCAAGGGAGCCAGGGCCTGGAGAGTAGGTGGTCTGAATCACGCGTCACTCTTTCAGCCAAAGACATCAAAGTGGGTGAGCAGGATACAGCTGGATACTCCTACTTTCTCCTAAATATGAGCGGTGCCTCTGGCTCTCCTCCACAATTCATTCCATTGACATTGTTCGGTCTTCATTCTATAAAGCATTCATTTAACTCAGAGGGGAAGAAAAAGTCAATTAAAAGAAAAAAAAAAAAAAAAAGAAGTGCAACAATGAATTTTTAACATATTGTACCAAATAGAAAGCTGGACCAGGTGCAGACTCATGATTAGGATCAAGTGATGGGAAGAGGTCCAAAGCGTTCAGCTGAACTGATTGCAAAGCCCTGGCTTTCAAGACTGTATACAATAAAGCAACTCATTAATAGCTGGACTTTCACCTTCCTGGCAACAGATGAGTCATGTATTTGAGAAGGTCAGTGCCTTGGATTTTAAGAATGGAAGAGATCGGGATCACAGGCTAGACAATTTTTTTTTGGCATTAAGATAGCATAAGGCTAATATTTCTGTCTACCTACTGCCTTCATAGCTTCTGCAACACCAGGCTAGAAGGGAACCAGTGACCCAATGTACAGTTAAGCTTATCAACCTTAGTTACAACAGCATTTTGCTAAGATCTGAGTATACATTGCTTTTCTTATGTATCTCACTTTCTTCATCTGTGGCCAAGCTCTCCACTTCATAGAAGAGATTATATTGGAATAAACTGATCTGTGTTTGCACTGTCTCTTCATTATCCCTAAAGCCCTAAATTAGCAAAGTGATTAACCTTCTGAGAAATGCTCACTCCTTTTTGTAATGTCATTTGATGTCACACTTAGAGCGTCAACAAAGCAGGAGAAGCAATCATTTAAAGTATGAGGTAATTTGATTAGTTGAGAAGTCCCAACAACATTTTGACAGCTATTTTCAAAGCACAGGCAAGCAATTTCTTCACTGCATGATTAGACAGAGCAAGAGAACTCCACAATTGCAAAGCTCAAAGTTTCACCGTGTTTTTTTGGGGAATGTAATGAATGCATGTTGTATTATATGTGTTAGCACATTGCTTGGACAGAAATGATTGATAAATCTTCTTGAAATCAATTAAGGGGAAAAAAATAGATAGAACAGGACTATGTCAGGTTCTTCCTCCACACAGGAAAGTAAGAAGCATCCAAAGCTTCCAAATAATACACTCAATTTTCACATACCTCCTCCACCCACTCATTATGGGGTCATTGGAATGACTTTGCTAGCTTCTAATATTTCACTGGCAAGAAAGATCCCTGAGAAGTAAAGAAAGTGTCCAGGTGACAGAATTCCAGATATTTACCCTTCATATCTTCTACTTCAAAAATCTTTGGAGAGAGAAAATGCAGATCAGCCTCCAAGTTACATCTTCTTTCCTGAGGTAAAATTGTGGTCCTTTTTCTCAATACTAGGTTTGGAAGACATCTCTGACCCCTTGGGAGAGAAAAGAAAACCACAGACTTTCCCAGAATAACCACATATACCCAAGCTTCCCTTCCCTAGAGGAGAAGAAGAGGGACTCAAAACCTCTAAGATTGTTTTAGAACTCCTATGGCACTTAGCCAGAAATTTAAAAAAGAGTTCATGTGGCCATAAATCAGCTGAACTGGTCAATGTGCAGAGACAACTGACCAAAAAGACTCACCCAATGCTAGATGATTCACATTTCTGAGAAAGCCATGAAACAAAGGATTTTGCCTTAAAAAGCAATGGGTTGCTTGACTTTTCTTAGAGTCATAACATACTGCATGAACTTATATGATTATGGAGACCAGCATAACTGTATTAATGAAGAAGCTACTTCCAAGTGTATGCGGATATTTCCTTCAGTGCTGGCAAAATGACAAGTACACACCAGGTGACCAAAACCTCAACATCCTACACACATAGCCAAAAAAATTCTTGCACAAATATTCTCAGAAACTCTTCTGTCCTTCTGAAGGATAATGACAAGAATATTTTTGTCTGTTGTATCTCCTATTCCCATGGATTTTTTATGTTGGGAAACCATGTATCTGCCTCCTTTAAAATACAGTTCCTTTCCATGTGACTATGAAGAACATTCTTCTGGAGGCAGAAGTAATGATTCTGATTGTCTCAACTTATATTTTAATAGCAATTGACTTCCAGAGTAAGAAAAGCCATTCTGAAAAATCAGTAGTCCTGAAGGCACATACACTCAAAATGGATTCACAAAGGGATGTTTTGGAATAGAGTAGGTACCTTATATTATCTTTTTAGGAATAAACATAGATACCAGCAGCCAATACTAGGGAATGTCAAGTATGCTTAAGAATCCTGTATCTGATTAGATTCTTCATTGTTGTAGACATTCTGTGAATTGAGAAGAAAGGACACTCATGTTGTTTTCTACATGTTCTAGTCTGCTCTTAGCTAACTAACAGCCCTCTGTGTTATCCTTGCCTTTGCTGTCCTGGGTTAGAGTAGTCAGTGTCGTATTTTAAACATTTTTGCAGGAAAATATCCTTATGCTCTCCTCTCTGTCCAGCAGGGTGACAGGGTCAAGTTTCCAGATGACCCTCAGTAATCTATCACTTAAGATAGTCAGAACTCTGTTCTGCAGCCCATTGCATGGTAGATCCCGTGAATGGAGAATGAAGACCAAGCAGTGTAAGGTTCAGGCCCACATTATATGACACATGGTCACAAGTTGTGTGAAAGTTGCTAAAGTCTGGAGATTGCCTCTCTTTTCTAGTAGATACATCCTGATTTATGGCAATGGAAATGCCTTTGAAGATGCTATTGGTGGTGCTTTCTGTGCTTTGTCTTTCCTACAATACAAAAAATTGAAGATACCCACCTATGAAAGCTGTATTCTCCATTGGGTCATCACAACACAAGTGAAGCAACCCTGAGCATGATTTTTCACTGTTGGGTCATATCATTACATACAACTTCTATGCCTTATGGGAGTATAAGCTGATTAGTTCATAGACTGATGGCTAGCTGATTGACAGTTAATGGGTTTAATGCAATAGTGATGCAGGATTTTGTGAGATTACTTGAATGCCTCTACTTGTTTTAAAAATCCTCTTCAACTTCTGGTTACGCTGCTTAGTGAGGCAGCAATGCAAAAGAATAGGTAAAGAAGCAAGGTATTTTACAAAACCACACGACAAAATCTGGACCTTCACAGATCAGATTAAGCAGAATTATGCGGAGTTATAGGAGATCGACCACGTGTATCTGGTGCCACTTAGTGTCCAGGAAAGAGATCATGCAAGGTAGTTTTCCAAGATAGCAGAGCACTGGGAGTAAGTTACCCAAGAGGGCCCTTCTACTTTAATACTCTGAAATTCCTTCAAGCTTCATATAGGACCTAGGGCAGAAATCTTAAACTTTGCAAAGAAGATTCGTGCTCTACTGGTTACTACAATAGATAAACACTTCAGAGTCTTTTTATTTTTAAATGTTGCCCTTTATCTTCTTGAAACTAAGAAATTTTCGAGAATCAACAAGTCAGAGAAGGCATCTCTTGCTTCGTGAACAATGCAGTTACTCTGCATTACAAGGTTTCACTAGTGCTTTTTAACTACTGTGCACTTTCTAAATTGGAGACCAGACACTGGAGACTGGTCAGCAAAATGAAAAGACATAGCTTCAGGCAGTATTCAGTTCATAAGTACCTGCCAATTTGTTTTGCAGTTGCACTGTTATTTAAAAATGACAGTGCTGAATTAAAAGTTTCAGTTGGGTATGGAACTTTGCAGCTCCATAGCAGATCTGCCAGGGCTCTCTATCTGCCAGCCCATAAAACATCCTGCGATCAAGCGTGCCAATCTAAATTAACTGGGTTTGTGGTCAAGTGGCATTCACAACTGAATTATGTGTAGAAATCCTGAGAAGGAACAGCAGCAATATCCTTTATACCTGCAAAGTATACTGAAAATAAAGAAATAAATACTCAGGAAAAAAAAAACAGGACAAATACACTCACTGTTCTCAAGTTCTTTTTTATGAGGTTGAGCAATATTTATTTGAAAACTGTAAAACCACAAGTACTTGGCATCTGCCCTCTTTGATCACAGCATAGTTTAATGTAGGACAGGGGCATCATTTAGCTGCTTTTAGCAAAGTTAAAATTGGCCCTTTGAATCATTACATTTTTCTCTCTCAAACCCATCTGTACATGGATGTGCTGAGCCACCACTGTATTTTTAAATGAATATATATACACCTCTTCATGTTTTCTTCCTTGGCTTTCCAATTTTGCGAAGAGACAGCTGAAGTCAGTTGATCAATCACTGGCAAAAATGACTGAAGAGTCATCAGCACACAAAATGGCCACAGATGTAGCTCTTTGCTTTCTTTGCCTTAGCTTGCAAAAATATCCACTTGTCATCCAGCTCCCACACAGGTAATGAAGATTGATTAATATTGTTTTAATAGATTGAGATCATCATTTCAACAGAGCTTGTGGAGAATCATCATTATTTTATTAGGCCAAACCAGGCATCATTGCAGTTTTCCACTGAGAAAAGAAAATGATCTTGTCTTCAAAAGCAGTTTTTCCTCACTAAAGGCGAAACCAAAACAAACCAAAACAAACCAAAACAAACCAAAACAGTTCTTCAGGATCTGTCCAGAGATGATTTACTCTTAAAACAGACAACTTGTACTAATGACTTTCATCACAAAACAGCTTCATATTAATCTATCTGCTACTTCTGCTTCCCTGTAGCAGGTTGGCCAGTATGCATGGCTATAAACTGTGAAGTGGTCTAGTCCTCTGTACAAAGAGAAAGCTGCGTTAATGACCTAGGGACAGGTGATTACTTAACTTGCACCCGTTTGGTGCTTCTCTTCTTAAAAATTATCCTGAGCCATGGATGATATTAGGTGTCAGTAGCTCTTCCAACCTGTGTCTGCTTTCAACAGAGTAAAGGACATGACCAGAGTGCATTTGTAATTTAGTGAGTACCAGCTCCTGAATAGTTCTGTTCTCAAGAAATTCATTTCATCTAAAAACTGACCTTCATCAAACAAATATCATTGCATATAAGTATGTTTCTTTGTCAGCAAAGCTAAGGTTTTAATAGAAATGTTTCCATTTCAAGACAAATATTCCATACCCTGATGGTTGTGGTATTGCGTTTGGCATGTAGAGTCCTAAATTCAAGTCACTCAGATTGAAGCACAGTAAAGATTTGGAACAAAAAAAATCTTAGATCTGCTTCTGGCAAAGCAGGGACTTGAAACCAGATTTCTTGTATGCCAAGCCAGTAACTCAATCATCAGGCTTTGAATTATAGAGGACTTGTCCATGTGCCAGTCAACCCTGAAAGCAACTGTGGGAGGAAACTTTCAGACCAGTTCTAATCACTGCAGTCAGGAGCAAAATGACATTGGATTTTGTTAATCTGGCTCTACAACCTTGGCTCCTTATGAGGTATCCCAATGCAAGCTTCTTCAGTTGAGGGCCTGGATCATGTAACTGATTTCTCCCCTCCCACTTGATGGACAGGAGGAATATTAGTATCATTTTTGCTTGCCTTAAAACAGGAAAAACTTCTCTAAAAGAGCAAGCAGGCACTGGAATGGTCTTCCCAGAGAGGTGGTGGAATCACTTTCCCTCGTGGTGTTCAAGGAATGTGTAGATGTGTTACTAAGGAACATGTTTTAGTGGGCAACACTGGGGATAGGTGGACAATTGGACTAGATGATTTTAGAGATCTTTTCCAACCTTAATATTCTATGACTCTACGTTCAGTGCATGACTTCTATGAAATTAATTGGGACTACCCAGCGGAACAAAGATTTTTGTTGTTGTTAAAGCTGGGTTCACAACTCAGTGAAATTCAGTAATATAAGAACTGTTTCCGTATACTGGAAATTTACTGGTTTCAAATATTCCAAAAACACTAGAAACATTCCAGTACTATGGAAACACCTAGTATTGGAAAAATACAGACATCAGAAACAGCAAAAAATGACCTATTATGGACATATGTCCATGGTTTCCATGTTTGTATTCTCTAGCAGAACATAGATCCTGTATGGTGTGAACAGAAAATTATCACTGTTTCTGCGTGACTTATATCTTAGAATGTTTCCATCCTAAATCTCTTCACCTTTCTGAATGGAGAGGGGTATCACTCAAACTTATCACCTTTAACTGCATTGCAACAGTCCCATGCATGTAATCTTGGAATAGAGGAGATCATGAAAGTCATGCATCCGATGTCTTGCACGAGATTTCCAGGTAAGTTTAGCTTAATGCAATATATATATATATATGTTTTTGTTTTGTTTTGTTTTGCAATAGTGATTCCTGCTCATAAGAATAAATATTTATCTCCTGAGAGATATTTTGTATCACTGGATGCACTGGAAATGCCCCTTTGCCATCTAAAAGAAAACAGCATTAGGTGCGCTATTACGTTTGTCATCCTCTGTGTTATGTTGAGTGGGACAGATGGACCAATTCTTTGCATAAGGGAGTGTCACTACTCATTTATTCACCCTACCCCTTCTAGTGGGAGCAGCTGAAGTCTTGAAGTCTCCAGACAGCACTGAGGGGCTTTGACTCATCTCAGTGAGATACCTACCAGAACTGACTTGTTTGCTGTAGGCTCCCTGTATGATGGGTAAAAGAAGGGGATATGGACAATGCTGTATGCAGTACACTAACAGATTCTTTTCTCTGTTGATTTTACAAAATGTCTCATCAGAAATTCCCACCTACAGTCTTATTAAAACTCTGCATCAGAGTAGCCAAACGATGTCACTTTTAAGGTAAAAATGAAGTCACTGGAGCTTCAAACTTATCTGGACACAAAAGAAAGAATTACCCCTTTTGCTGAACCAGTGTGACCCTCTTCCCTTTAAGCCCTACCCCTCCTTGAATCCCTGGACATAGAATCATTGAATCACAGAATATCCCAAGTTTGAAGGATCTTTAAGTCCAAATCATGGCTCCCCACAGGACTACCTAATACTCAAACCACATTTTTGAGAGTATTGTCCAAACACTTCTTGAATTTCAGCAGGCTTGGTGCTGTGACCACTTATCTTGGGAGCCCATTTGTAAACTTGGGAAATGGAGGTGATCATAAAGACTAGCTGGACATACCATTATTTCCATGGAATCACTGCCAGCCAGTTGATAATACACACCCAAAGTTACCTCCAGGATCTTGAAAATGTCTATCCTTCTCCTGAGATTGTGAACAGGCCTTCTTCTCATTGCTGAAAGGTTCATAAACTAGCTGGTCTCTTCTCACATAAAACACGGCTGTTATGGCCATTCCCAATTGCCCCTCCAAACCCGTGCTACCAGCCGTACTCTTAATGACAGAAGAATGCACCAGGACTACCTGATGGCCTCAGACAGCCCAAAGGCTGGGTTGGTCAACATAGTTCTATGTTGATATTAGGAGACATTATGGTGGTGTTGTTTTTTCTTCACTGGCTGATCTTTTTAATTTTAAAGGTTAGATGCCTCCCTGTATTCTGCAGCACTAAGTCCCACATACCATACTGCCACCATGAGAAGATATCCAGAGGCACATCCAAAATGTCAGCAGGCAGCACAGACAAACAATCAAACAAAATATTTTCTCTCCCACGCTTGGCTCTTATGCCTTCAGAGGCAGCTTCCAGGCCACCCACGGATTCAGGTTCTTTCGCCTTTCCCTTTCATCCTGCCTGCCCCTTTCATCCTTTCTGTTTATCTTGTCACCCCTGTTCCTGCTTTTTTTTCTCAGTCCTTTGCAAGAAATACTTAACAAATTCCTGCCGGAGCTGGAGAGTTGTATAGAGCTGATCAGCAACTGGCAGGTACTAAAGGGAGACAGCTGCAATGTAAAGAAACAGTAAGTCCATTAACAAAGGCTGGATTATCCTTGTACAGTGATTGCAACATTTAAGCTTGTCCCAAAATTCACAACATACCTGGTCTGCTTTTACAATGAGCAGCTCTCGTGTCAGAATAAAAATTGCACCAGAAATTGAAAGGATGGCCAGCAGCCAAGTGAGAATATGCAGACAGTTAACACTTCTCTGTTAACAGCAAGGGCAGCAAAGCTATAAAGGAGTTATTGCTAGTTCAGTAAGTTTACAGCACAGAAAAAGTTGTTGCTTTTCTGTCAGGATGGCTGTTAAAGAAAAGCCCTTGAACAAAGGAAGGAGACAGAGTGATGCATGGATTTTCCCAAGTTGGCAGTACCATGTTGGTAAGGCACTAGGGCAGGGTCCAATCTGGATCAGGACATCCCCATCTCCCTCAGAGAACATCCACTCTCCTAGGCAGGGAGAAGGACAGACATCAGAAGAAACACAACAACACTGCACTGCAGGGGAGGCAAGGAAGGTAGCCAGTGGTCTGAGTGGGAAGGAAACCAAGGAAAGTCAGCTGCCTCGGACACAGGAGACAGAAAAGACTGAGGATGTCAACACAGATGAGGTGATGGTGAAGAGGAGAGGGGGTGGAAGGAGGGAAGGCTCAGCCCAAAAAAAAGACACTGATCCTGGCCACATGAGGTCTGTGTAGGGAGGAGGAGTGGGAAAAAGGAAAAATAATGGTCCCAAAATTAGCTAGGGAGACATCCACAGGAATGGTCAAGATGTAGACCCAGGTGTGCATTTCCAGCTGCTTAGCTGCTCTTTGGTGATGGTTTGTGCACACATGCTGAGCTGTTCCCACCGACAGCACGAGTTGATTGACCCCATCTCCAATGAAAGACAGGGAAACCACCTCTGTTTATCACAGAATGGTTTGGGTAGGAGAGTATCTTAAAGCCTACCCCAACACTGGCCATGGTCAGGACTGCCCAGGGTCCCATCTAACCTGGCCTTGAGCACCTCCAGGGATGGGGTGTCACAGCTCCTCTGAGCAGCTGTGCCAGCGCCTCACCGCCCTCTGAGTGTAAAGTTTCTTCCTAGCATCTAACCTAGATCTCCCCTCTTTTAGCTTAAGCCATTCTCCCTTGTCCTATCACTATCAGATCATGTAAAAAGTTTGTTCCCTTCCTGCTTGTAAGTTCCCTCCAAATACCGGAAGGCCACAGTGAGGTCTCAGGTTTATCAGGTTGAGAAAGCACACCTGGCCAGGGCTTTGGGATTTGCTCTACTTTAGTAGAACTTTAAGTAATTTATTTATCCATGTTCTTGGATTGAATTACCTATAAAAGCTTTCATGAAAGGTCTGTAGCATCCAAAAGTAAAAAGACTGACTTTGGGTTCTTCTACAGTCAGACAGGTGTAAATATGTAACCAAAAAAAAAAAAAAAAAGCAACCAGAAGAAGGCCTTACAGCTTTGGTAGCTTTTAGAATCCTGGAAAAATAGCAGGTGGTTTCAGGAAGAAGAAAGGTTACAGACTGTTGAAAGTACAAAGCCAGGCAAATAGTAGATGAATATGAAGCCGGAGAGGGATTCACGTCAAGAAAGCAAGCTGCAATTTAATTATGTGCTGTTACTATAATTTGAGTTGATTTCAGTAGACAGATGACCTCTCCATATTATTTGTCATATCCTTGCAATCTCTCAATTAGCTGCTGCTGCCAATATCTAGCCCAGGTGGCTAAATGTATGAATAAGCTCTTGAGTTGATCACTGATTATTTGAAAATATTTTGTATTAAAACTGTGTGTGCAGAGTCTGCGTAACTAAACAACAACAAAAAGTATTCAATACTTCTAACCGTTGTGGCTGTTTTTCTTCCAAACCAGGTTGGAAAAAAAAAAAAAAAAAAAGAGAGAGAGAGAGAAAGAAAGAACAAAAAAGGAGGTGGAATTAAAAACTAACATTAGTCCAAACCCTTAGAGAGCAACATGTAACAGCTTGAGACAAGTAAAGCATGCAGAATTTGGCACTGAATATTGTGCTACAAAACAAGGAACATACACTTGAGTGCATTTCCAGATCTCCAAGGAAGAAAAATACCTAATGCTCAGAGTGGATTAGCTGAAAGGATCCCAGGCTGCTAGATGTATTTCCCAGAGAAAGACTTTAGCAGACTCTTAAAAGTGCAAGAGGTAACCCTGGGAGCAGATCCCGCTCTCAACAGTATGGCAGGAATCGGGCCTAAATGCTCACTGATTATATCAGAGATAATACAGCAGAAAGCAAGGCCCCTTTGAGAAGTTACATGCACATATTCCTTTGTTATAAATACTTCCAGGTCCTGAAATAAGTAGACAAAGGAATACATATTTGCTAGATTATTAGTTTTAGTATTTCCTGCTGTCCTTTTCCACACTGGTAATTGAGATTTGTCTCTGCTACTCATGGGCACCATGAATCTTTTCACACCAAAAAGAGCATCTTGGTCAGTTTCTCCCAAAACTCAAGCTACCATGCACTTGAGTCAATAAGAAACAGCAGCTTTTCCCAGCCCTGTGATTTAGTCATTCTAATTTATGGTTCTGACAACAACACAAGGAATCATTTTTTCCCTTATCTTTTGAATATAGGCCTAAATGAGAAGAAATCCCATCTATTTCTGAGACCTCACATGTGGTTTCTTGCTTTCTAAAGGTAATAATGCTGATATCCTTGTGTTCCACGTCAGAAAAATGAAACATTTGGGTCATTAGCAGATAATATAACAAGTTATGCGGTAGGAACAGACATCTTAATTATGGATGTAAAACCACCACTGAGAACTTGTGGGGAACAAAACTTGTGCTGCTACATGACTTCTCCACGTTTTATGTGAAATTTATACATGTGTAAAATGTGTTCCTTGGACCACAAGAAACTCTACAGTACTGGGTTCCTTTCAGAAAAAGAAACCTGAGAAGGAAAAAGAAACCATTTGCCATCTTGTTTAACATGGCTAATGTAGAGACTAATCACGATTTCAAGTCAAAAGGTATTTCAAAAGACTCTCCGGTGTCATGCCAGAATGGGTTTAATGTTGTGTCAAACCGTGGGAGCAGATGTGGAGTGAGACCCTTTACTGAAGGAGTTTGTTACATTGCCTCTGAGGAAACAGCCTCAGAACTGCGATACTGAGACAGGCATTTGGTTTTGGTGACAGTCCCACTTGCAAGTACATTGCCAAGCAATAGTCAACACACACCAAATTTATCCAGGAAGAGTATTTTTTCACCCACATTGTTGGCATTACAGGTTTGAAATCCAAGGCAACCGAGGGTATCAGTAGAAGAATATGAAGATCTATGGCCTGCCAGAACAATTCTTAATATTTGCAGCCAGCTCCTGGGAGATTCACATGGCTCCTTCCTGGGGTATTTACTAGCCTCTCCCATTGCATCTTACTGGGGACACATTGGATACAGAGCCTCTAGGAAATCTCTTGAGCTACCACCACTGCCAGAGGAATTCATCTGGCTTACAATGCACCCGGTTTCTGACTCCAAGAGGCTCCCAGGAGAAAAAGGGAAGCCAACACAGGCCTCTGCCATGAGAATACTTCTCACAGTCTGCTCCAGCAGAAATAGACCAAAGCAGCAATTTCATGGCAACTTCCTACTTTTCCTGGACGCTTTTAGGGACACATGGACGTGCCTGGATGCATGGGCTGAGTAATATAGAAGCAGCCCAAGAGTTGTCCACGAGTTTGAAGAACTGTCCTGGCTATTGCAAGCTACAACTTATTGAGTGGTTAAGGTTATTGTGGCCTGCCAGGCTGAAGGTCAGGCTCCATGGTTAGAGCTAAAACAGCACTAATCACAAGGACCAAGTATGAATCTCATTGTGTTTCACTTAGTGTTCAGGACAAGACCAGGCAAACTGGCATCTCTTATTGTGTGGCTGGCTGGGAAGCACAGTTTCAAGCTCCTTCCTCTGCATCTTGGAATGAATGATAGCTTCAAACTATGGGTTTTAGGAGGAAGACAGCAGCATCTTTACTCCAAATGGCTCCTACATGGGATCTCTAGATCCCAGCTCTAAATTAGGGCATTGAAGGTCACACCCCACTTTTATAAGGCAATGAAATTCACTCAGTGTCTATCTTAGGTCTCAGTTGTGGTTACTCAGAGACGTTCCTCAGGCAAAAACAAAGGTAAAATTAAAGAGAGGTAGTAGAGACAAAGAGCGTTCCTGCCCTGCAGATCACAAACAGCTATGGTGATGCCTGAATGACCCTAAACAACAAGGTTGTAGGCCAGGCAGAACACAGCTCAACCAGAACTAACTTTGGTGTTTCACTGCCATTCATTTTTTATGATCACCCTGTGGCTCATAGCTAGGGCAACCATGTTCTTCTTCAGTGCTCTCCATTTCAAGCTTTTTGATAGCCTTGAATAAGGTGTCAGAAACAAAATCCCCTCGCTATGCAGTGAAGCTAGCCAAGTCAGATGCAAACAAACAGAGAACCTGAGAGAGGTAAGGAAATACTACAGAAAATGTATCTATCTACCAATAGCTGAAGAGGTAGATCTGAATTCATAAATACACTCAAAAGTTGCTAATCTCCTTTTTTGCATTCATATTTAACTAGAAACAGTAAGAAAATCCACTTATGTGCTCATCAAGCTGTAAAAGCTATTGTAGAAGAGAATAAGAGAGAGATTAAGGGAGATACAAACACATTTTCTTAGCTATGTGGTGTTCATGCTAATGTATCAAGGGAGTTACTCAATGAATCGGCCATGCCAATAATTCTTCCTTATTTGTGAGGGACTAGATGAGCTGGAGTGCTAGAGGAGAGCAAAATGCAGATTTTCAATAAAAGGGGAAGTTCTATTATTACACTGGGCATCTTCATCGTGTCTCTTCCTAAATGTACGTATTGTGATTTCCACAATGGGCTCTGATCATGGTGGTGGATTTAGATGCTTTAAAAATAAAAACAACAAAAATTACAAGCAATTAACAACAAATTGAATGGTCCCTAAAATTACCCCCTTGTAAGTCTGACTGCTGTATCTAGCAGTAATGGAGCAAATATTAAGAAAAATAAATTACTTAACATCTGGAAAATAACAAACTATTGAGAAATACATGGCACAATAAATCTGTTAAAAAAAAAGATATGGCTGCCTTTTTTGACACAAGAAAAAAAAAAAAGCCTGTAAGAATACACGAAGCAATACACGTATTACATCTACGTTAGCCTCACAGTAAAACATTTGTTCCAGCGTGAAATAAAATCTATGGTTTTGTTCTTTTTCCCATAAAAATGGAATGAAAATAATTGTGTTTTCTGGCAGTAAATTATTTCAGTATCAGAGCTTCTAGATAGGAAAGAAAAATACTAAGCTAGTGTCATGTACACCATGGGGCTAGCAATGCCTAAGACATCAGTGTTAGACCATGTGCTGCTTAATGTAGTATTTCATTTTGTAGCATTTAGATCTTTCCTTCTATTTCCTTGTAATACCATGTGAAATTTGACAGAAATACATTGCTCTATGCAGATATTTTCATTGTCTGGAGCTGAAGTTCAGGAGGAAGAAAGGGAGGGAGAAAGCTATTTATTCTCTCTCTATATATATTCAGCTTGCTTCTGAAGGTTTGCATAACAAAATTTACTTAACACTTTTTAATCATGACCTGGAAAGAGAAATTCACAAATGAGGAATTCAAGCTGGTACTACCTTACCTCCCACTTACATTGCCTTCCTCAAATTGCCAGCAATAAATCCTTCCAGAGCTAGCCCACAACACAGTAAAACACTCGCACATATGTTCAGCTATTGGTGCAGCCAGTAGTCACTGAACTTAAGTAACTGTAGTTACGCTTGGAGGACTTTTTATATCATGAAGATGCAGCAGCTACTGAGAATACTCTCCTCTATGCAAGGTCACAAGAGAAGGTGCCCAGATGTTTATTGCCCACAGGAAAAAGAGAACTCCGCCATGGATTTCACGAGTGATCATTGAGAAGAATTAGCATGATTGGAATATTTAAAATCAAGTTAAAATAAATTAAATTTATTAAATTTAAATTTAAATAAATAAATAAAAGTTAACATTGTAAAGAACAGTCCATCCTCGTGCAGGCCTGAAATGAGAGTTCTCAAGGATCTGGGCTTGGTGCAACCAAGGCTGAGATATATTTTATGAATTGGACTTGAGAAAGAAAATCTTCCACAAAAGGCAACACCAAGCCCCAGTGTCTTCTAGCCCCACAGGGAAAACGTGGTATGTGAATCCCACTGTGATAAAAAATAACGAAAAAAAGAAAAGCGGTGTCTGTCTTTCCTCTATTTATTAATTACTTGATTTATGAGAGTCTCTAAAAATAAAGAAAGTACCAAAACATATGACTGACCAGTGCCCTATGGCTTTCTCTCTCATGTGGAAATTTGAAAGTGTTTCGTCAATTATTCCATATTATGTGAACTTCATAGGACTGTTGGCAATAGCATAAACAGTTCTGCTCCACAGGGATAGTTATTTGCTTTTTACTGAACTCAGACGGGTAAATCGGTGAAAAGCAGAAATGGAAGGTCATTAGTCAGCAACACAGAAAATAAAACATATTATCTTTAAACTCAGAGAGATACTGTAAGGATGACTAGGCATGTTGGGCAGCTTTAGCATTTGATGGAAATAAAGGAGATTTTTGTTACATCTTGCAAATACAGCAGTGCCCTATCCTCCAGAACTTCAAGCAAGAATGGCAGTATAATTCTGACACTTTGTTTAACTAGCAGATCATAATAAAATCCTCATATCATTTCAAATCAATTTGAAATAGTAATCTTGTCTCGTATTTATTTGTAGTAAACCTAAAGACTGAGGACAGAAAACACTGCGTGCCAACGGGGATGTTTAATTTGACCAAAAGAGAAACATCCCCATTTTTCTTTTAAATAAAATTCAAGCACATTATGAACTGTTTGTTGCTCTGAATTTCAAACATGGGAATGTTTCAATTTAGGAGTGGAAGCAAAATGTTTCTTTTATTTATTTATTTATTCTATTTGGGGTTTGTGTTTTTGGCTAAAGGAATTGGGTGAATTTGACATGACACTTCATGAAAGATGTGGGAATGCTAAACAGAAGTAAAAAAGATTGCCTGAGAATGATCCAGCATTTGGCAAATAACTCTTGCAGTGGCAGTCTTAGAGACCTCATGCTATCCGGCTCACAGGAACAGAAGGTGGATAGGCCATAGAAAACAATCAACTCTTTTAATCCCTGTCACCAAAGCTACAGCAACATCCAGTGGCTGGGAGATGGACCACCACTGTCAGGAGTGGTTTGGAAAGAAGCAAGACGCACAACAGCACCCAGAGAGACCTAGAACTTGGGGAACCCCAGGCAGAAGTACCACAACAGCCAAGTTCAGTCCAGAGGCAGCCTGGATATCTCAGCCCCAATGATAAGGCAGCTCCAACCTGCATGCTGGTCTCACTCTTCTAAGATCCCAAATTTGTCAGAATCCCTTTCTCCATGCTGGTGCAACCCTTGCAAAAGAAAGGATGAAATGCTGCTGCTGCTTTGTGGGTTTACTCCTAGTTAGAAGTGACTGTATGGTTAGGGAACGTATTTAAGTTTCAGTCCTGTTTCTAGTATGGGATTATTCCTGTAGCCACGAGCCATGTACTTGTACATGACCGCTTTGCTGAACTGAATCCTATGTCATGTCCTTCCTCTCATCTCAGACACTTTCCTTCAGCTGTAATCCACGTAAGCACACTAGTAGTACGCAATAAGCTTGAATAAGTCCGAATGTTATTGAGCTGGTGTTTGGCTGGAAGAAAGCATGGAGAAATAGAAAGGTTAAAAAAAAAAAAAAAAGACAAAAGTGGAACATGAGGGGGATATAACAAATGTCAGTACACACAGAATGTGAATCATAGAACAGCCTATACTGGAAGATGGACCTTGAAAGAACATCATTAGGTCCAACCTTTTGTGGAAAAGAGAGTTTAGATGAGATTGTCCTGCACCCTGTCCAGTTGTGTCCTGAAATTCTCCTGAGATAAGGACTCCCTCACTTCCCTGGAGAAGTTGTAATCAAATGCAAAAAACGTCTTTCTTATGTCAAGATGAAACCTCTCCCACTGCAGCTTGTATCTATTGCCCCTTGTACTCTTCATGTGGCTCCCTGAGGAAAAAAAAAAAAAAGCCTTTGTCTACTTTGGAACCAGTATTTAACAGTAGAGAACCGTGATAAGGTTCCGCTGAGATTTCCCTTTTCCCTTGAGTGAAAAGACTCAACTCCTTCAGTCTTTCCTTATAGGGCAGGTTCTCCAGCCCTTTGATCATCTTTGTAGACCTCCCTTGGGCCCTCTACGGTCTGTCCGTGTCTTTTTTGAATATGATAGAAAAGAAAGATGAGGAAGCAAGAGAGAACTTCTCATCTAAAACCGCCCTGTACCTATCATACATTGGGTGTTTCTGAAAGCATAGTCATGAGGAAGTGTTTTCTCCCTCACACACTCAGTTTGCTTTAGCCACAGAGTTTTTAATTCACCACTCCCTTGCAGAAAGTAATGGATGAATACCACGGTGGTAAAAGGCTCACTATTCACAAATCCCAAACTAGCTTGTGATTTACAAAACCTCAAACTCCTCAAGGTTCACTTCTTGCTGTGCAGTGACTCACTTCATATAATGAAGTCTCAGTATAATAAAACATGGATTAAGCTATTGTAGCTGTTAGCTGAGCCAAATCGTTTTGCCAAGTTGTTCTTAATACTTTTTAAATGAATACATATACACATAAACAAAAAAAAAAAAACAAAACACGTAGAACAAGAGTCAGTATATATCACAAAGCAGAGCAATGCCCTGACGATGTAAAGGAAATCGCGGTGCCTCGTTGCCTTTGAGAATACAGGCATGGTATCAAGTATGTGAACAAAATGTTACTTGCCACCTTGAGAATCTTTTGGGTACTTTGTGCTTCTCTGCAAGTCTTTTTAAGCAGGTATGCTGTCACCAAAGAAGCCATCTCTTCATCACAGAGCAGTTTAAAATCAGCAAGAAGTTTCATGCTGGCTGTTTCTCCAAACTTTCTTTTTTTCCTAATCTTTTTTTTTCTTTCTCCTGTATGCACATACTGTTCTAACGCTGCATAAGGTTAGAAGCAAGAACCTGGAACACACAGCTGAAACTGCTGAGACTTCATTTTCTATGTGGAAAATGTGTAAAGCTTTTGCACAAAATAATAATTCTTACCTTTGGAAGTACCCTGGCTCCTGCTCTAGCTGCGGGATAGAGCTCAGCAATTCCTTTAGACTTACACGGGAATGCCAGGAGAATTTTAACTAGGACACCTGCAATGCTTGGATTATTTTGTCTTTTTATTTGCCAAAAGTATTCTTTCTATTTCCCTACTCTCTCTCAAAAGTTCTCAGTTGTTCAGGGAACACAAGTCCACTTTAGGATATTCATGGACCCTCTCTCTCTTACAGCAAATGGGCTCATAATCAGTTGAACTGACAGTGAAAAACAAATCACTTGTATTGTCAGTGGGGTAGATCCATTCCCAGTTTACCCATGGACAGAAGATCTGTTTGGCATTGATGGTCTGGGATTCCTAGGAAGATACTCCAGACTAAACAGGGCAGGTGTTCAAAGCCTGATCAGCAGAAACAGGAGCTTCATTCTCCTGAAGTGCATCCTTCACTAAAGGTACCCTCCCCATCGCAGCAGAAGGAATGGTCAGCAGGTAAGCAAATGGCTTTAAAATAGACTTTGTAGTTGCAAGGCTGTTCTTTCCACTCAATCGTGGAATAAAAGCATTGTGAAAATGTTATGTTGATGTTTATAGAGCAAGACTCCAGCTGTCAGTCGGACTGCAGTTAGCCCAGCACACACACATCTATCCAAAACGAGCAGGCCAGTGCTTAGCATTAAATGTACAATTTTTATTTTTTTAATTTGCTGCAAAGAAGCCTGAGGTGACCAGCCAGATGGTAAATTATTACCAGTTTGGCACCAAACTCTGGTCTGGTCTCCTAATAGAACATTTGTCATGGTTACGTATTGTATCATGCCCTAATTTATAGCACAGTTACGCCCATCCACAAGGCCAAATTCTGCTCTGAGTTACACAAGAGTAATCCCATTAACTTCAGCAGGGCTAAGGGCACAGAAAAAGCAAGAGCTAGCCCTGGTTCATCTATGCTTCAAAAAGCCTTCAGATACATCAACTAAAGAAATTTATATTCCCTTGCTCAGATGGTGTGAACAGGAAACAAATGGAAAACCTTTATAGTCTTAGTTGGCACAACCTGAATTCAACAAAAACTTTCTTCATTTCTAAAGATGGAGTCATTCAACAATGACACAAGCAGATATTCATTAATTATAAATTAGAAGTCCATCTGCCAATACAACAAAATCAAAAGGAAACAGTGACAGGACAATGTCTGTTGTTTTGCATTAAAAAAACAGACTGACTAGGCCTGATAAACCAGTCCCTGTCAAAGAGACTGATGCATCAGTATTCGGGGCACTTTTTTCCTAGCGACAGCAGATGTAATATAACTTATGCACGTGATGACATTCACATGAGCTTTTACTTATTTGCAGGAAGCAACATATTTGGTCTGTATAATGTACAATCATTGGAGACAGAGAGGTGACTCAAATGACAAGATTTTGGGTCAAAGCAATAAACCTTCAATGTTTTATACTTGGCAAGCATCAAGGGATATGCCCATGACAGACAATGGGAAGGCAAAATCTAAGTCTGTATTCAGTCCCTCTTCCAGACCACTCATCCTCAAGATAACTATATTGGAAACAGACTGAGGCTCGGGCTTTTCCCCAAACACAGGCATTTCTTGTTTCAGGCAAGCTGTGTTCCTCTGTCGAGGCAGTTTTAGTTTGTATCTATCAGAATAGTTGCACATACTTGTAAACCAGTCATTTCCTCTCAGAGTCTAAAGTCCTCTGATTTTTAAATAAAAGGAAGACTGGTGTAGGCTGAGCCTTGAGCAGGTAAGCATGGCTTACTATTGTTGTGGAACGTGGGCACAGATGTGGAGAGGAGCTCTGAATGAATGAAGACTATTGCATTACAATTTAGCAGACCTCCCAAGACATAAAAACAGGAAAAACCTTAGCTCTTGCCAAATACCAGTTTTCAAAACTAAAAAGGACAAATCCTTGCAGTGGAGAGTGCCCCGATGAAAGCAGCACGGCCTCATTGCTGCAGGGAGGTGCCCAAAGTCAGCCGCGCAGGACTCCCCAGGTGGGACAGCAGCCAGGAGGCTGCTTTACAATTAGCAGGCATGACAGCAGAATGGCTTTTCAGACAATGACCAGAACTTTTCCAAAACTTCCACTAGAATTACATTGAAGTGTGTTTGGAAAAGTATGTGATTAATTGCAAGAAAGCTTGGTGATATCATTATGTGAATTCCCCATTGTACAATGTGCCATTAACTTTAAGTTCCGGTGAAAGAAATATGGAGAAGTTGATTGGCAATTCTGCACAGAACAATTGCCTTCCCATGTCATTCCTTGCTAAGTTGGCTTTGTTTTTATTCAAAAAGTTTGTCTGAGTTGATGCTTTTTTCAGACCTGCTCAGACTCTCTGACAGCTGTTTGTGAGACCAGTGAAAAAGGCAAAGGATATTCCTGCAGTTTTTGTACCATCCAAGAACAGGCCTACCAGAAGAAGTATTATTTTGCCCGAGAAATAATTCCTTCAAGGAATTGGCCTGGAAAAGAACAATGGGCCCCAAATCCAGCTGATATCAGCAATGACTTTGCTAACTATATATATTTTTTGAGAAATACTATGCAACTGGAAAGTAATATAAAACTGAAAGGACTGTAAGCCCAATTAAAGGTTAACATAACACCAAACTACTTTCTATCACAGCTTTGTTTGTTCTTCAGATGTCATTTATTTTAGAACTGAGGAGCAGTTGATCAACAGGAAAAAAAAAAAAAAGATAAAAGCAATCTTACCCTTATGATACTATAAAAACTATAACCTCAGTGACAACATTTGTGCAATTGGTTCAGTCTGTGCATAGGCATCACTTTATGTGCCCTAGGAATGTTCACTTACAGACAAAACTGTATGAGTGAGCAGGAAATTGCACTGGAGACAACTTGGGAAAAGTGAGATTCATCTTACATCATTTGAGTAATTTACAAGACGTAAAACTGATGTAGGCTAAGCTACATTCCTGTGTAATTTGTACAGAAAGAAAGCAGTCCAAAAGGCAGCCGAACACATCCAAGGACAGAGTTATCTCTCTCTATTGACCCCCAGAGAGTTTCTAATCAACTCGCTTAGGCTAGATAGCTAACATTCAAATGATGATGCAGAAGTGAGACAAACACTACCTGAAGTAATGCGCAATTTTTTGTCTTTTAGACAGCTATGGAAATCGGCAAAGCAAACTGTGGAAGCAAAATGTTGCCATAAATTTAACAGACTTTATGCTGCTACTCCCTCAAAGAGCAAGAAACCATTGCAAATGGCTCTCTGTGATCCACTGCTTGATTTTCTTTCTGCGAAACACAGGGTAGAATTAGTGCATGCTGGCCACATACTGAGTTACAGAGAGTTATCACTTCTCACATCACAGTGAGGTCTCTACCAAACAGTGTGGCATTTTTCACACCCACTCACATACCCTATAGTAATATGATTTTCTTCTTAGCCACTCCCTTTGGCCTTCAGCCTGGTTCCTTGGATTTTGAAAGTGATTGGAGTCAAGTAAACAGCACTACAACTGCTGAGATTATTCAAAATAATTGCAACCTCCAACATCATTCATTGCTAAACAGTGATTCATAATCTCATGAAGTATGAGGTATTCCTTGTGAATATGAAGTGTTGGATTTCCACTGAATCCAACAAATGTTACATTTTCCCATGAGGTGCTTGAACACATCAATAAGAATATCATAGAAGTTCCTAAGAAATGTGAATAGCTGACTTCTCAGGCAGGGAGCACGAAGATTTCTGTCAGAGGAAGGGCAGATTTGACAACTTATACCAACTGAGACTCTGCTTTCACATTTAACACATAAGGAAATCAGAGGGAGAGACCAGAACCAAGATTAGAAAAAAGCGAAGGAGGAATACAGAGACAGTAAGGTAATTAAACATAAGCAAAATTAGGAAGCAAGAAGGAAAAAAAAAATGAGCAAAACCAAAAAAGGAAAGGAATGTAAGACTATAAGGAAAGACAAGTGAATGCAGAATGACCAGGAGTGCAGATGAACAATAAACAGATGCGAAGAAAGAATGAATTGCTGGACAGTGACCAGAAATTCATCTGAGAATTGGGAAGTCAGAAAAGGGAAGGGAAACAAGCCAAAAATTACGAGGCCAATGTTTTTATCTTCTTTCTTTGTAATTGTACTGCATGAACCTGTGTTTTTGTTCTTTTTTTTACTCTGAACTAGTAGGAAGACTTGCTGAGAAACCACAGCCTAAAGCTAAAAAACACCATACTTCTTCTGGTGTTAATCACACAGCGGCACATCCTTTAGTGAACTTCTTTCAGATACGGTTCATACAGATTTTCTCCCTGCCGTGTGACAGTCCACTTCTATTTCTCAAGAGAGGCACAGTAAATATGATATAGCTATACTTTTGCACTAAAGAAAATAACAAAATGAGTGTGCAGTAGACAACTCACATTGCAATGAGACTATCTCCGCCCTGTACTCAGGGTTATGCTACTGAGGCCCTTTGCCCTCTTCAGCAGGAAAAGATCCATCTCCTGTGATTCTCAAACTGCAGCTGCAGAAACATAATTACATGCACAGTAACCTGTTTGTTGGGGTTTTTTTGTTTGTTTGTTTTGTTTTAACTCCATTAGTTTTTGTCTTCATTATTTGTAAAGCAATATTCCTCACATCATTATACTTTTCCCATTCATATTACAGAAGGATATCTTTATTCTCGTCTATTTTTTTGGCATGCTGGAAGATTGCTTACCCTATACATTTAAAAATTCACAGTCAGGATGGCTCAGGGCTCTGAGCAGCCTGATCTAGCTGTAGGTGTCCCTGTTCATTGCAGGGAAGTAGGACCAGATGACTTTTAATGGTCCCTTCCAACTCAAATGATTCTATGATGATTCTGTATTTAAAAACTCGCATAAATATACAAATCAATGCACACAAGCATGGTGTAGTTCTTAACTATTGTTAACTCTTCAAATTCTCAATAAACACATCCAACTTTCCCTGTCTTGCTCCTCCAGGAATATCCCCTTTGCTCTCAATGAGCTTTTAGGATCTTATTACTAGGGATACGCAGATGCATTTGAATTTACAAAACTACAACAAACTATGATTGAGATTTTTGACAGTCCTTTGGCTTCGAGTAGAGCTAATCCTTTTTCTTTGTCAAATATGATATAACTTGTGAGAATTAAGTAAAAAAATAAATAGTACACCCTTAAGATCTGCGCAAAACATGCCATCAAGCTCTGACCTTAAAACTTGTCCCCATGCAGCACAGTGTTTGTCTTCAAGCACCTGGTTCTGCACAATAGTGTAATGCAAGGCAACGAGGTGTCTACAGGATCCATGTCTCTCAAAGTGTAATCAGTCCTTCTGCTTACTGCCTTTCTGGGTTTTATCATGCCCAGCATTACGAGCTTTCGTTTGCACTGCACATTAGTTCACCATTAGTTCAACACCCTGTTACATCTGTACTTCCAAGTGACAGGTTAGATTTAAGTTCATTATTTTGTGTAAAATGTAATGATCCTTCTATGATTCCATATGTGCTTTTTTCCACCTGAGTACACACCAAAATCTTTCTCCTCTTTTAAGATTTGTGCCAGGTGTGGGGCAGTTGGCCAGGTGGGCCTCAGCAAGGTCATCAAACCAGTACTGCTGTATGAAGTGAAAAGCATTACTGGTGTAAAAACTGAATTAAGTTTCAATCTCTAAACAGTGTCCTTGTCAGTATGGAAATGTAGCATCCAAAACACTACCGGCTCAGCAGCAACACAAATTATGCTGACTAAAGTAAACTGCTCAAGAGTAAGACTGAGACCCATCCATCACACAGACCTACACCCATACAGCATTCACTCACAGCTGGTTCTGTCATTCAGGAGAGAAAGATGTTCTCTATTCTAGAGAATTCAGAGAGTGTCACAAAAGTTGCAAAACGTATAGTGTGACAGGCAAAAATTGAACCCCTAAACAAAAAAATAAAGTAAAAAATTTCTCTAATAACATTCTTTGCTTATATGAGTGTTAATTGCTACAATCCTACAATCTGGATGGACACAATTTCCATTTAAAATAATAAGGTGAAATGCAAGATGCGAGCAGTAAATATCTCAAACTGAAAACAGTCGTTCTAGGACATAAGTCAAACTTGGAAGATAGATCCTAATTCTTCTCTCCTAAGCATTTGTAAAATCACACACTACCACAGTAAGAAAATGAAGAAGACAAAGATCAAGTTGACCTAAATTATGTATTGCTCACTTTGGCTATTTATTGGTTAGCTCTTATAACATGGCTGCTACCAAGATTATCACAGTTCTGTGTGAGCTTTTTGGTAATTACAAAGATCCACTAGAAGAATAGATAAATAAAAAAAATCAACACCATGAGCTGACTTTTCTGCATATAAATGATTTCACTAGAAATTGGCACGTGCTTAGAGGCAGACATACATGTGTACATATCCTACTGAACTATGGTTTAGGAGAGCTACTCATAATCTACACAAACATAAAGTATTTATTTGCTACCCATTATGAGTATTAACTGGAATAAATTGAACCAGTTGATTCAGTTAAAAAAAAAAAAAACAAAAAACATATTTTTAAACCTGATCATCCCCCACCTTCAAAAAATCTTTTAAAATACATCTTTCTAATGATTTATTTTGTGGATGAAATGTTACTGTAAGCTATTTTCAAGCAGAGGTTGAGACCATCTGGCTTATACTCAAAACAATTGAGACATTTTGCAAAGACAAGGCAAACATCAAGTTTGTGATTTTACAAATTTTTTAGACTACTCTTTTTCTCTTTTCCTTTTGGAAAAATCCAAGAGGTACCTTAAATTTATGAAACTTGCTGTAAATGTCACCTTGCTTTATAAACTGTCATTATATTTTCTTCAGATGACTACATCTATCAGCTAGGAAAGATTATGCTAGGAGCTCAGGACAAGAGAAAAGCCTTGTAGAGAAGTGTGGTTAGTGCATCTACCATAAAACACCATGTTTATCTAAACTGCTAAATCATCTTAGCTGCAATTGCTCTGCTGAAGGTAATGATTTATTGTTTTTCCGTGAGGATTTTATCTTGATTTTCTTAGGAAAATCAAGTTTACATACTCACACAAACTACCTATTCTCACTGATGCCCTTTGAAGCTGTTGACCAATTCACAAAACTTGACAGAAGTTTCAGACATAATAAATTCACCCAGTATCTCATGCATACAGGCAGACTTGTGAAGGACTCATAATGCAAATTACTTCAAGGTATTATTAGACACCAGAGAAACCACACACACAAAACAATGCCTCAGAGAAAACAATTCTTCCTGTGTCTAGTATGACAAATAACTACTTTGTGTCCCTCCATAACTCTTTTTTTATTATTTAATAGAGAATCATTCCCTAGTTCACATGTGTACGTTTGACTCTAAAAAGTACATTACTGTGCTCCACCAACAACGTTATCAGAGTATTTCAGTCTTTCTCTTAGAGCAAGGAGATAAAATGATTCCCTTCAGACCACAGGATTTGAGTAAATGCTGGGATGGCACATCAGGCCACCTCCCTATTACTTACAGTCCCTCTCTTCTCCTTTCTTGGGCTTGCTGAAGCCCCCTGCACAGAGTATCATATGTCAGTGGATTAAATCCTGTTTAAAAACAAAAATAAAAAATCAAGCCTAATTCCAACACCCTCAGAGCTAAGAAGTTCTTGATTAAGACACAAGAGAGTTCAGGCACCTGGCATGCTTATCATAATGAGGGGAATCTTCTCAAGTGGTGTTTAAGGACACTTCCCCACTGGGAGTCTGTGAATATGATGAGCTCTTAACAGGTAAACTGACATAACAGCTTGTGAAGTTCTGAGCACAGGACAGTGTTGTGCATCTGATTTAGTCAGGCTGCTAAGAACAACCAACATATTCAAAGGTCATCCAGCCTTAACATTGCTTGATAGTGCCTCAGTGCAGCCTTGAGCTTCTTTGATGGGTTGTTCCCATTTCCATGTGGAGTTTCTATCACTGCTTTTAGATATAAACAAACTCGGAGAAGAGGGCTTCCTGTTAAGTTTGGTGGGATATCTGTGTTTATATATGGAGATGTTGGTCCTTGAGAAGATGCTCACCAGCTAATGATACCAACAGCAGAACTAACCCTTTCCCTGCAATATACTTCTCAAAAATAAAACACAGTATTTGCAGGACAGTGGAAATTCTATGAAAGAGACCAGAGGTGGGAGGCCATGGCAGACCACAGAGGCAGGCTGGGAGCTTGATTCAGCACACCTGAAGAGGACAGATATCACTTTTCTTAGGTCAGAAAGACTGAAGGTTTGAGGCTGAGACATGCAGGCCAACTTTTACAGAGGCAGAGAAAGAATTTCTTGTCACCCTACTCAGTCCAAGAGAAAACGTTGTTCCTTGAGGAGGCTGTAGCAAGTCAGCCTCTTTTTCCAAGTAACAGTGATAGGATGAGAGGTATGGTCTCAAGTTGTACAGGGGGAGGTTCAGGTTGGATATCAGGAAAAATGTCTTCTCAGAAAATATGGTGAGGCATTGAAATAGGCTGCCCATGGTGGTGGTGGAGTCACCGTCCAATGGAGGTGTTTAAGAAAAGGGCAGATGTTGCACTGAGTGACATGGTCTACAGCAGTCACAGGCACATGGTGATGGTTGGACTAGATGATCTCATTGGTCTTTCCTTAAGGATTCTATGATTCAATGTTTCTGTGACTTCTTAATAGTTGAGGTGATTATAAAGAAATGAGTGGATCTGCCATCCAGAGGCATGTAACAGGAAAGCAGCTCTTCAATAAAATTAAAAGAGCTTTTCAAAAGCACATCTCAGATCCTTTTCTGTCTCAGTGGAGATTAAGAAGTGGAAAAAACTCTTCATTCGGTTGCCTTGTGCTCAATTATATAAATTCATGCAGCACTTAAGTATCAATACAAGAAGGTCTACAAAAATCTTGGAGAGATGACACTAAAATGAAGAAAATGCCTATAGCCAAAGAACCAGCCTTTGTTTGAATCCTATCAAGCAAAATCTAGCTTTCTATCTCCTTTCACTAACATAAGCATGAGAAAACCATACAACCATGCACATTACCACAAGCTGAGCTGTAAGGATCAGCATATCTGAATGCTTAAAGTACACAAAAGAATAAGAGGATAGAAGTGACCAAGATGAAAAAATCTTAGAAGCAAGCCATTACTGACTGCTTACAAAACAAGAGCGGAACTCAGTTTTTAGCAAAAGTTACCGAGTGATGAAATTTGAGTTAGAAGAAGTGGAAGGCACCTTCATACGGGGTATGTCTGCACCAAAAGTACAACTCCTCATATCTATGAAGAGCTCATTTACATGAAGTGACAGTTGGTTTTCATAGAGCTCCATATATAAGACTGCTCCAGTGTAAGAGTGGGGACCCAAACTCAGCAGATCTCGCTGTTCAACTAATCAGAACTCCACTGTCCTGTTGATACACGAGGGACAATCATTCACATGAATAAAGTTGCATTCTTAGCTTCCAGGACTATTCTCTTTCAGTTGTCATGAATTGATGATGCTTAGCAGCAGTTTTACAAAATGAAGTTAACAGATTTTATTTTTTTAAGTGATGTTGCAATTTCCCCCTTGGTCAAATTTTACAGACTAAGAAATATTTCTTAGTGAGACAGTAAAATTTCTTGCAAGAATTTTGTTACAGATTAAAAGTCAATCCCATAGCTTAATACGAGACAGTGAAGGAGCTAATAAAGCAACAAAACTTAAAAAACTATGCTCTTGGCCTTTGTTAGGGACCACAAATTCAAGGGCTGGCACTTAATGTACATCAAATTGTGCATATTTACAGCATATTGCAGGAATTCCATCAAGGTACAAAATTCAACTGGTGAATATACTAAAAGGAACGTAAGAGTCCCATACCTTCCTGATTTTTGTGTTGGCATTAGTTAGTAAACTTAACAAAAACAATCTTCCCAGGTTTGCATCACTTTCATCTTAGTTTTTAACCATTGTAATATTCGTCCCGGCTGTTACATGACATGCCAACGAAAAAAAAAGCAGAAGTACAATAGTTTTCTTTGTGTTCCTCTCTCTTAATCTGCAAAACAGATGCAGCGAGTGCACTAGCCACTCCAGATTGCTTTCAGCAAAAAACATAACTTTGGCAGGTTAGTACTAGTTAAGGGGCATATGGTTTGCTATTCTCTGTGGAAAGACAGCCATAAGTCAGCCAGCAAATTCAGATTCTTATAATTAACAACAGACAAACATTTGGCTAAAAAATCATGAGGTTTTTTTTGTTTGTTTGTTTGTTTGTTTTGTTTTGTTTTTGCATGGTTTTCTAACCATTTATTCTCCTCTCTTTTTTAGAAAAAAAGAAAACCCACACAACTATGTGATTGATGGAGTAAATTATGTTGCAATTATCATAACGATGTCCTTGTTATTGTTTCAGAAAAATGTTTGTTTTTTACTACCACCCTCCTCTGATTTGACATGAATGTAAAGATGAAATGAAATAAATCTAGATTATTATAAATCATAACTGGGGGACAGTCTTTTTTTGAGTGAAGCCAAGCCTGCTTGTACTTTGCAAACCATTCAGCAAGAAATTCAGCAATGCTCATCTTGGTATGAAAAAGCTGATTTCAGAGGCAAGGCCAACTACTAAACTTGTATATACTTTCCATTCTCTTCCAGGGGAATCACATATATGCTTCAAGAGCCCAGCCTGCCCTATTGCATTATTCCTAATCAAGAAATTATGGAGCTTTAAATCTTCAGTGTGAGGGAAAAAGCACATCCCTTGCAAGAAAAAAAATGACGTTTCCTGACCAGTATGTTTGACCATCTAGTGCTCAGGTTCAGAAAAGCACTTAAACATATGAATTTTTTTATACTTCTGTGGAAGAGCAAGCAGAGGTTCAGCAAAATCCTTAAGCACACACTCCACTTGAGATGCTTGCCCATAAGCCTGGCACAATCGGTGCACAGCATCTCCAAAAGGTACAGGGAAGGTGCTTTTTCTCACTTGCATCACTGCTGCTTTTCTCCAATTAGTAGATGCCAGCCTTAGTATCATTAACGTTGGAAAAGATCACTAAGATTATCTAGTCCATCCGTTGGCACATCACTACCATGACCACAGGCCACTCTCAGTGCCACATCCACACAGTTCTTGAACACCTCTAAGGACAACAGAAGAGGGAGTTCATCACAGGGGTACCTGCATCTCACTGTGCCAGCACAGGCTTCCAGAATTTTATGGAGCTGTGAGATTTATGTTGCTGGGATCCTGTCAAGCCCCATAAGCTTCAAGGCTGGCCAGCCAGCCAGCCAGCCATCCTCCCATGAAGGGACACGGGATGGGTGTTGAAGTCCACAGCAGGATCTGATAACCCAAATCTGGAAGCTTCTGCCAGCAGATCTCACAAATTGTTCTCAGGTAGAACAAGTTCTTTGCTCTGTAGAAATGCCCTTCTGGTCATTAAATACTCAAGACCTTCCACCACATTAGGCAAAAGTGAATGTATGCTGCACCTGCTGGAATGAGGACACGTTCAAGAGAGCATGAAGAACCTCTGTATGAAAGGGTGGACAAGCACTCAGGCTGTGGGCATAAGGGCTTAGCAATCCTGGCAAGGACAGGAGAGCACCATATTTCCAATGAATTCTTCCTGCTGCTGCCAAAGGGATGAGATCTATCGTTGCCAGAGGAGTGCCTTCACATTCTCCCCATTTCTCCACCTCCTGCTCTCCAGCAGGACCCTCCTGCTCCACATAACTCAGCTCCTACTTCACCTCCCCGAGGCTCTGGCACAGGCATAAACAGCAGAAAATAGCTATTTTGCTGCTTATCCACCCATCCGGCTTCACCCACCCAGGTGGCTGCCTGCTCTGCTGACTAAATTAATCCCCGTGGAACTCTATACTGGCATCGGAAAGCAAATGGTATGCTGGGCTCCATCAGAAGAGGGGTGGCCAGCAGGGACAGGGAGGTGATTGTCCCCCTCTACTCTGCTCTTGTGAGGCCCCATGTGGAACACTGCATCCAAGTGTGGAACCCCTTGTACAAGAAAGACAGGGAGCTGTTGGAGAGGGTCCAGAGGAGGGCCACGAAGATGATCAGGGGACTGGAGCACCTCCCCTATGAAGACAGGCTGAGGGAGCTGAGTTTGTTCAGCCTAGAGAAAAGAAGGCTGCGGGGTGACCTCATTGCAGCTTTTCAGTACCTAAAGGGAGCCTACAAACAGGAGGGGAATCAACTCTTCGAAAGGGTAGATAATGGCAGGACAAGGGGAAATGGTTTTAAGTTGAGGGAGGGAAGATTTGGGTTGGATATCAGGGGGAAGTTCTTTACAGAGAAAGTGGTAAGGTGCTGGAACAGGCTGCCCAGAGAGGTTGTGGATGCCCCGTCCCTAGAGGTGTTCAAGGCCAGGTTGGATGGGGCCATGGGCAACCTGGTCTAGTATTAAATGGGGAAGTTGGTGGCCCTGCATGTGGCAGGGGGGTTGGAGCTTCATGATCCTTGAGGTCCCTTCCAACCCTGGCCATTCTGTGATTCTGTGATCACTGCAGCCCCCCAGTGCCCAGGCACATTCTCCAGTAGCTGCTCACCACTGCTGAGGTAGCTTGCAGCAGCCCCACACAGTTCCTGGCTGCAAGCTTTCCCAAAGGACCATGCAGCCACAGGAGTTTTCACTGGAGGTATAAGAGAGTCTATTTCCAAGCAAGCATCAGAGCACAATGAACCTGGGGTCCTCAGAGAATCCATGTAACTCTGCGAGATGCTCAATCCTTCTCACCCAATTGAACATCAGAGCAGCTAAGGCAAGCCACTTCCAGATCCATAAGGTTTGAACCACATGAAATTTCCATCACACACTAGAAACTATATCTAGTTGAGTTTTTTTCTCTCTCTTTCTTTTTTTTTTTTTTTTTTTTTTTTTTTGGTGCAAGCCACATCCATCATATATGCTCACATAGAAGCTAGAAAAGCAGAAACTGACTGACACTGATGTCTCAGAGCTCTGCCACTGTGATAATAATAACTAGATTCTTTCATAGGCTTTTCTACTCTGTTTTAATGATTAATAAAGATTTGATGTGATTAATAAAGATTTGATGCGGTACTATACTTAAAAGTGCAGTAGAAATTTGAGAGCATGAAAGAATCAAAGAACAGCCCACACCAGCTCAGAGCACAAATCCATCTATATTAATGCCCTGCACTGGGAACATCCAACAGGATAAATCCAGGAAGAACTACAAAAGCAAGAGAAGTATATATTATAACTCCTTGATGTGCTCTTTCAGCCTTTAGCAAGCTACACCTGAGTATTGTTTTGTTGTTATTAGTTATGGCCCCAGAAAGTTTTTCTTTTACCAGTTTGTTTCATCACTTCCTGATGCCTGTCAAGGCTTGTGGCAGCAGGCTATCTCCATTAGCTGTCCATTAGTATCCACCTGGAATGTTCTTAGAGAGCATTATTCCCAACTTCATCCTTGCACTGTAAGCTGTAGGGTTGACACTTTCTCTTGCCCACACTTAGAGAACTTTGTGTCCTTTATTCAGAATAAAATTGGCTAGACCCACCTTCTTTTTCATAGGATAGCTCTTACCAAGGAGTGACTGGTAGAAGCCACTCCAAGAAAGACTTACTGCTGGACAAGGACAAATCAGGAACTCTTCACTGTCTGGCCTGCTCACTGCTTTCCCACTAGGGGTGGTGGTCCCACCTCTCCATGCAGCATCACACAGGTGACTCCCTGGGAGGGGACCAGCTGGAGAAGCTAGGAAGCTGGAGAGCACACAGTGAGCTGGAAGCCACAGCTGTGAAGGTTCATTCACACTCCAAATAAAAAATGTAAGTAAGTGCTTTATCACTCATCAAGAGGATCCTGTTACAAAAGCCAGGATTTAGAAGTCCAAGGATGGAGCTGCATTCATGCTAACATACTTCCTCTCCTGAGAACTTCAGGTCTTGCTGGCAGTAGCCTGGCCAGAGTGTCCTTCTTCCTCCCGCCTGACCTCCTCTTCCTCCAGCATGCATGAATCTAACAATAAATTACTTATTTAGTCAGACAATACAGACTCCCAGCACGCTGCTGTACATCAACAGCAAATGTTATTCGTGTTCTCAGTTGCTCATTAAGAGAAAAGCCAAGTCAAGATTTTGCTGGTTTTTGGTTTTTTTTTTTTCAGTTTCTGTTTCCAAAATACCTAATAATAAAACATTAGTTACATTCAAAATGATTCACACATAAGCTGAATTTTGAAGGGGAGAGAAGCAGTGTGCAGGAGAAAAGGCTTCCCTGGTGATTTGTTAGCTCTGGAAGTAAAAGACAGCAGCCAGCATTCAGGAGTCTCGGACCTGGCCTACAACTCCAGAGCCAACCTGTATTACTCCGAATAAATAATCTTAGGCATATTTGGAGGTGGTTGAGTCACCATCCCTGGATCTATTTAAAAACCATTTGGATGTGGTGACCAGGGACGTGATTTATCAGAGGGTTGTTAGAGTTAGGGTAGTATGGTTAGGTTGCGGTTGGACTTGATGATCTTTAAGGCCTTTTCCATCCTGAACAATTCTATGATTCTATGATTGCTGAACTCAAACTGAGGTCCCAGGAGCTCTTTCGGGCTCTTCCTCCACAGCAACCTTACAGTCCTCATAACAACCTCACTGGCTCAACTATCTCCGTCCTTTTCCCCGGTCCTATTTCCCACTGCTCTTTGATAAAACACTCAGCCTTATACCCTAAATCCCTAATTCCTTCACTGCCATTTATCCTTATGCCCCTCTCTTAGATGCTCTCCTCTGTCCACTCAGTCCATTCTCAAAGTGACCTGCTTATGTTAGGACTCATTTGACAAGCACAATCCATCTCAGAGATGCCTTGTTGGTGTACCTAGCACATCTACTCTCTATCCCTCGACTTGAAGTCAGTAAGGAATCTTCTCCCCAGAAAGCAAAATGTTTGTCCTCTATTCCTCTGTCCCAGCAAAGGCTGTCCCCTTCTGAGTACAGTCTGGGTATTTTTCATAGAATCAATTGAATTTCAAAGGCACCTTTAAGGTCATCTGGTTCAACCCAGATGCTCAGAGCCCTGTCCAGCCTGACATCCCTTGAGTGCCTCCAGGGATGGGGCATCCACCACCTCTGTGGACAACCTGTTGTGCTTTTTACCATACTGAACTCCTGCAACTGCAGAAATTGAGAACACTGATGGCCCAGTTGTCCAGACATGATGGTGTTCTGTGACACACTGCACTCTGACAGCTTTTGGAGTGGGTGTGGTACAGGTAGCAGCTCTCAAACTTTGCTTTGCAGACACTGTTGAAAGGTTTGTCAGTGGACAAGAAGAACTCCTCTCTACCTTTAAGGGGACCTGCTAAAGGATGCTTTACATGCCCTATGCCACACTTGCAAATCAGCAACCCCACTGCAGTTTTAGGGATCTAAACACTGGAACAACATGAAAACTCCAGCACAGGAAGTTAGGGGTGGCTTGCATCCATGGCTGGTAAGTGGTGGAAGAAACCACTTCTAAAGTAGAAGTTTGTATGGCTACCAGATGTATCCGCAATAGCTTTCTATCTCTCCTAAGCTTTCAAATAACATCAGGTATCTGGAAACTCCCTCACTGCCCTCCTTTCCCCTGTGCTGAGCAACTGCAAAGAATCAAAAATCCAGGAAGTATTTCAAACTAATTAGAGAGAACTGTCAACAAATACTGACTGAATTATAAACTGAAAATCTATCATTATCCTGAATGATGGATGGTAGGCAATGGACTGAGAACATGTAGAATTAATTTGCCTTTTCTTGAGCCGGTTAAAATTGATTTGTTTAAAAATGTCACTGTTTTTCTTTTCAGACAGCCTCACTTTAGGCAGAAAGCACTGACAGTCTGCCTGTCGCATGGCTAGGCCCACGCTGCACATGTATGGATGCTGTGCCTGCAGAATAGGCTGCAGTGCCCAGCACTCCTCCACACCTTTCAGCAGAGAATCTCAGTCCTTCTCCAAACACTGCTGGAGTCAGAGCATTTGCCAAAGGCAGAATGAGAACAAAAAGCCCTGCTCTGTCCAGCCACTCCCTGCCTGCCTCCCTCCCGAACTGCACAAAAAAAAAAAAAACCTCAGTAATTCTGCGTGTGAATAAAACATGTTTGTATACTTTTGTGGAGCTGCAGAATTCAGCTAAATACATCCCTGATCTGTGAGAAACGAAGCACAAGTGCTCACATTTCCCCCCTCAGCCATCTCTTTGAACAAACTTCCCCTTCTGAGCCATCCATTCATTTCCCTGAGGCTACGTTGCTCCTTAAAAGTAATGAAATGTTCGAAGTATGGTAAAGCAAACGTTTTTTGAAGAGAGCAAGAACTGGAATGATCGTGCATCTGTCAAAGCCTAGTAAGTCCAACATCACGAATTTCTTTCCCGGACTTGTTTTTGTCCATTATTCTTTGACTTAGAATGAGTCTTTCCAGGGCACTGCTACACTTTGTAAGGCCATGCCTAATTTTGAGATGCTGGGTTGCTATGGGGATTTTGCAGCATCCAAGATATGGGAGCCTCAGTTCCCACAAAGAGGCGTGAGAGCAGCATGCCTTCAAGCAAGAGCCACAAAGTGCAGGTTGCTGAGCCAGCCACGGGAAGTGCCAAAAACATGAGTATGTCTCAATCTTGACCCTCTCCAGGACTTAGATGCCATCAGCAGTTTTCAGAAAAGCCCTCTCCCTCACAAAGCCAGCTAAAGCCTTCTCAGCTGTGTCAGCAAAATTGGAATTTGCTGCCCCAAACCTAAGGAGCACATGGAGGTAAAGGGCAGACAAAGGGGCAGTGCTAGATGGACAATCAGGTACAGAGACTGGAAATCCAGGGTTTGCTGGTCCTGCTATTGAGGAAGACAAATGGTCAGTGATTCTTGCCGGCATGATTGTTGCAGACAAAACTCTTTCCTGAGAGCAGCAGCATCCTGCCAGTCTTTCCAAGACAAAGAGAACAGTGGGGCAACTTTGCCCTTTTCTTCCTCCCAGATACACTGCTGCCCCAGATGCCTCCACCAGCTGTCTGTGCCTGGTCTTCCTGTTCAATATACATATAGTAATATAATACTAGAGCGTGCAGTCAGGCTCCTCTCCTCTATTGCCCGAAGATCTGAGCTGGTGGCTTACAGAGCATGTCTGTACTGTCAGACCCATGCAAGGAGAGTGCAAGCCAGCAGCAGTCTCAGCCCCATGCCACCACAGATCACAGGACTGCACTTCCCTCACACATCCAAAAGTAGAGCAGGTCTCCTTACTGCCAACACAGCTCTGATCCAACACATAGAAATGCCTCGTAAGTCTGGCTTAGGTACCACCAGCTTGGTGCCAGCATGAACTTCAGGGAGGCTGGGCACGAGATAGAGGCCCCTTCAGGAAAGTATTACACTCAAAAATAGCATCTTAACTGCTCTCTTATCGGAGATGCAGATGAGCTCAGACTTCAGCAGCCTCCGTGGTAACTTAGTAGGGGAGGTGAATTTTGAATCCAAACGTTTACACTGAAATTGAGGCAGATGTGTTCCACCTGGGCTGCCCTGTTGAGCTTGGTCTGGCTGTTAAGCATATAGCACCAAGGCTTTTATCAACATTTCATAAAGAACAGGCCACAGCAGTGAGATACATTGTTATGCCTATATATACACAAAGACACTGATTTTGGTCAATCAGTAACCAGAAAACCTATCATATGCCTGATTTTCAGCCACTGGCCTGAAGTTACATAACAAAAACACAACATTCATTTAAGCTTTTCCATAATATAGGGGTGTGTACAGAGAGAAGAGGCGGGGGGGAACCAAAAACAAATAAGTTATTCTTGCAGATTTGATGAAAGGTTCATGGGCCAAACAGTTTTTCATGAAACCCAGTAATTTTTACTTTCCTGCTTAAACTCAAAACCAGCCAAATTGCATGTGGTTTGAGCTATTGCTGTGAACAGCTTATATGGCCATACTAAGATCATTAGCAATCAGATTATCATAGCTATACATTAGTTAACAAACAGGGCAAATAATCATAAAAATGTCATGTTTTGATGCTAGAACTCGACCAATACAAGAAAATTCAACAGCATTTGGCACAGAGGAGCATTCTAAGAATTTGTACATAATCTGCTTTTTTGCAAACCTTTTGAGAAAGAGCTGTTTACATGGTAAGCATGTTTTTCTTCAACAGATTATATTCCTTCCAAGTCAATTAACTACATTCCAATGAAAACAGGGAGAATTTTAAATAAATGATACTAGTTTGTTCATAAAGAAAGAGAGGAGGAGAAGGAGAACACAATGGAAACGCTGAAATTGCGGTCACTTAAATAAAAACCCTTCGGTGCACAGCTGAAAACATTTTCTCTCCTAAAATACTGACATTTTACCATGGGAGAAGGAACAAGAGCATTAATCTTACAGGGGTTTTCACTTGTTTTGGTTGCCAGAGTGTCTCTGTTACTGCCTCATGTTTTGATTGCCATATTAAAGTCACAATTCAGTGACAGAGCAATCAGAAAAAAAGGCAAAAGATGTCCTCTGTGGAATTAGTGCTCAGTGAACTGCAGGATAAAACAGCAAGGATCAGAGTACAGCAAATATCAGAACATTTTTCCTTGCTGAAGGCAGCACTGATCTTCCCAACTTCTTAGCTGAGCAGCTTATCTCAGCATTAGCCCGCAGTACTACTACTACCTACTTTCAGAGAAGAGACTGGGCTCTGTAAGACCCTGAGGTGAGGTGTTTATGAAGCCATTACTCAGGAAATCTGTTGCATGAGGAGATGATGGAGATGTGGCAGTGAGGTACATGGTCAGTGGGCATGGTGGTAACGGGTGATGGTTGGACCAGATGACTTTAAAGGTCTTTTCCAACCTTGATTGTATGATTCTATGATCAGAACAACATGTCAAAAGCAATCTGTAACCCTGATAAGTCCAGCTCACTTTGACAGCTTCTACTCCTGGTGACCCATCATGTGAAGAGCAGCTGCCTCTCAAATGGAATTCAGCAGGGAGCAGCTTCTACTGTAGCATGAACTGCTAACAGGCTGAAAGGGGAAAAGACTACAGCATACATAACAGCATCATCATTACTGAGGAGTGAGAGGATGCTCAGTTTGAAAGCACTCATTTACTTTTCTATGCAGTTACACTTGGGAAAAAAAAAGAAAAAAGAAAAGACCCTAACAGCTGAATTCCTCCTTCTCTGTGCCTTAGATCCACCAGAGGGGAGCCAAGCTGAGCTGGGAATAGAATGCTCAGTTCATATTCAATTCAATGCCTTCACATCTAAGTAAATACCCTATGACATTTGGGCTATCTCTGAAGACAAAACATTCATACAGGGCTGTCAGAGTCCTTGAAAAGAGGTATGTCTTGTCTGTCACATGGAGAAAACCACTAGCTATAAAATCAACAACCTGTAGTGTGGTCACTATGTATGCAGAATTTACAAGATGTAATTTTGTTACCTCAAATTCCACACTTAGTCACATATGTCCAACCTTTCATCTTCAATGGAAACATATCTGCCTATACCCAAAGGCAGAGCTGACTCTCACAATTCCTCATCACTTGTCACATTGATAGAGCGTGTGTCATATTCAGATATCAAAAAAGGTCTATCCACACAGAACTTAAAAAAAAACAACAAAATGTTACAAGTCTGCCATAGGTCAGATGCCAGCCCATGTGTTCTATGTCCATCCTGTAAGGAGCCCCACTGAAAAGGGAAAGACTGCTGTTGTTATTTCTATTCCCTTAACACTATGGATCAGGGCCCCTTTATTTTAGGCACTGTACAAACAAATCACTCAAACAGTCCTTCCCTCGGGTGTTCCCCAAATAGGAGTGCCTAAAATCTTTCATTTGTCTAGACCTCCCACTTCCTACAAGAACATCTGTACTTCAGAATGTAAGAAAATAGCTCAAGTTTATCTTCTGCGAGCTGAGAACTGGCAAGGTTAGAAGGAAGAATTCTCTTGTTTCATACATCATACAGTGGTGGATTTCTTACTCTGGAGTATTGGTTCCTCTAATCTCTACTGTGGTGACGACCAGTGTGTTCAGCTACTGCATGAGAAAGTTTGCTAATTGCCAGTATCTGTGCTGGTGTCTGACAGATACAGCCGATGTCATGGTCAATTTCCAATTACTGTACAGTGCAGAAATGAACTGCATACACTGGAGAAACCAGAGCCTTCAGGATTACTCCTGTCCCACCAAATTTTAGGTGTTTCAACTGTGTGCCTATAAAGAGCACAGGGAACAATAGATTAATAAAGAGTTTTGCAGCCCAAAGCTGTATCATGGAACTTTAAACATCCTTCTCCATCTTTCACACTGACTTTGTTGTCACTTGCAGTCTAAGACACAGCACAGGAACAGTGCTCTCTTGGACTACTAAAAGCTCTAGGAAACACTGTGTTCTGATTGCTGTCTATCACCACCCTGCATTTCATAGTCTTACTGCCCATCCAATAGACAAACATCCAACTCTTCTTGCTACTCCCAGACCCAAAGCAGAAGCATACAGTCCCTGGAGAAGCTGTGGTGTCCCATGCCTGGAGGCACTCAAGGCCAGGTTGGATGGAGCCCTGGGCAGCCTGAGCTGGTGGGGGGCAGCCCTGCTAATGACAGGGAGTTGTGGTGTTCAGTGATTTTAAAGCCTCTTCCAACCCAAGCCATTCTAAGATTCCATGATCTTTAGACACAAGTGTTGAACTTCAACATCTTGGTTCCAAGGGACTATCACCAGGCTGCTGATTCTCTCTCCCAGCCAGTTTTAAAGTGAGAGCAACTATCCTCGAGATAGTTTTTCTTAATCACCACAACAGCAATTAGATGAACAGCCTCCCTGAATTTCTGCATTATCTTCTTGTTTTCTAAATTAAATTTAATAATGTTTCCCCGAGATGAAAAATCTCATAGAACAAGCTGCAATTGCTTTTTGTCTTTGATGCCTACCAGGAGCAAGTCTTGGCTAACAGGGTTCCTAGCAATTGCATTCTACCTTTTTGTCTGCTTCTTCTCCTGGTGGGCTGCTACAAGTGAAGGTTCAGTTTCCCTGGCAAATTCCACAGCTGTGTGAAGTGTTCTTCTCCTCCTTTCACATCTCAGTCTGTAGAGCTAAGTCCAGCTGAACATCTACAAATTGGCCCACTGCTAATTTATCTTGGAGAGTCTCGTGTGGATATGCCTGGAACGTAAGTTTTCTCAGGTCCTCAGTTCAGATGGGGCCTCTTTTTTTTCTTTTCTAAATCTCACATCAAGAGTTTGAGCCAAATATTGATATATCTTATTCTACATCCGGATCTAAATAAAAGCTCTGTAACAAATCATGTTTCCAAGATTTTTCTCTTCAAGCAACTTTTTTTTTTTTTTTTCCTGAGGGCACATTTTACCACATTATTAGACCTAGTTTCTATTAGGATTGTTTATGGAAGGAATAAAAAAATAATGACAACATCAGAGAGATTCTTTGGTGAGATCTTATTTACAAAGTATGCCCACAAAGTCCTGTTTCCCAGAAGAAAAAAAAAAAAAGAAAAAAGAAAAAAAAAGTAGAAACAAATGACAGCAGAATATTTTCTTACTCACAGTTACTAAGTCTCCCTCTTCTGTCAGTTCTGCTTTTTCTCATGATGACACATGTAACAGCTGGCTTTCTTTTTCTCACGTGTACAGTGACTGCCTGTGACTCTAGACCTTCCATTTAGCAATTAGAGAATATCTCAGCTCTCCTTTTTTTCACTTCTGATTAGGCCTCATCTATTTTTTTCCCCATCTCACTGTGCAAGGACCTTATAATGGAGCAAAGATTTTGCTTTAAGGCAACTAGTAACACCTTGCTATAAACAGCTCAATATCACATGCTATATTCTTTTTGCATCTTCTGAGGCCATAGTTCATCCCTCAGTCACGTGAAAGCTCTGCACTGCCAGGTCACGTAGCAGCTGAAGGAATGGTTGTGTGCACAGGCTCTGAACAGTCAGTGCTGCTAGCTAGATCACACAACAGTGATTTTGTGTCACGAACAAGTTGCCAGGAGAGTCCCAGAGTGCCTCACGCTCAGCTCCCCACTTGCTTTTTCCAACAACAGTGAGATGCCAACAGAGAGAGAGAGACTGGGATCTAGATGCTGGCTTTGCACCTCCTTGGACTGCCCTGACTCTGGTTGCCCTGTAATGCCCAGCTATTACAAATCATGACAGCTTCTCCAAGATTGCTTCTCTGCTATTTCCACAGCTCTCTCATCCTTAACTACTCTTACTCCCTCATCACTAAAATATTTCCTGTAACATAGCTGCTCAGGCTACATCAAGGGCCTTTCTAGTTGCCCAGCATTTCACTGTGAGTAATTTTTTGTATATACCTCAGAGAAGCTGGATCCAAACCTTTCTCATTTGCAGTGGTAGATTTTTGCTGTCCTTCTCAGACAATTGCTTCAGACTGTGTCTGTTTAGACACAGAATCACAGAACTGAAGAATCTCATTAAGGTTGAAGAAGACCTCTGAGATGACCTCGTCCAACTGTCAGCCCATCTCCACCATGCTCACTGACCATGTCCCTCAGTGCCATAACCACGTGGTTCTAGAACATCTCCACTACTCCACCTCCATGAGCACAACCCAAAAATTTAATGGGTCAATGTATTTACGAAAGAAAGAACACTAGACAAGTTGATCTAAATATCCTAGCATGTACAGACAGACCTCAGGTCTTCTCTGCTTTCCAGGATGGTTTTTTGACTAGGCATGCTTAAGAAGCTAGTTGACGTCTGGGTAAAAGTTAGCCTGTACCAACCCATAAAGAGAAGTCTTCTGACAGGTTTTATGATAATCCCAAATACAAGTCTGGAAAAAAAAAATAAATTATGTTGCAGTTTTCCTTATGATTTCCCAGAAAAGTAAAAGCATCCTAGGAAAATACAAGATACCGTATTTCCCAGAGCGGCAATTACCTTCATCATGCTATGAAAGATAAAAGAAAACAAATCTTTCCTTTGCAACATCAATCAAATTATGCATAAAAATCTCCAACTCAGATTCATCTGTCCCAAATAGGCTTCTCCCAACGTAGTCTCCAATCACTGAGCGAGGCTTCCTTTATAGTCATCCAGGTGGGGTGCTTTGCAGGGTATGATTCATCCCACTCTCAAGCAGGTAACTAAATTAGGGCAAGAAAGGCCTGTGGAGCAGCTCCAAGGTAGACACATACCCCCGCACTTTTCAAGTTCAGTACCATGAATCCCACCTCCAGACATTTTTTAGCTGACATCAACAACTGTCACTGACCTCAACAAAAAGCAGACACTTTGATCTGTACTTTTATTGAAAACTCCAGGCTTCCACTAGAGAAGTCTAGAAAAGACAAGCTCGTCAGAGCATACCAGGGGTTTAATAGGAATAGAACCAGCTTCACAACACCTCTGACTTCCATTTTGGGAGTCCACCTGAACCTTTGTCATCTGATTTCACACACAAGAGCATACTCAAATCAAATGCATACTTAACTAAGCACCTTACAAGACTCTGAAGTATATATTTGGCAGCATTTCAGTCCAAATTACCCACTCTTTACTTAATATAACTGTTCAAACAGATCCCAAGATGTATATGTAGCTTTATAGACACACATAGCAGATAGATAGCAGTCCATTAAAGCTTTCGATCTAAACAAAACATAGCAGCAAATACTACTGTGTGGGGGCTGAGGAAATGGTTACAAGTGGCAAAGCTAATTTTGTACAGATTTCATATTAAAAAAAAAGTTTGCACATTTTTCAGTTGATATTTCTGGGCCTGGTATTTTATGCTTGAAAAGCTTCTTCCGGACCTGTCTGTTTTTATTTGCATTGAACCATTTGCTTCATGAGAGTCTCCCAGGAGACTACAGGATTGTCATAAAACTCCCTGCCACTCTATTTTAGGCAGACTATCAGTGCACTTGAGTGTCCAGACTATCAGGAGCTGTCTCCACCCTTGCTAATAGCTGGAGAGTACTGACCACCAGCTCCTATCCAGTCATCTCTTGTGGCATGCTGAACAATTGCTTCCTCAAAATACCCACAATGTTTCCATGCAGCTGACAGCCTGGCTGAGGAGGACAGGAGATGGGAAGAGCTTCTCTGCCTGCTGCATTGTCTCCCAGTCATTCCAGTTGGCCCAGATGAGCATCTGCACTGCTTGTCACCAAGAGGATGAGGGGAACAAGGCAGGGAGCAGGCCGTACTGTCTCCTGGCTCCAGATCTCTGGAGGGAGGAGGTGGGCTACAGAAACATCTTACTCTCAATATGATTATAGAATCACAGAATCGTAGGGGGTTGGAAGGGACCTCTGGAGAACACTATTTCCAACCCCTTGCTAAAGCAGGTTCCCTACAGCAAGTCACACAGGAAACCATCCAGGAGGTCTTGAATACCTCCAGTGAAGCAGACTCCACAACCTCTCTGGGCAGCCTGTTCCAGTACTCTGTCACTCTCAAAGAAGTTCTTTCTCATGTTCAGATGAGAATTCCTGTGTTCCAATTTGTACCCACTGTACCTTGTCTTGTCACTGAGCATAATCAAAAAGATCCCGGCCCCATCCTCTTGACAATTGTTTTTTTCTGCACCTTTGATATTTCCTGATCACCTAAGCTCTGCTTTGCATATCCAATGCTATGCTGACACGTGCTGCCTGTATTAGCTATTCATCTGGACTAAATTATTACTCTTATTCTTATCCTAATTTGTCTCTAATTGTAATTATACAAGTGTGTAACTTCTTATATCACCTCATGCTAAATCCTGAATATAACCCCACTACTAAGACAATTACAATTAAATGAAACCATACCTATCAGCTATTTGTGTATAAATTGACACACACATGCATAGTAGAATAACAACTGTCCTTTGCTTTCCCCCTCCACCCCATCCCACCTGCATGTCCTGATGCTGATGTCCAGCACAAACCCTTGCAACAACTGAAGTATCTCTGCTGAAGGACTTGACGTGCAATGTATGGGCCTCTCTGATAGCCAACCACAAGGCCAAAATGACCTCCAGGACCTGTGCCACCCACTGATTCCCCTAAGAATGGCAAAAGCCCAGCAGTGCCAGCCCACTCCTGCAATCCATAGAACACAGGGACAAACTTGATTTATAATCCAAGGGCTATTGCCCACTGAACTTACTCTCCATCTCCCTTTAGAGAGCTATTTCCCACTGAGGGAACATTAGCTTTTTCCACTGACTGAAAAAGGGTGAATTTTATCTCTAGTGGTTACATACTGTTTAGTTGCATAAATTAAGTCAAAGTGGAGCTGAGAAAATCCATGAGAGTGAAGTCTCTGCAGGATTTAGATGGTTTGCAGTAAATAAGGCCTGTGGCCACACATCGAATGCTGAGAATGAACCAGTAATAAGGAATTGCTACCCAGTCAATCAGCACCAGACAGCCAGCACACTAAAAGGGGACATCATGACACAGAAAATAGAGCACACGAGGTGTAATTGAAAACCGTATCACACTGCATACACACAAGCAGCTGGAATGGACAACACATGAGCAATTTAATTCTTCCTCTTTATAACTTTTGAGTGTTTTATCTCCCAGTCTTCACATTTTCTGGTTTCTTAGATTGAAGGTACCAATAAAGTGATAGAGCAGAGACTTGTTAACCACCAATGTTAGCTTAATCAAACTCGGCTCTCAGGAACAGCTAATGAAACTGCACTTCTAAAGCAATCACAGAGTTTTCAAAATAGGCGCATGGGAAGTAGTTCATGGAAATGTACTGGGCTGGAGCACACAAAGCGTACCCGCATTGCCCCTGGGAAAAGCATGGTTACATGCTGTGTTGCAAGAGAGGCTGTGCTTTGCAGAGAGGTAGTTCAAAAATCAGCACAAGTATAAATTCCTTCATATGCTGTCCTAGTACCTTATTGGGGAAACATATATGGATCTGCAGAAACTTATTCCACCTGCCTCAAAGGAACTAAGATATATAGAGTGCAAGCTTGTAAAGGCTGACAATCACAGAACATCAATAATTCAAAACCTGAGTATGAGTCACACTGCCCAACCCATTCCCCTAAGGTTACTTTTACTTAATATTCACAGAAGGCACGTTGTTATTTCTTCTTCAAAAAAGTCATGAATAACTTACCATTCATTACCCAAGCACTCTTTTTTTTTTTTCTTTCTATTTTAACAATTGACTTCATCTCAAGTAAGCATAGAAAATGTTGATTTCCTAACCTTTTAAAATCTTCTCAGTTTATTGTTGGTGAGCATAAAAGTATTATGAAAAACTCTTAGTTTGCAGAAGATTACATTTTTTGTTTGTTTGTTTAAGGGGCTTAACTTTGTTTTGTATTTGTTTTGTAAGCAATATCCTTCTCTGTTCCTAAAAAAATAATCCAATGAAAAAAAAGGGGTAAAAGCCAGACTACATGAGCATTTGCATTTATCTTCAAATTAATATGTCAGAAGTCATTCCTCGAACTATCAGAGAAATATGGAGTACAAAAGTCCTGTTACACTCTGCTCAGCAGAAGATGGTAAATTCTCAGGCATTCTTACTTGGATTATTTTAAATGTCTCATACCAGAATGGCTTCCTCTATCCACCATGAGAAGATGTGATCTCTTACCTGCAAGCCTCTTCCATGGGATGAGGTGGAAACTGTCACTATCAGCTGCTGGTTTTCTACTGGTGAATCACACATGGTTTCACACATACTGGGAGTGGCACCCCTTTGAAACAAGTATGAGCCTTGTCATTAGTTACCACAGAAACACAGTGATTCCCTCCAAATTGCCCTACCAGGTTGAGATAGAACATAGAGATTTTCCTCTGATTTCAAGACAAGCAATGGAATCAGGGTGGGATTATGCTGTTGTTTTACCATGACTGGCAGACAAAATGGACCCTAAAAAAGAATTCTTGCCATAGCCTTCAGCTACTCTTTCTTATCATACGCTGCTGACTTCCTCCCATCATCCACGTGCTTGCAATGTCATGATGAATCAAATGAGCACACTCATCTCTCCTCTTTGAGAGGAGGACAAGCTTAGAATCATAGAATCATAGAATCACAAGGTTGGAAACGACCTGCAAGATCATCTAGTCCAACCGTCTTCTCATTACCATTGCTAGAACAGTTACATTGCTTAGAACAATTTCCAGCCCTGTTCCCTTTATGGCCTTGAAAATACTTGCACCAATGTCTCCAAGAGAGGAGTGGTATGGGAACTGAAGTAAGCAGTGAAGCAGTACAAATGCACAGCTGTTTCACTTGCTTGTTTCTGTTAGTGTAAAATGATAGTAAAACTGAAGCACTAGTGTCACTGTACAAAAAGAGCAACTTATTTCTAGCATGAATTTGCCGCTGTTCTGATTAAACTATGGGTATTTCTGTTTTCAGGCATTTTACTTATATAGGTATCTACAGCAGTGATATCACCAACACATTAACTTTCCATTAGTAAGATAAGTCAACTGTCTGTCATCAGTACCTGTTTCACAGCACAAGTATGGTTTTCCTCATATCTTTCTTTGTAAAAGTCCTGTGTGGATGAGAAGTGGCAATATTGCTTTGCCATTAATGCTTAATCACCAATTTGGTACAGTAGCTTCACATCAGGTACATGGTCAAATGCAAGTTTATGCCTCATGCTTCAGCCAGAGCAAGCTCAGAAGTGAGCAGAGAGCATGTCTCTCCACCTCTTGCACCACCTACCCATAACCGTATCACTTGCATTGCCAGCACATCACCACAGAGGAAATGTTGACTGCGGTCTGGGATAAGCTGAGCAGCCCTGCCTTCTGGAGTACTTTCATTTGGAAAACTAGGAAAAAGAGAAGGACCTTTGTCACTGAGTGATGTGGAGAAGAGGCCTCCCAACATTTCAATTTGATCCCTGAGCCAAAAAAATGCCCATGCTCTCTGCTCAAAACACTTTTCTTCAAGAACTGCCCTGAATTTCTCCATCTTCAGCTCCTGTTGTGGCTTATTAATCCTAAAACAGTATAAAGAGTGCAACAAAAAGCTGTAACAAGTATCAACGCTAAACTCAGAGACCATCAGATCAGACAAACTTCACTACTGTCAAAGTGCAAGTGAGCAGCTCAGGTTTTAACTCTTCCTCCGGCCACCTAAATTTAGGCTAAGCTTGAGGTGCTCTATAGCAGCAAAGATGGGGGTGGTTGTCAGGTCTGTGGTGCATGACCTAGTCAGATTGAGCAACATACCACCAACATGTACCTCCAAATGCTTGGAAAAGATTTTCTTAACTTTGAGTCCTATCATCACTGAAGCCTGAAAGTACATGTAACAGTACCACCATAAATATAGAGCAAATGTAACTAAGAAAGCAATTTACAGCTGCAATAGCCATCCTACTTCTTTTTTAAATTTGCGCATATATATATATATATATATGCTACATACATATTTATATACATATATGTCTATATATACTCACATATATAATTTTGCAAAAATCAGCTGTGCAGTGCCATATCATTTTCAATGTTTGTTATTAATTATTTTTTTTTCATTTTTATTCCAGGTGGGGGTAACTAAGCACCAGTCTGCTTAGTTAGATATCAATGTTTATCTTAACAACTGCTTACAAGGGTGGGTAGTGATAGGACAAAGGGGAATGGTTTTAAACTAAGACAGGGGAGGTTTAGGTTAGATTTTAGGTGGAAGTTTTTCACACAGAGGGTGGTGACACACTGGAACAGGTTGCCCAGGGAGGCTGTGGATGCCCCATCCCTGCAGGCATTCAAGGCCAGGCTGGATGTGGCTCTGGGCAGCCTGGTCTGCTGGTTGGCGACCCTGCACATAGAAGGGGGGTTGAAACTGGATGATCATTGTGGTCCTTTTCAACCCAGGCCATTCATGATTCCATGATTAAATGAGAGAAAATTTAGAGCATACCACTTGAACTGCTGGACTAAAACCTTGTGTCACACTAAAAATTCTGTATGAGAACTTTAGCAGCACAAACCAAATCCAGGCCCAAGTCTTCCCCTTTCTCTACAAAGTCCCAATTCCCAGCCTCTTCTGTCAGTACTAACAACCAAGTAGAGAGCTCAGGTCTTCCACAGCCCAACAGTCAGAGAAGCCAAGGGCTGACTCCGCTCCCACACCTGGCTTTATGAAAGCGCCACTGCCTCAGATATGGTCACGGTCACCATTTGTGTCCAGAGGAAGTTATTCATTACTAGCTCTTTCCCAGTGACTGAGACAGCATTTTCCAAATAATGTGAAGGAAGGAAGGAAGAGAAATAACTAGAGATTTCCTTTCAGGTAACCCTGCAAATAGTAGAGATGAGTGACACCAAGAGCTGATGGATGTGCACGTGGAGGCCTACACATGTGCATGGCCGGGACTCTGCTCTGCCTTGTGAGTTCCCAAAGCCTCTGAGCACTGCCTGTTAACGTCTGCTTTGAGCCCATGGGCTATCAAAGCCCAGCCTAGCAGTGTGCACTGATAGCAGCAGTGTATTCACCAGATTTTAAAAATAACACAATGCATGCCTTGCACCTTTGCTTGGAAGATATCTAAGTACCTGCATGAATCAATCCCCAGTATTGTGCCAGACTGTGCTGAAGCATGTTGCCAAGAGTGAGGATCTGCAGAGGCAATTCACACCAAATAAGCATTATTGTTGCCCATTCTTCCCAGTTCATCTTGAGAAATGAAACATAAATACTGTGATGGCAGCTCTGTCTGGACTGTACAGGCAAAACTTCCAGCACAGGAAGGAAACATCTAAATTATCTCCTGAGAAGACACAAGCCATCACTTTCTCCCATGTACAATGCCTTCTATTGCTAAATCACATTGCTGCCTCCGTTGATTAGCAGAGGCTTCACATGGGAGATTATACTCAGCAGGCTGTTGGACAGACCCAGAATTGTAAACCAAACAAGTTTCCAAATCATGACATCAAGCAGTTTAGCACCTACCTATCCAACCAGCTCTCTGGCTTTGCAGTTAGAAAGTGCTGAACACTGCAGAGCTCTGAAATTGGAGAGACTTTGTAATCACACAGGGAGAAATTTGTTCTGTGGCTACACAGACAAGCGCTTGAGCCTGGCAGGAGAAGATTAAACGAGACTGGGCTGTAAATTTGCATTAATTGGAGGTATAAATCAGGCCTTAGACACATTAGGCAGACACTAGGCCTGTAAATAATGACACATACATAATAAACAGATTCTTGGCAGGAGGCTGCCCTTAGGACACAATGGTAGAGGCTCCTGAGATTTGATGAAGGAACAAAAAAATAACCAAAAAAGGGAGGGAAATGTTATCAGTTTCTCAGTATGTATAATACTGAGGACTAAACAAATCAGAACAACCTTGAGGCATGCAGGCCTCCCTGATCTTTCTCAGGTTCTCACCATCCCATGTTTCACTTCCAAAGCCATAAATAATGAAATGAAGACCTAAGGCACTTCAACAATAAAGTGGCTTCCAGGTATTCTATCAACAAGAGCAGTTCTCGGTGTTTATCACAGAGGTACAACTGTAAAAACATTGCACAGGCTTAATCTCTTTGGCACTATAAGATCAAAAATAAAACCAATCCCTTCTATGATGAAAAACTGAATGAAAGAAGGCCTATACAAGAAACAGGAAACAAAAACTAGAATGATCTTTGTTTATCCACGCATGTACAGAACCTGTTATCCCTCTGGCTTACTGCTTCCACAAGTACCAGTATGCTCAGTATGGCCTAGAGTGTCAAATGAGTGATCAACTGTGGAGTGATTAAACTCTTCTTGCAGTGTGTTTTGGTCAAGTCTGCCCTATGTGCAAAGATTCTCCTCCTACTGGAATTCTAGTTCTATCTGCCCATCGATTCCACCTGCTGCAGGCTGAGAAAGGGAGCTGGGCATAGAATGGTCTTGCTGTGCGTCCTATGAGGTGGAAATAAGGGGTGGATACTGCTGGCTACTGTCACCAAGGACAGTGGCTTTGACCTAGGATAGACTAAAACCCTTCCAGTGTTACATTCCACCAGCCAAAAACATAATTTTGTGGATGTTGGCCACTTCGCTCAAGAGGCAGGGAGAGAATTTGTATTGCCAAGCCAACATTCATCTAGTGAGATCCAGACTGCTTTTCTTTGCCTCCTACCCTTTACATCACTGGCAATGAACCTCCCTATCTCGCTAACTCTCCAAGCAAAGCTGCAGCAAAAATCAGTCTTTGTCTATGCACAACTCCTGTTCAACCAGGAGCCTGAGTCCTGGGGGAGGTGAGCATGCTCAAACAGGCCATATAAATACAAGTGCTCAGCAGTGCTCCCATAAAGGTATTAAACTTAAGTTGCCTTCTTATCTTTAATCCTCACTGTCTCCCATGCTGGGGCTGGCTATTGTAGCCTATTGTACAAACTTTGAAAACAGATCTCCACTACATGCAGAGCTCCACTGATGCAGCCTCTTCCTTTTCCTCCAACCTACATATTCTCTTTGTACTAATTCAGAAAACTTTCTCCATTTTATTCTTTGACATGTTTTCTGGAGCACCAAGAGCCACAGAACAGTCTTGTTGCTCTCAGTCTCTGTGGCTAGCACTAAAGCATTACCAAGCAGTTACCTATAATGTTCTGCACAGCATCTAAAGTCCAAGACTGAAGCATGCCTTAGTGCCAAGTTTTCTAAATATCTCTACTGACAAGATGCAACTGTCGAATTTCAAGAGTTGCTAAGCAGGCCAAAGAAAGTCAATTAATCTTGAAAAAAGAGCAGAAGGCATGCACCTGACACTATGGCATTCCATTGTCAAATCTTAAGCATGGAAAAACCAAAGTCTCTTCCTAAAAACTCAGGAAGAAATTTTCTCTAATGCAGCTTGGACAGAACAACAGTATTCTCTATCTCTATTTTCGGAAATGATTGAGCTAATCTGAGAAAAGTCTGTCACAAATACATTAGCCTGAAGTGTATAGTTAAGCCAGGAAATGCCTACTAAAATGGTTCAAGACTGGTAAAGCAAAAAACAAGTGAAACATAGGTAGGTCTAAACTTTGGAACATGCTAGTAGATCTACCTGTGCTATAGATATGCACACACCCAAGGTACCACAAGAGAGAATAATTAATTCTTCAGTAACAGGTATCATTCTGCTCTGGCACCGTTTGGGTTTTTCTCTAGCTTGTCTCAATCAGAACTGACTCCTGGGTAGCAAGAAAGGCTGGAGCACATTCAGATTTCATGTCCACCGGCTGTCAGGATGCTCACAAAGATGAGCAGAGGTAAGAAAAACTGCCAATGCCCACAATTTAGAAGTAGATGAAGAAGCCCAAACAGTAGGAGGAAGGACTATCTGGAAAAACAGAGAGGTTTAACACACTGTTCGATTTCTTTAAGACAGGCAAATTGTTACATTTTTCTCTAGGACAAATAACTGTTTCTGGAGTGAAGGGAATGGCATTGCCTTGTACCAAAAATTTCCCAGGCAGTGTAATTAACAATAGGCCCCTGACAAGACATCTTAGTTATATCCAACCACATTCAAAATGTGCACAAGTGAAAATTCAACTAGAGCTTTTTGTACTCCTCCCGAATCTGTACGATGCCCCATAAATCCAGCCCTGTAACCACCACAGCTTCATGCCTGTGGAGTCCCCTCTACATTCTTCTTTCCCATTTCCCTTAAGGAATCTGAAAGAGCAAAGATTTATAACTGGCACAACTAGTGTGAGTTGTTAAGATACACACTTTGATTTGGAGAGAGATTCTCCCTGCTGTTCTCCTGCAGATTCTTCAAGAGAGGGGTTGCTCTTGATATACAGAGGATATATATATATTGCTTGGATGTGCAAGTTCTGTGGCAATCCCTGAGATGCCTCTTTCTTGCATTCAGGTGAGATCACACAGGGCCAGAAGAAAGGGAGAGAATGAGTCTTTCAGCATGCTGACCAACTGTATATCTAACTGCATCCAGTTTACCTGGCAAATTGCCTTTCCGAGACAATGAACAGGCAGCCAGCAGGAGGCAGTGGAGCAACCCATGTATCTTTCATCTGCACCAGGGTCCTCATGCATTTGGTTATTATCATAGTTTTCAGTGGATATGGACTGGAGATTCATCTTTTTGGCAGCTCTGTTATGATAGCAGATCAGTGTTCACAAGGAAAGCCAGTATGCAGCGTTGATACCTGCTAAAATGTCAAAACAGCTCGTGAAAATAAGAAAGGAAATTCCCCTTTTTTCCTTTTAAGGGAAAATGAAACAGAATTACTCCCTCAAATTCGTTTCTCTGTTGAAAGGCAGGCTTGCATGCTTTCCAAAGGCTCTCCTGGATTCACTCTCAAATGTCCCTCAACTCTCATGCTATACACAAATGTACATCTCTTTTTCTTCCATTTATTTTGTTTAGCATCCCATTTCTAAAGAGCATCGTCAACATGCATAATGCAGCAGCTGCCCATAAGTCACTAGGATAGACAGCCTTGTTTTCCACAGGGAAGCGTGTGTAGTCAGAAAGAAATGAAGCATCTAAAAATAATGCCCTTAACACTCTACATGCAGCTGGTTTTCTCCAATTTTCCACTGGCCCGCGGCTGTATGCTGATGACAGTGTAAGAGGAGATCAGAGAGCCAGCTCAGTACTTTTCCATGGAAGGATGAAATCTCTAAGAATAACAATTTATCAGAGGAGTTGTGTCTGTTTGACCTGGCTCAATTTCAGAGATTAGAAACCAAATAACTCACAATGTATCGTGTTGACTTTGTTGGAGTTTCTTATCTAAGAAGTGATTTTCATGTTTCATCAGTTCTCAGGGGGAGAGAAAATGCACATCTGTCTTCCAAAGTGGATCGGCGAGGATAATAACAAATAATAACTACTCACATGGAGTGCCTTTTATCTTAGATGATCCCAGAAATGTGGTCCAGTCATGAACTGTTGAAGTCACTGCTACTTTCAGTGAGAGTAGAAACATAACCCAAGATGGGGAAATACCATTGCAGCCTTGCAGGTAACTGGCTAGTCTGCATAAAGCTCTCTATATACTGCTTGGAAAATAAGTCCTTCTGAACTGAAAAGTCATATGCTGCAGAATCTGAACATTCTTGGTTCTCTGAGGCAGAAAGTAACCACCAGCAGGGTCTTCCACAGTGCCAGGTAAGCTGGTCAGTTGAAGGCAGGGGTAGGGAACCCTGCAGGGATGGAAGGGACAGTCACAAAAAGAGACTGAAAAGCCTTGTGATTACAGCAACTGATAGGCTCGGTATCTTGATGTCACCTACAGAAACTGTCATAGAATCTCAGGCTACAATCATACTAGTTAACTTCATACTGGCAAGGTTCACACAGTGACCTTGAGGTCAGCTGAAACAGACTGGCCACATGTGTTCTATCAAATTTTCATAACCACACATCAGGGTGAATGCATTCTAACTCCCTGTAGGGAATGGTCCTCGCACTGAGGGAGGTAATGCTATGTGATGCAATGTTTAGGGAAACACTGACTCCTCCCTGCAACCACCACTCTAGGATCTATTATTAATAATTCAGGATCAGGTTCAATTAAGTTGCAGTGCCTGTATCAAGCCCCCTGTCGTCCTTACTTTACTAATATAGAAATAAGTAGAAGTTTGCAATGAGGAGGGTGTCAGAATCTTTTGTCTCGTAACAAGTGAAATGACAACATGAAATGGTCTCAAGTTGCACCAGGGTAGGTTTAGATTGGATATCAGGAAAAATTTCTTCACAAAGAGAGTGGTGACACTCTGTGATAGGCTGTCCAGGGAAGCGGTGAAGTCTCCATCCCTAGAGGTATTTAAGAAATATATGGACATGACACTAAAAGACACAGTCCAGTGGTGGGACTCACTAGGTCAGGTTGGTAGCTTGACTTCATAATCTTGAAGGTCTTTTCCAACATCATAGACAATTCTATGATTCTAAGTCAGATTCTGCTGTTGGTTACCTATGTGGTCTCAAAGGGATATCTCTCCACTGTCTCCTCCCCGTTCCTCTTCACAGCATACATAAACATTTGCTTTAATCTAATTAGATATACATTCCAGCTCTTTCCCAACTTAAGCCTTCATTACTTCGATGACTCAAAAATGCCAGGTGCAACTTCAAAGGGATAAATTCGGTAGATTTCTAAGATAGGATCTCCACTGTTAGCTCTCAAGAATATGCGTGTTAAAAATATAACGGCAAAAAAATGAAAGCATGAAGACGTTGCTTGAGTGCTTGGAAAAATTGCTCAAATTCTCAATGGAGAATCAAAATACGACTACCTGAGGTCAGCAATGAAGAATAAGACCAGGATTCCCTGGGAGGAGACTTGCTGAAGTCCCCAGCCATCCTCAGGAGCAGGGAAAAGTTCTTTCCCATCTCAGTGGACATCTGTCAAACAAAATGTGATACATTTTTATGGATTCTGCCAAATTTAGATGTCATGTACTCCTGCTTCACTGTCATGACCACTCCGGAGGTCATGCAAAAAGAAATATTTCTCACAGCACAAGACCAAGTGAATTGGACTGCATAGCAACCTACACTTTCAAGTATAGTCCAGGCTTCTCCATTCCCCTCCAGGAAAGCCCTGTCTACGTGCTGTGATGCCACAACCCATTTTGAATGCTAAATTTGTCCAACACACAACATCTGGGATATTTACAAGCACACGAAGAGCCTCTTCTGTGACATAGTGGGAGGAGCCCCATGGAATCACACTTGCTCTGAATGTTTGCCAGACCAAATAACACTGGATACTATATATAAAAATGTGCACATTTAGATGCCCTAATCTTCTTCTCATGCTGCAACTATTGATCCTTCGGGAGACCCTAGAAGAAGCAGCAGTGAGGCTCTGCCATTGCATTAACTGCTGAAGCGCAAAACATGGTGGCAGTGGATGCAGCAGGTGGCCAACATTCATCCAAACAGCTGCTGCAATAGCATACTGAGGCAAACCCCACTGAGAATTACAAATACATTTAGTTCTTTGTGAAATGTTTATGTCTCATATCATAAAGTCTGACAATGGATTTTACTGCTGCCCACAAGGGATACAACTTTTTCCTCATTTAGTGGTTCTTTTCCCGATGATTCGGGATATTTTTCTATTAACTTTCTTTCCAATAGTCTGGTTTAAAAATTCCATGTACCTCCAAAGAACTCAGTAAACTGTCACGCTATGCCTGCATACAAGTCTTGGGCCCACAGCATCATCAACACAGACATGAATCAAGACTGCATTTAGGAATTGCAGAGCAGGAAAGATTGCTCAAGTCAGCCTCAAGAATACTCTGCTCTTTCTCGACAAATGTTTATCAGGCAGCTGCTTCTCTTATTTTCTGTTAGCCTTTGCTGAGACAATAAATATGTATAATTCTCAAACAGAATGCAGACATAGCCCATATAGTTGTATAGATCCATATAGCTGCAGAAGTCATTTTCAATATCATGATATGAACCCTGGGTACCTCCATGAATTCAGAAACTAGAAGTAGCTTAAGGTTTGAGACTACTCTCTTAACTCTATCACAGTGTGATGCTTTGCCACTTGTTTTGGCCTTTGTGGGGCTTATTATCTATATCCCAGCCCAAAGTCCAGAGAAACCAAAGAAAAATTTCTGAAGCTGATATCTTTGCTCTAGAATAGAAATAGAGTGATCTGAACTGGACTAGGACTGAAAAGGCTAGAGAACTGTGGCCTTTGAAACAAGTAGTCCTTAGCATATTTGGGTTTGACCATTACTTTTTTCCCCTTAAAAGTTAGATTGGGGAAAAAACAACAACAACAACAACAACAACAACAACAATGTATAATCAGATAATATTTATAGCAGATAACATATTTATTTTGTTCTTTCATCTACCAACATTTTATAACGAACACATATGGCCCTGAAGGCAATACTATTTTTAAAAAGTCTACATCATAGATCGTGGTTTCTGGAAAGAACCAGAAAAAAAAAAAAAAAAACTTTGATGTCTTACGGCTCAAAGCAGAATTCTTCATGAAGTACAATCCACTACAAAGAAAGGAGCCTTCTGGATGTTAGCAAACTGGTGTGAATATATAACTGTTAACATACAATAATATTGTTGATTGTAGAAATAATTTCACAATTTATGATACATGCCTGATTACACAGGACAGCCACAGAACACCACATGATGATGTCTACAGGTGTAGAACTACAGTCCTGCTCTGATCTTTTCAGGAAATTCCCCACATATTAAACAGGCTATGCTGTGATTTCTTGGTTGTGAGCATTCAGGAGAATGGGGGAAGAAGAAACTATCCTTTTGCAGACTTTTTTCCCAGATGTACTACTCCAAAGGTAGATTGAAAACATTGCCAGCCTTCAGCACAGACCTCAAGTCTTCCTGAAGCATGCAGGACAACATTCTGCCCCCATCATTACTACCAAATTGTAGAGCTGAGGAAATCATTCCCTTTCCTCAAGGGAACCTTGACAAAAAGCCTTGGCTATTTGGGCTGTGTTTACCTTCAGACAGGGACTGCTACCTCTGAAGTGTTTATATGATGCCTAGCACACCAACTCTAGACAGTCTTGCAACACAGAATCACAGAATCACAGAATCACAGAATCACAGAATGGCCAGGGTTGGAAGGGACCTCAAGGATCATGAAGCTCCAACCCCACTGCCACATGTAGGGCCACCAACCTCCCCATTTAATACTAGACCAGGCTGCCCAGGGCCCCATCCAATCTGCCCTCTAGGGACAGGGCATCCACAACCTCTCTGGGCAGCCTGTTCCAGAACCTCACCACTTTCTCTGTAAAGAACTTAACACAGCAGTCAATAAGAACCATCATAGTGTCCAAAGACTGCCAGGGCAGATGCTGGGTTATCTCTAAGAAGCATGGGTAATGCCTCTGTTTACAACTGAAATTTCCTTTCAGAGTATGTGAAACAAGGAATATCAAGTTGGACTATATTTGGAAGGTCCTAAGTAGGACACAGAGTGAAGCCATAACTTTCAACCATGCTTTGAGTTCATGACTTGCAAATGTTGGCCTTCTTAACTCCAAATTTTGTCTTCACTTTAGTTCTCACATAGATTAGTGATAGCTATCACATTTCTTTTTTACACAATACAGTTACCAAATTCTGCCTCCACACTGAAAGAAGATGTCTTAATGTTGCTGTAGACAATGCAGTCATTTATGTGTATTTCTCTTTTTCCCAGGTAGATCCATTTACAGTCTTTAGATTTCAAGCACATATCTGGGGTGACATCTCTTTATATCTCCCAGAAGGGGAAAATTGTGAAGGGTCTAAAGATTCCTGCCACTGTAGGAATCTCTGTTCCCAATTGAATAGAGGCCCTAATCAGCTCCTTTTGGCAGCAATAGCAAAATTGCCACGGTCGGCTGCAACTGTTGATCATTCAGGAGAAGAAGTAGCATGGTGATAGAAAATATCCTTTATCAAAGAAAATTTAGTGGAATCGTTTTGGAGATTAACTTGTGCAAATGTCAGTTTCATCTGCACGTCCACAAGACAAATGAGACAAATGGATGTCTCAAGAATATGATGGAAGGCAGGATTTGGGGTACCCAGTGCAGTGATTATCTTGGAAAAATTATGTCAACCTAATATGTACATGATGTCAGTCATATTTCTTGACTATGGAATCATAGAATCACTTGAGTTGGAAGGAATCTTTAAAGGTCATCTACTCCAACTCCCCTGCAATAATCAGGGACACCTACAGCTATCACCACAGGGAAGAAAAGCAGAAATAAACTCAGAGACTCATCTATCTTCTAGCAAATAGACCTATAAGTGTCCAGTAAGGGAAAAGATGGCTCTGTTGAACACCAGGATGAAACAGAGATGAAAAAATAGCACCAATATAATCTTAGAAAGATTACTAATGGCTTCTTAAATAATAGAGAGCGAGGTAAATTATCTGTTTCTTGAACAAATATCAGAAAAACCCAAAGAGCATATCTGAAGGTAGATGACCAAACAGTTCAGTGGGACAAGTGCTTGCAAAATGCTGAGTCCAGCATTTTATTTTAGGTAGAGAATGATATTAAGGCTTGGCTATACCTGTCCAATTCCAAGTGATTGCAAAGTGCAAAGTTTTGCACTTGGGTTGAGGTAAACCAAGATATTTATACAAATTGAGAGAAAAACTCCTTGAGAGTAGCTCCACTGAGAAGAACTTAGGGGTCCTAGTTGATGGAAAACTGAACATGAGCCAGCAGTGTGCACTTGCAGCCTGGAAGGCCAATGGTATCCTGGGCTCCATCTGAAGAGGGGTGGCCTGCAGGGCAAGGGAGGGGATTGTCCCCTTCTGCTCTGCCCTCATGAGGTCCCTCTTGGAGCACTGTGTGTCTGGGGCGCCCAAGCACAGGAAAGGTGCAGGACTAAAGGAGGGTCACAAAGATTATCCAAGCACTGGAGCATGTCTGCTATGAAGACAGGTTGAAGGAACGGGCTTGTGCAGCCTAGAAAACAGAAGGCTGTGGGAAGAACTTATTGTGGCCTTCCAATATTTAAAGGGAGTTTATAAACATGAGGGAAAACAACTTTTTACATGAGTAGATAGTGATAAGACAAGGGGAATGGTTTTAAACTATAGATGTCAGGAGAACTTTTTTTACTTAAAAAGGTGGTGAGGTTCTGGAACAGCTGCCCAGAGAAATTGTGGATGCTCTGTCCCTGGAGGTGTCTAAGGCCAGGTTGGATGGGGCCTTGGGCAATCTGATCTAGTACTTGATCTAGCAGCTAGCAACCCTGCCTGTGGCAGGGGTGCTGGAGCTTGATGATCCTTGAGATCCCTTCCAACCCAAGCCATTTCATAATGATTCTATGATTGACAAGTGACAAACTGAGAGATAATTTGAATGAAGTGAAAGAGTTCAGTATTCTAAGAAAAAAGAAACATCAGAGCAGCAAAAAATGAATAATAGCTCTCGGGAGAGTAGATTACACTATCCAAGAAAGTGGCTGGTAGAGACTTCTAAGGAAGGTAACTGAGGATAGCTATGAGTTAGCAAAGGATTCTATACTGAATGTGCCATGACAAACCACAAGATTCAAGAGTAATGCCTTGATCCCACCTCCGAGACTGCAATGCGAAGTTCCTCAGTGACCGGAATATCAAAGAGATCTTGCACAAATAAAGAAAGTAAAAGCACATAACTAAAGATGAGTGAAGTGGAATGGCATAAAACATATAGGAATGGAAATGAATGCCAAGTTATAAAGGATATAAAGGCAATAAGAAACAAATTAGAAGAATAAAAGTAGTGTTTTTCCAAGCAGGAAAGGAGGAGAGCCCACAAAGAAGGAAAATGTATGATAACATCCTACTTTCAGTATTCATAAAAATTTTAACTGTGATTTAGTATTGACAAGGAAATGTCAAGGAGGACTACAATGTAGAACACATTTTTTTTAAATGACAAATAAAGTGTATTCAAATCATCAAGGTCTGAGGAACTATCCTCTCATACAATAAAGAACTAGCTGCAGTAATCTGAGAGCTTTTGTGATCACCTTGCATGACTGGTAGATGGAGAACATAATATTTCTGTCCAAAAGCGATGGATGAATTATACACCAGTCAGCAAAACAGGGTTCTCCGAAATCAAGAAGCTCTTAACAAGTAAAACTACCATTTTTAAGTACCTAGAAGATGATAACAAACAATTGTTTGCCAAGAACAAATTGTATTAAACTAATGTAATTCCTCCTTAGAAAGGACAATAGACCCAATGGGTTCAGAGACATTATGCTTTTTATTAAAGGCATTGTTTAGCCTCTGGATACCAAGCAAAGATGGTATGGATTAGGTCCAACTCTGGGTCTGTCTGCTGGAGAGGAAGTACCATGCCCCCTTCTGAATCTTACCGTGGCACAGGCTGTGACAGAGCATGAGAAAACTGCATGCTATAATGCTAAAACCAAACTCACTCAGAGGTGCTTTCAAAATCCACAATTTTCCAACTCATACTCCATGGAAACATTCTTTTTTTTTTTTTTTAATTGAAAGCACAGCAGAGGTAATATTAAAGGAGGGCTCCTTAGGAGTTAGGAACAGGCCCTGAATACTACAGGGGCTTGAATTTCTTGCTCTAGACCATCCAACGGTTGGATTGAACAAGTCCCCTTCTAGGAGAAGGATGGCGGAATGTGAAATAGATCTAATGAGAATACAACTATTTTTATACTCCCTGTTGCAGAACAGAGAAGAGACTAGACCTCTCAAGATGCTGTTCAAGATGCCCACCTTTTCTATGTTTTTTTTTCTTTTATCCTCTAGTGTAATGGAGGCATTTTTACCTTCTATAGCAAATTATTTTATCATCCAGATGGAATTATCTTTGTCCCTCTCCACTTTGCAATGGCTCGGGTTACTCTCAGCAATAGACCATAGCCAGATGAGCAGCTGAGTTAGCAGACAGACAGCCTTTTAGGTCCTTATATAGCTTTGTTTCTGCAGCAAGGGTGCTGGAAGCTAGTGAAAAAAGTCCTGAAAAGAAAGAGGAAAAAAAGTGAAAAAGAAGGGAAGTGGTGAATGACACTATGAGTGTTTGAAGAGGAGAAAGACAAAATGAAAGTGAGATGGAGAAATTCTGACTATGTCAAGGGATGCACTGAGCTCTGAGACAAAAGGAAGAGGGACTAAAGCAGGAATGATGATGCTGTGGGAGGATTGCTTGCAAGGGACAAAAATTCCAGAAATGACAGAGTTCAAGAGGATGGGTAGGGAAAGACAGCCAGCAGACTACATTCCCGGGGAGGGAATATGTTTGGAAATCTTATTTAGCTATTCACACAATCTTTCCTTTTTTTTTTTTCCTCTTACACACACACACACACACACACACAAACAAATACATTGTGCACAACAATTTTATCCAGTCTACTCATATTAATAAAAACATGCAGCTAATTCCACATATCACAACACTCCCAGAAAATATTTTAAGTATGCTCTTTCTCAAACCCATTTTCAGTCGGAAGGTGATGCCAACAAAGGTTATCTTAAAGCACCTGACTTTGAAACTGTTCTCCCTGGGCATACTGTATGGTCATGGGCAGAGAAAGGTTCCTTCAAGAGGAAATTAAGAGCAAAAGCCTAATTTACATGTCCAGAGTCATTCTGCGGAGCAGGTTTCCTCTCTGTGTTACACAGTCTAGGAGCCAGCCTTTTGAATTAGATAACTAAAAATAGTGCAAGTATGAACTAACTTCATTAGTTCAACAGGACAAAGAAAGTGACAGCTTTCAGAACACACTGAAAGTTCAGGTGGGTTTTATGCAGAAAGAAATCTATACTTGCTAAATACAAATATCATAATTCACTTACATTCTTCAGCAAAATTTTTCAAACTTTCACCCCACTTAGCAAAATATTTTCCAGTTTTCTAGAATCAAAAAATATAACTCCAAAAATTCATCTAGTCAAATGACAGCCCGGCAATTTGTTTAAGTTCATGTTGCCAGACACATGAACAATTTATTTCTCAGTTTTCCAATGGAAGACATGAAAATATAATTAAATCCAGATATTTTTACCAACGAAATTTCCATTTTGGCTAACATGACAGTTTTCATTAAAAAAAAAAAAGAAGAATAAAAGAAAAAAGCCTTTCAACTTAAAAATTGTACTGAAAAGACACTCTAAAGAGGTTTCTGCTGCAGGCAGTGGTGTAGCATAAATACCTAGACTGAACAGGAGATGAAGAAATAGATGCTTTGATTTGGCAAAGCAGTTAAGCATGTACTGTCCATACAAGTAGTTCTGCGGAGAACACACACTGCAGAACATTGTAGTTACACTAGAAAATCAAAATGTAAAAAGTCCTGGTACAAACACCTTTGCATTTGCTGTCCTTGGAAATTGCCAATTTGACATGTTCAGGCTGGCTCTTCCAGCAGCCAGTTACTCATCTAAGATGCTGAATCTTTTTTTAAGACCTAAGAAAACAATAAGCATAGATTTGTGCGATCATTCAGTGACACACTTTCTCAAGACAGATTAATCTGCTGAGTGAAGGAGGAGCCTTCTGTAAAAAATGCACATTTACTGGATAGACAAATGCAACTAACATTTGGAGAGCGTTAAGAAGGTAGATTAATTGCTTTGCAATGACTATTCGTAACCAATTCATTGGTGGAAAATAATTATTTTGTCATTATGGGAGACCAAATTAGGATAACATACATCATTTTCATCAGTAAAGATGTTTCGAGTCTGAGTATAGCTACTAAGCTCTTAGCTTTTTGTTATCAGGAACATAATGCACATGTAAATAGGCAAAGTTTCAGCAACTCTAACATTAGTTCTGAAATAATAAAAGCTGAATAACTACTTGGTTTAAGGTATATTTTAGACATGTTAGCCCCATTCTCTGTTCTATTTCACACAGTGTATGACAATAAGAGGCAGTCTATCTCTGGATTAATTAATAATACAAAAGAGGAGAAAATATTTCAGAGTTGGTCTTTGCAATTTGTTAAAATTAGCATGGAGGTTTGAGGATGTTGTAAAAAGTTCATCCCTGTACAACAGTTGCATTCTTGTTTAATTCTATGCAACATATCCCATATATTTATACAATTACAATGTAGTTAGGGCTGTGGAGGTATATAATCTGATAAGCTAAGATATCCTGAAGACTCCTAAATCAACCTAACGTCAATGAGAGCTTTATACTTCTTTTAATTAGGTTGCCAACATGGTGTCTAATTACAAAGGGAATTGGACCTACAGTACTCAATACTGTAGCTGTTTAATATTTGGGTGCTGATCTCCATAGTAGGATTGCCAGCACTGAACTAGGCCGGGCTCTCTAGAAGGTGCCTAAGGATCTTCCCTTACAAAAGGATTCACAAGAATTCATTCAATGGATAACAGATGCTCTAGATGTCTCAAAGGAAGTGCCAAGTACATATATTCACATCCTACATCTACCTCAAGGCTCAACTGCCTTATTCTGGGCTGTATGATGTACTTGCCTTCATGCTATTCCACTCTGACTCCTCTGAACTGAAGTACCTCAGTATTTTTCTTCTAAAAGAGTTGAGGTAAGTTACCTTTTTCTTGCATGGGGTCCTACTGCCATCCCAACCACCATGAGGAACAGATGGAACTTTCAACAAGAGATCTATGGACAGTTCTCCCTTTCTAGTGTGATTCTTACCTGCCTCTCTCCCATACTAGCTACCAGGCTAGTTTCTCCAGCCTCGTGGATTGGCCTCTCAGGAGATAAGTATATATTGGTGGAATGATGGAATTGGCTCGGCCTCAAGTTGAACCAGGGATCAGGACTGATGTGGAACCCTCTCTCTGTAAGGAAGGGATGCAATCCAGAGACACCTGGACAGGCTTGAGAGGTGAGCCTGTGCAAAATAACATGAAGTTCAACAAGAGCAAGTGCAAGGTCCTAAACATGGGTCAGAATCCCAAGCAAAAATAAAGGCTTGGCAGAAAATAGAACATGAACGGTTCTGAGGGAAAGGATTTGGGGATGTTGGTTGATGAGAAGATCAACACAACTCAGCGTATGCATTTGCAGCTCAGAAAGCCAACCATATGCTGGGCTGTATCAAAAGAGTTTGCTCAGCATGTTTAGGAAGGTGACTGTCCCCCTCTGCTCTGTTCTTATGAGGTCCCACTTGGAGTACTGCATTCAGCTCTGGGGCCCCCAGTGTAAGACAGATGGGGAGCTATTGGAAAGAGTCTAGAGGAGGCCACAAGGATGATCAGAAGTCTGGAGCACCTCTGGAGCTATGAAGAAAGGCTGAGGGAACGGGGCCTGTTTAGCCTGCAGAGGTCTCCAAGGAGACCTTATTGAGGCTTTCCAGTACATAAAGGAAGCCTACAGGAAAGCTGGAGATGGACAATGTGAGGGAGTGTAGTGGTAGGACAAGACATAAGGTCTTCAAATAAACAGAGGGTAAATTTGAATTAGGTATTAGAAAGACATTCTTTAATCAGAGTGTATTGAGGCACAAGCTGCCCACAGAAGCAATGGATGTCCCATTCCTGGAAATGTTCACCACCTGGCTGCATGAAGCCTTAGGCAAACTGATCTAGTGGAAGGTGGCCCTGTCCGTGACAGGGAGTTGGAATTAGGTGATCTCTAGGGTTGCTTCCAATCTAAACCATTCTATCATTCTCTGATTGTATAAAAATTAGACTTGAAGGTACCTCAGGCAGGGTGACCAAAAATACCAACCACATCTGAGATTTAGCCTAAAGAGATCCACTCACAGTAAAATAGGTGAATTAAGAAACCTTGAAAATGCGAAGGAAGAAAGAATCCATCAAAACCAGGAGGCTGGCATCAAATAGAAGAAATTTCTTGAAATATATAGCACGGGCATTTTCAAAATCTGAAAGGTTTCCAAATGCAGAGTATCATTAAAAATTTATCTTATACAACAAACTGTGAAGAAAATCTGACACACAGGACTCTGACCCTAGAAATCACACTTCCAGGAGGTAAGCTACCTGGTGAAATCTGTGTTTAGGAGGGTTCTTTTTTCATCTGCATGGCTTTTCTGCAGACAGTCTGCTGAATGTAGAACAAAGCACCAGGATCAGAAAATGACTGTCCAGGAAAATGTCTTCTGAAGAGAGACAGGAGCCTCTCTTCTGAAGGAGGAACAGCACAGATGGAGCCCTTGGAAAGTGGGTGTCTAGAGACAGGGATAGGGAGGACGAGGAAAAGGTGCCTAGATAGAGCTAGACAGTAAGGCAGGCTAGACTGAGACTGAGAGATGTACTACTGAAAAAAAAAAAAAAATGGTGCTGAATATGGCTTAGATGAACATAACCATTCCAAAGGGGTCTAAAGGAGCAGGATGGTGAGTACATATCCAAAAGGTGTCTTTCCGCACCTGCAGTTCCGACTGAGAGGCTTTGAACTGACCCATGTTAGTTGAAACTAAGACATCCTGAGACAAAGAGCTCTTATTTCCATCCAAGGAGCTTTTAGAATTGCTTCCAGATATTACTGCAGAACAAGTTGGTTTCTAAACTTATAAACTATTAAGAAAATATCATCAAGCCAAAGACATCAGACAAATGAATGGAAAAGCTGTGATTTAACATCTTTACTAAGATTGATTTGATGTCTGAATCTCTTTCGTAAGTTGCCATGTTTTCAGTTCCACACTTCCTCAGCATTCAGAGAGCAGAAAAACAGCACACTCCATCCACAAACTGAAAAAAAATTACCACTGCAATACTGCTCCTTTCCATGCTGGAGGACACATCACAGCTCTGAAAACTGGGTTAAACAACTGTCTGCACTTTTAGCATATATGAAGGCTATACCAAAGGGCAAATAATCAGTAGAATTGGATTCTGTCCTTCTAAATAGCTAATATTTCAATATTAAAGTCTGATTCTGCTCTCACAAAATTCAGGAGAAAAATCTCTTTTTGAATGAAGCAACAGAAAACCTTCAGAATTCAGTAAGATTTATGTACTTTGAACCTGTGAAGCGGACCCGGCAAACAAATTAAGAAAAGCAAAGCCACATTCAGGACTGGATTGGATTGCTTGCCCTAGATTTCACTTACAGAGGCATAAAGAATAGCCAGAAGATTAGTCAGTTAGATGGTTAAAAGCTCCAACACCCTGCCAATGATCATTCTCCCACTGTTACTTGTCTTCGCCAGAAGTCTAACGATGGGAGATTTCCCCAAATATGCTACTGTAGACTCAATCACAGTGTAAATAGTTGGACTGCTGCTCCTCTGGGAAAGCCAGCCATGCCAAGAACTGTCAAACAGCAGCAACAACCAAGGAGGATGGCTCTCTGCCCCTTCTTGTTCACAGCACTGATGCACAAGGTATAGAGGATTAAACAGGTCTGTTACAGGGCTCACACTGGTGTAGTCAAGCATTTCCTCCTGATTAAAATAACTAAAACAAGCCCTCCCCCCACCTCCTCCCAAAAAAAGGCACTAAACCAAATCCAAGGAAGTGCACTAGTATGTTATAAACATCTCATGCTTAAAAATTGTACATAAGTACACACACAGTCCCAGCAATCACAGGAATTGAGGAGCCAGATCCTCTTTTCTCTTCTGTGCTCTGTACTCTTCAGCCTTTGAGTAAGATGTACCAATCAGAATAGCTGTGGCTGAGCACAGAGCTGTGTAGGACGGATGGAGACTCACCTACTTTCAAATCAGCCTCCTAGCATAAAAACCAATCATAGCCATTGCTTGAAGTTTCAGCTTTTCTCCTGTTTAAAACTATGTCTTTAGGAAATACCTTTCCCTGCCCTGTACTGAAAAGTTACAGCATTTCCTTCCCTTTTAGCAGCCTTGAAAAGTGCCAGGTTAAGCATTCTAAGATGAATGAAGATAAATGAATACAAATGAATAAAGATGAAGTTGCCTATAGAACTACAGACCAAAAAAACTCATACTCTGGAAGAGATTTCTGCTTAATTTCCATCTCCACATGAATACTTATCATGAAAGCAAATATTTTGTGATGCATTATTAGACCAGCCCTGGTGATTTCTTTGTCTCTGAAAACTCTGTTTATAAATGAAACAGAAGATAAATGACCTGGTTTTCAAGTCTAAGAAGACTTGAAATAAATAATAGACTTGAAATAAAGAAGACCCTTTATCAATCTCCATAGTTGCCTATTAGGGGCTAAATATAATTTATAACCAACCTGTACCCATTAGATGACACAGAAGCTTTAATACACATTAGAGGCTGGTCTCCCCCCACACCTTTCCTTTCCCCCCCTCCCCCTACCCCCCTGCCTCCCCCTAAGAAAATTATTATTATGTTTGCTTGCAGTAAACGCCAAGGACTATAAAGTAAAAAGAGCATTGGAAAAGTACTTAGGGAAGATGCAGCAGATCATTGTTTGCAGTGATTCTAAGTTCAAAACCAGACCTGGCAATTAATCTGCTTTGATAGAATCATGTTTTTCGTTACACTGTGCCACATATTTAATTATGTACTAATCCACCCCCAAGAAATCAGAGTGAGCTAAACTAGAAAACCATTACCTAAAAACATGACCACGAGCCAAGCATTTGAAATTCACTTATTGATACAAAGCATAAGGCAGGCTTCCAGCACAAGCAGTCCCTCAGGTTTAATCTTAAGATCTATAATGAAAAATCTCTCCTCTTTGCAACTGTAGTCTTTCATCTCTTCCCAGGAGGGAGTAATCATCTTCCCAAGCCCTCCCCTGTGGTCCTAATTGTCAAAAGGGAGTCTTTGTGTTACTGCAGTCCTGTAAGGCTAATGAATTAACTGAAGTAAAGATCATATCTGACAAAGATGGACTACTGAAATAGAGCAGTTTACTGATTACAAGCAACATGTTCTGGACAAATCAGCTCCAATCAAACCAGCTTTGCTGAGAACTTACCAGTCGGTTTTCATGAAAGCACCATTCGTCACCAGCTCAAAAGACACTGTCAAGTTAAAAAGATGTCAGCGTATCTATCACATGGGGAAGATAGTTGCTCTTTACCTGGAACTGAAAGCAGGCCATTGCCCAAATTGGGACTGGATGATTCATTAGAAAATTGGCACACTTACAGAGAACAAGATGACCTCTCTGTCTGGCAGATCGGATGGGGTAGATTTCCATTTATCTGCTATTTGTGAAAATGTGGGAAGTGCTGGGGTATAACTAAGTTGACAATGCAGATTTGCCATCATTCCATTGAAATGGTCAGGATGGTGAGGAGATGGGAATTCCTGTATCCCAGCAAGCCCAACTATTGGTATAATTACTCTGGATTTCTCCCAAGATTGCTAGTTGCCCTTAGTGAGGGAGAGAAGCTTGCTCATTTAACACATAGCAATAGAATTAAAACAAGCCATATTCAGAATGACCCTGAATGAAATATTTGATGTTTGGAGAATTCCTTCAGGGTTGAGATATTTCCTGTCCAAGATGTTTTGGTCAGAAGATCTATACTTACAGAGCCTTCCAGTCAATCCCAAGATTTCCTTTTCAGGAGATAAAACATTTTGGACTGAAATTTCAATTGTGCATGCCATCAGACCATCAGGACAGTATTTTCTGTCCTGCAAAGCTCACTGAGCCCAGCAAGCATTGCCCTAGGCCAGTAGTCAGCCAGACACTAGCCCCTTCAGCAAACTGAAAGCCAGTTCTCAGCACTGGCTTGAGACCACAAGGAAACCAGGAGATGAAACTCTACAGTAACGGAGTGAAAGCAGAGCAGAGGCGTCTCAGTCTTCAAAGAGTCCTGCAGAGGCCTTTGAGAAGTCTGTGTGTGACTATTTAGCAAAAGAGAACATGACTTATGGCTGCATTCATGCTACAACTTTGTGCTGTAATACATCTAAAAAATGACTAAGCCTTCCAGGACTTTCACTAACACAGTGAAGACAGCAGAAAAATGCAGCATTGATCAAGACAGACACCTTTTGCGGTACACAAAAACCATTTCCTTACAATGTTGCTGTCACTCTGATAATGTGTGACAATTGTAAGTGGGTTTTGTGGGCACAAAATCTCCAGGCCAAAGCAGTCTCTGTCAGGACACAACTTGGTCATCAACAAGAAGACTGGACTGTTACTGTTCCACCATACCCTACCACGAGCAATTCGGGAAGGGTGAACTCTTCTAAATGTCATATTTCAGGACAACATGGTAAATCATGTTCCTAAGCTACTACTTCAAAAGATGTGAAAACTGAACAAAGCACATCTATTTAGGGTCAGATCCCCAGGGGAAACTTTCACATTGTAGTGCTGAGGTTGGTGAGCACTGAGGGCTTCAGGGAAGAGATCCTTTGATATCCACAGAAATGGATACAACTGGCAAGGAGCTGCCTAAGCCAGACAACAGTGCAGATACAAGAACTAGCTGGTTACTTAAACCCTTAACACCCCAAAATAGAAACCTGGTACTAGACAGAGGGCAGCAAGGAAGCTTGTCTCTCCCGCTAGAAGTCATAGCCCTAAACCCTACCCCATAATGGAAATTTACATCTATCCATCTAGAGATGAAAAAGAAATAACATTTGCCAAAAATGGAAGTGTCCACATTGCATTTTCACCATTTTCACACCTCCAGGAGGTATCAGCCACTGAAAGTAGAATCGGGGATCTCTATTTTATGTGCAGGTAGCTAACATCACTGTTTTTAGCTGTGTACTCAAATAGCTTAAAATCTGGCCCTAAAGATTCCAAGTTTCTTAGAAGGTAACACAACTGTAATTGTTATATCCTATCCTCATTGCCCCATCCCTGGAGGCGCTCAAGGCCAGGTTGGATGGAGCCCTGGGAAGCCTGAGCTGATGGGGGGCAGCCAGGGGGTTGGGGCTGGGTGGGCTTTGAGATCCCTCCCTATCCAAGCCATTCTGTGATTCTATGATTTGAGGATGGTTATTAGGGTCCAAGGTCTGCAGAAATGAACTGAAAATATTTAGTCCATTATAAACATTCAGACTTCCTCTCTGATTGGGATATACCTCCAGGGACATCTTCAGGTATTCCATATCATTAAACTACTTTTGAAATAAATTATTCATAATTTTGATTTGCTTCCACTTCATAGCAAGGATGAGTGCTTTGCTCTTAAATGTTTGCAGAACTGCTGAGCAGCAGCTGGGAGGCTCAAGAGGCTTAAAAAGAAATTCATTTTCTAACAGGATTGTCTGAGCTAAGTTGCAGTCAGACTCATCTGCTCTCAAATGTTGAAATGGACAGATCTGATAAATACACCAAGGTAGAGTCTAACCCAATAGCAATGGATGTTGGAAAATGACATTTGGCTTTTTGTGATTCTGTGCTGTCTGGAAATCAGCGTCCAAGGAAGCAGAACTGGAGCGTTCTCTCGAGTCGCTTGCATTTGTTGATAGCCCAGATATAGAAAGAGAGGCGTCAAAGAGCAAGGAAGGCCAAAATCCCCCCATCCACTGCCACACACACATTTGGAATGCAGCTCAGCAGGGAGGCTCCCAAAATCATTGTTGGAAAAACAAAGGCAAGTTTTAGATGACAGACATTTCAAACAACAGAAAAGTTTGAGGAGACCAATAAGAATAACAATTAGAATGGGAAAGGATTAAGTGGCCAACAGAAAACAACAAAAGGAAAATTAACATCTTTTCAAAAATCACAAAGCAACTTCAAAAGCAGGGTAAGAACAATGAAAACCCCAAATTATGCACAGTTTAGCAGCAAAGCTCACAAAGAAATTAAGTGACTCCTGCAGAGAAAGGGTGTGGGGAGATCTTATAAAGTTACCAAATTCCAAACAGGATAAAAAAAACATAAAAAAATCTCACACACATCGCCTGGTAGGCAGCCAGTACCACTCGGTGCCACAATTTTTGAAGGCCAAATTCTAAAATGCAAGTCTAATGTTACTAGTTTTGCAAAGGGGAAAGCTAGAAAATGAAACAATATTAACGGCTTCCAACTGAGATTAGCAGGAACTGCCAGCTAGTGACTCAGCAAAACACAGCCAAGGGAACACCTTGCTTTTGTGCACACAACACTTACACCAACTTTAAAAATTTGGGATGAACTGTCTATGACAAACACTAAGCAAAGGTGAGATTCTGTCCGTTGTCTATTTTAAAATGCTTAGCCAAAATCATTGTGTTCTTTCCCAGGATGAGATTTGGAGATGGTAAATTATCTCACTGCCTAAAGCAAAATAAATAAATAAATAAATAAATAAACTTCCCACTGAAGAGATTTATTACTCTTGTATCATTAGAGAGAAGGTTAAAATTTAGCAGAAGACTAAAATGTAGCTTTTTTATGTTCTGACTGTACCTTCTGCCATAAAAGTCCAAGTGAATTTGGACTAATCATCAATCTTAAGAGAAACTACAGTTCACACACTCCTAGGAGAGGCTTCCCAACTTGGCCAGCTGATGTTTCTGGCAGTCCATGATTCTATGGAAGGACTGAAGCACATGAAGAAAAGAGCTCTTTGGATTAGGTGCTGGAGACAAGGTGGGAACGGAGAGCTGGGACCACAGGGCAAAGAGTGTGTGATGCAGCCAGAATGATGAGAGGGAGAGGAGCTGGACCTGGTAAGGGCAGGAGCTGGAGCCACTGAAGGACACAGAGAAACAACTGAATGGGAGGAGAGAAGCTGTGTTGCCCCATCCCTGGAGGCGCTCAAGGCCAGGTTGGATGGGGCACTGGGCAGCCTGAGATGGTGGGGGGCAGCCCTGCCCATGGCAGGAGTTGGGGTGGGTGGGCTTTGAGCTCCCTTTCAACCCAATCCATTCTGTGATTCTATGAAAAATTCTATGAAAGGATAGCCAGGTAGCTGAGCACTGAACACAACCGAAGGTGCTCACAACCTGCCTTTCTCATGCAGCTGTGAAGCACATTGCTGTTGGCCCATATGGGGAATAGCAGCTGGCTTCTACTCTTTGTTAGTCTAGGTGTACATGCTGCAAAAATACCTGGCTTTAGCATTCAGAGGTCTGGAAACAAGATCATCTTCCTTTTTTCCCTAAGCAACCACAGTATTTGTAGATGAAATGACTATGTTTAAAACTTGCAACTCGTTGCAGAACCATCATTCACCCTTCTTACATCTCTGGGCCCTAAGACAACTTTTAATGACACAGTCACCTGTCATTTTTACTTCTGTCCCATGCCTCTCAGTCTTCACATGGAATGAGCTGCGCTCTGTTACTGCATGTATAATTATCTCTCTATATATACCTGTTCAATAGTTTGTTTTTGTGAAACTGCACTGGCAAACATTATCCACTACACTTGATTCAATTTGCCTATGAAAAGTCATTATCTCTCACTGTAATTTCCTTCAGCTTATATCCTTAAACATATCCTCATTCACTTCCTTACTAATCTCCTTTCCTGTGGCGCTCACAGTGTTAGCATTTCCAAGGCCTAAAGACTCCATAGCTTTTTCAGGAGCTCAAGAATGCAGACAGATATTTAAATAGAGTTTTAAATAATTAGGACCAGCATCGCTGGGAGTGTTTGGTATACTGCCCTAAATATTTGTCTGTATTTGAATAAACACCTTTGAAAAACTGCCTCTCTGTGCTTGCACAACATCAATTCATTTATTTTCACAACACTTCCCGGAGGGCAGGGCAGACAATATTATTCCCTCGTTAGGAAATTGAAGCAATGAAAGTGTCTGGTCAGAATGGGTGCCCAATTTGAAATAAGCAGGATGTGCTTTCTGTAGCATACTATTGGCAGCAGTTCTGCATGCATCTCAAATGAGCCCCAAGGCTCTCCAGTAATTCAGGAAATAAGGAACGCACCATTCATGACCACCTGTGGCTGCATGAATATTGTCCCAGGATCACACAGAGGCTCTGTGGCAGGGAACATGGGCAACAGCTTGCACTAGAGCAGGCCACTATGAGGCTTTTCTTTACTAGCAGCTGCCCACCACCACCTGGTATTCCCACATCAGTAACAAGTGTGGAACAAGAAAGATGTGGAGCTGTTGGGGCTGATCCAGAAAGGTCATGAAGATGATCAGAGGGCTGGAGCACCTCTCCTACAGAGACAGGTTGAGGAAGCTATGCTTGTTCAGTATGGAGAAGAGAAGACTCCAGGGAGACCTCAATGTGGCTTTCCAGTACGTAAAGGGAGCTTATTAACAGGAAGGAGACTGACTTTTTAAATGGTCTGATAGCAATGGGACAAGGGGGAGTAGTTTTAAAATAAAAGAGAGGAAATCTAGATTAGATTTTAGGACAAAATCCTTTCCTCAGAGGGCAGTGAGGCATTGGCACAGCTGCCCAGAGAAGCTGTGGTGCCCCATCCCTGGAGGCACTCAAGGCCAGGTTGGATGGGACCCTGGGCAGCCTGAGCTGGTGGGGGCAGCAGGGGATGGGCTGCTGAGTGGGCTTTGAGGTCCCTTTCAACCCAATCCTTTCTGTGAGTCTCCATGCAGCAGTCTTCTTCACTACAGCATGATTCACCTCTGAAGGAATAATCCTACCCTACAGACTGTGTTCTGTTCAAAAACTCTGCATGATGCCGTTGTATGGCATATTTGTACAATGTAGGCATGTCAGCAGCACTGAATCTGGCTGTGCTTAACTTCTGAGTGAACTGGAGCCAGCCATACCATCATGCTGCATGGCAAAGGCAGATAAGCTATCTGCTTCCCCAGGTATCACTTTCCTCTTTTGTGGAATACGGCCATTAATTCTGACATCACTTGTGAAGCATTTTGAGAACTATGGTGAAAGAAACTATCTGAGACTTAGGCATTACCACTATCATTGCACATTGCAGGTTTGATGTATAATCCATCCATACATGCATTTTAAATGGCTGTTGAGCTGCTGGAGGCAATACACCAGGCTAAAGAGAGCACTGTTTTGATAAATCTTAGATTCAGGTCTTGGGGCTGCTCATCATCATGATTTCAGGGTTGAGATCACAGATGTGATGGAGTTTATGCTTCAACCCCAAACCCCAAACTGGTTATAACTATTGTATTGTAAAGATGAAAGGATTGAGTTAAAACAGAAACAACCAGTGGAAGGGCATAAAACAGGGCAAGAAAAATCAGTGGATCATGCTCACTATGACAGTTTTGCCAACTTCTACTCACTGCTAACATGAAATTTACACCATGGTTGAAATTATCCAGGACTTGTTCTCAGTCAGCAGAGAAGCTGTGTGCATAACTGATCTAGATGTCAGGATAGCTTTTTCACAGTTATTTTATGTGACATATCTAAGCCAACAAGTCTAGTGTACAAAAGGGGGAGAACAAGCTCTCTGAGGGAAGAGAAACCTAGCTTAAGCCTTTGGGTTCAGAAGCTCTTTGTTTGACCTATTCCCCATTAAATTGACATTGCAATGAGCTGAACCTACAGTTTAATTTCACATCCAATTGCGTCAAAAATTGAGATTTGCTCTTTATGGCCTTTTTGAAGTGCAAAGCATTCCAGGCAACTTGCCTCTAGACCATGCAGTTTGGTCAGAAACAGATCGAGCTGCAAGTTTAATCAAGAGCAATTTAATTAAGGACTTCCAATCTGATACTTTGTTTGAAAAGTGATGCATGCGTATGTACAGGTATGTAAGATGATATGGACCAACTTCACTATTGCAAATTGATGGCATTTTTGTTATTTTCCACTTTTCCTGAAGAAAATTGTCATTTTCTAGATTTCAATTTTCTAGATATAAATGATAATTAAAAACAAAAAAGCAAAACAAAACAAAAACACCAAAAAAAAAAAAAAAAACATTGTTCGGTTGATGAGATTTAAAACAAGGATTACAGAAAGATTGAAAAACTCCATTCAAATGGAGAAAATAATTCGCTACTCAGCAGATTTGTGCTTTGTTGCTGATCAGAAGACAATAATACCCACATTAATACCCATGTTACCGAGCACCATAATACCACACAAGAGCAACAAGCACACACTTGATGAGATTACGGTTCCATAGATTTGGAACTAGCAAAAGGAAGTGATTCTCAAAGAGCTCCAGATCCAGTCTGGGGAATTTTCTGCAACAGAAAGCCATTGTGAAAAACAGCACAAGCATCTTTTTGAAAAGAACAAGATCATTCTCTGGACATTAGGCAGCTATGCTAGTGAAGATAAGGACAAATGGAAACACACATCCTTTCCAAGGACAGCCTTATTTTTTCAGTCTTGTTTGTAGCCTTCAACAAAAAGAGGCAGATTCAGGAATAAAGTGCTGGTCTGCTGCTGTGGTGAGTCCATATTCATGTCTCCAAGTAACCTAAAGTTTCCATTGCCTGAGTTTGGCAGAGAGCTCGCCTTGGGGAGGATTCAGGCCTCTAGATAAGGTTTAGGTCAAAAGTGAATCACAGTGAAATATTTATGGAGTTCAGGGATTGCAAATCTCATAAGCAGTCAGATGAGAGTTCAAGTCAACGTTATATCTTATGGAATCATTCATCTTGTAAGTTTGGTGCATTCTTGGGCTGTAACGGCATGAAAATAGCTTGAAAAGAAAATTTCTGAACACAGTGCAACCCCAAACCCAGTGAGTCAAGTCTGGACTAGGAAGCATTATCCAGTTCAATGTTGCTGTTCATAACTGACGTTTCTCTGACCAGAAGGGCAGGGTTTGAGCCCAAGCTCATCTACGAGAGAAGGCCAGCTCACTGCTTTGGCCCAGCAAAAGGAGGAGCAAAAAGTGTTGCATTTGCACATATTCACCTCAGCACCTGCAAGACGATTACCACAACACTCTCTATATAGACCATTAGGGATGTGCCAACCCCAAACTAAGCACTGCATCCAAGCAGAATATTAGAGTCAGCCTTGCTCCCCAGACACAGATCCCCAAACACAGCTCCCCAAACTCCCTGCTCAGCTGCCCCACCACGTGGAGTCAAAGCAAACGGACAGCTCAGAGGGGAGCTGTGCCCCCAGAAAGGCAGCTGCACCCGCTGAGAACCAAACAGCACTTCCCCTCCACATATGCTTTTTACAACCTGGTCCAATCATGGCAATGTGAACACAGGCAGAGGCCAAAGAGAGACAAGATGCTGTGCAGCCCTAATAAATGTATTTCCATCCCAGAGAGGATTCTTGTCATGTCATGGAGATTTACAATTTTCTTTCTGTTGGAAAACACATCTATTTCTTAGCAGCACGAGGCCAATTCCCTGCCTCGCTGCCTGCAGCTAGACTTTACCACGTTTTACTACACTGGGCTACCCGTTTTGAAGCACTGACAGTTTCACTTTCTCTGCGCAGTGTGTGCTTTTGAACTCACTCTGCTGCATGCTGTGAGGCAGACGAGGGAGGAGGGAGCAAAGAGAAAAGGAGGGAGTAAGGGAAGGTGGCTCAGCCTTGTGGAAATGTTGTGCTTCCCTGGAGATTAAGCTTCTGTTTTCTCAACAGTCCCAATAAGGGAATCTAAATGTTTAGCAGAGTAAACCTTATTTTAAGATTACACATACCATGTTGCCCCAGCCAAAAACATTACCCCTGCTTCGCAATGGCCCAGATGCACTGGCATCAGTTCGTACCAACTTGTGGTGGGTGCAGAGAGAAGAATAATTGTGTTGTCCGCCTGCAGCTCTTCCATTACTCACAAGTGCCATGAAAACACCTCAAGGGGCTGTTCTACATTATTTGCCTGACACCATAAATGTGGATGACACTTTGGGAAGCAAGGGAATGTCTGCTTCTATGTTGAAGGAAGTACCCATCACAAGGCAGCAGAACCACGTTGGTTTCAACCACAGAACTACTGGTGTTCAGTAGATGCAGTTTCTGCCCACATTCCTGCCCTGCACACCTCAGTTTACAGCCTTAAGGCTGACCTAGGCCATGCAGACAAACCACAGAGCTAAAACCCTCGCAGTTCTTTCTATTAGCCCACACCTGACAAGTCAGTTATCTGATGATTGGAGGGATGTCCAGAGCATATGACTCAGTTAGCTCAGGGAAGCATTATAAATAAATAATTAAAATTAAAAATAATAGTCATAATAATAATAAAACAGCATGTTCGTAGTCTACCTCCATTCATTTCTACTCACTGTCTGCTCTGATCGACTCAAATGCAGGCAGTTCCCAGCTAATTTCCTAGGTTCAGATAGTTGAAAGCCATCCAAACTCAACTTACCCACTGTACCCTCACAGTTCCCACATGCAGCCTATTACATCAAGGAAACTTCCTATGGTTTCATGCCAGGGAGTACAGTTTCTGGGAAAGATGCCACCACTTCTTCTAATCAATTGTTTTAAGATGACACTACTTCACCAATGGCTGAAAGTGCCACTCTTGGGGACATATGAAAATAATTCCTTCATTTTTAGGTCAAACATTGCCCTACAGCGCTGCAGCCTACATTACAAGAAAAAATTGAAGTGAGAAGAGGCCCATTCTGCAATGCTCAAAACAGAGCACAGAGCTCCTAGTGTGGTCTCATCTGGAATGTCCTTTAATATCCAAGTCAATGAGGTTTCAAATCAAGAGGATTAGCTTAATCCAACTAGTCCCCCCTCCCTGGGGGTAAGGGAGGGGAGAAGTAGTTTAGGTTTCACCCTCGAGTGATACCTCATTCATTTAGAAAACCCTCCAGCTAACAGAGGGGATATAAGGCCTGAAATTTCACACAACTAAAAAAAAAAAAAAAAGAATAAGAAAAAGAAATAATCCAGCATTAGCAAGCCATAATCCATTTGTCACAAGAGCTATTTATCAGGCCATAAAGAAGCAATTAATAGACATTCAATTTTGCCTTAGTAAAGGCTCAGTTGTAAAGGAAATCTGAGACCATCATAGGTTTCCTATTGAAGCCCTTGTAATGTTCATCCAAGATGGACGACCCTGTGAAGCCCACAATCTGAGGAGCAGCTTGCAGAACCTGAAGCAGCACCACTTCCTTTTGGTACAGCCATTTGGTTAAGGAGTAAACAAGGAACACCATATCTGCTCTACATCTCTCTGCCTGCTGAGCCATAAGTAGCAGCTGAGCATGTTCAACAAAGCTGGGATCAGTTATCTCAGACATCATTACCAGGAATTAGATCAAAAGATGCACTGGTACCTACAGAGGGCAAAGAAAGAACAGAAGGAGCCAAATTACCCACCTCACCCTGCAGCTCCCTGTGCTTAATACACAAATAATCCTACAGTAGCAGGGCTCAGCTCCACCACAAAGCTGTAGAAAGCATTCACCCTGGCATTAATGACAACACACAGAGTGGGGAAAGGATCTGAGGAAGGGTCTCTTTCTGAGTGGTGCACAGCATTCATGAGAATGAAGTCACACATGCTCACAAAATGTTCTCATGTACACCAGAAGGACTTTAGCTAAGCTGCTCTACTGGGCAGGTTCATAGTTAGCCAGTTTTATTTGATATTAAACATGGCGCTGAATATGGGGCTAAAAATTTAGGCTTCTATGAGACAGCTGATGTGCTTCTTGATTTCACAGACTACAGAAGATAACCGGACTAAAATAATTTTTCAGTAAAGAATCCAGTTCTTTTAATAATACCTGCCTGCAGTTTCCTAGTTTCTGAGCACAAATGAGACAATAACTCAGCGAACTGTTCACATATAATCAGCCATCTAATTGTGTGTGCAACTACCAGGCTGGAATATACAAACATACCCACAAAATGAATATGTGCAATATTTAAAGTGAACTCTAAAAGCACTGTGGTGACAGAGAGCCAGTAAGGTCTAGTTCCAAATCTCTTCTATGACCTTATCATTAGAATAAATGGCACTCAGTTAAGAAGTTTGCAATCCACTTCTGGCTATTTGACTTTCAGGTGACTTTTCCTGTCACCTGACTACTAAACTGCCTTCCCTATATGCATCCTTCATAATGCTGTGATACCACATATAAAATGCAAACCTTCAGTGAGGTTCTTCATCAGGGTAAGTGCGTCAGCTCTACTCCATCTCCTGGAATAGTTCAGAAAGCCAGTCATAAAGCAGCTGACAGTAATTGCTTGTTCTGTCTTGCTTCCAAGCAAATGAGAACAAGTACCTAAGGAACAATACAGTTGAAATGACACTTGTGAAACAAGCATGTTGTAAGTCCTAGATAACCAACAATGACAAATGCATTCATAAATGTATAATTGCTGCATGAAGTACAAGAGGGTGGGGGTGGAACTGGAGAGGTACTGTGTTCAGACTTACAAATCATTGAAATTAGAAAAGGAAAAGTAACGAGCCACCTGGAGACAACACAGAAACATCACCAATAGTAGTTCATTAATAAAAGGTTCCAAGGAAACAATATACGGCTAAATGGGAAGATTCAAGAGGCTTTTCAGGCCTGACCAACATGCAGTTTTGTATTTGGAAACACTCATAATGAAGACAATGATAAATGATTATAAGCAAAAAAATGACAGGACAGCCAAAACTGAATTTGAAAAATAGATAGCCCAAGGTATTAAAACAAATCAACTAGAGGTACTTCTGGGCTTTGTCTACATTAGTGCTTCAGTTCAGACCAGGAGCATGCTTTTTAAGCAAATCTTATCGTCTTTACTCAATATGTTTTATTCATATCTCAGAGCAGACAAACTAGGTTCTTGAATGAAACTAAACCAGAAAATGCACACCAGCAGTGCACTGAATGTGTTCCAATCACTAGGTGGTGGTCACTCAATGGGACCAGGCCACATCAAATCTAAAATAAAATCCTCTTGAGTTTTGTGGCGTGTGTGGAGTCTGCTTTTTCATCAGCATCAACTGTTCTGTTTTGCAGGCCCACTCTCTCTGGACAGCACTTTGCATTAACATTATATTACTTTAGTGTCTCTGAATCCTGAAATGAGGTTCTGGAATGAAATCTGAATCGAGAAGCGTGTGAAGTAGCCCTTGGCACTTGCTATATTGGTGAGCCTTTAGGGAAACAATCCAGATAGATGCTGCATTTCTGAAAAGCTAAAAGATTTTTTTGCAGAAATCTTTAGCACTAGAGATGTTAAGGAGATAAATAGACACCTATGCAAAATCTGCATTTTTCAACTCCAGTTCCAGTTGACAAGGCGATGAATGTGTCAATAACAGTGACTTGTGCTAGGGCACGAGAACAGGTTTAAAAAGGACCCACTTTCTATGTTTACCTTCTGGGGGAAGTCTGGGGGAAACTTAGTAACCTCATTGAAAATATTCATTCAACAGCTGGGAAGACAGCACAGGACTGTACATTTTGAGCTGAGTTAAAGACCACAAAGTCTTACAGTAGCTTAAAATAATGTAAAAAGAGAACAAGACGTCCACAGGAAGCTCACTCAGACATGACCATTTCTAACAAAATTTACTTATGTCCCACAAAAATCATTTGTTGTCTCTTTCCAGGCAAAGACACTGGAGAACTCTCTGACAAGGTTTTCTGATACTCAAAAGAGTGCCAACAGAGGTCCTGCTGAAGTCACCACCAGTGTGAGGCAGATGTGGTTGAGACACTGTTGCTCTATGAGGTAGTACTTCAGCTGACCTGCCAAGGGTCTCCACTCCATTGTAAAACAACGACTTTCACTCAAGTGTCCATGATCTGCAGTCAGAAAATATTCTAGCTGTAAGACCAGGTTCTTCCATGCAGCAAAAAGTTATCTAGAAGTCAAAAAACAATAACATGAAAGTCAATAGTCAATTTTCTTCGTGGTCAAAGTTGGCAATGAGGCTCTTCCAGTGCCACACTAGGTGTGCTGTCTTTAAATATAAGCTTTGGTGACCTGGAAAGGGAATTATGCAAGGAAGCAACAACATTTCCAAATAGCGTACAGTCATCTAGGTTAGTCAGGCAAGAAGATTTCCCAAAAGGATCGACAGTAGCTATACGATGCCAAGAAAAGTTAATGCTCATAAATAATGCACAGTGCAGGGATAACTTTCTTTCTTCACTGAACAACACTGCCAGAACCGCATCAGCTCAGAAAAAGGTTATGCCTACCACATCCACACTATCCTGACTCAGGGCTTGAGTGCAGTCAAAACACTAAGATGCTCTGACTGTAGAAGAAATGCTCTGCAGAACAATACAGAGAGATTATAATTCCAGCTTCCTACCTCAGCAGAGGTATGAGCACAGCTGGGAAAAAGCTCTGATCACCTCATTTCAAAGTCAGCATCATAGAAGCCATTGTGGTCACTGCCCTCCTGTTGTCTTCTTCCATCTGCCAAACTCAGTCAAAACAAGCTGCGTTAATTTAAACAGTTTATGCAGTAGAGTTTTGCTGCCACAGCAAACTCATTTTGATTGGAACAGGTTAAGCAATATTCACACAGGCAATTATGGCATCAAATCAGAGACAAAATAACTTCTTAGTGAAGCTGTGAGAAATAACTGGGGACAAGGCCGGAGGAGTGGGGAGGGGTGAAGTACCAGGAACAGGATGGATTGACTGTACCCAAAACTGCAATCCATTTCCAGTGTGGCTATTCAGTTATCTAACACCAATAACTCTAAGTGCCTTTAATGCATTCTAATGTGATGGTGGACAAAATGTTTTGAGTTCTGGTCTTATGAAGCAATATTTCCAGGCCTACTGTGGTAAATGCTAAGCCAAGAGGATCTAGAAGAGTAAACTGCGAGCATGTTCACACTGTAATCTTTTATTAGACATTCTGCAAGACATTTGTGACTTGTCCCAGCTGTAAAGAACCCGAGGGTAAAATGCTGGCAGTCACTAGAAACTCCAGAATGTGGCCAAAATTAACAACCGTTGAGATGGCACTCACTTTCTCTTCCTCTCACCAATCTGCAGGCAGCTGACAGGTAGTGGTCCCAGCACACAGAGGTGAAATTAAACCATCTTTCTGGTTATTTCGGCAGCTATAAAGTCTTACCTGTTCAGAACAACAGCTCATTTCCCATATATACAGAGCACCTGGGTATGTCAGCATTCTCCATTCATTTATGCTGCACGAGGTATTATACAGGCAGGGGACAGTTTTAATTCACCAGGCAGTGCCACGGAGAAGGATGGAAAAAGAGTTAAAGATAAATAGACATTGGCTATCCTATCACATGATACCCCAAATCTTCCATTCTCTGTGCTCTCATTTTTTGGCCACAAAAGGATACGTACATTGGAATTGTTTGTTTGGGAGTGGAGGAAATGGGTGTTATGTTTATATGTTTATCTGTAACCATCGCTCTCACACAGCGTTGTATGTACTTGTTCTTTTAGCCAGGAACCAGTATGCCCAAACAGTCTTATGCACACAAGTAAACAAAGCTTGAAGGCTTAGGCTGTGCTTACATGGTTACTTGAATCCAGTACAAGTCCATGCTGCCACTGATTGGGGCCTGGCTCTTGCCTTTACGCACAACACATCAGCACACTCCTGCTCTCTCTGCATGGTGCCTTCATGCACCAAGAATACATGCAGCTAAATGGCAATCCGGATCAGGGAACTGACATGTCCAAATGGACCTTCCTTCTTGTCAGGTTGTTTTTCAGACTGATCAGCTTGGCACAGTGCGCAACTATGCTGGCAACAACACCATGAGAATCTCAACAGACAGGAAAGGGCAGAGGATTGTGGTTGTCTTTTCAGCATTATCAGCCTCTTATACGTAGGCTCATGTTTGAGTTCTCTCCCTGTCTAGAGAAACTTAGACATATGCTTGAAAGTGGCTTTGTACCTCAGATGCTGAACAGAACTTTGTAGTGGTTTTTGAATTCTATCGTAAATGAGATTGTACTCATAAAATCTCTCCAAGTAAATCTCAAACAAGTCAAATTCTCCATGTATTAAATATTATGCAATGTTTGTACAGCAGTACAAAATCATAAAAAGCAAACAAGAAAAAGGAATTCGCTTGACATTGTATTATGACTGTAGTTCCAACAATACATTTATTTCAGAGCTGATCGAAACTCACAACTTCTTTTCACACTGAAGAGAGACAGAGACATTTTGAAATTTGATTTTAATCCAAGTATGAAACCAAATATTTCAATAATTTTTCAATAAATGGACAATCTAGAGGAAAAAGAAAGGGTGAGATGATGTTTCTGGTTTTAGAACTTGGAATTTACATTTTAAAACATATTCGATTTAATAGAAGTTTTCTCACTTCTTGTTTTCCTGATACTCTATGACTAATCAATAGAATTATGCACTGACTAATACTGGCATGTCACAATATGACATATCACAACTTCAATATCCTTCTATTCTACCAAAAAGTGTTATTTTTAAAACCACTAAGTTGCTGCCTAGTACTGATCAAAACATCTTTTTTTCTTTCACGGGATAGTTTGACGCTTTGACACAGAAAGAAAAGAAGATAAAATATTTCAATCAGCACTGAGGAGAAGCTACCCTAAATTGCATTTAAAATAAAATAAAATAAAATAAAATTTAAGTGATAGAATGTTTGAACTGCATGTCATAGTGTATGCGCTACATCAATGCTAACAGCACATACAATATCTAGAAATAGTTTAAGACAATGACAAATAGAAAATGAAACAGAATGAAAACACTTTGAAATAAAAAAAAAATAGCATTAAAATAATACAGAACTATGTTGTTTTACAAAACAAAATGTGGAATGGGAGGAAGAAAGTAGCAATCCATTTCATTATGCTGAAGTTTGTGAACCCAGATCTGTCTCCATCTTACTGATAAAAGCATTTTTCTCTGAAATTGGGTAGGATCATTTCTATGAGAAAAGCAAAAAATATTGGCTCAAAAAATGTCTTTCTCAAAGAGAAGGAAGAACTTAAAAAAGCCATTTTAAATCAAATTTCTCTTTAAAAAACAAAACAAAACACTTTTGTGTTGCTGCTAACAGTCACGCTTTATCTCTACATTCTCACTAATAACTTTCAAGTGACCTGAAATATATTGGAATAATGCCTGAGTAATTTGCACCTGCACATTAAAATGTGCAAAATGATAGGACAAGGGGGAATGGTTTTGCAATGAAAGAGGGGAAGATTTAGGTTAGACATCAGGGGGGATATTTTCACTTGGAGAGCAGTGATGTGCTGGCACAGCTGCCCAGAGAAGCTGTGGTGCCCCATCCCTGGAGGTGCTCAAGGCGAGGTTGGATGGGGCCCTGGGCAGCCTGAGCTGGTGGGGGGCAGCCCTGCCCATGGCAGGGGTTGGGGTGGGTTGCTTTAAGCTCCCTTCCAACCCAAACCATTCTGTGATTCTGTGATGAGTTAATCGGGTTTCAAATAAAAAGGCCCAGGTTTCTGTGCAAGATCTCAACGTACACCATTTGCAGCACAGGTAGTGGCACACAGCAGCCACTACATCCCCAGGGACCACCAAGCTGCACCTGTCCTGAGGCCCTGCCACAGCCAGGCCTCGCTCAAACATCATAGCCACCTTCCACTGCCTCTCTGTGCACTCCAAAACAACCACATGCCCAGGGCCCCCTACTATTGCCGGCTGCTCAGCCCTGCAGTAGAGAGAACATGAAATTTTTAGATGTGGTTGTTGCTGCCCTTTACTCTTACATGAATGGTGTAAGATGCTGTCAGGAAGCAGTCAGAGTTAGTTGGGTGCTCATTTTCTTTCTCCTTTTTGCAGAGAGCCTGAGATGGTAGGAAGCCTATTTGCATAAACAAAATAAATTCTCCTAATGAAGTGCAGAGGAGAGAAAATAGCTTCATCACCAGCAGCAGCCCCCTGCTGTGCTGGAGATTGGATGTCGAGAGCCTGTTCCAGATAAACTCTGCAGCGGGCTGAAGTCACAGCCTGAGCCTGGCAGTAAAAACAAAACCCCATTTTGGGTGGTTCTTACCTTCTTCAGTCCAACCTGCAACATCTCCATCTGCAGAGGATGGGGTTTTCTTGGCCACACCAGCCCAAATACAGCAGCCTATCCTCAATCCCTGAGGATGACAAAGCTGTCAGTAAATTGAAAGTTGTGAACCACACAGGGGCCACCTTAGTCAGCCACATCTCTCAGCTGCAGAACCAATTATTTATCTCTGGTCACCTCAACTTTATTCATGCTGTAAACACAGCAGGCCTGCAATCCAGACCTGAACTTGGAGAAGTGACTGTGGAAGCAGAGCTTGAGTGTAAGCTACTCCCCTCCTGCAACATTTCTTTCTGCCTTGACAGGAAACTGCTGCACTCCAGATAAGGGCCAGAAAAAGTCAACACACAGGGAGTGTGAACAGGGAGTTCAGGCTCAAGTATGAGCAAAGATAAGGTCTAAAGTAACTGGACACTACACGTGTTTATGCTTTTTGATCCCAAATAATATATGGTCACCTTAGAAAATCAAATTGAAGAGTCATGAAGATCATAATTTGGATGACTGTTTTCTATAATTTCTTTATTTCCTCAGAATCTCCTGAATTTTCTTGGTAGTTCTAGTTAAGTGCTTTGTCAAAGTATTTCATTATTTTCCTTCATGTCTTTCCTTTTTTTTTTTTTTTTTTGTTTCCTTGAGAAATGTCAAATTTTCCTTAGTCCAAGCTTTGTATCTTTTATTTTACTTCCAAATATTCTCTTCTTTTTCCTCTTCTTAAATGAGATATTTTGCTCCTACTGAAACTCCAGGGAAAGGCTCTTGGAATGTATGGACTTATGCATTCCACTTCATGCATCTTCCACTCTCTTACCAGATGATGATGTGAAGCTTGTCTACAAAAACAACACCAGAGATGGTAGGAAAAGTATTAGAGACAGTAGGCAGATCTGGAAAAGCCCTGTACCTAAAAGTCAATACATTAACAACACCTCATCTCCTCATTTTTTGTTTGTTTGTTTGTTTGTTTGTTAAGGACAATGGGACAAGGAAAAGAAGTATTTTATAAACTAAACCTATTGATTCCTCAAACCCCAAATCTGCCTCTTTCAAACAGATGGTAGGCTCTAGAAACCTAAGCAGGAACAACTCAAATATTTTGCAGTGAGAGTGATTAACCAATGGAAGAGGCTCTCCAGGGGAGGGACGAGATTAGATTTAGCTTGAAATCTTCATTTCAAATCTGGCTGCCCTTCAGAGAGAGAATCTATGCCAAGCCAAACTTGTTGGGCCAACTCAAAATTGTTTGGAGTATGGCAATAATTAGATCCTGTGATAACAAGTAAATTAAACTAAATGATCTCAGGCACTTTCTGGCCCTTGGGCTGTCTATGATGCTGTAAGGCCAGTAGAGAACAGTTCTAAAGAAATGCTTCAAGACTTAATATGCACCTCACCTGATCCTCCATTATTTCTACAGAGTACATTTTAGCAATCTAAAGAAAGAAAGTTCCTCAAACAGTTCACTGGCCATGGATGATGATAGAAGAGCTCAATTAGAAGAAGTCAGAAGAGAACAAATAGATTTAGTAATGCATTAAAGAAGAGATGAGGTAAGTGTAGAAGAATATGTGTAAATTAATCTAATTATAGAAAGACACCTGGAACAGCTTGAAAATCAAGTAAATGCGAGTACTTTAAATTGCAGAGTTTCCTACAACAGTAAGAGGATTGATATATCCTGTTTGAAACAATTGTCAGTTTCCTGACAATGAAGCACAAATTAAAAGATAAAAACAAACATATTTATGGTAAAAAGTAATGTAGAAAACCTACAAAGAAGTAGACGAGGGAAAAAACAGGATTCAGATATTTCCACTGAAATTCATTCTGACCTCCAAGTAATGGACAGAACTTCAAAAGATGTCAGAAACAAGTGGTATCTGTTCACTAGATGTCAGAAATAGTCTTCATCTTTTTCCTAAGTGTGTCCACAAAAATGCAAGCCTGGAGAAACCAGCAGGCTTTCCAAAGCCTCTTGAAGGCAAATGAACCCTACAAGGTATTTTCATATCATGGACATACATTGCAAAGAAGAGAAAACTCATTAAACTTAATTGGCCCACCCTGAGAGTCTTCTCTATGCCAAGTTTCTTCCTTTATTTTTTGTTTTTTTGAAAGAACTCTGCAGAAAGCACTGATAGATGTCAAAACAGATGAATTCACAGTGAGATCTTCTAAGATCTTTACTTTGATCTAGGTCTAAAGGAAAACTGACATCTGAATGAGGATTTAACTGCTTTGCAGTGAACTGCTAGACTTTATTTCCAGAATTTAAAATAAAAAATAATAATTTGCAAAAAAATATATTTTTCAATGAATGCTTGTTAGAAATCTTTTAGGATGAACTCTGCAGAAAGCTCTAATTTTCAGACCTGCATACCATGAAGTGAGTTGCTGATCTTACATATTTTCATGCACGTGCTTAGCTTTGTGCAAGTAAGCAGACAGACGGAAATCAACAGGGGAAGCCAAAGTAAATAGATGTTCTCCCCCAGATCCTAGAAAAAATCAATGACATTGGAATAAAATAAAACACGTGAATGTGTTTCCAGGAATGAGATACCTTGCTGACCATCTGGACTTCTTAATTTTCATTCTCACAAAAATACCTTAGCGAATACTTTTGGTAAAACATATACCATGGACTCCAACTGGCTTCAGTGGGTTGCCCACATTTACCATTAAAAGAACCCATAACATTTCTGTGGATTCTCACATGAGGAAGACCACTATTGTACTTTTTCAAATGCCAGCATTTAAGGACCATGTAATTCAAATCATAATAACACCCAGAGGGGGCTCTTGCTCTTACCAGGTCATTTTCACAGTGCAATTTACCAGGGGTTTTAGACCACAGCTGTTTTTAGAGCTCCCAGAGGTTGAGAGGAATGTCACGTGCAGGAGCCATCACGGTGCTGTGATTTACAGTCATCTTCACAGTCATCAGCCCCACTCGTCTCAGTGATTACTCAGTGCCAGCGGAGGCTGTGGAGAAGCCAGCAGCACAGACCTACACACAAGGACTGCTGCACTCTTCAGTAGTGATTCACCCCCCCTTGCACATAAAACCTTCACAGAAACCCTTCACAGCCTTCCTCATCTGGAAGGATGTGCTGCATTTACACCTCCTTATCAGTGTCCCTTTCCTTAGCCTCCTGATCTGAAAGGCATGTGTAGACCCAGCTCTTGCTGGCACTGTCTCTCTAAGCACTCGATACATTTTCTTCTGGCAAATTTAAAGAGCATCAAACGGGGATGACCATTGACTCTATCAAGCACTCCTGTGTTCTGCAACCTAAAGCATAGCCCGAGACAACATAAGAACACAGGACAACCTAGTGCTTCTAAGTGTACGTTGCTCAAATATGTATGTATCTTTTAAAGCTAAATCTTGGGCTTAACGGACAGCAATTGACAGTCCCTTTGTAGTTTTCCAACCTGAGAACAGTTTCCTTCAGCCACATCACATACCTCCCAGCAGCTCTGACAGTACAGTGCAACCCAGGGAGAGAAACCCTTTGCAGCTCTGCCTCCTGAGCCACTAAGTCACCCTTTTGTAAAGCTTAACTAAGGTGCCAGTGCAAGCCTGCAGAGATTTTTCCATGTGCTATCCACGTGGATGACCCATACCTAAATGCAGATGGAAGAGCTACCTCATCACGGCTTGTGCAACCACTGCTGACTTGGAGGCCACAGGGGAAAATCCCTATGAACGAGCGGCTTGAATGCGATCCAGCATACCGATCCCCCACCTTCCATCTCAGCCTGCATCCTGCATAATAAACAAAGAGTCAGGGTCTGGAGTTTTTTGAAAACTACTTTTTGAGCCTAAGATTACACAGATATTCCTTCCGGATGGCAGTCCTCCTTTCTCTGGCTGCAGTACTAAGCCCTGCTAATGCGGCTCAGATGAATCTGACCAGCATCATGAGTGTATTGGATGATTTTTTGTTTATTTTTTCCCTTTGGCTGGGTGTAGCTGTTATGTAATTTTTTCATCAATATAGGTGAGGGCATTATTTATAGGGGATTACAGGGATTACTAAAGCAAACTATTTGCACTTTCCTACAGTGGCTGGTACAACTTGCAATATCCTACCCTGCCTCATAGTTAGCAACTTGGAGGATCAAACAATTTTGGTTTGATTCTCCTCCAGTGTGCTGATGCAGCACAAATCTTGTGTCTACACTTTGAGCAAGCTGGGCACAAGCCCATACCCACCAGCTGCTTCCAGCACTCCTCTGTGCAAACATACAGATTACTTCAGAACAGGAGGGGGGGGACGCACTTGTGTTTTTCCCCCAGCATTCCTGCATGCCTCTGTGGCCTATACTTAGTAAGAGACCCGCAAAGGGGGTCAACAAGGCCAAGTGCAAGGTGTTGCCCTTTGGTTGGGGCAATCCCAGATATATATACAGACTGGGAGAAGAACTCATTGAGAGCAGCCCCACAGAAAAGGATTTGGGGATTCTGGTGGACAAAAAGCTGAACACGAGCTAGCAGTGTGTGCTCTCAGCCCAGAATGCACTGGGTCTTGTGGGCTGCGTCACAAGAGGAGTGGGAAGCAAGGAGAGTAGGGGGATTGTCCCTCTCTGCTTTGACCCATCCAGAGTACTGCATCCAGGCCTGGGGACCTCGGTACTGGAGGGATGTGAAGCTGTTGGGACAGGTCCAAACAAGGGCACAAAGATGTTCAGAGAACCTCTCTTGTGAAGACACGCTGAGGGAGCTGGGACTGTTTAATCTGGAGATGAGCAACTCTGGGGAGATTTCCCAGTACGCTAAGGTTTCATTACAGGAAGGAAAAAAACTTTTTACACAGTCTGATAGTGATAGGACAAGAGAGAATGCTTTTAAATTAAAAGAGGGGAGATTTAGTTTAGATGTCAGACAGAAATTTTTCAGAGAGGGCAGTGAGGTGCAGGCACAGCTGCCTGGAGAAATTGTGGTGCCCCATCCCTGGAGGTGCTCAAGGCCAGGTTGGATAGAATCACGGAGTCACCAAGACTGGAAAAGACCTGTAGGATCACCTAGTTTAACCATCCACCTACCACCAATACTGTACACTAAACCATGTTCCTAAGTACTACATCTGCTCTTTTCTTGAATACCTCCAGAGACGGTGACTCCATCACCTCCCTGGGCAGCCTGTGCCACTGCATCACCACTCTTGCCGAGAAGAAATGTTTCCTAACCTGAACTTCTCCTGGCACAATTTGTGGCCATTACCTCTCATCCTATCACTGTTATCTGGGAGAAGAGGTCGATCCCCACCTCACCACAAACTACTTTCAGGTGGCTGTAGAGAGTGACGAGATCTCCCAAGCCTCCTCTTCTCCAGACTGAACAACCCCAGTTCTCTCAGCCGCTCCCCATCAGTCTTGTGCACCAGACCCCTCACAGCTCTGCTGCCCTTCTCTGGACACACTCTAGCGCCTCAGTGTCTTTCTTGTAGTGAGACACCCAAAACTGAGCACAGTATTCAAGATGCAGCCTCAGCAGTGCCAAGTACAGAGGAACAATCACCTCCCTGCTCCTGCTGGATGCGCTATTTCTGACAAAATCCACGGTGCCACTAGGCACCTTGCTGGATTACATTCAGCCGAGGATGGGGCCCTGGGCAGCCTGATCAGGTGGGTAGCAGCCCTACCCATTGCAGGGAGTTGGGACTGGGTGGGCTTTGAGGTCCCTTCGAATCCAACTCATTCTGTGATTCTGTGACCCTTCTTCATCTTATCCATGCAGATCCTTTGCTCCATTGCCACCTTCCTCCAGCACACTTTTCACCAGGTGTGTCCTATATTTTTCAACCTCATTCACCCCTCCATTCCAGTTCTACAGATCATAGCTTTTCCAAGGTGCTTGACATTTGAGGAGTGATTCTTTCTTTCACAACATTCCCACTCAGTGAGTAAGAGAATGGGAATGATGCTCATGCATTAATAAGATAATAAACATTCTGCTCTTTGTATTTTCATCAGTCATCTCTCTCAGGTACAAACACATACAGATGATACAGATTATATATGACATTTTCATTCTTTCTGTCACACACAGAAAATGGTGCAGCAGACAGCCTGAGAGATCAGAATACGCCACAAAAGCTTTCTCCACCCTGCCTCACCAGCTGCTATGTTCAAGATGAATCGTGAAGGGAAATTCAAACCTAAAGCCTCCTTCTCTCTGTATGTAACATTTAAGTCAGCCCTCCACAGAAAATTGGGCAGAACTTACCTCATTAACACAGCCAGCAGCTCTGTGAGAGCCCTGCAAGTGTTAGTCATTCTCCAAAGTATACCCACCAGCCATTGCACAGAAACTTCTCATGAATCCTGGGAACCAATACAAGCCCTGAATTCTCCCAGCCCCGCCAAGTTGGCTTGCTCTTCAGATAAGTACATCTTAATGTCAGGATGCAACTGTTCCTACAGAGCTCAGAGAGAGGCAGCAGTCAGTGGAAGTGCACTATTCCCCCAAAAACATCCCTAACATCAACACGATGAAGATTGTAATAAACCAGATTTTCTGCGTGCAAGTTAGCAATCTCCAAACAAGGTTGACTTGGTAGCCCAAGCACAACGCAGAAATAACAGGGATGAAAGTTCTCCCAGGTTTACAGTGAACATTACCTTCCCTTAAAAATGCTTTTAGGAGGCAACCTTGAATACTCCGGCAATGGGATCTGTCAATATATCACTCCCCCTCTTAACCAGCATTCACTAAGTGGTGTCTCTCCCACTCCTCCACAAAGTTGCACAAATAGCAGTGCAAAGAGAAGCAGCATTAGCCTAAGGTAGCCCACCAGCTGCAGCCTGTGTGTTTCTAAAGGTCTGCCAAAGCAGCAGTAAGAAATCAACGCATCACATAGGTCACAGAAAATAACACATTTTTAATCTTCCCTTCATGCAGCACTTGGGAAAATGCATGTTTTGGCTCCGCATCAATTCTCACTTTTATGGTATCTGAAGCTCAGAGTTCTAGGAAGGACAAAATAACAATTCCATTTTAATTTCCCTTGTTCTGTCTCAGTGGGTGTAGGGACACAGCACCAGTTCCAACGAATTTATCAAGAATCTCATTTGCTATAGCTGTTTTTCTGAAAGCTCTTCAGTCAGATGTTACATGAAAACCATGCCAGCCACTAAGATTGAAAAAAGTGAATCATAAAAGCTCTAAAACCTAAAAGGTCAATAAAAAGAACCTTGCATTTTAAACGATACTCATTATTTTTTAGCCCATGATTACATGCCACGAGTTTGAATTATCTGGAGGGGTTTATCATGAGTCTTGAACATTTGCTGGAGACATTGGCAGTGCAGGTCAGATCCCGAAAGCCATTCTTGAGAAGGAATAAAATGTAGCAATCAGGTCCCAGAAAAAAATGCTGTGACTCCAACTGCTTCAAACAAGTTAGCACCTTGCTAAACAGAAACTGATTTCATTAAGTGACAAGTGATGGGTTTCTGCGGTCAGAGCCCATGAGTCATTGGAAAGCTGCCCTTGTAATTATTGCTGCCTCTCCACGTGTTTGTTGTACCTGGCTCAGCCCGCTGCTTCAGCAGTCTACTAAGAAATCCAGCTGAAAGGTGATTTTTGGAGAGACCCATTAAAACATTTACAGCGACAGAAATATTCTACTGACATTGAGGATCCTGAACTCCTTTAAGCTCATACTGTCAACAGACTATTGAGATGTACAGAAGGTGTAGAGCATCTGGGTTAGCGGGAGCACATCACCACATGCACAAACTTCCTGGGTCAGGCCACACCAAGTGCTTTGCAAGCACAGTGCTAAGTGCTCTGAGTGTATTGCCCTCAGCCTGCTGAGAAACCACAGCACAGTCCGTATTCAGTGGAGTGAGAGAGATCTAGTCAGGAAAAATGTGTGATTGAAGACGTATCTAAGATCTCCACCACAAAATCGCTTGTGCTTATTTGTTTGCCAGAAGTAGGATAGAGAAGAGAAAGTACTTCCGACCCAGGAGAACTGCCAGTTGGTACGTTAGTACTTACCTAACTCAGTGCATCTCCACAATCTACTGGGCACCTAGGAGCATAAAATTACTTATTTCATACACTTGTGAACATAGAATCACAGAATGGTTTGTGTTGGAAAGGACCTCAATACCCACGCCTCCCCAACCCCTGCTGTGGGCAGGGCTACCTCCCACCAGCTCAGGCTGCCCAGGGCCCCATCCAACCTGGCCTTGAGCGCCTCCAGGGATGGGGCACCACAGCTTCTCATGTAATCTAAGGAGTCAAAGCATTCATTATCGACTACAGGGTAAAAATATATAAAGTACTGGTACACAAATTGTTTAGGCCTTTGGGAATTCCAGTGGAGTTTGACGTTTATTTGGCCACATTCCCACTGCACAAACTCTTTCAGCTCTCCACTGACACCATACAGCATCCTAAAGTTTTATTCTTGGAAATCTAGAGTCCAGTGGGACAAATCAGCTCTCAACTATCAAAAAACCCCAGCACGCCACAAAGACATACTAAAATTTTCCTTCTCTCTGTTGGTAGAATCTGTGACAGCCCAAGGTATAGCTCCTAGCTTTCTTCCATAGCACAGCTCAGGCTGCCCAAAACCAGAACCGCTCAAATCATCAGATATAATCCAATGCCCGTTCCAGCATTTATAGTTGCTGAGAGAATGTGTGCACTGTTCTGCATTACTTTCCTGAAATAGCTAACTACCAGTCTAAGCGGCTGACTGGGCTAAACAAATTGCAACCCAAGGCTCCTTCCTCATCCTCCCCCACCCAACCCCTATTAAAAAGAAAAAAAAAAAAAAAAGTTCATATTAGAAACTATCAATTATGAAAAAAATAGTACATCCAGTTAAGAGACAGCTATTCAGCAGACTTTTTATAAATAAATCCTGCCATTGAGGAAGCACGAATGCTTGTGTAACCACGTAGCAGGCCTGCAAGTGCTGCTGTGCCTGTGGCCGCTGGTTTCAGTGGGCACTATGTCTATCCCAAAGGCAGAGATTTTCAGTCCTTCCCCTGTACACAACCAATGCTTTGGAGTATGAGGATACTGGACTGGTAGCATCTCCTTATGCTTTGTTTTCTGGCCTTCTGGAGATCTCTCAGAGCTGGTACTGCTGCTTTTCTTTGGGATCAGCTGAGGCTCCAAGAGATTCACTAATGCTGATCCACTCTTGGGATAAGCTGGACTCAGGAGCCTAAGTTCTCTATCCCTGGCATCCACCATGTTCTGTTCAGACCAGAAACAGGGACATGAAAGTCCAACTCACCTCAGGTCCTGATTCATAACAAATACTATCACATGTTTCATAGATAATAAGCTGACAGCTCATCCTCAATGAAGATCTACAATTTTCCTTCTGAACACACGCTTCAACATCAAAACCGAAACAAATTAAATGCCAGATATAATATGATGCTAAAGGGAACGGCATAAAGACAAACATTATTTGTGCATGCATAATCCGTTTTCAATCTTTATTTAGTGAAGCTGAAAGCTTATGTATTCTCCTTTCTATGGAAATGAAATCCAGGGCCCAAATTCCTAGCCAGAGGATAACTGTTAGATTTGAAAGCAATTTTTCTTAAACAATAAAAAAAACCCAAGTAATCAACAAATACTTGTTTTGTGCACCTATGTGAAACAAAACAAAACAAAATAAAATGGGGGGGGGGGGGGAAGAGTGGAAGGAGGTGTAGGTGAAAAGCTTGCACGGGTGGTAACACAAGGGAGAACCTTGCTCTGTTTTACATACGGAACACCAATTTATTCTGTGAATGGGTAGGTGACCAAAAAGAGTTAAGCACTAACTTCACATAAGACTGAAATCAGGAAAGATTATGGGAATCATGGTTTCTTTAGGCTACAGGTTTCTGCTCATGTCCCATTAAGAAAAATTTCTGAGAAACTTGTGTAAAACACATTTTTAAGTATTTTTCTATTTGTAGTTTGTGCTTCATATGCTGTTAGCCTCAATTCTCAGCAGATCAGCAAAAAGGGCAGCACACAAATCCAACCCCATAGCACAGACTTACAATCCCACAGCTCCTCCTGGCTAAGCTCACACCTGTGTGGAAGGAACGTCCATCCTACAAACATTTTCCTCCATTCCAATGTCCAGTCTGGGTCTAGTTGATGGTAAAAACAAAACACCTTTTCTTCTTCTTTCACTCAACACTATGGTCATTCTCTCAAATGCCAGTTGGTGTCTGTATACAGAGTAACTCTTTACCTGTACTTTGAACACAGTTCTCACATGACCATAAAGAAAAATTTGGCACGTCTTTTGGCAGCGTGAGTCATTTCTTTTTGTACCTTTTCTGGTCATAAAAAATGAGTCAAGTTTTATTTTTAATCACACTTTTATTACCTTTCCCCAAAAACAAGCAAAAAAATCCTCAAACAGATCACATACTATTGTGCTATATTTACACTGTAGACTTCTTAATCTCTAATGTAAATATGCATACTATTAAGTAATCTATCCTTGGAAAAGAATGCTATTTTGAGTGTTGTGATGATGGATAAATCTTATCATTGTAATATTCTAATAGAAAAGAAAATCCATTTTCAGAGCTGTCAAACATGAAGATAAGCACACAGATTAATTCTACTCAAGTTATTTAAACAATTTTAAAAGAAACCTCCAATGTTACAATAACTTAAGCGTACTATTCCACACACAACATAGCTAAAACTGATTATTTTTGATGGACATTACTTATCAAAATTGTATTCAAAAGCAGGACTAAAAAAATCACTTAAAAGTTTCAAACATGCGATTTAGAGTATTCATTTCTTCTTGGGAATTAGTTTGTCTTCATAGTTGACAGGGACTATGCCACTGCATTCTTCTGTCTTTGACACAGGATACTTTATAAAAGCACGTCTAATTACATCAATATCACGTCCTAAATGATCCATCATGGTCGATACAATTGAAGGTGGGCCCTCTAAGTCTACCAAAAAATACCTGCAATGAGAAACACACATAACAATAAAACAAAATACCTGTACTACAACTTGAATTCAAATAACAGTGAGATATCTCAAATGAAATTCTTTTTTTTTTTCCCTAAAGTTCTGCTACCAGAATTCTTTAAATAAAAACTCCATACTATTTTGATTTCAAATATGAAAAGTTCAACTCAAGCAGGCTCAGTCTGAACTCTTCTTGGTTGCACAGCACATTAGAGAGAACTTAATCTTCTTGTACCTGCTCCATACCTGGATCTGAATCGTAGAATCATAGAATGGCCTGGGTTGGAAAGGACCACAACGATCATCTAGTTTCAACCCCCCTGCTATGTGCAGGGTCACCATCATCTGAATAATATGTGTTTTTTGTTTTTTGGTTTTTGTTTTGTTTTGTTTTTTGGTGGAATATTAACTTTGCTTACAACGTGCATTCTCCTTTGAACTGACAGCATCGTTTCATTGGGAAACAAATATCAGTGCGAAATATCTGAAGCTTACATACACATAGGCATACTTCTTCAAAGTTCTGCTTTGGAGCTAAATGCAAATTAAAAAACAAAACTAAAGCAAACAAAAAGCAAAAACAAAAGAAAAAAACCCCACAAACAATATAGTACAACCAAATAGATGGATTTATCCTAAATTAGGAACCTCTCCAATGTGAATGAGCTTAAATCATCAATGTGGGGGCAGGAGCTGAAGCTGCATTCAGGAAATGCCAACTTGCACAGTCGGCATTTGACAAGCGTGCTGATTTGCTGATCTTGGCAAGAGTGAAAAGGTCTTCCTTCCACACATGCACAGAATGTATAAAATACACTGCTCCAGGTAAGCACTTCATCTCCACCACACAACTACCTTTGCCATCTACTGAACAAACCCTACTGCCTACCTACAGAAAGGAGAACATTGCTTGCCTGTTACTATCCCGAATTAGTATAGTATATACTAAGTATATTAGTGTAGTAAATATCTTGACTGAATCTCCCCAAGAAACATAACCCTGAAACATACCCTGGAAGTACTAATATCCCTTAAATGAAGTTATACTACACATTTGTCAAGAACTGCACTCTTAAATCACTAACACCAAGGCAAGATCAAGCATTCCAGTTGGATTTAAAAACAGTACCTAACAGGACTGCATTCTGCAGGAGACGTAGGCTTTTATCAAGGTGAACATCACTTCCATAGAGGTATTCCTGGAGGATAAGTCCCCAAAACAGCAGCTGGAATGGGAGACTGAACGGGAAATACATGAGGTAGGTCTCCAAAAACAGACAGATGCACATCCATGTTGCTGATCTGCATTAGAGCTCTTTTTACCTAACTAATGCCTTGCACAATTAACTCTAAGAAATAGTACACACACAGGAGACCTGTTAGGTCAGAAATGAAATCGAGAAATCTGCTGGACTGCTACACAGAGGTGAAATTCATATATGGAAAACACTGCAAAGAAAATTCTTCTCAGCAGACATCTTCATCCTGAACCTCTTATGCCTGCACCTCTATTAACAGTCACAATTTAGGACTGAAGACTTTTTCAGAAAAAGCAGATGGAAGCACTAAGTTCCCCCAGGTGAGGTGAGGAGCCCGACGGCAAGAAATCTCCTTGCAGCCTGCACTGAAGAAGCCGCTCCTCCAGAACAGGTGCCCAACTGCTGCAGGCCTTGGCTGTGCATCGCAGGAGTGGGGGACCAGCGCCAGCTCACTGAGTCAGCTATGGTGACTGCAGCAGGAAGAGCTGCTCTGAGACGCAGGGACAGCTTGCCTTAAGGAGGGCTTGGAGGGTGGCTCACTACTCCTTGCAAATCTCCACAGAGGGAACGGGGTTCATCTTAATTTGTTTGGAAAAATGATCTGCCTCCTATTTTCCGACGATCAGAAAACAGGAGATGCCACCTGGTTAAAAGTCTAGGGAGAAGAATGAGTCTGAAGCTTGGACAAGTCATTAGAATTGTAGCACAACAATTCTGAAGAATGCACAAATGCACACCCCTTGAAAAGGGAAAGTCTTTTTCTGTTAAAGCCATTAAAAGCCACTGGTAAATTTAACAAATGCCACTTAGATCTTCTCCATTGGAGGAACCCTTCCCAATCCTCTCACACTTATGACTAATATAAGGGAAGACGGGGAGAAATCCCAGCTGATGCCATGCCATCACTCCCATGCCCCCTTCCCCTAGCTTTAAGTTTGCAGGAGCATTCATTCATTTTGCAAACCGCGCCCTTTGACACACCGTATTAATCCCAGTTCTCCAGAATCTGATTTCATTTCTGCTTGCAAGTGGTATGCTGCTTTTCATTGTGCTTCTAAAAAGGCAGTAGATTTTTTTCTTGTTGGTTTTGTGGCGTTTTTTTTTTTTTTTTTTTCCCTTCAAAAGGCTGCTTTGCAACTTTGTGCTCACATTAGCAAACGGTGGAAATTTCCACTGACGCACTGTTGATAACTGAAGGAGAAGTGGGGGATGGGAGGATGAGCTGTTGCAGCATATCTTTATGACTCCTCGCAGAATAGGTATTTTATCTGAGGACACAAAACTGCAGTAATTGAGGACAAAGCCATTTTTTTTTTAAAACAGCAACCGGTCTTCAAGGTAACAAGCAGCAATTGCATTCCTGTGTAAAAAAGAGCGAAGGAGGGCCAGCAATAAAAAATGTTATTCTTTCATTAAAGGAAGAGAAGAAAATAACAGCTGCAAAAAGAATAAGCAAACACAATTGACAATGCAATTCCTGCGGAGATCCGGAACACCTTCCCTCCAAATACATGCATTTAAATCAGCTGTCATGAGGTTATGGGCTTTCTTTCACCCACTCTAATAAGCCATGCCTCAATTTCAGCCAGCAATCTATGACCCCCTGATCAACCATGCTGTTTCTGCTGTTTGTATAGTAAGCAAAAGCAAATCCCAGTGAGATTTAAAGATGGGGAAAAATACAGGAGAGGAACTACCTCATTTGTGCAAGCAGAAATGCAAAAGCATTTAAGCTGTCTAGGAGTCAGTCGAGTCATCAGGGGAGAAATGCAGGAAAATTCCATTGATTCAATATGAGACCACAGTTATTTTTGTCATCTTGCTCAACTGTAAATAGAAGGATGATGTAAACACAGGAGAGTAGACTACCCAGTGAAACATATTTAAACAATGCTTAAATTGAAAACAAAACAAACAAAAAAAACCCGCCAGGTTTCATTTATCTTTTTTAACATATCCAAGCCAGAAATGGTTTGAATATTGAGCCCTAAAGACTATATGGCTTCAAAGAACCCTGAATAAAACCTGGATCAAAACTCACTTGTAAATCATAGAATCACAGAATGGCCCGGGTTGAAAAGGACCACAATGATCATCCAGTTTCAACCCCCCTGCTATGTGCAGGGTCGCCAACCAGCAGACCAGGCTGCCCAGAGCCACATCCAGCCTAGCCTTGAATGCCTCCAGGGATGGGGCATCCACAGCCTCCCTGGGCAACCTGTTCCAGTGCGTCACCACTCTCTGAGTAAAAAACTTCCTCCTAATATCTAACCTCAAGCTCCTGTCTCAGTTTAAGGCCATTCTATATGCAAAGTGCCCGTGGAGCAGAGGAAAAAGCACACATATGGTAGACTCGGAAAAAACTGTATGGTCCCACAGTTGTGCCCCAAAAATATTTGTATGCTTAAAGATGATAAGCTCAAGCTCCACTAGCTATCTTGCCTTTAAGTTTTTCCTTTGCACAGCAACAGTGAGTCTAAGTAAGCTTCCTAATGGGAAAGTGGAAGATTAGGCAAGGAAATGTACAACTGAAGCACCCAAGAAGGGAACAAGAAATTGTCACAAAGAAAGCAAGCTGTGGTACTCTCATGAAAATAGCTGGACATTCATTTTCACTGTGATAATCCCCTGTTAACAAAATTGCTTTGCTACATGAATGCCCCCGCTTCATGTTTGGAACCACTGCATTGTTCTTGAAGAGCCACAGTTTGCTTTTTTCCTCAATTCTTGCAGCTACTTGTCCTCAGCGGGGTAGGCAGGCAAGCTTCTACTCAGACAGATTATCATTTTGTAGCTGGAAAGATTCGCACGTGTTATTTCTAACTTTTAAAAAAACATGCATGGAATAGATGGGAGTCCCTTTAAAATCACAAGGACAGCGACTGGGAAGTTCCAGATTGAAACCAAAAGCTGTTATCTTAATAATTAAACTGTGCCACAGCAGGCATTCATAATATATAAACCAGTACGCTGGGAAAAACTAATATATATATTTTTTTAATTGTCCAGCCTTCAGAAATTTCATTTGCCAAACCTATACATAGATGCCTGTTATTAAGCTAATTCAATAACAGAAAGATATTTTGCAGTGTTGCAGAAAAATAGAAAAATACTGTTTCACTGCAAAACAGAAACAAGCCTGACCTATTCCGAGTATTTTAGAAGCCATGCTCACTGGGCAGCATTTGAGAAGTCTGCAAATTTGTCACAAAGACAGCTGAAAGGATTACTGTTTAGGAGCGGCCATTACATTTAATCAACATGCTTGCACAAAGATGATACAGAATTTAGCACACCAGAAAATGACACTTAGCAGCTCAACATCTCAAATTATTGCACTGTGACATTTCTTCTAGCAAGCAGAAAACTGCAAATTGCAGTCTCAAAGATAAGGTAAGAAAAAAAAACAGCATTTCAGGACTCTGATACCCAAGGTACGTGCACACTTACACGTGGACAAAAACATTTGAAGGGAAAGTAATGGTTCAACTCATCAATGGAGAAAGCCCCATCTAGTGGAAGAAGACAATCAATTTCACAGAAAATACTACATACATGCCGAATATTCAAGTATTCAAACTTGTTTTGTTCTGACCCCAGTACAATGCAGATTCAGAATTCCTTTTTGCTGAAACAGACCAAGACATAAGACATTCTCAAATCTGAACAAACCAAACAGCACAGGCTGTACATTAACTACAAATTAAGTCTGGTGATATTAAGAAACTTTGCAAGGTCTTTCATCTGTTTTTCTTTTCTCCAATTTGGCCTTCAGAAGCCATAAAAATCAAGGGAGTCTACCTGAGGGAAAGTGAAGGTGAATCACCTGCAAGATGAAGTCCTTCAATCATATGATCACTTGTATTTTATGAGGAAGGTCTGGGATGAGCTGGTTTGTGAAAACCTGAAAACAATCCTGAGAATACCTCTGATGGATAACTATTATTTCACTCTTAAAAATAAGTAAAATTATATCCAGATAGCATGGGTTACTGGACAGTAATTTAACATCCTTTGTCCTCAGGGAATAATATTCCACCACAAGTTGCTTGCTTAAAAATAAATTGTGTAAGTACAGTTCCTATATTGTAGGAAAGGAAAGTTTGAACATAATTCACATAGATAAGCTTACAAAATACTCAGTCTCTTAAAGAACATCATACCCAATTACTGAAATACTCCTCTCAATAACTATCTATTCCTTGTATATTAGCTACCATGGCACTAAGGAAATGAGGTAGACTCACATTCCCCTTCTTCCTTAAGTCCACATTTTGGCAATGAACCATGAAATCATGAGGCACATAAAAGCAAAACACAAGGTGCTTCCACAAAAAGGAGAAACTTCTTCAGACCTAAACCACAAAGGGGAACTGGGAGAGATTTGTGACAAAGCCAGGACAGCCTCCAAGGAAGGTACCTGTGCTACTTAGCATATTCCAGCACTATGAGGGTCCCTGTGCAACTCCAAAAGAAAATTCCCCAAGCACATGTTGAGACAGACTTGCAAAGCACAATTCACCATGAACAAAAGTAAGACCTGAGCTTGTTAATTCAGAGAACAAGTAGGTTGATGAGGTAACTTGGAGTGAAGAGCAAAACAAAAAGATCGAGAGACAAGCAAATAACAAATGAGCACTGCCACCTATTCAAAATCAATTTTAAAGGGGGAAAAGAAACAACAAACCAAGGTAATGAAAAAGTTGGCAATAGAACATGGAAATTGTTACGAATAACCAGAATTATTCCACAGTTTAGCTAGAGAATTCACAAATAAAGAGAATGAAAAAGTAAAAGATGTAAGAAAGGTCTAAAACCATTACTATGTTAGGGTAGATTAAATAAGGGAAAGCACATCACACGGAGCAAAGCAGAAGGGAAAGACCACAGTGCTGTACCAACAGCACTAAATTTGAGCACTGACTAGGCTGATGAACAGCATCTTTTCTACAATAGAAATAACAAAAAAATATAAATAGAAGTAACATTTTCAAAAAATCTCTAACAACAAATCTCTAGGGCATATCAAGATACCCAGAGGGCAGCAATACGCAAACTCCAATTACGCTTGGCCACTTTCTTCTCCCTAAAGCCCCTGCCATAGCTCCTTCCAGTGTAACAGAACCCTAGTTTGTAAAACGTTTGAGCCACTACCTTCCCAAAGGAGTGCCTCAAACCTATTTTTTAAAGATCTGTTTTGCAGCCTCCCTTGTACCAGCTTCCCTGAAGTAAAAATATCCTGCATACCAACCACCTCCCCCAAACCAGCTCCTTAATCTGATGCCTTGAAGCATGAAGTGTCACAAGCATATGATTAAGGCATAGTCTGGCAAGGCCAAAGAAAACAGGTATGCCACAAAGTGCAAACCCACAGACTGTACTACTGAGGTCTATCATTTTACAAGTAGTTGCAATATTCTTCAGTTCAGCACTGACCACATAGGCAGCAATGGCTCTGTAATGTCATCAGCAAGCCATAGTCTAGACCCTTCATTTGAAAGTAGCTTTGAGAGATTCATTGTTTCTGTATCATTTTAAACAGCAAAGAAATCTAGAGTTTAACATTCTCTGAATTCATACACTTAATTTAAATCAGTTCGCTTCTGTTTGCTCCAGAAATAAATACATCCCTATATGTATGATACAGTACTAAAAAAAAAATGTACAAGCAACTCAAGTACATTGTATCAAAGCAGTTAAGTCATGGCTAACAGAACAAACACTTGGCACAAACCTATAATCCATTAGGTAATACAGTCAAGAAACCTTATTTACACTCTCCCATTGTTTTTTTTTCGGAGACGTGATGGCCATGGGCAAGTCACTCAGGCTCAGTGCCCAGTACAGTTAGTTATATACCTAACCCACACTGGAACCAAAGCATGCCTGTGTCACGTTTCATTCATCTGTAACGTGAACAGAATTTGTTAAGAATTTTTGTGTTACGCTAAAGAATACGCTTGAATCGTACTCTTAAATACTTTAAAAACAAAATAATGATCTGCTACAGCGACTAACACCATTAATTAGTAGTCACTTTAACTTCCATTTAAAATACCAATCCACTAATAGTTTGTGAGTTTTATTCTCCCCATGTATCCATGCAGTTCCTGAAGGATACTCTTTTCATAATTCCCTAAACTCAAAGCCTGTCAGTATTAGATCTCTAAAAAACAGAAGCTGTTTTCTGTCAGAAGAGATGCACTTAACAGAAAGACCTAAATGTCTTTTAATATACACTCAGTGCACAGGGACCACCTGCTCAGTGAATATTGTTTCCAGAGGAAAAAAGTCAATTTTACATGTGATCTGAGGTTTTCAAAGCTGCCGGTGGAGTAAAACCGTTCATTCCCGTGACAGCTGTGGGCCACTATCCCCTATGGCAACCTTTGAAAAATCACAGCTTTAAAGATCAATTGGCAGCAAAATTCTCATTCTCCACTAAGCCTCCTGGATATTCTTAAATTTGTAATGCGCCTGTAATGCTGTACAGCTGAGATGGATGATGTTGAAGCACTACAGAACGGAGAGGGAAAAAATCCGTACTGAGAATTCAGGATACCTGCTTAATGACCAGTGACATGCATTTTAGGTCTAATTCTTTGCCACTTTACTAAAGACACCTCTGTCTGCCTCCGTCAGTCACACTTTTATGCTACACACCGTATGTAAAGAATTGAATTACAGTTAAATTAACTAAAATGAAATTAAAGTGAACTAAATGAAGAGAACATATAGCAAAAGGCTGGGAGAAGGATGCCTCTCGACATGCTGCAGAGCACGTCTCAGCAGAGCTGTGAGCAGCTGGCAGTGCCATGCTGATGGGCCTTGAGTCAAGATAAGGAAACAGCTTGGGTAACAATGGCTGTTTATAAGGGAACCAGGATGTTCAGGAAAATCATTTTGTCTTCCCAGTAAATACTCCATGCAGCTGAGGGGACTCTGTGCCACTCTGAGTGACAGGAAGATGGTTCGTGCAGAGGTCACTAGGGCTGTCTCTAAGAGATGCTCTCTATTAAGCTGTGATCCGTGCTATGAATATTGTATTGCACTAATTTTCACAAAGTAAAACCACAGAGGAGGTCAAAGGAAGTAATGGATTCAGTGTGCATCCTGAGCCCATGACATCTACATGCTCTCAGAAAACAAACTACCTGAAGAGCTCTGCTGAGCATCACAAAACTAAACAAACAAACAATTCCACCCCTCAAAAACAAAAAGCTTTCAAAGATTCACCACTCTCCCTGCAGAAAGGTAGCATCACTTGCACTCTCACAGAAGCCCTTTGAGTCACTTCAGAAGAAGCCCAGAATAATTAAAAAAAAAAAAAAAAAGTTAGAGACCACACTGATTAATATGCTGTTCAATCTAATGCTCAATACCAACTTGGTATGGAAGAGGAGACAAGCAGAGTTAACTTGTTATTTAGAAACAAGATCTTAGATGAGTAAGTACTGTACTTAGTGAATACAGGTGTATATTTAGCTTGATCTTGAAGTTTTCTTTCCCTTTCTTTTTAATGTTTTCCTATTAGAAAAAAAAAAAGTTACTTTTATGGGTGCTGTAAAGTAGAACTGACTGATTTTATGAGGTGGACAAAGAACTGACTTTTCACTTTCTGTTCCCATACTATTTTTAATATCCTTAGTAAGTTATTCTTCAGACCATATAAAATATCAAGTAGTGTATTAGGAATCCATCACCCACAGTGAACTGCAACCTCCCTTGCATATACATACAAATGCCTTCTCCCACACTACTACGTCCAGAAACTGCTGCTGCTTCCCGTTATAGTATATTGTTTCTCCTGAATTTAAATTATCCAAATAACATTATTCTTTCCTGTAGTGCACACTTTTAATCACCTCTCCCTTTTAAGAAGCCAGACAATTGAGAGCAGGGAACTACCATATTCAAATACAGAGTGTCCAAATCCACAGCAAGCAGAATGAAGGCTAATTATTTAGAGATACTTGAACTGGGAGGTGGAGGAAAAACAGCAATGGTCACATTAATCTGACAGCTTCATGACCATGATTTAAAACATGGTAATTATTTGTTACTAAAACCCAACCTCAAACAGAAAATCTATCTCCTCTAAAGACTGCAAAGAAGAGGGTTACAATATACTGATCCCCCTCCTTCTCTCTATTAAACAGATAATCTGTTGTAGTAAACAAGTTAAACTAGCTTACATATCTGAAAGATCCTCTGGAGAAAGGATTAACGTTTATAAATATCTAAAGGGAGGCAGGAGGCAAACAGATGAGGCCAAACTCTTCTCAGTGGTGCATAGCAATAGGACAAGGAGTAATAGCCTAAAACACGGTAAACTAATAGCCTAAACATGAGAAGTTCCATATAAACATGTGGAAGAACTTTATGGCTAGGATGACAGAGCACTGGAACAGGTTGCCCAGAGATATGGTGGAGTGTCCTTCTATGGAGATATTCAAGACTCGTCTGGATGCCTACCCGTGCAACCTATTGTAAGGAACTTGCTTTAGCAGGGGTTGGGCTCAATGATCTCTTGAGGTCCCTTCCAACCCCTGCGATTCTGTGATATGTCTTCTATTCAGTTCTGTTACATAATTCTGTCTGGCTACTGTGTTCTCATTCTTTTCTTTTGGTCTCCCTGCTGAAGAAACCAAGACCTGACCTCAAAATTGTTGCTACACAAACCAAGGGGAAACTGTGATCCAAGGTGTTGAAGTGTTTCAAGGTGTTAAGTGCTCTAAAAGAAAATCTGGAAGTCTCAACTTCAGCCTTAGCTCCCATCTATAATAAAATAAGTTATACTAGCTCCTCACTTTGCTTAATCACCCTGAAAAGAATGAGGCAATTAATAATTCTGTCTTGAGACAAGGTTTTGATTAGCTCCTGTGTGGAGACAGCAAGACTAAAACGCAAAACATATAGGATCGAGCCACATTTTGAACGCAGACTATCAGAGGCACCATGGAGCAAGAGTGCAAGAAATTCACAGCCACAGTGCCATTGCTTTTGGTAAGGAACTGGCACACCACGAGGCTTTCCTCTCTATCCTTTCTGTCAGCCTGCTGTGCTCCCCTTCACAGAAGGGATGTCTTCAGCAGAGGGAGCAGAGCCCCAGGGAATGACCTAAGGAGGGCTTGATAAAAAGCACACCTCTGGAATCACCTCATTTTCTCTGGTACCAAATGACAACCAAGGAAGGTGGCACACATGCTGGTCAGCCAACTGATGACAGCCAGCTGCACTGGAAGGATGGGGGAAGCGTGCAGCTAATTGTTATTTGGATTACCGCAGGCAGGCCCAGTGCTGCACAGCACAGGTTGCCTAGCAACATTTCTCAACCTTAGAGGAGAGCCACCCTCCATTTCAAGTCCAAGGAGCAACAAACACCAACGTGAACGATTGGAGTGAAATCCACAGCACCCACCCAGCCAGCCCCAGAGAAGCCTGGCACCTGATGGGTCAGTTGAGAATTGTCTCTGGGGGCAACTGGAACCATTTATCCTCTAAGCGAGCTGCACTTACATGGTCATCTTTAACAACTGTACCACAAACACAAGTCCTACGGGATACATATGGTGATTAACATTTAGTTCAGATGCATTAGAGAAAAAGAATCAATCTTGCCAATTAGCAACCAGCAGATTAAGTAAGACTTTTATCAGTAAACAGCCTGACTGGCTTGGAAAACAGTTACGTAAAAACGCCCTAACAAAATAACATTGTGTACACTAGGGAAAGCAGTTCTGAAGGCCTGAACTTGGGCCACACACAACATGACATCTAAAAACGAACAAGAAGCCAACACCAGGCAAAACAAAGAGGCACAAAACAGGGCAACGCATGCATAAAGAGCCCCGCAAAGCCTTGCTGAGGTGACAGACATCACCTATCTACTCCCCAGAAGCACAAGGAAGACCAGATGATGACAGTTACATAAGTACATTTTATAGGAGCACTGAAAGGCTTTTAAGAAAAAAATGCATCATGCATACCCTCCTCTCCTGTGGCGATGGTTGTGCTTGGAGATTTTATACGGCAGAGCCCTTTCTCCCAGGTTTTCGAGGTTCCTCACAATGGCTCCTCTCTCCATGAGAGCCTCTACAGTGCGCTTCAGCACAGCTGCAGTCTCAGGCTTTTAAGAGAGAAAAAATAAAAAGAGAGCAGGAAATGTACACAAATCTCATTATCCTCATGTGATTACAATCAACACGTGCATTTGTATGGCTAAGTACCAGAAGGGAATGCATAGTAATCAATGGACTTAACTCACCTGGTATCACCTTGGCAGATCCTTGCACAGGTCTAAGTAAATATGTATGGCATAGAGCAACTACGAACTGACAACAGTTTGAAAGATCCTTGGACCACTGATGCTAGTTAATATTGCTCATCAAAACATTTAAAGTGAACATTATGGGGAATACCAATCTGTGGCTTGCTGGAGATAACAATCAGCATTACATTCACTTTGCACCATCACTTCAACAGTATACATATAATAGACATTTGGACCGTTGCCTAAATTGCTGCATGTCCCATTACAGTTGCGTAGTTGACATCCAAGCCTGTTTAAGAATGAAAGAACTGGCATGCAGTAATTAGTCTAACATGCAGAGATTTCACTCCTCAGAAGAACAACTATGAGGAACAGGCAGCCAAAAAACAGTAAGTGAAACAGATGCAATATTTTCTTGCTTAATGCAATGATTTCAGCAGCGACACTTGGTAATATCTATGAAAATGTAATAAAGTTTTCAAAACACTAATTTATACAACAGCAAACTTGGTACGCCCTCAGTGACAAGTATTTGAAAAAAAAACAATCTCTTGCAGGGAAAGGAAAGCAAGTGGACATCAGACTGAACACAAAACAAACCACAAAGTGTTATTCCCAGCTCCCTGCAAAATTTCACATCAACGTATATTCCCAAGTCTACTTGTCTGTAGAAATGGCAATAGCTGTAAATTATAAAGTAATGAAAGAGCTGGTTTTCAAAGTACTGCCATTTCTCAGGCAGGAAAAAAAAAAATATTCCGTAATATTTGAATCATTTAATGAAGATTACTCAAAATTAGCCTCGTGACTCTAAAAAGAAGGGCCATTTAGCATCCAAATCTCTTAATGGAAATTGGTGAAAGGTACCATAATCTTATAGTAAGAATGTGGTATAGTCCATGCCTCGGCGTATAGAATTTCTCTCATTTTGCACAGGATGAAAGGTGATAAGAAAGAGCTTCTAAATGCAGAGTAAAGGTGTTCAACAGGCAACATTTTGCAATGTTGACTGCTCTTGGAAAGACCAGGAGCACAGATATTCTGAAATGATTTCTTGATTCCATGGGTTAACTAACCTGTGAAAGTCAAGAGTCTGCACCTACTGCTCCTAACTATAAACCAGAAATTTTATTTCCTCCTCACCTGCTAGATGAACCGTTTGGGAAATTTATTTTCAACACAAAGATCCCAAGCAAAAATGCCTGGAATTTGTTTTCAATGTACATTTAGGCTATGTTGTAAAACCATCAAAGCAACCAGACAAGTCCAAGTGTGAAGAAATGTCACTACCTTGCCAATGTTCTTCAATGCATTAAAACTAATGTTTCTCACAAGAGACAAATACTAAATGTATCTCTTGTCACAGTATGAAAAATTAGGGTGAAGGCATTGTTAAAACAGCTTATGCATTGTACTATATTAATTTAAATAATATTTTAGCTCAGAAACAGGAAAATCATTTTTCTGTTGACTTGGGATATCTTTCCACCTTCTTGCCACAAAGCAAGCTGTTCTCACAAACATTTCAAGTGCCTAAATTTGACTTCAGTCTCTTCCTTCAAGCTTACCTGCAACAAAACCAGTGTGTTCAAAACTTATGAATGAGAGACTGGCAGAAAGAGAGACTGGCAGACGGATTGGTACACTATACAGCCCTCACATGAAGTCTACATATAAATCATGCCATCTGGAAAGCCAAGTAGACCAAGTGACATTTTCACAATAACTCCAAAACAATCATGTTTTCTCTTATCATAATAAAAAACAAATTTCTGCTACTGGAGAAGTATCAGTAACAGTCAGAGAAAGGTAACAGTTTGGCTTTATTTGACCCTATCTTCCACACTCCACAAATGCTGTAACACAACAGAGTGAGAGCAGAGCTGGGGCTCCTCTCAATACTTTTTCCATGAACAACTATTTTCTCAAGTTCTTTACAGCTCTTTGACACAACTTAAAAGACACAAAGATGTGAGAATCTGGCTCAAACTCTAGATACATTTTTATGCTACCTCCATTAACACATGATCTCAGCACTCAAAACTCATCCAAATCAGGAGCTGCAGGTGAGACACCTATTCTAACAGTGGCTGCTTCGTAGTGTTGCACAGACAATCCAAAAAGCAGGGTGACAAAACTGTTAATGACATCCATAGGTTCATGCTGCAAGAACTGTACCAGAAATCCAGCTTCAAGAAAGAAGAGAAAAATAGCAACTACGGCTTTTGTGAAACAAAAGCACTGACACAAGTATCATTTTCTAGGAGGTTCTGAATTCAAAATCAGAATCTGACAAAGACCACTAGCATTTTACTTACTTGTATTAATAATGAAAAAAAAAAAAAGTAGCTTTAGGAAAGAAAGGGTAGTTAATCTAACAGCTTCAGTATTTTGTGCACTGCAGCACACCTGTAGTGCTTCCAACACTTGGCTGGAAAACATACAGTTAGAAAGGAATAGGATCTGCCATTCAAGTCTTCTGTGCCTGCTTGTGTGCTTTGGTTGCAGAAGCCTCTGTGGTGCTCAAGCACTTATCACAGGAAAAATCTGTCAGATTAATGAATAAAAATATCATTACGTTTACTGTTGCTACTTGTTTCCCACTCAGACAAAAAATTCTGATCCACAAACAGAGCTCCGTTCAAAATATAACAACCATGCATACTTAAGCTAAATGTATTGGATAAGTTTATTCCTCTGCGTCCCTCCTACCCTTAAGTGACACTTAGGCTTTCTGTATCTTTTATACTTGCCAACAAATCAGCATTTTCCTAGAGTGGCAGCATGTCCAACATGATGTGCAGTTTCCAAACACAATGAAATCTAAGATAACGTCCTATATACTTAAAAACAAAACAAAACAAAAAGAACAAGAAAAGAAAGCCACAGATTTCTACATTCAGAATTGTAAAATATTACGCTTTTTTGCAACCTCTCCATTTGTGGAAGTACTTTGAAAACATAAACTAATTGTTGGTTTTGAAAGCTTGTCACTGCAACCCCTCTCATTCCTCCTCTCCAAAAAAGATCATGGTTCACCATAGCTTGCCTAAAGCCATCAACCAAACTATATATAGGCTAGCCTGTGCTAACCATAATATCCACAGACACAGGTTCCTTGGCTTGCCTCAGAGCCAGACCAGTTGAGGACATAGGAAATGGTACTGCCTGGCTCCCAACCCAGAAGCCACAACATTTTTTCCTAAACAGCCAGCAGTTATTCTAGTACCACAACTGTGGAGAAGCAAGGAGGGAAAATAAAAAAAAAATAAAATAAACTGAAGAAAAAAAAACCAGGAGCAAATGGCAGCCAGTGCTAGAATACCCATGCTGGAGAGCAGGAAGTGTTAGAAAGAGCATGTAAGCCCTGGTATGCAATTCTAGTCCTTGTTCATCCTCTTGGGTGCATAATTAAGCCAGAGCCCTTTCAACTGGGTTCACCCTTAGTGAACTTAGTGAACTTCATCAGTGAACTCCATTCACCGTTTGGCAATAATTACCTTATCCTCAGGAGATGCAGAACTAGTGACCCCATTATGGATAGGAAGGAAGAGGGGGGCAGCCACTGCAGACTTTCCAAATGCTTTTACTTGGAAAATACATACTTGGAAAACTGCCCCAGGAAAATTGAAGGACTGTTATCTACAGATCAAACTCCCTCAATCCTCTATCCCATGCTTTTAAAACTTACAGCTGCCCAAGTGAAAGTGTGCTAACTAGTTTGTTAACCCTGTAGCCAATTGTCAAACACAAGAGGGGTGCACTGCAAAAGATACTTTCTGTCTGTGGTTGGCTTTCTCCATGGATGCGGAACACTGTGGCCGCATTTAGCAGAGAGGACTTCATGCTGCTGCCGCCAACACTGCAGTAGCTACATATGTCAAGATAACCAAGCGCTTTTCCACAAATACCCATTCCTTTGGGCCCACCATCACCATAGCCTCCAAATGCAGACAGCCTCCATGCAAAGTTGAGCTTATCAGTCAATCGTGTCTGTCTAAGCTGCACCCCTTCTTTCACTCCAAAGCCTCCCTGAGTCAAAGATTAGTAGAAGTCCTACAGTTACAGTATGGGTATGTGCTTTTGGGCTCTTTTCAGTGTACCATAAATATCATATGAGTGAGCAGAAAGTTATTTAATGCACAGACTTCTTCAGAATCTCAACTGATTGCAAAAATAGGAACAGATGAGGGGTACAGTGAACTGCTGTCCAGGATCAAAGCCACAAATGCACAGTAATAACCAGTAAGTACTGCAACACAGCTCCAACAACTTATTTGTGAGGGGAACTTATGATACACCACCAGCATGAGTAAAAACTCTACTACAGCTTTCATCAGTTGTAAAGAATTCAGAAAGCATTAAGCAAGTATATTTAAAAAACTGGGGAACAAAAAAAATGGGCAACATGCTGAAGGCATAGTATTTTTTGTCCTACTGGAGGCTAAATGGATGTGAGCTCATCAGCTGAAGCTATAATATGCATTTCTCAGGTGGGGCAGAAACTTGGCAAGAGTTTGAAAGAGAGCTTTCAAAGCTGACATCTCCGAAAAAAAACAAGGAGACTCGCACCCAGTCCTAAAGGAAAGGGCAATACTGTGGCTGAAATTAGAGCCATCTAAAAAGTCTGCAGCACTATTCCAAGTTTCATCTAGTTAGCTGGCCAGAGGGAGCTCATGAGATGACAAAGTCAAAAGAACAGTAATAAAAAGAACTGGCTGAAAAAGCACCAAAGCTCTTGTCCTAGAAGAAATTGGAGAGAAAAAGGGAAATGGGCACCAAATACTTAGTTTTAAGGGTTAGTGAGGACTACATTCAAGTTCTTCTGACTACTCACTCAGTTAATACAAAGCATTTAAAAATCAGTGGACATCCTCCTGAACAAAAAGAATTTCATCATAATTAGCATGACTGCCTTCAAATTCCCTTCGATGTAGTAACAGTAGCATAAAATTATGTCTTTTTTTTGGTTGATAAGCAGTTACAAAAGGTTCTTCTGGGATTCCTTATTGAGGTGGAAATCAAAAAATGCAAAAATATGGTTAGAAGAAAGCTGCAATTCAAAAGCAGTTAAACTAGGAAAAAACCCTCCTTAATGCTACTGAGTATGTAATTAAACACTAAAAACTTGTTAGTGAAAATTATAGAAACACATATTTGTAAACTTGTTGAGATCAATACTGGCGTAAGAAAGAAAATGAGCTTTACAATGAGAAATAATAGGAAACTGGAGAGAATCATTTAACTATAACACCTTGCTTTAGTACACAAGACCAAAAAACAATCAGCAGATTAAGAATTGGGAACAAGAAAAAAAACTATTGCTAGTATTAGTAAAAACTGTAGCCAGGCATGACAAGCAATGACATCACTAGCTGTCCTGTATCTGTCTAAGGAACAAGCTTGAGCTCCTGGTGCAAGACGTGAAGCTGTAATCACCATAAAAACATAAACAACATGGAACAGTAGCTGTTGAGTACAACCAGTGATAGACATGCACTACTCAGAAACGACCAAAATAAAGATAAAAGTGGTAATCAAGTGAAAAATAAGTGTGCTAGCTGTGCTGCACCCATGACAAAAAATCATTTGCGTGTGATTTCTGAATGTAAAAAGGGTCTTGGGAAAGTAAGCAACAAAAATTTAAGGAGTCAGGACACCTGGCTGGATGTTCAAAGCCAGGCAGGGGATGGAAGGGAACTGTCTAGGGAAAGTTGGACATAGAGCAGCACCAGATAGGAACAGTTCCCTGTAACTGTGACAGTATAATTTACTAGGTACAGAGTAAGGAACAAATGGCAGAACCCAAGTTTGCATTTCCATCAAACATTTACTGGCCAAGACAGAAAGATACTCTAGAATTGGGTTTAGAAAATAGTTAAGAAGTTTTGGATGGTAAGTCACTATAAATAAGACCGAGGGAGTGATTAAAATTGACTCAGTCTGGATTTAATATAACATCACATCCTAAAACAGCTCTTTAATCAGCATTTTAATGGAGGCTAAGCCAAGGAATTAGCAACTACACCCAATGAGAATTTGAAGCCGGAGGCCTGTATGCAAACAAAGCAACTTTTCAGTCAAAGTGCAGCTAATCTCTCTTCTGTCCCCAAATCCACCTTTCTTCTTCAAAGAATCTAAATTCCACAAGATTTTTTTAACTCAGAGTTTAAGATTAAGGGAAATTACTGAATCTACAAAACTGAATTTAAACCTGAATAATACCAATACCAGATAAATATCAAGGTTTCAGATAATTTAAAACATTAATCTCAACAATGAAATGACTTACTTTTAGTTCTTCTTAAAATAAGTACCAACTCTGATAAAATCTAAGAATTTTGGAAGTTGTCTTGTAATTTTCAACTATATAACACTGCCAACTGTACACAAATCCTCTGTGACTCAAGGCCATTTCAGTAGTTTATTATTAGAAATAATTGATTTAATAAGTATATACTACCTGAGATATAATTAAACATCTTCCTTAAAAGTGTCATTTAGAAACTTACCCTCTTCTTTTCAACCACAATGCATCACAATGTGGACTCAAATCTAACACTCATAGTAAGGTAAGGTCTACTTAACAGAAACGTGCTCAGATCAAGCTTACCAGAAACCACAAATACAAAGGTAGGGAGTACACTTCATCAAGCTTATTTTGTATATTTATTAAGCTTAAATAGGCTCAAATAGAAAAGGAAAAGAAAAAAACAACAGTGGTGGGAGTTGTTTCCAAACACCTTTTTCTGCCCCATGTTTGCATCACATGCACACTTGCAACTCCCTGCTCTTGCCTACAGCTCTCATTCTTTCCACATTTGTCAAGTTTAAGATTAAAAAGTAAATGAATTGAACAAAAAGATGACAGGAAGAGCAGAAAATCGGGAAGTCAAAGAAAATTTTCTGCAGTGTTGTCATACAGAAAATTGGAACCACATTTAAGAGGCTTCTTTTACCATCTCAGCATTTCTCATTGTTAAACCTCTAACTGTGTACATAAAGAGTGCATAAGTACCTGTACAGTTTGACAATTTAGGTCACCAACTGTCCCCAAAGCAGTCAGCTGACAATATTAAAAAACCCTGAAACTTCCAACTTCAAGAACTTTCCCTTTCCCTCAAGCATTTGAGTGCCCAGCATCAAAGATCCACCTTAAAAAGAGCCTGAGATGAACAAAACGTAAAACCACACTGACATCATGCAGTCTAGTCTACTCAAGATCTGAATCAAGTCATGCTTTGGTGAGTATGTAACAGAAATCCCATGTATGACGTACTTAGATATAATCAGGATCTTAAACACCACAGAGAGCAAAAGTTTGCTCTGTCTTCTTCCCCATCTTCAAACATTGCACCTACAGTTTACTGCTTTCTTGAGAAAGCTGTATATAGCTTCTCTGGATAAGAGGACATCTGGTGCACTTTGACCTATTAAGATGTTTAGTGTGACGTAACCTTTATGAAAACAGGCTGCTGCTGCTAACACAACTAGTAATTCACACAAAGACTGAAGCATTCAACAACAGACTTAAGTTGAATCCTATGTACCTCTTAAAAACGTCATATGTATTATCAAACATCTCAAGACAAGCTCAATTTTAATTCACCTTCTATATTCACATGTAAATTTATCATCAGTATGGAAGACTTACAGACAGAAGGGCTCCAAAAGTAATGGCTACTGCTCCAAGCAAAGCCAAAGCCAATCATTACCCTTGCTGTCAGCATTCTAAAGGAAAAAGATGCCCAAAGGCACAGCTTACTCCTTCAGGTGCCTATCACCTCAATTCACTAGCTTCTGTACAAGTTGGAGAAGGGACACAAATCAAAACACTGTTATGCTGCTGCTGACACTGCCTTCCTGGATGCTTCAGGGACAAAGCTATCAGTATTATGAAAAAGAATGGCTCTGCTGTTTTGCGAAGAGCACGCAGCATCACAAGCATTTAAAATGCATGCTTACTCCCTGTCCAACTCTGAATAGGTGATAGCAAGTCTGGTACTTCTCCCTGCAGGGAACAGATCGCTTTCTGACATGGCACACACACTGGCAGCTCAAAACCCACAGAGATTCTTTCACTGTAATTACTCTGGACACATTCTGCACGCTAGGTGTTTTTCAAGTCAGCTTTCACACTTCTGTAATTGGAGAAAAGCTGTGAGATGGGGAAGGAAGCTGGCACTGCACGCCTTCCAGAAGACAAACACTACTTCAGTTGAGAGCCACAAGCTGCAAAGTGCACAGACAGTTAATTTAAACATTTCCCAGATCAAAGACTTAAGAGTTCCAGTCTTTGGACAGTGTACATCTACCCCTCCAAAACATCCACAGCAGTCACTGAGTCTTGGGATACATTCCAGCACAGATCTAAACTCCAGACATAGAGTGTACAACTAGCACTAGACTAGTCTAAGGCACTGAATGAGAGAAATATTTTAAGTACTACAACTAGAGATTTGGTTCCTAATATTAGCTGTTATACTCATCACAGTTACCCTCAGTGCTGTATAATGAGAGTCAGGACTAAAAAAATGAACGTAGTAAGTAACAAACCACAAAGACTTTGTGTGAGGACTGTGGTCATAATTTTAAAATCCTCCTGCTTTTGCAGAAGATTAACTGACCTCGACTCTAAACCAGAACAGCATGTAGGGTGGAAATCACACTGTTTTCATTATACTAGTGTGCACAAGTGAAACTGAACCTTGACAACTTCTTGGCCAAATTTTCCTATATACAATATATAGGTTACTCTGAAAGTAATGCCTCAATGATTTCAATGGAAACTGCGAGAAAGAGCACAATAACACTATTTGGTAGAGCAAATTCCAAGCTACAAAATGCAGTCTATCAGCACAGTCACCACCATCAGCCGTGCATTTTTGCCAGCAATGAACAAGAGCCTGCATGCTATGCTCATAAGAATCTGCACCAGTAGGTGACCAACTGTTTCACAGCTGCTATGACAGCTTCACTGCTAGGAAAACACTACCCACACAGTTCATCTTTCATTGGCCAAACAGATGAAAGTCAAAACGTACCAAATCTGAACAATATGGTAGGACAGTCCACTTAAGATTGGCAATATGCTCCATGGTCTTCAAACTGGTATGGGGCTTAGCATTATTGTGTTGCATGAGAAAAGTAGTCACCTCCTCTGCCTGACTCCAGAAGTTTGAGCCTTCAGATCAATCAGCATCGCAAAGTAGTGGTCAAATTTATGGTTTGTCCAAGAAATACAGAAGGATCACCCCTTTTCTAACTCAAAACACAATGCACATGACTTTAGCTTCTGCGTCTTGAACATTTTCTCTCATGGGGAATTCATGTCATCACTCCACGGACTGCTATTTTGACTCTGGCTCATAAGGGTGACATCACATCTCATCTCTGGTAACAAGATTGAAGGTGACAGTTTCCTGGATTACACAGTATTGGTTCAATAGGTCCTGACAAACTTACATATGGCATTCTCTCCTTTCTTGTGTGAACATGAGTGGGACCCCCCTGGTGCAATATTCAGCTCCATACACAGTTCCCTAGTAGTTATCCACTGATTTGCACGAATGTGCTGATCAAGATGTTCTTCATTTATGGTGACAGCTGTATACAGCCACCCAGAACATGGCTTATCTTTCATATCACTGTTGCTGCTGCTGAAATAATCTACCCACAGCCTCACTGTGCTAACATCTACTGTTCAGTCTCCAGAAACGTTCAGCAAGTGTTGATGAACATCAGTAGGTGCCATTTTTTCTGCATGGATGAATTCAATTCCACACCTTTGCTTTATACACGCTTCCATGTCAGATGCCACTGTCTCAGACTGCCCCTCTGCTGCCATCTGTCATACCACAACAAAATGAAATGGATATTGGTGGGAAGGTTCAACCTTCACTGCTATACCACTAACATCCATCTCTGATATCATGGACCAATAGAATAACATAGGAGGCATTACTTTCATAGCAGCCTTGTACATATGTATTTATATTTACGCACACAGATACTACGGATATTCAAAACTAATTAACAAAACTAGTTTCACGGTCTGGATAAGTATTAAAACTATGGGGGGAAAAAAAAAAAGCACAGAATTCAAACTTTCTGGCTTGCTCACTTTCCTGGCACAACATAGGCACAGTGCAAACTAGGGCAACCACATCCAAGGAAGGAGAATTCACTTTAGTGCCAGTAGGCAGAGTACTTATTACCACCCTCTCCTTGAGTTTTTCCAGTGAACCCTCAAAATAAATGCTGCTGCAGCATTTACAGAGCCTGCCCACAACTTGCCTGGGCCAGGAATCCACACCCAGAGAAACATGAAGGTCTCAGTAAATTGGGTATTGGGAGTCTTTGCTAATTAACACAAATAGAACCAGTAGGCGACAAAAATACTTCTTGATCTTCTTTTAAAACCAATGAAATGGAAAGCTGCTCACTGGGTGATCACCCTATAGACCAATTAGATAACTAATTAATTAACAGCTAACAAAAGCATGAGTTCCCCTCCCTCCTGTAAGTCACAAATCCATGCCAAGGCTGCAGGCAAGAACCTTTGCTTATTTTGTATCCCAAGTCCAAGCTTTCTTCTCCAAAGATGTTTTGGACCCATTTCCTTAAACATCAGCCAAGCTTCCGCTTTGCTTCTGAAACACAGCAGCAAGAGTATATCAAGAAAATATTTAACGAATGCAACATTTTCCTACAGCTGAAGATCTGCTTCATGTCCTTCCCATAATTTGCTCCTACTCTACTGTCACTGTTCCATAGGTGTTCAATCCACAGACCTGCCCCACTTCCTTCACTGGCCAAAGAAACCATGACTAATACCACACTTTCCATAGCTATTAGCTCAAATACATCCTTACGGGAGACAAGGAGAGAAGGAAGGGGAGGACTCACATTTGGCCCCCTCCTCTAGAAAAAGATTAAAATATCAAAGTTCAAGTAAACATCCTGAGTAAGTATCCTTCCAGCTTCACAGGCAAGAATCTTAGCACTGACTACTCCAAGCCATAACTGCTTCCTGTGAGATAGAAGACAGCATCACACTCAATCTCAGAGCATGCCTATGAACAGGGGCTCCTTGTGGGACTCAGGCACTAGGACCAATTTTTAGTCACAGTTGCAAATAAACAGCAGACACACCAAGGCTTACAGGCTGTGATGGTCCCAGAGGGATGTCAAAGTAAGTATTCAGGGATACTCCAGAACAAAGTAAAAAGATGCCCGTCTCATTCAGAAACTGGTATATAAAAGAAAACAAAAGCACAACTTTACCCTGTGTCTGACAAGCCTGCACTAACTGCGGGTTCACCCATATTCGGTTTTAAGCAAGCAGCTGTTGTGCGGGGTGCATCTGGCAGCTAGCCTTCCCCTGCTGCTGGCTGGCATCCTGGCCTTCAGGTTGCAGAAGGAGCCCACACCACACACAGGTCTCACCCATAAGCCCACCTCCCCACAGCACGAATTGGCCCTCAGTTCCACACCCAAACTCTACAACTACAGTTTGGATCCTTAAGTTCTTCTTGCAGTTTGAAAGTCCTGCTTTGTTCTCATTTGTTGTTGTTGTTTTTAACTCCGTTAAGAAAATGCCCGTGCCCTGCTTCAAGGGGTTTGCCTTTATTAACAGGTGCAAAATAGGAGATATTCTTCATATATGCAGACATAAAGCTCATTACAAGCAAGAATATATGAGAGACATAATTATGTAGAGATTCTCCAAAATAGCTTCACAAGTATCTATTCTTGTTTTTCCTCTATTTTTATTGAAACTTTGTACAGAAGTTTTAAACATTTCCATACAATACTTTTAGACAGGACAAAATGCCATGGTAAAGGAATGTAAACTGCAAGAAACACAGTCTGAAGTATCCAAATACTCTCTAATAAGAGTTTTAGTTTGAAGACTAATGCAGTAGGCGAAATAATATGCATACAGTATACAAAGAACAGTATACACAGGGCCAGCAATGCTAACTATGAAAATTTTGCATCAGATTTACTTCAAAGATTTATAGCAATATGATAATTCTATACACTAGACCAAAATTAATTTATCATACATCGTTTCTATGACAAAAAGCTTGTCATTATGGACAGTAGCAACTTACAAGTATAATTAAGCTGTATTAATTTCATTAACACTTCTAAAACTATATTCCTACTACAATAATTTTTATCAGTATATTGTCTTATAAGATCTTAACAGACCTTTAAATAACACTTTACCAAAAGAGACCTGGATCCATTATAGCGATCTTATCTACATGCCCATTTGGCTTATTTCAAAACAAACAAACAAATGAAAAACAAAAGAAAAAAAAAAAGGGACAAGGAAAAAGGCAGATTTCAAATGCTATAGATCGTATCATTTGGTTTTGGTCTGAAATGTATTTTAATTGAATAGTTAAAAAAAAAAAAAGGCAGTTCATTAACTGGTATTTTATATAAAATCTGCAGAAAAATACAATAGCAACAAAAAACCAAAAATACCTCACAGATATCTAAAAAAAAAAAAACATCAGAAATACAAGGTAAAGCAGCATCACTTTGACACTGTGCTTCAAAAATAAGAAGATGAATGAAGAGACTGCTCTAGTGATATTAGAAAATTTGCTTTCTTCTTGAAGAAGACTACTAACATTTTGCACAGCAACTATTTTTATAACCACCTCATTTAAAAACGTGTATTCATAGACACAGAGAATTGTCATATCATTACCATTTTTGCTCAAAGTGTCTGACTTTACACAGTGAAACTGATAATGCTAAGTGTCACCAGATGTCACTATACCATGAATTCAATATTAGAACAGAAGTGAAGCAAATGCCTTTGAACCAACACCATAAAAGAAATAATTGAAAGTGTTTTGTAAACAAAACAAACCACTTCGCAAAACAAGAGAGTTCAGAGATCTCACAGTGAAATCAGAAATTCTAATTATATATGTTTACATTCTAGGACTACTCTTTACCTTAGGCCAATTAAAGCACATTAAACCATTTAATTATATACAAACATTTTCTTTAAAAAAAATTTAAAACATTGCACACAAGTTTGCTTTTTAACATCACGTAACAAGGTTAGTTTTATTTTCAAAACAATTACATTTAAGGGCACAGAACATACAGAATACCAAATTAACAGGTGAGCTTTTTTTTTTTTTTTTTTTTTTTTTTGCTTTGCTATACATGCTAAATCCAAAGATTTCCTCAAAAGTGTTAGAGCATATCAGCTCCAACCTCTCCCGTGCATCCTGTTCTCTAAAAGGGAGTATCTCCCATCACCTCCTTTATCTCAGGATTTAAAAAAATATATATATAAAAAAAATAAAGCTGTACGTTTTAAAGTTGTAAGCAGCTTTAGCTTTAAGTGTTCATGCAGAGATCCCCTGATGGCTCTGCCCATTCACCGTAACCTTGCAGGAAATCCTTTTCACTACTGAGTTACAGTACTCTCATGACTTGCATCAGAAGTCTCACGCTGGCCCTTCTGGGATAAGGGTGAAACACAGATTTGGAGAAGTAAAAAAAAAATACACGAGTGGTTTAACTGAAGGCCATTTTTAATTTCTTACAAAACTCTCGCCATTTCCTTTCAGGTATTAGCAAAAGCTAACAGGAAAAAGAAACAAAAAAAAAAGAACAGTGATAAAAGCAATAATTAAAAAAAATAATTAAAAAAATAACTTTGGCAGAGAACAGCATCAAATCATTCATTAAAAAAAAAAATTAAATAAGAATAGTCTCCCAGAATGCACTCTTAAGCTCTCAAGAAGCCGCCGCCTTCTTCGCTTGTCTTTTTTTCTTCTTTTTTTAAATAAAAGGCTTCTAGTAGATTTCTGGGAGAAGATTCAGATATCTTAACAGAAAAATAAGTTAAGGGTAATAACAAAAAAGGTGTAGTTCCAAAACGACTTCTTCAAGACTGTCATTCTAAGTTCAAGGCAATAAATAATCCCCTTGCTGCAGAGAGGGAAGCCAAGCATCCCCCTGGCTCTGCCCCTGTGCAGCTTGCCAGTCCCACCTCAGAGGAGGCCAGTCATTAACATGTATGGAACCAATTGTCCATTACGGGACAAACTGCAGTTCTATCAGACCAAAAAGTTGGTGTTTGGACCCAAACATATTAACCAGGATTGTAGGCAGATCATAACCAAAAAAATTAGCAAAGGCATGTTTACGCTATAAAAAAAATAACCCTCGAGCAACTTCTAACACTACAGCCTCTTAGACTGGGTGAGGCATTTGCTCACCAACAGTTTGCTTGAAGCCTTAAATTTTGGGGGAATAAAAGGATTTTGTTAAGTGGTTTACATGTAGCAAAGAGTATCGGGCAAGTTCTATGACACCTCTAAGACATGGAAACAGAACACGACTGAAGAGGCCGACATCAGGCAGAGAGTACCATAGAAATGTTTGTAGATGACTGAAAAGAAAAAAAAACCACCAAACAAACAATTTGCTAAAAAGCTTATTCACAATAACGGTTTAAATGGGGAGAGTATTACTCCATGAATATTCTAACCGCCTGTCAATTATCACTTATATTGATTTGGCAACTTGTTAGTTCAGCAAAAATAAGAACGTATTAACTGGAATATTGAGTATCTCAGATTCAACAGTCAATGGCTGCACTGTACACCTGGGAAAGATTCTGACTCCATACGATGATCAAAGATCAATTTGACCACGGATCTGACTGCAGTTATACTGACCAGGATACACGCATCTCATGTATTAACTATTTAAACAGAATGGAGATAGAATTCCGTTCTGTTTAAATAGCAAATGACTTGGGGAAAGAGGAGGGAAAAAACAACCTGGGAAAACACATTATAAGCAAATTGCTATTTAGGTGGCACTAAAAGCCATGCCTTCAGCTTCATAACTACATAAGGCACCCTGGAAAAAAAGTAAGCAAGGACGAAGCAAGGGCAGCCAAGCAGAAGGGTCCCTGAGCTAACCTAACTGCACAGGTTAGGTGGTAATGCATTTGTTAGTATTAGAGCCAAAAAGACTGCTCTGGAAAACCCAAGTACCAGCTGCTGATAGAAAGACAAGCCAAGTTAGTAAGGACAGTGCCCAGCACGTGAGTCTCTTTCCCTGTGCCAAATCTGGCACACTAGAACCTAGGCTTTTCAAGAAAATACTGATAGTCTGAGGCTTATTCTCATTCTGCAAGTCATTTTTCATTCCAGTAACATCAGGCAAGTTCTGTCCTAGATTATTTTATCCTGCATAGAAACATTTATTGATGTTTTATGTCTTTTACATACAGTATCATTATACCCAACTCACCCCATCATTAAATTGAGATTCCTTTAACATACTTCATATACTAGAATTTTACCATTAAGAAGGAGTTAAAATATTTTTTTCCTGAATGAAGTGAGCCACAAACTGCAAGAAAATGTGTATTTACACCAAGACTCAGGTATGGTAACTCTCCTCTCTAAGATGCTCCAACAGGGTTCCAACACTACCGTATTTCCAGTTAGAGTATCCTACTTCACAGTGGCAACAACTAAATGAAGTGGAGAAAGGTGAGACATCTCATCCTCTAACTAAAGTCTTAGAGCTAGTGGGAGTCAACTGATTTCAAAACAAACAAACAAAAAAATCCTCCACAAAACTCAACATTAACTGGTATGCTTGAAAATACACATCATATATCATATTGCTAAAAGCTACTTAAGCAGCCTGCAGCTTACAGGACACCCACTGTACTGGAAAACAAACAGTCTTCAACAGTCAGTGGCAAGATTAACCCAAATTTCATCTCTCTGGAACTATTTGTTCTCAAGTTTATTAAGAAATTTGACTTTGCAGGGGAAACATTTCTGGACCCTTAAAACACATCGGGCATTGTCGGCACAGCCCCTCACACTGTTTCAGCCTGGCCACTTGGGCTCTTCCAAACAATTCCCCAGACAAGCTCAAGAGCAAAGACTGCTGCAGAAGTTGGTTCCAAAGGCAGCCTGGATGTGACTCTGGAAACAGGGCCTTTGCACCTCTTCCTCTCACCTCCCCTTCCCCTCTCAACATACAGCAGCGATAAGGCTGTGGAGCGTTCCCTTTTTCCCCCCATCATGGAGGAAAAAAAAGAATTATATTTTAGTGTGTTCACTGAACTTAAGACATGTGAAGTCTAATATTTCTCTTTCTCCCATGTGGTAGAGCCTATGTATAGATTTTTCTCTAAAAAGAGGTAAACCCTAATTATGTCAATGACAATATAAGGCTACAGTTTTGTGGACTGTCAGCATTGAATGTATATTCTTCCACTTCAATACAACTATAAAGTCACAATGAAGAGAACCCTTTTTCACCCCCCTTTTCCTCTCTCTTCCATTGCCAGTTCATCATCTCCAGGGTTTCTTTGCTTTAAATATAACAGCTTTTCAGTACTGCAATTCACAAAGGATAAAGATCAAAAGATAAACATTTCCTTACAGGGAAGAACGATAGAAAGCTACTAACAGATACCACATTTTAAATTACTACAGGAAAAATATCATTCTGTTGTTGCCGTAAGAGAACTGAGAAGCTGAAAACACTGGAAGTGATGAGCAAAATTCATAAGTATTATGTTGGCCAAGATAACACAGCTACATTACAAAGAACAATGATACAATGATGTGCATCACAACTTTGCATTCAAGATCTTTCGACATAGCTTTAATCATTTTAGATTTTACACAAAGGTAAATGATTACTTGTTATCTTCATCTTAATGTTGACTGAACTCTAGAACTGCCTGACTTCAAACACAGCCACCTGCCTGCCTTTGGTATATTTACACACGTGTACATGGAAAAAAAAGAAAAGATTAGTACTGCAAACGAGGTGAGAGGAGAGAAGAAAGAAGGGGAGAGACACCACAAAACACATCCTGCTTTCAGCAGATAGGACAACATGTCTCAAATGGTCTCTAAATAGGCTAAAGTTGAGTTGATTTTACAGTTATAGCGTAAACAATGCCTGGGTTGCAGTTATGTTACTTGGAAAAAATAAAAATAAAAAAAATCTCCGGAGACCTGTATCAACTTCTGTATGTTTAGCCATACCCTTAAAAGTTCACTATTCACTCACAAAGAGAAATAGACAAACATGAATATTCCAAGCGAACAGACACAGACCAGTCCAGTATTTAGTAATAGTTTAACTTTCGGAGTCTCTTCCAGCATTTGTAAACAAACAGTCTCTTCCTCCATCTCCCGAACAGCTCTCTTGTTCATGTTTTTACTTTTAAAGCCACAGAACCAATCTATGAATTTCAAATGTCTCTCTCTATCATCAGTTTCTTCCTCGTGCTTTTTCTCACCCATCAAAGCCGCTTGTCCATTCGAATAGCAATCAACTGGTGTCTCGACTTCAGAGTGACTTACAGAAATCACCGGGTTGCTGTCATCTCTGCAAGTAACCAGAAGATTGATATCCTCAGGCTTAATATTTTTAATGTTTTCTTCAGATTTGCCATTTGGAATGATATGGTTAGCATTTTCATTACACCTCAAGATGTTCTTTTCTTGTATTTTGTACCGCTCCCCCTTTGCAGTATTCTCTTTTACATTCCTGTTTCTCACAGCCCAGAAAGTGGTTGTTCGAACCTGTTCCTTTGTAGGCGGAGGCGTAAGAAGGCTCACTATAAAGGTCACAATTCCAGTGATCCAGAACAGAGCTGTAGCAACATACATGTAATGGATGTTTTTGATAAAGCTTGGCCTAGTATCTGGCTGGTTACACTCCGGAGCACGATAGATAAATGCCAGTATCAACCGTATCGCTCCAAGGACAAACCCAGCCATTCCGCCATAGAACGCTCCCTGTTCATTGCAACGCTTCCAAAATATACCCATAAGAAACAGAGCAGCCACCGGTGGGGTCAGATAGTCTGCTACCTCTTGAATATAAAGGTACATCTGACCACCTTGCATTTCAACAATTATGGGGACCCATGCAATGCTTATAACTACCATGAATGCCACAAAGACTCTTCCTACAATCATCAGTTCTCTAGACGTTGCACTCTTCCGAATGAGTTTGTAGACATCAAGCGTGAATATGGTGCTGGCACTGTTGAATATAGAGTCCAGGTCACTCATCAGTGCAGCAATCATCACAGCCATCATCAGTCCCCGAAGACCAACCGGCACAAGTTTCATCACCAAACGTGGGTAGGCAATGTTAGAGCATCCGGCTCTGCTCCCGCAGACTTGAAAACAGTGTTCAGGATTAATGCAGGCGATATCATCTGCAAACAGTATTCGTGAAATCATCCCTGGGACAACTATAATAAACATTGGCAGTAACTTTAAGAAGCCTGCCATCAGAGTGGATCCTTTGGCATGAGCAATGTTTTTTGCAGCTAAAACTCTCTGCACTATGACTTGATCAGCACACCAGTACCAGACAGATGCTGGAGTCTGTCCCAACAGAAATCCAGGCCAGGGAATATCTTCATCTGTTGGCTCACGCAACATTTTAAGAGCGTCGGGCTTTGGGTCCACATTGCAGGAATTGGTATTGGAAATGTTGTAGGTTAACAAGATAGACGTAATATTTGGTGATGCTAACATGTACCTTCTTTTAACTTCTTCAAACCCACCAACCTCCATAATACTTATGATCATAAGTGTGAGGGCACCAATAATCATAAGCAGAGCTTGAAGGGTGTCTGTGTAGATGACAGCCACAAGACCTCCGGTCACAGTCAACAGTGCAGTCATTCCAATAAGGAGGATTACTGACAAATAGAGATTCCAACCTAGCGATTCTTGAATAAAAAGCGCCCCTGAATACAAGTCAACTGAAAGTTTGGTGAAGATATAAAGAATTAAAGACAATGCTGCAAAATAGATTTGGATTCTATGCCCTCCAAAACGCTTGGACAAGTATTCCGGCATGGTGTACACTCCTGACCGAATGTAGACAGGGACAAAGACCCATCCTAAAAGCTGCAAAAGCATTAAGGCGTTGAATTCCCATGCACCTACTGCAAATCCACTTGCCGCTCCAGATCCTGCGAGCCCAATGAAATGTTCACTTCCAATATTGCTCACAAATAAAGATGCACCAATCGCTACCCAGGTCATAGAACGCCCTGCCAAGAAGTAGCCACTTACGGTGCTTCGATTGTATTTCCACATGGCAAAAAAACCTATGCACATTACAAGCACGAAGTACAGCGCCACAATGGCAATGTCTGCTGTTTCCAAAGAAGCCCTCATTTTTGTAAACAAAATGACTTCGCACAGCTGACGTCCACTTCTCGCCCCCCAGCAAACGTCTCTTAAGCAACACGTGAACCAGTTAACATGTATCAACACTGCGGATCAAATTCTTTGTCCCTTGGTTTGCTGTCCTGATGCTGGTGGTTGTGGTACATTTAGTTTCTCCGCTTCTCAAATGGAAATTTGGAACTTAGCACGCACTTTTAATCCACATTCCACAAGAGCATCAGCCTTAACTCAGTTGATGTAGGAGAAATTCTTAGTTGCAGCTAAGTTTAGTGAGGCCTACTGTACCAACCCTGCAAGGCAGCAAAGACAAAAGACAAAGATTGAATTAGAGGAGAATTTCATGAAGTAATGAGAAAAAATTTGAAGTCTAGTAAAACAATGACTCAACACCACAGATTTTCCCCCTTTACATTTCCTGCAATCCATGCTGTATTTAAGCAAGCCATAATACACACAAATTCAATACTTGTAAGACTAAGAAGTTATGCCTTTTATAAGTCAACTTTAACAAGCACCTTAAGATACAAAGCAATTCCAGACTATTAAGTCACCCAAGTTCCCCCAAAGAAGGCAAGAAACAGATACATTTTCATTAATCTTTACTTTACAGTCTCTCAATTCTATTTCTCAAGCCTCTAAAAAGGCCTCTTTCAGACAATCTTAGGAAAAAAGAAAAAACACAAAGGAACTTTAACCTAGCTAGTCATCTCCTATATTGCTCTAGCACTGCACCTTACAAATCTTAATAGATCCTGATGTTGTATGCACGCACTCAAGACGCAAGCTGGATACTAGAGCTACAAAGTCATAATGCTGTCAAGAAACAACATAAATTTATCACCACCTGGAGAATCAAAGTTATTCCACAGGTTTTAAGCAAGCTTGCACCTGCCTAAGGTACAGATTATAACAGGGTTATATTTCACTCTGTAAGCTCTTCACATGTATCACACATCCTCTGAGTGAGGAAAAAGTCCCATTCATCCAGGTGGCAAAAGCAAAACTATGCCTCACATCCAGCTTTAGGGTATCTCTATCTTCCACATGCTTTTTGACATCTGCACCATGTGGCTTCAACATCCTCTGGGAGCACTCCGGGTACCACGATGAAAAACTGGATGGTTTTTGGTAGCTTCCAGTTCCCAGTACCACCCATCTGTACTCAAGCATGAAAAGGATCATATTAAAACCACAGGCAGGTTTGAAGGGAAAGTATATCCTGCTGTTCTATTCCCGAACCCCCCAGATCATACCCTGTTCTACTAAAGCACATCAGTGAACAAGGGAATTAATTTAAACACCCAGGATTGAAGCGCTCAAAGTGGAGGCAAGGGGATAATAAAAAGATTGGCTGTCATGATAACTGAAAAGGTGGGAAAGGGGCATTAAAGAGCTGCACAATGATTCCTATCTCTGTTATGGAGACAAGATGCTCCTTTCTCCTAATTCTGCCTTAGAAAGTATCATTTACCTACCAAAATCATTTAATGGCTTATGGGAGGATTGGACACAAAGTTTTTCTGCTTCCGATAGTAAACAAGCACAGTCCTGGAATTCAAGCTTATTACAAAGAAGGAAAGAACAGGAACTGACACCATTTCTCTTTCCCATCCACTAATAAAGGCAAGCACACAAATCACTGATTGCTGTTCCGAACATAAGGTCTGTCAGCCTTAGGAGGCCTACAAACATCAGTTTTAGGCACTCCCCCTTCTACTTCCTTTGCAAAAGCACTTTGGGTACCACTCTGAAAGCACATTTTTTCCCTATTAATTCACCTCCGATTAACACAAACTCATGGATAACATACATGCATTTGGGTGGTTTCTCCTTCAGCACCCTTGTAGCATACTCATTTTTCTTTAAAAAAAATTAAAACATTAAAAGTTCTCAAATAGACCATAATAAGCGATAGTTAAGGTTAAAATGCACACATACCCTGCCTGCCTTACTGAAGGCAGCAAAGGTGCTGACGTAAGAACATATGCTTCTCATTAAGGCAGATGTATTTTAAAAAAGGCTTACAAGAAACTTCAGCCTTAAGGAGAAAATCACAATTATGTTATTTGTGCAAGCTGGCTGTTTTTCAAGAGTAGTTCAGAATCAGAACAAGATAATAAGGGTTCCCCACCACCACCAGAAACCCACATGAGAATACACGTATTCATTCTGAGGGAGCTATAGTCAATAATGAAAGACTACGGAGACGTGGCACAAAATGGACTGATTACAGTACTGTGCTAAATTTCTAATGCTCGTAAGCCTCAAGCCACAGATGTATTTGAAATTCTTCCAGAGAAGAATTCATGTTTACCCCCACTCACAAATGCAGCACAAGTTAAATGGGTTAGTTTAATCCAACACAAAATTCTAAATACTTCAGATCATAGGGTGCCATCACACCATATGCCAGTGTTATGCATAGTATTCTTAACTTTAAGCATTTCTGAGCAACATTTTCATACTGCTGTTTCTTTTACTGTATTTTCCTAAGTTCAAGTACTTTATAATGCTTGCACCAAAAAATATAAATATTTTAAGGGAAGTGGAAGAAGAAACACTCTGGAGAATAAGAAAGTCTATACAGAGTCGGAATAATGGGCAAGCAAGAATCTATATTATCCTTCTTCTACTGTACGGCATAACATTCTACTGTCATTCTGTTACTGAAAAATGTTGGACTTGAATTTCAGTTCACTTCTCAATATTTTCTCTGTAGGTTAATCAACGACCCACTTCTCAATATTTTCTCTGTAGGTTAATCAACGACCCTGCAAAGTTATACTACACAGTAACATGTATGAATCGTGACAATATCCAATGAAACTATGTCTACATGATAAAAGAGATACCCAGCTCATAAGACCATTACACAAGCATATTCAATCCCCCTGGAAAGAGCCTAAGTAAAAGATGCAGCTGCCGTTGAATAAATTGTGATATTTCTCAGTTGGGATACATGCCAAACTACTACAGGCTCATTCTAACTAAAATAAACAATATGTGAAGTTTATTGAGTATTTCCCACTGGAAGGTACAGTCAAATTATTCATTTTAAACAAGCAGCCTACAGAGGCTTGAACTATCACCTTCGTAATCAACATCTGAAATTTACAGGGTTCAGCTTACTTGGACAGGAAGGTGTAAAGTTTTCAGTAGCTGCCACAAATCTGCTGCACTGTCACTAAATTACTTTACTAAAGTAGTCTCTTGTACCAGTTTCATACTAGACCTAATTCCAAAATAACCCTGGAATTTTTTATTTTTTTTTTTTATTATTATGAAAATGAGACACGTCCCTCTGAACTTTCAGCAAGTTACGACCTCAAGTCTTAAGAAGGACTTCTAAGACATTCCATGGGAGTTTAAGCTCATGTTATTAGAGCAGCATACATTGTGGCACTGACAGAAAAAAAAGAAAGACAGCCTTGCTGCCATGATTTTTCTCCCTAGAGCAGTTTTCTGGCTGGATCATATCAGAGATGCAAAACAATGTTTTTCCCTCTTGCATGAAGACAGAAGATTACAACTCTGGTGAAACAATGCTCTTGTCTCCAACAGGCAGCCTGTGTTGTAAGAAAAAAAAAAAAGTCTCAAATCCCTGAAGAGATGCTAGATAATGTGAAGCAGATTTAGGGTGGGATTTGTAGGAGAAATTTGTATGATTGTTTTAAAGGAACACTTTCTCTACAGTGCTTTTCTAATAAGACAGGCCTTTAAAAGTGCCAGAATCAAACTGTTCCAGCCCTGAAGCAACTATCTGGTCTGTGCTTAGAGTCTATTTCTCTTAATTGCAGATGGGAGGCTTCCCATTTCATTTCCTCTCTCCCCTGCATTTACAGAGCTGGTCCCAGTGACCAATGCTTTAAGGGTTAATTTGAGCATACACACAGCCACATAAGACACACAGTAGTCTACACTCACTTGTTAGCAAATTAAGTACAGAACTTTGTTCACAAGGTAGTTTTGAAGGTCTTTTCCTAGAAGTAAGATTTCTTCACTCCTATCTTCTTCAAACAGGGGAAAGCTAATGTAATCTAGTAGTGCCTTACCTATTGAACAACTCACCTGTGTAAGACTTCCAGGCTTCCAGACTCAATACCTGCACAAAAAATATTAACGATTTCTCTCCCAGAGGGAGGAAGGAAAAAAAAGAATGAAGATTTTATGTTTTGAGCAGGCCTGCACAACATCCAACCCTCTGAGTGCTGTCTGTCCTATTCAGACTGCGGGCTGCCTGCTACAGACACGCAAGTGAGTTCCTACTTGTTCACTGCTCCACAGTAAACATAAGGATGCTTAAGGTAACCTATCTTTCAGAAAAATAAACAAAAAATGGGAAAGGTTCTGTTCCATTTATTGCAGCATGCCAGGGGAAAAAAAAAAAAAAAAGAAAAAGAGAGGGGGGGGAGAGAGAGGAGCACAAAAATTTTCTTCATAGATCAACTGCATCAACTGATACATTTCAACTTCTTATGTAGCACATGTCCTTGAGAAGGCAAGGTCTGCTCAGGACTACCCTAAACATCCACAAACTGACTTTTAGGACTTGGCCTCATAAATGATGAACTGGGCCAGAGGGGCTGGGCTAGAATGGCACCCAAAAGCAACACAGTACAGCAAAGGAAACAGGCAAACTCAAAGGTAGAACTGGACCTGTAACATTTAATAACTAAGTCTGAAATGTCACTTTCAGCAGCTCAACATGCTGGAATTATATGAATGGGCAGCTACCTCGCTCAGCCTGTTTGCCACAAAGACTCTGCTGCCCTAAAGTGATACTACATTAACACTTCTCCAGCCTTGGAAAACACAGGTGCCACAAAGGTACATGTGTAAGTTGTCACCACCACAGAAGTCCAATTCAGGATGCAAAGTTCAAGTCAGTCACTCACTCACTCACTCAAAGGAGTTACTACAAGCATATAATGTACTTCTTTGTCTGGCATCTCAGGAATGACTCCAATTCTGTTCTTCATCATTTTATAGCAGCACCAAAGAAAGAAGGTTGCTCTGTAGCATGTTCTTCTTGATTCTAAAGGACTGCCAAGGAGACAGAAGAGAAATAAGTAACCTCACGCATGCAGTTCAGCAGCAAGAGAACTACATCCTTACAGGCAACTGCACTGCATTTTGCCTGTCAAAATGTTATGCTATTATGGTCTCTTACAGAAGCAGTAACTGGAGTACTGTGAGGCCATATGAAGCTAAAGGCCAGCATAACTGACAGCATCAGCATTGTAAATCAAATTATTTATTCTTGTTTGTTTTTTATAAACAAAAAAACAGTTCCTCCTGTCCCAAAGCATATACACATTTCCAGGTCCTTCACCAAGTCACAAGGGGGAAAAAAAGCAAGCAAAGGAAAGAGGATGCAGCCTTACTGCAGTGATCATGCAGCACAGGTTAAAGAACTACAAACCAAGAGGAAGATAACTTATCTTCCAAAATCTACATTACTAGCAGTGCCTCAGCAAGCCTCTTCATGCTGCTGCCCATCACTTCAATATTCAGATAACTTATTTTCTCCTAAGTCTTCTGTAGTACGCCAGGAATAGTGGATGACTTGCTACTACTGTTCTTCCCAAAACTTCACACACCTAAGGGGAAGAACTTGAGGAAAGAAGATGCAGAAAATCCTTTTTATTTGTTAAAATAAAAGCCTTCAGAAAGACCATCTTTTCATGCCTGCCTAGGCATGCTGTAGTCTGCTAATCTTAAGGCTAGTACACCAGCTTTAGTTTTTAAACACGCTACCAGTTCAAAGGAAATTAATAGGTAAGCACTTCCTCTTCTTGTCAGAAAAAAGAACTGGCCTATGTCTATGTGGATGACATATTACCCGCTCTGAGATCATAAAGTACAGTTGCTCAGCACCTCCAAAAGATTGGGACAACCTTTCCAGGCAAATACATAGTATCATTACAGGGTTGTGATTGCTGAGGGGTAAGTCATTGCACTTTAAATTCAATAGTTTCTCCCAGCAGGTTTGTATTTCTGCTAACATCAATGGAAGTTCAAGTGCAGGGTGCTGCAGCTGGGCCAAGGCAATTCCACATGCAAAGACACTGGAAGGAGGACTTACAAAGCCTAGTGGATGTAAAGCTCATCATATACTTGCAGCCAAGACAGCCAACACAAGGCTACATCAAAAGAGGGATGGCCAGCAGGGAGACAGAGATGGTTATTCCTCTCCGCTCTCCCTTCATAAGGCCCCATACAGAGCGTTGCATCCAGACCTGAGGCCCCCAGTACAAGAACAACACAGAGCTGTTGGAGGAGGTCCAGAAGAGGCCATGAAGATGATCAGAGGGCTGAAGCAGCTCTCTTGTGATGAAAGGCTAAGGGAGCTGGGCTTGTTCAATCTGACAAAGAGAAGGCTACAGGGAGACCACATTGAAGTCTCCAACTGAACTTATAAGCTTCAGGGAAACCAACTTCTTATACAGGCAGGAAATGATATGTCAAGGGGTGGGGAGGAGGAGTAACATTTAGATCAGGAGGAAATGCTTTCCTCAGAGGGCAGTGAGGCACTAGTACAGACTGCCCAGAGAAGCTGTGGTGCACCATCCCCAGAGGCACTCAAGGCCGGGTTGGATGAGGCCCTGGACAGCCTGAGTTGGTAGGGGGCAACCCTGCCCATGGCAGGTGAGAGGGAGTGGAACTAGATAATCATTAAGGTCCCTTCCAAACAAAACCATTCAATTATTTTGTGATTTGTGTCCTCACCAAAACTCCAGCAGATGACTACTAGAAGTTCAGTTACCCACAGATGGGTCACTATAAGCAGCTCCTCCTTCCCCCAGGAAGAAAACCATGCTCCTTCTTGCAAATGCAGAGAGACAGATGACCTTCCTAATACACATGAACTAGAAGCAGAAGAGGAAGGAGAGCACAGAGAAAGCATGCAGCCAACAATAACAAAATTAAGAGCACTATAGGACAAACAGGATAAGAAAGTAGTTTTAAAGGGAAGTGAGAAGGGATATCTCTCCCAAGCAATGGGGAAAGGGAGAAGGTTCTGGCATCAGGCAGAATTCACCATGCCAGCTAAGTCTGTAAAGATGTCTGCTGATGTATTACATTAGCAGCTGCAGACTCAAATTCCTTCTCGTAGTGGCCTATCAACGTTCAGAAGCACCATCTTTTTCATTGCTTCTTGCAACTGTTATTTACCTGTGGATAAGTTTGTTTAAGTAGTTTGTGATTTAGATCAATAGCAAGAAAAAGGATAAAGGAAGTACAAACATGCAAGTATCTGACTTCCACAGAGGACTTGGGACCACAAAATAAACTTTCCTGTGTGTGAATGACAGGCATCAATTACTATTAAAAACACACAAGCCATCAGAAAGCACTATATATCTCTACTGTTGAAGATGATTCTTCTTTGGCTGCAAAGCACAAAGACACAATCTAGTTAGTGGTTACCATCACCTGTCAGTTTATTAGAATAACTTGCACAACTCCTAATTCAGAAAAATGTGTTGGTTCACCTCATTTGAAGAGGATTTCAACTAAGAGAGCAGGAACTTCATAAGCTATTTAGAGAAAGAAATGATCATTAAATGCGAGTCACCACACAACAGGGCAGAAAAGGAAGTCATTCTTCCAAGAATTTCAAGGACAAAGGAAAAAAAAGAAAAAGAAAACCATATAAAACACACTCAAAGCTTATTCAGGACTTCCCCAGGTTCCTATCACATTTATGGCTGTCCACAATCTTTTCAACAACATAAAGTATCACAAGTTTTATTGTTAACTGAGACTGAAGTTTCTCAGGCAGAATCCAGTTTTGAGGCCCCTCAAACTTCTTAGTCTGATGATACTCTTGCAAGATTTCTGAAGGCATTTCAAGGCACCAAAATGAGTATTAAAGTTATCTTGATTAAAGATCAACTAGAGCAATTCTGAATTGAACTTTCTAATTACCTATAGTGAACACTACCCAGCTTGCTTAGGTAGTCTCAACAAACTCCAATGAACATATCCCCCTCCTCCATGTTATGCATGCACCTTTGTTTATACGTACTATTCCTTAAATGATTTTATGACCAAAGCACAAAGACCAGCTTGCAACTGGACAAGATTAAAAAAAAAAAAAAAAAGGAAAGAAAGAAAAGAAATAAAGGATGTGAGAAATAGCAAAACAGCAGTTCCTGTGTCAACATGAAGAACTACATTTTTAGCATTCATGACAGTTTGCCACCCCCATGCTTGTTTCTGTTCCCCCTCCTCAGCCAGGCCGATACATTTCTGTAACATCTCAGCTCCAGAATTTGAACTGATGTTCCCATAGCAGACACCTTTAACTTGCCTTGCTTTCTGTATTTTTAGCTCTCATCTTTCCTGTCCAACTTCTACATACCTAGTTATATTTTACCCACCTGCCCTCCTTTCCACTGTCTGCCCCTTCCACCTCATTACTGGCTCTCCTACAAGAAGCACACCAGAGCTACATCCCACAGGGCAGGAAGCTTTCAAGTGAATAACCCAGTGGCTCCTGCTGCTCTCAGCACAGAGGTCAGTATAAGCAATGCTAACTGCTGCTTCCACTTCAGCAATGCTTCCTCTGTCAGATCTGTAGTAAAGCAGGTGCAAGCAGCTGTGGGTCACAGAATTAACAATCTGCTCAGTCTGTAATCTGACAAAAAAAACAAGACAAGTGACTTGATCAATAATCAACAATCCCCAACGTGCCAGTGTTACGGCTCTGGAACAAGAGAATTTAAGGAGATCACCTGAAAGAATATGTAAAACAGCAAGGACTTGCATTATTAAAAAATACATATTATGTACTAGAAGAAAACAAATGTATACACACATTCATACTTGAGTTAATTTAGCAGACAAGTCTAACTGATAAAAAGGACATGTTAAAAAGCCAGTCACTCTTAAGGTGCGTTTTTTTTTGTTGTTGTTGTTTTGTTTGTTTGTTTTTTATAACGAGAGCAATGGTGTGATTTTATCAATACAACAGGTTCTCATTTATGAAAAATAGAATACAAACTACTCCCATGTCGAAGCTTACAAGTCTCTCTCTGATCATATATATCCAATGTGTACAGATAAATGCACACACACGCACAATGAATAAATGAGAGGAGACGCACAACCAAAACAGAACAGCACAGTGCTGAATAGGTAGCAGGAGCAAAATGGGGAATTCTTATCTTAAAAGTTTAAGCTGCCATGTTTATCCACTAAAGAACAGCTGGCCAAATCCCGCTGAAGTCTGTTGGCCCCAGCATAGTCACAACAGCCTGCTCACAGCCCTGCCTCTACACTCAGGCAGCTCAAAAGCTAAGAAAACGAGAGCTGCAGAGTAACCAGCCCATTCTGTTACACCTATTCAATCACTCAACAAGCCTGTATAAACCAACAGACTTTTGACTATCTTAATTCCTGCCATCATCTTAGTACTCACTTCAATTTTGCCTACCGCATCTTGCTAACAACTATCTGCTATAAAAAGGTTTAAACAACTTCACAGAAAATAATAATCCTTCACCTCCTCCATATTCAAACCAAGTAAATATCACACACTTGGCAGAAACTTGCTACTCTCAGATCCTAGGAAAGAAAAATGGCAAATGTCAGCGAAGAGGGTATCATTCTCTAACGCTGTCTGCATCACACAGTTCAAATCCAGTAATTCTGACAGTAATGCTTAAGGCAGAAAACAAAAAAGCTGACTCTCATAGGAGAGTCAACTGCAGACCCTGTAGCTTTCCAATCCTCTCTTTTGGTTCCGGCTATTTGGTCTTCCTTCCAGAACCCCCACAGATGTCCTTTCCCTGCTACACATAATATCATTAAGAGCCTACTTCAGCCCACTAAAAAAGTCAAAGGAAACAGAAGAAAACTCGTAATTTCAACCAACCAAACGGGGGTGGTGGTGCAAGAGTGTACAGGAAAGACATAATTCATGGTAAGAATAGGTGGGTTTATCAAAAAAAAGAAAGAAAATAAAAACAGTATCTGCCTGCTTACTGCCCCCCTCACTCCCTTTTCCTTTTCCTAGCAACTAAAATATCAAAAGCCCAATTGCTGCAGTTGCCTACGTAGCAATTAAGCATAATAGTCAAGATGTCAAGCAACACTATTGCCCATTACTTCAGCTTTCTTAAAATAGAAGAATGATCTCCACAGCAGGTAGACAGTTTCTGAAAAGCAGCAACCTGCTCAGAAGACAGCAAACAAGTGCTGAACACAGTTACACTGTGTGAGTATGCTGGCCAAACTGAGAGTCTAAGTGCACTGCAGGACTACTGAGGTGGGTGCACAGGTTCCCTAGCTAAGAGAATGGCTGTAGTAAGGTAAACAACTGTTAAATCATGATGCTTTCACTACAGATGAAGTGGGGTAGAGCACAGAAACAGATTGCCCAGAGAGGTAATGGGTGTCCCATCCCTAGAGACATTCAAGGTCAGGTCAGACAGGGCTCTGAGCACCTGATCGGGCTGTAAGTGTCCCTGTCCACTGCAGGAGCGTTGGACCGGACGATCTTTAAAAGGTCTCTTCCAACTCAAACGATTCTATGATGCTAACAAAAATACTGACATGCTTTTTCATTTTCAGCAAGATCCTCTACTAGAAGTTTTTTCAAGTGCCCATTCTCTGCAGCTGCAGTCACAACGCTGTCCTGTCGCAGAGGGTTGTCCCAACTTGCCAGTCAGGCAGCAGCAAGCACAGCACGGGGATTCCGCCTGCTCTGTCTGTCCTACGCTCCCCAGGCTGCCGGCTCCCGCGTGGGGTGTCTCGTATTGCCGCCCTGCGGTCGGTCTGCAAAACAGCAGCAGAGCAAGAGGAAGCCATTTCCAGCTCTTCCTTCCCTTTCCCCTTCCCATGCCCCACTTCCTTTCTTCCCCAGACTCCCAAGGGAGCTGCAGCAGCACCAGGAGGGAAGCCAAAGGAAGGCTCCCTGCAGAACAGCTCACTTTCCAGAGGCCAGAGCTCCAGCACAATCACCAATGGGTCACTGTCCGTTCCTGCTGCCAGAACCCCCCTGGCTGAATGCTCTCCTGGGAGAAAGGCAGAAATAATTAGAAAATCATGCTCTAAACTTCACTATTTGTAGCAAAATATGAAGCGCTATGTCTTTATTCTGCATCCCTACTTTCCACACAACTGCAGCCTTTGACTCAGGCTCCAGAGTGTAAGCAGTGCACCTTCATACACACATCTCCATGCTGCTAAGAATTGGTGACAAGTCTGCTCTCATGCTACTAGCACTTTGAATGTAGAAAGCAAAAGAAAGAGGCAAAATTAACTATTTCCACCATAAGTTACTGCTACCTCACTTCTCTGGTCTCATACTGGCCTTTGTAAGAACATCTCCTCCTCCTCACACTACCCAACTGCTCCCACTGCAGCTACTTCTCAAATACAGCGACACCACAAACAATTGTTTTTTCTTTCCTCCCTCCGCCTCCCTCCCCCTCCCCCCCAAATTAATATACTCGGGAAGCCCTTTTAGGGATTCTTATTAATTAGGGTTTCTTGAGAGTCAGAGCGGGGTCTTTGCTGATTGAGGGGACAGCCAATGAGCAACTTAGAGATTTTTGCTACAAGTCTGATACACGACTGCACACCACCTACAGGACAGGACAGGGAATGGCTCCTCAGCTCTAACCAGAATAAAGTCACAATCCTTCAGATAAATACAGCGCACCAGCTGGTGACAAAGTCTGAGTTGTGCAAGTTTTCCCTCCTTCCCCTAAGCTTTCAGGTACTGTGTTTTTACAGCAACAGTAGGAAAGCTGGCGAGACTGAGGACATCTGCCAAGAACAACAGGGACAGAGAAGAATGGGACGGGATCAGAGCCACACTGAACAAGCAGAGTCCTGCAGCCACACAGAGGTCAGCTGGATATGAAGAAGCCTTGCTGCATTATATATTCTATCAGTCAGAACAGAAGCCACATGCAAGAGAAGAACAAGGGATCGCCAGCTTGAACACAGGAGTACTAGGAAGTAAAAGAACCTAAAGCAACAGAATTGATTTAGAGGGAGTTCGTTCTCCCTAGGTCCGTGCAAATGCCAAGGCAAGTATGAAAAACAACTGTGGGTGGGGGGAACCCCGCAGAACCACAGCACTTGCCTTCAAAGAGAGAGCTGTGAAAATCCACCAGACTGCAGCTCTGAGGTTTGCACTCAAGCTGCTCGGGGAGCCCACAGGAGTTAACAGTAAAGCATAAGGAAGACAGGGCAGGGGAGGTGCTGGATGAGAAGGAGTATCAGGGACAGCAGGGGACGAGCCAGCACTCGCTCAAGCTCAGCCTGAAACAAGTATAGAGCTCACAGCCACAGCACAGAGGGACTGACAACCTTGCACACGGAGCATCTGCTTGGGATGGCTTTATCAGAGAGCTCTCATTAAGGGAAATGAAATTTACTCAGCACTGTGTTCAACTTCTGCAGGGTTGTGCAATTTTAGGCCAAAATCAGGTCTCCATATTTTGATCAATTTAAGTTAGTATCATGCTTCAGATTACACATCATTAAGGAGTTATCAGAACAACCCATCTGTCATGATCCAGCAGTACTGTGCAGCATACAACCAGAATGTACAGAAATTTGTTTCAAATGTACACTGCACATGAAAGGGAACAGTAATAAGACACTTACTGAAAAGCAAACAATCAAGAAAACAGCACCTAGAGATTAACTACCTAGATTTTAGAATTATGACATGGGTAGGTTAGAAACAATATTCCTGAACTAAAACTTGGTGCACAAACACACAGCTTGCAGGAGAAAAAAAATAAATAAGATGCATCATTAGGAAAGAAAATACAAGGATCAAGAGAGAAAGGTTGCAGATTTAGGACTTCAGTGCATTAATGCACATTGGGAGCATTCTACAACCAAGAGCCTATCTCTGGGTCTCAGTGCCAAACACTAGGCACTAAAGACATTTTTCCCCCAGCGCAGCACTCCATAGCATCCTTCTAGAGCAGCATTTCTCCATGCCTTACTAAGTCACATTCGCTATGCTTCCTGCCCCGTTCTGCCTTTACAGTGCCTGCACAGTACAAGGCATCTGCCACATTAAGAGCGCAGCCACAAAAAGCATCCCATCCCCGTACTTAGGGCTCACACGGGTACCAGGCTGAGCGCTGCTCCGCGAGGGGGTGCAGCGATATTCGCAGCTTTGCTCCACTTGCCGCAGTTCTCCACTAGGGGACTCACCTGAGAAGTCTACTACAGCTCCTGCAGTTAAGCCAAGTTAAAAAAAAAAAAAAAAGCCAACCCTGACATGTGGATGCTACATGTAAAATGAATGGAAATATACCAGTATATGTAGCAGATGCAATGCGTGAAGACGTGCGCCCGCAACTACGGAAGGCACAGAGTAACGTCACTTTGCTCCTCAACGTCCTATTGCAGATGGATGTGCTCATAAAACAAAGGCGAAATGCGACAGCAAGGGGTAGAACCAGGAGGGTATAGGCTATGAGTGCTGCTCCATGCCAACCCCAGCCCTGCGTGTTGCACTGGAGGCAGAATAAAGGCTAAAGGAGGCACTGGGGAGGGACTGCCGTGAGCTATTGTTTCCCAAATAGAGGGTCTCAGGTATTGCGGGATGCTGTTATTTTATCGCTATTTCCACATGCAGGTATCACACAGCCCCGATGGGGCTCTCGCAGAGCACCGCATCATCCCGCTCGCTCACACCACCGCTTATCACCGAGCCACCGAAGAGCAGCAGCGGTTGGCATCCCTTCCAAGGGGAGATATCGCTGCGGCTCAACTGGTGGTAGCAACGGCAGGGAGGGGGAGGAACGGAAAAAGGGACAAATCGAAAAATTAACACTAAGATCCCCCATCCCTTCCCCCACCAGAGGGCCGCAACGGGGATACCCATGTCCGGGCGTTGCGGGGCGAGGCCCGGGGGCACCGCGGGTGGGGAGGTACTCGGGGCAGGCGCGGGAAGTGCCCGGGAGACAGCGGGACCGCGGGAGGGCGAAGCCGGGGCTGCGCTCAGCCGGCAGCTGCTTACCTGCGGGGAGAGCCGCGCTGCGACAGCTCCCGGCGGGGGAGGATTCAGAAAAGGGGAAAGAGATAAAGGGCCGGGAGCCGCGCACAACTCCGCCTCGAGAAGCGAGGGAGGGCCGGGCGAGCGCTGCTCGCCCTGGGGACGGGGCTGGATAGGGTGAGCGGGGAAAGAGAGGAGCCCCCCGATTGCCGGTCCCACCTGGCCGGTCCCTTCCCGCCCGTCGCCCCTCCCTCACTCACCCTTTGCATGGCTTTCAGGATCAAAGCCAGTTCATAGCGGGGCATCGCAGAGCTCGGCCGTAGCGGGAGGAGCGGGGATTGGCGGGGCACAGGGGAAGAAGAGGGGGCGGCGGTGCCGGACAGGGGGTAACGGAAGAGGAGAGGAGAAAAGCGCGTTCCCGGCTGTGCTGGCGGCAGCTCCCGCCCGCGCGGCTCCCGGGCTGCACACACACCGAGCGGGCGGGCGGGCGGCGCGGCTTAAAGGGCGCCGGCAGCTGCGCACGCTCCGCCGCGCCGCCCCCTGCCCGCCGCAGGCACCGCCTCCGCCGCCGCGGCCTCGCAAGCAACAGTCCGCCCGGGGGCTGCCCCGCCGCCCCTGCCCCCGGGGGGCCGAATGGGGGACGCCCGGCACCGGGGAGGGGGCTCTGAGCCGGGCGGGCCGAGCGGCGGGGCGGGAGCCGCCTCTCCCCTGCGGCGGCTCCGGGCCTGTGCCCGCCTTCCTCCTTCCCGCCGCCGCGGTGGTGGCGGCTGCTGTGGCTGCTGCAGGGAGTGGAAATTTCCACTGTGTCCGCCCCCTGCTCCCCCCGCCGCGCACACACGCGCACCCGAGACCGCACGCGGCGGGGGAGAGGACGGTGCTGGGAACCCTCCGCGCCCGGAGCAGCCGGGCTGAGGTGCCTGCAGCCGGCTGAGGTGCCTGCAGGTGGGCATCCGCAGGCACCTTTCCAGAACCTTCCGCGGCCCCACCGGGGTGATTGTGTGGCCGGGGTGCATCTCAGCCAGAACATCCTCACTGGTGTGTCTTGCCCATGTGGTTCTCCATAGCATGGGCACATCTCTCTGACACACACCTTTCACTCATGTGTACCTAAGAACATCCCAGAAATACAGCACTGGAGCTGGATGTATAAACAGAGCTTGTCCTGAGTTTCTGCCCTGGGTTTTTGATGACCTTCTAGGCTTCCTGAGCACCTGAGATGCTCGCAGGGTACTGAGGCAGGATCTCGGCAGCACAAGAACATGAACCTTGCTGACCAGCACAGGCACAGCCCACTGCTGTGGTGCCAGGAGGATCCCCCGCCGCCTGGGAAAGGCTGTTGCTATGTGGTTGCTGCTGTGGACGAGCAGGATTTGCCTGGGCCTAAAGGCAGCTGTGGGATGAGAGACAGGAGGGAGAGCAGGGCCACTGGGCCATGGCTCAGGGTGAAGAGGAAGCAGGAAAGAAGGCAGCCTTCAAAATTAAAGAACTTTAATGAGATATCTAGGATCCCAGCACCCCGATTTATTACTGCATACCCTCGCTCCATCCTACAACAGGCTCTCATGCTGGAAGTCCTACAGTCCTCTAGTCTTCTCATTAACGTTGCCACCAACAAAGAAAACCTCTTCCTTCATCTCTTTTACGTACAATCTTAACCTCCCCTTGAAACACAACCTGAATTCATACCTCTCTCTTCATCAACATGTACTCATCTCAAGCACAAGTTGCCAGCCTACAGCCCTGCTCCATCCAGAGGGTCCTGAGTGCTCATCCAGGAGCCACAGCCATGCCTTCTCCACCCAAAAAAAAACCAACAAAAACCTACCACGAGCTCAGCATCACTTGCTTTCTCTGCACAGTAATGATATAGTAGCTGGTAAAATGAATCCAAGATGTAAGTACTGCTAATTGAAAACTTTTCCCAACACTTCCCACAGCAACTTGTGACATAGCCAGCTCTAGTGATGTTGCAGGCCTTCACCAAAAGGGAGTTGTAAGTTATTCCCTACGGGTGGTATGAGGCAGCACCCACACAGGCTTTGTTTCAGCAGCCATTTTTTGTGCCCTGCTGTTAGCTGTCAGCTGTTCAGGACTAATTGCCCATGTACAAGTATATTCCCAGTCTACACCCCCAAGCTCAGGTGTGCTTTGGCAGTAATTGCCCTTCTACCAGCTGGCAGGTGTAACTGCCTGTTCTTGCAGACCTTCCCTGATCGTTTTGATTTGGTTTTGTTTTGGTACAGTGTTGTGCAGAATGAGCTTCTTTTTGTTCTGAACAGCTGCCTGGGTCCTTCCAGAGGAAATCAGGGTAGTTTGGAAATGGCAGTTCCTATGGAGGATAGAGGTCAGGTACCCCCACCATACAAATATGAATGTATGGCACTTCCCACCCTGCTGCTGATGGTGTAAATGCACATGAACCACACTGTTCTCATCCCACAGAATGAAACCCCTGTACTCTGCTGCTGTGCCTGCTTCAAACACTCATCTTCCCTCCCAAAAAAGCAGCATGTTCAGTTCCAGTTCCTGAAGTCTTTCTCAGAACTTCATGCAAATCCCCAAGACTATATACTGAAATTTCTAGAACTAATCACATGATAATATTTGATCTCAGCTGCGTATACACTGATACTCATCATTCATAAGCACTTTCAACTACATTGCACGCCCAACCCCCACAGATACATACTTTCATGGGTCCAACAGGCCCTCCCCCTCCTTTATTTATGAGCCTCACCCAAACATTTCCATCCTCCAATGCTTCATCTCAAGATCCCACCAACATAAGACTGAACATGTGTCCAGTTATATCTGTGCTGGAGATTTGTGCATGAGATCTAATAACTGTGCTCCTGGGTATATTCTCTGAGTGAGATCTTTGCACTTGGAGGTCTTTTGATATGCACATTAGCAACACAGATACAGTGTCTGTGACTGTGCCTGAATGCTGCACATATATGGTCTGGTCTGGTGTGTGATGCCCACCTGTAGCTGTGTACACTCCCTAATGAGCCAGCTGCTGTACGTATCTGTGACAGCCCATATCTTTGTGGGAGTTCCTTATGCTTTCTGATTTTCTCATTGCTGATGCAATGTATTCACTTCCACTTTGCATCTTGAAGTTTGTTTGTTCCTCAAAGCACTACCCGGAAGTATCCAAAGACTGTAGGAAAGTCTCATTTAACATTTAAAAGCACAGAGATTGTAGAGGAAGATCTGAGAAACAGTAGTGAGCATACCCTAAAAGCTCAGACAGCAAATATAAACCATTCCAGTAATTTATTTTTAAGAAGCAGTAAGTGAAAATACATGGCTTGAGAGGCCTGAGTCATGACATTTACATGGTAGAGATTGAGGGAGTTACAAAGGCAAGCTGTCCTCCATCTGAGCATCCTTCACGTCCATCTGTACACCAGAGAGCAGCACAAAAAGCACTAATGAATATTTGCCCTTTCTGGAAAGGAACCTTGCAGAGAAGGCCCTGGGTGTCCTGGTGAACAACAGGTAGGCCATGAGCCAGCAGAGAGACCTGGGGCTGCTCAGTGTGGAGAAGAGGAGACTGAGAGGGAGGGAATCTTATTTGTGCTTACAAATATCTGAAGAATATGACTCAAGTGGCTGGAACGAGGATCATTTCAGTGGTACCCGCTGACAAAGCAAGGGGCAGCCGGCACAAATTGGAAAATAGGAAATTCCATCTAAACAGAAGGAAAAACTTCTTCACTTTGAGGGTGACAGAGCTCTGGAACAGGCTGCCCAAGAGGGATGGTAGAGTATCCTTCTCTGGAGATACTCAAGACCCATCTGGATGCTCTCCTGTGTGACCTGCTGTAGGGAACCTGCTTTAGCAGGGTGTTGGTCTTAATGGTTTATCAGAGGTCTCTTCCAACCCCTATGATCCTATAATTCAGTGATTTTGATAAGGCACGGGATAAAAATATGCCCTCTTGCATTCTGTATGCATATGTAAAATGAAAAAGTAATTTGGGAAAAAGCTTTTGGACATGTTTTGGAGAATGAAAAAATGCTGTGCAATATCCCATAGACTTCTGCTGAAGAAGCTAGTCCAGTATCATAGAATCATAGAATCATAGAATGGGCTGAGTTGAAAAGGACCACAATGATAATCGAGTTTCAACCCTCCTGCTATGTGCAGGGTCGCCAACCAGCAGACCAGGCTGCCCAGAGCCACATCCAGCCTGGCCTTGGGGGAAAAAAGGAAGAAAAAATGTTCTCCTTTTGAAAGCTCAAGATAATCTTTAACAGCCTCTCCAAGCATAACCATACTGCACTTCTGTGATCTTTCTTATGATGGAATATACCTCATTTTCTAATAAGTTCTCTGTGTACCACAGAAAAGCTAATACTCTCCTCTTAATAAAAGCTTTAATTTCTAGTTGTGATACATCACACAATACCAAACCTAAATCAGAATTTACCACAGGTCTAGTACTAGGGTGTAGCCCATCTTCGTTTTCAAATCTGGACAGTTTTCCAGTGTTAGAAGAAAACAGAAACTGGCTGTGGAAAGAGTACTGCATACACTCGTATACTGCCAAGTGTCTTATTTTTATTTGCTTGTACTGGTGTTTGTCTATAGACATAGACAGGGATACAGATACATGCCTGTTCTCCTTAATCTCTACTCACCTTGGTAGGGTTTGCAGCTGAGCACTGTACACGTGAGGCAGCAAGAAGTGAACTAGCTAGAGTGAAGTTATTGTGGGAATATCTGCATGGCTCTGCAGCTGCGGCAGTGATTGTGTTCCAGACCTATCCCAAGCAGGTGGTGGGTGGAGCTGGACCAGGGATTGTTTGATCCCGAGGGAGCAGGTGAGTGAGCAAGGCTGAAGGGAAGGAGATTTTAGTAATGTGGCTGTGACAGTATAGCTCTTAGACACATATGGAATTTTGTCCTTGGAGGGAGGACTGAAAGGAAACAGCTGAGAAAGGATTGGAGGAAAAATGACGGATGAAAAAAGGACAGAGTCCTGGGTAAAGAGCCTAGAGCTGGTATGACTGAAACGTAGGAAGGAATGCAGAGGAAACTGGGATGTGATGCTCCCAAACTGGGAGTAGGATCTAATGAAGAGATATAGAAGGGAGAGTGGAGAGGGAAGAAAATTTAAGAATGGATAGAAAAAGACCAGGATGGAGAAAGCAGCCTTGAAGAAGAATAGGGCAGGGAAAGATGGGGTATTAGGAAGCTGAATGAACTGTGCTAGAAGAAAGCAGGGAGAATCAAGTATTTCACTGCTTATAATAGAACCACAGATCTCTGGATACTCCCATCCAGCCACCACTCCTCTTCTGTCAGCAAATACCTGTGAGTCTCTGACAAAGTAATTTGTTTAATGTTGCCCCTGTCCAGTCATGAAAAGACACTCTCATCAGTTTCCCTGTTAGTTCTGAGTGGCAGGGCTCTCTGCCATAGATCTAAAGGCTGCAGCCCCTATGCCATATATAACAATGTGATGCACAATGGAAAGGTTTTTCTTTTCCTTTTACTGTTTGCTTTTTCTAAAAGCTAGCTAATTGCACATATGAAATCTGCTTTAAATGAGGATTAGATTGCAAAATCAATACTGCATAATGAGTATTATTTTATCCTTCCTCTCATTTGCATATGCATTTTCAAATAATTGCAAATAATATAATTGCATACTATTCTTTCCATGGGATCTATGCTACATTTACTTCTCAGAGTGGAACTGGTCTGGAGCTGTGTCAGGAGCTACATGGTGGAAAAGGCCGCTGTCTATAAGAGTTTTTTCCTTTTTGTTTCAGAACAAACATGCATTAAGTGACACCATGGGATTGTGAAGAAGGATGAGCTCTTGGAATAGCTGAGCTCTGCCTTAGAGATGGATTCAGCTCCTCCTTTGCTGCATACTTCTTGTACAGTGTTGAATAAGGTCAGTTAAACCACACTTTTCACAGGTGGCCACAGATTTCATGCTCCTGCTTTCTGGATCTCTGAATTGAGATTTTGTGGTCTCATTTGCAGAAGTACTGAATGATCCCAGCTGAAATCGAATTCATTTGGTGCTAGGCATATAAAGTGGTCTGAATGCAGAACATATCCTTGAAATAATCACTTGATTACCTGTCTCAGACTGAGCTGTCAGAATCTACAAGACATTAAACTCCAGATAATTCTAACCCATGCCAAAAGCATCATACCCAGGAGGTAACAATTTGTAGCTGGTGATTATTTTTTTTATTATTATATAGAAAGGGGAGGAAGAAACATCCTTCTGCTGTCCAGCCTGATACCCAGGAAGCGTCCTGATACTGCAGGGAGTGTCCTGCCCACCAAAAGCCCAAGTCCAAGAAGATTCAGAAAGGCTGCTGGGATTCATCCAGCTCTCACACAAAGACCCTTTACCACTCCTCTTAAGTGTGTTCGTGGTTCTGCCAGGCTGGACCATGAGCAGGTCAAACACGATTACGTGGAGATGGGAGTGATAGTGGAGGGGTCAGGAACTCTGTCAGGGCCCAGTTCTTCCAGACAGGAGCGCTGGCTCTGGCACTCTGGAAATCAGTGTGTGTAGTTGGGGAGGAAGACTCATAAGGAGACAGGTGAATTTGCAAGAATTGCTGAGTGACAGAAAAAAAAGGGGTTTGGGGAGCTTAACTGCAAAGAAGGCTTTGAATTAAAAGCTAGGCATACCAATGGTATGTGTTCAAAGCTAATTGCAGCAAATGGTAGTTAATGGCGAAGACAAAATGACAAGGAACACCTATAAATGCATGAGCTGGTAGGGAAAGGCCCTGGGAAGAAAGCTTCAGAGCCACAGCAGACATACTATCCATTTCGATGCCCCAGTGTATGAGCAGCAGCTTCTTTAAATCTCAGTAAGTGGCTCATTAGCCCTCTGATGTGGTCATACACTGCAGCACACTAAGGACAAGAATCAAAGAATAACAGGAGCCTGTAAGAATGATATCAGAAAGGCCAAGGCAAAAAAAGGCAATGTAATTAACAAAGAAAAGCGAGGATAACAGGAAGGCACTCCTATACATTAGAACAAGACAATGGCAGAAATATGATCTACCCTTCAGCCAGGACTGAAAGCTAGTAAGAGGCGACAGAGAAGAATCCAAAGTGTTTAATGTCTTTTTCCCTCTTTGATTAAAAGCACTAACTATGACCAGTCAGGTAACTATTAATGTCTAAAGCTAAGTAGCAGGAAGGATAGAACACGCTAGAATTGGTTGTTTTCCAGCTGATAGACCTCATCTGAGGGAACATGAAAAACCAGCTGAAGCAAACCAAGAGCCATTAGGGACCCTTTCATACGTTACCTGGAGATGAGAAGACGGGGATGGGCAATTGCAGTACCCATAGTAAGAAAAAAAAGAGAAGGAGTTTGAGGAGTATAGGCAGAGAAAACAGCCTAACTTGAATTCCTGGAAATAAACTGAAACAAGATCTACAACAAACTTCTTTTGTGCATGGGAGGTAATGAAAGGATATGTAGAAGCCAACAAATATTTGCCAGGAACAAATCATGCTGAACCAAGCTAATTTTCTTCTTTGACAAGTAGCAAGTCTTATGGACAACAGATATTACATATCTTGACTTGAAAAAGGTTTTCAACACGGTCTCTTGTGATTTCCTGTAAGAGAGTTAAAACAAAACTACTGTAAGGTGGACTCACAGACTCACAGTTACTTAAAAAAAAAAAAAAAAAAAAAAAAAGCAGAAGAAGAATAATTATCATCTGTTCATTGCTGTTGTGGAATGATTATGGAAAGCAGTTTTGCAGATTTGCTCTGCAAGGGACTTGTACCACTCACTATTTTTGTCATGTTTTGGAAGATGATGTAGAGAGTATGGTTACCAAATTTGTTGAGAAAGTTCTGTGAGCAGGAGTAGCATCTTAACCGATTGAAGAAATGGTCTGAAAACAGAAGGATTCAGTAAGTTTGGGTATAACCTAACTACATTTAGGCAGGAATAAACCCCTGAATGGAGAACAGCCAGAAAGGCAAAAGACCTGCACAAAAATAGGTTGGGGGTTTTGGTATATCTCAAGCTGACTAAGAATTAACAATGCTACACTTGTGTGGAGAAGCAAGAGTTATGCGGAAATGTATAAATAGTTTAGGTGAGATGTGAAAGAAATTCTCCATTCCTGCTCAGCACTGGTGAGATCTCAGTGCAGAAAATGGACTTGCTTTTGCCACTGGACTCAAGAGGAGTATAGAAAAATAGGGAAAGTCCTAGGAGCGACAAAAAGTAGCAGAAGTCTTAAGGGACTGACCTTGGAGGCCAGTGTCTAAGAACTGGATTTGTTTAGTCTAGAGAAAAGAGGACTGAGAAGAAACATGATAACGGTCTTCAAACATGTAAAAGGCAGCTGCTCACTGGAAGGCAGTAAGTCTCGACTCTTAGAAGAAAGCAGTGAGCTTATGTAATATCTAGAGTTACAGTTTTTGTAAGGAAAAACTTCTTAGCTAGGAGGCTATAAAAGCCTTGGTGCCAGTGGAGGTCATCGAGACTTTAGTACTGATGATTTGAAATGTGTTTAACGAAAGGATCATTGTGTGTGGATGGGAAGGGAGATACTAGAACTAAGGGCAAGAGCTTGTCAGCATAATAACTTGCAGACAGATATTTGAAAGGCATATGTTGCATCTGGAGCTGGGGTTGTTGTGTTATGAGAGTATCGTTGCTGGGAAAAGCATCTCCAGCTATCACTAAGTTTTGCCTAGCACATGGAACCTCAAAGGAGGGAAAAAGGAACTGGATCTTAAATGCAAACTTGGAAAGGTTGCTGACCCCTAGAGCATTTCTTGAGGCTTTTCCTACCTTCTGCAGTTGTAAATAAACACAGACTGTGCCAAAATGGCTAAATTACTGCTACAGGGACTTCCTGTTACATGTGAAAAACAGACATTAAGACTTATTTGAAAAATTATCTTACTTACCTGAAAAATTTTTCTAGTTACATCACGTGCATTTCTGCCAAAGAAGCTTGAAATCCCATCGCCTGGGAGACAAACAAGCACTAGCATTTCTCCTTTATGAGGAGAATGAAAGGTTTTGTCATGAACCTGAAAGACTGTTGCATTACTTTGCAAATGTTTGGGAGGCAGCTGTTCTTGTCCTTGTCCTGGAGGCCTGCTATTCTGAAAAGCAAAGCCAAGAAAATGGAGTGAGAAGCTGCAGAGGTACAAGAAGGAAAAACGAAATGCCTCACATTGCACAAAACCTTTATGACATGAGTGGGAGTAAAACCCAGGCCTTTGTGGTGTTCACACCAGCACCATCCTCTCGCGCTGCTGTCATACTGTAACAGTATTTGTTTTAACAGTTAAGTTTCCTTCACAGAGAACCCGTCTGAAGGTTGCGTTGTGTGTTGGCTATGGCTGCAGAGTATGTATATTGCTAACGCATCTTTCTGGTGCTATGAAAGCAGTAATGTAATTCTATGCAATTAAAATGCCGCCTCCTACATGCACAGTGACTCTCCCTAGTTTTACAGCTGTTTACCATGTTCTTTGTGAGGGTATTTGCTGATAATAATTTGCGTTGGGGAAATATAATAGACTGAACAAGGAAATCTATTATGATCCAATTATTTAATCTAGTTCAAACCTACATTTTTCTCAGAGGAATCCCTAACCCAGATTAATTTAGATATGTGATGAGGTTTGATTCCATTGCTCTCAAAAATCCCACAAACAGAACACATGCAATTGTTTTGCTGCTAACGGTGCTTACATGTGTACATATTCTCATAATCCTGCAAACATATGAGAAAAGAAAAAAAAAAAAAGCAATTCTAATTCTCTCTTGTTTCAGTGGAGTCCACCTGTCTTCCGTTTCCCAGGAGGAAGACATGCATCCTTGCCTCTGGTTATTCTATTCCAAAACTGTAGTTAGATAGGATGTTGGTGGCCATGCCTGCAGCAGGGGGTTTAGAGCTTGATGATCCTCAAGGTCCCTTCCAGCCCAAGCCATCCTACAAATCTGTGATTTATATTCTTTCTCCATTCAAAAATTGTGTCTAGGCAGAAAATGCAGATTGCAAACATTTCTTCAGGATTTTCAGGTATCAGAGAGTCTGATTGGAATTGTGACTTAGAGCATGGCTGGGAGATGTCACTGTCATCTACTCACCTATCGCACGTCCATAGATCGCCTCTATGTTTTGTGCACAGTGAGGCTGATGCTTCTAAGATGTGTGATATCTGTTGTGCATGTGCTGTGGAGTTGATTCATATCTGTGTAGGAATTCCAGTGCAGCAGAAGTGCTTTGGATGTACTGTGCATCCACAGTCCATCTTTATCACCTTGCAGAGCAAGTCTGGTGGTTTCAAAAGCCCAAATTTAGTGCACGTTATCCAGATCATGCACATATATTATCACCTGAGAAATTTTCTTGAATACAAGACTCCATAGGTCTCTGTGGAGATAATAGAAGTATTGAAGGAATGAGAAATATTTAGAGTTAATCCTAACTTGCAATGTGTGTTGGGGTTTTTTTCGTTTTTGTTTTTTTGTTTTTTGTTTTCAAAGGAGGACAGAGCAGGTAATAATCTGTTGAGAAGAAAGAGGAATATTTGGGAAAAATGGTCAGTTTCTACCAAATATGTTTAGCAGGTAAGGAAGCAAATCTACCTCTCCCCAGGCTGCGTGGCACTTCAGCTAGTTGTGACATGCTTTACTCCCACTTTGAGATGTGCTGTATATCCAACATCACTCATTCCACAAAATTCAGGAATTCTTTCCTGCATGACAGAAAGAGTATTCATCAGGCTGCCTCTCTGTTTCATGCTGCCAGCCCAAGAAAGATTGTCATGGGGAAAAATGGGCCTTGCTATTAGTCTTTATGATGGGCTTCTTTATAACGAGACAGCAATTTATAAATGTCTGTATCAATCAGGATCCTATATTTTTCCCTGTTTTAACTTCAGTTCACTGTAGTTACGCTACAGAGGAATTTACTCCTAGCTTGGAAAACTATTCAGTGCTATATGGATGATTTCAATTAAAGAATTAAAAATCTTTCAGAAAATACAATTATTCCTGCATATGCAACCTGCAGTAGATGTGTATGCTGTTGAAACCAGAAGTTTAACATTGTTTGTATAGATGACTAATGCAGTTGTTACTCAAGTTGTACAATTAACATCTGTAAAACTGTACTACCCCTTACAAAGGTCATGCCACTTACAGGTGCATTATGTTATTGATATCCAATCAGATCACCTGGGGATTATGTGGATTAATAGTAAGAGATTTTCTAAAATGATTGTGAAATTTCTGGCAATTTATATTTCTCTCTGCATGCAAATTCATTAGCAAAATGCCTTCCTAGTAGTGTTTCAAAACCCCACACAACAATGAGACTTCCAGACTGAAAACAAAAGCTTAAATACCTGTCTGAACTCCCACAGGATTTGGGGGATGTGGAATAAAATTACAGATTTGTGTCTGAATCGTTTTTTACTTTTCACAGAAGATAACCCCAGGTCTTGGAAAAGTTGTAGACTGCCTGGTATACACTGCACTGGAATGACCTCAAGAATCTCTTGGCTCTTCCCTTCTCAACAAACAAGTCAGTTGGGTCACAGAGAAATGGCAGGTAGCTCATAAAAGGTCAGCAGCTGGCTAAGGGAGTGCTGAATAGCTCAATCTGAAGTTAGGCAGGATGAAGACAGTGGGACAAGAATAGGCACTCTAGCTCCTACCGATGTGGAAAGCAATGCCCTTCATTTAGCAGGGAAGTAGGAAATCTCTCACTGGAATGGCTTTTGATGCTGAGTGTTCTGAGGGATCACAGAATCACGGGTTGAAAGGGACCTCAGGAGATCATTGAGTGCAACCTCTCTGCTAAAGCAGATCACACAGGTAGGTGTCCAGAGGGGTCTTGAATATCTCCTTAGAAGGAGACTCCGCCACCTCTCTGGGCAGCCTGTTCCAGTGCTCTGTCACTCTTACCACAAAGAAGTTCTTCCTCATGTTAGTATGGAACTTCCTGCGTTCAAGTTTTAGGCCGTTTTCCTTGTCGTATTGCAACACACCACTGAGGATGCTTTCTCCGAGTTTCACAAACCATTCCACTTTCTCCTAATGAATATGCAAACATTTCAATTTACACACTTAACTAGGCATCTTTAGAATAATCTCACATCACACAATCAAGAGCAGAAGGTGGGGCTGTGTCCTTGTCTAGCTTTGTTCTTTCTGCATTTCTCAAATCACACAAGAAAAAGCATAACCTTGGTGAAAAAACTCAGCTGAAGGTCCTCTCTAACATGGAAGTGTTTCTACACACAAAACAGGTGTTTCGTTCTGGGGTCCTTCAGACATATGTATCTAGTAAAATGGACAAACTTCAGAGATGCTATCTGGTGATAGAGCAGGATCATCCATGATCATCAAAAACTAAGACTCCAACAGATTTCTAAGCCCTTCACTCCTTCCTTCTCCTCCCTGCAGATCCAGCCTGACAAACAACTGCCCCAGATCTAAAAAAAAAGGTGCCTATTTTTGTTTGTTTTCATTTCTTACATTAATCAAGAAGAGAAAACACTAAATGAGATAGGAAAGAGTGGGCAGATGGAAAAAAACGATCACTAGAAATTGAAGTATTACAGATGTTAAATCATCTTAGTGGATATCAGGGAAAACTGCATTCAGGGAAAACCACGGTATGGGTTACTGTTGCAATAGGCAACACTAATACAACGGAAAAAAAAAGAGAGAGTAAGGCAATATTCTTCCTGTCTTCAGCGCAGATAGATTTGGAATGATCTGTTGTGCTCAGCATTTCTTTCTTCTAAAAAATTATCCCAGTGATGCTTTCTAGCTAAACGATGAGTGTACAACAAAGCAATAATTCTCCTGGGTTTTGTATCACTTTGTTTTTACCTGTCTGATTCAACTATTACAATAATTTATGTTCTCTTAAGACAAGGAGCAGATATAGGTTTATATATATATAGATATATATATAATGTTTTCATGGAATGCAGTATAGTGTGAACGTGTACTAAGTAAGTAATCTGCTGTTTTCCTTTTTATTATTTTTACGATTTACTCAAAATACTGGGTTCTGAGAAACGATTTGGAGTTAGTTATTTAGAGTTAGGATAGAATGGTTAGGTTGCAGTTTGACTTGATTATCTTTAAGTTTTTTCCAACCTGAGCAATTCTATGTTTCTATGATTTATAGCAAGAAATACAACGTCTGCATAGTAAATATACTCCATGGTGTATCTGATTCCCATCAAACAAAACCAGTGTGTGGATCTATTGTATTTAAATCATGGGTATATTCAAATCAATTCGCACTAAGAACGTAATAGCTTTGGAAAAGCTGATGAATCTTGTAATACAACTTTAGCATAGTATCTTTCACATTCCTTGGTGAATGGTGTGGCACAACAGTACAGTCCTGTGCAAGTGACAATTACTGGCTGGTTCTGCATTTGTGAGCATGAAACTTTCAATTAGTCTGGAATTTTAAAAGTGATTTTATCATGACAGAAAAGAAAAAAAAAAAAAAAAGAAAAGGAAAAAAAAAAGCCTAAAATAGGAATCAGGACTTCTGTATTTTTATCTCAATGATGTTTTCAGGAAAAGTGCTCCACCTAGAAATGAAAGCATACTCTGACCTCCAGACGTGAAAAAAGCATGGCCTCACCAGCTCAGCGCAGGTGGTTTTTAAATAGCATAAGCATCATTTCCAGTTGTAAAGCTTGTTGTCCTTTTTATGCTCTTAGGAGCATCGTGCCTATCCCATCGCATTCAGAAAATTTGCAGAGAGTTAACTGAATGCAGTGCAGCTACAAGCTCTGCCTCATCTGCAAGAGAGAAAAAGCTCCAGCTTGTTCAGTCTTTTTTTATTATTATTATTCACAGTAAAGTAACAAAACAAAAGCCTTGAAAAACAGCGCTGCAAGCAAGAGTACTGGAATGTGTAAAAACAGAAGATGGGCTATTTCTTCCAGACTTTGAACAAAACCTCAGAAACCTCTCAGGACAGCAACTTCAAAAAAGAAAAGGAGATAAAAACGATACAAGCAACAGTTGAAATAATTTGCAGCGTCCGTTCTTAGCAATACCAACCTATGTCCAAAATCTCTGCCTTCATCTTAGCTTTTGAGAAAATCAGTTGGATTTCTTTCTATTTATAGCCCTGCTGGGTCTGTTCTGCAATTTAACACACAATTTAACAACACAGCAAGCCTGGTAAGAACAAGAGTACGTTGAACCTGAGTTACTAAGCACAGCAAGTTGGGGCAAGCATGGAGCGTGGCAGAAGTGCCCACAGCCTTCCCGAGGGAGGGAGGCAATGTACACAAACGCATGTGTGCACGCTTCATTGTTCAGCTACTGAGAATGAAATGGGTCTGCCATTATCAGGTGCCACAGCGATCTTCAACAGCGCATTCTATTAAAAGGAGGATTTCCAGGATTGCTCCAGCAATTCCAAAGGGTCTGGGAAAAGGCCACTGTCACCTTTACTGGGACTTTCAACGTGTATAGAGCAATTGTGGTAATGGTAATACCTCCAGAAATGAGGTGAACCTGAAATGTGAGGCTCTGTGTGAAGAGGTTATGACTATAGTCACAGAACTATTTCTGCAGCAAATGTGCATGGGGAAAAAAAAACAACATGCAGAAAAAGAGCAAAACAGATGACAGCTGCAGAAAAGTAGGAAATCAAATAGCCCCTCGCAGAGATGTTATGAATGCTGATACATGAAGAATATTCTGGCAATTCCCATTTCCGTTGATGAAATTAGATACAAAGAAATGGATACCGTGAAACAGTGAACTGTATCATTGCTTTATGGGATGCGGAACGTCTGTATTGTGTAATAAGATGTTACAAGTTTGCTAGGCAGAACAACTTGTGCTATTCTCAGCAGAATAACTCAGGACATAACAGCAACTCCTTTCCTTGTGTTTTAGCATTAAAGGCTGCACAGTTCCCTCCTTGCACTAAATTGTGCAGAGGATATGATACAATCAGTAATTCTCAATATCGTTTCTTTCAGCTGGCACTTCTTTAACATGTCCCATTCCCAGTTCTCACGGAAAACCAAGATGTTAAGATAGGAGGTACCAAACACGTACCTCATGTGAATAGTGCAGTAATGCACATAATTACATCCAGTGCTTTTCACCCTCTTCCCCTCCAATACTGGCAGTGCAGTCGCTGACAATTCTGGCATGCTTCCATTGGCACCACCACTACTCACGCTCAGCGCTGTGCCAACATCCCCTGGTGTAAAATTAGAACAGTAACACCACATCCTCCCCTCCTTTGTTTGCTCACCTATTTAGAGTGTGGTTTCAGCTGAGCCTGAGCCGACCGCTCCTATGCACGAAAAGGGAAACAAGCACAAAGCAAGTGTGCTGTCCAGTGCTCCCACTACAGGCTGTGATAACACACATTGGTACCAATAGTGAGAACAACCTCTCCACAGTGGTCTCAAACCACTGCAGACACTGGTGCTGCTCCAGGCAGCATTCACACTGGGGATTGTCTTTGCAGGCAGAAAGCCCCCCGCAGCAACATTCCTTTAGCGTCTCTGCTGGTAGAATATGTGCTATATAAGTCTCAGCTGTAGCTAATGGTTAAGCAACATGATGTTTTCACTTACCTGGGGTAACTATACAACAGTCTTTCCATGTTTCCTTCAACTTTATGAGACACAGATCCTAGCAATCACTGTTACTGGCTATGACCATTTCCATGGAAATGTTATTTGTCCGGTGTTTGGTATGGGCCAGGCACAATGCCCAAACTACTTATAGGTTGCTGACCTGTATCTCTGCTGCCCGTGGTACTGACCTTTCAGCAACTCCAAAGGAACACATACACGTGTGTACAGTACACACATATGTGTTCATGGGGGAACTATGGAGTCTGTTTAACTTTCAACCAGATCAAACCCAACATTTGGCTGAACAAACAGCCAAATAAATGCTACCACTGGCAAGAAGAGGTGGGAGGAATAAGCATGTGGGGAGGAAAGAGCCACAGAGGAAATGTAGAACCATGCTTTTTGGTGGCAGTGTTAGCATAAAACGGTGGAGCTGCACTACCAGAATCACTGTAATCATGTCTTTTTGGTGGCTTAAACTGCTGTGGGAACTGTGCTACCCACCTGCTGCGGGGATGCACACAGGACACTGCTCAGGCACCGCTCCAGGTGAGCGTGGGCTGCAGAACTGGGGGGGTGAATGCACAACAGAAAAATGATGAAGAATGGAAAGTGACAAAACAGAAATTCAGTTATCTGTAAGAAACAGCAACCATTTCTAAGAAACAAAGCATTTGTTTTTTGCAACTATTTGTGGTGGACTTTTTGACAACCACACTGGAAAGCACAACAAAACTGCGCTCAGAAATATACTCCTTAAGCAAAATTTGCTGCCTTAACCTGAACTTCTTGGGCTCTGAGCATTTCTAAGTCTTGAAGCTGAGCAATTCCATTATCAATATGAAAATGCCAGAGAAACTGGAATGCTTCAACTTTCTCTTTTCTATCTTTTAAAAAAATAAAAGCCTTTTACTAGTTCATAGTCAGTCTCTGACTCAAAGCCCTATCAGAATAATTGACAATGCAGAAATTGTTCCATCTTGTATAAATAATGGTCCAATCTCTCAATTTCTGTACAGATTAGTTATGTGTTTCTTTTCATTTGGCAAAGGGAATAGGTTTAGCTCTACTATAGATAAAAAGGTAAGTATAGATATCATACAGCAAATGGCTGTCAAAGTTTTGAATCAGTTCTCTTGAAGTTCTGGTATGTTCTATCCTGTTTTTATTCCATAACATCCCCAACAAGCACTCTGTATTGTCCATAAGGGATGTCCTGGTTTAAACAGATCATTTTGCTTTCTCACGTTCAGCAGGCTTTGTCCAAAATATGCTACTCTGTTGACAAAAACAAAGTGTTAGAAAGCATACAGTTTCAGGGTACAAAGGGCTCCAAGTAATAGGCTTTTTTATCCTATTGTGTCAAATTCAGAGATCACTCTTTAGGTAGATGAACTCTGAACAATGCACCTTTCCAGGAAACTGCATGCTTTCTAACACTTGATTTTTGTCAACAGAGCAGCTCAGCTCTGGGCTGCATCTCAGTTTTTCTGTTTGTTGTGGTTTAACCTGACAGGTGGCTCAGAACCACACAGTCGTTCTCTCACTCCTCCCCTTCCCAGTAGGATGGGGGAGAAAATTGAAAAAAAGAAAAAAAAAAAAAACAAACCCCAAAGTAAAACTCGGGGGTTGAGATAAAACTATTTACTAAGACAGAAAAAAGGAAATGGATAATAGTTATGACTATTTTTATATATGAATATTTATACATATGAAGTGACAAGCAATTGCTCACCCCCTGACCAATGCCCACCTAGCCCCCTGAGCAGCGGAAGAGAGCGAGATGAATTCCCACCTCCTTTAAAGCTCCTTTTACTTAATGTCATGTGATATAGAATATCCCTTTCGCCAGTTTAAGTCAGCTGTCCTCATTCTCTTCCCTTCCAGCTGGTTGGGCTCTTCACTGTGAATGGCCTTGGTTTTGTACAATGCTGCTTAGCAAGCGACTATAAACATCAGTGTGTTATCAACATTGTTTTTCTCCCTGAACCAAAACAGCATCATGTCAGACACTCTGAAGAAAGCAGTTCTGTCCCAGCTGAAACTAAGAAACTACCTGGACTGTGTCTGGAAGAATGAGCCATTTGTTTTTTGCTCTTCAGCTGCCCTTATAGATGACAAGCAGGTTTCTGTACTGGACACAGGCATAGAACAAGAAGGACAAATTTATAACTTGTAACTTGGCATTGTATGCTTTGCGAGTGGTGTTTGGAAGCAAGGAGAAAGTAAAAAAAAACAGTATGTTCAGTGGAATTTTTCTTCATGTATATATTTTATCTGCAGCTGCAGCATAGAGCTGCCAAGTATTAGAGGTGAACTGGAAAAGCAGCAAGAAAATACCATTAACATTAATGCTTTAGATGTTAGGGATGGAAATGACCCATAAGGACAGGGAAAGTACACCGCCAGGGAAGAACAGGAGGTGTGTGCACCATACCATACCTCTGTCTTCCCTTCTGCTTGACCATCCCCCTGCACTTGGCACTTTTCCCTCCCAGGTGGCATGGTGCTGGGATGGGCACAGCTCAGAGGCTGCCACTGCCCACCCACCAACCCCACTTGAGGTGGAAGCCAGCTTTGCTGAGAAGAAAAAGGAGGGTGGAAAATGGACCTTCAGAAATAGACTGCCAAATTTTCATGGGAGCTTTTCAGCAAACAAACGAATGTTATAGTATGAGAAAATGAGAGCCTATTCCTCACGGAATACAAATGAGAGATTTAGTATGATGAAAGTCCGCTATCAGTATGTAGCTGCAATATTTTCATAAGGGCTTGTCCTTCAGAGATGGATTATACGACTTTTCTTATTACAGGAATGTGAAGATTAAGGATCCAAAACACTCTATATTTTGAGTTGTAATAAATGCACCAGGAATCTGGGGAGATTTCCAAAATACATTTTAATCCATAGTAGGCCAAAAGTTGTGTACTGTAAGCTGTTTTTGTTGTTAGATGGAAGTAAATATAAATTACTGAAGAATCAGAAAATCCTTCTCCAACTAGCAGCTCACACCATTTCAATCATAAGCAAATATGCTTTTGGAAGGAAGGAAAGCAAAAAAATCTGCAATAAACTACCACTTAATTACGTATTTTCAAAACCTAGACGTTAGTTTGTATATAGAGCAGCTTTTCCCACATCTTCTAAACTGCACAAATAGCTTTTCAGAATGTAAATTTGCTCAGGGACATGATTTAGCAGAGGGTTGTTAGGGTAGTATGGTTAGGTTGTGATTGGACTTGATCTTTAAGGTCTTTTCCAACCCGAGCAGTTCTATGATTCTATGATTCTATCAGCAGTGTGTACACACCTATATCTAGGATGGTGCATACACAGAAATGGATGTGAAAATTGAGACTTACAATTTTAGAGGCCAACCTGAGCTTCTTTTTAAAGTTAGTTTTCAGCTACTTACATAAATATATAAAAGAGAAGAAATTGGGAGGTCATCTTTCTCCCTTCACTACTTATTTTGGACTTCCCAACTGTGTTAGATATGAAAGAGTTTGAGGAGAAAGCATTATCATAGTTAGCGCAGTGTCCAGGCAATGAGTCATGCATCGGAGCGCCCACTGCTACGCGTGGACAGAGGGACTTGTCCTATAAAGGGCTCTGAGGAGGAGGGACAGCAGATTTACAGCTCCTGGCTACTAAAAGGCCGGAGGTGGAGCTGGCTGGTGATAACAGGATGAATTGTTTCCATCACATGGTTAATGACTCAGCATCATTATCCCAAAGTATTTGTTTTTCCATCTCTACCAGTGCATCCAGCATACTTGCATGGAAAAGAATGGGGGGACTGACAGAGCAGAGGTAGCCAGTAGGTTTTGTAGCCTCTGCTCGGGGAACATGATGCCTATTTTCCATGCCGTTGCTTTGTTGTCACTAGAGTTGTGACACTCAGCTGTAACACCACCAGATGGTTTCCTACCATTGGGGTGTATACTCTTGTCTTCCACAGCAGTAATGAATTCCAATCCAGTTGGGTGTGAGTGCACACATTGCTTCTGTGTGCACACATGCTTGGAAGCCCATCACCTAAGCTGACAGCAGCAAGGGGGCAAAGCAAACATTGCCTACCCTGTTCCTGCATTCTCCAAAACACCATGAGTTATGCAGCACTGGCAACTGTTGAGTAGAAATGGCCGTGACAAGAGTGGGTGTAATAAGCGTATGTGCAGCATATACTGGTATGTAGCTGCTGCAGCCCTCATTCCCTTTCACTGGTTCCTAAAATAAGAAAGTGATAGTATGTTTAGGTTTATTTTAAGTAGGGCTAGAGCACACATATAGCTGGCTCGTACACAGTCCGATGCAAATACTGCTTACTTTGTGGGATCGATTATGTCACGGTGGCCCTAAATACCTCTCCTTTGCAGACCAAATTCAACACATGACTTGGAAAAACAGTAACACTTCCAATACCCTTTCTGTTGTCAGTGAACTGCAGAAGTGCTGGTGTGGATTGTGGTGCCTGTCTGTATTTACTGCCAGCCCGCTGGCTCTCTGTCACTAATGCTCATAAAGACACCCACAACAATGAACAGTGGAGCCTTGCTAATGCCACCCACCAGCCAAATGGCATGCAGAGCTTAAGGCTGGAAGGTTGCGTACTCTTCTCCTTTCTTTTTCACCTTCCATTTGGTGAAGATCCACTAAGGAAAGACACTCAGTCACCTGCATCAGTTGGACTGAAAGACATTCTGCCAGCAGAAGTGCACTCACTCCCAAGTCTTCAAAATGAAACTCAAAAGGCAAAAGCAGATGAGCCCAGTCCTACAGAGAAGCATTTAAGACAACTGATTGTTGACAGTGAGGTGTTGGGAAGCATCCCGCCCACAGGTCCCCAGTTCATAAGGACGCCTGCATAAGGGCAGGGTCACGGAAGGCCACTTTGTACCAGGCAGCCTGGTACTATGGGGTGCTCCATGCCCCTCTTCCCAGCACCGACTGACTGCACATTGTGTCAGCACTTGCCTTTGCAGCTAGGAACAACACATGCATATGTTAACAGAAGAAATAGCCCATTAGCTATTTTCTAGTTACTAGGAGCTACCTCAGCATGCAGTCTGCTACATGAGCAGTATCTTGTAGTGCAGAGAGCAGATTTGTTGGCTGGGCAGTCATACTGCATGTAAGGTCACTACTTTAAAGTGAGCTTTTCTACCATCTGTGCTTCCCTATACTCAGTTACAGGGGGCAGCCAAGGGCAGAATCTAGCTCTTAATTTAGACCCCAAATGTTATATAAAAGTTATCCATCCCAGATGGACTCAGTCCCAAAAGTCACTGTTATACAAGACTTGTTATACAGACACTTTTACAAATGAAGAGGAATCAGTGTCTCCCCATGTTATCTATTCACATTTCCTGTTCCTTCCCCCTAGGGATGTACTCACTTAAGCTATACAGCAAAAGATTAAGAAGATCCACCTTGAACTTAATAAGCTATCTTACCAAGAAAGAAGATGCAGAGTTTGTGCTTAATTTGTCACTTTCAGTCGCTTTGCACATCAAGCACAAATGGTCCACAGAGACTAGAAAGGCCATCAGCCAAATTATCTCCTGATGAGGCATATTCATAGTTGCAATCATTTATAGGAAGAAAAGCAAGATGAAAGTGAGCATTTTCGAAAGTGAGCATTTTCAAAAGCAGCATCCCCCTATATCCCTTTAAGGAGGATTCACCCGAGCCTGAATTTCTACTGGACAGCCACTCATCGTAGATGGCACTCCGAGGTCTGAAAATCAAATCCCAGGTTTCTCAGCCTCATTGCTCATAAATGAGGCATCCAAAACCACAGTACAGTCTTGAAAATATGGTCCTTAGTCAGTGCATCCTTGGGGAATCAGAGAAAAACTCAGAGCAGAAATTTCATCTACAAGTCCTGTCCTGAAGTACAAAACTCACATACAGATCTAATAGCATAACACATGCTTATGCTGCCCGATCATTAGCAAGATCATCAGGAATTGTAGAAAAGATGTGCATAATTGCTTCGTTCCCTCTTTTACAGATACAGTCTTGAGAAGTGAAAGGGGTAGCACATCAATTGCATGAGCAGGTATGGTATTTGTCCTCATTTTAACCTAATATTCTGAAGTGTGTGAAAGATTAGCATTAAGGATTGCCACGGGCCATTTGCTGTAACCCTATCTGGACAACTTCCTGAAATAAAAGAACTAATTTCAGCTCCCAGGTAGAAGACTTTGGGCACATGAGTATATAACCAAAGAATGATTTACCATGAATGTGGGCTGCATGTGGAAGTGAGACAGATCAGTGTTTTACTTGACTCAAAAAGAAAAGGTTCTGAAGACTTCTGAAGTGCCTGCACTTGGCAAACATAAACTCACTAAGACACCTGAAATTTCATGACTATTTTCTGCAGTATACATAAAAAGAAACTGAGATTTTACTAGCAGTGTTACATGATGGCTGCATATAAAAGATGCCTTTTAAATACTAAACATCTTACGTGGTAGATGCCTTTCCTCTCTTTTCAGAGAATTAATGTTGGCCACAATGAAAATAAATAACTAAATAAATAAATAAATAGGAAATTCACACATTAAAATTGCTTGAAAAGGTAATCTCAGGGCTGAAGTACACATTAATAAGCTCAGTGTATCACAGGAAAGTGAGAAGCCCACTAGCAGTCTTACAATTTCAGTTACTATTGGATGTAATCTAACAATCTTCACCAATACAGAATTTGTTGGCTCTTTCACCCTTGAGTCAGCATTTTTGCCAATTTTTAGTTCCTCGCTAATTTTGATTCCTCACACTCATTCTCCTGATTTTTTAACATGATATCACTCCCTAGATATTTATTTATTTAAATGCAACAAATCTATCTTGATTCTGAACGTGTCCAGCATGGATTGCAGCAGGTTAGCTCTCAGAGTGCATCAGAACTAGGTGACTCAAGAGCCATACTCAGGATGTTGCTGGCTGATACTTGAAATAGGTGCCCATTGATGCGAAGGGTGAGACACCACTGCCTTTCCGGAAGCAGGGCAAGGTGTAAGTGTAAAAGTAGGGGTGGGAAAGCTGGGACTTTCTGTTTGCTGGGGATTGGCTGAAACGGAGAAAAGGTGAGGGAGGGGAACAGCAGTGGGAGGCAGAAGTGAATTCAGTGAGAACAGGCTTTATTAGGAAACTACATTTGTTCACTCAGTAATGGTAGGTTAGCCTGTGTTCAGTGCAGTTAAGTGCACGCACACACAACAGCATGTGTACTTCTCACTTGCACAAGTTTACCCCTTGGAGAAGAAGCAGTGGGACCTCTTCTCCTCTGGAAGGAAGCAGAGTGAACCATGAGGCTGTGGAATCTCCTCCTTAGAGAGTCCAAAAGCCACTTGGAACATGGTCATGGGCACCCTGCTCTGGGTGTCCCTGTCTGGGTTTGGACCACGCGGACCCAGAGGTCACTTCCAACCTAAACTGTTCTGGGGTTCTGTGAATATTGGCTCTCCAAACTGAAGTGAAATTCATTCACCAGGCAACCACCATTCAGGGGTTCTGCAACAGGCAGACACCTAACTACAACCAAAATGTCACTCCAAAAGAGATAGCTGGGAAAGCTTTTGTCACCCAGGACCCTCAAAATATCACACATAGCAGAAAGACCTCTTTCAAGTGACCTGGACAAATTTTGAGAAGGAGGGTATCTCTCCTAATGGAAGAGAAATAGATAGCAAGAGGCCTGTTCTATCCACAGAGGAAGGGTGAGGACAAAATGACCTGCCTTGATTTCAACAACGTCTTTAATGTTGCTGTGTTCTCTCCCTACTCTTCTGCCACCCTGCTTTGCTCCTTTGCTAGCTCCCTGTTCTTACAGAGATTTTGTTTTGAATAAGCTAGCAAATAGTGTAATAAAGGGCTCCCCTCTGATAGATAAAGCAGACAGGAACGTGTCCATTTGAGCTAAGCATCCAAGAGTGTAAATACTTTATAGGGATATAATCCTTTAATAGGCAACTGTCTATTTAAATAGCCTATGCCTTTGTTTTTGTTTGTACTACACTCCTGTCAGCCAGGGGAGGAAGACCAGGGCCTGTAATCCGAGACATTTCTGGTTCTGAGTCAAAAAACCTAAAAAATGAAGAGGCCAAGGATGAGGATTTTGTGAGAAAGGGCCTTTGGGATTTGCAGCTTTCTGGTGACATTGACCCTGGCCTTCCCAACGGCCAGCAAAGTGTGAGTTGGGTTTAGTCAATACTTTACATTCACATCCAGGACAAGAGGAGTTCAAATTCTTCCCAACAGACTAATGAGGCAAAATATTTAGAAATGCTGTAATTCCACTCATGCTTTTGCCATAACATTTAGAGAAACAACAACGCTTTTCATATTCACTGCTACTGAGATTCTCTGACAGCATAGAGAAATGCATGGTGCCCACAATGTCCACAGACTTACACCCAGACCTTCATAGCTTTTATGACAGAAATGCCAGCTACTTGCCAGCTGCACCAATGGGCACACCACAGCATCCAAAATTTGTTCACATGAGCACACCTGAGAAGCCTTTAATTGGATTCAGAACGGCTTGCATCTGTTCAATAAAAGCGTGATATCATTTACAGCAGTAGCAGAAAGATAATCAGGCAGGTTTTTTCTCTGCCAAAATGTGCAATGTATATTTACAAAGCTTTTCAAGCCCCTTTGTTGTGCATTCTTTCCACACATCATTACAGAAAGATCATGTTAACAACAGTGGCTGCTGCATGGTATCATATTGCCTTTTTTATTTTTCCAAATCACTAAAAATAAGGAAGGAAGGAAGGAAGGAAGGAAGGAAAAGGAAGGAAGGAAGGAAGGAAGGAAGGAAGGAGAGGGAGGAAGGGAGGGAGGAAGGGAGGGAGGGAGGAGGAAGGAAGGAAAGGAAGAAAAGGAAGAAAAAGGAAGAAAAAGAAAGGAAAGGAAAAGAAATCCTGGAAATGCTAAACAAACAAACAAAAAATTCTATTTTCATTAGGCTCTAGCAAAGCCATTAAAAATGCTGCTCATCTGTGGGGCAGAAGGGCAGCACAGATATTTGCCTGCCTTCTTTTTTTTCTTTTTGATTAGTTCGTGTCATGATGAAACCATCACTGCGTCACGATCAGCGTGTTTAAGAGAGCAGCCAGCCACTTCCAAAAGGGTATAAAAGCCAATGCCCAAGAGTTTATAGAGTGACAGAGCCAACTCTAGTACTGATTTATTGAAACTCAAATTGGAGCACTTAGATTTCATTTCTGCCAAATGATGTCGTTGGAATGCTCATGCGAATAACTGAGAAAAAAAAAAAGAAAAGAAAAGAAAAGAAAAAAGAAGAAAAAAGCCCTGGAACTCTTAAAATTAAAGGCCTTCTATCTCTTTGTCAGGCTGCAACAAAACCAGCACATTCCCTGGTGCTTCTCCTTTGCCAATGTGTTTTAAACGGTTAAGGTGCTCTTTGTTTGCTTTTTTTCTGACATAAATCCTGACTGGATCATCTGGGTCCAGGTATATGCCACTGCCAGACAGGGAGGCACAGGCTCCTCCTTGCCCTCCTCCACTTCTGCTCTCTGGTGTCTGCCCAGTCCTGTAAACACCTTCAACAAGGGCTGGCTTTGGGATCTACTATTTGTGCTATCAAGTGGGCAGGCATTTTATTTTTCTGAAATGAAAGAGCCAATTTATGCCCTTTTATGGACCATTTGAGAACTCGTTGCAGTGGAAACTTTTCTGCAATAAAGGTTCCCTTGTTTATGAGCCCTTTGTGTTGCAAGTTGCAGTACCACTTGCTACACTTAGGGAGCATCCTGCGAGCTCCAGTAAGGAAATCAGACCTTTTCATTCCTTCTCCCCAGGACTCAATAAATGGATTCCAACGCTGTCTTTAGCCTGCCACCGAATTGTTACAAAGCAGGGAAAATAGAATCAGTCTAATGCCAGTTTGTTCCACACGTGGCATGACACAGCCTTCCTCAATGTGAGTACAAGTGCATATTTACAAAATAAAAAACAGCATGGCATCCAACACAGAAAAATAGCTTTTATTTAAAAAAAGAACCTTCCTATCAGCCAAAGCTTGGCCGTGTTCTCTTAGGAACCACTTGTCCCAGCCCCATCCTGTTCATGTGCCCCTCATTTGTTCCCCAGAGCTCCAAGATAAGCCTGAAGAGCTTTTGTTAGCAGGAGCAGTTCGGCTCTCTGTTAAAACCAGTTCCATCAGTATTGACACTGCAGTAAAAAAAAAAAACAGTCTTTATGCATAAATTGGTCCTGCCAGATGTATTCTTGTTGTCTTTTCAATTTTGAAGCAGTGTTTTTGTTTCCATTTTACAGAAAGCTTCCTTCACTGCTGAGTGAAGACCAACCTGATAACCAGGGAAACAAGGAACATAGCTAGCCAGCACTATCAGGGCTACAACAGAACTAACTACAGAGCATGTTTGTAGTGACATTTAAAAAAATGAGTAAGAGAGGGGGAAATAAAAGAAACCAACATTTCTATCTGTTTGTCTGTCTATTGATCTAATTTTAAAAACTGAAATACTACTTAATGCAGCATTATGTGGTAGGCACTGTTTTTTAAATGGGAACATAACATTTCAGTCAGTGATATTCTTTTGACTATTACTTAACCACATACTACAGATCATAATCAAGTGGAAGAGCTGAGGGTCTCTTAATAGCATTAAGCTTTGAAGTTTTAAAAATGACAGCAAAATAATTACCCTTGTGTTTGTTGAGTCATAGGAGCTACGCTCCATGTTTCCATGGATATAGTTTCCGGTTTATGGGCTGGTCTTTTCCTATTTAAAGATCAATACTGTGCTAAGTAGAGAGCAGGATCCAATTCAACGTTGTTTGTGGTGTCTAAACACCAATGTTGCAAACCACGGAGCAGCTTGACAGGTCACATACAAATTGAGCTCTGTCCTGACCCTTCTTCATGTGGTGCCAGGTGACCGAAAAACCAAGCAAGCACTCCTTCATGTTCAGAATCATCACAGATTTGTAGAGTTTGGAAGGGACTTCTAGAGATCACCTAGTCCAACTCCCTGCTAAAGCAGGCTCCCTACAGTAGGTTGTCCCCCAGATACTGAGTCCTTGGGATGTTTTAATTCCATCATCAAAATCATGATGGTTCAAGAGCCGCCTCTGGGCATGGAAGAAGTGTGCATGTAGTAACACACAACCAGCTCTCTGAGTATGTCTCTGATCAGCATGAGTCAATCCTTATCCACTGTGCACATCCTTACCAGCAGCCAGCCCTTATCTTGCTTTGAGGATGCTCTGGCCACACGAGCGCTAATGTGACTGCAAGAAATCTAAGTAGAGGGCAGCTCAACAGGGAATATGCATGTGGAGGAAAGTGAGTGCATGGATGGAGATCAGCATAAAACTATGTCCACAGGACCGTGTCATGAGAGCTTTGGCTTACTAACACACCCTAAATATGAAGTTAAAGATGATCCTGATGGTCACTTCTCGTCTGTGCCTATCCCACACTGAGCTCCCAAAATGGAGTAGCCCGTACCAGAGAAGTAAATGCCAAATTATTGCTGATATAGCCATTCGAGGCTTACAAAATCAACTGGTATTTGGTCATAGAGGTTATTATTTATTATCATATTTCGCATTCAGAGCAATGCTCTGCTATTCAGTATAGAGGTACCACCCCCACTAAAGTCAACAGTATGGAGAGAACAATGTAGAACCAATGCAGAACCAGTCATACCTCAGAAATACATGTGCCCCAGACCAAAGGGCTCCTAACGCTGCAACCATGACACCAGCGAGGGCAAACAAGTCAGGCAAGAGATGACAAGAAATCATTGCAGAAGATGAAAACAGTGAAAATGTATGGAGAATGTGCACAAAATGCACTTTAGGACTCAATGGGCAGAAAATGGCGACAAAAGCTACTTGATATTTAATGGTGCAGTTAAGTTGTGCAGGAGCAAAGGGTAGCTCAAACCCGCACATTGTTGATTTATTTCCAGACTCTCAGTCATGCTGACAGTGGGGTACAGCACAACTGCTCGATGCCAGCGTCTGCATGTGTGAAGATGGATCGTGGTGTTTCCCAATACTTCCTGGCCCCCGTCTGCTGGCAGCCCAGGCTGTCTGCGTCCCATCCCGGTCAATGCCCTCCATGCAGCGCTGCCTTCCTTTCCTCACTATGTTCCTGGCCAGAGGCAGTCGTGAAAACAGCAGCTTTGAAGGAAATGAGACAGCCAGCTGGACTGGAAGCCCTTGCTAAGGGTGGCGGTTTAGATCAAGGGAAGCTGGCAGTGGAGGATTAACATTATCACTAGCCATCACATAATCAAGTACATGAGAGAGAAATGGTTTTAGCAGTGCAGAAGAGGCTGAACTTCAGCTGTTTAATAGAGAAAGCAACCACTATGCTCGGAAAACTCTGCAGGTGGGGTGACTAGACAGAGGCATTGCCAGCCTAATCCTAGGGCAGCAATGGCCTCCCCTTGAGCCACACCTTTTTTTTAGATGCCATTATCATGTATCCCTACGTTTCTGAGCAGTTTTCTGCTGAAGTTTCTCCCCTTCATGTCAGAAAAAGATTTTGTTGGATCCTTTCAACTGTGGCTGAGTTTTGCAAGGGCAAAAAATACATCTGGAAGATGTGTGGAACCTGACAGCCTTGCTGTGCTGTCATTGCACTGAGGAGCACAGCCCATCACACAGGTCTTCAGCAAGGCTCAACGCCTGTCTTCCCTTTCCCCTGGTCTCAGTAATATGCGTGGTGCTCAGCCACTTTGAAAAAATAAACAACAGGCTATTTCCCCAGAAATTAAGTCATCTCTTGGCTAAATTCTATCATGTGCTGTTCAGCAGATGTAGGGGGCCTCTTTTTCCGGCCTGCCTAAACGATCAGGTCCTCCATGCTCAAGAAAGTACTAGCATGAGGACCAGCTTACCATGTGGGAGAGCTCATGCAAGAGCTTACCACGGCATGTGGTTTTGGAGGGTGGCTACTTCATTAGGCTTGCTAGCAGGACAGCTGCCACAGGAGGAAGGCCTGGGTATGTTTTTGTTTCTAGAACGTACTGCCTCAACTATCCCAAGGAATCTCGGTTTGGCCCACAAGAGCCCTGTGGCTCAAGGCCTTTCAGCAGCACTTCTCCCTAACTTGGGCAGGATTTTGCTTTGCAAGAGCAGTGCCACTAAACCTGGAGACCATTCCATCCTCTTAAATATAAAGTAATATTATTTTTCAATGAGGCATAACTGCACACAGTATGCAGACTCATGAATCAACCTGATTCTGTTGTGACGAGTTTCATTCTGCATGTGATCTGTCCTAAGAGATCACACAATTTTTCCTTCTCCCTTTTAATAGTAGAATACTCTTGCCTGCCCTCTCTTTCTTCTTATCTGATCATCAGCCATTAAAATGACACAGAGAATAACACCTTCATTTGCTCAAACTGTTCAGCCTGTCACTTGCCATCTTTCTCTCAACACCACAAAACAGTTTCCCTGTTTATTCTCCACTCTGACATGAACCTTCTGGTTCCTTCTTTGCCTCTTCCTGTCTGTGTGTGTCTAATACCAACTCATATGCGGCTAACCTGCTCCAACCAAAAAAAGAAAAAGACAGAAGACCACTAAAGGTCATATAGAAAGAGTCTTCTGTGGAAAAACAGGAGGCTGAAGAACTCTTTATCTCTACAAATCAGATGGCATGGGACAGTAAACAGTCATTGGGTTTATCAGTATCCTTTCAGATCCTCTGCATCCTTCCTTTTTTCTTTCTCTTTCCCACCTGCTTCTTGTCGTATGAACAGATAGTCATCAGAAGGTCTTTGGGATAGAAACTATTATTTTTGGCTGTGTGGCTGGAAAGACAGGATTTTTAAAATATAAGCAATAAGTCATACTAATTTGTGTCACCCTATGGGATGTTATATGTAGGTCAATTTTCATTATATTCCTAATCTAAGATTCATCTTTACTCACAGGATTTGACCTCTCCAATACCAAAGAACACCATACAAATCAGTGCGCAATAGTTGTCTTGTGACCTTGTAATTTATTTTATAAAGATCAATGCAGCTATTTAAAAAGATTTTATGTGAGCAGGAAGAAATACTGCAAGCTATTGGCTGTCTTTGTCAGGCAGAATGAAAACTAGTCTCTGTCACCAGAAATATAAAAAGATCTCATGATCTTATGTTAAAGAGAGAGTAATGCCATCTGAACAGCCTGTAGGTGACCTTTACAATCTCTTGAAGTAAAAACACCAGCCCAGAGGATACATAACATGCTGCTGAAATGTACCCTGAAGAATAAGGTCACACTGAAATTAGGTAAAAGTATGTGCCCTCCTCAAATACTTTCCAGTGGAGCTGAAGCATGCACTACTGTCCCTGCTGGACTGCAGCCGGTGCTCGTGTATTCCCCAGAATCTGCAGAGGGTGGAAAATCACCAGGTCTAGAAGCTGTCCCACCATTGATTTATTCTGAGGCATTCATTATTGAGCTAATCTCCGCTCTACAAAAAGACTGTCAATAATGCCCCTGGAAACAGAACTCTGCCTGCAAAACAGGCGCAACACCACCACTTCCCTAGATAGCCAGGGAGCAGGTTTTGGCCCATCTCACCTCTAGGTTCCACAGACAGCCCCAAATCTCAGGGCTGCCATAAAGGGCAAGGGTTTTGCTCCCTGTACCATACTTCTTTCTCTGCTCCAAACTCTGCCTCAGCATTCACCAGACCCCTTGATGAAACATCACAGCTCAGTACCCCATCAGAAAAGTATTTGCTGGGTTTGTGTCTTGCTGCACAGGAAGGATGTGGAGTTCTTAGAACGGGTCTAGAGGAGGGTCACTAAGATGATCAGAGGGCTGAAGCACCTCTTCTATGGAGAAAGGTTGAGGGAACTGGGCTGTTTAGCTTGGAAAAGAGAAGGCTCCAAGGAGACCTCATTGTGGCCTTTCAATACTTGAAGGCACGGCTGTTTACAAGGGTGGATAGTGATAGGACAAGGGGGAATGGTTTGAAACTGAGACAGGGGAGGTTTAGGTTAGATATTAGGAGAAAGTTTTTCACACAGAGGGTGGTGACGCACTGGAACAGGTTGTCCAAGGAGTGGATGTCCCATCCCTGGAGGCATTCAAGGCCAGGCTGAATGTGGCCCTGGGCAGCCTCGTCTGCTGGTTGGCGACCCTGCACATACCGGGGGGGTTGAAACTGGATGATCATTGTGGTCCTTTTCAACCCAGGCCATTCTATGATTCTATGAGTCTATGACAAGGGTGGATGAGCAGGTAAATAGGGAGCTGGTGAGGAGGAGGAAGCAGGTATAACTGTCTTGATAGGAGTCAGCCAGCTCAGCTCATCTTGCTGAACACCCTCAGGTCTGTGCCACCACAGGCAAGGCCTATTACAATTAATCCTTTGCACAACTGCATCTCTCACAGCTCTTCCAGCCTTTTGTTCCACCTTGCAACCTCCTTGCAATGCTAGGTACTGACAGCCCTACTGTCACCTTGGCCTCAAAGGCAGTGGGAAACATTCCCCATCATGCTAGTACACAACCAGGCCCATAAAACAAATATACCCTCATAGAAGAGGGTGTGAAAAGGAGTCTTCAGGCCATGGGTCAGCACTTGGAGCTGGAGCCTTCCTTGTCCACAGAGCCAGCAGCTGGCTCCCACTCCCTAGTCCATGGCCTGTCTGTCTTATGTAATTTGTTCTGGTCACCAATATAAATGACAAATTGTTGCAGTAAATTTTCATCATCACCCTCTTATTGCCTGTAGGTTGTGAATTTTACATGACTGAAGTTACAAATTGATGCAATAAATTGTCATCATCGAGTTATCACCTTTGGAATGTTCATCAGTTAAAAGCATCCAAAGAATAGCCAGAGTGATAGGGATCAGGCTTTCTGGCCCCTCTGATTATGGATACAGAGGATGCATCATCTTCCCAACTGCTTCCTGCACACGAGTTTATCTGTTCCCTGGACCACCCAAGCCCCTCATCAAAGGAAAACCAGGCAAAGAAGTAGCGACAGCGGTGAGCAGCAGAGAGAATGGGCATGTTTAGACTTCACCTTTCCTTGCACTTCTTTGTCTTGGGGCCATATACAGATTTACAAGATCCACTTTTGTTCAATGACTGCACGGCCGCCGGACCAGCGAAGATGGCCAAACCTTGCCTCTGTGTTCATCTCTGCCATAGCCAGAAGTCCTCTGCCTTCCAGATGAAGGAACTGTCTCTGCTGGGTTTCCCCGTCGTGTGGAACAGAAAGGCTGCCCTCTGGCCAGGGCTGAGCTTTAAAAATATTAGCTACACCACCACAAACTATTATGAGGCACATAAAAAAGTCATCCAGACATCAAAAATTGTCAAGGAGCGAGTCTCCTGCTGCTTCTCCAGCACTGAAATAAAGTCCCGCTACTCTGGATTTATACCAGTTATATTTGAGGCGAATTTTAGCTTCAGGTTTCCAAATCTTTTTATTGAATTAAGGGCAGAATTCCTGTTTCCAGAGTTTCATATCAACATGACAACAGTGGAGCAAACAAGAATAGTCTATTTAAAAGCAGGCAAACATTTCACAGATGAAAGACAAACACTGTAGGTATTTATTAAGGCCCTAATCCAACCAAATCTCTAATCCACTTAGCAGTAGAAAAAAGCTTCAAACAACCATTTTCAAGATTCTCAAGCATCCGAACAGCTTTACTTCATCCTCTTCCTCAAAGGTATCCCCTTACTCTTATGTTTTCTGGATATGGTGAAGGACAACAGGACCTTTCCATAGTTTCACAGCATCACAGATTTAGAGACCCTGTATGTGGCTCTGCTCTTTCATTACACTGCTTTTTTTTCTTTCCCTCTCAATTCCAGACTGGTCTCGAAAAACTCCATAAATGGTTGGACTCAGTCCTGTATTTTGGAGTACTCTAGACTCGATGGTTTTTCCCCCAGGGCTTTTCCATAGAAAAACCTGGAGGCTAGTGGCTGAGAATGCCTAGCTAATTTTCTCCTAATAGAGCAGTGATTTTGAAGGCTTCAGTCATCACTACTGCTAAGTATTTCATTCACAGGATGCTCCCTGCATGCACATCACACATATGGAGATTCTTCTGCTCCCTTTCTTCTGCTTTTGCTGCTGCTATTACAGAGCTGCTTCTCTCCCTCTGGGACAATATGGCAGCTAATAGGGCTTAAGTGTACTTGTGCCCATCTAATGCTTTTTCATTCTCAGTCTAGTTTACTCCATGTATCTTCAGTTCTGCCTTCTTCAACTCAAATCAGAATGATTGTCATGAAATCTGTATTCACTTTCTGTGTAGAAACACAGAAAGCATGTTCTTTTGGTGTTTATTCTGAAATTCTGCAGAATAGTTGTCCTTGATATAGCTGGTGTGGTGAAGGATCTGACATAAAATTCACTTTTATTTTATTTTATTTTTTCATTCTAATCGCTTTCCTCCTAACAAATAATGAAATCTAAGTTTTAGCAGAAAAGCTGTTTGAAGAGCTGTCTAAAATATGAAGTTTTCCGAAATCGCAGTGTTTCCAAGAAGAGAGAGAACATTTGCCTGTTTTTAGATCAGCAGAGGAATAAATACAGATGATTAAATATATCATGAGTCTGAAATTATTTTTATTTTTCTGATGACCAAATGCTGTGCGACTGGCTTTGTTGTGCAAGGTTTTTCCCATTAGTTATTTTTAGGGGTTTAATATTGTATTTTCCCCTAACTGGTGACATAATGTCTTGTTAAGACAATTGACCCAAATAAGACTATGCCAACTTCATCAGAATTGGTCTTATACATCTGGATTTTTGATATTTTGGTGGGTCACAGACCAATAGTCTCTGTGGCATGGAAAATATTTAATTTTTTTTAGACTGCCAGCTTCAGCAAGACTCCTCCAAGTTGACACTAGTTAACAGTGACCTAATTCAAGCTTGATTGGACAAAGATGCCTGGCCCCAAGGGAAATAGAGCAAGGCAACCCACAAAATTGAAGGGTGAGGCAAAAAGCCTTGTCTTATGGGTCAGGAAGCTACCTGAGGGAAAACTGCTGCTTCAAAATATCAACAGCTATCATTTGGCGAAAAGCAAGTCATTGCATCGACATTAAAAAAGCTCCCTCAGTAGCTGACTAATCCATCATCTCCTTCCTCACTCCAGACTGAAAAATCCCTCCTACTATGCCAGCAAAACAGTGCCACATCTGTTCCACACTCCCAGCCCCTGCTACACAAGTGTGCAGAAGACTCTGAGAACTGAAGAGCTTGCACTGCCCTCATATTTTTAATATCTTAGTTACTCTTCTTTTCTTTAGCCTGGATTCCCAAGGACACAAAGCTAAAGTGATTACTTTCCTCCCCCAGTCATTAGTTCTGCAATCCAGTTGTCTGTTTCTGCCAAAACAGAGAAGGGGAGGTTTCCTAGAGGTGAGGTCCTCCTAACCTGGCACAAGAGAGGTCTGGGACCCATGCTGTCCCTGGAGTGGGCAGCCAATGGCCAAGCAACAGCACACCTGCAGACAGCCTCCTGTGCAGCTCAACAGGAAGAGAATTTAGGGAACCAGTGGTAAAGACAGAGAGGGCACAAAACCACAGGAAGCAAAGCTTCTTCCTTATGGAACAATTTATCTTGTCTTTTAACCAGTTATGTGGATAAATTAATCTCTTCCTTCATTTGCAATGAATAAAAGTAAAAATGTAGCAGTGTGCTTGCCCTGTGTAAAGCTGGAATGCAAATCTTATAAATACACTCTTCATCAAAGCCAAGGGACAGCAAAAATAACTTCTGAACTCAGTATGAAACAGCCAACTAAATTCAGATTATTAATCTAAGTATTTAATACAATTACTTATGTGAGACTTATAGCAAAACTTCACATTCTACCTTCATGAGTTAGTCTCAGGATTGTTTAGAGCTGGTATTCATCTGGTGACTTTATTCTCAGTATGAAGACTGATTTGCTCTTTATTTAATAAAGTATCTCAGCTGTGGATTGGTGTTGTTTTACTAATAATTCTTTCATGCTGATCATGTGTCTCTTGGTTTTATTTTGCTTTTTAAAAGCATTTTAATAGCATTTCTAAAATAAAAGCTGGTACTGAGTTACTTTTATTACAGTACGCAAAATGGGTCCAGAATATTTCAGGGCCTGCTATGGAGACCAGGTTTCCATCTGGCTAGGTCTCCAGGGAACTAGGAGTTTTATACTGTTGTTATACTTTGCATTAAATTTTTGGAAGAGACGGTTCCCTCCCTCCTGTCATTGACTCACTGGATGACTTCCATTGCTGGCCAATCACAGCCTCCCCCTCCTCCCAGCTTTACTGCTCATCCCTAAAACCAGGTTTGCATTTATTCTTTATTTTATTAGTGGGATTACATGCTCATTCGTCAGGCAACAACCAGGGAAAACAAACTTTGATCCTGAGAAGCAAGAACCCTTTTAACTTGAGCACTACAATTTATTCCCAAAGTAATAGAAGCTGTTGAACTCTTTGCTTTAAAATTTAGCTATAGAGTAAATCAGATGTATCATTATGCACTGAGCCTCCAGAAAGATGGCAAAACACTTTCCAAACTACAGACAAGTCTGCTTAGAATTTGACTGGTGCAGGCATCCTGGTACTGTGCCCTTTTAAGAGTGAAGGACAATGAGGCATTTGAAACCTGCAGTACTTTTGACCTTGCCAATGAAAATCAACTGTAGCTACTGAAGGAAATCTAGGCAGGGCCAGGGTGTCAGTGCAGGTGAGTTGCGTGTGTTCAATTACACTAGCAACCCTAATGTTTACTCTAACAGAATCAGTGCCTCCAGGTATAAAATCCAGCGTAGTTCTTTTCTGCAGTCAGCAACAGCAATGAATGCAAACTAACTCCTTGGATACGGGCAGCCCAAAGAAATATGCTGCTCCTAACTGACCACTATAGCTGAGATCATGTTGCCAGAATACAACCCAAAACTCACAGAAAACAGGATGAAACATTCAAAATGAGGAAAGATAGATGCATAAACAACCTATACAGCAGAGCTTCAGGCAGAGAGAGTCAGCAGTGCTCCAGCAATATCTGTAGTTCCATTGCAGAGTGATGGCATTTGCAACAAGCAGCTTTGAGTCATATAGGTTCCATTTCAATAGTTTTCAATTTGACAATCTTGTTGCAGGTGTTTTGTGTCACAAATTAGGTTGGCCACTGGAGCCCAAAACTGAAGGTTTTGACACCAGGACTGCAAGGTAGTCCACTAAGGAAAAGATGTTTCTGAGATCTGAACTAGTGTTTTTAACCAAGAGTAAGCAACAACTAGAAAAGTTTACTGATGTAATACTTGACAATATAAGGCTATTCTGAACTGATGGAAAAGTATCATAGAAAGGGGAGAACAGTGTGTTTGTTTCAAAAGCAACTAGTTGCACTGTCATTTCCATGCAGCTCAAGAAAAGAATTCTTTGTTGGTATGTCATGAAAATAGCTGCAGCTAAGTGCTTAAAAATGAGCCTAGATAAAAAAGAGTGTTTACATAATCTGCGTCTTTTTGAAAAGACAAAAGCCATAGAGCATCAGAAAGATACTTCAAAATCAAAATCAAGAAAAAGCACTGAAGGGTCAGCATCACCTTTCCGAAATTGTTTTGAAAGTTTTTTTTTTACATTGCAACTCTTTAGTCCTCTTTTGATCATTTTGATCCCATTACCACTACTGCTAATGCATCCTTTATACACCAGCATGAAGAGCTGCTTATGGCAATGAGGCTATTCCCACGCACTAAGTGGAATACTTCACAGAACCACAGAAGCACAGGATCATAGGGGTTGGAAGGGACTTCTGGAGACCTTCTTCTGGAGACCTGGAGACCTGCTAAAGCAGGTTCCCTACAGCAGGTTGCACAGAAAAGTGTCCAGATGGGTCTTCAGTATCTCCAGAAAAGGAGACTCCACCACCCCTCTAGACAGCCTGTTCTAGTGCACTGTCACATTAAAAGTGAAGTTCTTCCGCGTGTTCATATGAAACTTTCTGTTTTCCAGTTTGTGCCCACTGCCTCTTGTTTTGTCAGGGCACTGTTGAAAAGAGCTTGGTCCCAACCACTTGACTCCTATTCTTCAGTTATTTATAAGCATTGATAAGAACCTCTCCTCTCAGTCTCCTCCATGCTGAACAGCCCCAGGTCTCTCAGCCTTCCCTTGTGAGGGAGATGCTCCAGGCTTCTCATCATCTTTGTGGCCCTAAGCTGGTCTCTCTCCCAGAAGTTCCCTGTTTTTCTTGAACTGAGGAGCATAGAACTAGACACAGTGTTCCAGAAGTGACCTCATCAGGGCAGAATAGAGGAAGATCATCTTCCTCAACCTGCTGGCCATGCTCTTTTTAATGCATCTGAGGATACCATTGGCCTTCTTGGCCACAAGGGCACCTTGCTGGCTCATGGCCAACCTGTTGTCCACCTGGCCACTCAGAGCCTTCTCTGAAAAGCTCCTTTCTAGCCCCTAACTTGTACTGATGCAAGTGGTCATTCCTTCCCAGGTGTAGGGCTTGTTGAACCCATCAGCTTCCTCTCTGCCTAGCTCTCCAGCCTGACCACATCTCACTGAATGTCAGCACAGCCTTCTGGTGTGTCAACCACTCCTCCCAGCTTTGTACCCTCGGCAAACTTGCTGAGGATGCATTCTAGCCATTCATCCAGGTCACTGATGAAGATGTTGAACAAGACTTGTACCACACTAAGTGATACTTGTCCTAATATAACTGCACTCCCACTAATGACTGTGCCTTTATAACAACAACAGAATGAAACTACAAAAAAACCACTTTTAAGCCAGTTGTAGTGTCAAAAATACATAAATAGAGGCCAGTCCTTAGCAATGATAATGTTTGAACACTGGCAACTTCATGAACAGATGAATGGTCTGTTGAAAAAACTGTGACTAAGAAGACTGAAGACTGAGAGTGTGGCTCAGTGGGATCTGGCTAGCACCCCATAAAACAACATCGCACTTCCCTTATAAAATCTCTGCCACTAAAATACCACCCAAACATTAGAGTGCTTGGGAATGAGCAATGAAGGACTCAAACTGCTTCCCTCCTGCTGAATATAATCCTTCATCACTCCCTCCCACTTCATTATCTCAGTCACTCATGGCCACGCATGAACTGCTCTATCATACACCACAGTTAAATCTTCCAATACCCTCTGGTTCTCAGGAGATTATGTACCTGTTGCTAACCCGTGTTGCAGCCCTGCTTCCCAATGCATCCAGGACCTCCTCCTCAAGTCCCCACTGTTCTCTCCTCTCTGCTCTTCTTGCCTGCCTGCCTTCCTGCTCTTTGCAAATATTGCTAATACATGCATTCTCTTGAAGCAAACACCCTTCACTTTCACCCTTTGTCCAGCAGCAACATGTCGGCCCATACTAGCCACACTTCATCAGCTTTCAGACACTCATCTCCCTCAGGTTGCCCAAAGCTGGCTTTCCTGAGTCTGAATTCCTCATGGCATCTCATGTTCCCACCAGAGTATACAGGCCCATGCAAGACCATTGGTTTCTCCCAGACATAACTCTAATCTGCAGTAAAGGATCCTGGGGGCACTCATGTACATAGCGAAAACTTTGCTTTTGCAGATGTGACACATTTGCTGAAACATTAATGAACTGCTTAGGAACATAAAAGTGTCTGCCAAACATTGATTAAAAATTTAACATAGCTGCTAATGAAAAAAATAAACACTTCTTTGAGCAATGCTATGGACTTTTGAGAAATGTCACCACTTCATTGACTGAGTTAACTTACCAAGAAGTCGCTACCTCTTGCTTGAAATTAGGAAAATTTACTACCTCTTTTGTTCTGAAATCTATTTCTTACATTTTTACATTCTAGTGCTGGGAGAATCAAATTAACCCTTTACATTCACTCTGCTAGGCTCACTCCTTACCGTAGTGTGAGCAAACAGTCTCCAAAGAGGACACAGGAGCAATTGCACAACCCAGGTTACACACAACAGAAAGCCAGTTCTGTTACTTATAGCAGTTGTAAAGCCTGAAAATTACTGCATGGTAAAACCTTTGAATGTATGTATAATAGCCTTTTAAATAACATTTAGAAATGACTTAGAAATAAGCTGCTCTTAGCATAAAAGCTGTCAGTGTTAGATCAGAATAATCTAGGTTGCTGCAGCTCTCAGTCAGCCAATTTTCAGCCCAAGACAAAGTTAAGGACCCCAGAATTTACAGACACACAGAGTTCCAGCAGATCTGTTGAATCTAATCCAATCTTTCCAAAGCTCTCGTCTGCTACTTTATACACTCCCAACTACGTTAAACAAAATCCTCTTCTTGGTATCATACCACGTAGGCCACTAGTCTTTACAATTCCTTGTAAGGAGGACACAATTAAAACATCGCAGAGCCGATCAAAACAATTGCTGCCTATGCCATCTCTCTCTTCCCGGTGGATTCTTGGCTGGTAGCTGCCTCCATCCCAATTCCTGACATCCCCTGCTCCTGGGCACAGCACAGGGGCTTGCAGGGGAGGAACAAAGGTGGCTCCAAGCCACTTTCGTGCCTTGTAACTGATGCCAGGCTACTTAAGCTGTGCTGGCTTGCAGGCAGCCCCGCAGGGGCCCTGATGTCAGCCAAGAGCAACCGTTTGCAACACATGCTGGTTCCTCCCCGCCAGCTCCTCTTGGTTCTGCCCTCGCAGCCCAACCCAGCAGCCAGTTCTGCAGCTGCCCTCACCCCAGCAGCTGAGAGCAGCAGGTCCCCGCTCCCCAACTCACCGCACAGCACAGAGTTACACATGCCTCTGAGAAGTAGAAACGATGGAACAGGGGAGAAAATCTCCTTTTCCAGAAAAGCTTTCCTCTAAATACTCGTCTGAGGCAGACAAAAGTCCTGTTTCCATGACATAAAACATCACTGTTCCTTAATGGCACTTGCAAACAGGACACGTAGTATTGCAACATGATTTCCAGGGCTAATAAAGCAGAGGAATCACAAGGGTGAGATATGATAAGTGCTGTTAGTCTCACTGGTTCCTGTATGTCACTTGGTTGCTCCAGTGATACCAGCATGGCTTGGATCGAACTACAAGAACTCAAAACATGAAAAAAAATGTTAAAAATGCATAGATTATTTTTCTCCCTGACCCTTTCCTAACTCTTATTTGTTTGCTTGGCAATGATTATTTCAACTATTTGCACTGCAAAATGGTGCCAATTTGGCCTCTAAGAAAAATTACGATTATTTTGTTGGAAATCATGGGATGTACCCTCTCTGCACTGGAGACATGTGCAGGCCCGTCCGGCCACAGGCTGCCCATATCCTCTTGCCCACCTCATTTTCTCTTTGTGGTGACAGAAGGGGGATGGCTATGCTTCCTGTGGGGAAGGAGGACGTAAACCAAGTAAGTGAAACCAATAAAGGAAGAGATATTCCCATGCTTCAGACAGACAGAAATACGTGTAAATGAAATGTGGTCATTAATTTTCTAGTCAGTGGATTAGGACTCTGAATAGGTATAGGTGAATAGGTGCTGATAACAGCACCCCATTACCTGTACAATTGCCTGGCACAGAAGGATTACAAAGCCTGTGACCATGATTACAAAGACTTCCATTTTCTGAAAGCTCTAAATGTCACTGATAAAACCAATCGTTGCTAAGCTTGCCTGGTCTATACGGTGATAGTGCCAATGGGGAGAGGAGGAGACACAAGAAGTGGGAAGGAAAGGAATGGGGCACAGGCAAAATGCGCATGTGCATCCTGTCTGTGTTGATACTCAGTCCCACCAGAGCTCACTGGGATAAGTGGAAAGGCTCCCACTGACTTCAGTGGACTTTGGATGCAGTCCCAGAAGCTTCAACCTGTAAACAGACAGATATGAGCATGTGCCTGCCCGGGTAATTTCCCCTAAATAAAACCACTCTGACACGAGAGTGGCCCCTTGAATAAAGGTTTGCTGGAAGCAAGTGTGGGGAAGAAAGAAGGAGAGCCTGCTGCCATGAGGCAATAGTGAGGACCACACAGCCCAACCTCTAGGCCCAGGTCCCGGGCCCTCAGAATCCCGTACTCTCTTGCTGTCCCCTTGGGACTCAGCTGTTCAGGCAGCACGTACAACATGAACTATCCCATCCAAGGAGGCCACTGCAGATGGGACAGCAGGAAAAGGGGGAAGGCATGGGGATTGCCAGGATCAGGCTGCGCCTTCTGGTTCCCTCCATGTCTCCAGAGCAGCAAGAGCACAGCCCCTTGATGATAAAAGACATTGTGAAATCAGTGTCAACACACCTTGTGTCACACTGGCTGCTCCTCTGGCTGTTGTGTGCCGGTGCCATGTGAGAACCAACAAAGGAGACTGCCCAAACATTTTGGGATGGCTGAGACTGTCTATGCAACTCTAGCTTAGATTGCACAATTTCTTTAGGAATTTTACATTTTTCTTAGTCAGTCTATTAACTCTGATTGTTATAATAATGAGCAGAATATTAGCTGCAGGAAAAGAATTTTGACCTGCTATTAAAGACATAATGATTAATGCCCATATTTAGCTGTTCATAGTAAACATTTTTTTCCTACTTTCAGAACAGGAAAGTATTTCAACACATACCAGGATTCATTGTAACATCATTAATCATGATGATTTACCCTAGTGTTCATGTGGATGCAAAATATAATTCCTTGGGAATTTCATTGTAGCTTAGCATTAATTCACATTTACTCTATTACAAACTCCCCTTCCCTTTCAATCTTTTTCTTGCAGTTCCCCCAGGTTATCTTGCGTAGCTACATACCGTAACATTTAATCTATTTAATAGTGCTTTCTTTAAGTTTGTATTATTTGTTTGTTGTTGTTTGCTGCTTGCACCCACTCAACTATTCATTCATTCCTGTTAGAAATTAACAGGCTACAGCTACAGAAGCGTGTCCTCAGTTAGAGTCATAGACTTCCCACAGCGTTTCTCTAAGGCTACATGACAACAGTACAGCGTCTTAGTCTCCCCTCTTTCCCATCTTCCCTACTCTACATTTTAAGTGTTCAATCCTCAGTCCTGCAAGCCTATGTTGCAATTAAATAACAAAGACCTGCTGTCTCAGGGTGTCCTGCATTTCTTAAAATCAAGCATAAAAGTTAGCAATCTTAAAAAATTACAGATCTTAAAGCGAGGGACTTGCATACTCTACGGTCAAACAATATCTCTGAGAATAGTCACAATGACAAAGTCATTCTCTCCTTCATTGTTAGTATAAATGCCCCTGGAATCAACAAAAGCACATGAGCCCTACACAAGTTTATGCTTAAACAAGCTGTCCTGAGGGCAATTACTGAAGTAATCTGGCTGGAAAGACCAAAGAGCAGATTTGTTTGAATTAGCACATGGAAAAAAATGAAGGAAAATTTCCGTTGCCCCAGAAAAAGAGGATCGAGAATGCATCCCAATGATTCGTCCTCCAGTGGTAGCTATTACATTTAACATTAATAAAATCTTTATTCATAGCAAGCTTAAATAACATACCTCAAAATATTTCCTTGGTGCGTAGATGTGCTTTTTGAACATCTGATTAAGACATTCTTTGCCATGGGCACTGCGTATTTGTCTTCATACGTCATTCTTTTTACATAGTTATGGTACGTGTCATACATTTTTGATGCATGGAATATTTATGTGAGAAGATGCTAGCCGAAACATAGGCTCTGCCATAACCGATGAGGCACCTTGTCCATCAAGCCCCAGCACCCAGCCTGTAAGGAAAACATTCTTTGCCGGCACAGTAGGAAATAATGGCAGTCCAAGAGAGACCAGAACCAGAATTCTGGATGTGAAAATACACTGATTTGGAGAAAATTAGGATCAATCTCCAAAGCACACAGGTGGGACCCTTCTCTAAATGCCACGAATTCCAGTTTCCTCTACTGTATTCCCTTAAATATCAGGAAAGATTGACTACAGATTCAGAAAACTACTTTAAGTTCAGCCCTTGAAGCCCTTAATTAAATCATTGGATTAGAAAAATTAAATACGGAAAATGAAAATATCACATGGGAAAACTCCACAGTTTATTGTATAACCAGCAGGATGAATAAAGTCAGCTTCCCTGCCATTTGCTGTCTTTTCACCCTAACTAAACTACTTCTCCTTGCCCTGTGAGATTTCTGTCCAATAAGAAGCACACAGTGCAGTTAGTGCAGGGCTACACATGGGCTCATCAGCCAGCAAGACGCTCACTACCCTATAGAAGAACTCATGCCTGCCTTTCCATTGGTGGTGTGTGTTAATTTGAACATCTAGCTCTCCAGATTCCAATTTTCAGGAAACTGGCAGGAATTGAATCCCTCTGAAAACCTAGCTTCCCATCCCACCTAGATGTAATCAGCCAAAAGGTGGGGACAAGGAGGAAATGGACAGCAGTTACACTATCACCAGCTCCTTAGGAAGCCAAGGTGTAGCTGCTGAGGATCAATGCCACTCCTGTGCCACGCTGATGCCAGCTGCACCTGGGTGCGGCAAAGTGTCTTTGTCCCTATTTTTCTATTGTGAGCACAGCCCTGTGACTCCCTTGCCAAGTGACACTACATGTACCTGTAGTCACTGCCTCATTAGATAAGAGCTTATCTTCCTCAGCATATATCGAGCACATCGTGCAATGTCATTAGATTGCGACTCATATCAAACAGTTGATCTACATTTATCCATAAATCTTTGGTTCCCACTTTTATTACACAAATCAGAGAACAATTACTTAAATTTAACATATGACTCATTACAGATTAGTTCATGAAGTGAATAATCCCTCTCATCCCTTATGTCATAGGAAATCACTCAAGTGCACTGTTTCATAGTATCTACACCCATCTCTCACTGCACACATTAATATTTATATGTGAGATGACCTGTGGCATCTATGTGTATACAACCTGTGAAATAACAAGTTGTGAGATAACGTGTAGCTGCGGAGCTCACCATTTGCTGACAGACTGCATCAGTTACTGCAATACACAGCGGCAAGGCTGGTAAATAAATCCTAACGGTTTGCTGTGCAGGCAAGGGTGAGGTGAAGCAAGTTTTCTCCTGTTCTGGATTGGCAAATGCTCTGAGACACATCAAAGGAAGCAAGATGCTGACACTGGTTCACAGAGCTCTGTGGGAAGGTAGGTGGGGAGAATCCCAGATCTGCTGGGAAGAAGAGAGAAAGAAGTCCATGCTCACAGGGCTGGGTGTGGTTCCACCTGAAGTTGGAGAAAGCTTGCCATGATGGGCTGAGAAGAAGCACAGAGCTGCTAAAGAAGAAGCACAGGCACCCGCAAGTGAAGGCTCCTTCAGATAAGAGAGGCAGGAAAGATATTCAGCAGCTTATCCTTTGTTTTGTGTGTTGTTTATTTTTAATAGGTCAGAATATTTGCTGTATTATCAAGGTAAAAATTAGGCCCTTTTAAAATCATAGAATCGTTAAATTAGAAAAGACCTCCACAATCAGCCAGTCCAACCACCAGCCCACCCCCAGCACGCCCACTGCCCACGTCCCTCAGTGCCACATCCACACGGCTCCTGAACACCTCCAGGGACGGTGACTGCAACACCTCCCTGGGCAGCCTGTGCCACTGCCTCACTGCTCTTACTCAGAAGAAATTCTTCCTAATACCCAACCTGAACCTCCCCTGGTGAGGACACTGTGACCAGGACACAGACCTACTGCTGTTCTCATGTAGTGCCGGGTATGGGAGGCATTACAGCTAACTCTTACTATAAAAGGGGGAAAAAAAGAGGGAGCCTCTGCACTGGAAAGGGATGTGAGGACTTCAGGTGTTAATGATACCATAGGACGTTAAGTGGAAACAAGTGGAAAGTATTTCACTCCCTTGACAATTTGTACTCAACTCAGTTGATTAAGTAAGGATGATTTAAAATTGCGCCTGCCTTCGAAGTCCATCAAGGTCCTAGCAGGAAACACAACTCAAATTGCAGGATTCTTCTCTGGTCAAAGCCAGCAAGGCCAAAACCTATCATTGCCATCAGATAACAGAAAGTCATGATAAAAACATATACTATGCCTCTTCACTAAACTCTGAGCTTCCACATCTCCATAAGAAGAGCATCACGAGGCTCCAGTCTGATATCACATTATTGACAGGAGGTGAACGTTCTCCCAGCAACAGCAGCCAAAGGGCAAAGTCTTCCTCCTTAAAGATAATATCACCCAAAACAGTCCCACTGTCTTTTTTTTCTAATGAACTGTTGTATCTGGGTGGATCACACAGCTACTGTGTGAGTCATACCTTGAGATGTATTCAGTTATTACTCCATTAAGACAAACTGTCAATGAAGTCAAAGGGAGTTTAAGGGGAAGTGAGGAGTGGAATAAGAGAAACATTTATCCTCTAACCATTTTGATCTTATTTCAGCCTTATTATATGACTGAAAATCACCACAGGTGGTCTGTAAGGCTCTTCTCAATGCCTGTTTTGGCAGTCTGTTTTTGTGAACACAAAAGTCTGCCAAATTCTGCATATGTCTTCATATGTGTTTAATTTCATTCAGGAGCACCCCAAAATAACAAGGGCCAAGTTTAAGAGGCAAACAATGATCTGGCCAAATGACAGCATTTAATATTTTGACTTATTTTTGCACCAGTTGGTTGGCTCTAAAACACAGTTCAAATCCACATTACATTTAGTCTGATTTTAAGTAATTTTCTTAATTTTCTTTTCATTTTAAGTAATCTTCTCTTGCATTATGGTAAAGCAAAGGTATACTTTAAAAGGCCTAGTTCTGCCTGCACAGCAGTGGCTGGCTTTATTTTGCCGTGAAAGTAAGAATTGATCTTAATCCTCCTCTTGATCAAAAGTGTGTTAAAGCAAATTTTAAAGTTTAGCTAACCTACAGAGTTTCAAATAATTGCACAATAAATAGTTAACTATGCTTTCTGCAGTGCACTGGTACACTGGGCAAATTGGCAAGATGCTTGTAAGCTACACCTCTTCAATAACATATCTTCCAAAACAAGCAAACCCTGCATGGTTATGTTTGTATTATTCTTGTTTAATCTGGAGCAATCTTGTTTAAAAAAGGATTGATCGGTGCCCAGCAAGATTTTCTGATTTAGAAAAAAATTAACAAGCAAACAATGAAATACATTAGGTCAACTTTCCTCCTGATGTCATTTTACTCATTTCAGTGAACCAATGCTAGGAATGCCTGTGATCTGCACAACATACTTGGCAACACACTCTGATCGATGTACTACTAAGATAGTAAAAACAACAACAAAAAAAAAAGCTGAGACTGAAACTGGCTCCTTTCCTGCTTCCAGTGAAGGCAGAGTAAATACCTGCCATTTGCTCATAACAGTCAGCATGAATAATAGGAATATGAGTGCTAATTAAACTAACCACTTGTTTCCTCTTTCATTTTTGTAGTTTGATAATATGAATGGCCACTTCTATCTTCGATGCTTCTCAACAAAACATTCCCTTGCTTTCATTTGAAAAGTGGTGTGGGCTGAATTGCACTGCCTCTCACCAATTTGTTGGTGGTTGCAGTGAAATTACCCTGTATTTACACTGACAGAAATGTCAGAGAGCAGTAAATCCCTACCTACTAAGATACATGCTGGGACTCACTCAATAGTAAAAGCTAGTCACAACTCCTGGGAAACAGTGTCCTGCTTCTCTGCTATCCCTCCTCGTGCAAGGCGATGGCTGGGACGTCACAGTCCAGTCCTGGGATCTGGACTTGGGGCAAGACCTTTGCCTTATTTCCTGTCATCTGTAAGACATCCCCAGACAAATGCTTTGATAGTTCCAAAAGAAAGCCATGATATAAGAAGAGTCCCAGGCAAGCAGTAATCTGAATAATTTAGACGACGACGTTCTCACACAGTCATAGCTGCTTTCAGGGAGGACAAGAACCAGATACACTTGAGTCAGCTGTGATTTGCTGACCTGGAGGAGGAACTAGAAGTGATTACCCTGTTTCTCTTGGCATTTATGAAAGACATGATATGGTATATAACGGGGAGGGAGCAAAAGAAAATGCTGTGTGTTGTGATTAGAGGTTGACAAAGCTAAAATTGGATAGCTTATTTCAATGTGATTCAAAGTGGCTCATCCATTTTGAAATGCTAAATCTCTGTTGCATCTTCTTTCAGGAGAAAAAAGAACAGTGGAGGTGCAAGTCATTTGCTGGGATTAGAAACCATCTGGGAGGAGCTGATGAACTGAGAAACAGCGGAAGTCCACTAACCCTAGCCATTATTCACGCAGAATTCCTTACATGTAGGCTGCTATTGCTGTTGTAGTCTGAAAGTGAGGAGAAAAGAAAAGAATAGGAGAGGTGTTTGTTTTATTCTTTTCAAGGTGATGCCACTTCAGTCAGTGTTTACTGAACCATATCTTGACAAGCAATGCCCTGCAACCGTTTGAGTCCCTTAAACCATTTCTCACTGTTCTCTCCATGCTTCATAGAAAGTGTATATGGGCAGGAAAGTAACAGAAGTGCAGTTTGAGGTATGTGTGTGCATGTATATATTTGTGTGTGCATAAATACCTCAAAGTACTTGTTATGGAGATTTTTACAGTATAAATTGCATAAATAAAGATATATATATGTGTGTAACTCTCTTTCAAGTAAGCAGAATACCACATCAAACAACATCAAGTTGTGCCAAAACCCAAATTCTACAATCAGGCACGCTAAAGTCTGTCACACCGGTTCACCCCAGCATTTTCCACATTAACCTAACCCTTATTTTCAGGGTATTTTCCAGTTTTCATCCCATAGAAAATTTCCAGCGGAGCTGCAGATCTCTCTGTAGTGATTTGAACCCTTTGCCAGTGAACATCTTTCAACAACCACATAAGAACAGTCACAGACCATCAAAAAGCTCACAGTCTGTAGGTTGACAGCCTCTGCATGCAATAGACAGAGACAGTGGTGATTTTTTTCCCCCGTTTGTTGTTCAGACTCGTGAGAAGAGTCACGCAGGCTTTTTTTCTGCATGCCCGTCCACTTCATGCTTCCATTCTTCCATCTGGGAAATCTCAACACAATGAGCTCACGCAGTGCTGGAACAGCTCGGTGCTTGGTGTAGGCAAGCAGATCAATCCAGCAGCTGAAGAGCAGGATGCTTAGCACAGCCCAGACACATTGGACTCGTTGCACATCCTTTGCACTGTTATTCTCCGCAGCCGCCATGGCTATGTCTATGGGACTTGGGACATCTGTCTAACAGCTGGGAGTGCGGGGTGAATGCTTACCTTCTTCCTTTTCTGACAGTAGAACACTGCTGGGTGGAAAAAGGTGTGTCCAGACATGTGATTTTCATGCTTTTGAATGTGATGTTGCACACACAGAAGCAACAGCAGACCTTAACTGATATGTTTCTGATGAAAATGAACAGATTCTCTTTAAAACCTCTATAGGTCTAACTTATATTTCCTTGCTCTGACCGTTTTAACAGCCATTACTTATCCTTTTGCTTTACATCAAGTACGTGAGCCATTCCATTTTCAGTCATCATTAATGCTCCGATATTATCTGATTGTGCAGTTTTAGGGTTTGCCCATACAAAGTCTGAGAAGAGGAAAGTCACAGAGCATTTTCTCCCTCCAAGCAGTTAATTATGTCAAATCTGAAATTTTCAGGCTTTCTTCTGTGCAGTCCATCAAGCCCCAGCACCACAAACTATTTAACAGGATTTGGATCCCGAAAAGATTTATTTCTAGACTTAACTTTAAGCAGAAAATAAAAAAAAAAAAAAAAAGAAATACTTGCATTCTTACATCTAGGGCTAGTTTTGTGTGGAAAGAGGTGTCAGAATGCCAATACATATGGCCAGGACATTTTAGCTGATTGAGAAATACATGCTTTTTTCTTTTTTTCCTGGAAACAGATATGCCCATTCTAGAACTTTCTGTTCCCAAATTAACCCCATTTAAATTTAAATACTGGAAAAATTTCTTACAGAAATGGGGTCTCTATCTTCCTTCTTTGCATCAGGAGTTATTCCAGACTTCTGGCCAGCAAATTTACGTGTTCTGTATTGATTTTCCTTTGCTGGCACCAGCCAGCAAGGCAGCAAAGCCCAGAGAAAGCTAGCTGAGCTCAAGGGTACTCACAGCCTTTATTGCAATAGACACCCCCCTCAACCCACATGGGAATGTTTAATCTGGCTGGTTTGAACATGCTAGTTAACCATCGGCTGGAAAAAGCACTTGACAGTATCCTGTAGAGAAGTATCTGAATATTGACAGGGGTTGAAGAGCAAACAGATTTTCCCAACCCCGCTTCCTGTGACTTGCTGTTCAGAGCTGTTTAGCGGATTACAATATACAACTCATAAATGTTGGATTTTTTTTTTTTTTTAATTTGTTCTTTGTTTAGAATATCACAGTGGCTTGAAAGACGCTTTCAGTGCAAATGAAATGGAAATCCCCAGAAGACGTAATAGTTCATCATATACAAGCTGAAGCTACGGGAGAAGGTGAAAATACCTAAGAGGAAGGAATGAACAACCACATGATAGTCATATGCAATGAGCAGCTCTTAAAATTTGAAGAGGAAAACATCCCCTCCAACCTGAATGTAAGATGCAGCATACATTTTAATGGCCTATCAAGAGGACCCCAAGGGTCATCATGGCAGATTTAGAGAGACGAGGAGCCACTGAGGTAAGAGGCAGCTACAAATCCTAGGCCATCTATGCAACAGGAAGCCTGAGCAAGGAGCTGGAAACTTCTGTCCTCCTGCTGTCCTCCTAATGCTGAAAAAGTGAATGGAATTGCAGGATCATTACTGCTGTGTAAATTAAACCACAGGTTAATCCTTCAGGGCAATGTAGCTCCAATGGCTCTAACTAAATTACAGGCAGTTTTCACAGTGTTGAGATCAGAATCTATTTTTCAATCTAAAAAATAAAAACTAAAACTCCAAAAAGCACTGACTACATGACATACATTACAAAGGTAAACAGTTTGCTGGAGTAAGACGCACAACAACAAGCTGACCAAAACGTAGGTTGGCATCGCTTTCACTGACCATCAGCAGCGGGTTCACATTACACCTGAGTGCAAACGTTACTGTGCCAAACAACAGAATAATATCAGAAGCTAGATCATGTTACTCACCCAGACTGAAACAACAGATTTATTGACAGAGAGGAAGCTGGCTATTGCTACTACCCCTAATCAGCACAGCTACATTCATGAATCAGAAAGATTTCTGAAACTGTTTTTCAATAATTGACTGTTGCGGTGAATTCTTAGTTAGCAACAGCATGGTGTTTTACTGTGAGATGGCAGCAACGTTAACACTATCTTAAGGAACAAACAAAATGGCCACAGCATCTATGAACTGGCAATGAACAGCCTTCCATGTATTGGAAAAATATTCAGGAGGGTGTTACTGTCACTTATCCAGGACCAGTGCAAAAAAAAATTCATGCTTAGATATTTCTGTAGTGAATGTTAATCTTCCAAACCAGATTTTAAGACTCTGGTATTAAAAATGATTGAATAAGGGAAGGAGTTATACTATTTTTATTTTAATTTTCCCCTCACCTAAAAAAGGAAAAACCTCTTGAAATGTCTACGTCCACAAAAATCCTTAGTGTCTTTTTTCTTCTCTGCTTAGGGTTAGTTCTTTCAAAAAAGGAAGGGAAGGGAAGGAAGGGAAGGGAAGGGAAGGGAAGGGAAGGGAAGGGAAGGGAAGGGAAGGGAAGGGAAGGGAAGGGAAGGAAGGGAAGGGAAGGGAAGGAGAAGGGAAGGGAAGGGAAGGGAAGGGAAGGGAAGGGAAGGGAAGGGAAGGAAAGGGAAGGGAAGGGAAGGGAACTTTTTTCAGTTCACTGCAATTTGATATATAAACATAAATATTTAAATAAAATATAAAATATATATAAATAGAAGTAGATATGAACAAAAATAAGCATAAATGTGAGGCGAGACTTCTTCAGCAACATTTAAAATAAAACTTTTCACACAAAGCCTTTGTGCATATTTTGATAGGCAAACCTGGGTGTCTACACTGTAACATCACATCAACAGTGCAAGCCAAAATGCAAGCAATGTTTAAACACCAAATTAATACCATCTCAGCAATCACACATATTATAGCCCAAAGATTAGTTCAAGGTTAGAGATATGAATTGCAGACTAAGGACTGGTGGTCTGAATTTTGCAGGAAGTTTGATGAGATGATCATGATGTTCTGAATAGGCTTAATTATCCTTTCAGTGCATTCACTTTATTACATCATTTTATTGCAAGGTCAGATATTCTTTCAATTAAGAACATCTAACACATTAAGCACTCAGTGCACCGAGTTTAAGAACCGGTCTTCTTCTTTTCAACTTCATTACTTAGTTCATGACTTCTGCATTATACTTTGTGTACATGGTTCCAGTCCTTCACAAGGAGGCTTCCTAGAAACATTTCTGTCATGTTTGCCACCCAGCAGGCAGGTATCTCAAACATTATTCAGTGGTCATCACCTAGATGAGGAGGGTGTTCCATTAACAAGGTAGCAGATGATGGTTAATTAAAAGCTTATTCTGAAACACACATGCAGAGAAGGCAAGTTAATAGTCTCATCTCATTCTTTTATTTATCCATTCTTAGGGGTTTGGATCATAATTTTGTACTGTTTTTTTAAAGTACTGAAGATAGTCAAGGAGACTAATGCCCACACAAACACATGCACATCATATCTGATTCCGTGTAATTTTTATTAAGTGCTGTTTTTCACTTTTGTTTCCAATTATAGTTATTGTAAGAGCTCTTCCAGGCAAAGTAGGTGAAATGTAACCTCTCTGACATATCACGTTCCCATTCTCATCTTTATGTAAGAGTTTCCGAGTAAAATTCATGATGTTTCTTAAGCATACCAGTAAATACACATGTAAAGGAAAGGGAAACATGCAAACAGTTTTTGGAGATGTGCACTGGATTTTGTTATTGTGGGTTTATCTACAAAGAGCTTGTTTCGTTAGAGCTGTTTTTCAGACTACATTGACTCTGAGTCATTGGAGAGAAAGAGGACTGATATTTCTTGTGGCATGAAACAATCCAACAACTCTATTTCTTGCAAATCAATAGAAGAAAGGGAAAAACCGAACCTGTGATGATCAGTTTAAAGAAGTGTTGCTTCTTCTTTAAGAAAACAAATGTACTTTCATAAGTGACTAGAGAAGAGTTTGTAGCAGCCTCCTCCCTTTCTTTATCTCAGTGGATGCCTACAAAACCCAATTACTGGGTGATCCTCTCTCCAAGCCAGGTGGTAATGAAATGATGATACAATATTTCCAATTGCTAGCACAACCTCTAACTTGTAAAATGCTGAGACATGCCCAGAAAATACAGGCAAAAGTAGGCAGGGCTGCTGTTTAATAGTAGTCATAATAATAAAATGTTAATGATACCGAAAACGGAGTGGTATTTACTGTGAAACTCACAGAGAGGAAAAGTCCTTCAGCTATTTTCTTTTCCAATGTCATTTGAGATTAGCTTGCTTATTTTTACCTCTGCCCAGCATAACACTCTGCTTTCTGCACAGACTGAGATGCTTGCATGTGTTGTATTTGAGTCTGTTTTGTTGTAAGATGTAATTTATCTTCTAACTTTTGCTGTGATAACTCTCAGCCCTCGGGAAGGGCTGAGACAGGTTGTCATTTGTATTATCACCCCGCAGAGATCTTGTAGCAGTATAAATGACATTTATGCTCCTAGTACCTTCCTACTGCTGAAGTCCTAGTGTTGGTAGGAACCAGGCATGGCACGCTCGCTGTCCTAGGTATGGGCTGGGTCCAGCATCCCTCCATCAGTCACTGGTGTCCAACCAGCACAATTCAACTCTGTGAATGCACACAGTTACAGGCCTTGCAGTTATTTACTTGGTCCTCATTCACTGAAAGTTTAACAGCTCCGTCAGTTGTCAAATGTTTAAGCTGAGAAGCTTTCTGAAGTGACAGAAAGATGTGCAAACGGATGGTGAAAATCTGCAAATTTTTCATACACCTTTAATTTTACTGTGACTGCTGTCAATATTTGTCAAATTTTATAGAAGAAATCTTTTGTTTAAAAAAAAAGAAGCAATACAACTGGGCAGTTACTCCAATTAAATTTCTTCAGTTGAAAAAAATAAAACAGATAATAAAAATTCAATTTTTTTCTCATCAACAGAAATGGCAGCAAAAGCAGGACAGGCCTGTAGACGTGCCTGAAGCATAGCTGTGGAAGGGATGGCATTTTACTTTCCTGCAGTAGTAGTTCTTACTCCAAAGTGTTACATCCAAATACTCCTCTCAGTACAATTTCTGAGCATCTTCTCCTAGGATTAAACTGGCCTTACATATACAGGCTGAGGAGCCAACAGAGGAGCTGAACCATGGGCACTGAATTCACTTCAGCCTGCCATGATTTGGTGAAAAGCATGAAATGAAAGCTCTGTTGCTGCCTTTGTTCTGCTGTTGGACAAATGCCACTGAACACCTTGAGAACAATTTCTGTAGTGAAGTCCTGTGAGATCTTCAGTGTGAAGTGTGCACTCTATTGTAGAGATTTGTCTGATCCCACCACCCACTACAAAATGCAGCAACGTATGCCTGCAACAAAATGAGTTAAACCAAAACTACATTTCTGGTCTCTTAATAGTAATTGGAGGACAAAGCATGGTTTTGCTGTCTCCACCAGTGCTGCCATATCTGCGAGTGTAGATGAGGGGCAATGCAGCAGTTCATCTCACAAGCCGTTGTGTATTTTGACACTGTGGTTTTCCCCTCTTGCTTCCCTCTTCACTTTGGCTTAAATAATGTGTCTGTCTGCAGATGTTCAGTAGAAAAACATGGTATTCAGGTGCCAGAAATTATCTACTGCCTTTTATCCACTCTTTTGCACCCTTCCCTTCTTGCCACCTGGTAACATTACAAGTAACAATCTGTCCAAAAAAATGAGCACTGTATATCCAGAAATTTCAGAACTATGGAAGCCCTGTTCTGGGTAGACTCTTTGCAGAGGGCTCTTCTGACCTCTAATGAGACAGCTCCTGATTCAGTCTCTGCATACCTGAAATGAGCTGTAGATACCGTCTCCTCTGCTGCTCTGGGGACTAGGCTCCCTGTTGTTTATCTTCTGCAATAACAATTCAGCTTCATATAGAATAGGATTGGTTTCCTCCCTTTTTCTTTTTTTTTTTCTTTTTTTTTTTTTTTCGCACATGCAACAGCTGGGTTATGCAATCATTTCAGGGAGGGGGCTTGGCAGGCAGTCTCCACTGCAATTACACCCATCAATCTAGAAAACTGTCACTGGTGTTTGTGATATGGACTCTCATCCACAATGCCCCAGAGTGGAGGAGCCTCAAAAAAAAAAAAAAGAAAAAGAAAAAAAAAATCCCCAAATGTCGAGGAAATTTCCTTTTCTTTGTGTACACAAACGTGCTCCTCACATCAGGATTTGCTTATATGAGTCACAGAAAAAAAAGGAGGGGGAATACATTGTACTTACATTATTCTGTTTGTCACATAATCTTCACCACCTGGTTATTTATTAATTTCTTTGTGCTAAAGCTAACCTGTAGCCCATCTCAGGCACAGAAGGTGTTTAATCTCAGGAATCGTGCCCACATTTCACATCCCAGGAGCTCAGCTCTGCCTGGGGTTGCCTGCGATTCCCATTACAGAGCAGCACGCGTCCACCTGGGAGGGAGCACCCCTCAATCTCCTGGTGCCAACACTACCTGCCAGCAGAAAATTAATATTTCATAGCCGATAAAAAGAACTGGAAGCAACCTCACCGTACCGTAGTAGCCGGCGCCGTGCGTGATGTATAGCATGCTGCCTAGCAAGGTTGCTAAGCAACACGGCACCATCCACGAAAATCCTGCATCAGCTCGTGGTGGCTGGTGGGGCGGGCTGGACGTGACACTTGGCACACGGAGCAGCGTGGAAAGAGGAGTGCTCAGCTCAGGAATATTACAGCAGCCTACCGATACATGCCTTCCGTTCCGCTCCCTGTGCTGCTCAACGACATTGCAATGCAGCAGGCACTGCGATCATTTTCCGCTGAAAAAAAGAAACAACAACAACAACAAAAAAAACCCCACACACAAAAACCCACCCTCCCCTGCCTGCTTCCTGTTTCTTAATGCTCTTCAAACCTGATTTACAGAGTAGTGGAATTTTACAGCTGCATCCCGTGATGCTCTTGCTCTCAATCCCATGGCCTGGCTCATACCTCAAACTAACCGTAAAGTCAAATCACAATGATGTGACTCACTATTATAACTAAAGATAGATCTTGTCAAAGCAGTCATGAGCCCTGGATGCTGGAGGGTGTTTTAGTGTTTTTTTCTCCTATTCCTCCCTCTCCTGGCTTCACAGTTTTTGACATTTGGAGGTCCATCCCATGTTAGGGAGTATTTGCGTGAGCAGGCAGGTAGGGAACATGCTTTTGTAGACCAGAAGAAACCATGCTGAACCACACTGAAGTCTAGCTGAGGGCAAGTTCACAGAGCTGCCAAATCAGAGCTTCACAGTAATGAGGGTTGGAGGGTCCCAAACATGCCACATACAAAGGGCAGGACAGCCACAGAAGGGAGAGAGGAGCATTTTTAACAGGGTCTTCTTCTTTTATTTTTCAATAAAAATCTTTTATATAGATATATAATCTTCATGTTTACACACAAGCTGTTTTCAAGCGTGAATATTCAACTGGAGCACTTACTACCCAAAGAAGCACTGCTGAAGGAGAGCACATAGTGGAACAAACCAGACACCAACTGAGAAAAGCAGGGCTCTTGCCCCAAGACCAGCAGCTCCTGCTAAGGGCACAGAACGGCTCAGCCTCAGCTAGGAGCAGGGAAGTGGCAGGACAGGTGAGAGCTGCTTCAGTGTGGCAACGAGGACGTGTGGGTGAAGCTCCACAGGCATATCTCTAATAGCTCTGCAGGGCAAGCACACCTGATATCTCAGGAGATGCCATGCTGGAGGAGAGCAGCTCTTGCTGGTGCAAAGTGATCTGAATTCCCTCAGTCTCAGTTGCCCAAACCTGGAGAAAGGAGGACTGACTTTGGTTACACCATCAATACAGAAAGTGGCAGGTGAGGGAGCCAGAGGTAGTTCCCTGTTTGGATATACTGGAACTATTTCAGCCCTGTATAATTCCACTGGTGTCAATGGCATTACATCAGGGATAAAACCAACCCGTTATTAACCTGGCCATTTCCCTTTATGCCCTCGATTCAGGAAATCCCTATGCAAGTGCATGGTTTTGGTCATGTGAATATTCTCACTGGAGGCAGTGTGATTGCTCCATAAAAAAACACCTGCATATATATATGCAGGGTTGGGCCTGAAACAGCACTGGAGGGAAAGGAAAAACAGAAGCAGGGTGAGAATACCTGAGAAACAACGCTCTGGAAAGGTCTGTGAGAGGTGTCTGTCCACTTGGGGGACAGCAATATTTCTGGCTGTTTAACAATTTCTGTGAGACAGCAGTACCTTTAGGAAAAAAAGATTTAAGGTGTGACTGCTCTAAAGGGAGAGGGAAGGAGAAGAAAATACCCCAAATATCATTAAATGTTCCTAAAGTATTAAAAAAAAAAAAAAAGTTAACAAAGAAGCTAGTTATGCAAAGGCCTTTTGGGGACTGCAATTTATGTCTGTGACTTCCATAACCTTGCCCCGATTCCTTCTCCTGCACTTGCAGGGAACACCCTAGGGGGCTTCGTAGGAAGCCTCAACATATGTGTTTTTCTGCACTGCTTCTGGCTTCATGTTTCTGCTGTGCCTCCAGAAAAAAAATACATGAGCCAAATCATGACTTCCAAATACCGAGAATTATGATCTCTAATGACTGTCATATGACAGTAATGCTTCACAGAAATCTTCTGAACAGTCACTCTCATGTATATGCATCTTGCTGCAGGAAAATACTAACCAAAGAAATGTGGCTGATGAATCCCTGTTCAGTTTCTGTTTTACACCCAAACAGTTTTTTAAATTCCTATATACAAAAGCATTGCTCTCACCAGTTTCTGAAGACCTTTCTGAGAAGTCTGTGCATATAATTTAATGCCTGGATGCAGGATGAAATGTAATAACAAATCTTGACTTATTAGATTTAAGCCTTCAGCATGTGATCTAAATAAGGGTGACTTTCACAGATAACATACCACAAGATAAGTGATTCAGTGAAGTTCCTGAAATCAGCAGTTACTCTGGTTTGCAGCACAGTAAATGAGATCAGGTCTGACATAATAAATGAATCTATAAAGAAGGTGCTCTCAGACGTTGCAGAACAAGCTAAAGAACAAGAGTCAGCAGGCTTACTGAATCAGTTGCAACTATTTTGAGTAGTTCTTGCTCTGTAGTAATGATGACTATGATTTGTCAAATGCTCTTTAATTATTCACATTCATAAAATTTGTGGAATCATAGAATGGTTTGGGTTGGAAGGGACCTTTAAGATCACCTAGTTCCAACCCCCTGCTATAAGCAGGGACACCTCCCTCTAGACCAGGTTGCTCAAAGCCCCATCCAGCTTGGTCTTGAGTGCTTCCAGAGAAGGAGGGGGCATCCACAACCTTGTTGGGATACACGTTCCAATGTTTCACCATCCTCACAGTAAAGAATTTCTTCCTAATATCTAGTTTAAATTATTAATATTCAGCCAAAGAAGGGAAAATACCTTCTTTATTTTACCAGCTGCCATGCCCACAAAATTTTCCCTTACAAGTAAGTGGACTGTTTAAGTTTGCTACGAAAACAAACAGCTCAGTTTTGCCCTTACTTTCTGTTTCAGGTTTATGTATGCACTGTTCAAACTAGAGAGACAAATCCATGAAATTCATTTCACAGGGCATTGAGCAAATGGAATGTAGAATAATGTTCTTTAGTTGCTGACATATGATCAAATGCAAGTTTGCTAAAAGGGAAGAGAAGGAGACATGCAACAGCCTTGAAATGGATAAAAATCTTGCCACATTAACCATAGTTAATAAACGAATACAATTATATTATAAGTATTGGCTTCCCTCTTGTGGCAACGAGCAAGTTGTAGTTTTAATATGTAACTAAAATCTGCTGAGATATCTGTCTAATACAAAATGCTGCAATGTGTTCATTCAGCAAGACCCTCGCATCCTGGATACCTAAGTTCAGTTCAAGGCAGATACAAAGACCTACACATGGCAAGAGGGGGGCAGGTTGGGATCTCAGGTCTGTAGAAATACCACTGGATGTGAACATTTCAAAGGCTTACCCTGGTGTGACTCAAGCCAGTATCTAGCCCAACTGAACGAAGAGACATTTTCCACTTGAAGGTACACGTTTAATCTTGGAAGAGAGTTAGCTAAAGCGCTAGCTGGCTGAGAGTGGCTCGTGTTCTAGGCCTATTCAATGGCCCCTGCTGAGACTTACAGTTTAGTGGTCATTTCTGTGACATTTCTGTACCCCCGTGGAAACAGACCAGCGTCTCTCATTCCCTGCATACATGGCCATTCTGACTCCAAAAGTGGGATGAGAGGTAATACCCCGTTTTCCCCAGTGATGGAGCAGGCATAGAGGTTCTCCTTTATTTTCTCCATAGCCCCTTGCACATTATCATAATTTGATATTTGTGGATTTACAACTACTTTATTAACAGCAGCATGAGTGAGAAGGTATCATTGCTATTAATAAAGCATGTTTCATCAACAGAATTTATAGCTATTTGTAAAGAGTGTTGGTCTCATTCTTTCTTTTTTGCAGATGGGAGAACTGAGGCACAGAATAATTAGAAGCCAATCAGTAGGCCCATAGCAAAGCTGAAAATAGATCCCAGCTCTCCCGAGTCTCAGTGCAAAGTTCTTGCTGCTACTCTGCCAGCATGTGAGATAACAAAGCTCATCTGTTAGCACTGCCTGCACCAAACCACGTCCATTATTTGCATATTTTCCAAAAGGAGCTCTTATTACCACTGATATTTTGTGGACATCCTCTAAAATGGCCAAATATTCAAGTGAGTTCTCATCACCTTTTCCAGTGGAAGGTGATCTTGATTAGTGCTTATTTTCTAGTCTATTAAAAGCACATAACAGTTTGCCATTAAATAAAATTTTCAGGCTTATTAGACTATCCTAGAAGAGGCACAGAGGAGATATTTTGCCAGTGAAGCTACAAGTACTTCATTGTGACTTTTTTTTCCTTTTACAGTAGATTACTACGGTAGCTCAGGAAATACACTACAGTCATACAATATTTCTGGGGTGCTCATGGTACAATAAATCATAATGATTTATAATTTTATCATATATACTATATGGTAGTTTGAAAACTCCTTTGGAGGGTAGGAAAATGTAGGCACAGGTGCTTGGTCCTGCAAATAACCCTACAAAGAACTTTCAGTACAGTGCTCTGATGCTAAGGTCAGCGAGTTCAGCATCCTAACTCAATTAATAGGGCTGCAGCTCCTCTTCTGAATTCCCCTAACAGTGGTTGTGGTTCTACAATCATTCCTGCTGGTTTGGAGGGAAAATAAATAAATAAAAAAGACTGCTGAAAAACACTTTTTTTAACAGGAAAATGAGTCAGGTCTTCCCTAGACAGCTAGGTTTTAGCAGGTGGGTCACTCCAGCTGTAAAAGGTTAGTCCCTAAGGAGTTCTTGTGACAGAGCACTTGAACTTACCTGCCCAAGCAGAACAGCTCACGGAGCAGAGGTTTGGAAAACAGCCAGGTGAATTAGATTCAGCAAGAGTACCAACTGCTTCCAAGGATGAAAAGGGCAGCCCCTGGGAGAGAAAAAAAAACAACGCTTCTTTCAGACAGCTGCAGGAACAAAATCACAGTAGCAATGGGGAGGTGAGGTGGGTCATAGCTTTTCTGTACCACATTCCCTGAACCTAAGGAGCACTGTGAGTGAAAGCCTCCTTGGTTTCTTGTAAATAACATAAACTTTTTACAGAGGTCAGGAACTTGTTTGCAGCTACACCCTAGTTGTTCTGGGACCTTCCCATGCTGCTGAGTGTGGGAATCCCAGACACAGCCAAAGGAAACAGCTGGGTGCAATTGCTGACTAGCAGGTGCAGAAGAGTGCTCAAAACAGGCTGAAAGCTAGTGTTTCAGGTGAGTTGAAAGGTGAGGGAGCAAAGTACTTACTGCATTCAGCCTTCCTTTTTAAGATTTGACACACTCATTTACTTATTGGAGGTTTTATTATGTTGTTGATTTTTTTTAAGGAGCTGGCCATAGTATGGTGGAGGGTAAGTTTGGCATATTTTTGAGAGAAAACAGATATGCTCTCATCATTGTGAGGACACCAGATGTGCTGTTACAAGCTTAATCTCATTTTAACACTACGTGCTGCAAGCTCTCTGTGGAACGGTCTATGTCTTACTATGAATTTTATGAGACTTCATGCAGCTGTGCCCTGCTTGAAACACATCCCCACTGCCACTGTGGTAGAATAATAATGAAGAATCACATTCTTTCTAGGGACATAAAAGTGCTGATTACTGTAGGCTCTGTGGCTGTTATGCTGCTGTGAAGTCCATGTCTTCAATAAGCACGAAGGTCTGCTTAAATGAATCTAAACTCAGGCCAATTATTTTGAAGATTTCTCAAATAGAAGTAGAGAAAGTATGTTTTGCAGGATTTCAGTTGTGGTCCGTCTCAATAGGAGAAAAAATGTGTTGTTTGTAACATTGCTACATTTACTAAGAATGGTTACTCTAAGGTTACAGTGCTTCAAGCAGCGACCCTCCACAAAAACTGGCAGACCCGTAAGTGAATGTTCTTCCAGGTGTTTCTTTTGGAAGAGCTTATAAACACAGTATGTGCTTGAGTGCTCACTGGTATAGGACCTACATCAACAACTTGAAATGACAGAGGTGAATGCCAAATGATGAGGGCCTGGCTCTGCAGGGAGTTCAAATCCTTTCTAGGAGGAAAACAACTTGTAAGATATCCAGATACAAGAACAAGCTTTATCAAGATTTAAATTTTCCTCCCCAGGACAAGGCATAAAGGTACAAACCATTTATCAACTATGAGATACTATTTGTCTAAAATTAACTGAGAAAGTTGATCTGATTTTATTTCTTGAGAGCATTATCGGGATTTGACTCAGACCCCAGTTCATTAAAATACCCTCAGCTCTCGGTGATTTGACTGGCCTCAGTAAGACAGATTTTCTTACGTATTACCATAGAATGTAGAATCATAGAATGATTTGGGTTGGAAGAGACCTTAAAGATCACCTAGTTCCAATCCCTCAGCCTTTGAGTTGCGTTGACTACATTGCTCAAAGCTCCATCCAACCTTGCCTTGAACCCCTATAGGGATGAGGCAGCAACACTTTTTCTGGGCAGCCTGTGCCAGTGCCTCACCACCCTGACAATGAAGAATTTCTTGTTTACATCCAATCTACATCTACCTTCTTTCAGTTTAAAGCCATTGCCCCTTGACTTACCACAACACTCCCTGATAGAGTCCCTCTCCAGCTTTCCTGTAGGCCCCCTTACTGGAGCTTACTGGAAGGCTGCTATATGGTCTCCCTGGAGCCTTCTATTCTCTAGGCTGAACAACTTCAGCTCTCTCAGTCTCACCTCACAAGAGTTCTCTGTGCTCCAGTTCTCTGATCATCCTTCTCTGGACCCACTCCAGCAGGTCCAAGTCCTTTTTATATTGGGGATCCAAGAGTGAGATGCAGGTTAAGTCCCCAAGGGAAAAGTAGAGGAGGAGAACCTCGACCTGCTGGCCATGCTTCTTTCTATGCAGCCCAGGTTATGGTTGGCTTTCTGGGCTGTAAATACATGCTGCTAGGTCATGCTGAGCTACTCATCGACCAGCACCTCCAAGTCCTTCTCCTCAGGGCTGCACTCAATCCATTCTCCGCCCAGCCTGTGCTTGTCCGTCATATTGCCCTGACCCAAGGGCAAGACCTTGCATTTGGCCTTGTTGAACTCCATGAAGTTTGCACAGGCCCACCTCAAGCCTGTCAAGGTCCCTATGGATGGCATCCCTTCCCTCCAGTGTGCCAACCACGTCACACAGCTTGGTGTCATCAGCAAACATGCTGAGGGTGTGTTCAATCACACTGTTCATGTTGCCAATAAGGATTTTAAACAGTGCTGGTCCCAACCAACCCCTGAGGCATGTTATTAATCACTGGTCTCCACCTGGACAGTGAACACAACACTTTGAGCAAAACCATCCATCCAATCACTTTATCCACTGAATGGTCCATCCATCAAATTCATGTTTCTCCAATTTAGAGACAAGAATGTCATGTGGAACAGTGTCAAACACTTTGCACATGTCTGGGTAAATGACCTCAGTTGCTCTCATCCACAGTGTTGTAACCCCATTGCAGAAGGCCATCAAATTTTTTAGGCACATTTTAGCCTTACTGATGCCATGGTGGCTGTCGCCTCCTTATTTTCCATGTGCCTTAATATAGTTTCCAGGTTCTGCTCTATAATCCTAACAGGCACAGAGGAGAGACTGACTTGTCTGCACTTCCCCAGGGCCTTCCTTTTTTTCCCTTCTTCAGAATTCCAGTTGCTGGCAACTTCACTGGACTGCCACGGCTTCTAAAAATATGATGGATAGTGGTAAAAGATCATAGAGTGCTAAAAGATCATAAAGTGTTCCAGAATTACTATAATAACATTTTGGATATGGGGCTTCAAACAAGTATGGGACTAGTAAGGCTGCACCTCAAGTACTGTGCTCTGTTTGGGGGCCCTCCTACAAGACAGACATCAAGACCCGGGAATGTGTCCAGAGAAGTGTAACGAAGCTGTGAAGGGTCAGGAGCCCAAGTCTGATAGGGAAAAGCTATCTGGGACTGGAGTTGCTCAGTCTGGAGAAGAGGAGGCTCAGGAGAGACCTCATCGCTCTCTACAACCACCTGAATGGAGGCTCTGGAGAGATAGGGATCAGCTTCTCCTTCCAGGTAACAGTGACAGGGCAAGAGGTGACGGACTCAAGCTGCAGTAGGAAAGGTTCAGGTTGGGTATTAGGAACAATTTCTTCTCAGCAAGAGTGTTGAGGCAGTGGCACAGGCTGCCCAGGGAGGTGGTGCAGTCACCATCCCTGGACGTATTCAAGAGCCATGTGGATGTGGCACTGAGGGACGTGGGCAGTGGGCATAGTGAGGGAGGACTGATGGTTAGACTGGGTGATCTTAGTGGTCTTTTCCAACCTTAATAATTCTGTGATTCTATCCAACCTGGCCTCGAGAGCCTCCAGGATGGGGCACCACAGCTTCTCTGGGCAGCTGTGGCCAGCACCTCACCGTCCTCTCAGTGAAAAAATTTCCTTCTGACATTTAAACTGAATCTTCCCATAGCAAATAAGCTGCAGACAGCTGACAGAGCTCCATTCCAACATCCAGAATAAAGCATAATGATGACATTGCCTGACTTCTGATGGGATGCTAGACAATCTTTCTTATTCAGACCGTATTTCTTGAAGGGTGCTGCTCTAATTCCCTGGTTTTGACATAGCTGAAGCGAGCACTAATTTTCCAATCTGTAGCAACAGCAACATCTAGCGACTGGAGCCTGCCCTGCATGCTTGCAGCACGCTTGCCGTTGGCGCAACGCAGTGCGTCCAGCAGTTCAGCAGCACACGGGATCCGAACGAGCAACTCAAGGTCGAGCAGAGGACTCTGGCGCAGGTGGAGTTGAAGCCTGAGCGCCCGCCTGCCCTGCGCTCCACCTGGAGGGCCGTCTCTCTGTGCCCTAGCAGACGCCCGGCCCCGTTTATCGGAGGAGAAGACAACAGCTCGTTGTATTTCAGGAGTGATTTCACCCTGTTAGAGGACAGAAATATCCTCGAGAGACGCGCAGCCGAGATCTCTCTTTGGAGATCGTGTATGAAGCAGATGAGGGCAGGGACACGCTGTTGTACCGACTGCAGGAGGCGGGAAAGGGCCTAACGCCTCTACGGCGCCTCCTCTGCCTTCCGGAGGAAGCCCCGCCCGCGCCGGGGAACTACACGTCCCAGCATGCACCGCACGGTGGGAGGGGGTGGGGCCTACAGCCGCGCCTGCGCACTGCCTCCCCGCCGGGCCCGGGCGCAGCGGTGACCTCGAGTGGCGGTGAGAGAAAATGGCGGCGTCGGGGATCGCCCTGAAGGTGAAGTGGGGCTGGGGGAAGAGGGGACGCGGCGCGTTACGGCTGGCCGTCACCTTCTTCCCGAGGGGGTTGGACAGCCGCTGTGTGTCTCGCAGGTGCGGCAGCTGAGCACGTCGGCGGCTCGGCCGGTCTCCAAGCTGGTGAAGGTGAGCGGGGCCGCGGGGTTTGGGTTTGGGGCCGGCTCCCCGCTCCGGGCCGCGCTCAGGCGCCGTCTGTCCCGCAGCCGCCCATCCAGGTGTACGGGCTGGAGGGCCGCTACGCCACCGCGCTGTATTCCGCCGCCACAAAGCAGAAGAAGCTGGAGCAGGTGGAGAAGGAGCTGGGCCGAGTGTGGGTAAGCTTCCCGAGCGCGTCTCGGCTTGGGGTCACGCAGGGGCTGGGGGCTGCGGTCTGCCTGATGCTGTTAGGACGCTCCTGCCTGCTGTGAGACGTGTCAGGCCTGCCTGCACTCTGCACTCTGCCCCTAGTGCCACTCCGGGGTCTGGTGAGCTGCTTGAAGGAGCAGTGGCTCTAAAAGGAGCATCCTCTCTATGAGCTCCAACTGGAGCTGCCATTTCACTTCCCATCTGCTCTCTCCTGTCCTCTATCCTTGCTGAAGGGGTGACTGTGTTGCCTGTGTAGGCCTGGAAAACTCGTGGCCTTTACAGCATTGCTTGTGTGTTCTCTTAGACTCTTTTGAAGGACCCTAAGCTGTCCAGCATTATTATGAACCCTCACACCAAGGGTGCAGTTAAACAGAAAGCTGTAAATGACGCTTTAGCTAAAGAGAAGATGTCCCCTATTACCATCAACCTGATGAGTGAGTAATCATTTACATTTTGAAAAACATCTGATACTGCTTTTGATTAGTTGTTGCTAACTGAATTTGCTTCTAGTGGGTGTGCTAAACCCTTCTGATACATGCATCTTCCAGACCTGCTTGCTGAAAATGGTCGCTTGCGCTACACTCCGGGCATTGTTTCTGCTTTTGGGAAGATCATGAGCGCATTCCGAGGAGAAGTACTGTGCACAGTCACCACTGCACAGGTGGGTTAGGAACGTCAGGGTTGAGTTTAATAGGTATGGGCATGAAAGGCAAACTTCTTTAGCTATAGTGTAAGCAGCTTGCTGCAGGAGGAATGAAAAAAAAATCTCACCTCTATAAAACACTCCAGTAGTGTTTCAATATACAGAAATTATTGGTTAGCAATTATACGTGTTCTTCTTGTTTCAGCTTAAGAGGTAGCATCTTTTTCTATGTGTGAACCCAGGGGCTGATGAAAGTCAGCTGGGTCTGCAGATAAAACTGCCTCTGCTTTTATTCTTGTCATTAAGGTCGTACTGATCAGGTTAGAGCTAACAGACCACCTCTTAGCTGTAGCGAGGCAGATCTCTGAGGTGGGATCAAAGATAACATCTCTGTATGCTCAAAGGCGGATAGTAACAGCACAAGGGGAAATGGCTTTAAACTAAAAGAGGAGAAATTTAGATTGCATGTCAGGAAGAAATTATTTCCCCAGAGGGCAGTGAGGTGCTGGCACAGCTGCCCAGAGAAGCTGTGGTGCCCCATTCATAGAGGCACTCAAGGTCAGGTTGGATGGGGCCCTGGGTAGCCTGAGCTGGTGGGGGGCAGCCCTGCCCATGGCAGGAGTTGGAACTGGATGATCTTGAAGGTCCCTTAAAACCAGACCATTCTGTGAAGCTGTAAACTTCAAGCTGGAGATGTGATTTCTGGCATTTCAGTAGTTTGTGCAGGGATACATCCATGCCCAGACCTGGTAGAGTGGGAAGCTTGCCTGCTGTATATGTATCATAACATATTAGCCCCTTGGGCTAAAATGAGCTTCCAGCCTGTACTGAATAAAAAGCTACATCCTTTGGGTGTGACAGGCTCTTTATAGGCCACAGGCACAGACTGTAACTGATAGCTTTCAGGGGCATAGGAGTTCACAAATGCAAAACTTTTTCGAAGTTTTCCCAAATAATTCATAAATTTTGATATAATAATTCCTAATGCCTCTTTTGTTAATAGTAGTTGGTTTCTTTTGACTCTCAACTAAGCTAGCCATTAAATAGGAGTTGTTACTGCTAGTAACACTAGAACCACTATTCTTCTGTGGAGTCTCTTTCATTTCTGTTGCAATAATATCTGAACAACTCAGGGAAAGCGAGGGCAGGCTCATGGTGCCTCTCCCCCGGATGCAGAGTTCCTCTATGGTGATGGAGAGAGGTGTACTTGGCTGAGCCCACACAGCTGTGTTGCAGCATCTTGAGTCCCTGTCCCATGCTTCACATGAAACTGCTTTTTCTTAAGCTTATAATCTGGACTGTGAGAAGCAGCAAAATCAATCTCTCCTCATACAGGCTAAATGCTGCTTTGAAATAGATGTGAGGGTCTTGTGTTGAGTGCTTAGTTTAGCAAGTCAGGATTCTTGATGCTTGCTTTCCAAAGATATTAACACCAAGCATTTGCTGGGAATATGTGTGCAGGTAGCACAATACTTCATGAAATTAAAGGAGCAGCAAATGCTGCTGTTTCTGTGCTGTCATTTGGTTATTGTTATCCAAGAAGGCTGCTTCCTCTGCCTTCCTGGGAGTGTCTTTAATGGAGTCTGAAGAGAAAATGAAGTGTTCTCATTATATACCCTTTGAATTTTTTACGTCCTTCATTTTCATTATGTTCTGTGCAATTTTTTTCAGCCCTTGGATGATGCCAGCCTTACTGAGCTAAAGAGTGCTCTGAATGGATTCTTGGCTAAAGGAGAGGTCTTGAAACTGGAGACCAAGGTAGGGGGTTTTGATTTGTAAATACACTTAATGCCAAGCTGTGCTTCTTGCGCTCTCTCTCATATTTACAAAAAATAAATGAAAGAGGAACCTATAGGACACTTGTGTATATTCATTTGGTTGCATTCAGTAGCTGTATAATATACTTCTGTGTTTTCTTGTACACCTGATTCTTCGATAACTGAAATCTTAACTTTGAAACACAATGACTGCAAAATTATCTTAAATAAAGGTCTTTTAAATGTTTACACTTAAAAAAAAAAAAAAAAAAAAAAGTATATTAGGGTAAGAAATTTTTGCTAATGGAGCTTCTCTTCAACCTTTCTTCTAGACCGATCCCTCAGTCCTTGGTGGAATGATTGTCAATATTGGGGAGAAATACGTGGATATGTCAACAAGGTCAAAGATCCAGAAACTGACCCAAATAATGAAAGAGACTGTCTAGCAAGCTGTCCTCTTTGTTCACAGCGAAACCTGTCACATGGAAACAATAAAATTATTCTTCTTGAATAGCTGTTTTAGAGTATTGATTCTAATGCACAGCAGTGGGAGAAAGATGATGAGGCCTCCAAAAGCTTGCTAGTGAGAGGTTAAGATGTTTGTATCTTAAAACTACTTATAAAAACATTCAGCATAGGACACTGATTCACAGCTACCTCATGTTACATTGGTGTTCTAATGACAAGGCAGTGTGTGCCTACTTCTGTTTAATGGGATATTGAGGATATTGACCTCAGGGTAGCTGGCCAGATGCAGTAATTATTAGCCAAAAGGAGGGGGCAGATCAAAGAGGAACCTTCTAGTCCTATTGTCAAAAACACCAATCTGAACATTCATTTAATGTTTTTGAGATCATATCACTCTTCTTCGGTGCTTCTCAAGAACATCACAATAGGCTGTTAAACTTAAAAATAATTTAAAAAAAAAAAAAACAGTGTTTATTCTTGCATAATTTCACTTGCACAAATACAGTCTCATCTGTCTAACAACTTGCACAGACTGAAGTCTGATCTGCACCTTCCACCTCAGTGAATGCAGTCTGGGATGTGTCGTAATTCCTCAAACAGGTGAATGCATTTTGAAGACTTGTTTCATTTGACACTGTCCATAAACAGAATTATTTAATCAAGTGCAGCAGAGGAAGTAACACATTCAGAGCAACCAAAGTACAATTGAAATTGTCTTACGAGAAACAGTGGCATCCAATTTGTTGTTAGTTATTCATTATACCAATTAGAAATGTTAAACCCGTTAGAAATGCTTTAAAATAAGCCCATTTCACAGTATGGATGTGTTCCTGTAGGATAGTTAGATGCAATGTAAATGAACATACAAGTGAATTACATCTTCTCTGGAAAAAGGAACCATTTCTCCTACCTGTCCAGCTCTTAAGACATACATATAATAGTTATTTTATAACGTCTTTGTAATTTTTAAGATCTTACAAATACTACATATAGTACAACACTTCCTTTCTTAAGAAGAAAAGGAAACTAATTGATACCATTTGTTTGGCAACAACAAGTGCACTAAAAAGTCACACCACCATCATGGGGGTGGGGATTCCCCAGTTCTAAGTATTAACATTGAAAAAGTACTACAGCTATCTTTTCTCAACGATGTATCAACACAATAAAAAGTACTCCATGAATAAGTCTGTAAAGGCCGTTGGAATCTAAACTCTATTTTGGCAAAGTGAGGACTGGAATAAAGCATTCTGCAAAAGCTGGGGGTTATCCTGGTGAAAAGCGTTAAGCCTTAACACATTGTCACCCGAATAGGAATTGCTTCAACCCAACTCGGGCGCTTCACACTGCCAAAAGCAGTGCACTCTCACTTGTCTTTCCATATGCTCCTCACGGAGTGACTTGCTCTTGAGATACTGTGCGATCAGCATTCTGACTGGCGCCAGAAGGACTCCATGGTCCTGTGCCCAACCTTCTCCCTTACTCCTGGCGAGTACAGGTTCCACCACCAGTCCCATCCCTGTGGAGCAGGCACCTATCCGGGAGGGATTTCACTTCTAGTCCATCACACGATGGAGAATCCATCCCACACTTCCTAAGGGGAGAAGAGCCTGCTGCTCACCAAGCTCTGGTTTTATCTCTGCCACTGGTTTTCCCCTATTTTCCTGCAGCCCAGCCTTCCCCTGTCAGCTGTGCTCACCACGATAGGCAGGAGAGCCTGAGAGCCTGACAGAAGGGCTCTGAGGAAGCAACAGCGCCTTGACTCACACATCAGGTTGGGATCAGAAATCCAATGCTAAATCTGGGGTTAGCAACGCTTTGCAGATTTACAAGAAGTGCAAGGATTCACCTACAGTCGCAGCAAAACCTTTTTCTGACAGCTATGTCATGCAACTAGGCTAGTTTAACACATTCTTTATTCATTTAAGTTCAGTCCTAAATATATCTGCCTATGTACAGAAAAATAATTTCCCAAGAATGGTCTTTATTTTAAAATACATAAGAGAACAAACAAAACTGTGTGCCTACAAACGTTTTTGTTAGATTGACTCTGTATTTGACAACAACAAAGTAGCTATGCTCTTATATGTACAAATAATCACATTATATATATGTATATATATCTATAGATACATCGATATGGATGTAGGACAGGAATGTTTGATCTGAACAAACGTGGGGCACGTGTGGAATGTACGTACAGAGCAAACGGCTCGAAGTGAAGGTGAGTTCACCTGATTCCCCACTGTTCTGCTTTTCAAGGGTTTTGACTGCTCAATGGAATAGTGAAACACCACAGTGCAAAAGGAGCAGTATGAAAGCAGACCCCGCTGTTGCGGTGAAAGTCTGGACTTGTCATATCTTCATCTGGAAAATGTATTTAATAATATTACAAAAACGTTGTTATCCACAATGTTCTTCCCCCCAAACACAACTCATGGGTAACAAAAAGTGTTGTTTTTTTTCCGAAGGGTGGCAATATTCTAGAATGAACATTTAAAAATTTCCGTCATAAAAACTCATGTTGAGAAGATATATAATAATTAGGGGCATCTAGAAAAAGTTCTGTAATGTATGGGTCATATTCCTTAGGGTCAGCCCAGTGATGCGCTCTGTCTCTTGAGATGCCCACGTCAGACCATCAACTGCACACAGCCTCTCAGGGCCTTACAGACCACCTCCCTACAGCACTGATCTTGGGGAAATAGTATTTCCAAAGCCAAGATCAGCTTTGTGGTTTTTATTTTACAGTGCTTCCAGATCATTATAACCTGCAGGTATATGACACAATTAGCCTGGTAAATACCATACTGGAGAATCTGGTGGCTATAACCCAATGACCATGCACTTTCAGAAAGATAGGGAAGAAAACAGATCTGCAAAGAACATGAACTTCTTAATCTTAACCTTGACTTGTCTGATGATCTCTTCAGCTACTGCGATCTACCAGTCCTTATAGAATTTGAATCAACTTTGTAATGTAGGCTCCTTGAACTCATCCCTGCATCTCTAGCATACCACATGAGCATCCAGCCAGCTTCTAGTATCCTTTGTTCTAGCTGGGACAGAAAGGTAATTAACAGCAATGGATCAGAGCCTATGGGATGACAGGGTCGGAAAGTGGAGCTCACAGTGCAGCCCTGGCAGAGGGAAGCTTAACATACCCTTGGCTTAGAACCACAGTATCATTAAGGTTGGCAAAGACCTCTAAGATCACTCAGTCCAACTGTCAGCCCACCCCCAGCACGCCCACTGCCCACGTCCCTCAGTGCCACATCCACACGGCTCCTGAACACCTCCAGGGACGGTGACTGCACCACCTCCCTGGGCAGCCTGTGCCACTGCCTCACTGCGCTTGCTGGAAAGACATTTCTCCTAATACCCAACCTGAATTTCCCCTGGCGTAACTTGAGGCCACCACCTCTTATCATGTCACTGTTACCTGGAAGAAGAGGCCTTGCCAGTCCCACAACTCCACAACACATGAAGTCCTGGATAGACAAGGGAAATTACAAAGACTGATTGCAAGTTAGAAATCCAAGAGCTGAACCCCAGCCCTTCATCATCATCACACGTGCATGACATCCATTGGCATTAGGAGGAACTAAACGTTCCCATGCACTGAGGGCAAGTTGGAAATGACAAGCGATGGTGGTTGGGAAGGTCTCAGTTGTGTTACCACATACGAAGATGCAATTTGACGTATCGATGATGGGGTCACAGTCCAAGAGGAGCCCCCACAGCTACCTGGCAACCACTTCCAACAGCAATTGAATCTCAGAGGAAAATGCAGCAACTTGAGGCTTCTTCTGGAAACCTGGACTGGATCTCTGCACCACATCCATGGTACTTTTTTCCTATTTGTCTACTTATTTTTTGCTGAAATTCATGCTGTGGAAATGATGTCATTAAAAAAATGATCCGACTTTCTAAACACTGAAAGGAATGTTCACTGTATGTCCAGCTACTGAGTAAAATTAGGACAGCAATAAAAGGTTAGACAATGACATTTAATGTTACCCATTAATAGATTTTATCACTTTTTTTTTTAATTCTACCACAACAACGTGTATTTTCATATACGTTATATTTAATAAAATGTATTGATATGGAATTAGGAAAACATGGGTTTAGTACTATTTACATATTTTAATCGAAACAATTTTCTTAACAACATTGAAAAATAGAAACTTAAAGTTCTCTTAATCATGTTTTCTGCCAGTTAGTGGTAACCAAATGCATGCCCAGGAAGTTGCACTCCCTCTAAAATGTGATCAGTTGAAAGTTTCTAACTAAAGTGTGTATCTCTGCTTTTCTGTTTCAAAAAATACATAAGTATGTCTGTCATTTCTGATACAAAATTCTACACTATCTTCAATAAATAAATAATAAAGCGATTCTGAAAAGTATGAAATGTAAACTTTGTTGTCCCTCCAACATACATTTTTTCCCATTGCTTGAAACATTACAGTGGTCTCGTAGGAAATTATAATACACAGACACTTCCCAGCACAGTTTACACTTATTACCATACTGTTTCTACCTATTCGTTATGAATATATCCTAATTTCCTAATGGAAATCAATAAGAATTGTAGTGCTAGAGAACACCATCTATACAGGGAAGGTGGAAACCAGTACTGAAAGGACATGCAAAGAACATCAAAACCTAACAACAGGCTCCACGAGAACATTCACATGCTAATGGAACAGGCTGACACCTCCCATTCAGAATTAAAGTCATTACAAAAATACCAGTGTATGCATGATAGGTAATGTACGAAATGATTCCAGGCAGAACAAAGAAAGATGAATTTTACTCTTAGGGGTCTGTCACATCCAGTCTTAGCAAAGCACTTAGTTGTGTACTTAAGGGAAACACAACCTATGTGTGCACTTAGGGACAGATGGTTTGCCAAACGTGGGAAGTTCGCTGGACGTTGGCCTGTACGTGTGCTATGTGTTGAGTTAAACACATATATAACCTTTTGTGTTCCCCAAGATGAAAAAGACATTACCCTGGAGTTACCCACTCCATACAATCACAAACACTCCGTTCTGTTCACGTCTACCATCTTTGCCACCAACTTTGTGACCAGCCCGGTTTGCAGCAAACACTGCTGTGAGTGACAATGTGCTATTGCCCTGAATTCAGCAACACGATGTCGAATGCAGTCAGGCACAGTACAGTTAAATAACTGGTCACCACTGATTGCTTTGCAAACTAGACTCTGTGGGGTAGAAATGAGCTTCCTGAGCTAGAGCCATCATTGTTTTCCTTCCTCACTGCAGGTGACGGAACATCCATCTGCATTCACACAACTGAGCAGCAGTAGTAAAACAGGATCAAAGTGGTATAGCACAACATTCAGCAGAACTCTATATTCCGTCCTTCACTCACTGTTCAAATACTTCTTCCAAAGGTACTGAGTGGGTGGACTCTGACTCTTCTGGAGTGCAACTCATCTCTGTGCACAAGGCCTGCACGTAATTTATTCTGGGGGCAATGTGAGTCATGAAGTGGTATGTTAATAGAATCTTCTCTGTTTATAGATATAGACTATTTATTTTCTAAATATTTTCAGTATCGCCATGAAGATCTCCAGAGATCTTCTTACTGCATAACTGCTTGTTCCATTCACAAAACATTTACACGCCACTTTGCTGAGCAATAGGCACAGAATTCCTTATGGGGGAAAACCCTGCAGAAAGCCACCAAACATACCAACATTGCCTTCTTCATGTAAATTAACGAGTAGAGTAACTGGAGCAAGCACGGGGACCTATGTGGTGTGCCAGCCTTTCAGGCTGCAGTACAACGAACAACCAGGTTACTTCATAAACCCAGGAAACTAACATCAAGTTCCACATAGAGAAATTGAGGGAGACTTCCTCACTAAACTGGGACTCGTTTTTCAGTGAGAATTATCAAGGCACAAAGATGCTCCTGTTTGCTTTGATAACCCTCTTGTGTGTGAAGGGCAAGCAGTAGTTTCATACCAAACCAATAAGGGTTTTGTGACAGCTTCTGCAGATACCTATATTGCAGTGAATTCAGACCAAAAAAAAAAAAAAAAGCATTGGTCCCTTTCCTTCTAAGGCTCATCAAACAATTGCAGGTCTAGTCGGACGACTATCTCTCCTGTTGGGACTTCATGGAGAAGGAGACACTTTGTAACTGGTCCCTTTGAACCCTGATCCTTCTTAATGTCTGCCACACGGATCTCTGTTCTGCCCAAAAAGTCTGAAACGCAAAAAGACAGCATGCTTAGAAATGAAACAACTGTTTTCTTTTGCAATAAAATGCTAAATTGCAGTAGGAGCTGAGTTCCCATTTACACACAACAAAAGGAGAAAAAAAGCCCTTGGTCCAATTATATTTTTGCAGTTGAAGGACAAATGCTGCCTGTCTGCACAGAAGAGATTTTCTTCTGGACCAGTGGAAGCATTTAAAAATAAATGATGCCGAAGGCAGAAAAAAATCCACCATGTACTTTGCAGATGCTTTGCTTAAGTAGCTTACTTATTTTATGATGTTAGAAAAAAGGCAAAAGGCCAATGCCCTGCCTGAACAAGTAGCTGTCAGGAGATGATAGAGCAAGGGATGGATCACAACAGCGACAAGGTCACTGGGGCAAATGGTACTGGCCACATGAATGACAGTCCTGCCCAAATACTTCCTGAGAGACTATTACTCCAAAAGACATAATTCAGTGCTCAGTACGTCTACTGCAAGTTATGAAATTAAAATGGCTTGGGAATCTTGAGTTCATTTCTGCTACTGCCTGTTACAGGAACCTCATGACATTTCTTTTCCTCCTCCATTAATTTGTCCATTTGCAAAAAGCATCCGGAGTTTCATGTAAAGACTTAGCAGAATTACAAACTGCACTTCAGTTACTGTCAAACCACACAAGAAAGGAAACCCAAAAACCCAGAGAGAGCACAATTCTTTTTGAGCCAACACAAGCATGGGAGTGAGAGTGTGTCGGGCCTCAAACATGCACAGGGGTTCAGTATTTACCTCAGCAAGAGTGCACCTCTTCAAAATGGCGGGTCTGAAACTACCCTTGGAAGGGTGGCTGCCCCCTACTTACCATCTGGGGAGAACTGGTCCCTCTCAAACACCGTGATGCAGAGTACGTCCTGCTCGAGGTCTTTGATAAAGAACTGGCAGTTGGAGTTCCACTTCGGATTGAGGGTGTCCTGCATTGTCTTGGTAATGTGGCACTGAGAGCCCATCGTCACCTCACAGTATGGATTACTCTTTCCTGGGAATTAGGAAACAAACAGAAAAATGTAATCATGTTTTCAAGTGTGTGTCTGAATATCCTCTTCCTCTTGCAGCCAACAGACCAGGTAAAGACAGTGGCCTTGCTGTTCTTTCAATAAGCAGGGACACAATTCTGCAAGGTACTGAGCACTTTCCACTCTTCATTAAGGAATTTGTGGCTTATGATCTCTTATGAAATAGTTTATGTGGTAAAAGCTGTTTGTATGAGCCAAATGATAAAGTGCAAGACAACTGCATGACTGCTATGAAAAGCACAGAACCACCTTTGTGCTTTTTAAGTTCATTAAAACAGCTTTGTTAAACAAAAATATACTGACAGATCACCTAAGTTAGTCAAATAGGAATGTCTCCTTCATACAGCGTATTATGAAAATCACAAGGCACTTACCATGGGATCTGCAAGGTTTTAGTTCAATGCCTTCAACAATATTTACCATCAACCTCCCAATGCCTGTTGCTCTTTGTGAGCGAACTGTGGTGAAACAGAAGAGGAGAGACAGAAATCCTTAATATATTTCCTGGCCCAGGGACTTCCCCATGAAGGATGAGAGCCTTGCACCCCATGCTGTACCTAAGTAGGCCTTTTCCCTCTTCTTCTTTTCAGTCTCTATGTAAAGTTCCGAAGCAGCTTTAATTTTCTGAACCCATGCAGTCCTTCAGAGGGAAAGGAGAAAAAGGTTGCAAAATATCATTTCCATTTTTACTCCCTACTGTACTGCAAATAACAGTAAAGCTGTCCCTCCTTCCCAACCTCTTACAGCCTAAAGCCTTCACCCCGCCACAGGCGCTGCTATGCTGAAGCTGTCTGCTTGGAAGAGATCTTGCTGGAATTCATAGCACCTGTAGAAACGTAATCATTCCAGCCTAGCAGATCCCATCACACAACGGAAGCTCAGGAGAACTATGAGCAGGCAGGGAGCAAAGATGTTTTATAACTTTTTATGCATTGGAGTTTTTCCAGGTAACACATTCTCAAGCTGGCATAATACTATCTATACAATGTGTTTGGGGTTTTTTTTGCTGATTTTTCTGCTTCCATTTTTTAACAAAAGTTATTTTTCAAGAACTTACAAGTCTGCAGACCAATCTTTTCAATATAAGTCTTTGTAAGCTTGCCAGAGACACAAGTCACTAGCTGAAGTTGTCACTCTTCTGGCTTACTCATTATAAATGGAACCAGGTTAAAACTGAGTTTTGTTGGCAGGTTTTTGCTTCAGGTTTTAATCTGACTTGTTCCTGAATCTCATTCAACATACAGATATGCAGATGCTTGCACTAACATAGAAAACTGATAGACATTAGCAGAACAAGATAGGCCCAAATCTTTTAGCTTCTTTACACTACCACAAAATGGAATCATCAGCCCTCCTAGTGATCTCATCATTGGTATTACTGGAATTCAGGAAGTACCATTATTTCTCCATTGTTTACATGTACTGAGTATCACCTTATTCTCAAGCACAAGGATATGTAATATTAACTGTTTGGACACTGCTATATGTGTGTACATCAAATACATTTGCACCAGACTTTTAAAACTCAGTACTAACATGGCCTGTGCAGGTACTTACCTTTCATTAATGCTTTCAGCCCGGAGTGTATAGACTCTGTCAATGTGGGAGATATGGAAAATGGGCTCATCTCCAGAAGGGTCTGTGGGTAATTTTACTAGTACTTCATTTAGAAAAATGGGCTGGAAAACATGAGGCAAAGCTAGTGTTCTATTGCACAGTATCTAAACAGAGGCATGCAAGATAGAGCAATTCAGAACAGATTTCATTTGTGCCCACTATAGCTCCCCCCCTTCAGCTGGCCTCCCATCTGTCTTAAAATATGTCATTTTTTAAAATGTTCTTATTATTAAGGTGCGTCCACAGTCTAGAAACATTTCTCCTCAAGTAAGAAAACAGCTTTATGAAGTATAGAAAGCCCTCCTTTCCCAAAGGGAGCAGCAAATACTGCTCTCTGCATCTCTCCTTGTTATGTGACCTCTGTTGAAGAGGTGGTTTTGGCCAAATTTCAAAAGCATCTTCCCTTACCTAGCAGACAACCAGCTTGCTCAACATTGGTCCCTGGAATCCCCAGCATATGCCAAAGCTTTCAACATTCTTCTATAAAGGCCCACACGTACAGTATGTGGGTGCTGCCTCCTGAAATTCTGTTAGTATATAACTATCCAAGCTACCATTTAAGAATGGTACTTACAGTTTTGTACATTTTGTACTGCAGATTAGACTTGGGGCTGAAGACCTTGTCTGTGCCAGAAGAGCCAAGAGGTTTTATGATCTGAGTCAAGAGGAGGAAATCGTTGAACAGAAAGCCATACAGTTCCTTGTTACTCTTGGCTTTATAGAGCTTCCCACTGTGCAGAAACTTGCGTGGTCCCAAGCAGTTTGTAACAGAATTAAATACGAGTTGCTGCGAAAAGTAGAAGAAGAAGAACAACGCACTGTATAAAGTAAAACAATCGAGGTTCCCCTGAAAGAGATCAAATACAGTTTTGAGTCCTGACATTAGTTTTACTTTGTGTCACAGGGATGATGAGCAATGTCTCTGCCTTGCGCATGACAAGCAGTGCAAGTCATAAAAATGTTATGTGAAATTTAAGGCAACCTATCAGTTGCACAAGGCATGTCCTGGGCGGCTAGAGAAAAGCCAAAAGCATTTTTGCCTCCTTTTGAGTTTCTCTACCACGCACATGCACCTCTGTGAGCAGAGCCAAGTTGAAGATGACTTGTCCTGGATTAGCAATAGTTACACAAATGACCTCTCCAAATCATGAGCTTTCTTAATAAGAACAGCATTCATTAATTGTGTCTGAATTTCACTCACTAAAACATAACAAAAGACTTCCAGATAACCTGTCTTTGTGCCCATGTAGTAGCAGGGCTTAGAGGGCAGCTGCTGACCAGTGGCTGGAATCAGAAAGATGCAAGACTCATCTGGAGGCTAGCAGGTCTGTAGAGGCTTGCTAGCCCTTTCATTTTTAAGTTCATTTCCATTGGTCAGGATGCTGTGGGCTCTGCCGTCCTTGCTAGCCAGGCAAGTAGATCTGCAGTAGCTCCTTCTACAGGTTAGAAACATCTCAGTCAGAAAAGTATTGGGGGAAGGCTTGGTCACTGCTTGCCACAGATTTAATGTGTTACTGGCATTAACTTGTCAGCAAGCAGTCAGTTGGCCATTCAAGTAATATCACTGATGTTCCAGGGTTAGACATCATGTACAAAAGACAAAAGCAGCCATCTCCATTCAAGCACTAGTTTTAAGACAGCCAAACACAACTCTGGCCCTTCTTTCCCCCAAAATACATTTTTAAGATGAAACACAACATTGTCCAGTTTATAAACCAAGCAATGCTTATTATTTGTTATCTTGAACTGAAAACTCAGTACACATTTTAAAAATCAAGTTGTGATCTGTCTGCCACTAGTGTCTTCACCATTATAGGGAGGTCATCAACGTATCCTCTGTCCAGCACAAATATTCTATTTTCAGCAGAGAGGCTTAACATGTTATCTTGAAATATAACATGTATTAGTAGGCAGTGATTCTCTCTGTCAAGTCTTGAGAGGGACTTCATCTGTATTCTCACATTTTCAGAATGTAAACAGTTTTATTACAAAAAACAGATACTGTGATGACTTTAAAGTACTCCAAGATAGTCAGGTATGGCTTCAGGATGAGATACAGTACAATAATTCTTGCAAAGAGCCACAAAACTGAAGAGCCGTGGTTGAAAACTGCAGCACTTAATCTGGCACTAGTCCAGAGGCAGGAAACAAAAGCAACATTTATCATGTAAGAGACAATAATACCAGCAACAAAAAAGGATTACGTGCATAAATGAAAGGAGCCAAAGACAGATGAAAACAAATGATTTAAGATTATATGATATGATTACAACATTTTCCCTTGATGCAGAGCCATAAGTGAGCCATGGTTTCTTCCCAAACAGTGAAGTGTGTCCATTACTCTAGATAGCATGTTGTTTACCTCAGAGAGGCCTTCGCACTGAACATGAGCCTGGATCCACTCCAGCCTATCTGAATTTTCTTTCTCTCGCACTCCTTCATTTACTTGAGAACATAATTCTTCTGCTTTTTCAAGAGCATGCTTCAAGTGACTGTGGTCAGGATGGTTTTCAGGAGTGTTTTCTATTATCTACAGGCAAATAAAATATGTTAGCTATTTCTATTATCCGCATTTAAAATATATTCATCTTGAGAATCCTTAATTTCTGTTTTATTTCTTTATTTTCATCAGAGCTGGTCAGAAGCTTCCACATTTCTCTTCCTGCTTGACAAACGTGAAAAATAAGAGACAAACTCACAGTCGGTAGGTGAACAGCTGTCTGCAGAGCCATTACATCAGTGTACTACTCACTCTTCTGACATAAGCATGCAAATTCCAGCCATAAACAGAAACATAGCTGATTATGGAATCTCTTAAATGACAACATCCAATTTGTAATTGGATTCATTCCTATGAAAGTCTGGGGTCAATTTCAACAGTACTATTCAAGATAGTAAGTGTTAGGCAACAAATAAAAGTTAGGAAAGGGTTGTAAGTTATCCAGTAATGTAAGCTGCAATGATTTGGCATTCAGGATTGTATACTGAATGCCATTTTTGAGACTACGAGGAAGGAATGATCAAGGCAAAAAGGCAAAGATGAGCATAAGATGGACCCAATATTTCCATTTTCTGAATTTCAGACTTTTCATTCAGCTTTTATTGCCTTCCGGTTCTTTGTGTGCAAGTAAGTTTCACCCCTATTTCTAGTGGAAATCCAAAGACATTTTGTTGAAGGTAAATGAATTACTGCATTTGCTCTAGTGTGGTAAAATGTAAAAAGGCAGCCCACTTTCCCTAGCATATCAGATATCTAATAGTGACAATGTAGGGAAACTATCCTGTAATTAAGCTACAAGCAAAGCAGCATCAAAAAACATCATCTTTGCAAAAGAACATACATTTTTAATTATTAGTGGGTATCTTGTTACCCGTTGCATAGGCTTTAGTAGAAAACTTGATAGTGGCATTCCTTTACAGCGAGGATCCATTGCTAACCTCTGAAACATTAGAGAGGTAAAATGGTGTTAGTCAATTTGCTTAAAATCCAGCAAAATAAGGAAAAGGTAAGGCAACAAATGAACATAATGCTTCAACTGAATCCATTAGATCACAAACAAGGTCAATGCATTAGAATTTCTTGTACAATGCATTCTTCACCTAACTTGTCATCACAAACAAAAAGCATCTTCTCACCATTATTTGTCCAGTTCTCAGCATGTTACTGTAAAACCACTGCTAAAATAATTATTTTACAGCCATACAGCTCACTGAAAAAAGGTATGCCTTTAACAAAGAAGTATTTCTTCAATGAGTGCTTAAGTCTCTTCATTCTTAAGATCCTTCATTCTAATTCAACATACACCACTATTTCAGACAATGTTTTGTAAATTTGCGATGCAGTTTGTGGTGTACAAAATACATAGTGAATGCTTCTTCTCTTACTTTTACAAACTCCTTGAATTCGGCGACTTCATCTGTTTTCTGCTGAATGAGTGCTGCCCCATTGAGCTGGCAGCTACAGAACCGAATGTATGGCTGCATGTGTGGCAGCTGAGCTGTCAGGATGTCGCCAATCATTTTCACTGGCATCTTCTCTCCAGACATCTTCTTACGCACACGCAAGGCCCTAAACACAAAAAGGTCACGTGTGTTTGATAAGTCAGCAGATCTCTAAATAATGATTCGTGATCTATGAAATAAGTAAGTTGATTGTTATTCATTGCTGAAATGAACAGACCTCTGAATAATAAACAGATCAGCCACAGGACTTATTGCACATTATTAGAACATAATAATCAAGATTGCACTCTCAACCAACATAAGTTTTTCCTCTTGTGATCACCAATCTATTATTTGACATTAACTTAATGCAATGCCAGATCAGATACAATGTAGGAAGGAACGTCATGATTCTTACTATTAGAAAGTATATAAATATGTTCTTGAACAAGGGATAAAAACCCTACCACCACCTTGGGCCCAAAGCTATTTCTAGCTTTTACCCTGGTTTCCCAAGGAATGGCATTTTATTGTCATCTGCTGTTTTATTATCAATATATGTCATGTTATCAATATATATGTCTCTACCCTATCACTGTCATAACTTGTTATTTTGTGAGCCATTTTCAAACACATTACAAAAGCGGAAAAGTTAAAAATTTCCTACACTTTCAATGAGAATTAGCAAATCAGTAGGGAAAAATAAAGGAGCTTTATTACCACTCTCGCTTTTTAAGATGCAGGTGTAAATTGTTACTCATTTTGTTGGGCAACGGCCAAAAGAAGCAATCTGTTTGTACATGCCTTCAAGGAAGTTCTGATTTATCTTATAGTGTTTCAGGATTGCATAACTTGACCTCTTTTTCCAAAAAAGAGGCTTTCTCTCCTGCTGAAATAACAAGGATGGGTGAGAACAATCAGAGAAGGAAGATGAGATCTGGTGGAGGCCACTGAGAATGAAGGGGGAAATAAGGGTACTTGCACTGTGTGGAGTTTCATGGTAAAGAGTTGGGTTGCAGTAGTTGGAGACTTTGGTAAGAAGGGTGCAGGGTACACTGAGCACAAATGCATAGGAACCAGGCTTTCTTGGCCCTGCTTCTCACAAAACAGCTCGTTCATGTGTTAAAAAGTTCACAATAACTAAAGGAATACATTGGGCAACTCAGAATAATGGCGGCAGTGAATGTTGGTTGTAGTTTGCTTCCCATTCACAGATAATGGGACTGGAAGTCAGTATGGGGCTGTGACAGAGAAAGAGAAAGCAGAAGTATGGACTGTGGGCAGCCCTGAGAGGCACTACTCTTCAGGAGAAGCTGACCTTGCCTTCTGCAGTGCAGGTATCCTAACAGCAAATTAAGTGCAAATCCTCACTCAGCAAAGAAGTGCTGCATTTTTCTCAGCAACAATAAAAAATTATAGCAAACAATAATATCTTGCTTTTTCCAACATGGAAAAATGCCTGGCTCCTTTGGTGACTATTTTCTTAAGTGGCAAATATTTTCATGCAGCTAAAAGAAGAGGCCCATGATTTTGTAATTGATAAGTACAGAGAGAAAAAAAAAAAAAAAAGAACTTACTTCAGTAGTTTTATATTGCACATAATCAGTTCCTTCCAATTAACAAAAATCATAGCAACTTCCTTTTCTGTTAGCAGCTCAGATTCCATTAGTGGTTTCTGGAAGATCTACAGATTCAGAAAATTAAGCAGTTTAGAAAGTATATGTTAATTATAATCAAAGTTGCTAAGACTGATGATGCTTACTTCCTTAGTAGGAAGTAAGACAACTGGAAGTAAGACAACTTTACATCAGAGTAGCACTTGGTACTCAGCAGAACAGACCTCAAGCACACCCTGCGCCCATTATCAGATCTAACTGATAATACCTTTGTGAGTAGCTTATCTCTTTGAAAAATAATAATCTGAGTTGGTCTCAGTGGTTGTTCACTGTGGCCTGGATACTCTGTTTTAACCTTGGGAATTTTAGTGACAGGTCTCCTGTGAAATATCCCAGGATTACTTTGATAAACAACTGAAAATAAGTTTTACTTTGGACTCCTTTATGGAAGTTCTGATTTATCTCAGATTGTCTCAGGTTTGCATAACTTGACCACCTTTGCAAAATAAAGGCTTTCCCTCGCTGTCAAAAAAATTGCCCACATCACTTGCCTGTATGAATTTCCCCAGATAAAAGATGCTATGTACACTGTAACATTTAAAGAGAAACAGCTAAATGATAACTGAGTGCCACTGTGCATGTGGAAATTGGTACATGATGCACTTCAGGCTTTACGAACCTATATATGAGAAGTAAACATTCAAAATCGAGAATGAAAAGAGTTGACTGAAATGACAATTGAAACATCAGCATTTCAGTAATGGTAACACAAGGGCTCGCCATCAGTTACACCCACACCCAGACATTCACATATGTTCATATATGAAAATTTAACACTGATTATTCCTAGGAAATCCAACACAGTGGTGATACCAAATGAGTTTGTAGGGTGAAATTATCGATCCAATTTACTTCAAAAACATGAGTGAATAAAACCTGCTCCTAAAAGTGCCGTGCCTCCTTACCTCTGTGACCAACTGCAAATCATTTACATAGTTCTCTTCTGTGACAATGAGCTCATGGATGTATCCCTGCCTTTTTCTTTCAGTAGGTGTCAGCATATCCAGAAGATGCAAGTCTGCACACCCTGGAAAACACAACAGAATTCTGCATTTTACTTACGGTGGTTTTCAAATTGATCCAGATCTGTAGTAGTTTGAATAATGCCTAATGAACAATAACTACTGCCTGTTCATTTAATCATAATTCACACTTAATGACACAGTGCTTACAATCTTTCATCTCTTAGTGAATAAAAACATTGTCATTAACTTTTTTTTAAAGATTCAAGGTCATTTTTAGGTGATAGCCAGTTAACAAGGCAAGTGAATGGAGGTCTCATTAAAATGAAAGCATGCAGTCCAGAAACAACTAAAGAAGACCTCCCTCTGGCATGAACAGGATTTCTAAATGTTTTTTCTCTGATGGCAAAGCTTAAAAGTTCCCCTCACCACTACCTGCCCATTTCCAACCTCACTCCGAAGTTCAGTTTCCCTTAGTTGTGTCATTCATCTGGAATCACACTGTAAAATAAATCCCCAGATGGATCACTGTTAATAAAAAGGGGACAAAGACTTCACCTGGAATTAATGCCAAAGAACATATATATTTATCCTAAAAGGGAACAGAATTAAGGAAGAGGACTATAGTGACATTAATGCTCTATCGAGCTCTTTAGATTTTCAGCTCTCAGCTCTGCATTCAAGTTTGATCTTTATCATTTAAGTCAAAGTAGGCATCCTCATCAAAGCAGGGCTTTTATTTACTTCTTCACGCTTCAGTCAAAAATTGCTGGAGAACTTTTGAAGGACTTCAGCCAAAACTCATGAAGGTCAGTTGAGTCACCTCACAGATCTTGCTAGTTTACAGACTGAGCCAAAAGGGTTGATTGATTGTTGTTTTAACCTTAAAAAGTAGGAGGAAATCTTATAACTAAGAACACACGTTCCATCAAGTTTGTCCTTCTGTTTTTCCAAACCACCTTCTGTATAAATTCTAGAATTTTTATACTATAGGCATATTTCAATTTTCACATTCTATTTTCTATTCTGCATTACAACAGAATACTTAATTACTTTTTTTTCCCATAGATCTTGGTATGTTTCAGCACAGCTCAATTAAATCTTCTGAAATTGCCAAGGAAAACGCTTTCTCCCTGTTTCACTTCTAATAGTTTTTATAACTGTTCTGCATAAAATACAATGTATTTCAGAAGTTGTTTTGAAATAGGTTTAAAATGTTTTGCTTTAAAGAAATACTATACTTTGACACAATCAAAACTCTTCATTTTAATTCTTTCCCCCACCTCTCAACAAAGTATTGGCAAATTCAGTATATTCCTCATTGAAACAGATTTTCCACATGGAGAAAAATCAGACTGAAAAACATTCAATGAGACATTTACTTCATGGGGTTTAAAATGGCCAAAGCTTTTTTTTTAAACTGTTCACCAGCATCAGTCATGACTCCAACAAAAGGTGATCTAACAGGTGTGGTTTTACATCAGATGTTCTCAAATGTTTTCATACAGTGAACTGCTGCTGCTTCTAATCATATCACACCCTAGCCAACCCCTTCAGTTCTTTTATATAAAATTAATACTTAGATAGTATCTACTGCATCTTCAGCTTCCTGAACGTAATTCAGGACCTGATTCTGCACTACACGACTAGCAAGGTCCACCACATATCACCATTAAATTTTTCATGAATGCCTTGGGACAGATTGCTTTAACTAATCTGTGCTTCAGAAAAGATAAAAGATAGATTTGTTAAAAAAAAAAAAATGTTGATGCAGATACTCTCTATAAGTAAAAAGCTGAATACATATCAGACTGTAAGTGTAGCACACTGACAATGCTCCTCTGAAATGCTGTGTATTGCAGTCCTTTCAAAGATACAATTCAAACTTTGCTTGAAATTAAAAAGTTGGCTTTGAGAAGTGTCAATTAACAACTTCAAGTCGAAATAATCAAAATTCTCACTATTTTTCCAAAGTCAAAAGTTTCAATTGTTTAATAAGTGATTGTTTTCAAAGCATTTTCTTAGTTATCATGTAAATCACAGTTCTAATTAACAGAATCAGTTCTCCCCACACAGTGTCAGCTTCATTAAAAGTGAACAAAATGTTTAATGATTTTTCTCTAGAGGCTGAGGAATTTTAGTGTTCAACGATGCTGATGACCTTGGCTTGAAGTGCTGTTTCCAACCACCACCAGCCTTTAGAAGGAAGTATTTAACATTTTGAACTATTACATTTCAGTGGCCATCTTGACAGATAGCCAGCTGGGACTTAAATGGATTACTCTGAATGTCAATGCAGGGTTCAACCTTGAATGCTAAATATTTGGGAAAACTGCCTACTGCAGTTATTGCAGAAAATGCAGGAGAGACTTTTCTCATAAAGGATTTTCTTCATTAGGTGCACAAGTATTAAGAATTGTCTCATCTTTGTATCATAAGTATCAAGCAAGAACTCTGTTCTTTTCCAAGCTCAAATGTCAAGGTCATACAGCTCTAGTTGGTTATTCATGGAAGCCAAAGTACTGTGTAAAGTACTTTTATGTACATCCAAATTCCATGTGCAGCTGAAATAACACCATTCATGAATTCATCCCACTAAAAGGGCCAACTGCCAAAGTGCCCCTGATATTAGGCATTTCCCCTGACAAATGGGAAAGTTCTGCTATTGGTGAAGTCCAGGACCTTACCTCAGTGTAGAACCAGTTGATTTTTCTAGCTTAAAGCTCACAAGTAGTCACCATTCAAGTACTTAAAACTAAGCACTGTATTCTACCTTTTAGGTTATCAGATACCATTCTTTTCTATTTTCTCACCCACTCTGGAGTTGGAAGTTGGATACCATCTGAAAGATTGCAGAAGCTGAATTTGAATCTTTAACTACCAAAAAATCTAGTAAATGCAGAAAATAATGGAGAAATTACGATAGTTAATCCAGCATGTTCACAGTGCAGTGAATACGTAACTTTCTATCCTTTAGCTGTGTAACAGAAGTGTCAGAAATCTGGTATCCTATCACCTCATGACCTGTAGAACTGAGAGTTCTAGAAATTTAATGAAAATAATTTAAAACATCATTCTAAAAAGTAAACGTGTTTTTCCTTTTCCTTGCAAAGGCAAAGCTCTGAAAATATGAGTTTTCTAGCTAATTGCTAAGCTTGAAAGCAATGCATCATGGATTGTATCTCTTCAGGAAGAAGAATCCACTGTGGGACTCACTGCTCTAAGTACATAGGCATAACTTCTAATTTCTTCAAATTCAGGGAGATTTTCCGAACACTGTAACTGCCAGTTTTCACCATAAATTCATACTGGCCCAATCTGCAACAGCTAGATCACAGTAGACAGGAGTCCACTCTGTTGTCATAGAACTGTAAAATTGGACCAGAAGGGACCTTAAAGATCATCCAGTTCCAACTCCCCTGCAGTGGGCAAAGTTGCTATCACAGGGAACCAGAAGCAGTAAAAAATTATATCACAGTTTTCCTCCAGAGCCTTAAGTGAGGAGAAACAGTACTCCTGACACCACAAAAGCATTCCTTCAATCAAAGTACAGCATTTGAACATTCATTCTTTTTATCAACTGGCTTCAGATGCAAACACCAATTTCCTGTGAACACCCTGTGGGTTGGACTCTCTCCTGGGAGACTATTTCAAGCTTTTGATGAGGACAGCTCTTACACCTTCTCTTGGTGATCCAAGAGATCTTTCCTTCTCTATCTTCTGTAATGCAAAATCCCATTTCACAGCTATTTCCAGTGATTTCAGTGTGTTTAGAATTTCCTAATAGGACTGGTATACCCATTTATCAGTAGAGCAGAGCATTTTTCTCTGGGACGTACAGAATCACAAGGTAAGTCTGGAAAGTCCCACTTGCAAACTATTAACTTTGTTTTTGCTGAGAGAGATCACCTACAACGTGTCTACCCCTGTTCACACTAATCAGCTATCATCAAGTGAAGGGACTGACACTGCCAATCCACACAGGCTTAACAACATCTTGAGGATCTTTTGTAGCAATTCCTGAGTTAACTAAGTCCTGGACTAGTTTGTGTTGCATCAGTGAACTGTAACTCTCACTTTGGAATTACAACCCAGGACTGATCTTGAGCCCCTGACCATTCACTGTTACCACACATCAGTCAAGAGCATCAGCCAGAGGTCTAGGCTGATGGAACTGCACAACCCAGCTTCACACTGTCTTCAGCAAAAATAAACATAATATATAGGTACCGCACTTGGGGTCAGAAATGGGTATCTCGTATTCTAAGAGTTCAAATATTTTATTTGTTTTCCACGTTCTTGTGCTGACCTCCACCCATTACCTTTCCTCGCTCCAGGTCTTCGCCTCAAAAAAAAAAAAAGTAAAGGAATCGAACCAGATGGACTTTAACAGAATTAATCCAACATACAAAAAAAATCAGCTGAGAAATGCATTTGGCAGAGATGAATATGATGGGGAAAAAAAATCCGCAAAATCAGATTTCAGTAAGCTAGCCCAGGGAGCAGAAAACTGCTATCTGTGATACTGATGTGAGCCCAGTGCAGAGCAGTGCTTCGGTAGCGATGGCACCAGCTCACAGCTCTATGGGTATCAGTGGAGCTGGCAACATCAGCTCAGCACTCAGTGGGTACAGATGGGCACCATGATGGGCCAAATGCAAGTCGAGATCGGAGTAGAGCAGAAGCACTGAGCTTTCTTCTTGCTGCTAGGTAAACCTGCTGCTGAGGGGGCACTCAAAGAGGTGGGCTACACACAAAGTAAAATGAGAGGCTTATTCTGGAAGGTGGAGCCAAATTCTGTGATCATGGAGCAATGTAACGCTATGGGGACTCCAACCCCTTCTAAAAGTTGTATATTCACTTGCTGTAAAATTACCTCAGGTATAAAAATCTTTCCATTTAAACACACTAGCAGATACATTGTCCATGAAACACTTAATTGAAATAAAAAGAATACGGAATAATTCTTTTGTGAATACGGAATTTTTTTTTCTCAAGATAAACAGAACAACTCTGAAGGAAAAGAACCACCAGAAGTTAAAGCACTCTCTAAATGCAATCTCATCTACATCCCTCAAATGATGGCTCCTTATTCCTGATTTCCTGCTGCAATGGGAAAAGGTACTTCACAAATGAAAGCTGATTTAAAGAATGCATTCAACTGATTAGACAGCCACAAGGCTGCTCTTTATGCTGACTGAAAATGTAAATCAGAATGAAAATCATCTGAATGATTTCTTATCTTAGTCTATGTAGATCGTGGAAATCTTATTTCAGCCTTGACCAAGCCACAAATTCAAGAACTGAAGAGACAAGAGCATGGACACATCTCCATCACAGGAGACAAGTGTATTCTAGGAGGCAATTGTGTGATTGTAGGAGACTGAAGAGCTTCTCAGATGAATCACTAAGAAAAAGAGAGTCAAAATTGGACTGAGACACAATCCTGAAAAAGTATTATTTTTGATGGATTATTTCAATTTTCTTTATTAAGGAATTACTTTCATACTCCCTTTCTCATATAATAAAAACCCAGACAGGTAAGAGAGAATAAGTGCAACATCATTTTCATAGAATCATATCATAGAATCATCACAGAATGGCCTGGGTTGAAAAGGACCACAATGATCATCCAGTTTCAACCTCTCTGCTATGTGCAGGGTCGCCAACCAGCAGACCAGGCTGCCCAGAGCCACATCCAGCCTGGCCTTGAATGCCTCCAGGGATGGGGCATCCACAGCCTCCTTGGACAACCTCTTGCAGTGCGTCACCACCCTCCGTGTGAAAAACTTCCTCCTAATATCCAACCTAAACCTCCCCTGTCTCAGTTTAAAACCATTCCCCCTTATCCTATCACTGTCCACCCTTGCAAACAGCCGTTCCCCCTGTTTATATGCTCCCTTCAAGTACTGAAAGGCCACAATGAGGTCTCCCTGGAGCCTTCTCTTTTCCAAGCTAAACAGCCCAGTTCCCTCAACCTTTCTCCATAGAAGAGGTGCTCCAGCCCTCTGATCATCTTAATGGCCCTCCTCTGGACCCGCTCCAGGAGTTCTGCGTCTTTCTTGTACTGGGAGCCCCAATTTTCCCTGCTACCCAGTGGAAATAACTGATTAAGTTCAAAGACTACCATGCTGATCTATAGTAGTATGCACAAGAATTTTTAATAATTGAGTAAATAAACATTATAGGTCTTTCAACAATAAATTTCATTACAGGCCACAATGGTCTGAATATCTTTGTCCAGGACATTTTAAATGTGTTTTGAGGTTTTTGTGAGTTAACTGATCTCAAGAATAGAATGATTTATAAGATGTTGCTCAGTTGAGTAATACACAGTACTCTTCTGTACGAGAAATCCTGGCACAGCATACACCAGTGTGTGTATCTACAGAGGGACAAATTCAGTCTGTTCTATTCAATTCAGTGGAAAATTGACCCCAGGAACTTTAAGGGCACTGTGATTCTGAGTATCTTTCATGAGACATCACTCTGTGTTTTTAAGAAGCATTTTAGAAAACATAGAACCTGCAGATATTGTAATAGTTTTATTTTTTTTTTCCCTTAATGTAATAATAATAATTAAAAAAAGCAGCATATGAATCTCCTATATTCAAAGTATTGCCAATATTTCAATATGTAGAGAAAGTGTGTTTCTGACCTGAAGTCATAAAAACCATAGTATACCTTAGGACAAAAGCTTTTAGTCAAGTTATGAATCTTTCAACACAACAGCTCATTATGGGAACACAGAGATACCCTTTCATTAAAATAATATTTTAATGCATGAAATATTGAAATAGTGGAGAAGAATCTGCTACATAGTTCTCAGCAAGCAAAACAATGGTAACTGAAAAATACAAGTATTAAGTTATGTTCAATTTCTGTCAGATTCGAGGCAGCACTGTGTTCAGCAAATGGCTATGTTGAAGAAGAAAACCATTTTTTTTATGGCAGAGTGATAAAGGAAAAAATGTGCATGTTAGAAACTGTCCTAAAAACAGAGAAAATCTGTGCAATTGTGCATGTTTTAAGACTAGAGCTTCTGGCATACAACGCAGAGCCTAGGTCAATGTAAACCCATTGTAAAATAAAAAAGTATACTTAATATATCTACTAGCATAGTGTCAAAAAGTACCTACTGTTCTGTAACACATAGAAGGCATTGAATAGAGAAAGAAAGGTGCAGAAGTTTGCAGCTGATCACAAATAGTAATTATAATCAAATAATATTCAAAGTAACAACACAGGTGTCATTCAGAAATTAAACAGGGCTTCAGGCTATTCTGGTGGCAAATTCATTACATGCACTAATGCCACTTGGTGAATTCTGCATGTACACAGCAACAAGACAACAAACACATTTTAGTCTAGCTTTTATATGAAGAATTTAATTATCTATACATGTGACTAATTTTAAAGGCTGTATTACAGTTGTTAAAGCTGCAGGTTTTTATATATTTATATATTTTACATTCATATTGATGAAATACTGAAGTGCAATTGTATACGGAGCTTCACTTGTTCTTTGCACCGCATGGTGGGTCAGAAGGAGGGAGATGGGGTAGGATTAGAAATTCTACAACACTGCCAGCATGAAATATAGAAATAAATGAAGTACATAAAACAGAAGATAACTAAATGGTAAAGTAATTAGTATAAATGCTATATTGTGCTTGAGGCATTGGGTAGAGGGGGTTTCTGCACTGACAGCACCAGGCATTTCATCAAGAGCTTGTTACTAATGCTGGAAAGGCAAACATGGCTTAGCTACAGCACATCTACTACATATATTTGACTGTAAGCTCCATTTAATATTAATTTGTATAAATTCCACAGTCTAGTTTAAAAAAAATGTAAACATTGGAAATTAATTGCAGGGAGATATTTCTATACATTCTTTCTTGTCAGGAAAATTACTTGTTCAAAAAGTGTTGTTCCATAGTCATGAGAAAGTAAAAATGAAAAATAATCTCCGTGAACTTTATGTAACCAAGATGGAAAAAAAAAGAAGTTAATGCTCAAACATCACGTGAGTGTAGCATTCTATTGATTTTTGACACGAAAATGCAAAAACTGAAACATCTGAGACAAACACAAACCAGGATGTTTTCTAATTGTATGCAGCTACAAATAATGTGCAAAATAAAATTAACATAACTGGGATAACAACATTATGCAAGGTTAATATTTCTTGCATTGGAAGGAAGTTAATTTCTTCTCTCCACAATGTATTACACAGTCAACAAGGAACACCTGATACACACAGTACAGTACAAGAACTACAACAAAATACCTTATCTGCAATTGGGCACATTTAAAGTTCCTTAAACTGATTTAACTCCTTCTGTTTTTTTGTAATAATTAAAAAAAAAAAAAAGACATATTGACAACACTGGACAAGCAAACAATAAAAAAGAAAGATACATAAAATCTCAAATTTATGGACATTTGGAACAAATTTAACAGCACATGCAGCATTCCTTGATAGTGGGTCTTTTTGCACAAACAAGATTAAAATGAAGAAATTTAATTTATACTTTTCCTTTAAAAGGCTAAAATATATATTTAAAAATAATTTTAAAACTGCAAAAGCACCTGTGCAAAGGTGGAAAAATTAGTTTGGTAACTATGAAAGCCACAAAAGGACCCACTATCCTCTGATTTTTTTGTGTTTTTTTTTTTGTTGTTTGTTTGTTTCATTTAATTTTGCGTCTATATCTGCAGGTAATTAACTCAAACATTGTGATTACATGCAACTAATGTAAAATGAGGTAAACTGCTCTGCAGTGTGTTCTTCTACTCAGAAGGCAGTAGATGATCATGCTGGAAGTCACATGATCAAGGCTGCATCTCCCATCATCCCTCTGGGCAGTGATATGGGATAGTGGGTCTCTTTGAGGACTTTCAAGCCTGAGTGGGGGATGGACAACATATGATTCCTAGAAAAAGGAGGAAAACAACACATAAGCAAAACAAAACAATGAGCAAATTCAAGCTAGGAAAATGAGTCAGGCATGTAAACAGCATGGTGCAAAAATGATAAAGGGTAACATGCTACAAAGGGGATGGGAACTAAAAATAAAACAAACATAAAATAAGGTTTGCATTACAGAAGGTCTTCAAAGAGACTTTGCCAAGTGCAGCAGTGGTGAAGCATTGAGTTCTGCAAACCACAGCAGAATCACAGCAATGCTGCATGTTTCGTCTTAAAGTACTACATAAATAATTACAGCATGGCAGCAGAGAGGGTCACTTACATTGCTGGCTTGGGTCCGTATCTGTTGTCAGCTTCACATAGTTGGATGGGAAGAGACCCACTTGTCCATTCACCTCCCCTTTCCACCAGTCTGGGTCTTCCTTGTTAAGGACGTTTATAATCTGGCCTTTATTGAATGCTAGCTCATCATCATTCTGTGCAGTGTAGTCATACATGCCAATTACTTGGCACACTGTAAGATAAAGGAAGAGTTCTATAGCACTGGTAATGTTTCAACGAAGCATAAGCTACGTGTAAACACTGCAGGTATCACAATATAGTTCCATGATAGTGCACTGATCTATACAGGCACTGCTGTGCTCCTGCCCCTCTCTCCTCTGCCCCTGTATCAGAACTTATCCAAGCTCTCAACAATTTGGATCAAGGTTAGTTAAAAAAAACAAAGACCTTCCACACAGCTTTACCCTCTTAGTCAGCTTACTGAGGGTTTAGGATCACAATATGGAGGGCAGAGCACAACAGTGCAAGCTGAGAACAGTGTAATCCACTGGAACTGGGCTCAAGATATTTTTGATAGAAAGTCCTTAACAGTGAGAGACCGGAAAGATTTAGAATTTTAAGAAAAGGTCAAAATGTTAGCTTTCTGCTGATACTACTCTTCAGCTATATATGTAGATATTTCTGCACCAAACTTACAATGTATTTATAAAATTAGCATTCTGCATCCTCACCCTGTTCTAAATAAGTATCCTTTCCAGTAGAACCATTCAATGGACAGAAAAGTTTAGGAAACATTTTAAGTTCAATTATTTGAGAAAGGCACTCCTTTCTAATTAGCACTGACCATGCTAAACAGATCTATAATTCAAGAGAAAGGCAACGGTGATATTCTTGTACTGCCCCATAGGCATTAGGAACATAAAAACCTTGGAAAGATGAAAAAAGTAAAAAGCGACAGGGTCATTTAGGGTGTCCTTTTGGTTCCACAGGACTGTTGCCAGAAGCATTTTTCCTATTTTCTTACTATAAAACTCATCAAACCTGGATGGCCTCAGGATATGGTGGTTTCTGTTCAGTTATAATAGAGCAATTTTCTTAATTCTCTAAAGCAGGAGGACTGTTTATTTAAGTTATATAATTTCCTCTATTTCTCTGCTGATTTCTCCTTGCCAAGACACAGGAGTTCTGGTATTTTGCCTGACGACACAACACTGCTGGCTAAATGAGCCTTCCTGTCATGTTGCCTCTATTCTCAATCTACAGTTTTCTTGTATTTTTGTTCTTGTACACAGCCAGCAATTTAATTAAATTTGTCAAACAGTTCCTTCCTCTTTCAGGAATTTATATTCCAGAAATTATTCAACTCCTTTTAGTTAATATTTTATGCCTGTTTGCAAACCTCATAATCAAATATATATATGTCATATCAACACATACCTCAAGATTTTGTTTAGTTACTTGCAAGAGAGAAAAAAATGATTCTAATTAAAATGTAAAAATAAATAAAAAATAAAAAGTCAAGGGGCATTCACTGTTACTCATCACATCTAATACAACAACTCTCCAAAGTGCACACTTCCCTAGCATACTGGATATAAAATGAATATTATGACTTTTGGGCTAATATAAGTTAAAATGTATCAACAGCACTGATGTTCTTATTTCACTTTAAATACCTGTGAATCTGTTTTATAACATTCTTGTTAAATGTTTACAGGCTGTTACTAAAATTAGAAAAAATAAAAAGCTTAAATTAGATCATACTTGAGATGAATCCCATACAGATTTGTAACCCAGTCAAGAGTTTGTTTTTTCCAGGAATTTTTCATTCTCCTGATTATTCTCCTGTACTTCAAAAGAATTTCTTGGTATTTGGTGCTGGCCAGTAGTATCATCAGAATATTTAAATGGGATCTCAAGAACCACCTGTAACTTGGGGAGGTAATTTAAGAGGGTTTTGAAGAGATGGGACTCCTCCACTGAGCTGACTCCTCACTGAAGCAGTGACCTCATCTTGATCTTGTTAACCTGGTCACACAGCTTAGAAAGCACTTCAGTCTTATATATAAGCTCTTTGAGTAGTCCCAGAAAGAAAGTTCTTCAATTATGTTAAACAACTAACAGCAACAGCTCCAAAAGCCACTGCTAACTACAGAAGTAGGCTAAAGCTTTCTTTGAGCTCCAGTGCTTTTTAGCTCTTTGTTTCCTTTCTGGAAAGATTTTGCCTGTTGATTAACTAGTCAATGGCAGAAGGAATCCTGGTTCTTATGGTACGCTCATGACCACTGCAAGCTATAACGTTGCCTTTCTTTCTTTAAACATGCAGAATGGTTGAAATGTGTTTCTAAGTATTCCTGTACTGTGAACCTCCTTGTGCCTGGCTAGTTCAAGTAGCATTAACAGCTCTTCTCATTTCTCTGAAGTAGGAAGATGTTCCTGATGCAAGTTTTGAACAGGATAAATATGAAGCAGTTGGAAATGAAGAAAACATCCAAAGTATAAAGCAAAAGAGTCCATGCAAAGGAATTTTTTAAAAGGTTGTTTAAAGCCATGCAGTTTGCATCACAGTATGATACACAGAGAGCCTATGCATCAAAACAAACAAAATGGCAAAAGAAAAGGAGGCTTCTAGTGGATCCACTGTCTTTAAAACCCAGACAGATGTGACACACTCTTATATTCTTCACAATGCACCACCTTGAGCACTATTTTATCCTTGTGGACAGTTTACTTCAAGCTTTCCGTGTCTTTTGCTGTAATAAGACTTCACACTAACACACTCCCTCCATAAAGGTGCTTCTCAAACATTAACCTCTTAATATTTTACATAACCATACACTAAATTAGACCACATATCATAATAGAAAAGCAAGATGGTCCTATTTCTTCTTCTCACTCTCCAAAATAATGGGTCTATAACAAAGCTGAATTTGATTAGAATGAATGGCATTAAGATTTCCATGTTCTATAGGCAATGAGAAATGCACTAGAAAATTTATTCTGTAAGTTTTATTAGCATGTGTCAAAAGTCCCAAACTGTCAAACTTGAAATAACAAGCAAAAAAAAAAATCCCTTCACATTCAGATATTGAGTCTCAGTGCTAAGAGACCAGTCTAACTACAGAACACAAAATCATTGACAACTGCCTCAAATCTCTGGGTATTATGGAAGAAAATGAACTATTCCACACATTTTTGATTGTCAAGGATCTCCTTTACCTGGTATAGAAAACTAGCAAACACAAAATGGTGAAGGACTAAAACAACCACAAGCAATGAACTTTCCGTTCTCAGTCTTCTGCCTGGCTTTATATTTTGCAGTAGATTGACAGAGCTGATACTGCCCATGCTGGAGCTGTAGCAAATAGGTTCTATAAGTAAAAAGGTTTATTACTGCTGTATCCTTTCATAAACTTTAATTATAGCACAAAAATCTCTATACTTGTGTAGTTTTCTCGCACTTCATCTTAGGAAAAAAAGTCCTGAATGACAAAAGCCTCCACTGATAAGCTTATGGAACATTCTGAACCTTTAAAAACTCCCTCAATACATTTGCTGTTAACAAACAGGACTCGTAACTTGAATATTTTACTCTTCAAGGTGTAATGTCATGGTACAGCTACACCTCAGGGATCACCACAATAAATGTAGAAACCAACTGTCTACCCTCCGTGCTTAAAAGTAAAAAAAATAACAATAAATAGTTTTACCAAAGTGACTACTGTGGCATATATTTAATGCTTGTAATTAATTTTAGAAATCTTATTGTAAATGATATGCATTACAACATCAACTCCATTAATGCACTGCTTACCTGAAGGTAATGCTGTTGATTTAGGTAGCTCGGTTGGTGTAGTTTTACTGGTACCAGGGCTCAAAAGTTTGACATAATTAGCAGGAAACCATCCTATTTGCCGTTTTTTCCCTCGTGCCTAGTATAAAAAGAAAGAAAGAAAGAAAAAGAAACAATTCTTTTAGGATGAGTAAGCATATCAATAGAACCTTAGGCAAGGCAGTTCAGCCAATACCTTAACTACTTGCAGTCCAACCATTTCAAGTAAAACTCACTTTATAAGGAAACTGTCAGCTATTTTCATGGTGATAGTTCAATGTTATGATGCTTCCCATTATGAAGCAAGCTTTTATTACAACTAAACACTTATTTACTACTAATTTAAGTCTAGTATTAAATGTGGAGGTTGGCGGCTCAAGGTTGGAGCTTGATGATCCTTGAGGTCCCTTTTAATCCGATCCATTCTATGACTCTGTGATTCTATGAATTTAAGGGAGTTTTCACTTAAGTTTTCCTAGTTTGTGAGCTTCATAAATAAAACTACAAGACCGCTCCTTCTAAAAGATTTAATTTTTTTTTTAAAACTTAACTCTAGAATGCCAGGCTAGCTATCAAAATATTGAATAGCAACATTAAAATGCTTTTTCATTATGCCAATAACTGTTTTTAAATTGTTATCTAGATTGTAATAGTTTAAATAGAGATTAAGAATTTCAATTACCTCTTTTCTTCCAAGAAGCTGTTTCTAAACTTTGTATTAACCTCTCCTGCTCAACCAATAGGTGGAGGAGTGCAAACATATGTCACATTAACCAACTGCTAGAAATACAGCAAAACATGACCTGAAAAAATTCGTCAAGTTTGGACTCAAACACGAAATCCCAAAGCCAGAATCCAATCAAACTATCAAAATGATCCTAATTAACAGATGTTAAGGTTTTGGAAAGCATATTAGACGTTCTCATGCTGTCAGAGAACATCAGTACAAAATGTGGTACACATACATACTAGAATGTGTGTTCATGAACAGCAACAGATGACCACATACATGACGTAGAGGGGGGCAGTAAGGTTTGTAACAGCGGCAATCAGTTGCTGTCAGAAACAGGATGTTGGGACAGAAGAGTGCAGGCCTAATCAAGTGCTTTAAAGCTTGTATTACTGAAGTAGGATAGCAATTTGACAGAATCTGCATCCTGTTATTTCATCAACTACATTGTGCTTTGCAGATTAAATCAGAAGGAATATCTTTAATTTTTTCTCAGCTAAGAAAGGTTATTATCAAACTATAATTCAAATCTCAGCTTTTAAATTATTAAATCTATATTAAGAATTATTTTAACTACTTTTTTTTTTAGTTAGATTAAGGTTGGAATTTTGAGTACAAAGAATACTGCTTATAAAAGAAAATAGATACTAATTTTAGTTCAAAAAGTCACCAAGCAAAAATTATTATTTTTCACTATTTTCTTCCCTCTTTTTACTGAAAATGAAAGCTTTTGATCTACAGTGTTTCTGGACCATTAATTTCAACATATTCTGCATTAAATCTAGCAATGCAGTGCTTAACACATTTATCCTACTTTATTTTACCTTCAGCTAAGACAAGAACGATCAAAATACACATCAGGTTGATACTTAACAGTAGCAACTTCTTAAAAAATCTGCCATTTAAAAATTAAATGCATTAAGAAGTTAATACCAATGTCCTATTCCAAATCTAGTAGTCATTTTACAATAGCTTTTTGTTGTTGCTGCTTTTGTTTTTTAATCAGTTCTTCAAACCATTTCACCATGTTGTTCCGTTAGCCTTTAGGCACACATAATAGAGGAAGCAAGGACTAGTATTAGTATTAAAACAGGAGAATGAAAAGAACAGGAACAGGACATCGACTGAAAAGAACACTTGTAAAACTAAATGTAAGAAAGTGCGGTATCCAAAACTACAGGTAAGAACTTACACAATAAGAAATTGAACTTAAAAAACAAAAACAAAACAAAAACAAACAAAAAATCCACCGAACAACTCACTCTGCTCATTAGCTGTTAAGTGGTTAATTGTGACAGCTCTTGCCAAGTGAAGCTTATTTTGTGTCTTAAAATAAACTTTGAGTCTCAAGTTACAAGTGAACAACATAAAGATGAGTATGAGTGAAAACAAAAACAATCTTGGAAAATAATTTACACACAAAGAAATGAAAAAATACTACCAGGAAAGCAAAAAAGGGAAGTAGTAATGAGGAAAAACAAATATTTAAGTTTCAACTAGGTCAAACACTGAGCCTCCAGGAAAATGAACGGAAGAGCAGATTGCAGGCTGGGTCTGATTCGTGAGATGAGTATCTCTGCCTCACAGTGAAGAAATTCTGGTTCAGAATTTTTTTTTTTCAATTCATGGTTTTCTCCTGCCATTCCCCAAAGTTATTTCAATTTAAATGAATTAGAATGAAAGGGCATTTTACTTGTAAAAGATTAGTTGCAGAACATTTTCAAAATAACGTATTTAGCATTGACACATTTATCATTTTGAACTATTTAAAAAAATCACAGATTCTTTTACATGTAATTTTATTTCAAAAACCAGTAACTCACTTGGAGCTCTCCTTCCCACCAGCCACCTGGGTTCTTCTTTCTGATAAGAATCAACTGACCAGGAGCAAGGGTGAGTTGTTCTGGACCCGTTGCTGTGTAAGAGGCAATAACTTGGGCAATTTCTGTTAAAGCAGGAAGAAAAAAAAGTTAATCTGGAAGAAAAAAAATGAACACATCTATTCAAGATTGACTCTGCTATTACCACTGGTACAGCATATCCATTTTGAAATTTTTTCCATTAAGCAGTAATGCATTTACATAATTTCTTGAATACAAACTATAATTACAAAACAGATTAGAAGTTCCTCCTTAAAAAGTTCACAGCAGTACAGGAATAAGAGAACTGAGGTGCAACAGCTGTATGGGTATAGCTGTATAGGATACAAAAAATACCTGAAACAGAGAAGAATAATGACCATCATTAAAGCCATGTGGCTCTTAAAATTAAGTTGCATAAATACTGTTTTCCAATAAGCATGTTTTTGTAGCATCAGTTTGGACAATGTTCCCTACAAAGAGATAGACGGTGACAACAATATTATGAAGATGTAGTAACAGAGGTGCAAACTAATGAAGGTCTGCAAAAAAATTCTCGCCACCACACTAGACAAAAAATGGAAGTTTCTAAAATGCAACAGGCAGGGTTTATTTTGAAACCTTTCTTTTGCGGACATTAATAGAAAACTGGTGCCTTATCTAATTTACCTAGCACCAAAAATGTGGCAGGAGAGTAATGGTAAGCACACAATTCTCTCTGTTACATTAGCCAAAGTGGATAGAGTAGTTATCACCATTTTACAGTTGTGGAAATATAGATGAAAACTTAATCACCACAAAGTCTGACAGGGTTAACTCATTTCTGAACAGATGTGAACTCACAGGAACTTATAAGTGGCTGCAGTTAAGGCTGCAATGTCTGACCGATAGCTGTTAAGTCAGGTTTATCATGTCATCAAAACATGGTTAGGATGATAGAGTATATTTAATACAATGATTATTGGAAACCTTTGGTAAATGCGTGGACCAAACAGGTGATGAAAAAGGTCCTGGCTGAGAGTTAGAAAGATGCTTTACACATGGATCTAGAACTTAAAAAATAGCATTTCAACTCTGAAAGCAGAAGATGGAAGAAAGAAATGCTAAGTAAACATGATATTTGTAGGTAGAATAGAAAGGTCTATACAGATAAAAGCCAGCAGCAGCACACACTGTCCTGTACAAAGACAAAGAAAGCAAGCTTTTTGACAGGAAACATGGCCGTACTGCTAAAAGATCTACAAGATCCCTGAGTGGTAGGCTTTTCACAATTGTATCAATTCACCCACCTCAGAGCAATTCAGAAAGTAAAGAACACTAGTAAAGAAACTAAATGTGGGACTTGGTCATTTTTTAAATTATGCAAAAACCTCTCTCTACCATAAAAAAAACATAATCTTCAATATATTATATTATGCATTTTATTGAGAGAACAAAATCACAATTTTATCTACATAATGACAATCCACACAGCTCCAGATATCAGAGATCCTCTTTCACCAACTGGTAGCATATAGAATTTTTCTGTGAACTGACCTGAATTACAAGTTAATATCTAGCTCTTACATGTCAAAGAAAAGCAGAAAGTTGGAGGAAAACATGCAGCAAAATAAGTTTGGGGGTTTTTTGGGTGGGTTTTTTTTTTCTATTTGTTCAAGTAAAAAAGGAAGAAAAAAAAAAGCTTTTATTCCAGGAAGGACTTTTAATTTTGATATACTTAAATACTGAATTACTAAGAAGAGATCCAATTCATTTACAGCTCAGGCCAGGAGAACCTGTCCTCTACCAAAAGAGATTCATTTAGAAAGAGAAAGAAATGTCCACTCACAGATACACCTGTCCCCATAATACCACTTAAATTCCAAAAGACAGCATTATCTTTTCCTTGTCAAACACAGACTATTATCAACACTCACTCGTTCATCCTGCTGCTTCTAGAATAAACTGGAATATTTCACCTCATTTATTAGCATTTCACTTCTATGACAAAAACATCCATGAACTGCCTTGCTGAAAAACAGGCAGGATTGTTCTTAAACTGTTCTTAAATTCCAAAAAGTTCTAAATGCACCTTTTGTCGACACAAACCCCAGTCTCCCCTCTGCTTAATGTTAAGAGTTAGAAGATTAGGAATTATAAGGCTGCTACTCAAGTTCTCTCATGCTTCATTCTCCCATGCATAGAAACAGTAGCTATACCTATCAGTATCTTGTCATTATTCCTACCAGGTCTCACTTTTACAGGTTTTCCAGAGTTCTTTTCTGCCTCTCTCAAACTTTTAATCTATTAACACAACTGTGTTTGGTTATTCAAAGCAAAGTTTAATAGGGCAGAAGTAGTTTATTTCCAAACCCTTCTTTCCATAGGTGGATCAGTAATATTTGCCAAGAGCAGAGGTAAAATAAGACAAATTAAGCTGGGGTTACTGCAATCTATTCTGCATCCTCTCTCTTTTCTCTTACACACTTGAGTAGTGAGCCACTTCAGGCAGACAAAAAGCAACTTTCTCCCGAAAAAACAAAATAAAACATGAATATTAGTATGTATATGGGTATGGAAATAGGCAAGACTTGGTAATTCACATCCTTGAACTACCTCATTAAGCAACTAAATAAGCCTCAGAGAAAGGGACAGAAGCATTGAACATCTGCTAATTTAGTTCAACTGGATGCAAAATCATTTCTTTCATACGGAAGCAAATAAATACACTGAAGAGAAAAAAGAGATGTCTTCTGGAATGTTTACAAACGCCTGCCAGTGACAATGCACTCTTTAAATGATCTTTGGAAAAACAGCCATTTAAAAGGACAGCCCTTCCCCTGACCTCTAACCCAAGAACAAGAGGATTTCTTTCAAGCCAAAAAATAACCTGCAACATGATCATCTGCAGTATGACCAGGCTTTACAGGCAATAAGCTACATGGCATACATACAAGGTATATGCTCTTGAAAATAGGAAGCAGACACAAGAGCTTAGAGTCAATGTATACCAGACTGGGGCAAAGCTGTGAAACCACAATGTGAAATGTGTACTTTCATTTCAGCGACACTGGGAAACTTGAGCATTTTGTGGGCTTCCACTGTTCTGTTTGGCTCAGCTTACACTTGTTTTTGAGCAAGCAGATTTTTATTTTCTAGCTACATATGCTACTTCAATACAGTGATGAATAGGTTATAAATTAATATAAACAGTATCCATTAATGTAAATTACTCAAGCATAACAGTGTATTTCAGAAGATATAAATGACGAAGAGCAAATGATTTATTATTATGGAAATTTTTTCACTGACTGGATATACACAGTACTTAAGATGAGGTGCTGTCAACTATATATGACTTACCAGGTTTCTTCCCTAAGCTTCCTGTTTTTCCAGCTGCTCCAGAAGCCTTGAAATAGAGAGGCAGATGTAAGTTTAGCAGTCACAATTATATCTTCAGTATATTAAAATGATTTACTGTACTTTACTTTAACACCCCAAAAAAAGATGAGAATAAAAAACTCAAATGAAGTCTGTTCCTACAGGAACTCTTACTATTTGAGATGGCAATTAATATATAGAAATAAAAAAATGTGATGTACAGAAGTGGATAACTATATAAAGGTGCAGACATCTTTCTTGAACTCTCCTGCCTTCCACTGAGTGTAAATACCAACATAATTACAAATTACATAGCATTTTCATTGTTAACCTGCATATCTACAAAATGTGAATGTTGCCAAGTTGAGCTAGTATGACAATAGCATTTGTCAATTCGCAAATATTTGGATTGCAAATATGCCTAAAAAGATAATCAGACACAGTTATTTAAATACTGTACATGTTACGGTTCCAAATTTTCTTATATGGAAAATTAGTTAATGTAGAAATCCTTCACTGCATCCCTAAGATGAGCTATCTAAACTTTTTAGATATCTGTTACATTAGTAGAAGCTCCACCATCATTTTTTGTGCCAAGCTGAGAGCACAGGACACTCAATAGCAAAGTGCTATCTGTCTTGACAAAGACAGCTAATTCCTCAGAACGTAGGTGGGTTCAAATGAGGTATGAACATTCTGTTGCCCAAGCCAAGAGATTTACAAGAAAAGCCTTTGTGAACACTCATGAAAAAACTAGCAAGCCATGGAAGTAGTTCTGTTCAGTTATGTTTAAGAAAACAGCTATTCTGAAAAACCAAATTTAGCATAAAAAGCCTTCTTAGTTTACAAACTCACAGTTCTCCTGTTCAAAAATATATCTTCCCTAAAGAACACCAATCACTTGGAAAACCTTATCTTCACTTATTTTTTTTAATACACTTTCAAGACTAGTCATATATATGCAATTAGAATATTCAAATCCAGGTGTGGTCTGGACTCTACCCTTGCATATCCTTTCCTCAGTCATTTTGCCAATATTTTCAATAGATACTCTTTGTAGGACAGAATCCCCCAGTGCCCTAAATAATTCTTCCTAGTACATTGCCAGCCTTATCTATTACAATACAAATATCTGATACAGATGACAGCAACATAGCAAATCTAAACTGTCTTTTGGTCAGAAATACTGAACATATATCATATCCTACTGCCTTCAAGTGATGCTCACAATGCTTCAGCCTCTTCTCAATTGTTCCCTCAGCATCTTCCTCACATATCTGAAGCCTACATAAATGACTGGAGGGTTTTCAGAATACCAGTTCCTCTAAGGAAAAGAACAATTTAATCCTCAATATTCTCCTTAACTAGATATTTTTAAAAGCTGGGAATTTTTAATAATGAAACTAATAAAGGCAGTAACTAAAAATCTAGTTGAACGACTGAGAGAACAATGCCGTTTTAAAAATATGTATTAGTTTTGAATGCCTCAATAAAATCACAGAATCACAGAATCACAGAATTGTAGGGGTTGGAAGGGACCTCTAGAGACCATCGAGACCAACCCCCCTGCCAAAGCAGGTTCCCTACACCAGGTTGCACAGGTAGGCGTCCAGGCGAGACTTGAATATCTCCAGAGAAGGAGACTCCACAACCTCCCTGGGCAGCCTGTTCCAGTGCTCCGTCACCCTCACCGTGAAGAAGTTCTTACACACATTCGTGCGAAACTTCCTATGCTGCAGCTTATGTCCGTTTCCCCTCGTCCTGTCTCCACGTACCACTGAAAAGAGACTGGCCTCACCGCTATGGCCGCCACACCTCAGATATTTATAAACCTGGATCAGGTCCCCTCTCAGTCGTCTTTTCTCAAGGCTAAACAGACCCAGTTCACTCAGCCTTTCCTCATAGGGGAGATGCTCCAGGCCCTTCACCATCTTTGTGGCCCTCCGCTGGACTCTTTCCAAGAGATCCCTGTCTTTTTTGTACTGGGGAGCCCAGAACTGGACACAGTACTCCAGATGAGGCCTTACCAGGGCAGAGTAGAGGGGGAGGATCACCTCCCTCGACCTGCTGGACACGCTCTTCTTAATGCACCCCAGAATGCCATTGGCCTTTTTGGCCACGAGGGCACACTGCTGGCTCATGGCCAACCTGTCGTCCACCAGGACGCCCAGGTCCCTCTCTGCAGAGCTCCTCTCCAGCAGCTAATCCCCCAGCCTGTATTGGTGCATGCAATTATTCCTCCCTAGGTGTAAGACCCTACACTTGCTTTTGTTGAACCTCATTCGGTTTCTTACTGCCCAGCTTATTAGGAAAAATAACTGTCTTGAAGAGTATGTGGCTGCTCTAGGACTTCAATGTTCTGGACATTTTCCAGGAAAGCTACTATGGAATCCTGATCTTTCAGACTGAACTGTAATACTTCATAATGCTGTATTAGCAGAAAACTCAGTGGGTTTTGTCCTGGTGTGCATGTCCTGTTACCTGAAACTATCACTGGAAGGTGACAGTGAGGGTACGGAAGAAATTAAAAACAAAAAACCAAACATCTGGCACAAAAGCACTTTTCATACACGTAGTATACTACAACAGCCTTTGACATTTTGTAATTACATTCTGGGAAGAGTTGTGGAAAATGGATGCGGTAAGTTAAAAACCATTTGGTCTCAGTGCAACTTTCTTGTAAAAGACTGATTACAGTTACTTTCTGGAAAGCCAGCAAGTCTTCCTTCCTTTCCTTGGTTCTCCTTCTCTCCTGCCTCCCTACCCTCCTTCCTCTATGACTCCTGTGACCTATATTAACTTTAAAAAGTGAAATGTGAAAGCATCATACAGTGATCAGATGCAAAGACTAAAGTTAGGTCTGGAAACAAGATGTTCCATGCAAAGTGATGATGGCTCCATCCACAGTCAGGAGGAGGAAAGATTAAAAGGTCTGGAACCAAATGAGAGGACTGGCACTAATACAGTAATACCAGAAATTGATACTACTTTGGTAAGGATTTTTCAGCAGAGAAATTAGCTGTTAACAAAGAACAAGTATTTGGACTTCCAAATAAAAGATTTTTTCACACATCAATTAACCAGCGTCCAGGTTGTCAGAGTAGGCATATAGGAACAGATAAAGCAGGATGTGACACTGTATCTTTGTAGTTCACTGGTAAACATAAGACTATCCTGAGAGGGGAGTTTCAAAATCACCTTAACTAAACTGTGCATGAGTTCTGTTTTAAGATTCTCTGAATCCCTGTTAAAAAGAAGAAGAAATAAGCAGAAAAAACTGTTTCAAAAATTATCTAAATTAATAAACGGTGCACTTAAAGATAGACACAACTTCTGGTCTCCCCTGGAGAAATATCTTGTATCCTTTTGTTAAGAAAAAAAAAAAAAAACAGTGGAGAGCAAATAACTCATTTTATCTCCTTTTTGTACATCTAAGATATTAACTGCATTTGAAGACATTTTGTGCCAAATGATAAAATCTTTTGAAACAAGAAGAACTTGCTCTGATAATGTAATAAAACAAGGCAGTAGAATTACCAATTGCGTTGTACAGTAATGCCCTAAGAATCCAGACTGAATAGGTTTTGATTGCTAGACGTTTTTCAGAACACTTATACAAGGTCTCTTAAGTTGAGGGATCTACATTTTTGGTTTTCCAAATCCACCATATCAATTCCATATTCTACTGCAGAGGTAATTATCACATCAGTCTCAAGGAAAGGGTAAAATAAAAATCTGTACATACCTATCTCAATTTAATGAAAACTCTGAGAATAGACCATCAAGTCGCTTACTTGAAGAACATAAAGACATTCACTTTGTTAATATGTTCAAACTTTAAGGGAGAGAAAATTCCTTAGTATGGTTGCTTGAGGTAAATGAACAGAACTACTGAATGATTAGCACTGCCTTGTTTCTCAGGCCTAAGTCAACAGAGCAGAACATAGCAAACTAATTTGCTTTTTTAGCAAAATTTTTCATGATCAGCCAGCAGCTGTCCAAGCACAGCAGCACATCTGAAAGTTAAGACAGCCGCTATTGTGAAATCCTTTGCAAAAACTGGCTCTGTGACCAAGCTGAATAGCAAAACCTTGTACGTGTAATGGCAATTATCCACTTAGAACAACTACTATCTCCTGGGGGGCATGTGAATCACTTCAGGAAAATAACCATCCTGAATATAAATCTCTTTGAGCTCTGTACTCTTTCCTCTTTTTTTCTCATTAAGATTTTATCTGAAGATGTGGTTTTCACCAGCAAAAAGAGCAGTCAGACCACTTTTTAATAAACTGCACTTTATGGTTTCAGGCCCAGACAAGCTGAGATCAGACAAACATGAAACTGAGTTCTCTAATAAACACAGTTCTCAATATTAAATGTCTGTTTCTGAGCTCTCTACAAAGACTTGCCAATATGTGTGCCTATTCTCCATCAGACAGGACAAGCATTTGATACACCCAATACACACAAAAGGCAGCTTAACATATCTCAATACACATTCCCAGATTTTGAGAAAGAGCATAGGCATATCCAAAACTGTACGCTAAACATAAGCACAACATTTCAATTCTAAAATGAAGATTGAGCTTCTTGAACTGAGGTACAGAGAATGGGACACAATACTCCAGAAGTGGCCTTCCCAGGGCAGAGGAGAGGGGGAGGATCACCTTCCTCGACCTGCTGGCCACACTCTTTTTAATGAACCCCAGCACACCATTGACCTTGTGAGCCTCAAGGGCACAGCACTACTGGCTCATGGTCAATCTGTTGTTCATCATGACACCTAAATAAATTTGTATTTATTTACCTAAAAAAACCTATAATTCTCAGAGACACAAACAAAAAGTCCTTCCCATTAAGAGATCAGTACCATATACAGCTGACAATAAGCTAATTCCTACTGGTAGGTGAGAATTATCCTCCCAGATAGACAAAGAACATAAATGAGAACACATCTTTCTTAAGAATGTCTAAAAAAAAGTTTAACACAGACATGCTCTATCAGATTATTCCAGGATAAAATCAGATGAGTCAGGACCTCTATTATTCAATCAATAAATACAGTAGTTAGCTAATTTTAATTGCCTAATTTGTTTCCCTGAGTTGTAAGAATACTGAAACAGGGAAAGAAAAAAATATAATAAACTGAAATATTTCCCTTAATTTCTTTTTTAAAGAAAATGACAGAAGGATACAACTGAGCCATTAAAAACTTACCTGAAAAAAAAAGTAATTGTAGCTATTTTTATTTGTCTCTACAAAACTGCTAAGTTAACTATTAATTTATCTGAGTTATTGTCATAAATGACTCAGAATGGAACTTAAGAAATTATGTTGTGAAATGTAACTATTACTTCCTTTTCCAAATTCATGTTCAGCAAATACTTTTTCTTCCCTTGCAAACAACTCACTTGCAAATATCACTACAACACCAATGAAAACATAACTCCCTCAGGCCAATTTTAAAACAATTTAATGTCTCTACCTCAGAATCTTTGAGTCTCACATAATTAGATGGGAAAACTCCTGTTTTATCACCCAGCGTTCCTGTCCACCAGTCGCCATCTTTCTTTGTCACAAGAATCATATCACCTTGCTGAAAGGTTAGGTCTCCTTGCTCAGAACTCTCGTAAGTATACATAGCAACATATTCTGCAAGAAGGAAATAGATACACAACATTGGGAAACACTTGATAACCTGCTCGATTATCATTTGCAAAGCCAAATAGAATATGATCTAACTAGAAGCTAGACAGAAGATAAATTGATTAATTACTTTATTTATAAAGCTTCAATATTATTTAATGTATAAAATGAAATATATAGCAGAACTAAATACAATCTATCAAAAGTCTGCCCTGGGGAATCTTTTTGGTAAAATAGTGTGCTAGTATAATTAAAATGTCCATACATTATTACTTTATATCAGAAAGTATTCTGAACATATTTCCCAGTGGTTTCTGATTTGTGCTGTTGACCAGCATTTTCAGATTTGAGGACAGAAAAAAATCTCAGTATCCAAACATCTGTACACAGAGTCTTCATCTTACATACACTGTTTGGCTCTCATGTACAATGAATTCTTTCATTACTTGAAGGTTTGCACAGGGAGCACATATCTCACTGCATCTTTTGAAACAGATGGCTGGGAAGTGTCAAGACAAAGCCTGAATGTTTTATTTTGTTAAAACACAGTCACCCACTTAGTATTCAAGTGCAAAAACACTAGACTGATGTTAAGTAATGCAGTGCATAACTGTACCACAGAACTACACGGGAAAAAAAAAAACACTTTACATAAAGGATTACTAAGCATTTTGAACAATTAATTAACATTTTAGGCACAACTTGATACATTCTTACTTAAGTAAGCATTAACAAACTTTAGATGGGCATAAAACAAACTTTACATGGGCATAAAATAGATTACTGAAGATTATATCCTATGTTTCTGTGATCAGCTCTGGAATTAAGAACAGCTCACAGTATTTCAGGAAGATTATCATGCATACTTGACAGAAATGTTCAAGTATTCCATCACAACTGGCAATTGTTCTATTTGCTTGAACACTAAATCTGACCAAAACACTCATCTTGACTACTGAACTTCAGCAAGAATTCAAACCATAGTAAATTTTCTTAATGAAAGCTGAGAGATAGTTTACCTAACAAATGCAGTTGAAGGAGACATACATCTGTTTGTACACAAGTACACAAAAACATTAAAATTCACAATGTATGCCATATACATGTATATTCTCTTACGTTCTCTACATCTAATAAAATACTGATCTATCATCTTCTGTTATTTCTTAAAAATACAGCTTTTTTGAAATGTTTTTATATAAATTGTGTCCGTTTTAATACTAACATATAACCTGAGATATCTTATACTTTACAAAAAAAGACAGCATTTCCAAATTGCTTTTAATGAAAAACACACTGATCAAGACTAGTTAGATTTCAAAATAACTGATCATCCCCCTTTCCATTTTGGACAGATTTTTAACATTCTCTTCTTTTAATTTCTCTAGTGCTCATGTCAGTAGTGTATCAAGTACAGCAATAAGCAAAGAAAATCTTCCACCTGAAATCATATGTAGAATTGTAGCTGAAAAATGCAAGGCATTCTGAAAAGATTATGTAGATGTTAATTTGTAAACTAAATTTAGATCCATTAATTTACTCTGACTGTGATTTAAGTTAACCTCACAGACATTGCACTGAAGTGGATTAGAGGTGCCCACAGTCTATTAGCACAGCTCATATGGAGACATTAACCTCCAGTTGAAGAGTGGTAACAACCAAGAATACAAGTCTTTTAAAACCCTTCAGAGACCTGACAATTATCTGTCTGTGCCCCATATGCTCCATCCTTAAAAATGAGAGGTAGCTTTGACCATAAGTATCACAACTTTCAAATAAAGAAACTACAGTCAGTTACAATAAATGGGAGCATAAATGGAACAGTGGAAATGAGTATTGAGTGAAATTGAGACATTCATTAACAATTCCTGGCATCATTAGTTACTAATGAATTACAAATAAACACAACATGGAAGTGTTTTACTGGCCCTCTGCAAAAACACATTCTAAACAGTTCCATGGGGAACTGAACTGATACCGAAATATTTACGTATGGAACGCTATAAACTGTAGAAGAAATGGTCAATTATTGTTTCTACATATACAACATATCCACATTTTTACAGGCCTGATCTTAAAACAAGCCTGTTTTGTTGATTCTGGGCTCATTTTTGGTAATACGCAGACTACTTACATTTAATTGCATAGTAATAGTGTTAATGCCATCCAGTCTGGAATGCTTACCTTCACCTGACATAGTTGCTTTAGCTGCTGGTGATGCTACTCTTTTCAGACTAGCAGGACTTTCTGAAGAACCAGAATCCATGCTTTACAAGAGAATAACAGTTATTTAAGAAATTAAATCTCTTCAGAAGATGCTTAATGTATGACAAAAATAAAATATGCACATGTATCCCTAAGCAATTCCCTAAATTTTCTAATAGACAGTAAACTTACAAATTACATCTTTCAAGTACGATGGCTAGTCGTAGTAATAATTAAGTAATTGCATGGAATACACAGTTTGCTGACCCTCCTTCTCCCTCAGAAGAAAAAAAAAATCTAAAAACATTGTAATTAGTGTTAGTGATGTTAATGCTGACTTCACCTTTTACAGAACTAGATTCTGATTGTTTCATCCTCCAAGAATAATGATAAGTGATTAAGCCTTGATGTACTGTATTTTATTCTGGGGAAAAATAAGCTGAGACTTACATAGCTATAATTCATGTCAAAATAGTAATTTCTTAGTTGCAAGTCACATATAATTAAGACCGTAGATTAAGTTTTAGATCTATTGTTGGTGGGGCATGGTGCAAGGAGAACTGAGGCCAGTTTACATATTCCTCACCTGAATTTTCAGAGATAGGAGTAAAAACCTAACAGAGAAGAGTCACATAAAAATATTTATACAGAGTTGAGTCTAAACTTTAAAACTCAAGTGAGCAACTCTTCATATTTATTTAACCAATATAGTATGGAAGTAAAATATGGTATAAGCAAACACAATACCTTGTTGACTTCCTAATGGGGCCTGAAATAAGCTTCACATATGACTTAGGAAACCACCCCTTTTGTCCTTGAACTTCTCCAAACCACCACATATCTTGCTGCTCTAAAACTGTGATGACATCATTTTTGTTGAAATTAAGGTGGTTGTCTTTTTTTGCTCTCCAAGGATACAAAGCCTGTGCTTGAAGTCCCTCCACTTTTTCACCCTAATACAAATTAGAGAAAAACAGAAAGAATTCAGTCTTGCAACACTTTTCATAAAGAAAACTCCTTAAGGAGTTACATTCTTATACTATTTATATAGCCACAAAATACAGTGACTTCTCCTCAGCTGTATGAAGCAAAATATGTCAGTCAAAATTACAAAGTAATACAAGAAACGTCCACAGCCCTCCTACATTTTTATCTGTTAATGTGTAATTACTATAATGCAAGACTATTTGGGAGTCTGCTTCTTTGCAAGTTCTGCAATTAAGATATAGATACAATAAACCTTGACAAAGTTATTTTGAAAAGGTTTAAAGCAAACTTTATGGAAAATTATGTTTTGCTGCTAATAATATATTGTATATTCCTACCTTCTAGTTTTGTTCAAAGACACTAAGGTATTTTGTGTCTATCAGAACAACACATTAACTTACAAGAACAACATGTCCAGTTGAGGAAAGTGCAGTCTCTTACAGATGGACTGAATTAATCTACTGTGAAGCTTAGTCTCATCTACAGCACTTAACCATATAATCCACTCTGGAACAAAGATTGTTGTCATGTGATTTAATAAAGCCCAAAGGAAGTGATCCAAAAATAGCACTCAGCCAAAACTTTAAGAAGACTGGACCACTGTAGTTTAAAAAAGCCAGCAAAGAACAGCAGAACAGCAGCCTGTTTGTGTTAGATTCTGCCACTGACTTTGTTAATGGGTGTATACTAATGCTTTAGCACTCCAAACTGTCATAGTTCACGCATCTCAGGAAACGGTTTCAATTGTAAATGTTCCCTCTTTGCTATCCAGAAGTTCATGCCAGTGAACACAGCTGCTC